>NC_132783.1:106529953-108929953 GCF_048418805.1 Vulpes vulpes | reverse complement strand
GTTCAATGTGGTGCTTGAATCCTTAATTCTCAGGGAGGACCTCCACATCTGTGACCTCCCTCCTGCTTATCGTTTGCTATGCCAGGGGTTCGATTCCTGACCAGACCACATCTCTGCCCCTCCTACCCTTCTTGATGTTTTTTACCCCCTTTTTATCTTTAAGTGTGGAAAAGCTGTTTTGTTAGTCTTCAGGTCATTCTCAGAGAGAGTTGCTTTATAAATAGTTGCTACCTTTGTGTGTCAATGGAAGAGGTGAGTTCTAGATCTTCCTACTCCACCATATTCCCCCTTGCTCTCTATTTCTGAGCCTTTCTGAGGTCCTTTGGCAGGCATTGCCTGGATTTAGTTTCTCACTCTGTAGGTCCTTTGCAGAGAGAGGGGAGCTGATATCTATTTATCACTCCTTCATTTTCCATTTTCTTAAGTTTTGTTGACCCCTTTTGTACCTATTTCTTTCCCTCTCTTATTGTTCTTGAGGTTTTAGACCTTTCTCTTTGCCTAACTCCTATTCCAGTGGGATTTTAGAAGAGAGTGGAGAAAAATGTGTATATTATTCCACCATGTTTAACTGGAAGTTGAGCTGATGGTTTCTTTTTATGTTTCAAAAGTTAACTTTGTCTACTATTATTGGTTATTTGGGTTTGCCAGACTTTCATTAACTAGAGTCATTTGATTTCATGTTGGTAAACCCACAGAGATTTTTTAGATTTCAGAATTTGTCTTTAGAAAATATTTTTCAAGAAGCTGAAATCTTCCCATGTTCAAAGCTTGGATGAATGAGCAATGCATCCATTTAAGAGAAGAGATAAAAAGTCTGATCAATTTGGGCTTAGCAACCTGAACCTGGGGGCCTTCTATTTACCCAGAAATCTGCCATAGGATATGGCTGAGCTATATTAGTTATTATAAAAGGTGGGTGCCTGAGAGGCTCAGTAGGTTAAGTGTCATGGTTCAGCTCAGGTCATGATCCCAGGGTCCTTGGATCAAGTCCCAAGTCAGGTTCCTGCTCAATGGGGAATCTGCTTCTCCCTTTCTTTCTGCCCCTACACCTTGCTCATGCTCTCTCTCTCTCTCTCTCTCTCTCTCTCTCTCTCAGATAACATCTCTAAAAAAATAAAGCCTACATATCCTCAAAGTCATAGTTGTCAGGTTTCCTGTGTTTTGCATTTATGTATCTACAGTCATTAGTATCATCTCTGGGTGTTTTCTCTGCTTTGCTGAAATTCCACGTTAAACTGCTTTTGTCTATGTCTCAAATCTCTTTGGCCACTTAAAATATACAGGTGCTTCTGTACACATGGTGAGTTCCTTGTATCATTTCAGTTCTTACTACTTCATAGACTCTTATTGTCCATGAAAGATTTTAGAGATTATCTAGTGGCTTCAAACTTGTATTTTACAGATTAAAAAATACATTTTTTTCATTTTTAAAAGTCTTTCTTTCTTTCTTTCTTTCTTTCTTTCTTTCTTTCTTTCTTTCTTCATTTATTTATTTACAGAGCAGCATGAGCAGAGGGAGGGGGAGAGGAAGATAAAATTTTAAGCAGACTCCTGGGCTTGATCTTATGGCCCTGAGATCATGACCTAAGCTGAATCAAGAGTTGGACACTTAAGCAGCTGAGTCACCTGGTACTCCTAACATAATTTTTTAAAAACAAAATCTTAGGGAAAAGGTTGGCATGTGAAACAGGTAGGATGTGGGCTATTCTAGATAATGTAGGGAAGGGAATTTGACCACCTCTACCCCAGGGAGATAATTTAAACACCACTGATCCTTTTTAACTCTCATTTTAAACATAAGGGACTGAGTCGCTGAGAGGGAAAGAATTTGCACAAGGTCATATAGTGGATTAGTCCCAGATTTGAATCATGGCTTCCTTATATTGTACCAGTTGCTCTAGATCCACAAATAATGACACTTGAAGGGTATGGAAACTCTAAACTTAGTGGTCAGTGACTGCCTCCTATTAGCTGGACTACCCCCTCTGTGAGAGTCTTACAACCCCCTGCTCCATCTGAAAAATTACAAATAATAATTCTTATTGAAATGGCTTCCTTCTTGCCCCAGTACTTGTGTTTTGCTGGCTTGTTAATTGTAGTTTGTAAGACCTAGTTTAGTTTCAGAGACCTAGTGATGACCGCTATCATGCTGGGCTCCTTTGCTGTTCAATAGTTGCTAATAAACCATAATCTGCCATCCTAACAGTTACTGCTGCCTGAACCAAAATGCAAGGGCAAAGATTACTTTGGTTGGAATTGGATTTGAAAAGGCTGAAAGAACAGGCTTTGAGTGCGCAGTGGAAATGCCAGTTGAATATTAATTATAGCAGCACTGCTGGTCTGCGGAAGGTACAATGGTTCAGCAATGAATGCTAGAAAGGAATGATCGAATGCTGACGAGATGCTTCTGCGTGTGGAATCTGGTAGTGTGGCTTCAAACAGAGTCCAGAGAGCCTCAGGTGGTTTTCTGCAGCTTTCCTGGTGTTCAGAGAGGTCTTTCTGGCCTTCTAATTTGCTCTTTTTATTTACTTCTCAGAATCACCAGGATGACTTGGCCAGGAGCTATCTTACAGGCAGGTTTTAATTAGTGGCTTGGGGATTCAGAAAGTGGCAGTGAGGTAGATGGGGGGGTAGATGGGTTATGGGGTTCCATAACCTCTCTGCCCCACTGATTATTTCCCACATTTTAGGAATGAAATACTGTCTATAGTACCCAGACACATAATTACAACTAGTCTCTTTACTTGGTGGGTATCTACACACAAATGCACAGAGCATTAATAGTATGGGGTGGGGGTGGGGGGGCATAGTGCTTATGGATGTACCTAGCCATAGGCAAATAATAATTTCCATATATCTCAACCCCTGGCAAACTTTTAAATTATGTATATTGAATAATTTCCTACAGATCTAACTGCCTGATAGATTGTGTGACTAATTGTTTCTTTCCACTTAAAATGGGAGCCTCCTGGTAGGCTGTATGTTTTGGTGCAATTATGTTGCCCAAACCAAGACTGAGACCATTTTAACCCCCCTGAGGAGTGTGCTAATTGTCCTGAAGTATGTTGCCTGGTGTGTGCCTCATTGCTGTAGTGGTTTTAATGGAACTTCTAATTAAAAATAAGAAGAGAGGCAGGCCTGGGTGCATCCCTCCCACATCAGGGGTTCAGGCAGAGCCCCTTTGAGCATGGCAATGTGAGCCTTCCCATGGTGGGAGCCAGCTGGGGCAGAAATTAATGTGCTTCTGGGATGGTTTGTCTACTAGGCACAGCACAGGCTGTTGGAGCTGTAATTAGAGCTAGGCCAATGTCATCACGTCTTCCAGGGTGCCAATCCTTCTCCCAGACTCTGTGTAAATGTTTGGAGGGTATGCTCATGGAAAAGCTGGGTGGAAAGGAGGCTAGAAAGCTTAAGTGGCTGGTGGTACAGTTTGAGACCCCAGTGGAGTCTGGGACACAAAACTGCAAAATTATACGATGTAATGTTTACTAAACACCAGGCTGCCCTTGATGTTAATTAGACTGAGCTAAGAATCTTATCTGAGTTTGGAATAATATTTCTGCCTCTTATTAATAGTGCATTTTTGGGGATGGTGGTGAATGGGTGGCTCAGTTGGTTAAGCATCTGATTCTTGATTTCAGCTCAGGTCTTAATCTCAGGGCCATGAGTTCAAGCCTCATGCTAGGTATAGAGCCTACTTAAAAAAAAATAGTGCATATTTGTATAAGCTACCTAACTTTTCTGAGTCTCAGTTTGTTTACCTATAAAATGGGGATAAAAATACCAATTGAAATTGTGATGGTATTTTGGTGTCATCATAGACCTAGAACACAGGAATGTCTGCATCCCAAATGGAAAATCTTCCCTCTGTGGGCTTCTGCTTTCCCATTGCTCTACTTACTTTTACTATTACTGCCAGAAACATTAGCAGAATGGAAACAAAAATAATTTATTTATAACTGAACCCAATGGCCCAAAGTAGAAGAGGGAAAGAGGAACAAAAAAGCTGTTGATTTTCCTTGTGAAGGTGAGGCTTAGCTTAGTTGTGCTGTTTGACCTCCTAGAAGGAGGAAATGGAAGAGAGAAGAGCCCAGAATGTGTCTGAAGCTGTTTTAAGATGAAGCCCTCAAGAACTACTGATATTTTTTTTCCTGGAACATTGACCATTGGATCATCCTCTCGTCTTTGCCTTTGGGGTAGAGAAGAGGTGGGAGGGTGAGGCAGAGACCTTCTGGTATGGGAAGAGGCAGAGAAAATGTCTCTCCCTACCTCTGCCTCCTGGATTTGTAGTTAGAAGTAAATGAAAGCACATTCTTATGAGCCAATTCACTACTATCATTGGCCAAGGCTTGGTTCTAGCCCTAGGGTGAATCATTTAGGACTTGTCACTTCAGGCTTTGTCATTCTAACAGGAATTATTAAAAAAAAAAAAAAGAACAAGAAAGTAAAGACCTGAGTAACAAGAAATGTCTCTATTGAGTTCTGTAAGTCACATGCAGAGAGCTTTGGGAGTTCAGGGACTAGGGACAACTTTATGGAAGAAGTGGTCTTTAGAGGGTTTAATTTGAGATTCAGGCTCTGAGCAGGCATTTTAGGTAGAGGAAATGGCTCAACCAAAGGCACAGAGGTTGGAAAGTATACAATGTATTTATAATGGTAAGAAATTAGGTTCCCTTGAACATGGGCTCTGAGCCTGGCAAGATAAGGTCTGGTGATAGGGGTCCAGTGTATACCTGACTCAGGAATTGGGGTATAAATAGAACACACAGCTTTTGCTTATTTCTGTTGGGAATTATCTTAATATCCTTCAGATTTCTTCCCTATCACCTGCTTATTTTTCTTGCTCTCCATCCCCAAGCTTATTTGTGATTTGCTAATGCTTAGCCTGTCAGCAGGTCTTCAATTGACTTGCTAGTGACTCTGATTATCCTTTATAAGAGCTGATTATTCCTGTTTCTAACTTACATACTTGAAAAAAGATTTCTTATTGATAGGGTTGAGGGAAAGCTTCAAGGGCATTTAAGAGTAAACCGAGTATATGTTCTCATAGGTGAGAACATAGGAAAATCTGGGGGTCTTGTAAGTGTCCAGGCCAAACCCCTAATTTTACAGAGAGAAAAGGACAAGGGAAGAAAAGTCTCATAATAAGAAATTTGTAGATTTGAGAACCTGGATCTCCCAACCTTAAATTCAGCCAGGGCTCTTTTTACTATACTGTGGAAGAAGTGTAGCCTAGTGGTTAATATGTTGGGCCCTGATGTTGGGCAGCTTGGAGTTGAATCTCCACTTTTAGTCACATATTTGTCTGTTGATTTGGGCAAGCTGTCAAACATCAGTTGGCCTCCTTGTTCCATTTTATACAGGAGCAAAATGAAAAAATATATTAGCATTTACAGGGAACAAAAAAAAGGAGGAGTATTTCCTGTTTGTCCTACTGTTGCAAGAGCTGCCTAGGCCATTACTTCCAGGCGGTGAAGCAAGGGCTTTCCAAAGAAAGGGTCTTCTGGTCAAAGGTGTCTATGCCACTTGCCCCCGCCACCACTCTGGTCTACCACTCTGCTTGAACTCCTATGCCTGCTTATTCTTTGTGATGAGGTACCCCCAAGATACTGTTAAAATAGTTGAGTTACCAAGATCTCACATTAGGTCATGCTGTTAAGACCATGGCCTGAAAGACATCCTCTGATTATCCTGAGCCAATTGATTGATGGAGCCAGGAGAGTGATATGAGGTCCTGCCAGGGGAGGCACCAATGGGTCCATTTGGTAAAAGCACCTATTTAAGGGTACTCTGTAAGTTTCATTTTCAACCTGGAACAGACCTTCTAAATTACCATCCTCCAACCACCTGAGATGAGCTCATGGGCATGGGGTAGCAGAGGTCATTCTTAGTCTCTGGCAAGTTCATATCCCCTCTCTGGGCCTTGTATTCATTTTTCTGGTTCCCTTCTCTTTAAAAAGAGGAGTGCTTGGCTAGAAGCATAGGAAATGTTAAGCTGCCCCAGGGTCTTGTGCCCTTCCTTCAGAAAGAGCACTCTTACTGCCCAACATACCAGTCGGTTATAAACGGAGAAAGCAAATGGATGCTTCTTTTCAAACAGCTCTTTTTGTAAAAGGGACCAAAGCTTACAATTTTTTTTTGGCAGAAATATGTGGGTTGTTTTGAAGGTAGGATTGGAGGCTCAGAAGCAGCAGTTGGTGGGGTTTCAGAATTCACTTCTTCCCCTGCCGATGGGAAAAGAGAACTCTGAGAGGTAACTTACTGTGGTATAACCCCCTCCTCAATCTGAGGCTGTCCTTTGGCAAACAGGGTGACAGAAGGAGCTCTGGAAGGATTCCATGGTCAAATCTACCCAGACCCACTTGCTATATGGCCTGATATGCTAAAATTTTACTCCTTTGTGTTAATATTCTGATTTTTAAATGTCCAAGCAGCCCTGGAAAGGGTTGCCAATTAATCTCTGACTGATGAGATGGTGGTTGAAGAACCCTCACTGAGTGGTTAAGAGAAACCATTTTCAGTTCCAGCATTAATTTTAAATTACCCAGTGACCCTGGGCTCCTCTACTTATCTGAGTTTTGTCATCTGCCTATGTATGGATATCTTTCACTTTATCTTGTGGGATGTAGATTAGCTGGGGTAGGAAAAGCTGATGACATTGAAGGGAAAAACATTTTTCCTAAAAGTTAAGTGTTTGGTCATCCAGCCTCCTTTTGCTGAACTAGCGCTGAGGATACTGTTGCTGTCCAGGTGACATTGGTTCCTGAGGTACCTGGGCTTGTCTTTTCTCCAGCCTGACCTGTGATGGATTAGCTTCTTTTGTAGACAGAGTGTCAGGGCACAGATGGTGGAGTTTAAATATTGGCAGAGGAGGGGCTTAGGTGCAGTGATAAGGATGGAAGGAGGTACTGGAGACTCAGTGCTTTATTTAAAGAGTAAGTGGCTGGAGAGATGGAGGTGTTGATGGAGATGATAGGCTAAAGCTTCTCTTCCCCATTGCTTACACACCTCAGCACCTAGGATGAGTCTACAGCCTGTGTGAGGGAGAGAGATGTCCTAGCTCTGGCTTCCCCCCTGACAGCTGGAGATGGTGGCTGCCCTGGCCCACTTTAGGTATTAGCAGCTCCTTACTATTTGCTGATTTGAGAAAGGCAACCGGCGGCCTCAAAAAGGCTTAGGGGATTCATTATCTCTCTGAATAATGTTGCTGTTCTCCTGCTTGCTATACTCCCTTTGAGACCATCCCCCATTAACAGTTTCTTCAATAGCCAGAGTCACAACATTGTTGGGCACTGCCATGTGCTGTGCACTTAGAACACAGCAGAGGACAAGACTGCAGCGGCCCTTCCTTATGGGATTTTCCACGGAGTGTGTGCATGATACAGAATCAGATGGCTGCACAGATAGTAAACTAAGGCTTTGATTGCACAGGGACATTCCTGCACTGTAACCTCCCCCAAATAGTTCTTAGAATCACAGAATGTTAGAACCAGTCCAGTTCCTACCTTGTGCACTTGGGAAAGCTAAGAGAACCTCAGCTTAAGGTTGAAACCTGATGAAGGGATTTATCCAGCATCACAGTGGACACCATTGGCAGAGTGGACTTGAAATCTGGGCTCCTGACTCCTGGCTCAGTTCCCCTTCCATCTTGTTTTCCCTGCTCTAGCTGCAGGAAGAGTCCTCAGAGCAGCAGCTCCTCCACTGATGCTAGGTGGCACCACAACACCTTTGAATAAAAAGGCTCTAGGTCTCAGCTCTTGTCTGATAAATACCCAGATCCTCATTGTGGGCATCCTAAAGTTTGGATGGGTAGGACTCTTTATGGAGCTCTCACAAGGCCTCCTTGCCCTAGCTCACAATCCCCGCCTTCTTTATCAGTGAAATCCTGCCTGGGTTGGCAGTGCAGGCAGGCAGAAGGGGGTGGGCTATCTCTTCTCTGGTTGCCTGGGAGAATTTGCTCCTGTGTGATTGATTTCTCCTAGGGCTCTCAGGGCAGAATAGAAAGTTCTTGCCAGGTGGTCAGCTCACAGGAAGGTATTTTAGGGCAGTGCAGGTATGAGTTCTAATTCTTCTTAGCTGTTAGTATTAGGCTTTTGTCTGGGTGTGCAACCTGGCTGAACACGGTGTGGTCTTTCCCTGGGCCACATTGTGACAGAACTGGGCTGGAATTTTAGCCCACTAAGTACTAAAGGACTCTGTCTCTCAGGAGAATGTGGTGAAGACAAGACTGTCATTTGGTTCCTACCTGCCCCTTCAGCCCCATCTTAGAGTTGTGTAGCTTTGTGGCTCTGGTTTCAGACTCTTGAAGGCTGCCTCCCCACTTGTTAATTGTATGACTGTGCCATATTTATGTGACTTGTCTTTGCCTTTGTAATGGGATGTGGTGGATTGCAAAGGGTCTCAAATTTCTTTGTAGATTCACCCATTAAAAGTGGAGTGTATTTTCCCACACCCTTGAAACTGGGCAGGCCTTGTAATTTGCTTTGATAGAATGTAGTGGCATTGTTGATGTGTGAGTTCTGAGCCTAGTTCTCAAAAGGCTTTGTAGATTCTATTCTCACTCCCAGAACATTGCTGCCATGTGGCAATGTTGCTTGACATTTTTGTTCTTTAGATAGGAGATCCCAGCCATTCCACATCAGATCGCACAGAGAATCATGAGTGTATAAGTAATTGCGCTAGTCTACTAAATTCTTTTGGGGGTGTTGTTTGTTATATTCCAGAAGCTAACTGAAATAGCAGAGATATTGTTACCTACTTTGGAGCGTTGCTGTGAGATTTACATGATGATGTGCACTTACTCTAGCATCTAGCACACAGAGAGCTAGTATGCTGTTACAGTTAACATTAACATGGGAGCACTTACTGTCTTACTGTTTTTTATTTGGGTTCTAGTCACCCTGACCTTTCTTCTCTTCCTCCTCTTTTTGTATATCAAATTCTTCCTTTTCAGGGCTTTCATAGTTAATTCTTTCCATTTGGAATGGCCCATCCCTGCTGTCTTAGTTTCATGGTTAAAGTCTCCTCTCCTCCATGGAAAGGCCTTTTCTGATCACTCTGGAAACCATCCTTCCCTTCTTTTCCATTCTTCTTTCTTCTCATAGAGTTCAATTGTCCAATTTATTGATTTCCTTGATTATTGGCTATCTTCTCTTCTAGGCTGTAAATCCCTTGAGGGCAGTAAATGGGCCTGTTTTCTTTCCTATTTTATCCTTGCTGCCTAGCACGGTGCTGTGTACAGCAGGCACTCGATTTTTCTAAATGAGTGAGAAGGCATCTGAATCAGTATGAGTTTGAGGTTGGTGTCAGGCTTCCAGCAAAAGGAAATTAGCCAGGTTAGGGTTTCAGACAGAGGAGACTCTGAGTGCTGCTTCCTCTAATTCCTATAGCCATTTTGGTTTGTGTCACACTCTCATGATGGATCAAACATGTTCCTGATACTCTGACAAGGTATGAGCTTCTTTTAAGAAAGGAACTGAGTTCCCGAGAGCCCTTGGCACATCACCAGGCATCCAGTAGGGGATTAACAGAAGTTTATTGGATATATAAATGGATGGACAGACAACTGAATAAATGAATGCAAAGAAGGATGGACAGATGGATGAGAGGGTATTTACAATTGCAAGCAATTATGGGAAACAATGTTTATTTCTTTTTTCTAATAAAGGATAACACATTTCCAGTCAATCAGTAAAAGGTCATAAAAGTATAAAAATGTACTAAGTACAATCATTAGCATAATGTTATAGGAAAACTTTTTCCCTTAAGATGGCATGTTGGATGGTCACAGTTGGTTTGGTTTCATAGGTGGGCAAGAGTAAGTTACCAGCTGTCTCAGATGGCCCAAGGCTGAGGTGTTTCCTAGGATGTGGGCCATTCAGTGCTAAACCATGGAAAACCCCAGGCAAACTGTGATGGTTGGTCACACAATAAAGAGAGCGACATGCAATGTCAGGTATGGTTCTGCATTTAGGTACTATGGTCATTTTTTACAACTTTCCCATCACCTTGTTTCCCCTTAGCTCTGACATGCAAATCCCTGTGTTAGTACTGAGGGTGTTACAGCTTTCAAAGCGTTTTCAAGTCCCCTTTGTAATTTTGACTTGATCCTTATGTCAAGCCTAGAAGGTAGGGCAGTTCTAACCTAATTTGCAAGTGTGGTATCTTGCTTCAAGGCTCCTGGCTCCTAGAGAGTACAGAAGCAAAGATTCAAACCCAGATCTCCTGAGGCCAGTGTTCTTCCCACTACTCTGTTCTCTGAAACATCCTACCTGTCTCAATCTGACTTTCAAGAGTAGGTAGGAATCAAATGGGGAAAGGGAGGACCTGAGATCCAGGTTTTGGCTCAATCCTCTCATTTGGAATGATTACTATCATTACTGCTTTGCCTGATGTGTTCACCTGCTCCTTCTCTGACAATCTGCATATAGGATTCTCTTGTTGGCCATTATTGGCATCATTATGTGACATAGCCAGTAAAAGAGATTTAGTGTACTGGTTCCAGGGATACAATGCTTCAAATGATCCTTCCAGTTCAGGTTTGTCAGCAGGATGGTGAGAGGACGAGCTCAGTCTGCCATTTGCCTATTTGATTGTTGAAATTTTTTTTGTACATCTTTGCTGAGAAGTTACTCAGGTGATAAGTCAACTTGTGGGGTGGTTATGACTCTTAGGCTCAAATACTTGTCACAAATATTGCATCCATCCCTAATATACAGGGATTTTACTTAATATATAGGTATTACCTTAATCACTGCAATACACTGGAGATGAAGTACCTGTGTGTATGGGTCTCTTCCAAAACTTTAACTCTTGGAACAATGAGATGAGGTGATGGCTTGACAAGCCCAATAACTTCCATATCCTGAGAGATTGCCTGGGTAGATAGATCTCTTGGAATCTTGGAAAATTATGCCTCATTTGTGTTGGCCACCTACTTACCTAGAGGGTCACAAGAATGTCTCTGGGGTAAAAAATTTGAAAACTCAATCTATTAGAAACAGCTTCCTTATAAAAGTTCTGTTTGCATGATGTGCTGCCTGGCAGCAGGAGAAAGCTAGAGGTTGACTGGTTTCCAGTCCTTTTCATAGCCCTTGAAACCAGCACTTTTCCAAGGAAGTCAAGCCTGGTCGGGAGACTGGTATATCCTTTCCTCAATGAAGAGGAAGAGTCATGTGTTAATTAGGCTATTGATTGAGTGGCTTCCTCTGAGTTTGTACAGATTTCTGCAGGCCATTCATATGGTCAGTGAACTCTGGGATCTGCGATGACTGCCTTTGCTTGAGGGCCTGTACTCATCAGTCTTTTTACTTGAGTAGGCTCCTGAAGCCATTGTCATACTGGGCCCCAGAAGCGGGTATTCCCTGGATGAGAGTTTAGCTGAGGAATCCTCTGGGCATGGGTGATCCTTCAGATGGTCTCTGCTACATTTTTCTCCATGAAGCGCCCAGTCTTCCTTGCACTTCCACTTGTGAGGGCTAGAGCTCTTTGGGGTGCTGGCTCTGAAGTCTTGTTTGGGGGCAGGTGGCACTGGACGATGGGTGCACTGACCCTCTCCAGGAATAGGGACAGGCCTCTGTCTGCTTCTCCAACTCTGGATTTCTAGGTCTCTTTTGTCTGTGGGGAGTTTGTCAATTTTCTGAGCTTTTAAGATCAGAGACTTCCCGTAAGTCCCTTGCAGAGATAGGAAAAAATACCTGGTAGGAAATAACAGAATGAAAGTACTTGGATTTTTGTTGACTTCTTGAATTCTGGCATTGAAAACAGTCTTAGAATCCAATTCCCCACACCGGGCAAGATCCTTTTTGTTATACTCCTGACTGCTGCCTCTGGTATTGGGGAGTTCAACAAAATATATTCAACAAAATATAATAGCTAACATTTATTAGGTACCAGAGCTATCCTAAGTGCTTTGGACATTACCTCATTTGATTCTTCCAACAATCGCATGCAGTTGGTACTTTTGTTTCCCCCTGTGTACAAATTAGGAAACCAAGGCACCAAGAGATTAAGTGATTTGTCCAGAGCCACACAGCAAATGGAACTGTGATCAGAACCAAGCACTCTGGATCCCAAGGCTTTTATCTACCATATAAAGGTGGTCCATCCTATTTCTGGGCTATTCTAATTCAGGCAAATGTACTTGCTTTGTAATGTCAACCCTTTGTGGAACTTACTAATTTTTAAGTAGTTTCTAAATACATACTCTTTCCCTGAATCTGTGGGCTGACTTGACAGCATCACTGTATTATCACTATTTGCTAGATGAAAAACTTGAGGCCCCAAATGACAAGAAGGATTTCCCAAGGTCTCCAGAGAAATTAATTGACCTCCCTGATGTCAGGAAGAAAGGAACACTTGAGTTAACCAAGTTGAAGGTAGTGGACTCTGGAATTGGGAGTCTCAATGTTTAGAATCTTTTCTCTATTCCAAGTTTAGGGAAGGAAGGAGAGGAGGTGAGTAAAACTATATAGTGTATGGAGAAAGAATCACACCATTACACCATCTTGTGATATTGGACAACTCATGTTCCTTCCTTTGGTGTCCATTTATTAACCTAAAATGTAATTCAGTTTGTCAGGAGAACACCCATGGTCTTTTCCAAAAATAATCCTTTAAAAAGTTTTATTTCTAAAGCCTTGTAGAAAGGCTCCATCCTTCCACTATTGTCTAAGAGCTTTAGGGTGACCTCACAGTGGGCAAGGAATTTCTGAAGACAGCGGTAGGTCCTGTAGAATCAGGACTCTCATTCTTTCTCTTCTCATTGAGTGAGGCAGTACAGGTGGCCATGTATATGTTTTAGGAAAGATTCAATTTCTTGGAAATTTGAATTTTCTCGGTTTAAACCTTTCCCCCAAGCTATAACTTTTCTTTCTCCATTCATTTATTTAACAAATATTTGTAAAGTCCCTACAATAGGCCAGACCCCAAGGGATTAAACTGTGACCAAGACAAGGTTCTTGCTTTCAAGTAGCACATAAATAGACCTATAAATGGAGAGAACAATGATCATGTCAAACACCCAATCTAGTGTGAGAGAACTTCCTTGAGAAGGAAATATGTAAGCTGAGGATTGAGAAATGCATAGGAGGTAGTCAGGCAAAGAGAGAATGAGAACAAAATCCTGGGCACAGTGGCTGCAGTACAGAAAGTAAGGACAAAAGTGGGAAAATATGCCACAGAAGGGGTTGGTAGGGCCAGAGCAGGCAAGGACTGTGGCCATGTTTTGGTTTGTGTGCTTTATTGTGATAGCCTTGGGAAGCCCTTGGGAGGACATAAACAGATGATGACAAGATTACACTTTGACAGAGTGATAATCACTTAGAGCAAACCCATAGGAGACTATTGAAGTAATTTGGGGTAAAAATATTAGAAGTGGAAATAGCAGATGGGTTTGAGAAATATGTAGGAGATAAAACTGTGGTGACAAGCCAGATATGAGGTAGTAGGTGGTATCAACTCCCCGGGGTCTGTCCTGGTCCTACACTGGTAGCACTTGAAGGAGAGAACTCTGGAAGAGATCTAAGTTTCTTTCTTTGATGGTGGTGCTGATAGACCTCTATAATTCATGATTTATCCTCTATCAGTTTCCTCAGACTAACCATGCCTAGTGGTGGTGATGATAGGTAGCTAGAAAGGTATATCTGGAATTCAAAAGAGAGGTTTGGACTGGGAATTTATATTGGAGATTTGTCTGTTAAAATGATATTTAACTTCACAGTAATGGTTGCTATGTCTACAGAAAGAATATAAGTTAGAGGACAGAAGAACCTAAGATCAAGGCTGAACATCCACTGTGTCAAGGACACAAACCAGCAAAGGAAACAAAGAAGAAATAGGAGAAAAACCAACAAAGTGTTGTTACTGAAGCCAAGGAAAGAGTGTTCAAGGACTGTTATCCTCTAATAGCTAATTAAAAGCTGCTTTATGTTGTAAAGTTAGCATGTTAGTTTCTTTTGTTTTATCTATAAAATAATTTACATGTTCCTAGTTTAAGAGAATCTGTACAATTCTTTTATACTGCTTGAATTAATTAGACCAAGATTAGTGAGGTCACAGCTAGTGGGCTAATTATTAGAAGCTTGGTGAGTGAAATCAATCTCCATTATGATAAGTATAGCTTATAACTTTAAGTGAACAAATAATTTTCTGTGACAAACATTCTATTGTGTAGATTTCTATAAGAAACAGTTTTGTTTCAAGGTTAGAAGTCTTTAGTCCTTGAAACTATTAAAATAATCTTTTCTCTATCAGAGGAAATCTGTTTTTCTTAGTAAACAACATTAAGCAGAAATCCAATATTATGATAATAAATGAGCGAAGATGTAACTTATGTGCTATGGTAATTAGCAAGTAAATATTTGCTAACTTTTTCCTAACTTGTCCCTCATCTGTTATAACAAGCTGTAATATTGAAGGCTTGTCTTTTCAAAACAGGTGTCAACAGTCTTCATACTTTTCAAGGATCCTCATCAAACTGGTTGCTTTTGGCTCTGTTTTTCAACCAAGGGTAAGACAAAGAATATAGGCTGATAGTTTTCTTTCCATACCCTAAATATGATACAGAACAGGGGAGCTCCGTCCTTGGCTAGTGGTGATCCTAACTGTTTTACCCAAAAGTGTGAAAAAAACTACTTAACCCATAGTTTGATCGCTTTTCCAATAAGGGCAAAGTCTTCATAGTCTCTCCCAAGGGGTTGGGCTGAAGAAGGGGTGGGGTGGGCAACATGTCCTCTGAAGCTTGTACTTGTTCTTAATTGTTTGTTGCTTTTCACTCAAGCTGCTCTATCGATACTAGTCACTTTCGCTTATATTATGATCACAGTTATGTCTGAATTGTCTATTGGGTTGCAGGCTTCTTGAGAACAGGGTCCTATTTTATTCATGTTTCTGTTCTTCTATCATCTATTGCTCATTTATCTTAGAGTGCAGCCTCTGTAACAGGAACTTGCTAAGTATTGGTTATATGACAAGGAGGATACCTTCTGTCCAGGAGTTAATGGTCAGATAGAGATAGATAATTTATAAAAAATGGCTAAAGGCAGTGACAGAGACATACTCAGGTGATGGGAACATATAAGAGAGGGGGACATATTTCCATCTGAGGAAGGTAGTTGAAATCATGGAAGGGTCAGAATTAGGCCTAAAATGTCAAAAGATGGGGAAGCTTGGTAATAGAAAGTGCATTCCAAATAGAAGGAAGAGCATGAACAAAGGCAGAAGGGCATGGGCCTTCAGGGAAGTACAGGAAGTTTGGTGATGTGGAGCCCAGAGTATGAATTAAAGAGTTGAGGGAGGGATGAGATTGCAGAGGCCAGCAGGGGCCCAACAGGGAGGCCATGCACACACGCTTAGAATTCAACTAATACTGTGTTTGCCATCTAGGTATCTTCAGCCGCCAACATTTCATCAGAGGTCAAGGTTCTGAGCTGGTTTAGGACAAGGAAATGGAGACCAATCTAGATTAAGCAAGCTGCCACATTTATTGAAATAAGGCTGGCTATGGCTCTCTGCCTAATTTTGAATTAGGAAAAGTCTACACAAAGTTGAGATAATCTGTCTACTATAGCTTATGATAAGGTGGCTGAATTTCATTGTTCAGAGTGGCAATATCTTAAGGATGGAGAGGGGCTAAGTCCTGCCCACAGGTACATAGTCAAATTCACTGACTGTTCTGACTAAAGTATGGGCTGAAGAATAGAACACTGGCCACCAAATTGGAATAATCCAGCTCCCACTGTGATTTGTGTTGGACTTGTGGACACATTATGGTCCTTCGTGGGATTTAGATGTCCCATGGACAAGTGGGACTAGAACTATAGCTCTGCCTAACTTCTACTAATGGTAAAAAGCAAAACAAAGTGCTAGATAGTATGTGGCAAGAGTGATCTTCAAAATTTCATGCAAAATTTGAATTCTAAAAAAAAATTCTAAAGCTCTGAAATGCTAAGACTTGATCTTTTCTGGTGGCAATTATAGGGTTAAATTGAGAAGGTCTTTCTCCCCATGTTTTTACCTGGTTTGCTACAGTTGCTTGCCTGTCCCTATAGTTTGAATTTTGAGACTCCTGAGTTAATAACAGACTGAAAAGCTTTTTAATTTATAAGGCAGGAGGGCAGGGGTTATCATTTTTAGGTATCACGACTAAGGCTATGCCTATTGGTGACTTTGCTACTCTGTGACTGACAGGGAGCACAGTCCATGTTATGTCCCTCTAATTCATTGTTCTCTCTGTCCTAATACTCTGTCTTCAAAACAATAGCCTCAAGGTTCCCAGCAGGAGTCAAACTCCTGACTCTCGGCTTATGAAAATGGCTTATAAAGGGGGCACTGGTAGTTCTAGGAAGAAAAAAACCCCTGTGCTCAAACCTTGGGAGAAGAGCCATGACCGGTGTGAGGAAGCAGACGAGGTAGAAAGTGGGGTCTGAGAGCTGGCCTTCCATCACCCAATAAGGATTGGTGGGACTGTTGCAGTTGACACAGGTGGCATTGTAAACAAGGGATACCACGAAATACATCAGGAAGCTGCCTAACAGAACAAGCCCGTGGATAATGGTCTGTGGAAGAAAAGGAGAAGTAAACGTTGTTGAAAATATCCTTAGATCAGGGGGCAGTGCAATCATGCCACTTGACTTTGTTTTAAACTTTTCCGGGGGGAAAGCAACACACACACAAACTGTAAAAAAGCATATATTTTAGTGCATCATTAGAAAGCAAACACTCACATTGCTATCACCCAGAACTTGAATACACATACCCAAAGATCCCCTAAAGATTCTGTCTCTCCTTTGGCTTTGGTGATACTTACAAGCCATTCTTTGTAGTTTCACTGCCTATGTACTCTGTTTTTTTCAGCTGTTAGATAAATACAATTCTATTTGGTGTGAAGAGTCTATTTTTTTCACATATGGCTGCAGTTTATTCACGTCCAAAGCAGTACAGTGTTCTGTTGTCTGGTCTCATTTGTCTTGTTTGTTTTTGTATTTTCCCCCCCTTCTTATCCTCTCTTAAATTTAATATTTTGTACAATTTCATTTTCTCCTTTTACTGGTTTAAAAGTTATACATCCCGTTTCTATTCTTTCAGTGATCACTCAATGATAATAGGTGAGTGATAATAAGCAATCTTAATAATCTTAATAATAAGATGATATCATCTTAATAATAAGATGATAATAAGCAATCTTAACTTACCACAGTCTAAAGTATGTAACCACTTTTCCCTACTCCTGAATCATAGAAGGGCTTCAGAGCACTTTAACTGTTTACCTTCCTCTTGACTTATATTTTATTGCTACGCATATTGCATGTTTCAATTCTATCATTTTTTAAAACACTCAGTTGGTATTATAGTTGAATATAGTCAATATTCATTAAAATTCATTTCATGTTTAGCACTTTCTGTGCCTTCATTCCTTCTTGCACCTTTCCATCTGAGATTTCTTTCCTTTTGCTTTAAGTACATCCTTTAGAATTGCCTTTAGTGGGAATCTGCTAGTGGTCTAATCTCATGCTTTATTTCATTCTCATTCTTGAAAGATATTTTTGATGGATATAGAATTCTTGTTTGACAGGGTTTTAAAGCATATTTAAAATAGCATTCCATTGTCTTTTGGCCTTTTGTTTTTCTAAAGATTTTATTTATTTGAGAGAGAGAGCATGCATAAGCACTCACAAGTCGGGGGAGGAGCAGAGGGAGAGGGAGAATCAGACTCCCTGAGAAGCAGAGAGTTTGACATGGTATCATGACCTGAGCCCAAAGGCAGATGCTTAACCCATTGAGCCACCCAAGTGCCCCATCTTTTGGCTTTTGTTGTTGCTGTGCGTACATCTCTTATGTGTTCCTTAGAAATGTTAGTATCTTAAAATCTGGCTACTTTTTTTTTCCTAAGTAGGCTCCATTTTCAGCATGGAGTCCAATTCAGGGCTTGAACTCACGACCCTGAAATTAAGATCTGAGATGAAATCAAGAGTCAGATGCTTAACCAACTAAGCCACCCAGGCATCCCTAATCTGGCTACTTTTATGGTTTTTGTCTTTAGTATTCTATAGTTTCCTTATGATAAGGAATAATAAGATATGTATTTCTTTTTATTTATATTTCTTGGATTTTGCTGATCTTGAATCTGTGGATTAATATCTTTCATCATGTCTGCAAAATTGTTAAGTCACTATTTTTTCAACTATTGCCTCTGTCTCATTTTATCTCTCCTTTACTTCTTAGACTCAGATTGAATGCATTTAAGACCTTTTAGGATACTACCCTATCTTCTATACATTTTATACCTTTTCATAATTTTCATTACTTTTCTTCTGTTTTTTTTTTTAATTTTTTTATTTATTTATGATAGTCACAGAGAGATAGAGAGAGGCAGAGACACAGGCAGAGGGAGAAGCAGGCTCCATGCACCGGGAGCCTGACGTGGGATTCGATCCCGGGTCTCCAGGATCACGCCCTGGGCCAAAGGCAGGCGCCAAACCGCTGCGCCACCCAGGGATCCCACTTTTCTTCTGTTTTATATTGTGCATAATTTCTTTTGACCAATTAAAATTTTTTCCCTTTAGTTTTGTCTAATTTTTTGTTAAAGACAGCCACTGTATTTTATTCTTTAAAGTTTTCTTTGATCTCTTTTCAGATTTGCTAGGTTGCTTTGTATGGTTTAGTAATCCCTGCAGATATTGTAAAGCTTAAACATAGGGGATCCCAGGATGGCTCAGCGATTTAGTGTCTGCCTTCAGCCCAGGGCATGGTCCTGGAGTCCCGGGATCGAGTTCCACATCAGGCTCCCTACATGGAGCCTGCTTCTTTCTCTATGTCTCTGTCTCTCTCTCTCTCTGTGTCTCTCATGATTAAATAAATAAAATCTTTAATAAAATAAAATTATAAAAAAGCTTAAACATAGATTTTCTATAATTTATATCTGATAATACCAACACCTGAAATATGTTTCTGGTTTGTTTCTGAACCTCTCACTAAGGGGTTTTTATTTCTTTGGGAGTCAGTTATTTTTGAATATGTGAGGCTCATTGCCCTTGAAAAGTTGATAGGGACAATTTGAGGCATAGGATGAAATACCTTTTTTTGCGGGGAGGGTGTTTATTTTTCAATGTCCTTGGAAACTGTCAATCTTGGGTCACTTCAGACTGGATTCATACATCAAAATTTAGCTCACCAAGGTGATATAAACCTGGGCTGCAAATCTGTATGAGGCCAGCCCATGGTTCATTACCTAGGACAGGTCCTTTGCAGGGAGAATCAGTTTAATGGATTCTGATTCTTTCTGCTCTGTTCACAGAGGGAATAATCCCTGCAGCACCTGCTGGGAAGGTAGAACAGGCAGGTCCATTTTAAGTGTAGCCTTACCCTAAGGTGTATAGCTTTGGGGTCCTAATTTAATATGGTCTCTTATTAGACTCCTGCCTTGGGTACCTGGGTTCGATTTCTGAATCTTTTGCTCAGTCAAGCTGCCAGCAACAAAGTTCTTTTGGACAGGGTTGCAAAGATCCTCAAAGAAACAGGTTTTGGCTCTTCTTCTAGAATCCCCCCTTCTCTGAGGTTTTGGTCTCTACTATTCCATCAGCTTTTTGGCTAAAATAATCCTGATACCAAAATAGGCATAGACAGTTCAAGGAAAGAAAATCCTAGACCAATTCCACTAAATGAAAATTCCAAGTAACTTATTGATAAGTCAACTCAGTACTGTGTTAAAGATAATAAAACCCAACCAAGGCACTTTCATATCCTGGTAGTAGACTACAAATTCTAAGTTGATGCTATCACTGTGGAAAGCAATTTGAAAATAGCTAGAGGAGTTTAAGTACTCATCTGCTATGACACAATTTCACTTCAAAGTATGATGCACCCTGGAAATACTGTTGCATGTGTATATACAGAGACATGTTGGTTACAGTATCATTCTTACTAGCAGGAAAAAAGTAAGGGGAAAAAGCCTAAATATTCATCAACAGAAAAATAAATTGTGGCATATTCATACAATAGAACAGTTAAAATAAATCACCAAAGGTGAATCTGTCAACATAGGTGAAACTCCAAAGCATTAGGTCTAGTGAAAAAAAAAAGTTAAGGGATAGATATACATGATAAAGAAGTATTCATAAATATATATGTATAAGATATGCTTAAGAATGATGAACCCTGAAATTATGTTCAAGACCAAAGATAAAACGTTTGCAAGGGAATCATGGGTGCTTTAATTGTATGTTAGACTTAATTTTTTATAAAAGTGAGAGGAAATATGACAAAGTTAAATGACAATACCTTGGATGTTGGGTATATGAGTTTCCTTGAATTGAATTCTTGTTTTATTTTCTTTGTTTTTTTTTTAATAATAAAAGCATTAGCTTCATCCCACAAGTTTGCATATATGGTATTTTTACAGTCCTTCAGCAATAATTTCCATTATGATTTACTCTTGACCTCATGAGTTATTTAGAAGTACATTTTGAAACTTCGAAGCATGTTAGGTTTGTTTGGCTATCTTTTTGTTGCTTGTTTTTAATCTAAATGCATGTCAGAGAAGATCAGGATTCTTTCAAATTTCTTTGTGATTTAGAATTTGGTCTTTTTTACTTTTGGTATACAGTTTGTATATTTTTGAAAAGGTATATATTTACTATTTGGGACAGAATTTTTTATATTAGATCTAATTATACTAAATCAAATGTGATAATTTATTCAAGACTTCTATATCCTATTTGGCCTATCTGTTTCTAATAGAGTTGTATATAAATCTCATATCACAATTGTGATTTTTGTCTATTTGTCCTAATATTTGCTGGATAAAAAATTCAATCTGATAATTTCTGCTTTAATATTTATTTATTTATTTATTTATTTATTTATTTATTTATTTCTGCTTTTAACAGGTGAACTAAATTCATCAATATTTATTATGAGTACTGATATATTTGGATTTATTTCGAACACCTTACTTTGTGTTTTTTTTTTTGCCATCATTTGTCTTTGCTTTTACCTTTTTATCTTTCCTTTATCCTGCAAAATTAATAGTTTCCTAGATTCCTCTTATTTCTTTCCATCCCTTTATGGTTATCCTTAAGTTTTGAAGGTAATATTTCCAAGTATTAAGAGACCTTAAATTTTGAGACACACTAAATAAATATGGGTTTTTTATAGAAAAATTGATAGTTAAATGCATATTCCTATTCTCCTTCTATTAATGATGAAGACTTTAGCATAAATTGCCTATTGAACAGCTCTTTCTTACCATGATGTTGTTTCTTACAGTTTAAGCTTTTATGTTCTTGCAGAAGTATGTTTCTTCTTTTGCTGAGGACCTGGGAGTGGCAAAACTTACAATGTCGGTTTATCTGAAAATGTCATTTATTTACCCTAGTTTTAAGTGGTGTGTAACTGTTTATTTCCCTTCAGGTCTTTGAAGATAATTACTCCATTGCTTTCTGGCTTCTATTGTTTGTCAGTTTAACTGCTATTCCTTTTCAACTAATTTGTCCATAGCCTCTGGTTGACTTTAAGATGGTCTCTTATACACTGTACAGTTTCATTGTGCTGTATCCAGGTGATATATTAAGCTTTATTTTGATTAATTTTCTCTCTCAGTGATTATCTCCTTAGGTACTGCTTCTCTACCATTTTTTCCTTCTTCTGTAACCCCTATTATGTGGATGCTAGAGTCATTTATTCTAGCCATTATTCCTTTGAGTTACTTTCTCAAATTTGTGTGGCATTCCAGATGAGTTCTCAATATCTTCCAATTTGGTAGTTCACTGCCAGAGTCCAATCTAGACTGGATCCCATAAATTGCATTTTTAATTTCAATGACAAAACTGTTCATTTTAAAGAGTTTTAAATGTTTCCATAGCTTGGCTCAGTTCCCAGTAGTAAATGACTCTTACCTACCTTCCTCATGGCTTCTGAAAACTGGAATTCCAAATAGCATGTCATTGTCAACTTTTCTCAAGCTTGCTTTCTTGAGTGGGCAACTCCAGCCCAGACCTTGGACCTGGCATAAACAGGGCTCCAATCTTCCTTATCCCATAGGAACCAGACTCCCCATTCCCACAATCAGTTTCTTGTCCTGGATTCTGGAAAGCCTTCAGTTTGAGTCAGTGCAGTACCTCTGTCTCCCCTGCCTCATTGTTTTTCAGCCTCTTCTGGTTCTGGTGTTTCTTGAAGAAATTTATCCTGTACTTGAGCTTGGCTATACCTTTTTTGGTTTTATCACTTTTTTCTATTTGTCTTTGACATGAATTGGAACAGAGGGCATCTGTGATCTGGAAATTTGCTTGGGTGGTTCTTACTAGCTATTGCACATCATGTCACAGGCTGATCTAATTTAGTTAACACCCATTACTTTGCAATAAATATATGTCAGGTGATGATCCTGTATACCTTAAACTTACACAGTGCTATAAGCCAACTATATCTTAGTAAGACTGCCCCCCCCCCAAAAAAAAAACCCCATAAAGGGCTCTGGGAGGTTAAATGAGGTAATATATTAAAAATCATATAAAGAGATACTTGGTATATGCTTTTTAAGCTCTTTGTTTTTATAATTATCATTGACTACAAGAATTTAATGAGAAAGCCAGCATTTCCTTTTTAGATACTGAAATGTGATATTTGGACATGCTTGAGATGTGTTTATGTGAAGGTAGCCTTCTAATCTTTTACACTGAAATTAAATGGGAAGTATATACCTCCCTAACACAGCCTCAAGTACAGTCAGGATACTGTTTTTCTCATCTCTGAAACCTCTGATTTTTTTTTTTTAGTCAAAAATATCTACTTTTGCAACAAATTGTCTTAGGGGTTATAAGTCTTGGTTTTATAATCCTGGATAGAGGATAAGCAAATTGAGGCCAGGGACTTAATCTTTTCTACCTCTCTCATCCCTGTACAAGTGGGACACAGGTAGAAGTTCAGTGGTCATTTATTGAGTGGATCAATGATACAGAGTAAAACAACTCAAATTTTTTAGGTCAAAGGGGCTCTGAAGTGCTTACCCAGGTCTTCATTTCCATTGCCTGATGTAAGAGGATTGTGGTGAGGGCGATGGTATTGATGGGCGTCCCAAAGGTAAAGACGTCAATATCTGAATCCTTGTAGGTCTGCAGAGGAGGAAAAAACAAGCACTGTCAGATGTTCCCTGGGATTCAAAGACTTGGTTTTGACACAGCGATCATGTGTCACAGGATCACAAGCAATAGTGAAGGTAGGTGTCATGGGAGGGGAAGGAATCAGAAGAGATACATAGCTGTCAACCATAGAAACAGACAAGATGAGGAGTGAGTTAATAGGGCTGAATTCTTTGGAAACACATTTGTAGCAGAAACCATGAGGGTATTCCAGAACATCGTGGAATGAATGAACAAAGAATTTATTGAGCAACCAGCAGGCACAATGCCAACTACTGAAGATACTTCAGTGTCCACCTTCAAGGAGTTTATAGTCTACTAGACAAGACAAATGTGGTACAATTTAAGGGGATAAATGATACAATGGTATAAGGTACACAAAGTACCCTGGGGATACAGAAGATAAGATATAACAGCTGAGGCCATAATAAGAGGAATTAACTTCCTTGAAAAGAGAGAGAGGAAAGGTAGACAAAGGTGAGAACCTGAGGGTGAAAAGTTCAAATAGACCTATTATGGTAGGTTTGTTGAGCACATAGTAGGGGCAAATAATGAAGCAGGAAAGGCAAGCAGATTCCTGGAGAGAGAAGGTATTGTAAGATAGGAAACTCAAATGAAGCAATGACTGCCTACTTGGCCCATCTTGTTTCTAACTGCAAAAAAATGTAAGGCAGAGTAGACACCACAGTTTAGCAGTTGCCCCACATTCTGGTCCAGAAGAAACACAGCTATACTTTACAACTAAATTCACACTCTTTAAAAAAAATTTTTTTTTTAAAAAAAGATTATTTAGAGAGAGAGAGAGAGAGAGAGAGAGAGCAAGCAAACAAGCAGAAGGACCGGGAGAGGGACCAGCAGAGGGAGAGGGAGAGGGAAAGGGAGAAGTGGACTCCTCGCTGAGTAGGGAGCCCAGTGCGGGGCTTGATTCCAGGACCCTGAGATAACCACCTGAGCCAAAGGCAGATGCATAACTGACTGAGCATTCTAGGCACCCCTAAATTCCTACTCTTTAAACTGGGAACAAAACTGACATGGGGCAGGTATCCTTTGCTTTTATTTCAGGTAATATAGCATCCTTTATTATCAGAACTTCCTTCCTGAACGCATGCTGCCTTGACATTGGAAACACAAATCTAAATGTAAATCAAGGGTTGTAAATTCAAATACTTTTAGTGTTCAAGTAAGAAATAATAAATGAGTGAAGAGGGCTTAGGTATAAGACTAAAGGGAGTGGTAGGGACTCTGGCAAACTGGAGAACATGAACCCCATCTAAGCAGGGCTGAGAGTCAATTCTGGATTTTTCCTATGTGGGAAAAATGACCCAATATAATGATAGCTTCCATTTTTTCAAAAACTGGCAGAAATTGAGATGTTTCTGTAAAGCACTCTGATTTTTCAGATACTGACTTGGATGTCGCCTGCAGATCACCTATTTGGAGTCTGTGCTACGGTGCCCAGAAAGACACTACTAGTATATGAACAGGACCAGTTCCACTCTGTGATTTGTATGGCTAGAAGGGGATTATACAACTTACCAGGTAAGGAATGAAGAAACAAACCAGGCTTTGGTAGAATGCATCCATTATAGAAATCCAGAAAGTCATTGGGTTGTAGCACTGCCAGGAAAGAACACATCAACCACCAACTTTCTTGTGCTACCTGAACAGACAATATGGCACTTACAATGTTCTTATCTTAGAGGCAATAGAATGGAACAATTAAGAGCACAGACTGGGGGTGACAGACCTTAATTCAAGTCCCAGCTGTGCCACTCACTAAACTGCTTTGGTAATTGGTTCTCCTTCCATAAAAAGAATAAAAACACTAACTATCTCCTTGGGTTTTGAGAAATCTAAATGCAATTGTACTTTAGTACCCAGTAAGTGTTCTGTTATCAATAACTATCATTCATTAGCACATTGCTAGTGCTAATACACACTTGGCATATTTAGAGATTCTAAGGTTTCTACATAGCATCTGAAAGGGAGTTCTCTATCACAGCCCAGGATCACGGATTCCCAAGAGACGGGGCTCAATGGCTTCAGAGACAAGTATTCTCATTTTGTGCTTCACTCTTCCTGCCTTCCCTGGAAAAGTAAAACTGTTCTCAGTTTATGTTTTTGCTACATTAACTTCTCTTACTGTTAGATACTCAAGGAATACATTATACATCTAGCACACCTATGGGAAAGGAAAAAATCAGAAGACCTATAGGTATATAGGTCTCTCTTGCCTGATATGCTACGGTTGCTGTGTTGCTCTCCTCCCATTTTTAAGTTAGGACTGGGCTTAGTTCTTAGTTGGCTGTACACAACATATTACTAGCTCTCAAATACCCAGATGTTCTGGCTTGGTTCTCCTTTCCCCCAGGCACAGAGGTACTCTCATGAATTTCAATATCCCTCTTCCCAGAGCTTTCTTCAAGGCAGTCAGGTTCTCTGTCTCTTCTATCCAATCTCTGAGCTGTGTCTGTGCTAGCCTGACCACCTGGAGTGCTGGTGGTCTGACTTCTCCAAATTACTCAGAGTGCCAGTATGGCCTCTCTGCCAACCAACGAATCAGGGTGATTTCCTAGGCCTTCTTTAATCTATTGGCTACCAGCAATTCCAGACTCTGTGTAGTCTTGAGTTCTAAATTTTGTTTTCCCTGAGATAAGGTAGAAGCCCTCATTTATGAATATATCACTCAGTGATGAGCAAACAAGATTTTAATCCCAGGGGTTCCCAAACAAAGACTTGGGGGTTCTGTCAAAGGCCTGGAGAAAGGGGGCCAGCTGAGGGCAATGGGATCTTTCTGAATGTCTTCTCCCTATTCAGCTAGGGCAGTCCTATGTTAACATGTGCTATAATTAAGAAATAACTAAAGAAAAATACCCACTGATCTGTTCCATCACTCTTAACAGCAAACAAGAAACATGCCAGGAATGGGGAGTGGAGCTACTGGGTCACATAGTAGGTAAGAGGCAGGGTGGTGATCAGAGTGTAAGGCCCCTGGCCCCAAGTCATTGCTCTTTCTCTGACTCCTGCAGGGAGGAATTAGAGGCAAGGAGGAGTTGAGGCATCTGTATCTTACCTCAGAGTTTTGGCCGCTCTTGTACAGTTCAGGCAATGCCAGGAGTGTTTCTGCAGAGATGTCTTTATCGAGGACTCCAAAGATAAGAGGAGGCAAGGAGGTGAAGAAGAGATTGAAGAATATCATCTGCCAATAATCGATCATAGTGGAGCCAGAGAAGCCACAGAAAAACTGGTACCAGAAGAGCAGGTTGACATAGCACTGCAGGCAGAGAGTATGTCCTTGTGAGTGAGGACCCCCAGGTAGTGGACCCCAATGGCTGCTTAGGAGCCTCTGGCAAGTCACTACTCTGACATAGAGCTTCCATTTTCTCATTTGTGACATGCAGAGTTGTGTAAGGATCAGAGATAACTAATCCTTAGAGCAGCTGCTGCTGCAACTACTACTATGCTGGTTAAGAGCACAGGTTGTGGAGGCAGAAAAGGCTGGTTTGGAATTTTCAGGTCTGTCACTTACTAGCTATGTGACCTGGAGCAAATTGCCTAACTTTTCTGTATAAAATCTTACCATCTTTCAGATGGAAACAGTGGTACCTAGACCATGGCACAGGATACCAAAGGCAGGAGTTACGATTAGTAGTGTGGAAAGGGAAGGGAGTGCTCCTCAGGGAGGGATAATAGAAAGACTGGACCATGGGCAGGAAGCCTGGCTTGCTGTCCCTGCCCATCTCATGAAGATGACTTCATGAGATTTTCCCCACAATACTTTCCTAATGGTCATGCAACTCAGAAGGGTGAGTTCAGAAGGGTGAATCATCTCTCTGATTCTTTATGCTTTCTAAAGCTTTTCCCACTCAAAACCACCCTACCTGAGATGGCTGGGTCATTAGTATTGTCTACCACACTGTGATATAATTTGGTGACTTGACCAAGGTTGTCACTTAAGCTGCTGCTCCCAGAGTTGGAACTAGAAATATCAGCCCTGTGAAATTAGCAGTTTTGTGTATAAACTAGAATGTTCATTCCTAAATGCTGGGCCAGTGTTATTTTGAAAAGGGTCACTAGAATTGTAATAATATAGACATGCTAATATTAGTAACATCAATGACTATTACTAAGGCTTCTATTTGTGTCAGGAGTGTAGTATATATTATAGTATATTAGTGTATGGTACATTAGATGTGCAATAGACCTAATTTGTTCCAACAATCTTGAAAGATTATTATTGTTAATAAAATAGTACATATTATATTAATATCTTGATAATATTATTAGCCAGACTCTACAGGCAAGAAATCTGAGGCTTTAAGATGCTCAGTTACCTCTTGTCCAATTTTAGAGCTAGAGAGTCAGACAACTAGTATCTGAGTTTTCAATGCTCTTTCTCTTCAACCACCCCCAAACTTTCTCAATCTCCTATTGGATTATATAATATCAATGCTGACTTGAGAGTCTTCTAGCTAAGGAGTGCCATCTTTTGGCTTATCTGCCCAGGTGACCAGTGGGAAGTTTCCTGGCACTGAAAGAGATCCTGGTGTCCTGAGACATCCTAGACCTTGCATCTCTCTCTTAGAAGCGGGGAGAGGGCCCAGTCTGTTTACTGTGCTGCAGGTAGGTTTGAAATGTACCATGGGCAGGCTTTGAGTCCTGAGATCAACAGCAACCACTTGTGCACTTGACATGGTGGGTTTAAGAAGAACTTGAAGTACTGAAGTCCCCTTGATACTAGCAGTCAGCAGCTGTGTGAGGCTTTTACTTCTCTCAATCTCTCTCTCTTTTTTTTCTTCCCTTTGAGAACCTTGCCTTTCTTCTCCCTCCCCAGCTACGTGGGAAAGACAGTAACTCTTAGCTCCCTTACACACAGGTAGCTTGAATGGCTCAGATGGGATAAGTGACTATCAAATACCCTTGGCCACTTGGGAATAGAACTGTGACTTAAGGTTGTAGAAGCCTAGGATGCCAGAGCTGGAAATAACACTATCTTACAGATGAGGCCAGTAATAGCAACAACAACAATAACAATAGCAACAAAAACACATAAAGCACTTATCACGTGCCAAGCTCTGTTCGGACTCATTTGATCCACTTAACAGCCCTATGAAACAATCATTACTACTCTTATTTTACAATTGAGGAAACAGCCTCAGAGAGAGGTCAAGTCTTTGGGCTGGGGGGTAGAGAGCTAGTAAGTAACAGAATTGGAGTTAAAATCCAAATGTTATGGCTCAAGAGTTCACCCTCATAAGAAGGATGTGGGAAGTGGATACTCTTGTAAAATGAATTCAAGGTCTTAGACTCTAGCTCAGTCTCTTGCACTAATGTTCAGAGTTGTTGATCTATACCATGAGAGGCCAGTGGGATTTGTCCTAAAGTGCTATAAATGGGGAAAGTGTTGAACAAAGAATGCTGTGATTGGCAGTTTCTTCCATGGGTGACAAGGGACAAGTCAGCAAAGCAGAAAGTTTGCCAGCTATAGGCCATCCTCTGATATTTGCAATGTAGATTTGGTCCTTTTGGCTCCAAGCCTAAATCTTTCCTCTCCATTAGCTTCATCTCACCAAACTGTAGCTTTTAAGTGGTACAATCTTATCTAGTAGATGCTGTGATGCTTTACCCCATTTTCACGAAGCTCCAGCCATAGTCTAAGCTGAGGGAGGAAGAGAGCAGTTGCCTGGCTGGTGTTGGAAGCCATCTGAAGCTCTGTGGCCAAGTGTAATACTTCTTAAACAACTTATGTTCAAACACGGTGCTAGAGATGCTTGGACAACAGACAACACACAACCTGGTTTGGAGTGATATTTACCTTCAAAGACTTTGGCAACCACTGGAGAACAAGGTGCCTGTACCTCTAGGAGGCACTGAGTGCCACGGTAGTGAGGACATTCAGTCTGGGAGTTTGGAGTATAGTAGAACTAGGTCCAGTCCTGATTCTATGACATACTTAGCTATGTGACCTGAGCAACCTCTCAGGCTTTCAGCTACCACATCTAGAGATAGATAATAACTGTTCCCATGCCACAGGATGGATGAGCATTTACGGTATGCCTCACATATATTAACTCATTTATGCACATGATAACCCTGTGAGTTAGGTAGTATCCCCCTTTTACAGGTGAAAAGACTGAGACACAGAGCTTAAGTAAGTTACTTAAGGCCACATTGCTGTTAGATAGCAGGTTGGGGGTGGGATTTGAACCCATCTGGTTCTAGCACATATGCTCTTAACCCCTGTGTTATACTTAGCTCTCATAGTTACATACATATGTAAAGTTCTTATTATAGTGTCTGGTATGTGGTAAATTCCCTATAGATGATGGTGATTGCTAATGCTAGTAATGCTATCCCAAAGGGTAACAAGCTGTGCTAAGTACCAAGGACACTACAGCAATCCAGGGTGGCATGGAGAGCTCTGGCGAACTAGGTGTTGGAGAACTAGCATTTCCTGAGCTCATTGCCTAACACTTCAACACAGGCAGTAGCAAAGGGTTTTAAGCCCTATTCAAAGCAATGAAACACTGCTTGGATGTCACTGGCTCATTTTTCCATAGAACCGTTCTTCCTGAATTATAATTTAATATTGCTTTTACCAAGGGCTGTTAGAAAAAGGTGCCATATAGAGGTTAATTTTCATTTCCTACAAAAATGCCACTGAAGGCAGTTTCCTGGAAGTTTTTGTGTGACCTTCTTCTAAAGGTTTGCTTGACAAATTGATCTCTGAATTTAGAGCAAAGAGAGAGTGTGCTTCCTCGAGAACTGGTCTGCTTGTTTTAACCAGGCATTTACTACTTAGCATCTTATCCCAAGTTCCTGGTACAACTGACTTCCTTTCTTTCTGGGTTCTGCTCCATACTCCTACACATTTTTTTTTTTTAAAGATTTTATGTATTTATTCATGAGAGACACAGAGAGAGGCAGAGACATAGGCAGAGGGAGAAGCAGGTTCCTCACAGGGAGCCTGATGTGGGACTGGATCCCTGAACAGGGATCATGCCCTGAGCCAAAGGCAGACACTCAACCGCTGAGCCACTCAGGTGTCCCACTCTTACACAGTTCTTTTATAACTTCTCCATTGCCTCTGTGTTTCTACCGTAAGTCACTTACATCTCTTTTTGGAATCAGATACAGTATATGATATAAAATTATAAATAAATGGCCTGAAATATTTTCTATAAAGACTTAGGTTGTCAAAACTCTCCCTCTTGACAGAGAAACTGGCAAATTCATAGTTCTCTCTTGCTTACACATTATCTTCTTTCCAACTGATTAGATCAAGAATCTCCTGGTGATTATGTCTATAGCACCCTAACCTCCTTACAGGGAGACATGCCTAAGAAAATGTTCATAAAATCCCAATCTTTTACTATACTAGTGCTTCCCAATCTTTAAGTTCATATAAATTACCCAGGGCTTTTACCAAAAATGCCATTCTGAGGTAGTAGTAGGTCGATGATGCAGTCTGAGGATCCGCATTTCTAACTAGCATATAGGAGATGATAATGTTGCTGGTCCAGGAACCACATTTTGAGAGGTAAGATTTATGGAGACCAAGAGATGACAAACAACTTCCTATGGGACAAATCCAGCCATAAATAAGGTTTTGTTGGGACACAGACACATCGATTCATTTGCATGTTTTCTATAGCTGCTTTCATGTTGGTGCAGCAGAGTTGTGTAGGTATGATGAGCCCCGTGGCCCACAGGCTAAAAGTATTTCTTACCTAGCCCTTTGCAGAACAAGCTCACTCAGCCCTGACCAAGACTGTCAGCCTCATGAAGCTGGACACAGATGTTCAATAATGATTTCAATAAATAGAACCCATCATCGCTGTTCTATTGTCCCAACAATATTCAGGAATTTAATTCTGAAGTGTTTCCCTCCTCCACAAGCCTTGTTAGGACCTCGCTTGTATCCACGTCCTCTGGCTGGAATCTTTGCACCTCTGAGGGGGCATACGGAACCTGTGACGACATCACTGAGATGGGGGCCTGCGTTTTCCTCCCAAGGAGCTACAGTGCAATAATTAATTCATTGTTCAAATTTCAGAGGAGGCAGGGTTTTAATCCCCTCTGAAATTGGTTTCGGATGTGGAAGTCATAGTTCTCCACCCTCTAATTGCAATGGGGAGATAATGCGGCATCAGTATCACAATTTCAAGCGTGGAATCGGGCTAGAAATAAATACCATTTAAGCTTTGAAAGCATGGCTGGCTGGAAACATTTCCTTTTCTATTTCTCAAATTTAATGCAGAGAAGAGGTTGTGCTTATTCAAAAGAACGGCTCCTTTGGAGGCAAGAAAAAAAATTAAATGGGCATTTTGAATTCTGAGTAAACAGTCTTTCATGCTCAGAGTGAGTTTCAAGTTAAATAGAGTGACTTGTTTGCATAGACTTGGTGAATATTACCATCCAGTTTATCAAATTTACATTATTTTTTGTCATGCTGTTTATTTACATATACATTGAACTTTGCACAAAAATGCTCACTCTTGAGCGAGGGCAACTGTGACAGTGCCTAAATCAGGACTGGGAGAATGGAACAACGGGACAAAATGCAATTTCGCAGCTGCTACTTGGCTAATGCTTTCTCTACCATCCCCTGCTCTTAATCCTCCCTTTTTCCTTATGCAAATAGGAATCGGATTCTGTTTGGAGACTCTTGGGGATTATTCAAAGGTCCTTGAACTAAGTAATGAAAACTCAGGCCCCTTGTTCCCTTCCTTAGGAGAACAGCAATATTCTGGCTTCTTGCAATACCCATTGTTAATCAAGGGCTTTTCAAACAAGAACCTCTGACAGTTTTAATACCTAGGTTGATGTGTGCCTGCTTTGGGCCCTTATCAACAAGATAGAAATGAACACATTTTTTAGGAGAAACAATGCTATCTTCAAGCTATGATTGTATTTGTATAGTGTTACTTGCTTTCCTGATAATACCTTAGGGACAGGAGGAGTCCTAGTGTCTTCATATTATTGATGAGGAAACCAAGGCTCAGAGAGGGTAAGCGACTCTTTGAAGTTCACACAGCATGCTAGAGTCAGGCAAGACTAAAATCCAGACGACCTCCTCATTCTAAATATTTTTGCCACTAGATATTTAATGTCCCAACCTCTGTGAATTTCCTGCTGCAAAGGCTGGGGAAGCTGAAATGATACATAGAGTCTCAGGTGGAAACCATGGATTCCAGTCTTAAACCTGTACTTTCCCAGGAGGTGGGGTATGGCTCTTGCATTGGGGTGGCTCTATCTGAGGAGAAAATTGAAGATATATGTCAGGCTTATTACTTTTAAAGTCCTTTTTCCTCGTAGTCAGAAAGTAAATCTCATTTATGGAGCCCATTTAAGAATAATGACACGAGCAATAATCATAAAACTAATGGTTGACTTGATAGGGTGATTACTATGTGCCAATCGCTTTATATACAAGCTCTTATTTAATCCTTCTAGCAAATATAGGAGGAAGGTACTATTATCATCCCCATTCAACAAATGGTAAAACTAAGGTATAGTTACCAAATATAAGAGCCTAGATTTGAACCAAATATGTTTGACTCAAGGAGTCTATTCTTGTAACCACTCATGCTGCCTTCTATGTGCCAGATGTTTTCCATATAGTATGGCTAATGCTCACAATAATTTCACAAAAGTCTTAGCCCATTTTACCAAAGAAGAAATTGAGGCCCAGAGAAGTGAATTACATTGCTCAAGTTCACAGAGCTAGTAGGAAAGAGTTTCAGGATTCAAAATCTAGGCCAGCCTGATTTACTCCCTTGTGCTGAGATGGTTTGTCTTACGACTGTGGTGGGAGTGGGTCCCCTGGCAGGGCCTCCCAAAGCCTTGGTGGGAGGTTGGCATAGGGCTACTCACCACGTTCTTATAGAAGTAGTACACCACCATCCTGGCCAGGCGTGAGTAACACCAGTGGCCGTGCACAAGCAGCAGCTTCTTGAGGTGTCTGAAGCGGGAGATGGCAAAGTCGCTGGACATAACAGCCTGAGAGGGTAGAATAGAGAGAGACATCATCTTCTATCCATGGCTACCAATAAGCCAAAGAATCTCCCCTGAGGGCTATGCTCGGTTTTAGGTCCATAGCTGATAGGGCCAAAAAGATCCTTTGTTACTATGTGGCACTCTAGGGTGGTTCTTTGGACTTGGACACTTCATCTTTTCTTCTGGAAAATCCAAACCTCACTAGAATCCAAGAAAGGCAGCTTGTAAGGATCTAGTGGTCTCGCCTGGCCCTTCATCTCTTTCCATTTATCTGATAAACTGTGGCCTAAAATGTGTTAGTACCAGGCTAGAGATGCGATGGTTAACCAGAAAGTAGGGGCTTCCATGCAAGTAATGCTCAAACCTCTCAATACCCTTGGTTGCCTCCTGTGGCAGACCATTTGTTCCATTCTCAGATGGAGCTGATGGCTGGATAGCACTTCCTTTACATGGAGCTGAAATATGCCTTCTGCTCTTGGGATTGTTCAGAATATGACATAGTTCATTAGTACTCCTTTAAGAATATGGGGTTTGGAAGTGCCTGGTTACAGATCTTGGTATGCATCTTGGTCAGGCTGTTTAACCTTTCCCTTCATCAGTTTCATCTGAAAAAAAATGGAGTAATAATTCCTAACACACAGGGTTGTGACTATTCAAATTAATTGGGATAAAAAATGTGAGATGCCTAATACAGTGCTGGCATATGCTAGGTATTCAAAAGGTAGCTTTTCTTTTATCCTCACCAACAAATTTAGGCAATGCCTCCTGTCTATACCAGTGGTGAGAATACAATTGTTAATGATTCAGAACCACAAAGTGGGGTTTGTTTTAGTGGGAAACATCAGTAGCTCAAGTTAATATGCTTGTCCCAAGCTGAATTTTGACTCAATTAGGTATACTTATTAAAGTGTACCATACAATTTATAGGTCAATCTAGCCATTAAAACTAAAATGGCAATTGAAAAATGTTTTCAAATGTCCTTATCTGTCACTGCTCATGGAGGGCACTGCATTCTTGGATGTGGGTAGAGATTATAAGGAGGAAGAATGGAGTCAGGGGAAGACTTAGGCCTTCCTGAATGGTTGAGTACTCTTTGGCTTTAGAATGCAGGTATCACTGGAAGTCTGAAAAAAAGCTAAGCATCCTTCAGTTTTCCTCTGTATCAGAAGGACTGAGCAACAGGGATATAAGAATGGAGGTTATGTATAGGCATGGAAGCCCCATGACTCTCAGGTAATTATTCTGCAAAGCTCTTGGGGAGAAGTTCCTCCAACACTGTGGGGAATTCCATAACTCTCCAGAAAGGATCAAGGAGAATTAGGGAAGAAATGAGAAGAGTTGAGGGGAGCAATACCTGCATGCCTTCCTGTCCAGATATCCCAATTCCAATGTCAGCAGCTTGAATCATGCTTACGTCATTTGCTCCATCACCTGAAAGAAGAGACATCATGAAGTGTCTTTATTCCTGGCCTAACTTCTGATTGACAATGGAAAGGGTGTTACATGAGTGGCTCTAAAGTGTCCTCATTTACACATAATTGAATACTTTTAACATTGCTCTGAATAGTCCTATAGGAAAAGTCGGTATTTGGCCCGAGAGAGGTCTCTTCTTTGATAAAAAGCTCTATTTACTACTCGACAAATGTTTATTGTCTTTTATCTCAGTATATTAGGTATTGGGAGTATAATAGTAAGTGAGGCTTGTGCAGTGCTTTATAGTTTTTAAAAACAGGCCTTCACAAATGTTACATTTATTAATGAGAAAATGGAGAATTTCAGCAACATAGAGATCCCACCAGGGTAAACCAGGTAGGGAAGGGGCCCAGGAGCATTGGCACGAAGATCTTTGCTACCTTTTCTAACACAGTATAACTTAAAATATTTACCATATTAAGACTACTGGAATATCTGGATAGCTAAATCATCAGATTGTCAGTGGTGTTCAAGGACAGGGATGGTGTTGTTTTGTTTCTCAAAATGGGAAAATGAGATTGACTGATTTTTTTGGTTGAGGGACATTTGGGCATGATGAATTCCTATTTAACAAACTAAAGTGTTTGTTTCAGGAATTTGGAGGTTAGGGCATGGATACACACAGCTTCCAGCACTGGCATAAAGGTTTTTCTGTGATGATAGAAAGTCCTATATCTTTACTGTCTAATATGGAAAGCACTAGCTCCATGTGAAGATTGAAATGCAGCTGGTGAAATTCTATTTAAGTTTCAATACCTACATATAGCTAGGTGGCAACCATTTTGGACGGCACAACTCTATACAGTGAGGCTTTTCTTACAAACCTGGCTTTTCCCAAAGCTTTAACTTTCAGACTAGAGATTAGCAAACTCTTTCTATAAGGGGCCAGATAGTAAATATTTTAGACTCTGTGGGCCAAGAAGCAAAATTGAACAACTGTTCTTGCTGAGAGGCGAATAGTCTTACAGGTTTTACAGTTAAAAACAAAAATCATTCTTAGTATCTCTGCAAAAACATGTAGTAGGCTGGATTCAGCCTGGTGGCCATGGTTTGTGGACTGCATTGCCTTCATTCTTCTCCTGGCCCCCCTCTTTTTCCAGGAGGGAATTATAGAAGGGAATTAAATATGTATTAGATAACAGAGAATATGGAGGGGAGAGAATTTTCTTCTCTTAATTATTTGGAAATGAAATTAATCTTAAATATGTTGTCATTTTAAGTAGCCATTATTCTTATAATGATTTTTTTTTCATGATAGTGTAGCAGTACATTGTTTTTATCTTCCCCATGGAGAACAAATCCACCCTTTAACCTCTTCTGTTAGCAATCCAGTGGAAGTAGAGGTGTGGAATCGTGCCATTGCTCACCCTGCTGGTTTTGTTTCTGTGGCAGTAGAGCCAATTTCTTACCTCAGGGAGTCAGTCCTGGGCTGTTGCTTTGTGTGTGTCTAAAGTTTTGAAGAGGATAATTCAGGGAATAAAATGTATTTCAGGGAATAAAATTAGGATGCAGTTGCTAAAGCTTTGCACCTTGTATTCTTTCTGCCCACTCCCTCATTTTTTTTTTTTAAATTTGAATTGCTTTTACCTGAAATCAGGAGAAAATGGGGTATAAATAGGCTTCTTAATTTGAAATGCCAGGAAGGAAAATCTCTTTCCATGTCTGTGTAGGAAGGATAGAACCATCTGTAGGAATATCCTTAAATGAATGTAGTATTTACTATGTGCTTGGTATGTGCAAGGCACAGACAAAATGGTAAGACTAATATGGTATCTCTATTCAAGAAACTCTTGATCTACTGAGCAGACCCTTGCAGAAAGCATACCATTGCTCTGCAGCTCTGAGGTCTGTGTCCTGTAGGCATTCTCAGAGAGAAGGAAGGTTAGGTGGGATTGGAAGAAGGGGTGTTTTATGGAGAAAATTGCTTGAGCAAAAGCCTAGGAGTGAGAAAGATAGGACAAAGCTCCATTACCATGGAGAATGGTAAGCAGTTCCATTTGGTTAGATCATAGAGTGCCAAATGTTGGGGAATGGATGGTAGCTCTGATGAAGGATGTGGCTGGAAAGAGACCAGATCATGAATATTCTAATAAACCAGATTTGCTTGTTCCTGGAAGGTTTGATGGAAGCACAGTTTTTATTTCTCTGCCTTAACCATGATTAAAGTTTAGTCCCCTCTGAGGAATTTTTTTTTTTTTTTTAATCAACAGAGAGGTCAGCATTTGTTGACAGCTGGGCCTTATATTTAGGAATGAACATATGGGGCAGGCTCAACTTCCATAATCTCCCCATCAGCCATCAACACTCAGCAAAATATCAAATCCACAAATACCTGAGGTTTATATTATGCCCTGTGTTAAGTATCAAAAGGGGAATAGTCTATACCCCAGAATGGGGTTGGCCTGTGTATATATTACTGAGTTATGTGAATGTCATGAATTTGAACCTCCTTTTGACTTGAACCTCCATTCAAGTCCTAATTTTTCCTTAGTGACCTGCTAATTCTGAGAACTTTCATTCACTCTTTCACTCTACTTAGCCTCTGCTTCACCTCCTGCCTGCCACTTCTTGGCTGTCACTTTGAATTCTCTTAGTCTAAGTGATTCTCAGCCTGGGTATCTTGATTTTTATATGTGACCTTTCCACCTCTGGTCTATGCTTCTCGTCAGATCAGCTTCACAAGCTGCACCCACATCTCGGAATGATGGATACCTATGGAAAGGGTCATGACGCTCAACTTGTCTCGCACCAGCTTGACTATCATACTCTTCTGGAGTGGGGTGGAACGGCAACATAGGACAGACCGGCAATACTGAGTCAACTCCAAAAATTTCATCTCCAGCTTTCCCTGGAAAATGGCATTTAATGTCTTCCCATCAATGACCAATCCAACTTCTGGAACTGCAGCTCTTGAGGTGGGGGGTAGCGTCTTGGAAGGTAGACAGAACCCAAAGAACTTGCGGTCTGGCTTCTGTGGTCCATGAAATTGCTTTACTTCTTCCAGTGCACAGTTGAGGATGGATTCACAGGTTTCCTATTGAGTTAGAATAATAAATATGGTATTAATAAGCAACAGTGAAAATGCAGGTTAAAAATCTCACTTTATCCTTTAGTAAAATAGCTAATGAAACTCTACTGTCATAGAGATTACCCAGGAATCATTCTTTGATTTTTACATTTCTCTGCAATATTTAAAAAAGCATCAAAGCAATATTAATTTGGAAGCAAGTTAATGGCAAAATAGAGAATGGGAGTGGAAGTAGCTCAGCAAGATGGTGACAGATACAGGGATAGTATAAGCTAATAAATAACATGAATGTGATGATAAATAATGACAATATGTCAGGATGGTTTAGTGCTTTCTTTTTCTCACAAGTCCTTTCAGTTCTCCTTAGGAAATTGGGTGATGAAGGAATTGAAACTGAAATTATTAGTAACTTGCCCTAGCTTATCCAACTTACTAGGTGAGGTAGATCATTACTACTTCAATTACAGCTTCTTAATTGAAAAAATACATTGTGTATTTATCTGTTAGTATGGATGTGTTGGTCTTATTGGTTAAAACTGACTACGAATGTGAACATCTTATTGATGTAAAGAAACTTCTTATGGATTTTTTCTGATTACCTTGAAACAAAGTGAAGAACTTATTTGCTCTTATCAATTTTCCTTTTTTACTTTTGACTGTATCAGAGATAAAGTCACATTTTGGTTCTAAATATATCCTTAGTACCTTTTTAAATTTTGCAACATTACTTTCAAATAAAGGTAGAGAAAAGTTGTGGCAGTGAATTGTATTATCAATTTTAATAGCATTGTTTTGTTCACATGATCTTCATCTAGCAGTGTTCTTTTATCCATGGCAAGGATGATGATTTTCATTTACTGTAGTGCTAAAAAAAATTCTTCTAAAAATACATTTAGTGCATTTGAACTAACACTTTGAACTAAGTGTTCAAAGTCTGTCAATTTAAATGAAATTGTTAAAAAACAGTAAGGTAACATGCAGATTTAGGCAAAAATTGTGAAGATTGTTCTTATATGATATACTTGGGGACCATTAATCTAGAAGCTTCTGAGAATATTTGGAGTCCTTTATTCTGGTAGAGTAGAACTGCAGTTAATCATCCTTGAGTCTTCCTTTAGGGAATGCTAAATTGAGTGTTGCAAGCAATAGGGTACACTCAGAACTAAAGGGGTGACAGGAAGTAGTTCCAGGAGTGGGTGGTTATGCCTGAAGCACTTATCTGGGAAAGAGATCAAGACAGTCCTTGCTGTGAGTTGGGTCCGGCACAAATTATATAAATTCCTTCAACATATGGCTGCAGGAAGTCATTGTAGATATAAGTTTAAAAATTAAATCTCTGAATTTACTTATTTCAAAGTGTGATATAATAACCATAATAATTGCCATTCATTTAACCTTTAGTATATGCCAGGTACTGTAGTAGGGAGCCTCTAAGATGGTTCTCAATGATCCCTTCCCTCCTGGAATGCATGCCCCTGTGCAATCCTTCCCCTTGGATGTGAGCCACATCTATCAATTCCTTTCTAATGTAGAGAATTCTGCAAAAGTGATGGCATGTCACTTCCCATGTTAGCTTACAAAAAGACTATGGCTTCCAATTTGGCACTATTTTCCCTTTCTCTTGGATGGCTTGCTGTGGGAGAAAGCAGCTACCATATTGTGAAGCAGCTCTACAGAGAGGCCCACGTGGTGAGGAACCGAAGTTTGCCAGCAATCATTTCTGTGAGCTTGGAAGAAGGCCTTCTCTCCATGCCCAAACAACTCACCAGTTGAGCCTTCAGATGAACCCACAGCCCTGACTGACAGCTTGACTGCAGCCTCCAGTAAGACCTTGATCCAGAGGTACTCAGCTATGCTGCCTCTGGACTCCTAACCCACAGAAACTGTGGGACAGTAAATGTTGGTTATTTTTAGCCACTAAATTTTGGAGTAATTTGTTAACTAACACAAATACTGTGCTAATAAGCATTTTTGTTCTATGATCTTATTTAATCTTCCCAATAGAAATAACATTTTCTAATTCCTATTTTACATATGAAGAGAATGAAGTTCAGGGAGGTATGGTACCTGGACCATATTTAGTTTTCAACATATGTTACTAATAGTGATAATAATCATTGCTGTTATTAGTTTCTAATTAATACTCTAATCCCTTCTAAATTCCTTGATAGACCAGCACTTTCAGTGATGGGTTAGTAATTCTCTCGTTTTATGACTGTGAACCCTGAGGTCTAGAGAGTTCCCATAATGTGCTTATAGCTTTAAGATACATAACAAAGAAACAGTAGACCTAAATCAATATATATTGAGTTAGGCAGACTAAAATCCTTGGAGGAGATATTCAATGAATACATAATTACATTAAACTAGAGTTTAAGTAAACCTGAGATTTGGAATGGATTTCCCCAGTTTCTGGCTTAACATATCCATGTAGCCACCATTTTTTCCCAGTTCAAGGTGTGGACAGGGCCTAACATTCAGGTACCATCTGAGAGGATCCCAGATGACTTTAAATGAGTCAACAGTGACTGAACAAAACATGAAATGTGACCCACTATTCCTTAGGAATGTTGGGCTAATCAATTGCTAAACATCTTCAGCTTCCTAGAAGAATGCATTTAACAGAAAACACAAAAGCCTACTCTATCCATCTTGGGCTGGCTGACTCACAAGTTTGCCCCTGTCCTCCTTCTGGAATCACCTGTAGTGAAATAATCATTGCAAATAGAATTTCCATTGCAAGCAGGGCAGTCAGATATCAATGTTATTACAGGGATCAAGTACTCAAGCAAGCAGCAAATTACTTTCTTTCCTAAGCATAATATTAATGCCAAAGATTTCCCCAAGATTATTTTCATTTTGAAAATTCATTGGGGTTTAATCTAATCACAGCATAATCTGTGCACCTGACAAGAAAGTGTTTTTTTCCAATTCTTACAAAGAGCCTCAGTCACTTTTCATAGTATATACTATTTTTTAAAAAAATATGTGGACTCTTTACAAAATAAAAACCAGATTTAACCCTCCCACGTGAGTGGGTCAGTGGTTGAGCATATGCCTTCAGCTCAAGTCATGATCCCAGGGTCCTGGGATCAAGTCCTGTATTGGGCTCCCTGCAGGAAGCCTGCTTCTCCCTCTGCCTATGTCTGTGCCTCTCTCTATGTATTTCTCATGAATAAATAAATAAAACCTTTAAAACAAACAAGCAAAACAAAACAAAATCCTCCTGGGTCCAATCAGTCTTAAGCAAAACCAAGAGGGTGAGGTTCCAGCATCTTTTCTACCTCCTTTTTCTGTACTGTTCTTTTCCATCTTCCTCCTTCTCTATTCCTTTCCTTATGGTACACCTAGGTCTCCCAGGGCCCTTCTCCCACCGCCTCTCTAATACAGAGCTTTTCCTGCTTGCTTCCTCTTGGTAGGAGCATACATCTCAAAGTCTACTTCCCATATTCTTCAGCCAAGATGTTGGAACTTCGCTTTCTGCAGTTTGCATTGTGAAAATAGATTTCTTCTCCTAAATATAAAATTGTATTATAACTTTGAATACTCTTCTTCAGACTTTACACAGCCCTCTCTCCAAACCCCATCCCCTGCCACCCACAACCTACTGGGGGTTGAAAATTGCAGTTTTAGGACTCTGCTCTCTCTCTCTCTCTCTCTCACTCTTCCATCCCAACAAAACATACTGGTCTCATGAATCATTCCCTTCAGTTTTATTCTGTGGCAAACCAGTTTGACATATGAATTGGAGCTGAAATTTTAAGCTCAGAATTGTTTCAATTTAAGTACAGCTTTTTCAATGGGAGAGTTAGTCCTAAGTATAAGAAACTGACAATTGGGGTTCTGTGAGCAAATAATATGGAATAATGCAGATAGCACTGGCCTGGGAGAAGAACCGTGTTCTAGACCTAGTTCTGTCAGAAACTATCAGGGTGATCCTGGGCAAGGGCCTTAGTCTCAAGGGTCTTTAGTTTTCTCATTGTAAAATGTGGAGATTGGGTCAAGGGGTGGAATTTGGAAGATCAAAACTTTCTAACATGTACTACCAGATGTAATATAATCAAACTGGTCAATGATGTATGGGGATGAGGTGGATGACGTTCGGGGGCCTCTGAGCTCCAAAGTTCAGTGATATTTTGGGGGTAGAGGTGCTTCACCTGTGTACCCAAATCCCACCCATAAGCCTATTTCTTATTGGCTTAAGGGCTGTTCTGCATTGGTCTCTACTTTGGCCTCACCTGACTTTCTGTATTAATGGAGTAAACAGTGTCAGCCTGATCTAACAATCTGCAGGAATAGGCGATATTGATTGCTGTCTCCTGCTTATCTCCAGTCAAGACCCAGAGCTGGATTCCAGCTTCCCGCAGAGCCGCAATTGTGTCTGGAACCCCTTCTTGTAGCCGGTCTTCGATTCCAGTGGCTCCTGGAGTGATCAAAGACACCAGAGCTTACAATTAGAGTGAAAAACTGCCTAAGGTCCCTAAAACTCTAACAAGCTAAACACTGATTATTAAATATTCCCATGTTCTAGGCTATGCTAAGCACCTAGGTAGGGTACAGCAGTGAAATGGAGCTGGTCTCTAACCTCTTGCAGCTCAAAAGCTTGTTGAAAAAGGATTTATATCTGAACGATATGAGAAGAAAAGCGCAGGGTGCCAGTTGAACATATGTTAAGAGACCTGAACTTCAGCTATAAAGTCAGGGATGGGGACGCCTGGGTGGCTCAGTGGTTGAACGTCTGCCTTCAGCTCAGGGTGTGATCCCATAGTTCCGGGATTGAGTCCCACATGGGGCTCCCTCCGAGGAGCCTGCTTCTTCCTCTGCCTATGTCTCTGCCTTCTCTCTGTGTCTCTCATGAATAAATAAATCAAATCTTCAAAAAAAAAAAAAAAAAGTCAGGGATGACCTTGTTAGGAAGTGCCATTTGAGCTCAGACCCAGAAGATAAGGCTGAGAAGTGGCAAAGGAGGATAGTCCCAGGTAGAGGATGAGCATGTATGAAAGCCCAGAGGTCAGGGTAGAAGCAGGTACTGAAAGGGAGGCAGAGTGGGGTGAGAGATGGGGCCAGCAAGGGATGTAAGGCTGCTGGATCATGCAGAGCCTTGTGAGGGCATTATAGGATTTGGAATTTATTTGGTAGACAGAAAAACTATTAAGGGGAGTTAAGTTGGAGAGTGACAGGATCAGTTTTGAGTTTTAAGAGGATCATTCTAGAGAGTGGACAGGAGATTGGGGGAAGCAGGATGAGATTAGAGGCTGAGCAGGGGTATGGAGGAGTAGCCTGGGGGGTGGGCCTAGCAGCTAGGAATGGAGAGAAGTGGAGACACTTTGCTCTGTAACAGCTCATGGCAGAAGAGGGACTCAGGTTTTTGATGATATTCTTGGAATTAAATATGCAGACTCTATAATTTTTGAATGATCTCAAGCTTTGCACCAACCCTGATGAATGTATACCCAAATATCAAATAGTTGCTAAGTGATTAAGCATAAATTAATCTGCATTTAAATTGAGATTCACTTCAGACAACAGACTAATGGCTACCCATTTTACTCTGGGCAGGAGCAAGGCATTTCATTTCTTTTAATAATCCCTAGTGACAATAGGCTGGCAAAGCAGTTACACTGGGTGCATATTGAAAAGATCATTTTATAGTGTGGGACCTAGTGTGAATGCAATGCAGCTTTAGTGGCACAGCAGATTCTTGGTGGTAAGATGAAGTCTCTTCCCAGCCCTAATTCTCTTTATCCCAAGCCACCTTGAGGGAACAAAAATAATGACTCTATCCTGAAATGTGCCTCTTTTGTACTGTAGGCCCAAATGTGCAGATAAACAACCCCATGAAAAGTGATGGTTCAGTCCTTGTTTTTCCCTCTAAGGGTTAGCCTGGAAGGTGAGATTCTGAAGCTGATTTATATTACAGGGAAGCAGAGTGAAGGAGAAAAAAAGGAAAAACACATTTGTGTGAAAGGAAAAATGAAGCAGAAAGGTTGTGAAAGTCTTTCCCAGCAAGGGAAGCCAAAAGATCCTGATAAGCATGTTTTCTTTCATGCAGAATCAGCTGAGGAGCACTTCTCACTGAGACCAGAGTGCTCCCCCCAAACAAAAGCAACCTCAAGGGGGTCAGGGGGGAGTCATGTGCTCTAACGGGATGACATTCTGTGGCCTTGTGTGTAGATAGAGCTGTCTGGTCTGGCTACCCTCTGGTTCCTGTTAAAATAGGTTCTCATGGGCAACTTTCAGAGGGGCTTTGGGAGGCAGCAGGCAAAGGCCCTGGAGTCAAAACACAGGGGAAACAAAAAGACTGAGAGTGGTGGGGAACAAACATCTCCCCCTGTTTGCCACCCTTCCTGCTGAATCTTGCTGCTACCTTTAATACATAAAGGCATCACCGTCTTCTTACAGCAACCCTGGTTCTTTCCCCTTGTACCTCTGCCTGTCTGAAAGCTTGGAGCAGTGTGATTTATATGCAGAAGAAGCTAGAGCTCAGGGGAGTGAGGGGATGGGTCCCTGAGCACACAGCACAAGATCAAGATTTGGCCCTCATCCCCAGCTCAGCATTGCCTCCCAAAATGAAAGAAGTCTTTAGCCATTTAGTCAGCATGGCATGCATCAGGTTTTGCCTTTTCCAGATTTTGCTCCCAGCTGTGAGGTGATTAACCCTGATAAACAAAGCCTCCTCCATCTCTCTGGGTAATGTTTTACCTCTTAAAGAAACAGCACTTTCTCTTAGCTGGTCTCCCTGCTTCTCATCATTACCTTGGCATATGAACTGAACTTCCATACAGCAGCAGCCATAGTTATTTTTGTAAAGCATGAGCCTATTCCTGTTTTTACTCCCTTCTCTTTAAACTGTAAGCATATGATTTATGTGTCCTTCATAACCTGTATCATTCTGAGCTTTCCCCCCTCATATCATTTCTCCTGTACACTCTGTGGTCACAGAGCCACAGCGGACCTTGGGGTTTCCAGGCTATCTAGGCTGTCTCCTGTCTAGCTCTTCATTTGGGCCCCTCCCTCGGCCTGAAAACTGTGTTTGTCTGACCAGTTCCTCTGCTCTGCTCAGTTCCTGCCTTCTAGAACTCTCTTTGGCCCCAGGCTACATCAGCACCTTCTACTTGGGCTTCTATACCACAGGCAAATCTTCCAGCTCAGGCCTCATCACACTTGGTTGAAATTCTTGTTAATCATCTAGTTTCCAGCTCTGAGAGGATAGAGCTTATGACTCTTGTTCCTTTCCCAGTGCCTAGCATGCTATTTGGCACATAGTAGGTGCACAATAAACAGTTGAATAAATGGAGGAGAAGCAACCTAGGCTTCATCCAGAAGGAAGTATAGGAATCTTCGTGGGCATCCTTAGGAAGTGGCTTGTCAAGTCTGGGTTGGATATCGGCACCATTTGCACCAAATACCTGGAAGGGCACTCCAGGGAAGGCTCCTAATTGAGACACATGTGCAGCAATGTCAGAGTCATGGCCAATAACTCCCTCTCCAGCTTGTAGCATACATTTTTTTTTTTTTAATTTAGTGATGACTTATTTTTAGCTACCGAGTAAGGTGAGTTGATTCTCCAGATGCTGTGCAGTCTCCATTAGAAGCTCATCTCGATTGTCGAGGGATGCCTCTGCCTCATACCGGAAACTGGCCCATCGCTGGAAGTCATCTTCGCTTATGACCTGCAGGACAGGAAGAGGCTCTTTCCCAATGCAGGGTGAATCCCACCCCATTCTTATATGTTGGGCACCCTATAGGCCTGTTTGAGCTTCCCTATTCCCTAGACAATTATTTCTTCTCAATTTTTTTTTTAATGCACAAATCGATGAAAGATTGATCCTCATGTTCCATTATCACAATTAAGCCCCTGCTGTGCTCTAGGCACTGGAAGTATAGCAGTGATCAAGACAGACAAGATTCCTGCATGGCTGGACTTATGTGCTAGTGGGGGTTGAGAGACATTTATTCAAATAAATTATTTAAAAGGACAGAGAATTTTAAGGGGTTCTTTACAGAAAACAGAGACGGTGACATGATGGAGTGTGACTAGATAGGAGAAAGCTGGAGGGTTATTTCATTTGCATCTTCAGTTCTCTTAGACAAAGTGACATGCAAGTTGATATCCAATGATGAGAAGGGATCAGTCATGGAGGGGGGCAAATGCAAAGGCCATGAAACAGCATGAACCCCGCTTTCTTTCTGTTCAGTTGAACAAACCAGTTGGCTTAGGGATGGAGAGCCAGATAGAGAGGAAGCAGCAATGAGGCTGGGAAGGTAAACAGCAATCAGATCTTACATAGCTTGGTAGACTATCCCACTCAGTAATTGGAAGAATCCAACTGGAGGGCAAATCTTCCTCCCTGGGAGTCATAGCATGTTTAGATGCCTCTGTTGGCATCACATGCATTACTGTCTCTTATAGAAACAAATTATTCTTTTGTTCAACAATCAGACATTCCTTGATTTTTCTTCTGCACATGGCACTATGGGGAAAACCAAGGAACACAGCTAGGCCTTTGCTCTTGAGGAATTCATAATCTCATTAGAGGAAGCAAAACAGGCACAAATAATTTCAATGGAAAATAGAAGGTGGTAAGGATATAATTACAATTTATGGAGTAGTAAGCACTGGTCACTGTCTCAGGCACCGTATGTATGTATATGTGTTACTTTAGTTAATTTCCATGACAACTGTATAAGGTAGGGAGCATTAGTACCAGTTTATAGATAAGAAAATCCCAAACTCAGAGAGGTGAAGAAACTTTCCCAAGGTCACACAACGGGCAAGTGGTGAGACTGGGACTTGTATCCAGGTAGGTCTGAGTATAAAGTGGGTGCTCTTAAACTTTCTTGCACTAAGCATCATAAAAGAGATGAAGACCTCTGGGGATTTATAGAGAAGAAACCACGTTTAGTCATCTAGAAGTGCATGTCATCATAGCTCCCCTATCGGATTTTAGGTGCCTCATTAGATGCCCCTACTCTGAGGTTCACATCTCTTTGCCTGCCTCCCTGGCAGGGGCTGCAAAGTCAAAGGGTTGCAAGGTGAGAGGTGGGTAATTACATGACTATAGCTGGACCAAGGTCAATACAACAGGGAAGGTAGGTCTGTCACCAATTGCAGAACACAGGAGAATATATACGCTTCATTAAAAGGACCAGCTACTACAAGGCTCTAAGCCATTAGTGGCTGTTTAAGAACTGAGACCTTGTTCATCAGATCCTCTAAATTTTTAAGAGAAACCAGAAATACTGATTTTTGTGATCACATATCTCCCAAACTTCATTCTAGGCAAAAAATGCAAAATTTAAAAAGCTACTTTGAGGGTAAAATTATAATATTGAAAACTCTTTTATGAGTTATGGGTTACCAAGTATATGTACATATAATGAAAAACAGAGAACAACAAAGCCATGCTGATATGGAACCTTGCTATTTAGAGTTCTGCCCCAGCAAAACTGCCAAAATCCTGGGTCTTTGTGGTGAGTCAGAATAGCTGATTTTGAAAATATTAAAACCACCAATAGTAAGGGTCTTCTAAAAAGAAAAGACAGACGCGGGGTCGAGGCCTTATAACTACTAAAGGAGGAATTTATTTTTACCTTTTTGGCGACGCACAGTGTTCGAAGGCCATCTCTTGCATATAAATCTAGATGCTTCTGGGTTCTGACTTGGATTTTCCTCATCTTCTTTTCCACATCCATGTCAGTTACTGTCAAATAGTCATTGTTCTCCATGAAGTCATGTACAAATGCTTGGGAATCGTTGTTTCTAACACTCTGAAACTGTGAGGAGGAATCCCCTTATAACCCACCCCAGAAACACAGAATCTCTCTTGGTTGTCATGATGTCCCAGAAGGTGAACTCTAGAAGACCTTAAATTCTCTACTCTCTATGGGATGATCAAGGCCTGGCTGAGAAAAATCCTATTTAGGGAAGAAAGGTTGTCTTAGATATTGATCCCAAACACATGTTTGCATCAGAATCACCCCTACTCTGGGATTCATATCTCTTTGCTTGCATCCCTGGGAGGGGCTGCAAATAATAGAGGTTCCCAGGTCCAGTTGAAGCCCTGCTGAATCAGAGGACCAGAAGTCTAAATCTTTGTTGTTATCTCAGGTGTTTTCCATGTAGCCAGTTTAGCTCTGGATGACCAGTTGTTGGCTGAGTCTTAGACATACCCTCGATTATCCCCTCCGTTGTCTACTTCAGTCTTTATATCAACTTAGGTCTCAAGACAGCCATAGATATGAATCTCATTGTTAAGTTTTTCATCACATTGGGTTTTCTGAATTAGGCTTTCCTTCTGTAACAGGAAATGGCCTTAGGAAAAATATTTTTTGCATTTTCTATAAGTCTAGCATGAAAACATATTTCATTGTGTTGCTCAAAGTTCCTTTGATGAAGTCTGATGTATTTTCTTATATCTTTTTCTCCTGAAAATCTAGTGCTTTTATCTATCAGATAAAAATAATTTTTCAGGGGCACCTGGGTGGCTCAGCGGTTGAGTGTCTGCCTTCGGTTCAGGTTGTGATCCCGGGGTCCTGGGATCGAGTCCTGCATCAGGCTCCCTGCAGGGATCCTGCTTCTCTCTCTGCCTATTCTCTGCCTCTCTCTCTGTGTCTCTCATGAATAGATAAATAAATAAAAATCTTTAAAAACAAAAAAGAATTTTTCAGCCTCGGTTGGTGGGCATGGGGCAGGATTGATGCCATTTCCACCTCCTTTACCTAAGGTGTCACAGACATCACTAATCAGATACTGATTGCTACTGTGTAAAGCTGAGCTGGGAAAAGCCTTCAGAATCCTTCTTTACTGGGGCTGGAATCTTGAGGCCCTACGTAGTAAACAGGTTTTGTGTATCTCATCTATTCCCCTCCCTATGATGCAAAATTAAACATACAATTCTTTACAGTAAAATAAATATAAGGAAGTCCAACAAAGCTCTGATCTTTTCCCTGATACAATTCCAAGGCTGTTTTTATGCAATATAAAAATCCTTTAAAAAATTATCTCATTTTTCAAATACTACTTTTTCTCTGGTGCCTTAAGCACAGTCTGTGCTTATTGTGCACCATCTATAATATTTTATTTTCAAAAATGTTAGCTCCCTGAGATAAAATCCTTTTGCCTTCTACCTGTGTGACCTGGAGTTTACTTTTTTGCTTAGGCTACCAGGAGCCTCAGGATCAAATTGAATGTTCAGACACTCTAAATATATTATACCTAGGGTTATTTTCCTCCCTTCTTTTCAAAGAGTTCTCAATTTTTATAGTAATATTGTGTATGTGTCTTTTATTGGAAGCATCTCCAAATCCATTTGGAATCAGGTGAGGAACAAATTAAAAAAAACATCTCCAGGGCAGCTTGGATGGCTGTTGCCCAGGGATAGAGTGCCGTGGTTCCCTTGACTCAGAAATACCAAATTCACTCATTTTGCCAGAGTCTGGGAATGAAGAGACCTAATTAGCTCCCTTCCCATTCTAAACACTCATCAATCCCCATGAACCTCTTGGCTTTGATCCACAGCTGATAATGCAGGAGGCACAGGGCTGCCTGGGCAATTCTAAAGCTTGGCTGGAATCTACTATCCTGGGAGAATCATAGCCCCATAACTGTCTTCTTCTTGTTAGCAATCAGAAAGCGTCCGCACACTAATTCATGCTGCTCCAAAATTGGACACTGATATGTAGGGACTTTGGAACATTTTTCTGGCTTGGCTCAAATTTATGAAAATCCATTTGGGGGAGGCTGGGGAAAAGGATGACAAAGAGGGACACCTGAGGTTTTCCAGAGCAAACTGAGCCTGGTGCAGAGTTCTGGTGGCATGGAAAGAGCTCTGAACTGAGATTCAAGGTACCTGGGCCTAGAATTTACCACTGGTTATCTGTGTACCTCTCTTAAGTCACTTCCCTCCCTGGATTCAGCTGGCTTCTCTACAAAACTCAGAGTTAGGACCACAGTGTGTTCTAGCATATATTAATGGGTGTTTTGGTAGGAAAAAATTGTGTACAGATAATCCATATTTAAATGTTTGGAAAAGCAGAAATTGGGATAAAGTTAGAGGTTTCTCCAGTATAAGACTGCCCTAAGTCTTTAATAAGCTCACGAGCACTGTAATTCTCCAGAGCAAGGAGATGCAGAATGCAGCATGATTTAAGGAATCTCCTCTGAAGAAAGCATCTTGTGGCTTCTGTTCAAGTTAGGACCTGCTGGACTAAGTGACACTATAACCCAAGCTCGTTATTACTGTCCTGTGCTGCCTCTTAAACCAGGGAGCCCTCTTCCCGGAGCCCTGGTGAGGTGGGACTCACCGCATGCTGGGTCTTCCAGCAGGTCCATGATAACCGAGTCTGCGCCCTTGGTGTAGACAATGATTTCACCCGTCAGTGGGTGCCTCACAACCACAGACATTCTTTTCCTGACAGAGTCAAAGCCCAGGGTGCAGAGGATGTCAAAGGTGAGGCAGGTGCCCTGGGGCAAGCGCACAGTCACCTGCTCAGGTGTCCGGGACACCAGCGTGAAGCTGTAGGCATGGGCTGCATGTACCAGGGCTGCCTCATCAGGGCTCTCAGCTTCATAATAGAGCTCAGGGTTGGCCAGTCCTAGAGCTGGGGCCTCCAGAACCTTCTCCAAGGAAGCATCCAATCCAGACCCCTGGATGTCGCCCTGGTCCCATGTGCTGCTCCTATAGCCACCATCGGTGGAGTAGCCTCCACTGCACACAGATGCATCGTCTCTCTCTTCTGAGTCTGTGGTAGGCATGTTGGCCCCCAAACTCTCCCCCAGGTCGATATCAGAGGGTGCAGTGGATGAGAATGATTGGCTGAGGTTCAAAAGCTTCAATCTGTGGAAGAGCTGCTGAATCTTCTCCAGGGATGTCCCCAGAGCCTTGGTCAAGGGTGGCATGGTGACCTTGTAGTCAAAGAAGGGAAGTGGAACATTAACTCTCAGTGTTGGAAAAAATATTAAGCTGTTTTATGGAAGAATATGAAGCTCATTTTGTAATAAATGGATTATTTGGCGGTTTCAGCAATTATGGGCAAGTCTTCTCTCCTCTGTGAGACTCAGCAAATCTGAGTCTGTCTGGCTCCAGAGATTGAACTCCTGAGCTACCTGCCAGCTAATGTCTCCTCAATAACTTGAAAACTGGAGGTTGGATGCTGTCCTTCTCAAAATGTACTTCTTTCTTTCTTGAAAGTAGAATTAATTTCTCAGATAACATTTCCTGCCTCCCAAAATTCCCTAAAATTTTGTGATAACTTTGTGAGTTTTCAGTGGTTGGAATGTCTTTTCAGAGTGTTTTGGGATCTAGGTATAATAATGGGAGACTCTGGTTTGGTACCTGGGTGAACCCTGTTTTCTTGATTTCATAGCTACCAGTTATAATACTCAATTATTACCACCAGTCACTCATAAGGGAGCTTGAGTGAGAGTTTGTGGATAATCGAAGATCAATCTATCTTTAGTACTGAAAAACAATTCAGAGTATAAACTTCTAAAAATGGCCATCCAGCTGCATTATCTCTAAATTGGCAGAACTTCACCCATGGTGGTGGTGATGATGATGATGATGATGATGATGATAATAATAATAATTTTATATTATTTTTCCCTCACATAAAAGCAGAGACCAGTATAATGTGATATTATCATGGAGTTGTACAGATGGTTCTGCTGTGTATCAATCATACATCCTTCGTTAAGTTGCTGAAACTCTCTGAACCACTGTGTCTTCATTTGTGAAATGTACGGACATACCTCATAGGGTTTTTGGGTTGTGATGATTAAATGATAATGCAGGTGATGTGTTTGGCATGGAGCCTGGCACAAAGCAAGTACTCAGTAAATATTAACTCTTAATACCTACCCTATAGACAGATACAGAATTTGAAAGTTATATAGAAAGCTCATATAGGACTTCTTCCATTTTATTTAAAAAATGAGGAAACTAAGGCCCAGAAAAAATAAGAAATCTGTTCAAGGTCTCACAGTGATGACATGGTGTTTCTGTGACTAGGGCTCAAGAGTCTTGTCTCTCTGTTCAGGGCTTTACTTCTTACCCCTGGATCTTCTTCCATCCCTTCCACCACCCACCCTCAGTGATCCTTACCCTCTGCCTTGGCTCAGTGGTTGTGGAGACCATGACAGAGTTGCAGATGGTTAGTGCAAGGAAGAAGTCAGCAATGGAGGAGGTGGTGGAGAGGGAAGTCTTGGCAGGTTTCGTGTCTGACAATGTCTCCAACCACAGGGCAGCATCTTGCACTTTGGGCAGTAGATTTTTATCTGGAGTCACATCTTTTTCCTGAGAAAGAAATGCCTCAATGAGAATCTTTCCTGGAATGTCTGGGTGGCTCAGCGGTTAAGCGTCTACCTTCGGCCCAGGGCATGATCCTGGAGTCCCGGGATCGAGTCCCACATCGGGCTCCCTACATGGAGCCTGCTTCTCTCTCTGCCTATGTCTCTGCCTCTCTGTGTCTCTCATGAATAAATAAATAAAATCTTAAAAAATCAATCTTTCCTGAAGGGACTGGGGAGGAAGGCCCCTCTAGCAGATTCTTTGTATACCTGGGGGAAGATTGATACAGTCTTCCCTGAAGTCCTGCCTCTAGGACATCTCCCCTTTCCACAGGCCTAGTCAGTGCATTCTTATGCGATTCCTCCCTTTCCCTCAAACTTGCATGTTATAGACTCTGGCACTCTTTCCCTCACAGTGGCTTCCCACCATTTGCCCTTCATTGCTGATGCTTTCAGCCAGGAGCAGACCTCTAGCCCTCAAATCTGGATTTCTGCATCAGCCTCTGAAGTGATGTTGCTGCCTCCCACCTCTTTTCTTTCTAATCTTTCATATGAATTAGCCATGCATCTTCCTAAAACATTATTTCTCTCAAAGTACTTTTGAGCTTGAAAACCTTCAGGAGATCTTCATATTTAGCATAGTCAATACAGTCTGGCATCTAAATTCTTCCACAGTCTGCACTCCCATTCTTTACTCCCACCATTTCTCCATGCAGACCCTCGGCTCAGCCTGCTGGTTTGTTTGCTGCCTTTTCGATATTCCCTTTTAATACCTCAGATTATACCTTGTTTGAAAAGTGATTTCCTGTCTACCAAAATCCTATCTAGACTTCAGTAGCCATGAGAAGTCCCATATGTCCATGAGATCTTATCCAGCCCACGATAAGTTCTCAGTCTTCTGAGCCACAACAGCATATTTTGAATTTAGAATGTCCATAGGAGTCAGGCAGTTAAGGTGAATGAGGGAAGTGAGCCAAGGTACAGATGAGGACACTATGGGGTGGCAGGGGTTGGGAAACCTGGCAAGTCCTACCCTACCTAAAAGGTTTCAACTGCTCTGCTAATGAGGTGCTCTGGTGTTAGCCTAGTTTGCCTAATCTATTGATTTTTCAAGATAAAGAGTGATGATGTGAGAACTCATTTTTTTTTTAAAAGAAAAATCTGTGGGCGGGATCTGACTCATGTGTTTCCAATTTTTCACATCCTTGTAGAAACTGCCACTTGTACCATCCCTTTGGAATGCACCACATATTGACCTATATTTTAAATTCAGTTTTCTAAAAAAAAAAAAACAAAAAAAAAATTCAGTTTTCTTATATCCATGTGGAATCTCTTTAGAGACAAGGTAAGAGCCTTGAGATAGAGACTGCATTTTCCACAAAGCTGTACATACTACAGTCCCAACTATTGCTTTGTTTGAAGCAGAAGCTCAACAAACACCAGCTGTTAACAGATACAACAAGAGCCATCATGCAAAAAAATTTCCACACAAAACCATTTATATCAGTGTTCATAGTTCATTGGTTAACTAAAGTTTAGAAGAAAGTTTTTCAATGGTTGAAAAGGACGGACTGAAGGACTCTTAATTAATTTGTTCAGGGTGAAGACTGAGTGCCAATGAGCTAGCAGGTTTTACAAATAAGAACCCAAGTTGAGATTTAAAAAATAATAATAAAGAAACAAAACCCTGTGGATAAAGAGTCCTCAGACTGTGTCTTCTCTGCTTAGCAAATGCAATGACTCCAGAAGTCAGACTCTATTCTCCCTGGGGTTGCTGGCACAAGTAAGAGCATAGGAGAGGAAACCCAGATACCCAGGTGGGGTGCCTGATTCCTGCAGGGATGAGAGTTGGGCTTTCCAACAGCAGAGGGAGGTGAAGGGAAATGGACTAGAACAAAATGTTCCAGCCTTTATTTGGAGTGCTCTCTAAAAGTCAACACTACACTTCCTCTGGTTCATACCATCAGACAAAATCCAGAAAAAAAAGTACTTATTAAAAGGAAGAGTACTAGTGAAACTGCATCAAGTCTGCATTTCTTCTCATTGCCTTGTGATAAGCAGTGGTGGACCATCTATACCATATGGTGTCACTATTTTCAGAAAGCCTAGGAAGGGAGCATGCACTATCCAACTTTTCTACCTTTGAATGCAGTCTTCCTAGAAGGAGTTCACATTGATAAAGCTCTTTCTACTCTTCTAAGCAATGTCATTTACGTGACCCCATTGACTTTGCACAGTTCTAACTTAATTGAAATCCTGAAAGATGGGCTGAGCTAACCAATGTCACTCAGTGAGTCAGTATCAGATGTCAGACCCTCTGATTGCAAGCCTGGAGTCTTCCTTTCCATGGTCATGGTAAAGTAGCTGTGTTCCCTTATTAATACTCTTAGGCAAACTCCCCTAGCCATCCAGATTCCAGGTTTCACCCACTTCCTGTTATCAGTGTACCATCATCACTCAAAGGGCTCTGAGCTCATTTCTTAAGGTAGTAATGATAGTTGCTATTCATATAGTACTTCTTACATTCTGGGTGCATCCATTATCTCACTGCAGCTCCACAGCAACATTATTTGTTGAGTACTATTATCCTCTTGGTTACCCATGTATCAGATGAGGAAACTGCTGCCCAGGGAGATAAAGTGTTTTTCCAAAAGTAACACAGTAAGTAAAAAAAGACTCCTTTATTTGATTTAAGGTAGTCCAACTAGAATCCATGCTCTTAACCTCTGTGCCAGGCAAGATCCCCCACAAGAAGGAAGTAGCCTTGGTTACTTGCTGACAGCCAGCATCTTTAGTGTTCGGCATCCCAAGCACAACTAATAGGCTTATATATCTAATCCTTAGGGCTCAGCAGATAGTCTGTGATATTATAAAAGGGATTATGGAAATCTTCTTTTTTCAGGAAAAAAATTTCATTCGGGGCTGGGGGTATATATGAATGGGATGCTTTTAACCCTTACTACAGATACACAGAGTTGCAAACAAGCTCAGAGGTCATCAAAGCCAAATCTCCCATTTTCCTGATGATAAAATTGAATGTCAGAGAGGACGGAAGTGAACCACTCAAGGCTACACATTGAATTAGGGTCAGAACTAGGGCAGCTTTCACACCACCTGACTCCCAGCTTCTGACAACACACTGCTTTGCTCTAAGCTATGCATTACGTATTTCCAAACGGTGACACAGTTAAAACGATTTAATGGTTATTTATTGCTTGTTCATTTACCCTTTAGTCTATGAGTGCCATGAAGGCAGAGACAGTCCATGATATGTCCCCAGTGCCTGGTAGACTGTAAGCACTCAAATCTTTGTTGACTGACTCCTATCTGGGACACCATGCTATGCCACCACTGATGAACAACTCACGGGATCTCTTTGTTAAAACTCTTCTTCGGTATATTTCAACCCAATCATACAGCAGTGTATTACAAAAAAAAAAAAAAATCTCTGCGAAGGGCCTATTTCTCTCTGTCACTGGCAGCAGGCCCAGCCTGCAGGTGTCAGCAGCAGATGTTAGTGAAGCTTTATCCAGTCACCATACACTGTTTTCACAGGGCAAGGTTCTTCATGGTTCCCTTTGTCCACAGCCCATTGGTTTCCTGTCTGGCCCATTAACATTTAGGAACTTGGCACTTAGGAGACTCAGAGAAACCAGTGCCCCCAGCCACCCCTGGACTCTTTGGCTAGTCTTTTTCTCTGAAGGAAAAGAAATATAAAATTGTGGATTACCGGTTGTTAAGATTAGAGCTTTGTGGCTGTTAAGATTAGAGCTTTGTGGCAGCCAGGCACTCAATTGTATGGATTTCTTTCTATTGCAGAACACCTAAATATCATACAAGCCGTTTTTGATGAAGGTGATCTTGGACCTCATACTATACCTTCAAGAATCCTATTATTATTGTTAGATTAGATAATTTACAACAAAATCAGATACTTTGCTAAGTGTGTTCATGTACATCATTTAGTCATCATGGCAATACTGAAATAGGTACTATTATTCTCCCATTTTAATTAGAAGGTAAATGAGGCTCACTGAATTTAAGTATCTTGTCCAAGGTCACAAAATTAGTAAGAAAGATGGGTCTTGAATCCAGTTCTGCCTCCTTGTGCCAACACCTGAACCCTTAAACATGATGCTAGTATTTTCCAAACTTTAACATGTACCCAAATCAACTGGGCATCTTGTTTAACCCCAGATGCTGATTCAGGGGGTTGGAAGTGTGATCCAAGCATCTGCATTTCTACAAGTTCCCAAGTATGCTCATGCCACTGATCCTAGGACCCCAATTTGAGTAGCAGGAATTTATATGGCCAATGTGTGCTACATGGCTGAAGTATGTCACACATTGAAGGCCAGGGAAAGTAGGTCAACCTCTAATCTGCTACTCTCTTCTCAGTTTTAATAACTCACTCAAGTTCACATTGGCAACTATCACTCATTGGGTGTAACAGTTTGCTGCTATAGGAATCCAGGGAGCCAGCAGGGGAGATAAACAGGAACACCAGTGCCTAGCCTGGAAGAAAAATCTTTGTGGCTTGGTTCTTCCCAAGCCTCTATCTCCTCAACCTCTCTGCCATCTGCACCTTCTATTCTAGTTGCTCTTCAAAACACCAGTTCTCCATGTCACTCGCATTCCTCACGTCTCCCTACTAGATGGTCTTCTCTTTGTTCTAGTTAACCTTTAATTTTGTCTCAAATTCTGTTCAAGTGCCAACCCTTCCAGCAAGCCCTTCTGAGGCCTCATCTGATGTAGGTGGATCTCTTCTGGGCTCCTCCTGCACCTCTGCATCCATCTACCCAGCAGCAAGAGGAGCATTCTATAGGCACTGGTATTCTTCTCTTCTCTATATTGGGTTGTAACTCCTGAAATCAGGGACAATGCCCTATTAAACCTTTCACCCCAGTGTTTAGAACAGTATATGCCATGTTGTGGATGCTTACTCGATGTTTGACAATAAATACCAGGCTATTCCAAAGAAAGGTAGATACTGAGTAGATACACAGAATTGGCAGAAGTGAACAGAATCAGACCCTTCTATTTGTTGTTGGTGAGTGTCTAAACTAATGCAACCTCTTGGGAAGTATCAATTGAAATGAAAAAGTTACATATCATTTAGGAATTATGCTTGAAGAATGAATACTATAGAAAAAATACACATGTCTAAACAGACAATGGCTCAGCCATTCAACAAATTCTAACAGTCACTAAAAAAAAAAAAAAAAGATGAGGGAGCTCTCCATTGAACATCTGTCTGTCTACATATATGAAATAGTCCCCTAGATTCACTAGGTAAAAAGAAAAAGTCCAAAATAATGTGCAGGGCATGCTCTTATTTGCAGTAAAGGATGTGCTTATGTGTTTGCCATAGTTGTATGCTCCTATATAGGTGAAACAATTCTGGAACATACACAAGGAACTGCAAATAATGGTTGTCACTGGGGTTGTGGGGAACAGAAAAGGGAAAGAGACTTACTTTTTACCATTTGACCTTTAGTGACTTCCCATGACTTACTTAACTATGTGGTTATGTCACTACCATGAAAACAAGCTTTCCTGGTTCCTGGGGAGCTAGATGCTGAACTATGGTTTAGGAAAGTGATGTTTTTGCCCAGCTTGAGGTTGTGACCTTGAGGTGCCTTTCATTCAAGAAAGAATTGAGAGAACCCAATGTTAACAAATATTTGTTTAAATAGAAGCATGTGGATTGTTAAGATTAGCTTTCCTGAAAAGGGGTGTAAGTCACAAGGAAAGAAACAAAGAGGCCTAACAAGAAGGGAGTTTTCCAGATTTTGCAAAGCTCCACTCCTTGTGAACAGGGTAATTGTAGCTGTGTGCCATCTTCTGGTACCCTGGAAGTTAAGGGAGGCACAGATGACACAGGCTTCGTCTGTTCCTGCCCTGTGTAGTCACATTACTTCCAAAAAGATTTTGTATGCTTGGCTAATTAAATCGGGACTCTTATCTAACTTTTGAGTGGGAGTGTGTATCTGTGGGCTGTCCCCACCAGCTCGGAGCAGACTGGAATGTTGTACACATCTCTTTCAAAGAAAGGAAGGAAGACCAAGATTAAGAAAAGAAGGCAGAGGCCAAAGACACCTCCTTTACTTTTCTCTATTGCATTCTCTCAGACAGGTGGGAGAGGCCATGCCCACAAGAAGGAAGTGGTGGTGCCATCTGGAGGAGCCTAAGTGGCCCCAATGCAAATTTCATGATTAGGAAGATATTCTTTGGTCTGATGGTTCTGGAAAACCTTTTGTAAGTGGCACTTCTAAACAAAGACTCTCTGCTTAAATCTTGGCTTCTTACACACCAGGGGAAAAAAAAGGCATTTCATTTTCCATCTGCTAGTACTCTTAAACATTGGCTTAGAACTCATTACTCTCCTATGTGTATTATCCCCACCCTAAAGCCACAGATTTTATAGCAGCCAATTAGGCAGTATTAACCATTGCTTCCTTGTTCTTTGTAGTAAAAGAAAAAAAAAAAAGCCAGCTTTTGTTGCTATTAGCCTTGATGATCATTTTATTTTGGGTAAGGGCAAAGTTCCAAGGACACCGACAACTGGCTTCTCTAGAATGTGGTAGGGTGCTTGCTCTGCCAGGATTTGGCATTGTGGAGGTTTTATTATTTTTTTAAGATTTATTTATTTGTTTATGAGAGAGAGAGAGAGAGAGAGAGAGAGAGGCGGGCAGAGACACAGGAGGAGGGAGAAGCAGGCTCCATGCCGGGAGCCCGATGCAGGACTTGATCCCGGGACTTGATCCCGGGACTCCAGGATCATGCCCTGGACCAAAGGCAGGCGCTAAACTGCTGAGCCACCCAGGGATCCCCACATTGTGGATGTTTTAGAGGCAAGTTCTGACTGATTTACTAAGGGAAGGTAAAGAATTGGTGGTGCCAAGAGATTATTATCCAATCCGACTGGATGCCAGATGGGCAGGTGGAAGAGGATGCAAGCTTGGAGAGCTTGGCAAGAGTTGGTGGGGGCAGGAGCCAGGAGGTCCACCTGGGGCTGCCATAGACATTCTCTATGAACTAATTCAAGGATTTGATACTCCAGCCACAAATATTTTATAGGTTAGTATCAGAGCCCCCTTTAGCCAATGCCTCTCAAGCTATAAAAGATGCCCATTTGAGCCAAATGAAGATTATTTCCTAGTGGCATAGTGCCAGGCTTAGACAGATTCTTGATCTTGGTTGCTCAGTAGAATCATCAAAAATAAAACAGATGAATGTCTAAGCCTACCCTAGATCAAATATACCAGAATCTCAGGAGAGAGGGCTTGACATCGCATTTTATGAAAACTCTCATTTCCCATTCAATGTAATCAGATATGAACATTTGTGGAAGGTATACAGCTTTCCTTAAGAAAGATCATTTAAGACTTCTCCTAGTTATCTATCTAGAATATGTGATTTTAAGAATTAAGTCCTCAAAATAAACTCATGACATAGAATAATAAGCCTTTTAAAAGATGAAGATATTGAGGTTCTAACTCAGTAGGTTGACCAAAGTCTCAAAGACGATGATGGAGCTGAGATGAAAACCTGGGACATTTGACCCCAAATGTACCTAATTTATAGCTGGAAAGGACCTTGCAGGTCAGCATAAACATCATGCTATTTAACTTTTAGGACAGCTGGTGACAGTTGTAGGTCCTAGTGATAGGCCCTGAATGAAAGTTACACTGGCTGGCAGTTTTTCTGGGCTACTAAGATTTGTTAGGCTGAACAAGGGGGAGCAGATCTATGCATCCCAACTGAAATCTATAAAAGAAAGCTTCCTGTTTCTTTCTGTGTATCTTGGGAGAGACATTCTCAGGCACATGGGATGCCCATGACATCCAGAATTGGAAGGTGCCAAAAGATACATCCAGTGCAAGACTTAGAATCTGTGCCTGGTGAGAATTCACTAAATGCAGTGTTCAAATATTTAGGTAAAGAACTAGGGGAAGAGCAGTACATTCAGTGGGAACAAAATTAAATTGAAGAAGAGATAGATGCAACAATATGCATGTCCTGTTATCTACCCTGAGAAAAGAAAAAAATAAAAAAATTGTTCCTAAAGGCATCGATGGATAACGATCTTGTGTATTTATGAGCATCATATGTCTTAAAAGATGGCTAATGTTTCATCCTTGCTAATATTGCATTTCTGTGCATGGTACTAACATAAGAGAGTTAACTCAACTTTGTACTCACCTGAAGTTAAATAAGTAATAACCCAGAACACAGATTCACAGCATTTCCTTTTTGTCACGGTCAGAAAACACAGTCCCAGGTTATGAAAACTAGGTAGCAATATGGAAAATAGTTTTGATATTATTTCAGATTTTAAAAACCCCAGAACCTTTAATTTGTAGGTACAATGACTGCAAAAATGTTAAATATATGTAGTTATGTGTATATTAATGGAGAAAATAAAAATTGGAAGGAAATTCATTATGAGGATAGTTTTGAAAATCTAATTTTCTAAAATGGGATAATAGTACTACAGTCCTCTCTTAGAAGATGTGGGTCTTGTTCAATATAGCCAGGGCTCCCTGTGGCCTTTTCTCTAAGAGCAGAAGATTCTAGAGAAAGTAGAAGGGGACAGGAGTCCGAAAACTCCAGTTCTAGCCTTGCCTTCCCTTCAGGGAATGCTGTGTAATCTTGGGGAAGAAACTCAATTTTTTCACATGCTAAAGATTTAGTGATAGCTATACCCTTGGATCAAATGTGAATAAACCATATGCAAAAAGTTCCAGACCAACACTGCAAGTTGAATCCCTATAGGGGACAGGCAATTGATTTAAGAGGATGAAGTGTGCTGGGTAATTTTGACACAGATGTTTGCTTTATAACTATTTAAGACTCTTTTTGATTATCACAAAAAGTATATTCTTCCATTACTCTGAAACCTGCAAGCCTTAAGGACCATCTTATTTTTCTACCTTATAGAAACATCAGCATAACAACTATTTCTCTTTCCTTTCACTGTATTTTGGAAAACCATGCTGCTGGCTCTCAGTTCAGTGATGGGGTTAAACAGAGAAGGGGGATAGTCTGTGATGAACAGAAGACTACATGCCCAGTCTAAGGAGCATCAACTCTATCATTCAAGCCAATTGTTGCCACAAGGAGATGTTGGCTTAGTGTGGAGAAATTTTCCAATTCCTTATTAAAAAGAAAAGCCAGAAATGTATATGTTTATCTGATATCTCCTAATTTTTAAAGCGTGAACATTTAAAATGAACAGGAATTGTATGTGCCCAACAAAACACATATGCAGATTGCAAATAAGACCAAGGGCTGCCATTTTGAGAGCTCTTCAGGGTTTATACAGTCTTTTCTCTTAGATAAGACTGATAAGATACAGATCCCCCTCCTGTCTATCCCTAAAAGAGGACACTTGTGACTTAAAGAGTAAAAGGTACTTACAATGGGGCTGCTGAAGGCCACAGGAGGCTGTGAACTTTCACAGCGCCCTATAGACCTCTGTCGTGAGTGGCCCTGGATGGGTACCTGGGCACTATGGCACCTCCTCAGAGGCTGAGCCCATCCTTGGCCCCTCAGTGTTGCTGGGCCCTGAGCCCGTTGGGCTGGGAACGACAGGCACTGGTATTGGGTCCACTCTTCACTGTCTGAGTCCAACTCCTTTGGGGTCTCCAGTCGTTTGGCTGCAAGAAAGGAGTCCTATTATTGCACCAGTCATACCTTGGCCAAGTCATGGTCTGGGGGGATCCCTTAGGGGTAGAGGAAAGAGCACAGAGTGAGAGCACTCTGCTTCTCTGGAGCATGGGCAATGGGGCTACCTTGACTGGAGAAAGTGGGGTGCATCAGATTGTACAGATTCAAATCCAGCTCTAATACTTCCTAGCTCTGTGACTGAGCTTTGACTAAACTCATGTCCTGATTTTCTCCATTAGGAGGAAAAAGAGAAAAATACCTAAGGGGCACCTGGGTGGCTCAGTCTATTAAACATCTGCCTTTGGTTCAGTTCATGATCTCAGGGTCCTGAGATTGAACCCTGTGTTGGGCTCCCTGCTCAGTGGGGAGTCTGCTTCTCCCTCTGCCTCTCCTTCTGCCCCTAACTCTGCTTGTGTTTTCTCTCTCAAATAAATAAAATTAAAACAATTAAAAAACACACACACAAAAAAACAAACAACCCCCCCCATCCCCAGTTAAGGGTTGTTTTGAAGATTTAATGAAATAATGTGTCAAATAGATTGGCATACTCTAAGTACCTGTCATGGTAGTTGTCATTATTATTTAGAAGAGATCAGAAGCTCCCATTTAAATGGTTACCACCATGGCAAATGTGATTGAGCTACCCCTAATGTCTCCCCCTTTCTTCTTCTCCATTCCTCCCACTTAAAAGAATGAACACTGTTCTCTTGAGAGCGTTTCTTCTCTTAGTTAGAAAGTGTGTATGATGTGTTTGTGGTGGTGATGGTGGAGGGCTGCTGAGGAAATCAGGTCAGCTTTATAGGCCACCTTCAATCCATGTGTGATGACAATCCAGGCATTGTTCAGCCATACTCCCTAAGTCAAAGCTCTGCCTCAGTAAAAATCCAAAAGATCAGTTAACATGGAAGGCTTTTCCTGGGTATATTGAATCTGATCATGCATCTACACTGAGGCCTGTCCTCACATGTCAGGTAAAGTGACCCCCAAAATTCTTAAGCCTTCACTGTATAACTGGTTCATAGTTTGGGCATGTCCCCAGTCCATTCCTGGTGGAAAAAAATCCTGTGTAAATGGCAACAAAGACCGACTGGAGGGCTACCACACAGGAGATCACTGATAGTCTTTGTGAACAAAGGAAAGTTTACAGGTAATAAGGACAGAACTGATCTAGGACAAGGAAGCCCACAGAGATATAGGAAGCAACCTGCCACAGAGCCAGGAAACCTCTGTGGGGAACCAGGAAAATGTCTTTTATTATCATTCTTTTAGGAGAGCAGGGTAATTCATTTAGAAAGAGTGGTGAGGGCCCCTGGGAACCCTCATACCATTTTCTTGGTGAGAATACTCGCTGCCCATGATAGTGCAACGCCGGAAGACCATCTTGTTCTCAGTCAGTGTCCCCGTCTTGTCAGAGAAGACATACTGGATCTGGCCCAAGTCCTCAGTGATGTTGAGGGCTCGACACTGAATGGATAAATCGGTCTTTTCATCGTACAGGTCAAGGTCATTGTGCAGGAAGAAGACTTGCCCGAGCTTTACCAGCTCAATGGACACATATAGGGAGACTGGGATCAGCACCTGTAGGGAGATTGAGTCCCAAAGAGTCAGAGACCAGACCAGTTCCCTGTCTCAGAACTCTCACTAGTGGGTAGCAAAGGTATTTAATGGAAAGCTGAAGTCAGCTCACATGATGGACTTTCTCTGAGAAACTAAAGGTCAATAATTTCATGCTTCACTTGGAATTCTTAGGGGAATTTGAAAAATAGGTGCCTTCTTTACTCAGGGAGGTCTCGTATAGAGTAGGCACTCAACTCATCATTGGTTATTTAATGACTGAGTGGTTAGGGGGTAAGGAGCTCTAGTGCCTCTGTCCAGAGTTTCCTGATGCCCCTCAGATCTCTATGCCACCAAGGGCTGTTGCTCACTTTTATATGTATTGAGACCCATTGTTGATTACTGTCCCTGATTCCATACGTAATATATTCCAAGTGCGTGCTGTGTGTCAGATCCTGTGCTAGGTCCTGGAGATGGCAGCAAGCAGAACAAAATCCCTGGCTTTGACGACCTCATATTCCAGTAAACAAATAAAGAAATATATATCAGGCAGTAAAAAAAGAAGTCGGGAGGGTAGAAGGTGGGGTCTGGGAGGGACTCTTTTATGAACTATGACCTTTGAGCAGAGATCTGAAGAAATGAGGGTGTGAACCAGGAAATTCTCTGTGGGAAGAGGAGCATTCTGGGCAAAGACAGCAGTAGGAAGGAGCAGGCTGGGCATTTGAGGGGAAAGAGTAAGCAGGTCTTATATGAATGAGCAGGACATTACTAGGAGATGAGGCCAGTGGGAAAGTCAAGGGCCTCACAGGGCCACATTCGCTGCCATAAGGGCTGTGCATTTCTCTTTGAGCAGATGTGAAACCACTGGAGGGTTCTGTGCAGAGGAAGAGTATGGTCCATCTCAAATTTGAAAAGTATCTGGGGATACTTGGGTGGCTCAGTGGTTGAGCAGCTGCCTTTGGCTCAGGGCATGATCCCGGGGTCCTGGGACTGAGTCCTGAATTAGGCTCCCCACAGGGAGCCTGCTTCTCCTTCCGCCTGTGTCTCTGCCTCTCTCTGTGTGTCTCTCATGAATAAGTAAATAAAATCTTAAAAAGATAAAAATAAAAAGGATTGCTTTGCTAAATGAATGAATGAACTAATGACTGAAAAAAGTTCACCAGAAAAGAGGACAACAAAACACCCTCAAATACTATAATAAATTGATGTAAATGGGGCTTCATCAAAACGGCAACTTTCCTCATCTTTTCATTGACTATAACTTCTTATAGAGCCTGAAGAATTTATTCATCTTTTTATTCCTTACTGCCCCTTCCTTGTAAGTTTGTTCTATGCTTTTGTGTTTTCTCCTCCACAGGGCCAGTTGTCTTTTTCCCCCTCTCCCTCTAGCAGATGTTAAAACACTAACCTGTGGTTTCTTTCTCCCAATCCTTAGGGCTTAACAGCTCTCTGAGCTATTTTATCTTCTTTTTGTTCCCAGGTCATTAGGATTTTACCTGTTCTATTATATCTGGCAAAGGGACAGGTAAACTTGGATCACTACTGTAATCTTACTCTTAAAAGCCTGAATAATGTTTTCCTCCACTCTTATCTGGGGGGCAATGTTCTTTCTACAAGGTAGGGCTGGTACTGATATTGCCCCAAATGTGAGTACTTTCAAAGGATCACAAGAAAGCAATGCCAATTTTCTCATCTTAGTTCAGTTAGTTCTTTCTTGGGGCCAGCACTGTTTTTTCTTTATTTCACAAAGTTGTGTAGGTATTGGCCACAGGTCTTCTTGAGCCCCTAACTAAGGATCCTACCTGGAGCAGGATGATCATCGTAAGGAACATGTAGAAGCCCCCAAGGGCAAGGGGAAGGAAGCTGCCGTTGGCATCTGGCACATCAAAGGGAGGGTGTTCTTCAAAGGTCCCATTCCAGAGACGGTGACCTGAGAGGGGGCAAAACCAGAGATGAACCAGAATCCTCACTTGATTCTATATTGGTCTATTATATCAGCCCTTAGTTTATTCCTGAAAGTGAGTGAGCTTTAGAGGAGCCCAAACTTGTTCTATATAGTCTCTGTGTGTATGTGTGTATATTTGTCTAAAGGGGTCCTTTACATACCCTACATTTCAATCACTTGATAGGCATTAAAGTCTGTCTTACCCAGAGGAGATTAGCATATATATATTATATAATATATAGTATAATATAATATATAATAATAATATATAATATATATGATTTTATTTATTTACTCACGAGAGACACACAGAGAGAGAGAGGCAGAGACACAGGCAGAGGGAGAAGCAGACTCCATGCAAGGAGCCTGAAATGGGACTAGATCCCGGGATTTCAGGATCACGCCCTGGGCGTGGTGCTAAACCGCTGAGCCACCTGGACTGCCCGATTACTTATATTTTGATGAAGTCCTGTTATACAGGCATTGGAAAGAGAAAAGGGGATGCAAGTTCTTTTTCAGTTGTGTGGTGAAAAATGCAGGGCTGGGGATCTTGATAGACTTGTAAGCTAGTCCCTCTTCTTCCTCCATGCACATACCCATCCATCCATTACCCATCCACCCTTTCACAATTCATTTATCCATCCATCCATCCATTCATTTATCCATCCATCCATCCACAGTTCATCCATCCACACATCTATCCACCAATATCTCTGTTCACCCAATCCTTCCTGTTGCCATTTATTAATGTTGGAAGAGGAAGGAATCGGTCTCAGTTCTTGTATTTGAGGAGGGCCCCATTAAGTCAGACACCAGATGTAAAGGGACAAATCCCACACAGTGTAAGAGGTACCATGCAGAGTGTAGAATGCTAAGAGAACTAGCTCATGGTAACATCTCCAAATGCAGACTGAACCCCATTTCCTTGTCCACAGATGGGGATAACAACATCCATCACATGAGGATTAATAAGAGTAAGTGCAACAGAACTTCCTGAATCTCAATGTTCTCATCTGACAGTAATAATACCTCCTCTGTAGGGTTACTGTGAAAATAGAATAACTGAATGTGTATAATGCTCTCAGCCCCAGGGTAGGAACTATAGGGAATAAAAAGCATAGCAGATGCTGTCCTATCCCCAAGATGCTTCTTTGCCCAGGAGGTTGGGTCCAGTGCCATCATATATGGCAAAAGAAAGGAGACTTACGGACATGAAGTAATTTGGAGGTAATATTATAGAGCAAATAACTAAGGGACAAATACATGATTCAGAGTAAGGACCACTGGCCTTAAAGGGAGCCAGGGAAGGCTGCATGGCATGGAGAAGGAGCCCTTGAGGGGTCCTGGAGACCAGGAGGTTATCAGGTGATCGGAAAGGCTTGGGAGGGCATTCTGGGGAAAGAAAAAAGCAGCATCATCTTTACACAGTCCAAGTAAGCATGTGATAGAGAACTCTTAAATGGCACTCATTTGAAAGCTTTCATAGCAGAGGCAGTGCTTTAATTAGGTAGCACCACAGGCCTGTCGCTGTGTCTGAGTTGTGATTCTCAGCATACAACTCTGCCTCTCCCTGTTACTTTCTCAATTTATTATTTTGGGCAATCTGCCAAGCAGATTTTTGTATGCCTGTACCTTATCTCACTGTGTGACCTTTTAATCATTAACTTCCTTTCTCTGGAGACACAGTGAGATGATCTGAAATGTCCTTTCCAGCTCTGATATTCCCTGAAAAACCTGTTCTGAAGCAGAGGCAACAGCTCTTGCAGTGTCTCTGAGGGCATGGAGGTGGCCACACATGGATGGTGTTGTTTCCCTGCTTCCTTGGCCCTCTGGGTGTTCTCATTCCAACTGTGAGCCACCCTCACCTGGAGTGCCATTAGACATGTCTGGGAAGCATAGTTAAAAACCCCAGGCTACTCACAAGACTAAATCACATCATCCCCTCTGTGGTGGCACACAAAACCTCCCTGGGCCCTAGGAGGTCTTATCCTTTCAGACACAATTTTCCAAGAACAGTGATAGACACAATTTCTGACCAAGAAAGAGCAAACACCATTGTTGCCCACTTGTTAGGGGTCAGCAGGGGGTTCTGGACTCAGCACATGAGTTTTTCCTTCTGATTGTCCCTGGTTCTTTTTAGGGTCTCCTTTGGGGTACTGAGGACCATCCTTGGAGAAAATGGGCAAGAGCAAGTATCCCTCTTTGCCTACACTCTGAGAATTAACTGAAATGGCTCAGATTATTCGAGTCTATACCTCCTGCAGCTTTCCACACTTAGCAGTTATAGAACTTGGTCACAGACTAGTTTTGATCAGGTCTCCATGCTTGGCTTTGCTCTTGTCACACCAAAAAGCCAAATGCTCCTTTGCATAAAATGATTCTCTTTCCTACCTCTGTGCTTTGCTTGTGCTGTTCCTGGGGCTAAGAGTGACCTCTCTCTTTTCACAGCTCCCTTCCTATCCTGCCTCTGCTGCCTACCTCCTGTAGTGAATGCCTACTGCATTCAGGAATCAGCTCCATCCACCTCTTCATAAAAGACTTCCTCCTCTGATATTCTCATATTACCAACAGTAGGGTGAATAATGACCTCCTCTGAGTCCGCGTCCTAATTCCCTGACTCCATCAATATGCTATCTTATATGGCAAAAGAGCTTTGTAGATGAGATTTAAGTTAAGGGTCTTGAGGTGGGGAAGAGTATCCTTGATTATCCAGGTGGGACCAATGATATAGTTATAACTGCCCTTATAAAAGAGAGGCAGAGGAAGATACTACTACAGAAAAAGGAGAAGGAAGTGTGAGCAGAGATTGGAGCAATCGACTTTGAAGAAATGGGAAGGTGTCACTGGAAGCTGAAGGGACAGAGTCTTCCCTCAAAGCCTCCAAAAGGAGTGAGGCCTACTGACAACCTGACCTAAGCCAATGAAATTAATTTTGGACTTCTGACCTCCAGTGATGTAACAGAATAAATGATTATTTTAAACTGCTAAATTTTTGTTATCTTTTTATGGCAAAAATAGAAAACTAAGACATTCTTACATGCAGCCCTCCCTGTGTAGGATAGATTATACCAATTCTGTTCATGTGTTGGACTCCTTCCTTCTAAACTATGAGCTCTTTAAGGACCAGTCCTCAGACTGATTCATCTTTTATTTTCTTATGTTAAGAGAATGCTTGGGTTCAGTAAGTATTTCTTGGAGAAATAAATGATAGATGATCCCAATATTTAGAGCACTAAGTACTTTCAGCAGGTTTTCATAAGCATTTTTCTTAAAGTAATCTCCATCCTCAATGTGGGGCTAGAACTCAGGATCCTGAGCTCAAGAGTTGCATGCTCTATCAACTGAACCAGTCAGGTGCCCCCACAAACATTTTTATTTGATTGATATCCTATTAAAATATAAGGTGGGGGGCAGCCCCGGTGGCTCAGCGGTTTAGCACTGCCTTCAGCCCAGGGTGTGATCCTGGAGACCCGGGATCGAATCCCATGTAGGGCTCCCAGTGCATGGAGCCTGCTTCTCCCTCTGCCTGTATCTCTGCCTCTCTCTCTCTCTCTCTCTCTCCTCTCTGTGTATTCTCATGAATAAATAAATAAAATATTAAAAAAAATAAAATATAGGGTGGGATTTATTTTTTATTAACTCTATTTTATAGATGAAGAAATCAAGACTCAGAAAGCTGAAACAACTTCCCTAAAGAAACAGAAGATTACTGTGGTCTTGTTCTTTCCAGAACATTCCATACCTACAGCTCCAATTAGGCACATAAGGAAGAGGAGCCCAATGCAGAAGAAGATGTCTGTGTTCATGCGCCGCTCAATCTTGCTGCGTTTGTACCGTGGGCCACTGTTGTTCAGCATGGCTTTTGTCTCATGGCCTTTGGGAGAAAATGAGGTAATAAGTCCTTAGGTTATGTTTTCTTCCTCTGGCCTGGATCATATCCTTAGCTCTCACAGTAGCTTACAATAGAAAAGAGGCTTCTTCTAACCTAAATCTTTCCTGCGTCAGGGAGGTTGCTGAGAACAGCTGTAGAGGTCTCACACAATTTGTCACCACGTGTTTACTGAGCATCCCTTCCACACCAGACACTGTGGTGCACACAGACAGAGGTACTAAGCACAGGTTGTACACTGCACAACTCTACAAACACTCTTCATTTTGTGGTTGTTGTAGATTTGTAGGTTTATCACGATAAATTTCTGCCAAGTGATAGTAAGCTGTCTGGAGCAAGGACCATTTTTCTAATTTGCACAAAGGAACTGTTATGGGCTAATGTTAGGATACAAAGATGACTCACATTTTGGTGAAAATATTCAAGAAAACAAATAAATAATTATAGTTGGTAAGAAGCCCCATGAAATAATGGGCTGATAAGTAAGAGATGGTATTAGAGAACATGGTCAGGGAAGGCTTTTCAGAGGAGGTAACATATAAGGGAGATCTGAAGGGAGAGAGATGGGTTGAGAGAACTTGGTTTTGGGGGAAGAGTATATGTCAAGGCCCTATGGCAGGACAGTGCTTGAGGCCAGTAGTTTTCATTCTAGTTTCTTTGTCTAAGGTGTTGGTGTCATTTGTATATAAGTGGAAGGGGCCAAAGGCCTCCACCCCAGCATCACTTTGAGTCACTCATCACCTATCTTGGAGTTCTGCATAAACTTTTGTTCAAAGAGAGAACAACAATAATTTGAAAACTACCAATCTCATCCAGTTACCCTTGTTCCAGTTGGAGAGTGGGAACCAAAGAGTAGAAGGCTCTGCCTAAGGGGAAAGAGCCATAACATCAGAGTCATACTGAGAACCCAGGATTCTGATTCCTGCTCTTTCTCCTTCTACCAATTCATGGTTTCCAGGCCATAAAACTAAGAGCTGAGAGCCAAGCTGAGACTTTGTCTTTAGATAGAGCTCACCTTTGGGGCTGCTAAACCTAACCACCATGCTGTATTACTCAGAAAATTAAGAAGCACCACATATTTGCTGTGTAAAATGAAAGAAAACCAATATATCAGCACCAGCAGTGAATGGCTTTAATGCTCTTTAGTTGGTTGCCTTGTGGTTTTAAAGTGGCAACAAAACAGTAGGAGTGAGTAAACTCGGGGCTTATTAATCAGACTCAAGTTGCTGTAGTTGTGAGGAAGATTTCCACAGCAATGAGCACAGGCTGACTGCACTGATGGCACCAGGGCCTTCCCACCTGCCTCAGGCTTACCTCACGTCAGGGGTCCTCAGACCTCTCTCTTTACCCACCTGCTCCTTACCTTCTGAGATCCCTCTTTTTTTTTTTTTTTTTTTTAGGTAAACAGGCTGACAGGGAAGGCAGTATAGTATAATGGTTGGAATGTGGTCTCTACAGTCAGCCAGAGCTTGGCTCTGTAGAGAGCTGACATTGGATTACAAGGAATTAATCTCAGGAGACAAATGACCTTGGATGAATTAATCCCTTTGTACCTTAATTCCTCATATGAAGAATGAGAGACAATAGTTGTGTGTGCGTTTGGGGAAGAAGAGTGATTTAATATGCACAAAGTATCTAAATTTCCTCCTTATACACAATAGGGGCTCAATCAATGTTTGCTGTGATGGACTCTTCCTTCTGGATCTCTTATTTGGAAGGCTCATTTTGGCCTCTTTGGGTCCTTGCCCTGAGGTGCTTCTGTTTTGTCCATCCGTATTATCAGAGGAGAGTATATGACTCTAGATCATTTGTTCTCCTCCAGCGGTGATTTCACTCCCCAGGTGACATCTGGCAATGTCTTGAGAAATTTTGAGTTGTTACATCTTAATGGCACCTTGAGGCCAGGGATGCTGCTAAACATTCTACAGGACAGCCCCTGACCACAAAGAACAATCTAGAACAAAATGTCAATAGTGCCAAAGTTGAGAACCCCTTGCTCTAGATAATTATACTAAAACAATTAGCACCATTTTTGCTCACACTTTTTGAGAGCCTAATATGTGCAGGTACTGTGTTAAGCCCCTTTCATAATCTCATTTGAACCTTATAGCCCTACAAGGTGAGAATTATTAGTCTTCTTGTGTTGAAAGCTTAACCAACATGCTCAGGAACATGCAGCCAACCAGTAGATTTCACTCCCAGACAGCCTAACTCCTCAGGGTCATGATTCACTCTCTCCCAAACCTGCCCCCTCATTTACTATGCTCATCACTCACTCAGAATTTTGCTTCTGATCAGGAAGAGAAGAAAACTCCAGGCCGATGTGGGATTTTTTTTGGTGGGGTGGGGATTGCTTCAGAGTTTATCATTAGTAGGTCTACCAGAATGCGTTGAACTCCGTTGCCAAAGACCCTTGAAAAGAGTAACTGACAAACACAATCCCCCTCCACCAAGGTAGGGAAAGCTAGCTAGACTGGGACATTATTTTTTTTTAAACTTTTTTTTTTCTTTGACAGTTCCAAAAAGTGAAACTTTGGGTAGATTGATGTTTAAATGCTCTTCCATATCCATTAAAAGTGGGGTTCTGTGAATTTAGAAACAAATCAAAGAAAATAACAAAATATTTCAAAATGTCCAAATGAGTGAAAGGCCCAGGAAAAGATAATCTAGGGTCTTCCAGTAAAGGTAGACACTCCAAGGAGACTGTGCTTTCTCTACAGAGGAAGGAGTTTGCAGTTGTTGTAACGACAGAAATTTATTGAGCAACCTCCGAGTGCTAGGTGCTAAGTACTGGATATACAGCAGTCTCAAGACGGCCCTCTAAGACTTCAGATTCATTGTGAGAAGTGCTGTTATCTTTTTTTTTTCCATTAGAAAGCAAAAGCAAAGTGGAAAGGAGATCTAGAGTACCTCAAAATGAATAAACACATAACTACAGAAGCCACAACTAAAACCCACTGAACACTCTCTGTGTTAGACATAATTTGTTTCATGTGTTGGGTCATTTGATCCTCATGAGTACACTATGAGGCTGAGCAAAATGTTCTTTCCATTTGCATAGGTGAAGAAATGAGGCACAGTTTTCACAAAAAGGTGGAGCTGTTAAACTTGGTGAGATTACTCCTCAGGCTCATTCTGCCTTTAGTTACTGTCACAAAACCATTAGAGGTGAATGAGCATGAGTCCTTCTTTCTGTTCAGATGAGTGATGTTAGCTTGGAATTTAAGTACATGTCTTGTGAACCAAGTAAGCTGCTGTGATTCTAGCCTCATTTTGCTTAGCTGAGAAATGGGAAGTTTCTTGTACCCCTCAGAACTGTTGTGGATTCCCACTGACTGAAAGTGGATTTAGGGGGGATAAAGGACGGAGGTTGTAGGGAAGGCACAGCCTAAGTCAGTGACCTGCATAGATGACGATGCCAATGGCCACTTCAGTGTTTCTGATGGTGCAGCCTCGAAGTAGAAGACTCTCACTGCCAAAGCCGGTCCTTGTCTGGTCAGGATGCTCCCTGGGGATGAAAAAATATCGGGAATGGTTTGGTGGCCTCTTTAGGCTATCACTGGTTAGCATCACAGAATTAGTAGTGGTGAGTGAACACAATCCCTCTCCTCCCTCTGTTTCAGAAGAGCTATGGGTATTATTAACTCGGCATCTAATCCCTAGGTTCAAATACAACCTTCATTCTCCTTGGAGGCCTGGAAGGGACTGGACCATTAAAAGAGAATTATCTATCCCTATGGAAGTCATCATTTACCCACTTCGAATTCAGAGCTCTGTTGAAAAAGCGTTGGCTTCAGTTTTCTCACTCAGAATGGTGTAGTGTGGGGGACCTGGCTTCTGTCCCTACAAAGACTGCACTGTATTCCCTCAGGCAGTATTCCCACGCTCTCACCTCACTGCTGGGTCCAGACCACAGAGGCTGAATGTGCAAGTCCGCCGAAGCCACCAGTGCCACCCCCCCACCCCTCGTCACACTGTGAACTGGCGAGACTCCTCTTGTTTGGAGCTACATCTCCCACTTGCCTCTCTCCTCTACCACCCTCCTCTTGCTCAGTCTCTCATGAAATGAACAGACCCCACAGGAGGGGGATGGTAGTCCTTTGTGCTATGTGTGGGAAGCAGCTCCTTAAAACAGTTTTTTTTTCTTGCTCTAGCCTCAGGGGCATTGCAGTTTCCCACCTCACACCAGAAACCTCGGAGGCCAACACACACCTGGAGTCTGGCCCTTATTGGATCCTGATGCCTTCCTTTGGGATATTCGGGACATTTAAATATAACTTCCTTGAAGCATTAGGGAGAACAAAAAGAATAAGCATCTGAACCCTTAGGTCCTTTTTCTTTTTAGTTCTTCAATACCTCATTTGTCTAGGTCTGGTTATAATTGTGTTTCACTTACTAACTCAGGTAATCATCATGACAACCCTGTAAGATAGGTTATGTTATCATAGTCACTTCAGAGATAGGGAAACCGAGGGAAGTTCGTAGAGCTAGTAAACGGCAGAATGGGGATTGGAGTCCAAAGTCTGGCTCCAGAGTGCTATACTGCTGCTCGATGTACCTTTTAATATCAATTATTCCTTACTGTGGTTATAAACTAAGTTTACTTATGTCATTTTATTTGATTGTTCAGACTTCTGGGAAGTTAGAAGGGTGATTATCCCTTCCTGGAGAAAAAGATGAAGCCCAGAGAAGGTGAGAGATTTTTTCCAAGGCTGCACACCTAACTTATGGGACATCCTAGGACTCAGGGGCCCAGGCCACAGACAGCACCTCACCTGCGGTTTTCACAACACTAGGGTTCCCAAAGTAGGAGCCCCATCACTTGCACTGAATCACAGAGTCCTTTCCATTTGCAATTCTTTTGACTCTAACAAGAAAATGTCTGACAGCTAACTCGGGATGAACCAAATCCACAAACCTCAGGCATAGGGATGGCCTCTTTGCGGGGGCAGGTGGCAAACTCTACCTGAACAGATGCCTGCCGTGGATCCTCCTCTTTGCCAGGAGCTCAGGCCCTTCTCTGCCTGTCTCCATCTGTGCAATCTGCGCATTTTAAAATAATCTGTGTTTAAAAGCCGCTATTTATCTTATATCGTTCTTATCCTTTCCCTTCTCGTAGTGTTCCTCATGACATCCTATCAGGCCTGAGAAAATGTAGGTGAAGAGAAAGCACAGACATCTGCCTTCCAAGAAGACTACTTAAGCCCGGTTGGTCAAAGAAATCACCTTACCCACCTTACCAAGCCGACCTCTGTTCTGCATGACAATGGAAAACATACTGGGGCTTGAGTGGAAAGACCTGGGTTCAAATCCTGGTATTATCTGGTAACTATTGTACACCTTTGGGTGTATGTGGAAAGTCTTAGATTATCCCTATCTGGAAAGTGGGGATCATACTAGCCACTTCCCTGGGTGGTTGTACAGAGAAAAAGAGATGACGTTCCATGTAAGTGCTCTAGAAACTATGAAAACACTGTATAAGGGCTTGTATTCTCATTGTTACCATTGCTCTTTTTTGGTCTGTCTGTGCATTAAGACCAGTAGTCTGATGTGGGAACAGAATTATGGTCAAGTTCTCAGGCCAAACTAAAGTTGAGGCATAAGAATAACAATAATTACAAGAGAACAGCCACCATCGACGGTTTACTCTGTGCAGGTTTCTGTGCTATGGGCTCTGCATGTGATAAACGACTCACTTCTTAGAAAACAGAAGTGAAGTCCTATCATGTAGACTTAACAATCTTTATTTTACAGATATGGAAACCTAGAGAGGCTAATGAATTTACTCGAAGTCACACAGCTTGTAAGTGATAAAACCTGATTTCAAACTGGGGTCTGTCAAACTCAAAAGTCCCCATTCTTACCTGCAGTACAACACAAGCTCTTTTAGAAAACTGACCTAAATGAAATCTTGCCTTTCCCAAATCAGAGTGTGGTCTTGATTTTGACGTTATTTCACCAGAGGTTTAAAAAAAATTAGCAAATTTGGGCATCCCTGGGTGGCTCAGTGGTTTAGTGCCTGCCTTCAGCCCAGGGCATGATCCTGAGCTCCTGGGATCTAGTCCCACATCCAGCTCCCTGCATGGAGTCTGCTTCTCCCTCTGCCTGTGTCTCTGCCTTTCTCTCTCTCTCTCTCTCTCTCTCATGAATAAATAAATACAATCTTAAAAAAAATTAGTAAGTTTAACCCTGCAAGATAATTAACTGCCACTCTGGAAAAAAAATTAAAAAAGGAAAAAGAAAGAAAGAAAAAGAAAAAAAGGAAAAGTTTCCCAAGGTAGTTCGGTTTCTTTAACATTTCTTTACAGGGGAAAAAGAAAGACAAGTCCTCAGGACCCAGATGCTTATCTCTTTGGCCGTCAAAGAAAGATGTATTCTGGCTGCAGGGGAAATAGTTACCAACAGCACAGGTGGATTAGGTACTTACATATAACCCTTAAATTTGTTGAGGTGGTTGTTTGGTTTCTCACACACAATGGTGTTGCAGAAATGTTCAGGTTCAAACTGTACGTCCTGTGAGGGAGAGAACACCAGGAGGTGATTAAGTCAGAGGATCTAGTTTCAATAGGATCAAGACAATCCCCACTTTGTCATGCTGTGATAGCTGTAAAATGTTAGAAGAAAAGTGAAATCCTCATTAAGAAGGACAAAGCAGATGCACTGAAAATGCTGGAAAGTTGGAGGCATGGGAGAGGGAGGGTCCTGCTCAGCCCACAGTTCTTTGCAGGTCTGGATTTGAATTTCCAGACCAGCGCTATTCAGTAGAACTTACGGTGATCATAGAAGTGTTCTAAGTCAGCACTGTTGGATATGGGAGCGACTAATTACATGTGGCTATTGAAATGTGAAGGTATGACCGAGAAATTAATTTGAAAATTATATTCAATTTTAATTAAATAGCTACATGTGGCAAGTGGCTACCACATTGGGCAGCACAGACATAATAGAAAAGATTATAAATTACACACCTAGAGGTAATCAGGATTAATATTGTGTATATAATACTTCTAGGGTTTAATACATACATATAATTTTAAAAATATACAAACACATACATGTTATGTATGGGCACACACAGATTTATGAATTTCAAAAAATGAGATGGTGTTCACACATATTGGAAATTTTTACATCTTTAATTTTTTATACAGTTTTATTAACACTTATATAGAAACCTATTGTATGAAGGCCACAATACTTACTTCACCATCTCACTATGGCACATTTATATGGTCTCAATTTGTTTTTCTATTATGAACATGCTGTGGAAATTGTAGCTAATAAAACACAATAAACAGCATTTACTGTACTCTTGTTTCTGCCAGATGCTGTGATGAGAACTTCACATATATTATTTATTTTTAAGCTTACAATTATTCTATGAAGTAGGAATACTAATTATGTCCTCTTTAGGGATGGAAAAACCATGGCTCAGAAGGGTAGGCAGGCTGCCAATAGCTGTCCCAGGAGTGGGATTTGAATCTAAGTCTGACTGGAGGCCCTCTGTGCTTTACTTTCAACGCATACTACCCCCCAGCGAACATTCCTGTAGCAAAGTACTTCAGATGCATGCTTGCCTTTTTTCTCCATGATTTCTCTTGCATTAGATATCTAGTTATGCAAAATCTTACAGCCAATGGGGGAAGGGCACCACTAGAGGAGAGGAGATCTTGCTTTCTACCCACATGGGCTAATATTCCTTTTACATCTTGAGCCTTGGTCTCCTGTCTGTAGAATGGGGCTAATGCCACCTTCCCTGTCCATCTCATTTGTGCCCCAGAAGACAGAATCCAGGTGGAGAGTTTTAGCAGATGTAACATGCCATGTAGTAGAAGAAAGGAATGCTAAAGGTGGGGTGAGAAATAGTTTCCTGCGTAGAGCTTTTAGTGTGGGGACTGAATTTATTGCTGAAAGCTTCAAGGTACAGCTGTTCAAAGGGGCAAATTGATTAGAAGAAATGATAGCATTTTCTGGCTTCGTATAAATATACTGTCCATTGGATCTGTGGGGGCGCCAACATAAATAAACTCTCCACTCACTTGAAATAAATTACCCATCCAGGAGTTTCTAAAAATATGGCCCTTTTCTTTCCAGGTATCGATTCTTTCAGGGACAAACACTTGCCGAGTCCTGAGATGATGACAAATCACGCTGTAATTTGTCAGGTACTTTCATGCCCCTGATTAAGCCGTGTGCTTCACTCCAATCCATACCACTCGGCTCATTGCAGGCTATCTAAATCCAAACTCATTTCAGGTATGAGTGGCAGCGGGTTTCAGAGCTAATGATCCTGCTGGCAGTGAGTCCCGGGTGTCTATTGAATCATACCTGGCAGATGCCAGCAATGTGAGGTTTGCCTCTCTTGTCCCTGCACTGGGGCTTCCCAGTGACCTTCTTTCTCAAGTGTCCCTTGTTCTCTTTTTCTTCTGGGCACTGGCCTTGGATCCTCTGTCCATCTTCCTCTCTTCCTGGGGAGGTGACCCTGCCCTTTCTAGCTACCTGTTCCCTGGGCTCCTTCCTTCCCTCCCTAAGACAGGCTGTAAGAGAGGGGCATGTGGATCTTCCTATCTTCAAAGATAAGCTCTTAGGATTACTTGCTTTGAAGGACTTGCTGTAGATACTTCAGGGAGCTGCTTGGAGAGCCCAAGGACAGAAGGAGATGGCAGGAACTGCCAAATCTAAAAGGCCCTTATTTTAACCACATTCAAGAGTTTCTGATTCCCTTCTGATTCATTTCAGTACAGCTCTTCTTAGCTTGTGGACATAGCTCACCTAACTAACATTTCTTTCTGATTCAGCCCTTTACCTATGCAAGCCCCACTAATAAGTGAAAAGGCCTGGGGAAGCCTTCCAGAGAGGAGTGTGTGTGACTCTGCAGCTCTTCAGGCCAGACCCACCTCCCTTGAATACTTACAATGTGCCAGGCACCTGTCATTTAGTTCTCACAGTAACTGTAGGAGATTTTGACAGATGTGCAAACAGAAACTGAAGTAAAGCAACTGTCTTGGGGTGGTAAGTAACAGAGCCATGACTACCATTCACATCATTGCAATTCAAAGCCAATTATCATCATCGTTTGCACCATGGTCATCATTGTCACCATCATCAATTCACTTAATCCTCTTTGTCCTGTTTTTATCATTATTGCTCCAGCGCTTATTGAATGCTTATTATATGCCAAGAACCAACTATTTTATAGATGCTATTGCCTTTATTTTATTTTATTTTTATTTTTTTATTTTTTTAAATTAATTTTTATTGGTGTTCAATTTACCAACATACAGAAAAACACCCAGTGCTCATCCCGTCAAGTGTCCACCTAAGTGCCCGTCACCCATTCCCCTCCAACACCCACCCTCCTCCCCCCTTCCACCACCCCTAGTTCGTTTCCCAGAGTTAGGAGTCTTTATGTTCTGTCTCCCTTCCTGATATTTCCCAACATTTCTTCTCCCTTCCTTTATATTCCCTTTCACTATTATTTATATTCCCCAAATGAATGAGAACATACACTGCTTGTCCTTCTCCGATTGACTTATTTCACTCAGCATAATACCCTCCAGTTCCATCCACATTGAAGCAAATGGTGGGTATTTGTCGTTTCTAATTGCTGAGTAATATTCCATTGTATACATAAACCACATCTTCTTTATCCATTCATCTTTCGATGGACAGCGAGGCTCCTTCCACACTTTGGCTATTGTGGCCATTGCTGATAGAAACATCGGGGTGCAGGTGTCCCGACGTTTCATTGCATCTGAATCTTTGGGGTAAATCCCCAACAGTGCAATTGCTGGGTCGTAGGGCAGGTCTATTTTTAACTCTTTGAGGAACCTCCACACAGTTTTCCAGAGTGGCTGCACCAGTTCACATTCCCACCAACAGTGTAAGAGGGTTCCCTTTTCTCCGCATCCTCTCCAACATTTGTTGTTTCCTGCCTTGTTAATTTTCCCCATTCTCACTGGTGTGAGGTGGTATCTCATTGTGGTTTTGATTTGTATTTCCCTGATGGCAAGTGATGCAGAGCATTTTCTCATGTGCATGTTGGCCATGTCCATGTCTTCCTCTGTGAGATTTCTCTTCATGTCTTTTGCCCATTTCATGATTGGATTGTTTGTTTCTTTGGTGTTGAGTTTAATAAGTTCTTTATAGATTTTGGAAACTAGCCCTTTATCTGATATGTCGTTTGCAAATATCTTCTCCCATTCTGTAGGTTGTCTTTTAGTTTTGTTGACTGTATCCTTTGCTGTGCAAAAGCTTCTTATCTTGATGAAGTCCCAATAGTTCATTTTTGCTTTTGTTTCTTTTGCCTTTGTGGATATATCTTGCAAGAAGTTACTGTGGCCGAGTTCAAAAAGGGTGTTGCCTGTGTTCTCCTCTAGGATTTTGATGGACTCTTGTCTCACATTTAGATCTCTCATCCATTTTGAGTTTATCTTTGTGTATGGTGAAAGAGAGTGGTCCAGTTTCATTCTTCTGCATGTGGATGTCCAATTTTCCCAACACCATTTATTGAAGAGACTGTCTTTCTTCCAATGGATAGTCTTTCCTCCTTTATCGAATATTAGATGACCATACATTTCAGGGTCCACTTCTGGGTTCTCTATTCTGTTCCATTGATCTATGTGTCTATTTTTGTGCCAGTACCACACTGTCTTGATGACCACAGCTTTGTAGTACAACCTGAAATCTGGCATTGTGATGCCCCCAGCTATGGTTTTCTTTTTTAAAATTCCCCTGGCTATTCGGGGTCTTTTCTGATTCCACACAAATCTTAAAATAATTTGTTCTAACTCTCTGAAGAAAGTCCATGGTATTTTGATAGGGATTGCATTAAACGTGTAAATTGCCCTGGGTAACATTGACATTTTCACAATATTAATTCTGCCAATCCATGAGCATGGAATATTTTTCCATCTCTTTGTGTCTTCCTCAATTTCTTTCAGAAGTGTTCTATAGTTTTTAGGGTATAGATCCTTCACCTCTTTGGTTAGGTTTATTCCTAGGTATCTTATGCTTTTGGGTGCAATTGTAAATGGGATTGACTCCTTAATTTCTTTTTCTTCAGTCTCATTGTTAGTGTATAGAAATGCCATTGATTTCTGGGCATTGATTTTGTATCCTGCCATGCTACCAAATTGCTGTATGAGTTCTAGCAATCTTGGGGTGGAGGCTTTTGGGTTTTCTATGTAGAGTATCATGTCATCAGCGAAGAGGGAGAGTTTGACTTCTTCTTTGCCAATTTGAATGCCTTTAATGTCTTTTTGTTGTCTGATTGCTGAGGCGAGGACTTCCAGAACTATGTTGAACAGCAGTGGTGAGAGTGGACATCCCTGTCTTGTTCCTGATCTTAGGGGAAAGGCTCCCAGTGCTTCCCCATTGAGAATGATATTTGCTGTGGGCTTTTCGTAAATGGCTTTTAAGATGTCGAGGAAAGTTCCCTCTATCCCAACACTCTGAAGGGTTTTGATCAGGAATGGATGCTGTATTTTGTCAAATGCTTTCTCTGCATCCAATGAGAGGATCATATGGTTCTTGGTTTTTCTCTTGCTGATATGATGAATCACATTGATTGTTTTACGAGTGTTGAACCAGCCTTGTGTCCCGGGGATAAATCCTACTTGGTCATGGTGAATAATTTTCTTAATCTACTGTTGGATCCTATTGGCTAGTATCTTGTTGAGAATTTTTGCATCCATGTTCATCAGGGATATTGGTCTGTAATTCTCCTTTTTGGTGGGGTCTTTGTCTGGTTTCGGAATTAAGGTGATGCTGGCCTCATAGAACGAATTTGGCAGTACTCCATCTCTTTCTATCTTTCCAAACAGCTTTAGGAGAATAGGTATGATTTCTTCTTTAAACGTTTGATAGAATTCCCCTGGGAAGCCATCTGGCCCTGGACTCTTGTGTCTCGGGAGGTTTTTGATGACTGCTTCAATTTCCTCCCTGGTTATTGGCCTATTCAGGTTTTCTATTTCTTCCTGCTCCAGTTTTGGTAGTTTGTGGCTTTCCAGGAATGCGTCCATTTCTTCTAGATTTCCTAATTTATTGGCATATAGCTGTTCATAATATGTTTTTAGAATCGTTTGTATTTCCTTGGTGTTGGTAGTGATCTCTCCTTTCTCATTCATGATTTTATTAATTTGAGTCTTCTCTCTCTTCTTTTTAATAAGGTTGGCTAATGGTTTATCTATCTTATTAATTCTTTCAAAGAACCAACTCCTGGTTCTGTTGATCTGTTCCACAGTTCTTTTGGTCTCGATATCATTTAGTTCTGCTCGAATTTTAATTAACTGTCTTCTTCTGCTGGGGGTGGGGTCCAATTGTTGCTTTTTCTCTAGTTCCTTTATGTGTAAGGTGAGCTTTTGAATTTGAGTTCTTTCCAGTTTTTGAATGGATGCTTGTATTGCGATGTATTTCCCCCTCAGGACTGCTTTTGCTGCGTCCCAAAGATTTTGAATGGTTGTATCTTCATTCTCATTAGTTTCCATGAATCTTCTCAATTCTTCCTTAATTTCCTGGTTGACCTTTTCATCTTTTAGCAGGATGGTCCTTAACCTCCATGTGTTTGTGGTCCATCCAAACTTCTTGTTGTGATTAAGTTCTAATTTCAAGGCATTATGGTCTGAGAATATACAGGGGACTATCCCGATCTTTTGGTATCGGTTCAGACCCGATTTGTGACCCAGTATGTGGTCTATTCTGGAGAAAGTTCCATGTGCACTTGAGAAGAATGTGTATTCAGTTGAGTTTGGATGTAAAGTTCTGTAGATATCTGTGAAATCCATCTGGTCCAGTGTATCATTTAAAGCTCTCGTTTCTTTGGATATGTTGTGCTTAGAAGACCTATCTAGTATAGAAAGAGCTAGATTGAAATCACCAAGTATAAGTGTATTATTATCAAAGTATTTCTTCAGTTTGGTTATTAATTGGTTTAAATATTTGGCAGCTCCCACATTTGGGGCATATATATTGAGGATTGTTAAGTCCTCTTGTTGGATAGATCCTTTGAGTATGAGATAGTGTCCCTCTTCATCTCTCACTATAGTCTTCAGGGTAAATTTTAATTTATCTGATATAAGGATGGCTACCCCTGCTTTCTTTTGAGGACCATTTGAATGGTAAATGGTTCTCCAACCTTTTATTTTCAGGTTGTAGGTGTCCTTCTGTCTAAAATGAGTCTCTTGTAGACAGCAAATAGATGGGTCCTGCTTTTTTATCCAGTCTGAAACCCTGCGCCTTTTGATGGGGTCATTAAGCCCGTTCACGTTCAGAGTTACTATTGATAGATATGAGTTTAGTGTCATCATATCTATTCAGTCCTTGTTTTTGTGGATTGTTCCACTGAACTTCTTCTTAAAGGGGAATTTTAAGAGTCCCCCTTAAAATTTCTTGCAGAGCTGGTTTGGAGGTTACATATTCTTTCAGTTCCTGCCTGTCTTGGAAGCTCTTTATCTCTCCTTCCATTTTGAATGAGAGCCTTGCTGGATAAAGTATTCTTGGTTGCATGTTCTTCTCATTTAGGACCCTGAATATATCCTGCCAGCCCTTTCTGGCCTGCCAGGTCTCTGTGGAGAGGTCTGCTGTTACCCTAATATTCCTCCCCATAAAAGTCAGGGACTTTTTTTCTCTTGCTGCTTTAAGGATCTTCTCCTTATCTTTGGAATTTGCAAGCTTCACTATTAAATGTCGAGGTGTTGATCGGGTTTTGTTGATTTCAGGGGGGGATCTCTCTATTTCCTGGATCTGAATGCCTGTTTCCCTTCCCAGATTCGGAAAGTTTTCAGCTAGGATTTGTTCAAATACATATTCTGGACCTCTGTCCCTTTCGGCGCCCTCGGGAACCCCAATTAAACGTAGGTTTTTCTTCCTCAGGCTGTCATTTATTGCTATTGCCTTTAAATCATGTGATAACTCTATCAGGTAGGGATTATTATTATCTCTGTTTTACAAGTGAAGGGACTAAGGTTGAGGTGATCTGATGATTACCCCAATGATATACAGCTAGCAAAGTGAGAAGGCAGGCTTTAACCATGGGACTTCTGATGTCACACACTAGCTCTCCTAAAAATGGTGTTATTTTGATGCACAAAGACAAGATTAGTATTTAAGATCTCCCCTTGGAGGACACCTGGGTGGCTCAGCAGTAGAGCACCTGCCTTCAGCCCAGGGCGTGATTCTGGAGTCCCAAGATCGAGTCCCATATCGGGCTCCTTGCACGGAGCCTGCTTTACCCTTTGCCTGTGTCTCTGCCTCTCTCTCTCTGTATCTCTCATGAATAAATAAATAAAATCTTAAAAAAAAAAAAATCTCCCCTTGGCTCTATTTCCTTTTCTATGTTCCTTTCCCACTTTCTATAATCTAAATACCTGATAAAATAAATAAATTCATATGTACGGAATTAAAAAACAAGCCCCCCAAAACTGAGCTCATAGATATAGAGGACAGATTGGTGTTTGCCAGAGGTGGGGGAATGGGGGAAGGAGGAATGGGTAAAGAGGGTCAAAAGGTACAAATCTCCAGTTAAAAAATAAGTAAGGTGGGACGCCTGGGTGGCCCAGTGGTTGAGCATCTGCCTTTGGCCTGGGACGTGGTCCTGGAGTCCCGGGACCGAGTTCCACATCGGGCTCCCTGCATGGAGCCTGCTTCTCCCTCTGCCTATGTCTCTGCCTCTCTCTGTGTCTCTCATGAATAAATAAATAAAATCTTTAAAAAAATAAGTAAGGTGATTATAGTTAATAATATTGCATTGTATATTTGAAAGTTGTTAAGAGATATCTTAAAAGTTCTCATCACAAGAAAAAAATGTAACTGTGAGGTGATGGATGTTAACTAGACTTATTGTGATTTCATAACATGTACAAATATCAAATTATCATATATACCTAAAACCTAAACCTAACCTTTTATAAAACCTAAACCTAACCTTTTATACCTAAAAGATATGTCAATTATATCTTAATAAAAAAACGAACAAGCCCCAATGCCTAGAAATCTTCATTATTACCATTATCATGATACCATCACCCTTCTTAATGTGGGTCAAACAAGGAAGCATAAAAAAACTAAACTACATCATATTGTCATTCTGACCTTTTATTTGCCTCCATAAAATGTTTTTATTTGATTGTATCTAAAAGACTTATATTTTATGAAAGGTTTGCCTTATAGTCATTGGCTCACTTGCCTCCTTTTTTCTGGTATCTACATAAACATCTAGTTGGTAGGCAGTCAAGGCATTTTAAGACGAGGGTATCTCAACTTTGGCACCATTGACATTTCAGGCTGGATAATTCTTTGATGTTTAGCAGTATTCCTGGCCTTTACTAATTTGATCCTAGTAGCACCCTCTCTTTCTGACATAATGTGGTGACCAAAAATGTTTACAGACATTCCCCAATATTTTCTGGTGGTAGAACTGAGAATTGCTCTAGAGCCAATTCCAAGCTAAGGAAATATAAAATTATCCAGATTGAGAATACCCTCTATCCTATCTGTCCACCAGGAGAGGACATAATAAGATTCCCCCCCCCCCTTTTTTTTCTTTCTCTTCAATTGGAAAAAAAAAAGATTTTATGACTGGGGCATTCTAATGGCTTGAATGAAGAGGAATGTGCAACTCTATCTATCTATCTCTCTATCTATCATCTACCTATCGAGATTATTATATATAATATACATATATATGTATTTAAAATTTTTAAGCATTTAAGATATTTTTTATGCCACCTCCTCTGTGAAGCCTACCAAATCCCCACAGACCCTTTCACCCCAGCCAATGAAAATGTGTCCTTTTTATGTGCTCCCACATCACACTAATGCTTCCATTAACCTTTATGTGTCTGAATCTATGCTTTTTCTACTAGACTGCCAGCTCCCTCTGGGTATTTCCCATAATACCTTGTGGCAACAGGTACACCATCAACACTTGTTGAGATAAGGTTAGTAGTGGATAGGGTGATGTGAAGAATATATATATAGAAAGGTGATAGATGAGGAGATAAAGGAAGACCTCTCTGTAAAGATTGCTCAAAGCAATTAGGAAAAACCCCAGGGACAAATCTTAACTTTTGATTCATGGGAATAGGACTATTTATATGGAAATTCTTTGGCTCAACTAAAGAAAACATGGTCATAGTCCTAGATCCCAACATTCCAAAATGGGGCACACCAGTCTCTCATTCATTTCATTTACTCATTCACTCATATATTCAAACATTTATTGAATACCCATAGTATATGAGCCATGGGGGAAGTGAAAGAGAATCAGAAAGAAGGAAGAGGTTTTCTTGACACAAATCAGTTACTGCAATCATAAAACAACTCAACGTTCCCAGTTTAGCCCACGTAGGTCAATGGCAGTATCAGTGAAAGCAAAGGAAAGTGGGCCAAGTGCTAGTGTGTAATGACTCTTTGGGGTTAAGATATGCTTACTGACTTACGGACCAGAATCAACAAACTTCATTCTCCAAGGGCCACTGGGAAGGCCAACATTTAGAAAACAGGCTGAATTATGTTCCAGTAATAAGAATAGGCCATTTCCCCTGCACTAGCCTCAGCTTTTACTTTTCTAGGCTTATTTTCACTATTCTTCATAAATGAATTTCAAGTTGATTAATAAATTTGATTACATAAATGTGTGAATGATTTTTTTGAAATTATTTGTAGTGGGCAATTGTTTTCTGGCTACCCACCTTCCAATCTACTCCTTTTTAAATTAATAACCTTCTCACTTCCTTTCAGGAAACTACTTCTCTTCTGTGGTTTGTTACCTTGAGGGGACTCTAGAGCAAGATGCCCTGCCCACTAGACACTCCCACTGTGGGACTTTGACTTGAGAAAATGACTCAAGGAAGATAAACAAATGAGATTATTAAGTAATTGCTGCTACCAATACTTGGCCACTGCACTGAGGCTTCCTGGTTCTTGTTTCTGAGTCTTCAGCTTTCCTTTGATTCTGGGAGTCACATTGTGTGCTTCTTCCCCTCTACCCCCTCTCCCACTACATTTTTGCAGGATACTATTTTGCTGAAGTTAGCCAGAATTACTTCTGCTTCTTGCAAATGAAGAAGTCTAAACAAAACAATGGCCTATTCAGTCCCATGGATATCTCTTGGCCTTTAAAAAATTAATGATATTTATTTATTTGGTAAAATTGCAGTTCACAAAATGCTGCCCCTTATTGATTTGATTCTATTCAATCTTCCTAGTTCTCCTGTGAAGTGTCAGGGCCGAGTGGCCCCACTTTATTGGAGAGAAAACTGAGTGTTGATTGTACTAAGTAGCTTGCCCAAGATCACACAGCTCATGAGCACTCAGGTAGGTCTGATTCTAAAGCTTATACATGTTCCTTGCTTGGCAAAAGCATTTAATGGTGTCTGCCCACAGTAAAAACCCTCTTGGCCTTTTACATGCTTTCCCTGCAGGTTTTCCATGTTGGTAACTCTCTTAAATTTCTATTGCCAAGCTCAAGTGTTAGATCTAAGGACCCATAGGTCCACCACAGACTGTAGCAATCTCTCCTTCCTTGGGACAATTTTTAATATTTGTGCCATTCATGTGGAACATATAATATCTTATGCTTATAATTATCAAATACCAAGCTGTTTCCATAAGCCAATTGGTAGATTAGACATTGCAATTTATCTACAAATCCCTAAATGCCCCAAGATGCTACCTGTAGACAGTAAAAATAAGTGTCACATACATGGTTTTCCAATTTCTTGAGGAATTCTTGAGGTCAGTAAATTATAAATCCAATTCACAGTACTTTTTCGTTTTTATTTTCTTAAATAATGGACACTGAAAGGACAAATGCTTTCAGGTAAGAGGATTTGAGGGGCAAAGTTATCAAAGATATTGATAGTCACAAACAAATTAAAAAAAAAAAAAGGTACCCATAGTCTTAAGTCCTTAAAGCAGAAGTACATTTTAGATAACCTTGAAACACCTCCATGTCCATTAGGAAATATTCAAGAAAGATTCTGCTCATTGGAGAGAGGGAAGTCAGCTAAACTTCTTCCATAAACCGAGTATGTACTTATTTATTGAGTTTTTACTTTGAACCTGGAAAAAGAAGAGTTGAACCAGATATTGCCAAGCCCTCACTCTGTTTCTACATGACCCTCAGGCTGGATGACTAGAAAAACCAGCCCTTTCCAGGCAGAGGATGACAAAGCAGGAAAACTAACTAATTTGTGGGTGTTAATGCAGGAGAGCAAAGAGGTTGCAGGATACACAGACCACACCCCCTGGCTGGCTACACAGGAGATACATCGCTTGCAACCTTAGGAGGATACTGTTTAAAGTTGTGTGTGTGTGTGTGTGTGTGTGTGTGTGTGTGTGTGTGTGTTTTAAAGCTTATTAGTTTGGATAATGTTAGAATCAAATATTCTTCATGCCCTAGCTGCTGAGCTGGGTGACTAAGGTTTCCTTCCTGGCATACAAATTAAACAACTCTCTGATTTCTGAGAATTCCATCTGAAAACTAATGACAGTTACCAGCAATTGATAACCTCCCTGCTCCAGGTCAGTCAGAGTTCCTTTCAAGATAACCCACAACAGAGTGACTGGCAGCTACTTTCCTTTCAGACTCTAGGGGAGGAGATGGTCTGCATATGCAATCACCCTGGGTCTCCCTGCATGCTCAAGAGATTCCCGCTAAAGCACACAGATTGGGTTGCAGGGTCGTAGGCAGAAGATTCCATCTAAAGATTCCTTACAGTCTTGTGTGGACTTTATTCAAGTGGAGAGATATTCTGATTCTTATTCAGAGTTAAGACTAAGTTTAATCATGAAATTGTGCTATGACATTTTCTAACCTCTAAGGCACAGGGTTGGCATGCCAAGCAAATACTGAAAAAGAATGTGTTCTGTCATTTTTCAAAGAAACCAATTACTATTTGTTTATGGGATTATTTGTTCATCATAGTCTTTGTGATTCGTTGTTAGAGTATGTAGTCATAGCCTGTATCTCTCTTGTTCACACATGAACCCCCAGTGCATACCAGAACACCTGGCTCAGAGGACATATTCAATTGACACGTGGTAAATAAATGAGTGAATGCATAATGCCTGAAATAGGGACAGCTGCCACCAAATGGGCAGGGGTGCCTTCACAGAGTGTCGCACAGACAGACGTTTTTTGCATACATTTTTTCTTGCTGTAATTAACAGACAAAAGACAATGACACAAGGAGGGTGCTTGGGTGGCTCAGTCAGTTAAGTATCTGCCTTCAGCTCAGGTCATGATCCCAGGGTCCTGGGATTGAATCTTGCATTAGGCTCCCTGCTCAGGGGAAGTCCATTTCTCCGAATGCCTCTCTCCCTGCTCATACTTGTGCACGCTCTTTCTCTAAAATAAATAAAATCTTTTTCTTAAAAAGAAAATTACATGAGAGCAATGTCTTATACCTCATGTTTTTAGCAAAAGGGGTCACAAAGAAGAGAATATGAATTCCAGTTTGAGAAACTTTTTATTAAGTTGTTCACAGAAGATATGATCATAATGTGTCATCCCTGATAAACAACAACAAAATGTCCTAGTACAGTATCTGGCAATAAGAGGACCTCATCAGATATTGGTTGGATAAATGAATTTATTGAATGAACTATGGTATGTTATGCACAGTGGTTGAAAGCAACATGAGTAAAGTCTATGGGAGCACAGAGGAAGGAGTGTTTCACTCTGGGAACATTGCATAGGATGTTGTATAGGCAGAGATATGGCAGTTAGAGGAGGACTTTTTTGTACTAGGGAGTATCATTAGGGGAATGGGAGACAGACAGAAGACCTCAGGCCCTCTCCTTAAGGGTAGAGGACTTTGGTTGTCAATAAGTTAAGTGTATATAGAACTGATGCATAATATGTATAATGGACATTCATTGTGGAGTTGCTCAGAACTGTCCTGCACCATAGACCAATTTCAACCATACAGTTGAAGTAGAGGATGACAATCTCAGAATCCTTCCCCTCTGGCCAGAGTTAATTGGTCCAAGGGTGGGTGCATAATACCAGCCAGGCCAGTCTCTGTCCTTGGGATGCCTTTCAATCTAGACATTAGGAAAGGTTCCCAGTCTTTCTCTGGAGGTGAAGCTCTGAGTGTAAGTCTATTTGTGAGAGATGAAAGCCAAACACAGACAGAAACATGGACAAGAAATGAGGACTGCACTGATGGATTCTAAATTTATGGTTGACATTACCCTAAGGTCAATTAACCTTGTTTTCTTTCAATAAATTCTCTTTCTGTTTAAGCTACTTTGAATCAGAGTTTGGTCATATGCAACAAAGAGTCTTGCCTAATCCTTATACTAGATTGATATGGTTCTCTTTTGAGACATCGGATATTTTCCACACTGGCTTAAAATACAATTATCCCTGGCAGTTATGACTGTGAAGGCCACTATTCAAATGTAAATATGTTATCATGGGGTATGGAGATAGTGTAATGGAGGGAAACTTTAAACTATCATCTATTAACACTTTTGCATGATTATATCTTTCATAAAACCTAGTAGAGCGTCCTCATAAGGTCCTGAAGGGACAAAAATAGAAAAATACTTTTTAATGAAATTTGCAAATAGTGCTTTGGGAAAGGGGAGCGAATCTTCCATGTTGTGGTATGTGTGTGTGTGTGTGTGTGTGTGTGTGTGTGTGTGTGCTCATGCCCCAGAACAACTCTGCAAGAGAGGGTCACCAAAAAGACATCAAAGGGCTATAAGAAATAAAAGTAAGTTTTTTTAAGGGGTATTTCCATCATAGTCTAATGATTAATATTGCAAAGAATTATAACCAAAACTTTGATAGTTTCAATATTTTTATATTTGTGAAAATTATATTTATTTGAGAAATAAAACATACATGTAAAGGGATCTAAGAATTACTTTATAAAATCACCATGTACATCTGAATTGAGTTCCAATTTTGGCATAACACTGCATTAGTGGGGTAATCTTTGACAAGATTTAATCTTCTTGAAATTGTTTCCTCATCTTGAAAATGTTACTAATTCCTTCCTTTTCTACTTCCAAGGATTGCTGTGAGTGTCAAACATCAAAGGGGGCTGTGCAGTACAGTGGCTAAGGACTTTGCCTAATGTGGGAGAAGGTTTACAAATTTAATATTGATGAGGTTATGTAAAGACCTCTAGTCCTGAATTTCAAGTATCAGCATAAATTCTGATATATTGAATCTTTTAAAAAGTCCTAGTTCTGTCCATTTAAATGGCACAGAAATAATGATCCATCCAATAGTAATATGTACCTCCAACACGTATGATTGTGATTTTTGAACACTATTTTCCATTGAAACGGACTAGATATATTGAAGACTAAAAAAGAGCTCAGGAACCGATTTGAAGAAAGCTCCACTGGCTAAAAATGGGGCAATCAATACAGATAACAACTGTACTTATTTGACACACATCAAATATATTTAAGTCCATCAGTGCATATTGATGCTAAAAAAGACAAACTCATTGGTCACCTTTACAGGATGGTAAGGGAATGAATTCATGCAAAAGGGACATATATACTCACAAACACAAACTTAACCTGAATCAGATTTAGGCACTGGCTCTAATTGCCAATTTATAGAAACATAATGAACAGGAAACATTAAATGACACAAGTGGGAGACAATGCAATCAGCAAAATCCAGACTGTAGGATATTTTACAGGACAAACAACCTGATTTATTCAGCAACAAAAACTAAATATGTAAGAAAAACAAAAAAATAAAATAAAGCTGAATAGGGAATCTCTAGAGTAAAGGAGAGTTAAGCTTATCTAGGTATTTAGGCTTACTTGGATTCTTATTCAAACAAACTGGAAAATATTGAACACTGACTTCAAAATTGACATCAAGTAATTAAGGCTAATATTTTAGGAATGACAATGGAATAACTGCATATTTTAAAAACCCTATCTTTGAGAAATAGATATTAAAATATCTACAGGTGAAATGTTGCAACATGGGAGATTCACTTCGAAATAATTTGCAGAGTGAAGAGGGTGAGGCTATAGATAAAACTACTTATGAGTTGATTGTTAAATTCAGTGATGGGCACATTAAAAATTTATCATACTATTCTCCCTACATTTGAAAATACTTGAACATTTCCTTCCTTTTTTTTTTTTTAAGATTTTATTTATTTATTTACGAGAGACACACAGAGAGAGAGAGGCAGAGACCCAGGCAGAGGGAGAAGCAGACTCCTCACAAGGAGCCCAAAGTGGGCTCCATCTCCAGGTTCACGCCCTGAGACGAAGGTAGACGCTCAACTGCTGAGCCACTCCGGGCTGCCCTCTGCCTGAGTTTAAATCCAAGTTCAGTCCACTGCTAAAAGGCTTACTTGACTATTCTTGCCTCATTCATCAAATAGGGATAATCAAAGTGTCTACTTTGCAGGGTTATTTGTGGAGAGTAGAAGGAGATAATAGGTATAAAACACTAGAAGAGCTGCCTATGGCACATAGTATATGTTAAATCAACTTATCTAGTGATATAATTTATTATATATCATGATATAAATTTTATATTAAAGGGATTCTAGAATATATGATATCTGCTCAACATTTAAGCAGTGGTCAATAGGTATAAAGACTATCATTCTTAAGGGAAAGTTGAAGCAGCCCATCAGGAGCAGGTCTCATTACAAAATCTACTAGGTAAGGGGATTTTTCTCTAGTTCTCAGGGCAGGCAGGGTTGAGGGAACAGCTACGTTTTGCTTCTTTCTAGGTGTGTCATCACTGACATGGGAGAGTGATAAAGTGGTCCCTATCCTCCTTCAAGCCTTTTGGCAAAGTGCTCTGCTACCTAAATATGTTAAAGTTAGTACACACATTCACTGAAGAGGATCCAGCTACCATTTGAAATGGTTCTTCCTAATTGAGAAAATGGCTTAAAATCACTGTTATGGAATGTAAGCTAGTTAAAAGGGAGCATCAATTAAGGATCTTTAATTTGGGCAATAAACAGGTAAGCACAATTATTAGCCAGTCAATGATACCCTAGGCTAGTGCTTTCAAACTTCTACTATGTGTGGCAGTCACCTGGGGATCTTGTTAAATTGCAGATTCCAGTTGAGTTTGGGGCAGAGCTTGAAATTATGCATTTCTAACAAGCTCTCAATTGATGCTGAAGAGGCTAGTCCATATATCATACTTGCCATAGTAAGCATTTGGTTGGTACTGGGAAATGATTTGACACATGTTTTAGTAGAATTTAGGATTCCGTGATTTGGATAATAGATAGCCAGGAATATGTTTCATCTGAAATATTAATTGGAAGAATTTATTTCTGATTCTTCGGCTTTGGTAATTTCCATTCACCAAAATAAATGGCACACCTCCTCTTCAGGTATTAAATGCCTACTATCCATCTTGGAAATCCTTTTAAAAAGAGACTTCAGGTCATCAGAGAGAAAATGGTAAAATTTAATTCTCTCATAAAGTACTTTGATCTGCTCAGCAGAACTTAGTATAAGCCTAATTTTGGATTTCTTCCCTTTTCTCAGCAATGGGATGTGGGAATAAATATTTCAAGAACAGGTCAATAATTTTGTGCGTTCAAAGATTGCCCATTATTATAAAAGTCTAAATTGAAAAAAAAAAGTTGGCCTTGTCCAAGTTGAATTCTCAGAAAAGGATTTTGAAAGCAATTCTTTGGCAACCTTGAGAATGATGTGGTATGTACAGGAGAAAGATACTTAAAAAAAAAAGATTTTATTTATTCATTCATGAGAGACACACACAGAGAGAGAGGCAGAGACACAAGCAGAGGGAGAAGCAGGCTCCATGCAGGGAGTATGGGACTCGATCCTGGGACTCCAGGATCACACCCCCGGGGCCAAAGGCAGGCACTAATCCGCTGAGCCACCCAGGGATCCCAGAGAAAGATACTTTCGAGAAGCTCTTTTATGTTTATAATTTCATTTGAACCTAGATGGAAAAGGGGAGAATGAATTGCCTAAGTCTTTCTCTGTTCCTGCTTACCTTCTGCCATCCTGTGTCCTCCACAACTCAGTTTAATTTTCCTCCCAAATATTCATAGGAATGCTAAAATTATTGTGCTGAAAAATACTCCTGAAAACTTTAAAGAAAGTTTAAAAGGTCTGTTGACTGCAGCTTCTCAGAGACCTTACTCCGTTAATGTACATTGGACCCTACAAGAGGGGTCCACAGGTCAAATCCCAATCAGATTTGACCATGAACCTTGTTTTACAAGAACTACCAGTACAGATGGGTGGGAAGTTTCTAGAAATCTCTTTTAGTAAAAACTCTTTGGTGAAGGTCTTATAGCCACTAGGGGGTTTAGAGGGACAATTAAGAAAATCCATTGATACTTCTTATTTAAGATAGCAAATTTCCATTTAAGATATCAAATTTCCAAACAAACCATATCTGTAGATGCTCAAAACTTTCTCTGAGACAATGGCAAAATTTGCTACTTCTGTTCATCAGAATTTTCATCTGTAAAATGAGGATAGCCATATCTACTTCACAGGGTGGTTGCAAGGACTAAAAGACAATGCATGCAAAAGTACTAGCATATGTAAGAAGCACAAAGATAGTAGTTTTGTTCATATTATTGAAAGTGTTTTTTGTAAGCGCTCGAGGTGACACCTTCCTTTTTTTTTTTTTTTTACAGGTGTTCAAGGAGTGGTAGGTGGTAGGTTCATGTGAAGATCATATAGGGGAACATTTAAAAAATATGCATGACCAACCCCTACTCAGTCCTAGTGAGCCATAATTTAGTGATAATGGGGAAGAATGCATGTATATTTTAAAAGGTTTCTCCCTGTGGTGATTATGGTACATCATGAACACCTGTAATGTATTTGGAGCAAATCCCTAAACTGTGATCCTATGTCTCTTGCAGTAGTCCTAGAGTATGTTTCTTGGAATAAAAGTTTTCTGTGGTTAAATGTTTAGAGATGCTACGTACTAGTACCTGTCCCCTTTCCTCGTTGGGGCTTATGAAATTACCTGAGAAGTCTGGCAGTACTATTTGAAATATTTGAAGATTTGTAACCTATTATCTTCTGCTTTTTGATTTTACAACATATATTTTTCCTGTAATTCTCATCAATGTTTGTCCAACACATTTGAGAAACGCTAGAGTATAGAGTTAGAAGAGAATTCTGCCTATATTCAGAGATCTTTTTGCATGGACGGAAGGGAGATGCAAGGTAGCAAAGAACAGCCCAAATTTCTCCTTTTCAGGGACCTGGCTAAGCCTACTTTTATCCTTCCCAGCACATCTTACTTATAGGTTGAAAGAATATTGAAAATGGTAAAGTGTGCTTTCAAGTAAGCATCTCTGGGTAAACTGGGTAATAGTCAAAGGGCCAGGGAGATGAGCTACTATGAACCTTAAGAACTGAGACTTTGGACAAACTTGGCTTTGAGTATTGTTCCAACATGTTCTGGCTCAGTGACCTTGGACAGGTCACTTAACCTCTCTATGCTTCTTTTCCTTATGTGTATAATGGGGACAATAATAGCCCTACCTTATGGGGGATTTGTGAGGATAAATGAGATAATCATGCAGAGCCCTCAGTAAGGATTTAATAAAAGTGCATCATTATTATTATAACTATTATTATAGTAGTGGAAAAACACACTTAAGCCAAGTGAGGGGGAGAATAAAGGAACAAAATAGAGAACACCTAAAATCTTGAAGCTCAAATAAATAAATCTCTTCACAAATGAACTTTTTTTTTTTTTTTTTTTTTTTTGTAAGTCATTATGCCAAGTACCCTGTGAGAATTCAGGGTTAGAGTTTGAGAGATGTTATTAAATTGCCTGGTCTACTGCACTGGAGTGTGAATGACCCTTTCATCTGGCTCTTCATTCCAATCAAATCCCAAACTATCTGACTAATTAACATACAAGAAACCGTTTGGGAGTTGTTGCTAAAGACAAAAAGAGAAGTGGCTGGTTGAAACTCTGACAACACAGTGCTGCCAGAGAGAGAGTCAAGAGGCCTCAGAACAGTGATGAGGATGTTAGGGAGGGACTGCTGAGGGGAAGATTTGTAAGCATCATAGGCAAATACAAGTTTCAATTCTCCCAGAGCTTTGTAAAAAAAAATGAAGTAGAATAGAAAGTCTCAGAGTGATTTGCATGTAGTATGGCTCAGATGGCAATTCTACATCTCACACACATCCACATGCGTTATGTGTGTTAATGTGTGCATGTGTTCAATAGTGTGTATTTCTTATTCTGAATTAGGGTTAAAGAAGCTTAAAAGCCTCTGATCTTGATGGCATACCACAGGGCCCTGAGCCAAGAAATAGCTTGCTGTGCATCTAGAATGGCTTTGTGAACTTTCCCCTGATCCTGCCCTGCTTGTTTGTAAACTTTAGGTTGATTTGGTGAATGTGGTAAGGAGAAACAAAGGAGAGAAAATTCAGAATCAAACACCAGTGCAGTGGCTGACTCAGGTGGAGCCTGGAGACCAATGGAAATACTGAACCTGTGAAATAACAAGAAAAAGCAGATGGCAGCAATGTGGTCATGGTGGTTTATATGCCCAGGATAGTAAATATAGCCAAAGTAGCAACCACAGACCATGTATTGTGGGCCTACTATGCACCAAACCCTATATTTTGTTCCTATCTTTATCTCTTTTGAGTTTCACAGCAGAACTAGGGGAGAACTATGTAGGGATGACAGAATAGACTTCTGAGGACTGAATCATTCATACCAAAGTGATTTTGTGAGAACTGCTCATCCAGTGCTTGGAGAAAGGCAAAGTGAGATATGACAAGTTGTCTTCTCTCAAGAAGTTTCAATCTAGATAAGTGAACTCTAGCTCATGAGAATCTCTGAGGAATGAGCACTTGCCTTCTTTCCACTAAATCCCCTGACTCATTTAATTTCTCTCCCGCTGAAGGCTGGGAGAGTGAAGAAACTGATATATTTGTATTCTTTTCCATGGGCAGAGGAAGATTCCAGATTGAAAATCAACGCTTTCAAGGGGAACTTTAATTGAAAATTGGAATATCACACCCGGTTTCAATTTATCAGCACACATTGTGTCTGAACGCCATTGACATTCACTGCCAATTACTGGTTCCTTACTATGTGTCTACCTTCATGCTAAGTAATTCCTACACCTGTCTTTTAGTCTTCAGGATCACCCTAATATAGAAGTACTATTTTTGTATCCATTCTCCAGATGAGGGAATAAAGATGTGAGAGAATAGTAACTTGCCCGAGGTGAGAATGCTAATAAATGGTGGGGTTGGACTCTGAGTTCAGTTCTGTCAGCTTCCAGAGAATGGGCTCTTAACCAGCAAACAATAATGACTTCTCTATGATATTCACGGCACCATACATGTAAGTGTGGGGGTTAACTAAGTGTTGATGATCATTCCTTATTTCTCAAGGAGGGAAAGTAAGATGTACACAAGTGGAAAAATAGATAACAATACCTTCCTATAGCTTATGCTGGAGTCAAAGTAGTATTGGAGAAGATTCAGAGGGAGAAGTGGAGGGAGCAGAGCTGTGCAGGATGGGCAAGGACTGCATAAGCACAGAAAAATGGGTTAGTCCCATTTAGTCCCATTTTTCTACCCTGTTCAAGGGTAATTGAACAGATATTAGACTCCTTGGTTTAGGGCAGAGACTACAATTTCCTTAAATAGAGTGAGCCCCCATTTAGGAATTTTGAGGCTTTCAGTAAGTTATTTAACTTTCCTAAGCCTATTTCCCTATCTGTGATAATGGGATGATACCCATCAAAAGCCTTGCTAGGAAGATTAACTATACCTAAGGCTTGAGAAAAGGAGGCATCTCCTACTCTCTCCTCTAGCCACCAGGTTAAATTCAATTTTCCAGTAGAGTTGGCTTGCTTCTTCCCTTTGACCTCACCTTTGAAGATCTTAGAAAGAGCCTTACCTGCTGTGAGAAGCCCTTCACAACACGTCTTTGTTTGAGGTTTGTCTCTCCATCCAGGTTGGCAGTTTCCAGGTGGCAGATCCCGCTGGGGTCTGAGGAGAAGAGGAGGAGTATGTCTGCTGGGATGATCTCATTGCACTGCATTTGGATGAAGTCTCCCACACGCACATCCTTCCAGCACTTCTGCACGTAATTCCTCTCTTTTCTTGGGTGGGAGAACAACAGTGAGTTTTAAGTTTCTCTAGAAAATTAAAAAGTGAATGGAAGAAGGTCCCACCTGTGCCTAAACATCCCCCAAGCAGCTTGTCACAAGACTGTTTGGTATTCTATCTTGCCCCAAATGATCACCAAATGATCATAACTCTCTAGGAAAGCAAAGCGTGACCTATAGAATCCCACTAGCAGAAGATCTGTCCTCATCATTTAGAGTTTTGATTGACTGCTGGATGTAGACTAGGTACTGTGCCCAGCCTTGCTTTCTAGTAGAAGAAAAAAATTAAGGGAAAAGGTGACTACATAATCATATTATTCTAGTACTCTTAATATACATCATTTTCCAGATTAGTCAGTTATCACTACAGAAAGCAGGATTGCAAGGAAAAATTGTTTAGAAAAAATTGTTTCTGATTAGGAGAGAAAAGTGCAGTAGGAAAGTGAGGGTATACACCATTGTGTAGGAAGATGTGAGGTGGTGCTGAAACAGAAAACTCTGGGCAGTCAGGAAATTAGAAAGATAGCACCAGGAAGTTTAACAGGATGGGTCCCATAATGCTCATAGAGTCAGAAGGCTAAAGAAATCTCAGGAAACTATGAATTTTCTCTTCCTACCCAATTTGTCAAGCAGATAAATAGTGGCAGCAATAATCACAAATGTAGCATTTCTACTGTGCCAGGCACTAGTGATAGTTAATACTTTATTTGCATAATAATACCCACTGGAATGGATATTGTTAGACCCAGTTCACAAATGAGGAAATTGAGGGTCCAAGAAAAATTTCCCAAAGTCTTATAAAAACAACTGAAACCTGAGTCCAGGTCCATCCTGACATCCAACTCCACAGTTTTTACTGCTTGGAGATCCCACCTCCTCAAAAATATTCCCCTGTCTCCTCAGGTCTCAGGGGGTATGGCAGTCTCAGCTTTTACACCACCAGTGAAAGGACTCCCTACTACCCAAGGGAGCACATTTCATTTTAAGGATCTCTCATCTTAGAAAATATTCCTTCTACTTCACCAAATATTCAGCTAGATCTGCTTTCCTGAGCAATGTGATCTATTCCATCTTCTACCATTTTATAAATATTTTAAGACATTCATCAAATATTTCCTGAAGCCTTTTTCGATTTGCCAAGTCAAATTTAACTTTCCAAGTGCCCTTCATTACTCTTGTATGATAGTTTTAATACCTGTCTTAAAGGGTGGGTGTTTTGTCTAAGGCTGTATTTGGAAATGTTCCTCTTTAAATATGGGATTTGGAACCCAACCAATATTCTACATGTGGTCTTTTCAACCAAGCCCAGCTGGTTTGCAGCTGGATGCCTCTGAGCCCAGCCGTGGCTGTTTTTCTCCACCGGTGTTGAGCCCCTCTGGGCAGGTTATTGCTTCTGTTTCTGTTGGAATCTGGGTGTCCTGGCGATGACAAGACTACTCTTTCACAGAGAAAGAGATATGACTGGAATTTTGCTTTTCTCTTTTGACTTCATAAAAGTCCCTAAGGAGGTAAAGGACTTGAGGTCTTCTTTCCTACTTTGGTGCCCTCCAGAGAACCCCAAATAAGCCTTCCTAAGACTCCATTGTTCTTGTCATAAAATATCCATGAACAGGACTCCCCTAATCCCCTGAAATGAGTGTGCTCTCATCTGGAATGCCAACTAAGGGAAGGTCTGATCTGAGTCTATAAAATAATCAGAGACATTAGTATTGGGGAGCACCTTGCCATGATAAAGACCCAAAGAATTCTGTGGAAATTCCCATGGCTCCAGAAAGCATAGCAAAGCAGCTACTCGTACAATCAGTCCATGGGGAATATCATCCAAATGACTACTGAGACCATTTCTCAGTATTTAAGGGCAAATATATCTGTAGCATTTTGGTAATGGTGCTTCTTTCCATGGAAGGACATTTAACAGGTTTCTAAACACTTTTTGATTCCATCAGCTTATTTTATCACTTATTTTTCCTGTAAAGAATGGGGACAGCCCCCCCCCCATATTTTTTCTCAATGATATTTCAGAAATATACTTATCTGTTTATGGATATATTTAGGGTAGATACTCTTCCATCAGGAATGTGAATTTTATTATCAAATAATTCATGGTCTTTCTGTTGATTCAGGGAAGGATTTGTTTTTTCTTCATAGTGGCCCTAAGAATACCTGTTAAATGTTCGAGTATAAGGCTACTTAAAGGAACTGGAATGGCCCATACTCTCCATGGGAGAAGGAATCTCACAGGGTCAGAGAAAGACTGGCTTTATTGCTTTTGTTGTTGTTCTTTTTGAGCGGTGCTTAATACAAAACAAAACAAAAAATTCCTAAATATTTCAGCAAAATTACTCCAAGGAATAAAGGATTATTGCTCAACTTGTCCCCCTTCTTCTCTACCTCCCCATTTTGACTTCCGTGTCCTGTCAGATGACGCCTTTAGGCATGGTGGGTATCAACTGGTTGCTATAATCTCAGCATTATATTTGGTATTTGAGATTGGGTTTAGGTGAAAATGCCTTTAACTAATTGCCAATACTTCCAGAGCACACTGGTTGAGAAGATTTGCAAGTGCTGGTTGGGATTGCTGCAAACAGAGGCATATAAGAGGCAAGGCCAACATACCTCCATCCACAAACACTGAATCTCATTCTTCCCCCTTATAATAAAGGACTCCAATGCTTATTATGGGATCTGAGCTTTAAGGTGATGAAGATGGAGGGTTATGGAGATGTGCTTATGGTATATACGCAGTCACTTCTGTGAGGTGAGCTAGATTATTGTTTTGTCAATTCTCATTGTGGTGATAGGTATAATGAGGTCAGAGGAGCCACCCAAGATGCTGTAAGTCAGATCAGCCTCTGACTTCTATTATTCCTTAGATCTCAGGAAAGTCACTGCCTTTTTAGTAATAATCACTTCTGTCTTTCCTTTAGATTAATCCTCTCATCCTTAGGATGACATGTGGCAGTACAGAAACATTCCTAGTCCCTCTTGTAGGCATACCCTCCATAAGAAAGACTGCCCATCTTCATGAGTGTGCTTCTCAAACAGAGGCACACACCCTATTATGTGTGTCTGGGATAATGAAGCTACAGAATCAACATGACTTTGGGATGTTAGTTTTAAAAAACATGTTTTGTGTGTATATGTGTGGGGGAGGATATGGTTTAGTAATTTAGCTGGCACATAATTTGATGGATTATATTTATATTAATCTAAACATTGTTATGTTATAGAATAAAAGACAGATTTTAAATGAATGTTTGGGAATAAAAAAATGAGACATCAGGGTAAAAAATGAGACATTTCATTCTATCATTTGGCCACTTTGTGCTGGTCTCTTTATCCTCTGGGGTCCATTTTGTCTCCCCAATGTCAGAAGTATGAGTATGTCTGTGGAAAAGGCAAGGATGCACAGCCCAAGGGGGTACAACCAGAGGAGGTGATGTGTGGCTGAACTCAGTTGACGCGGAAAAGTGGCGTGCCCCTGCATCAAATGACACCCAGATGTGGCCAGCAGCTGGCTGGGTGCCACCTGAGGAAGTCATTTGGAACGGCTGCCTCAGGTGGATGAGTCCATACGCTCTTGATCACCTCCCTGCTCAGTAAGTCACACCTGGGAACCAACTGCTATTTTAGTTTCATGGGATGCTCACTGCTGTTTAAAAATAAGACAAATCAACATGGCCTGGGACAAAGACTCCATCTGGCAGATTCTGCTTCGAGGAGAAATTAAGTGGTGCCGTGCTAAATGGCTTTCCGAGAGGAGATGGGGCTTATTAAGAGGGAAATAAACAGCAAGAGAGGTTTGTAACCAACTGGATGCCATGGGGAAGCAGGTGAAAGGGGGAGGAGAGAATGCTTAAGGCTCCATTTCTCAAGTGTGTGGATTTTACAGAAAGAGTTTCAAGGAACTAGAGTAGAGAGGATTTTTCAGGTTTAGTTGTCTGTGGACTTTCTATTCAAAACAGGATGATGAGCTGACCTTAGCTATCCTTCTGGAAGCTTGAATGCTGGATATAGAATGGTCAGCATTACTACCCCAGGGTGAAAGAGGAATGCTAGGGAGAATCAGTGCAGTATAGGGGTTAAGAGTGGGTTTGAACTCCAGCTTCACAGCTTATTAACCATGTGACTCTGGGCAAGTTATTTAACCTCTCAGAGCCTTTGTTTTTTTCAATTGACAGTAATATGTGCACTTGCCTCAGAAGGTTGTTGAAAGGATTGATGACATGATCCAGGAAAGGGACTGAACTCAGGCCTTTGCATTTAGTAAGTATTCAATAAATACAAGATTCTTTGATGATGATGATGGTAGTGGTGGTGACAACAGTGACAACAATGATTATTAATATCATGGTTAGTGCTAACCCCCTGCTCTTCCAGCCCCAGCATTCTCCTTCATGCAATTGGGACACCCATTTTATGCCCATGATTGCATTTTATGGCTTGGGCCCAGGTACACAATATACAAACACAGGAAACTCTAAATATTGAATCCATTACCCCAAGCTCAGAAAAGAGGGATTTAATCCAGCCAATTGAAGACTTAGGGCTCTGGCTACTGGCACAAACTCCCAGAAAAGTATATCCTTAAAATCAATCCTGCCCAGCATGTTCATTTGCAAATGTTAATAGACTGATTTGAAAGTTTATATAAAGAGGCTAAAGTCCCAGAATAGCTAACATGATATAAAGGAGAACAAAATTGGAGGACTATTACTACCTGACTTCAAGACTTCAAGCTAGAGTATTCGAGACATTGTGGTACAGGTGAAAGAACAGATAAACAGATCAATAGAACAGAAGACAGAACTCAGAAATATATATGTAATCTTTGACAAAGGGCCAAAGACAATACGATGGAGCAAAGATAGTCCTTTCAACAAATGGTGCTAGAACTGGACACCCACAGACAAACAAATGAATTTAGACACACATCTTACACCCTTTCCCTAAATAACTCAAAATGTATCATAGACCTAAATGCAAAACACAGAACTATAAGACTTTTAGAAGTTAACATAGAAAATCCAAGTGACCTTGTGTGTGTTGATGACTTTTTAGATACAACACCAAAGGCACTATCCATGAAAGAAATAATTGATAAGCTGGACTTCATTAAATTTAAAAACCTCTGCTTGGCAAAAGAAAATGTCAAGAGAATGAAAACACAACCACAGACCAGGAGAAAATATGTGTCTTACAAAACACACATCTGATAAAGGACTATAATCCAAAATATATGAATAATTAAAACTCAACAATAAGAAAATAAACAACTCAATTTAAAAAATGGGTAAAAGTGCTGGACAGACACTTCATCAAAGAGGATATACAGTTGGCAAATAAGCATATGAAAAGATGCTTTAGATCATATATCATTAGAAAAATGCAAATTAAAACTATGTGATACCATTACACACTTAATAGAAGAGCCAAAATCCAGAACTCTGACAACACAGAATGCTGGCAATGATATGGAGCAATAAGGACCCTTATTCATTGCTGGTGGACATGTACAATCGTACAGCCACTTTGGAAGAAAGTTAAATAGTTTCTTACAAAACTAAACATATTTTTACCGCATGATCCAGTATCATGCTCCTTGGTATTTACCCAAAGGAGTTAAAAACTTATGTCCATACAAAAACCTGCACATGGATGTTTATAGCAGATTTATTCATAATTGCCAAAATTTGGAAGCAAGCAAGATGACCTTCAGTAGGTGAAGAGATAAACTGTAGTATATCCAAAGAATGAAAATATTAATCAACACTAAAGAGAAATGAGGTATTAAGCCACAAAAAGATAGGAAGGAACTGTAAATGCACATTACTAAGTGAAAGAAGCCAATCTGAAAAGGCTACATACGGTTTGATTCCAAGTATATGACATTTTGGAAAAGGAAAAACTGTGGAGACATAAAAAGATCAAGGGTTGCTAGGGGTTGGAGGGGGTAGGGTGGGGAAGGATGTAAAGGCAGAGGGCAGAGGACTTTTAATGCAGTCAAACAATTCTATATGACACTATAATGATGGATATGTCACTATACATTTGTCCAAATGCACAAAATATATAACACTAAGAGTGAGCTATAATATAAACTATGGACTTTAGGTGGTTATGATGTGTTGTGACAAATGTAGCACTCTGATGGGGGATGTTGAAAATGAGGAAGGCTATGCATGAATGGGAGCTAGGGATATATGGGAAATCTCTGTACCTTTCCCCTGATTTTGCTGTGAATCAACCTAAGACTGCTCTAATAAAAAATAAAGTCTTAATAAAAACAACAACAACAACAAATCAGTGCCAAAGGGATTTGATGGATTTCCAATTCTACTCATATTACTCAGGTAAGGATACTGAGGCTAGGAGTGACATGGCCAAGGTACACAGTCACAAAGTTTGCACTGGAACCTCTACTCTTTCCATGGTGCTAAGCAAGAGGACCAATGGCCCTGTGGCTGGCTCAGGAATACTTGTAATACAGAATTGTTTTGCCAGTCTTATGCTGAGGTAGAGGCAGTACTGGAGAGTGGTTAAAAGCTTTGGAATAAGGCTCACCTGATTTGAAACCTGGAACTATGGAACTATCTCTTACATGTGGTATTGCTTTGAACCCACTGCTTAACTGCCTGACCCTCAATTTATTCATCTATCAAATAGGACAGCTAAAATACATTCTATAGGTTATAGTGAGAGCTAACAAAAATAATATATGAGAAGTGTTTAATGATTACACAGCAAATGGCATTTACTGCTGCTATGATTATCATTATAGTTATTTCAGCTTGGAGCAAACAGGGTCACTGCTGTGGAGACAGTAGACTAGAGATAGTGTAATTGTCTGTTTTTATGAACTCATATGAATGAGGTGCTCTTTTTCTTTCTTTCTTTCTTTTTTTTTTTTTCCTGTGGGAGGAACCTGGCAAGAGGGTGTAGAAGATTTGAAACGGGACAAGGGATAAAGGGTTGTGTGGCCTCTGTCCCTGACCTGGCCTCAGGAAATGGAACAGAAGCTAAAGCAAAGCAGTTATGTTAAAGACAGCCTAAGTCTGGGTAGTGAGTACCCCCTGCCTGGCTATTCCTTGCCCTCTGTATCCACCTGTCAGCTACAGACCCCAGTGATAGGGCTTCAGGTTTATAGGACCAAGAAAAGTACCAGAAGGGGACAGTGGAGGCCAGAGGAATGGTAGGATACTTTGATTTCTGGCTTGGCTGGAAATACTGAGGGACACAGTGATATTCCTTATATCTAAGTATGCCTAGGCATATCTAGGAAGGCTTGAAATTAGGGTGGGACGACATGTCCCAAATCAGCAGTTTGGGGCTGAGTGTCACTGGGGTATATGTATTAATGTGACCTCACCCAGGAGCCAATGAGGCTTAACACAACCAGTCATATTTGTTATTAAAGTCCTTCTTTATACTGAGAGTCTCATTTTGTATTGAAGCTTCAAGGAGTTGTAGTCGAACCCTTGACTTCTTTGTGCACATGATTGTGACACACAGAAAGCAGAAAGGAGCTTGGAATGGTACAAAGCAGTGATGGCCATGGAAACACCATGCTTAGGGGACACAAGAGTCACAGGTGTAATCCATCAAGGTCACATTCACAGAGTATGGAGGCATAAGATATTACCCCAAATGCCCTCCCTTGAGCCTCTGCAGATCCAAATGCTACCTTTAACTTTCGTTCTTTGGCACTGAGCATCAGTGATACACCTCTCTTTGCCCCATTTTCTGGCCTATTGTGGTCCTATTTCCTAACTGTTTGGTGTATCTTTTACTTTCAACAATATTATAAGCTTGTGGAGAGCTAGTATGACCCCGAGCCTTATATTTCTGTTACTACATAGGGTCTGATGGGGTGTTTAGTGTATGGAGAAGTGTTCAGTAAACATTTAGGAACTGATTCTGTGTAGATTTGTCTTGAACATGAGGCAGAAGAAGGGAAGTTTTTCCTAACCTTTAGCCATTTTAGCATCTAATCTATCTTTTTTTTTTTTTTTGTTATGGACTCACCAGAAGAGACTTCTGATAATATACAATATAACACAACACAACACAATATGCTTATCTGTCTTGGTCCATCACTTAAGATACATTACTATTTAGCTGCCTGATAATGAAACAACTTTTATTATTACCATTATCTCCATTTCATAGATGAGAAAGCAGGCCCAGAAAAGTTATTTAAATTATGTAAGGTCACATAGATATGTCTACCAGAACATAGAAGTGACAGGCATGGGAGCTTCATGGCTTGATGTGGTCTCTTCGTTCTGTTTGGGAGTGAAGTATGAAGCAGATGAAGCCTCAGAAGCTGGTGACCGAATCAATTGGAGTTGGGATGAAAATAGGAGCCTCACCTTTTAGAATTGTGAGCTCCTTAACAAGCCATAAATCCTCACTTGCCAAAATGTAAGTCATGCCTGTTGACATGAGGGCAGAGCTTCAGGGACACTTGGATTGTTTTATGACTCTTCTACCCATTGAGTTGTGGAGAAGACTTAATGCATTCTCTCCTGAAATGACAAGCTGAATTGGCCTAAATAGTTTATGGCCTTCTGTGAGCACAGGGGAGGTAGTGGGAATAGGGTGGGTACTTGTAAAATTGACGCTTCAGAGCAGAGCCTAGTTTGGTGATGCCAAATGCAGAGCAAAGATGCGTGGGATGAATGCAATGGTCTGCTGGTCTGTAAACTCCAGCCAGTGGTGCTTTTCATGCTCATGCTTCAGATGACACTAGATGTTTCTCTCTTGTCTGCATTTTTCAGATTCTTCCCTCAGGCCCATTTTGCTATGTTCAAGAGCTTGGAGTTCAAGTTCTTTAGCTAAAGAGTTTGTCTTCTCTTGTGTGGTTTCAAATGCCAGGCAATGGCATTTCTTCCTTAATCCTCTTGGGTCAAGGTCATGGCAACTCCTGGCTAACAAGACTATAGAACCCTCTTTGGCAATATTTTAGCTAACATTTTCTGAATGCTACTGAATGCCAGGCAATACGCTAAGCGTTTGACATACGTTCTCTCATTTAGTACCCACAGCAACCCGTGAAGGTAGTTTCAGAGTGAAGGTGTGTTAATGTGTCTTGAGGTTAGAATAATCCTGGCAAAGCCTGAATTCTGTCCTTATCAATCATCTCATCTCCTTTGGGTTTCCCAAAGAGCTGTTACTTAGAGTAAATAATAGTGAAATGGGGCCCAAACAGCTGCTTTATTAATGCCACACAAGGATGATATTCTAATGCATGCTCTATGTTAGAAGCTGGGTTGGACAAAGTGCCCTTGGCTCTGGGCTAATTGAGGCCATCTGGATCATTTGCCTGAATGTTAAGTGTTGGTGTGAGTGGGCTCAAGAATGCCGTGGAAAGGGAGGAGGGAGAAGGATGGCCCAGTTCCAGAGTTTCTCGATTTCAGGTTCTGCCCCATAGAAAAGGGAAAGGAGCATCCAGGAAAAAGATGCTCCCAAGGGAGCAGAGCATTACTTTTTACTACCAAAATAAATGATTCCTCCCTTGTATGTGTGGAGAGTGTAGCATGAAAGTTAGACCCAGGCTGGGCCTGGCATTGGAAAAATGAGAGTTGAAGTCACTGGAAATTAAGAAAAAAAATTACATAGTATGATTTATGGTGCAGACACAGTGTTAAACAATTTATAAAGATGATCTCGGGCAGCCCGGGTGGCTCAGTGGTTTAGTGCCACCTTCAGCCTGGGGTGTGTTCCTGGAGACCCGGGATCGAGGTCCATGTCAGGCTCACTGCATGGAATGGAGCCTGCTTCTCCCTCTGCCTGTGTCTGTGCTTCTCTCTTTCTCTCTTTCTGTGTCTCTCATGAATAAATAAATAAAATCTTAAAAAAAAAAAGATGATCTCATTCCATCCACAGGACACTTAAGAAATAGATGCTAGCAATGTTCCCACTTTATAGATGTTGAAATGAAGGTTCAAGCGATCAAGTCACTACATGTAGTCACAAGTTTAGTAAGTGGCAGTTCTGGGACAATCCTAGGTCTGATGCCAAAGTCCATGATGCCAAGCATCCAGTAAGAGGTCACATTTTAAATGCCATTTTTGAGACTCATTTTTCACCCTCTTTTGCAACGCATTGTATAGTTTATTTCTATAGCTCTGTTATTTTCAAGCCCTTTTGCAAGTCAAACGCACATCTTTTGCAAGTCAAACGCACATCTTTTCACAAATATAACATAGAGATTATGATCACTATTTAAAGATGAGACAAACAGGGCCCCAACTGCCTAAGTGACTTCGCTGAAATCATACAGCTAATTAGTGGCAGACTCAGGATCAGGACTTCTGGTTTCCACATTCTTAGGCTTTCCAATGGGGACTCTGGCATAAAAGGGGACTAACATACAAATAAAAAGAGTTTGCAGGCCAGGCTTCTTTTTTTTCCCAACAGAGCTGGCCATTGCTGGGAAATCATGCCATCAGTGCTATGCTGTCAAAAGGCTGACTACTCTCCTGTAACATCTGGAATTATTTGCCTATTATAGCGGCCACCTGACTTCCAGGAAAAAGAATCTCCCAAGTATTAGCAGAAGAGCCAGAATTTTAAAGTTTCTGAGTCATTCTTCTAAATTTCTGACATTTCTTGACCTGGTCTTTTTTTTTTTTTTTAAGATTATATTTATTTATTCATGATAGACGTAGAGATAGAGAGAGAGAGAGAGAGAGAGAGAGAGAGAGAGAGAGGCAGAGACACAGGCAGAGGGAGAAGCAGGCTCCATGCTGGGAGCCCGACGTGGGACTCGATACCGGGACCCCAGGACTGCACCCTGGGCCAAAGGCAGGCGCTAAACCGCTGAGCCACCCAGGGATCTCTTGACCTGGTCTTTTGATACCAGCATAAGCCACACATAAAATCTTTAGTTCACTCATGATCAGGAGTTAGGGACAATTGAGGCTAATCAGGGAGAGTTAGGGGGCCAAGGAAGCAGACTTCCTAAAATCCCCAAAATGCTGAGGTGTTAAGGAAACCAGATATACGGGAACAAGCCAGAACACTTTGCCCTAAGGTGTGGGCAGGGAGGGTGTCTTGTTTAACAGCTACTTGTAACCAACAAAAAATCACCAGACTCTATAAAGGAAGTAAGCCATTAAAGATGTTATCACCAGTCCTTACTCAATGGTGATATCAGTGGATATGTTAAAAGAATTTAGGTTCCCTGATTAGGCTCTTAATGAAAGACTACAAGCCTTCAGTGGCAACCCCTCTCACTTCTGAGAGCTTTCTCTGTATCTTAGCTTAATGAACTTCTATGCCCTTACTCACTCTCCCACGTCCACAAGATTCATCCCTCGACTCTGAGACAAAGAACTAAGCTCTCCCGTATCAATCAGGCTATGAACTAAAATACGTTCCTTCTGCCTGTTTAAATGTTGCTCATCTTTTGATGCCTCTTGAAATGTACCCTCTTCAGGGAAGCCTTCCCTCAGCCTTGATGTTTTCCACAGGCAGAATTACTGTGGCCCTTTGTGCGTAGGCATGGGACACTGGAACTGTTTACAATTTCCTTGTGATCACTGGACTGAGAGCCCCTGGGGTGTACTCAGGGTCTACCATGTGGTGTACACACACTAGATCCTGAATGAATATTTGAAAACAAATGAGTGCTCAGCTGCTGAGACACTGGAGGGCTTTCATTTCATTATAATATGTAGACAAACCTGTCATAGATCTCTTCGGTTCACACCCCTGCTTCCTTACTGCATGTTTTCTGAATACAAATAAAAATCTAAGCTGAATGGAAGGATAGAAATCTCTTGCTGGGTATGGTTCCTAGATTCATTAAGCGGAGCCCTGGGAGAAACTAAGCTAATACAATTCTGAAGCTAATCTCTTCTTGAAGTCATTCCATAAATCTGATTAATGGGTCATCTTTAGACCACAGGCACAGTCGCTATATTAAAAGAAAATGCTCTAACAGGATTGTAATTCTGTTAACAAGGCTTCTGCTGTTTGCAAAAGGAGTCTCTCACAGTATAAACAAGTCTGGGCTGCATGATGCATGGGATTGGGTTGAGCAAAATTCTAAGGGTTCAATATTCAATTACATGCATGTGTATGCATACACACACACATACAAAGGCATCATTTTTCAAATGTGTGAATCTGAGACAAAATGGGTAGAGCTAATGCTGGAGATATAAGCTTTTATGTTGTTCTTTAAAAACAAAGTGTCCTCTTGGATCTTGTATTCTTTGCCTGACATCTTATCATGTGTCAGTATTTGGCAAAAGAAAGTGTCCTTCAGCATCCATCAGGTAAGATAACTGACACTTACCTAGCATTTCCTAGCTTCCTTTTCTGGGGTCTTTTATAGAATCAATCCACTTCAGAGTTAGGAGAACTTTACTGATAGATAGATAGATGATAGATAAATAGATAGATAAATAGATAGATAGATAGATAGATAGATAATTACAGAATGTCCCCAAGAGTATATGCATCTGTTAATATGTAGAAAGCAATTTACAAAGAGCCTAGGCTCAAATATATTTTTAGATGATGGTATTGAGTACATAGAGGTGGCCTCTCCAATATCTGTTCCTCTTTCTCTTAGAAACTACCTTATTATTATTTTTTTCCCTTTGGATTTTACATTTTCTCTGGGTAGCAGATATGCCTCCAGGGAAATTGTCTTTATGCTGAACTGTGGTTCAGGTAAAGTTTAGCTAGCATAATCCCATCTCCTGCTCACAGGGATTAGTTCAGGTTTGAACATGTGACCCACTGGGGTCACTGAGGTGTAAGGAGCATCTGGAAAGTAAGCCTCCTTGACCTTCCAACAATGCTCCCAGAAGTGCCCTTCTTTTTCCCTTTGTGAGTTACCACATGTAGATATGAAGGCTGGAGCTGCTGCAGCCAGTCTTGCTGCCTGAGGGAAGTCTGCCTGAGGGTTAAGATGATACAGAGGGGACTGAATGAAAAGGACAGCTAAGTGCTATATCTAGAACGAAGACTCAATTATACCTAATCACCTGCCCATCTCAGAGCATTTGTAGTGACTTAAACCAACAACTCTACTTGTTGTTTAAATTTGAGTTGGGGAGGTCCCTGTGTGGCTTAGTGGCTTAGTGCCTGTCTTCAGCCCAAGGCAAGATCCTGGAGACCTGGGATCGAGTCCCAAATTGGGCTCCCTGCATGGAGTCTGCTTCTCCCTCTGCCTGTGTCTCTGCCTCTCTCTCTCTCTGTGTCTCTCATGAATAAATAAAGAAAATCTTTAAAAAATTTTTTTGAGTTGGTTTCTGCTGCTTACAGCAGAGAGTATTTCAACAGACACAGCTGAGTTAAGCAAGATTCCATAGGTTACTTACAGAGGGTCCTCCCAGGACCTTTATTATGCTAATGTGCATTGTTAGATTCAAGAGAAACATCAAATATGTCCTATTTTCCAAATTTATTTGGTTGTAGATTCTGTTCTTTCCCAGCCCATTTCATAGGACAAGATCTAGTCTGACTTCAAGGTTTATAAAAGTGGAAACTGAGATCCAGAGATTTAAATGACTTTTCTAAGGTATTATTAGTTAGTCACAGACCTGGGCCTAAAGTTTAGACCTACTGAATACCAGGCCTGTGTAACTTCAAAGTCACACCCATAGTGGAATTTTAGAAACAAAACAGGATTATAGGGGAAGAGAGGAAAAAATAAAACAAGAAATCAGAGAGGGAGACAAGCCTTATGGACTCTTAATGTAGGAAACAAACTGAGGGTTTCTGGAGGGGAGGGGATGGTGGACAAGGGTAACTGGGTGATGAACATTAAGGAGGGCATGTGATGTAATGAGCACTAGGCATTATATAAGACTGATGAATCACTACCTCTACCTCTGAAACCAATTACATGTAAACTTACTGAATTTAAATAAAAAACAAAACAAACAAAAGAAAACCAAAAAAACCAAAGTCGCACCCCATCCCTGCCCAAAGAGGTTGAGGTTCCCTCACTCAAGATGAATCCCAAAAGAAGAATCTAATTACTCTTTTGCAGACACTCCAGATTCCTTAGGACCAAATTATAAAGCAAAGTTTGCAAAATAGGGGCTTCCAGCAAAATAAGAACTTCAAGTCAAACAAAATAGGCATGAAGTATTTGAAAAAATTATAGCAGGTTATTTCATTTAAATATGAGGTTATTTCAAATAAAATATTAACTTCTAAGCTCCTTTAATAAAGTTCAGACAATCTGGCTACACTAGGCCTATATTGCCACATGCTAACCAGTTCTGCCTCCTGTACAAGAACACCATTCCCCCTGTTTGCCACAGTGCCCACCATTCCCTATCTCATCTGGACTCTGATGTTGAGGATCAGCTCCCATTTATCAGTACACAGATAATATTGCTTTTCTCTTTGTATCTAGTCTCTCTGATTCATTCAATTACCTGCCTAGCCCCGTAGTCAATTATTTTGCTATATTGAAGAAGGTAAAATTCCCCAAATTGAAATGTTAATATATGTTAAAAATTTTTCCAAGGTTAAGTAAGTTTGGAATAACACTGAGCTAAGGATGGACAGATTTCTTTACTGTACATCTTTTCTTAGTTCCCTCCTGGAATGTGGGTTAAGAGGGCCAATGCATAATTTTTTGATCATAAGTGTCCTTTTTTTGGACACCACCCCTTTGTCATTATTTTTCCACTGAATATACTTTGGGAAATACTGCTACGATAGAACCTCTTATGTCGCTCACTGCCAATGAACCTGTGGACCAAAGTCTCTTTTTGCTAGGATTGCTATCACCTCGGTTGTTCGCTGTTCTCTGGAAGCTATTTTGAGAACAGAACAACAGCCTAGCCTACATCAGACCAAATCCCACCTCAGGTCAGGATCAGGATCAGGATCAGATCAGGATCTGATCGACACTGGATCAGATCAGGGTCTGATTGACACTGACATTATCCCCAAGAACAGGCCCATAATTCTAGGAAGCATAGAGCTGAGGATTTCTGGCAGATAAAGGAGAATCAGATCAAGGTAATTGAGGTCCACACTCATTCTTCCCTAAAGAACCAGCTTCCTGGCTCACCATTGTGTGTCTTCTCTGAGAAACACAACAAAGGAGAAAAGTAGCAAACAAAAAGTGATGGGGTTGACTGGTGACAGTCTCTTCAAAGAAAGAGACTGACAATCATTTTCCCTATCTTTATGATTTTATTATTCAAAATCCTAAATCTCATCTCTAGGTGTTCAGTGGGCTAACAACAATCAAAACAATTAGATTTAGCTGAAAACTCTCTCTGTCTCTGTCTCTCTGTCTCTGTCTCTGTCTCTGTCTCTCTCTCTTTCTCCAGAGAACTTTCTTAGACATGTAATTATGGCCCTGCAAGCAAAGCCTCCAGAAGACATGTGATGCTGAGGGAGGGCATGGAGTTTTTCATAGAGATTCCCTGGAGACAAATGAGTCCTTTGCTTTTGATAATCTCTTAGAAACCCTCTCATCAGCCAGCTCTAAGTTGGTTACCAGTTACCTTCCATTCTCCTGGGAAAGAGAACTCCTCCTTAGAAGAAAGCTCCTAAATGGCTGCAGTACATATCTTGAAGCCAGCCCCTTTCATTCTAAGAGTGACCACAGTGACTACAGAACTTTAGATGATAAAACAAGGCTCAGAGAAGTTGGGTCACCTGCCTAACATCATATGGTTAATGAGTGATTTGACCCAAGTAGTGTGTATCCAGTTTATCTAATAAAATGTTCTACTACTGCTCTCCTGAAAAACAGGGATGCCTCGTCCCTCCAAGAGTCTCCAAATATGCTCTAGTGTGCTTATAGTCACACTGGACTAAGAATGGATAAGATTTTATACAAAACTCTTAAATGTTAAGTGAATTTGAACCACCAAAGAAAATGCCACATTACGGCCTTCTAATTTTAATAAACAATGGATTCAAGGGGTGGTTGGGTGGATCAGTTGATTATATGGGTTAAGTGTCAGATTCTTGGTTTTGGCTCAGATCATGATCTCAGGGTTGTAAGATCAGCCCCACCTCAGACTCTACACTCAGCGCAGAGTCTGCTTGTCCCTCTCCCTCTTCCTGCTTGCACACACTCTCTCTCAAATAGATATATTAAAATATATATACAACAGATTCAAGCCTCCACTTTTTAAAATTTGGTTTTAGATAATAATTCTGACTGTAGAGAATTAAACAGCTTCACTGAAATAAAATGATGCTATCTCCCTACTCCATTCCCTCTATAAATAGTAGTAGTAGTGGTAGCAGCCCCAGAAAGATCAGACCTAGGCTCACAAGACTTCCCCATTGGGTTTTGCTTTACCTGATATAGATGAGACACTCCTGGTTATTGATCACTTTATCAGATTTGTATCTCCGGAGGTCTTCCCAAGCATCCTTGATGGCAGTGACTGCCAGAATGATACAGATAGGTATCATGCTCACCTCAGGCTGGAAAGCATTAACCACAGGCACAAAATTCAGAACCACAATGCCCAGAAAATAGAGATTGGCAAAACGGTGTAGCTGTTCAAAGATGTTCTTGGGTATGAAGGACAACACAGTGTACTTGCTGGTCTTAATTTGATTCCCACAGTAATTCCTGTTGGGATTCTCTTTGTAGGACCATCTTTCAAAGGACAAGTTGGAGATTACCACTCGTTTCTTGTCTTCTTTCCTTTTCTGCCTTTTCTTCCCTTCCTTTCTCATCTCTGCTCAATCCCGTCTCTTTAATTCTCATAGCAGGGCATGTGAGTTCCTCGTAAGAGAATTTTTTCCCTAATCAGTTCCATTGTTCAGCTGCTAGTGAGTCATGTCCTTGACATCTTTTACTTGCCTTCTCTGCTGGAAATTTCTCTCTTCTTTCAAAAGGAAAATTAAAAATAAGTAGCTGGTTTACAAACACCAGGTGAGAAATGACAAGGAAAAAGCTTGCAGAGAACAGGTGTGCACCTGCCAGTCCACTTCCTTCTACCTGTTGAGACTCCGCCTGTTGGAATGTAGACGTCACCCACATGGATCTTCCTTTTCCACCCAGGCAGCCAAGGACAGTTGTGCCAACTCTAGGTCCTAAAGCCTACCTGGTTAAGTTTTAAAAACAAGGAGCCTCAGATGCTTTAAAAATAGTACACATTTTCTTGTTTGGGAGACATTGCCTGTCACTCTCCAAAGAGCTGCGCTTCAACGTGGTCTCTTGAGATGAACTAGTCAGTTCTAGAGTCAATTCTTGAGCTTTCAACCCCACTGTTAATAACATAGCATTCTTATACTTAATAATTTGAGTGTTTACACATGTTAAATTAAGGTTTCTAAATCTCAGCACTATTGACATTCTTTGTTGTGGAGGGCTGTCCTGTATATTGTAAGATGTTTAGCATCATCCTTCTGCCTTTATCCACTACATGTCATTGTCATATTCCTTCCCAATATGGCAGCCAAAAATGTCTCCAGACATTGTCAAATATTCACTGCTGGGAAAAATCGCCTCAGTTGGGAATCACTGGATTAAGTGAACTTAAGAAAACAAAATGAGAAGAGAGACCAATCTTTTGAAAAAGCTGATGAGTTTCTATAACCTATTCTCAAGAAAGCAAACAGACGGATGATTTCTCTTACCTTTCATATATCCAGATGTTGGAACAGTTGATCTCTCTATCAAAACGATGTCTCTTGAAGTCCTCCATGCCATCCTTGACCATGATGATGAACAGTACAATGGCCAATGGTAACATGGTGATTTCTCTGTGGAAAACTTCCATCGAGGGCATCCAGTTCAGAATCACCAGGAACAGAAAATAGAGGTTAGCCCACCTGGAAGGAGCAAGAAAAGTGTGAGTGAAAACCATGGGGAAGAAAATATACTCTCCACACTATTTCTTCCCTACTGTTGGCCCTTACCAACTAAAGTGACATTCTCTTTCAGTGTCACTTTGAATTATGGTAAGGAATTTAAAGCCACATGCAGTTATATTCAAACTCGAACTGTTCACTAGTTTTGTGACTTTCTGGGGCTTGTTTCAACTTGTATAAAATGGGGATACCACTACCTACTTTAAAGGACTCATATAAATATTACAAAGGATAATATTTGTTACACACACAATAGAGGGTTCTCAATCATAGTAGTTGTTAAATGAATTATAGCTTGATATACAAATTTAGGATGATATCTAGGTAGATATTTTGCTTTATAATTAAAAGATGATCTTTCATGTACTAACTCAAAATTATGGCTTACATTTTTAGGTTTTCCAAGTGCATCTTTCTCCCTCTTGCTACTATGTCTTTGCACATGAAGGTTTGTTGGCAAGAACATTCCCCTGGCTCCCTTCCTGACTTTTGTTTTTACCCAGTTAATGCATTCTCTTCTTTCAGGTTATACTTCAATTGTCACTTTCTCCTGGAAGTCTTTTCTGAATTTCTTAACAAGGGCAGATCTCTCTTTCACTCTAAGATTACATATACCTCTCCGTGGAAGTATTTATCTAAGTTCTAATTTTACATCAGTTTACACAATTCTTAAAATTAAATCTGTTTCTTTTACTAGAAAGTATAGTCAGGACTATCTCTCTCTCCTTTTTTTTTCCCCCTCATGTATCTCTAGCAGCTAACACATGCCCTAACACAGATTAGAATCTGCTATTTATTGAATGAATGAATGAGCAAATGAATGACAAGTCTTTTCAAGATATATGCATTTAGATATTAAAGGATAGGTGGCCCAGAGGGCAACATCTTTGTCCAGAAATACTGGCAAAAACTTGGTTAAAGCACATATTATTTAGCTAAGTGGTTCTGTACCTATGGAACTGCTCAAAGAGATTCTGCGGCAGGAAGGTGAGGAAGGTATATTTGGTTGTGCAGATTCTGTTGCCGGAGTATCTCCTGGAGACCTCTGCCCAATCTTGGTGGCACATGCTGTTGTTGGGGAACACGACCCGCTGCTGTGTCAGGTTGTAGCTTTGCCTCCCCTTCTCTTGGGACAACAGTGGTGTGGCTTCTGATGGAGACTGAGGGAGTGCATCTCTGACTCGCCATTGCCACCGGTGCCAAGATGAGTCCACTGAAAGAGCCATTTCTGGCAGTAAGTTATGATCTGAAAACAGACACATGTAGTTGCCATGGTCAGAAGTAAATATGTGGTATACTGGCTTACCACTTGTCCACTCATCCATCCAAGATAGATTCTGGGATACAAAGTCAGAAAAATAGGTTCAATCCCAGAAACCATATGTTCAAGAATGAGAGACATAAAGCAAATAATCATATAAATACACAAAAAGCACCATGATAAGCACCATGAAAGCATTTAAGATACAGGGAGGGTGCTGATGACCTTGTTGGGCCTATCAGGAAAAGTATGGCCCTGTGGGCTATGGCCCTAGAGGTCAGAATGAGATCTGTATCTTTGTAACATTGGGCTGTCCCTCTTCTTTCATGGTCTTCAGTGTCCTCACTGTACTATGAGGAAAACTAGTCTTCTAATTTTTTCACAAACTTTTTAAGGAATACAGAAAAGTATGCGGACCCATGTCTTAAAGGGAAAGGTGTTTTCTAGCTCTAAAATTTTCTGGGAGGAGGGGCAAGACGGCGGAAGAGTAGGGTCCCCAAATCACCTGTCCCCACCAAATTACCTAGAAAACATTCAAATCATCCTGAAAACCTACGAATTCGGCCTGAGATTTAAAGAGAGACCAGCTGGAATGCTACAGTGAGAAGAGTTCGCGCTTCTATCAAGGTAGGAAGATGGGAAAAAAGAAATAAAGAAACAAAAGGCCTCCAAGGGGGAGGGGCCCCGCGAGGAGCCGGGCTGAGGCCGGGGCGAGTGTCCCCAGGACAGGAGAGCCCCGTCCCGGAGGAGCAGGAGATGCACCAACCTTCCCGGGCGGAAAGGGGCTCGCAGGGAGGTGGAGCAGGACCCTGGAGGGCGGGGATGCCCTCGGGCTCCCGGGGACACTAACAGGCACCTGCGCCCCGGGGAGAGGATCCCGAGCTCCCTAAGGGCTGCAGCGCGCACGGCGGGACCCGGAGCAGCTCGGAGGGGCTCGGGCGGCGGCTCCGCGGAGGGGGCTGCGGGGCAGGAGCGCGAATCCAGCAGCACAGGCCCCGGGGCAGAGGGCGCCGGGACACAGCCCAGGATCCGGCCTCCCCCCGGGGACAGGCAGAGGCCGGGAGGGCCCAGGACAGCAAGGACGCTCCTGCCCGGAGCTGAGCAGATCAGCGGCCCCGCCCCGGAGCCTCCAGGCCCTGCAGGCGGAGAGCCCCGGAGTTACTGCGGGAGCTGACTCCAGGGCTGCAGAGCTGGCCCCGCCACTGTGGCTTCCTCCCGGGGCCTCACGGGGTGAACAACCCCCACTGAGCCCTGCACCAGGCAGGGGGCAGAGCAGCTCCCCCAAGTGCTAACACCTGAGAATCAGCACAGCAGGCCCCTCCCCCAGAAGACCAGCGAGATGGACCAGTTCCAGGGGAAGTCAAGGGACTTAAAGTACACAGAATCAGAAGATACTCCCCGTGGTTTTGTTGTTGTTGTTGTTGTTATTTTGTTTTGTTTTGTTTTGTTTTTGTTTGTCAGGTTTTTTTTGCTTTTTGATTTGTTTCCTTCCCCCACCCTTTTTTTCCTTTCTTTCTTTTCCTTTCTCTTTTTCTTCTTTTTTTTTCTATTTTTCTTCCTTTTTTCTTTTTCTCTTTTCTTTCCTTCTTTCTCTCCTCTCTTTTTCTCCTTTTCCCAATACAACTTGCTTTTGGCCACTCTGCACTGAGCAAAATGACTAGAAGGAAAACCTCACCTCAAAAGAAAGAATCAGAAACAGTCCTCTCTCCCACAGAGTTACAAAATCTGGATTACAATTCAATGTCAGAAAGCCAATTCAGAAGCAGTATTATACAGCTACTGGTGGCTCTAGAAAAAACCATAAAGGACTCAAGAGACTTCATGACTGCAGAATTTAGAGCTAATCAGGCAGAAATTAAAAATCAATTGAATGAGATGCAATCCAAACTAGAAGTCCTAACGACGAGGGTTAACGAGGTGGAAGAACGAGTGAGTGACATAGAAGACAAGTTGATGGCAAAGAGGGAAACTGAGAAAAAAAGAGACAAACAATTGAAAGACCATGAAGATAGATTAAGGGAAATAAACGACAGCCTGAGGAAGAAAAACCTATGTTTAATTGGGGTTCCCAAGGGCGCCAAAAGGGCCAGAGGGCCAGAATATGTATTTGAACAAATCCTAGCTGAAAACTTTCCTAATCTGGGAAGGGAAACAGGCATTCAGATCCAGGAAATAGATCAGATCCAGGAAATAGAGAGATCCCCCCCTAAAATCAATAAAAACCGTTCAACACCTCGACATTTAATAGTTAAGCTTGCAAATTCCAAAGATAAAGAAAACATCCTTAAAGCAGCAAGAGACAAGAAATCCCTGACTTTTATGGGGAGGAGTATTAGGGTAACAGCAGACCTCTCCACAGAGACCTGGCAGGCCAGAAAGGGCTGGCAGGATATATTCAGGGTCCTAAATGAGAAGAACATGCAACCAAGAATACTTTATCCAGCAAGGCTCTCATTCAAAATGGAAGGAGAGATAAAGAGCTTCCAAGACAGGCAGGAACTGAAAGAATATGTGACCTCCAAACCAGCTCTGCAAGAAATTTTAAGGGGGACTCTTAAAATTCCCCTTTAAGAAGAAGTTCAATGGAACAATCCACAAAAACAAGGACTGAATAGATATCATCGTGACACTAAACTCATATCTGTCAATAGTAACTCTGAACGTGAACGGGCTTAATGACCCCATCAAAAGGCGCAGGGTTTCAGACTGGATAAAAAAGCAGGACCCATCTATTTGCTGTCTACAAGAGACTCATTTTAGACAGAAGGACACCTACAGCCTGAAAATAAAAGGTTGGAGAACCATTTACCATTCGAATGGTCCTCAAAAAGAAAGCAGGGGTAGCCATCCTTATATCAGATAAACTAAAATTTACCCCGAAGACTAGTGAGAGATGAAGAGGGACACTATATCATACTTAAAGGATCTATCCAACAAGAGGACTTAACAATCCTCAATATATATGCCCCGAATGTGGGAGCTGCCAAATATTTAAATCAATTAATAACCAAAGTGAAGAAATACTTAGATAATAATACACTTACATTGGTGACTTCAATCTAGCTCTTTCTATACTCGATAGGTCTTCTAAGCACAACATCTCCAAAGAAACGAGAGCTTTATTTTATTTATTTTTTTAAACTTTTATTTATTTATGATAGTCACAGAGAGAGAGAGAGAGGCAGAGACATAGGCAGAAGAAGAAGCAGGTTCCATGCACCGGGAGCCCGATGTGGGACTCGATCCCGGGTCTCCAGGATCGCACCCTGGGCCAAAGGCAGGTGCCAAACCGCTGCACCACCTAGGGATCCCCCAAAACGAGAGCTTTAAATGATACATGAACCAGATGGATTTCACAGATATCTACAGAACTTTACATCCAAACTCAACTGAATACACATTCTTCTCAAGTGCACATGGAACTTTCTCCATAATAGACCACATACTGGGTCACAGATCGGGTCTGAAATGATACCAAAAGATTGGGATTGTCCCCTGCATATTCTCAGACCACAATGCCTTGAAATCAGAACTAAATCACAACAAGAAGTTTGGAAGGACCTCAAACACGTGGAGGTTAAGGACCATCCTGCTAAAAGATGAAAGGGTCAACCAGGAAATTAAGGAAGAATTAAAAAGATTCATGGAAACTAATGAGAATGAAGATACAGCTGTTCAAAATCTTTGGGATGTAGCAAAAGCAGTCCTAAGGGGGAAATACATCTCAATACAAGCATCCATTCAAAAACTGGAAAGAACTCAGATACAAAAGCTAACCTTACACAAAAAGGAGCTAGAGAAAAAACAGCAAATAGATCCTACACCCAGGAGAAGAGAGTTAGTAAAGATTCGAGCAGAACTCAACGAAATCGAGACCAGAAGAACTGTGGAACAGATCAACAGAACCAGGAGTTGGTTCTTTGAAAGAATTAATAAGATAGATAAACCACTAGCCAGCCTTATTAAAAAGAAGAGAAGACTCAAATTAATAAAATCATGAATGAGAAAGGAGAGATCACCACCAACACCAAGGAAATACAAACGATTTTAAAAACATATTATGAACAGCAATACACCAATAAATTAGGCAATCTAGACGAAATGGACACATTCCTGGAAAGCCACAAACTACCAAAACTGGAACAGGAAGAAATAGAAAACCTGAACAGGCCAATAACCAGGGAGGAAATTGAAGCAGTCATCAAAAACCTCCCAAGACACAAAAGTCCAGGGCCAGATGGCTTCCCAGGGGAATTCTATCAAACGTTTAAAGAAGAAACCATACCTATTCTCCTAAAGCTGTTTGGAAAGATAGAAAGTGATGGAGTACTTCCAAATTCGTTCTATGAGGCCAGCATCACCTTAATTCCAAAACCAGACAAAGACCCCACCAAAAAGGAGAATTATAGACCAATATCCCTGATGAACATGGATGCAAAAATTCTCAACAAGATACTAGCCAATAGGATCCAACAGTACATTAAGAAAATTATTCACCATGACCAAGTAGGATTTATCCCCAGGACACAAGACTGGTTCAACACCCATAAAACAATCAATGTGATTCATCATATCAGCAAGAGAAAAACCAAGAACCATATGATCCTCTCATTAGATGCAGAGAAAGCATTTGACAAAATACAGCATCCATTTCTGATCAAAACTCTTCCGAGTGTAGGGATAGAGGGAACATTCCTCAACATCTTAAAAGCCATCTACGAAAAGCTCACAGCAAATATCATTCTCAATGGGGAAGCACTGGGAGCCTTTCCCCTAAGATCAGGAACAAAACAGGGATGTCCACTCTCACCACTGCTATTCAACATAGTACTGGAAGTCCTCACCTCAGCAATCAGACAACAAAAAGACATTAAAGGCATTCAAATTGGCAAAGAAGAAGTCAAACTCTCCCTCTTCGCCGATGACATGATACTCTACATAGAAAACCCAAAAGCCTCCACCCCAAGATTGCTAGAACTCATACAGCAATTTGGTAGCATGGCAGGATACAAAATCAATGCCCAGAAATCAGTGGCATTTCTATACACTAACAATGAGACTGAAGAAAGAGAAATTAAGGAGTCAATCCCATTTACAATTGCAACTAAAAGCATAAGATACCTAGGAATCAACCTAACCAAAGAGGTAAAGGATCTATACCCTAAAAACTATAGAACACTTCTGAAAGAAATTGAGGAAGACACAAAGAGATGGAAAAATATTCCATGCTCATGGATTGGCAGAATTAATATTGTGAAAATGTCAATGTTACCCAGGGCAAAATACACGTTTAATGCAATCCCTATCAAAATACCATGGACTTTCTTCAGAGAGTTAGAACAAATTATTTTAAGATTTGCATGGAATCAGAAAAGACCCTGAATAGCCAGGGGTATTTTAAAAATTAAAACCGTATCTGGGGGCATCACAATGCCAGATTTCAGGTTGTACTACAAAGCTGTGGTCATCAAGACAGTGTGGTACTGGCACAAAAACAGACACATAGATCAATGGAACAGAATAGAGAACCCAGAAGTGGACCCTCAACTTTATGGTCAACTAATATTCAATAAAGGAGGAAAGACTATCCATTGGAAGAAAGACAGTCTCTTCAGTAAATGGTGCTGGGAAAATTGGACATCCACATGCAGAAGAATGAAACTAGACCACTCTCTTTCACCATACACAAAGATAAACTCAAAATGGATGAAAGATATAAATGTGAGACAAGATTCCATCAAAACCCTAGAGGAGAACACAGGCAACACCCTTTTTGAACTCGGTCACAGTAACTTCTTGCAAGATACATCCACGAAGGCAAAGAAACAAAAGCAAAAATGAACTATTGGGACTTCATCAAGATAAGAAGCTTTTGCACAGCAAAGGATACAGTCAACCAAACTCAAAGACAACCTACAGAATGGGAGAAGATATTTGCAAATGACCTATCAGATAAAGGGCTAGTTTCCAAGATCTATAAAGAACTTATTAAACTCAACACCAAAGAAGCAAACAATCCAATCATGAAATGGGCAAAAGACATGAAGAGAAATCTCACAGAGGAAGACGTAGACATGGCCAACATGCACATGGGAAAATGCTCTGCATCACTTGCCATCAGGGAAATACAAATCAAAACCACAATGAGATACCACCTCACACCAGTGAGAATGGGGAAAATTAACAAGACAGGAAACCACAAATGTTGGAGAGGATGCGGAGAAAAGGGAACCCTCTTACACTGTTGGTGGGAATGTGAACTGGTGCAGCCACTCTGGAAAACTGTGTGAGGTTCCTCAAAGAGTTAAAAATAGACCTGCCCTACGACCCAGCAATTGCACTGTTGGGGATTTACCCCAAAGATACAGATGCAGTGAAACGCCGGGACACCTGCACCCCGATGTTTCTAGCAGCAATGTCCACAATAGCCAAAGTGTGGAAGGAGCCTCGCTGTCCATCGAAAGATGAATGGATAAAGAAGATGTGGTCTATGTATACAATGGAATATACTCAGCCATTAGAAATGACAAATACCCACCATTTGCTTCAACGTGGATGGAACTGGAGGGTATTATGCTGAGTGAAGTAAGTCAATCGGAGAATGACAAACATTATATGTTCTCATTCATTTGGGGAATATAAATAATAGTGAAAAGGAATATAAGGGAAGGTAGAAGAATTGTGTGGGAAATATCAGAAAGGGAGACAGAACATAAAGACTCCTAACTCTGGGAAACGAACTAGGGGTGGTAGAAGGGGAGGACGGCGGGGGGTGGGAGTGAATGGGTGACGGGCACGGGGTTATTCTGTATGTTGGTAAATTGAACACAAATAAAAAATAAATTAAAAAAAATAAAAAATTTAAAAAAAATAAAATTTTCTGGTACTGATATTTTGGGGAACCTCATTTGTGGTCAGTACCTCAAATGAGAGTTATAGGTGGGACAGAGGAGACAGTTTCTTTCCTAGGAAACTTTGGCCTGAGGTGACTGGGCCATACAGAATGTCATTCTATGTACACTTTTTTTTTTTCTTTTTCAGTGTGGTTGACTGGGGGTGAAGGTGGGAGACCCCTTCCTTCCTCTCCAACTCCATTTAGTAGTTTCTGAAACTGAGCACTTATTCAGATAATCCTCCTAGATGGTGGACAAATACTACGTTTTCTAGGATATTCCAGTTCTTGAGCTCTTTTAATGGAACCTATAAGCAAGCCATCAAGTTTCCTTCTGGCCATCCTTGCTTAAAGACCCTGAAGGATATTCAAATACATTCTTTGTAAGAAGTCGTATGTGATGAGGGTTCTCACTTAGTAGGCTCACAGGATAATTTTCTTTTGAATAAATGGATGAATGAACGTCAGGTATTATTAATCTTACAATCAGAAAGCTCACCTGTCATTGAAAATATGATTCTTTAAAGAGAAAAAGTTCCATTTCTAGTTTAAATGTTAACATTTTACCTTCTGATGCCCATATGATCTGACCCTTATCATAATTCTCCTCATGAGTTTAATCAATCCAAATGATTTTCAATCCAGAAGAGCTCTTCAGAGTCTTAAGTGAACCCTTGTAGCAAGCATGAAAAAATAAATGCAATTACTGATGCCCATCATAATGTGGCCAAAAGCAATATTATGACATATGGTAAGCTAGAAATAATATTACATATTTTCTTTCTCATTATAAAAAATGTCCCTTTGATGGATTTTTTTATTATTATAAAAGAAAAAGAAATGAAAAGATAATTCATGAATAGAGTTGAAAATGCAAATGAGAAATCTTGCTGTGGCTAATGTCATACATATCAGACTTCTCTTAACTGAAGGTAATAAGGACTTCATAAAGGAAGATTGGATTGATATGGCAGAAGCAGGTATTTTAGGTGGGGTGGATTAAAAAGTCCATTATTTATACCACATCCTTTGCTTTTCTTTATTAACATTGTAAAATAAGCTTTCTTAAAAATAAAGCAGATGTAAAATGGATGCCAAACAAGTGAACTTAAATTTGATGAGGAACCAAATATTTCTATAGTTTCAAGGTATCTTCCCCCAAATTATTAATTACAATGCCAAAAAAAAAAAAAGAATTATTGCAGTAAAGGCAGACACCACCTTACCCAAGACATTAAAGCAAAATCACCAACATGGTATAACCTGACATTCTGTACCTCCTGTTATGATGAACCAAGGACATGGCATCATTTTTGTGGTAGTCACAAGGAAATATTGAAAAGCCTCAAACTGGGGATTATTTTACAAAATAATTAATTAATGTCAAAGGTGTTAAATGTTAAAAGTCAAAGAAAGGCAGGGAAACTTTCTGACTAAAAGATATGATAAGTAAATGTAATGTGTGATCTTGGGCTGGATCCTGGCCTGGGGGGGGGAGATAAAATAGGCATAAAGGACATAAATAGACAATTCATAACATTTAAAAATGATTTCAGGACTAGTAATAGTATTTTAATAATGTCAAATTTCCCCATTATAATAATTATATTGTGATTATAAATGAAAATGTTCTTGTTCCTAGGAAATTCACCCTAAAGTAGTTATGGGTAAACAGGCAAGATGTTTCAATGGTTCAGAAAATAACCATTGTATATGTGTGTGTATATGTATACATGTATATGTATACTAGGTTGGAAGGTTGTGCAGGGATGTTCCAGGCAGAACTGGTTCTAGAAACAAAGTTCATAAGCATGCCCTATAGAATACATGAAGTGAGAGACAAAGAACAGCGAAAGTTGATGCTGGAGGGACAGACAAGGACCAGCTGGCCTTGTTAAGGCTGTTATGCTGAGAGTAGAAAGGAAGAACTTTAGGCAGGGTAAACACCTGACCAGGGTTGTGGATCCCAGGCTTTATTTTGGCTAAAGCACACAAGAATGGGCTGGGTGGGGCCAGGATAGGATAGGAAGGCAGCTCCTTAACCCAATGCTTCCTCTTTCTTCCAAGTAAGTTACTTCTTTCCAAAAGTAGAACAAGAAGCAAAGGGGGATTGTGTAATCCTTTTATCTGAGGTGTGGTTTATTACTGCTTGCATAAAGGGCGGGGCATGTCTGAAGTAACTCTATGGGGTCCATCCAGTTATAAAGTCTTTTATTCTATTTTTCTGAAATGGAACCTCTCATTAACAATAAACTTGAGAAGTTTCTAGTTTTATTAAATCACACTCAGATCCTTATGGCTTGAAGTAGTAATTCTTTCTAGCACCACTATCATTTTCACCTGGGCAGAATGTCCTCTAGATGGTAGGGGGTATATTTCTATTTGGTGGACCATTAGCCTAACATACTGAGTTAATTACAATTTACTGAGAAATCCTGTTCTTGTTCCCTGATTTTCTCCATCTTGCCTGGCCCATATTCCAATTAGCCCCAGTTCTTTTCATTTTTTATTTTAATGAACCAAGTAAACCCCATCTTTAGCAAATTCCAGTTTCACTGTTGGGGTCAACCAACCAGTCATTCACTGAACCAAAAAATATTTGTTTTGTACTAAGTGAGTAAAACTTACACATCCATCTCTTTTCTTCTGGAGCTTGCACTCTAATGAGGCTGACAGATGCCAAACACATACTCAAAGAAATAAATATAAAGTTGACCCTTGAACAACATGGGTTTGAACCACATGTGTATGCTTATATGTGGATTTTTTGATACAACATAGTACTGTAAATGTATTTATAAATACATACTGTAAAAATCATATCATGATTTTTTAGAGATTTTATTTATTTATTCATGAGAGACAGAGAGAGGCAGAGACACAGGCAGAGGGAGGAGCAGGCTCCATGCAGGCAACCCAATGCGGAACTTGATCCTAGGACCCCAGGATAACAACCTGAGCCAAAGGCAGATGTTCAACCACTGAGCCACCCAGGTACCCCTCTCTTATGATTTTTTAAATAAATTTTCTTTTTTTTTTAAAGATTTTATTTATTTATTCATGAGAGACAGAGCCAGAGACACAGGCAGAGGGAGAAGCAGGCTCCATGCAGTCCTGATGCGGGACTCCATCCCCGTAATCTGGGATCACGCCCTGAGCCAAAGACAAATGCTCAATCGCTGAGCCACCCAGGTGTCCCAATAACATTTTTTTTTTCTCCAGCTTACTTCATTGTAAGAATACAATATGTAATACATATAACATAAAAAAATATGTGCTAATTGACTATGTTTCCAATAGGTTTCTAGTCTACAATAGATTATTAGTGGTTAAGTTTTGGAGTCAAAAGTTATACGTGGATTTTTGACTGGGTGGGATGCCTGTCTCCCTAACCCACACACTCTTCAGGAGTCAACTGTGTATTCACCAACCATGGTAAGTGCCACAAAGGAGAACAGGGCATTACTGAGGGATGTGACCTTGTCTCTGATCAGGGGGATGAATGAGAGGCAACTGTATGGAATAAGTGTGTTTGTGGTGTGTGTGTGTGTATGACTGGAAGTAAGAGTATCCTAGGAAGAAGCCACATTTGCAATTGTCTGGTGGCTAGAGCAAATATTGATTTTAAAAATTGCAAGAAAATTCAAGTTAAGGCTAGTAAACAGTAATAAGTGGAGACTAGAGAATTATTTTCCCTTCATGTCCAGTTCTTTAAGAATTATATCAGTTAAGCAGGATCATGAAGGAAAAAAAAACCCTATAAAATTAAATTTATTCTACACTTAGATTCTTGATAAGCAGCACACTATTTTGATACTAGAATTAATTAGAATCTAAGAAACTTTGGCCTTCAATAAACTACAGGGGTTTTTAAAAGACATTCTACCATGAGTGCTACAAAATGTGTAAATCTCATAAAATAATTTCCTCTTAGACATGTAGTTAACAAACAATAGCCACCTTAAAATAATCAGGGTTAGTATGTCCTTAATCAATTATATCAGTTTTCCCCAAAATGCAATCATTCTTGAATCATCTTTCCAATTTTTCCATACTCAAAGGTCATTTGTTTTATTAAGTGCAAGTCAAGTCAGCTCACTGTTTAAAAGCTTAAAAACTGACTAACACTGATATAACGTTGACTATAACAATGGTATAATATTGATATCTGAAATTAGGGGTTTGATATATATTATTTTTTCAAGACACTGACATGGACCTACTTTTATTGAAATAAAAATGGTTGGCTCATTATCACAATGTTGTCCTAGACCTTCTATATCTCTCTTTGCTATTCTGAGAACCAGGTTCAGAAACATCACCAATTATAGAGAAAGTGTCAGTCATTTCCATCATTTGATGCTTATCTACTAATGCAAGAAAGGCTGCTAATATGTTTTGCAAGTTTTGTGTTTGTTTCCCAAAGTGTCAAAACAACAAAGGCAGCAGCAACAAAAGGTTTTTCATCAATCCTAAATTAAATAAAAAATCCAAAGAACCTGATTCCTATCCATTCTCTGAGATCAAGGAAAGATTTGTAATACAACAAGCTTATTACCAATTCCCTATTCATTTTGTTTTTTCCCCACTTATTCTGATTGGATTTGCTTGAAGAAATTACTTTTAAATAGTAGTCTTCTACCTATTTTACTTATACCCATTTTACAGATGGAGAAACAACAGTAAGGGGAATAGAATAATACCTCTCTGGAAACTCCTTCCTCCCCCCTTTCAGAAAAACCTCTATGTGTTAGAATCCAAGATGTACTTTTTTCTTCACATTTTAATATTTTGAACCTAGGATATGTCACATAATTGATATGGTAATATTTCTTTTTTTCTTTTTACCCTCACAACATATTCATTTTTTAAAAAAGATTTATTTGTTCATGAGAGACACAGGCAGAGGGAGAAGCAGGTTCCATGCAGAGAGCCCCATGTGGGACTCGATCCCAGGACCACAGGATCACGACCTGAGCCAAAGACAGATGCTCAACCACTGAGCCCCCCAGGTGTCTCTCACAACATATTAAATTGATGACATTTTAGATTCAAGGCAACGTGTTTAGTTGCAGGCCACAAAAACAGAAATCCCAGTTTGAAAGCCCCTTACTAGGGCTTCCAGTTCTGGAACCTGCCTGGGAAAGTTTGATAAGGCATTCTTGGGAAAGGAATGGCCAGCCCAAGGGGAAACCTTATTCTTCAGTGGAATTCAGAGGCTAGAAGCCTTAGGATGACAGAGCGTCAGAGCCTTCATTTGCCTTGTACTCAGCTACAGGATTCTACATACAGCTGCTGTGTGCAATCAGTTCTTGTAAGCACCAGCAAGTGCTATGTCCTTCCCAATGGGAAGAGTAAGAGCTGTGATTGTGCCTCATTCACAGGCTACAAAACGTGTCCTATAATTAGGATGCCAGATGCTGACTTCCTCCAGAGAGAAAGAAATATTGAATAAGAAATGTGTCTGAGCCCCCGGCACAGGGTGGGGTGTGGATTGTGGGTTTGGAGGCTGGTGAGAGTGGGGACCAGTGTGAAAGGGGAAGGCAGAGTGAGAAAGAAATAGCAGTCACCTTGAATGAAATTAATTAGAAGGATGTACTTCTGTAGAAGATAATGAAAACACATGACAAATGAAATCCTACAGAATGGGTTGTTGTGGAAGTGATCAGAGGGTAGATCTTTACAGAACACAGTCATCAATGGCATACCACACTCAGTCTCCATCACTAGTCTTTTTTGTGAATGTGATTTACCCTGATTTTTTCTTAGCATCTTGGTCCATAAGAGCCTTACTCCAACGGATTTTCAAAGACAGCAATTGTTTCTTAAACAGATGAAAAGAAAGTTCTATGGTCTGCTATGTTATACTTCATTACTTCTCAGGTTTGTGGAGTTTAGGGCATCACCAGGTACCTACCAGGTACTGGTCTCACGCTAGGTGTACTTGAAGCTCAGACCTCTCTCATGGGTTTTGGTCAAAAGTATCCCACTGCTTCTTTGCCATCTTCTCTTCTTTTCTAGATATCACAGCTTTGACGTTTCTAAAGCCTTGGATTCTTTCCAAAATTCACTTTGGTTCCAGTAGTCCCCATTCCTATGAATAGCATCTCCCTTTACCTGAATGACCTGGAAGTTATTTTTTATTTCTTTTTTTGCTACAATCTAATTTTTAAATTTATTTAACGTCAATTAATTAACACGTAGTGTATTATTAGTTTCAGAGATAGAGTTTAGTGATTCATCAGTTGCATATAACACCCAATGCTCATCACATCATGTGCCCTCCTTAATGCCATCACCCAGTTACCCCACCCTTCCATCCACCTCCCTTTCAGCAACCTTCAGTTTATTTCCTATAATTAAGAGTCTCTTCTGTTTTGTCTCCCTCTCTGATTTCTTTTTATTATATTTCCCCCTTCCCCTATGTTTACCTGTTTTGTTTCTTAAATTCCACATATGACTAAAATTTTATATTTGTCTTTCTCTGACTTATTTCACTTAGCATAATACCTTGTAGTTCATCCATGTCATTGCAAATGGTAAGATTTCACTTTTCTTTTTGATGAACAGGCAATCTATTTTTAAATTCTACCCATTTTCACCTTCTAAATATTTTTCAAATACAGCTGCTTCTCAACATTTCTACTGCTTCCTTCCAATCTAATAAAAGACATTATCATATCTTGTATAGACAACTGCACAGACTTCCATCAGGTTCCTCCATCGTTGCTTGCTCCCTTTCCAACCTAGTTTCCCATAACAGCCAAAGTTATTTTCCCAAGTGCAAATCAGATCATGTCAAGTCTCTTCTTAATATTCTCAATGATAATGCTGTTTTCATATAAAACCCAGACTCTCACTGTGGCCTACATGACACTTTATGTGACCCAGGTCCTACCTACCTCTTTTCTTCTTACTCAATATTCTCAAATACTCCAAGCATTCTCTTTTTCTCTGCTACCCCTGCCTACCTCCACCCTACATGTGCATACATGCACATGTGCGAGAATCTAGGTGGTGGTTAGTAGTTCCTCTCCCTTGAAGGCCCTTTCTTCATGCTTTGCCTAGTGTCCTAGTCAGGCAAGGCTATAGTCCAGGCTGAGACAAAGCCCCAAATCTCAGTGGCTTAGTACAACCTATGAAAAGTTTGCAGCTCCAAAGTAACTCTTCTCAATCCATTGGCTCAGGGGGGTGGATTCCCTTTGCCTCATTATCTCAACATGTGGTTTTAAATAGAGCCATAATAGGGAGGTAGGAGTGAACAACATTACTTTGCTCATAGTCAAATGAGCATAGCCAGAATCAGCCATATGGTCTAACCTCAGCTACAAGGGAGGCTGAGCTATGTGGGGAATACAGAATCTTTGGTGAGTTTTGGTGGTCTCTGCACGTCCTAGATTAAATGACATTTCTCTGTAGAATTGGGTGTAGGATTAATCCAATGCAGTGCAGCAGTTAGGATGTAGTCAGACCTGTCGTTATTTCCTGTCAGCTGAAGAAAGGGATCCTAGACTTTCTAAAGACTTTGATATCTTCTATTTGGGTATCCTCCTTCAAATTTGAGGCCAAGAGAGTGATCCCTAAATTCTGTCCCTTAGATGCTGCCCTGAGTTAAGGCTGATGATAGTGAGATATTAGAGAATTCATGTGTGCTCCTGGTATAGTCTGTAGATGGAACACATATGCTATGTGAGCCACCATTTTTTCTTTTTGAGTTTTTATTTTAGTTTCATTTACTTAACACACAGTGTTATAATAGTTTCAGATATACAATATAGTAATTCAAGACTTCTATATATCACCCTGTGTTCATCACAAGTGCACTCCTTCGTCCCCATCACCTATTATACCCATTCCCTTTCCCCTGATCCCCTCTGGTAACCATCAGTTTGATCTCTATAGTTAAGAGCCCGTTCTTTGGTTTTCCTCTCTCTATTTTTTACTTTTTGCTTGTTTGTTTCATTTCTTAAATTCCATATATGTGTGAAATCATATAATAGTTGTCTTTCTCTGACTTAATTTGCTTATATACTCTCTAGCTCCACCCATGTTGTTGGAAATGTGAGCCACTACTTTTAAGTGTAGAAGATATGGTTGAAATGGATATATTGCTGATTTGTTTAAAGGTGTTACTGATTTCATGGTAGGCTTTTGCTAGTATATATTTTCTCAGTCCGTGATACTAAAATTATACCAACTCTTAGGTGTAGGTTATGAAATTCTTTGATGACAAAAGTCTTTGGAAGGTTGGAAACACTAGCATAGCAGAGTGAGCATGGAACTGAATAGAGGGTATTTAGCTAAATGCAAAGAAAAAGTTCCATAACTCACAGTTCCCACCCCAACAAGATGGTTGGAGAGACAAGGTAACACAGGAAAGGTAACAGATAGGCTATCAATAGGGAATTGTATAAACACAGACAGTAAGCTCTGAAAGTTGTCAAAGATAGAAGAAAATCTGAGTCCCTGAGTAGGACAAGGCAAGCTTCCTGCAGAAGCAGAAGTGGTCAATTAGTGAATAAGAAAGCCTACTTATCTGGAAGCAGGGATGAATTCAGAACGTGTAAGAATAGGCAAATGAGGAGCTCTGTCTCTTGTTCCTACCTCTCAGACCTACTGAGTTAGAAACTCTAGGGATGGAGTAGGAAATTTGTACCCTTAGCTCCCAGATCATTGTAAACTGGGGACTGCCAAAGAATGAACCTGAAGAGATTCTAGCTTATGCACTTACATACCTGCTTTCGATTGAAAACTACCTTTACCCATTTTCTTTCCTCTATTCCAACCCTGATTTCCCAAGTATCTTCTTAATAAAGGCAAAAGATCTTGGGAAATCAAAAGACAATGTAGGCAATCTTTTCTTTGTAAGAGGCAGGTAAAATGAGATGCATAATTTCATTTTTTATATCCCTCCAGGCAGAAATGTGATTTCACTTAAAAGTTGTTTTATAGATTCTTTTGGTTTATTTTACTGACAAAATAATTAAGTTGGGTCTAATTAAAAGTGAACAAATTGCTTGCACAAACTGAATAAATCAGTGCTGAGCTGAGGGATGAAGAAAGTTGTTTGAAGTCTGCAGGGCTGAAAGCAATTAAAAGACAATAGGACAAACTGACTGGCTGAGTTCACCTCCCTCCAAACATATGCATGATTCTGTGAGTTACATGCTAATACCTCCAGGAAAGACAGGTGAAGCAGGCAGCGAGCTCGCAGGACTTGGGAAATTTGGAAGTTTTCTCAAAGCCAAAAGGACTAGATACCTGGCTTAGTGCCCAGCAAATAGGACCAGATCTGTAAAATGGAATGAGAAAAACTGATATTTTAGCAAGTACCTCCAGTTTCTTTAGGGAGGAAATAAACGCTGATTAGCACTTGGTATGAAAGGCTAGGGAACGCAAAAGTGGAAGAAGGAAAGGGAGAAGGAAAGGAGGAGAAAATTAGTTGGCAAGAGTATAAGAAATAGAGATTAAGATAGTTGCTGCTTGTGTTGTCAGAAAAAGGCTAGAGGGACTTTTAAAATTTTTTGAGGTATAATTACCACATAACACTACAATAGTTTCAGGTGTCCAGCGTAATGATTCAATCAATAATTCTATATATTGCAAAATGATCACCACTGTAAGTCTGGTCAACATCCATCACCATACATAGTTATAATTTTTTCTTGTAACAAGAATATTCAAAATCTACTTTCTTAGCAACTTTCAAATATGCAATACAATATTGTTAACTATAGTCTTATGTTGTATGTTACATCCCCAGAACTTATTTATTTTATAATTGGAAGTTTTTACTTTCTGACCTCCTTCATCCATTTCACCCATACCAGGCACCCTCACCTCAGACAGCCAGCAATGTGTTCTCTATGTCATTTTTTTTAAGATTTTATTTTTATTTATTTATTTGACAGAGTGCACATGAGAGAGAGAGCACAAGCAAGGGGGAGTGACAGAAGGAGAGAGAAAAGCAGACTCCCAGTGGAGCAGGGAGCTCAATGTGGGGCTTGATGTCAGGGCCCCGGGATCATGACCTAAGCCGAAGGCAGACACTTAACTGACTCAGCCACCCAGGCATCCCTGTTCACTATTTCTATGAGCTCATTTTTTTTTAGACTCCACATAAGTGAAATTACTTAATATTTATTTCACTAAGTATAAGGCCTTTAAGAGCCATCAGTGTTGGGATCCCTGGGTGGTGTAGCAGTTTGGCGCCTGCCTTTGCCCCAGGGCGTGATCCTGAAGACCCGGGATCGAATCCCACATCGGGCTCCCGGTGCATGGAGCCTGCTTCTCCCTCTGCCTGTGTCTCTGCCTCTCTCTCTCTCTCTCTCTCTCTCTCTCTCTGTGACTATAATAAATTAAAAAAAAAAAAAAAGAGCCATCAGTGTTATTGCAAATTGCAAGATTTCTTTCTTTTTTTGTGACTAAATATTATTCCATTATATATATGGGACTTTTTTTAAAGGTCAAATATTCACTAAAAATATGTATGATATTGAAATATGATATAATGTGTTTTCATGTTCTTTAAAATTGTTCAGAAAATTTTATAACACAGAGTGGCCTTGTATAAATGATAACACTTGATTAGGGGTAGAGGTCTAGAAGTCAAGAAACAGTTGTTCCCATATTTGGTTGGCTCAATGCCAAGGGGAGAAGATAAAAGAAGAGGCACAAGAAAGAGTAGAGAATGAGAAACTTAGCAAATTCCGGAAATCAGAACCAGAGATAACAAAGAGAAACATAAGTCCCATAAGAATTTGCAGAAGTTGGGGGGTAAGTGGTAGCATAGGGTTTTTTATAAGATATGGGATAGGGATTCAAGTTCATCTAATTTGGATTTTAAAGGGCAGGGTAAGCCAAGCCAAGCTGACACCTGGCTTATACATCCTGCTGACCAGATGTGTGACCAGGGGGCAAGTCGGTTTCTCTCTCTGGACCTTAGCCCTTCCACTATGAATGAGGGAATCAGAGTGGGTAATCACTCAGGCCCATGTGTGTCTCTAACACTTTTGCTTCAGATTTAATTCCCACCCTGACTTTTCAGAAGTCAAGGAGATAAGTGACTCTGATGAGGGACCTTGCCAGAGAGCAGATTATTTCCTCCCCAGATGATAGCCTGTCCATAAAAGGTTAGATCTCACAGCACACAATTGCTAAGTGGCTGATCCTTTCTCTTTTCAGAACTGGAGTCTTTTTCATAAGTCTGTTTCTTTGAGTTATTCTCTCATACATGCTTTGGGTTGAACATTCTCATATTTCCAAAGAAATAACTAAACCCTCTCATCTTTATTATTTCTCCTCTCTTCTTACATTAATATAGCAATGACAATGTTCTCAAAAGGCCTCCACATGTTCCAAACTTCTACTCCCAATATAAGGAGGAGTTTTAAGATATATCCAATTGGTCTATTGCATCACCATCTGGATATCTATTAAGAATGTCAATCTCAGTTTGCCTCCAAGAGACTCATTATCTTTACTCCTATATCAGCTTCTGTCCACAGTTCCTATCTCATGGAATGGTGGTACTACCCTTTCGGTTGCCCAAGTTTCTGATTCCTCTTCTGGATGTATCTAATACCTGATGTATCCAATCAATTACCAAGTCCTGTTGATTCTAACCTATAAACCTACTGCCAGTTCTCTCCACTCTCCTCTGGGTTCATTGCCATCACATTAGTCTAACTTACTCTTGCCTCAATTACTTGGATAGTTTCATAGTTTTCCCCCTTGCTTCCATATTTTCTCCCCTCCAACCTGTTTTCCCAAAGTGAAATCAGAAAGATGTCATCAAATTGTTAATTCATTTGTCATTGCCTTGCTCAAACCCTTTCTAGCTTTCAATTTTCAATCAGATAGAATAAGGAACAAAACTTTATTTTTTTTTTCTAAAATTTATTTATGATAGTCACACAGAGAGAGAGAGGCAGAGACACAGGCAGAGGGAGAAGCAGGCTCCATGCACCGGGAGCCCGACGTGGGATCCGATCCGGGGTCTCCAGGATCGCACCCTGAGCCAAAGGCAGGCGCTAAACCACTGCACCACCCAGGGATCCCAGGAACAAAACTTTAACATAAATTACAAGTCCTTCCCTCCCTGAACTAGATACAGCTTCTCTTGTTTTTCTCTTTTGTGCCCTAGTCATAGGAAATGATTTTAGTTCCTTTTGTGCCTCTCTCACTGTGGGGACCAATACCAGCAGCACTCCCTCCCCTCCCCCAAAGCCTAGCTAATTTTCATTCATTTTTATGACTTAGATGTTCCCTCCCCAGGAAACCTTCCTTGGTCCTGAAGTATGATTGAAGGGTTACTCATGTGCTTCATAGTACTTTGTCCTTATCCCATTTTAGCTCTTAGTTCTATGTATTGAACCTATGGACTTGTCTGGATGAAGACTTCTCCAGGGTAGTCACCCCTCTACCCTCCATGTCTCTTGGAGCAGTCACCATTTTAACCCCCCAGTATCTCCTGAAAGCAGTTATCACTGACTCCCCCAGAACATTCTGGGAGCAGGCACCACTGACGACTCCCCCCAGTGTATTCTGGGAGCAGGCACCACTCTTCCCCAGTGCCCGGTGGGTCCTGTCATCACTTTACCCCAGCACCTCTTGGGATCCAGCAGCACTTTATACCTCCTTCCCTAGTATAATGATAGGCACCAAGAGGTACTTGATTTGATAAATAAGAAATGCATTTGCAATATTATTTTTAAAAATTTCAAAGAACTTCAACTCTGCTCTTATATTTTATCCTCCAAACAATCTATTGGGGTATTATGGTGGTTCTTTTTAGCCATAGATACGAAGTTCCTCAATATGCCCACTTAGAAGGATCTGTGGTTAAGGAACTTGAGACCTCATAGCAGAAGTTCCCCTCCTTATGACAAAGTTTTGAGAATGTAAAATATTTTGAATAAGACAATCAAGGTAGCATACTATATAATGTCAATATAAATGAAATTTATCCTTTTAAATAACAACAGGGTATGGCACAGTTTCACTCAGAATCTGTTCCCTAGAACTTTTTAATGCTTGCCTCTCCTAATATTAGAAACTGGAAGTTCATTTTGTTTGTAGCTAATATCTGTTATAAAGCATAAAAACAAAATTGTTCTGATTTATGAAGTAGGGTTTTTGATTTCTGGCTTCTTAGATCTCAATGACTCTGACTGGATCTTTGACATAGATAAATTACTGGGGAAGTGTTTCTGAAACTCTGTCCCCATGACATGGGATTACATGTCCTTAACTGCTTAGGATCATTTCTGACTAAAATACTTATAAAAGGGTGCTCTTAGATCTCTTAGCAAAAGCTCTCCCTGTGGTTCTAAGATCATAATTCATATGCTTTCAATATTCTTTATCTTTCAATATTATCTCATATAAATTTTTACTTCCAATACACTGTTTTATTTATTAGGGAACTCTTTAGTTCCCTATTTCCTTAGAAATGTGATATTCGCACACAGCAGAACTGATACTGACTGGGTGAACTACAAGATTGCAGAATTAGGGATGCCTGGGTGGCTCAGTGGCTGAGCATCTGCCTTTGGCTCAGGGCCTGATCCTCAGGTCCCCAGATTGAGTCCCACATGGGGCTCCTTGCAGGAAGCCTGCTTCTCCCTCTGCCTGTCTCTGCTTCTATCTCTGTGTCTCTCATCAATAAATAAATGGGCTCTTAAAAAAAAAAAAAAGATTGCAGAATTAAATTTGTACTGAATTTTCATATTTGGTGAAATTGTGGCTTACAGGGTATGGCTATGAATAATTCTGAATTTTTCTATGTGTAAGAGATCAATCCAATGGCTCTTTTACTCTGGAATAATAAAATAAATTAAGAAAAGTTAGGTGATAATCAGTTGAATTGTCAGTTTCCTAATCCACAGTCTGGACAGTCTGGCTTTTGGTTTTTCTACCTCAGTGTGAGCCATTTGTGTTTGCTCCTATAATTTTAGATATCTGTTATTGCCCTGGATGATTCATTTAAAAATAAATTTTTGATTTCAGAATAATTAACAGAAAAGTTGCAAAGATAATACAGAGAGTTCTTTTACCTGACATTCTCCTAATCTCATAGAATCAGGATACATTTGCCAAGATAAGAAATTAACATCAATACAATATAATTAACTAAACTACAGACTTTATTTGTGTTTCACCTGGGCATTTAAAAAATTTCTTAAATTACAAAGCATTTTAAATTAGAGAATAGTACAGATCCTGACCCCAGTGCTCCAATGATACTTGGTCATTGGCACCAAGAAACTCAATTGGTCAAAGGTTGGTTTATGGTTTGTTTCTTTGTTTTAAAATCCTTTATCCCTACTTGAAACAATATTAAATGATTTTCTGGTGTGATCCACACTACTTCTGGTTCTCCCACTATGAGTAGGACCCTTGAGCTGGTACAGGTGCTTAGGAGTCTGACTTTTTGGGGCAGGAAGTCTGGACTCTCCATGATAACCAATCATCTCTTTTTGCCTCATTTGAGATTCTGAAAAGGCTCCCTGGTTGTTATAAGACTCATTAAACTGCGAGCAAGAATATTTCTGGGCAGAGACTTTGCATTGGCAGGTGACAACAACCCATATTATTTTTTGTTTATTGCAATATGCACTTTTTATCTTCAGGATAGGGGCAAACAGATCCACAGATAGCTTTCTGAAGAACAATACCATAATTGTTAATCTGCTTCCTATAGTAAAGAAGTTACTAATTTTGGATGTGTGGAAGGAGATCTGTAAGATTGTGAAGGAGAACATGGTGTCATCTCCTATGACAAAACCACAAACCTGTAAACCCAGAGGCAGGAGAAGAGAGAAAAGACACACACACACACAAACACACAGAGAAAAAAGTATAGAAACAGGTGTCACCCCTTGAATACTCCCATGGAGATGTGGAGAAGCAGCACAGTGATAAATCAATCTGCCACCACAAGCTGGAAGAAGAATGACAGAGTAATGGGTCTGGTTGGACTATTTGATGGGAGTTGGGAGCTGTCCATGCCTCTAGGAAATCTTCCCCTTCTGAAGACTTAGTCCCTGGGGCTCAGTTCTCTCTTCATTAAACCTCAATAGTTGGTGAGAGATCCTGGATGCTTAGGAAAACCACTGGGCCTTGCTTTTTATGTTCCTGTCTGATTGATTGTGGTTGAGGCTGCTGAGGCAGACCCAGTGACATTTTCTGGTACCCAGGGGGTTTGGCAACCATCAGGCATTTTTAGGGTGTTGCAGGTTTTTTAAAATTTGATTTATAAGATAAAATTAGCATTCTTTCTAGGATACGTTGGCTTATTCTGATATAGGAAATTGAGAAAAAAGCAAATTAACAAATGTAGGTAGCTACACTCACCTTCTCTCCCACTCCCGGATCACTTCATTCTGTCCTTTTATGAAAAAGCCAAGGAGATAACACTCCATTTGGTAAGTGGATAATTTATTTCCAATTTTCTCAATCTTTTTAAAGACATGCATGCGGGGATTTGGTGATGTTTTATATCTCCAATATAATGGTCTCTGTCACAAACACTTCATATTATCTAGGCTATAAATATTGCCTCGGCAACTTTCTTTTCCTTTGGATCATTAGAAAGACAAATAGCTTTGTTGCTCAACCATGTGGCAGGGGTGGGGACTATCAAATACAGCATCATGTAGAATAGACTCAGATGGTGGTGTGCATGTATGGATTTTGGAGTCTGAATCACCACAGGGTATATATATATATATATATATATATATATATATATATATATATATCTCCTGAAGAGAAGAGAGGTAAAAGGCAAGTTTGAGTTAAATCTATTCCTCCCTTCTGCTGTGTCCCTGTGGCACTGAAACTTGTCCTACATAGTGCTGGAAGAGCTGCCCGAACAGGGGAAAATCCATCCTATGATTTGATTTATCTGTACAATGCCAACAAACCAAGGTTCCTGAATTATCTCATGGATTAAAGACCCCTTGGAGACAGGTTCAGACAGTGTGTATTGGCACCCAAATAGCAAATAGACAGATGATACACACCAGAGAGCTGGGCAACAGGCTTGTGTACATATGGGGACTTGATACGTGACAGATGTGGCCTCACAAATTAGTGTGGACAGACTACTCAGTCAATAGTGTTCAGATCGTTAACTCATATAACAACAACAACAACAAATTTCTGCTTTACACTGCACATGAAAAGTAAATTCCAGGTGCAATAAAAAATATAGAAGAAAATCCTTATGACCTTGTGTCAGGGAGGAAACTCTTAAGGCAAAGACACCAATAATTAAAGATTAATAGATTTGACTGCATTAAATTTTCTGTGCCCTAAAGATTGTGGAAAGGCAAGTCAAAGATTGGCAAAAGTTGTTTGTAACATTATTATGTTTACAAAAAGGAAAGGATAACTCAGGAGAAAAATAAGAAATGATAGGAACAGGGTGTTATCAGAAGAGGAAACCCAAATGTCTCCAAATCACATGAAATTATTTCCAGCTTTTTAGTAATAGGGAAATGCAAATTAAAACAGCAACAAAGTGATACCTTGCTGTATCAACAAATTGGCACAAAATTCTAATTACACTGAGATTTGGCAAAGATGAAATGCAATGGGCACTTTCTTATACAAATTGTTACAACTACTTTGGAAAGCAATTTAGCATTATCAAGCCAGGCTGAAAGTGCACATGTCCCTAGACTCAGAATTTTTGCTTCTGGGTAGATACCCTGGAAAAACCTACATCTGTATATTCAGAAATTCAGGGCATATATTTTGAAATGTGCAATGCATCATCATTTAGTAAAAGTTAAAAACTGGAAACAACTCAAACACAACATCAAACATAAGAGAAAAAAATAAAATATAGCATGTTTATAAAATGAAATATTACATGGTACTTAAAACTGAACTATATTATCATCATGGATAAATAGCAAAATAATAGTTAATACTTCTCTATAGGTCTAATTATTTTACTGTAGGTACTACTGTAAGTACTTTGCATATAAATATGAATTCATTTAATTCTCTTAACAGTCCTCTGACAGGGGTTCTATTTTTATCCCCATTTTATAGATGAGCAAACTAAGATACAGAAAAACATGAGTAATTGCCCTCAACAATCATAGCTATCAATGACAGAATTGGGCTGTAAACCAGCCAGTCTAACCCAGAATTGGTGATTTTAACACTATACCTGCCTTATAAAATAAACTCAGAATGCTGAGCACAAAAATATAATGTTGAGCAAAAAATTCAATTTTGAAGATGAGTCATTTAGTATGATTCTCTATTATTTAGGGTGAACTTAACTACATTTAACAACAAAAAGTGCCTCGAACAAGATATTTATATTTGTATTCATATTTACAACATAAAATGAATCTTGAGGTAAGTAGTCCAGGGCTGATTCAGAGGCTCCGAGTTCATGAGGGACCCAGGAATTTTCTGTCCTGCCACCCTTAGCACTGGTTTCTGATCTTAAGGTGATGTCATGAACCAAAGAGAGGTATTAGAGCTTCATCCACCATGGTAGTGTCCTAAGTAAGAAGGAAAAAGGAGGACGAGCAAAGGTATATCTGTCAGCTGAGTCACATCCCAGAAGCCCTGCCCAATGACCTTTGTTTCATCTCACTGGCTGTCCCTATAGCTGAAAGAGGAGGTGGTAAATGTAAGCCTTTAGTAGGGTACATTGCTGCCCAGAATACACTACTTGCTCTATAAAGAAGAAAAGTAAATACTGAGTGGGTCAACTAATAAATAAATATTGAGCAGGAAACAAAGAGTTTCTATCATAAATACCATGTACATAAGACTTGAAAGAATACTATACATTGTTTGTGGGTTTATATACACACTACAGTAGAAAAACATATGATAAAAACTAATATCACATTTAGGACAATAATTATGTTTGGAGAAGGAGGAAGAAGAAGCATGAGAGAGGGATCCACAATAAACTTTCAAAAACTCTAAAGCAAAAATGAGACAATGTTAAAATTTGATAAATTGGATGGAGGGTAAGACCTGGTGTGTCTTTGAGAGCAGGTATGTCTGTTTTCTAGTTCTCTTCTTTTGTGTAGTTCATTTGCTTTTTTTTCTCTTGTTAATGAACAAAACTTTGAAGATCTAATCTGTTTTATTAAGCAATTCATGAATTGGGCAGCATCCCATCTAGCAAGTTGTGGGGAGCTCCGAGGAGCTGTATAAAATGGAAAGTTATTATAGGAAGGAAGGTGGGCAAGAAAGTTACTAGCAAAAGAAAAAAAAAAGTATTGTTCCAGACCAGCGCATCTTCCTTTAGGGGGAAGAGCAGGGTCTTTTTTTTTTTTTTTTTTTTTTTTTTTTAAGAGCAGGGTCTTATTAGGTGTATTACCACATTTTCCTTCAGGGGATGGAGAGATCCCATATGGCAGATTACCTCCATGATGCTGATCAGAGAATTCCTCACATACTAATTGAGACTACCTTTCTGGAGGAGGTTGAAGCTGAAACTGGAATTGGTATTAAGCCTTGGTTTGCTGACATGACCTAAGTGACACCACTTGGGCCATTGGTTTGCTCTTCAATACTTTCTTCTTGAACAAAAGGGTCTAGATCCTCAGAGCTTCATCCCCTTTTGAAAACTCAAGCCCTTACTGGACTTGGGATAGTTTGTTCCAACGTGTAGCATTTTTAAGTGCCTGCTCTCACAGAAGTAAATTGGTTGAGAGCTTATCAAATGTGAAGCAGTGTAACCCCTCTCAAGGCACTGGCTACTTATCTTATGACTTCTCTGAATATATCTGAACTGCAACTCCTAACCTAATTGTGTTCTGCTGGCAAATCTAGTTGACATAATTTAAGTCCTTATTTCCATAGGACAGATGTTATGAATTATTATTACCCTATGAAAACTTTGTATACCATAAAAATCAACACTAATCATGAAAATAGATGAGGAGGAAAATAACCCCCAACTATGTGCTTTTACAAACATTATTAAGAAGCACAAATCAAATAGTGAATATAAAGGCTACATTGTATTTTCTTTCTTTTCTTTAAAAAGACTTGACAAAAATTTGAGTGTAATGGAGTTTGAAATAAAAATGCTAGCTTCCTTTTCTGGCCAATATCACTCTAATAAGCTTCTTAAGCATTCTTCTTTGCTTCAGGGTCCTTTGAATTGAATTCAAATTAGTCAACCCTCCTAAACTTTTCTTATGAGTCACTATGCCTGAAAACCTTTGCAGTGGGGCTTTGACCAGGAAATCTTGATCCTTGTTTTGTGATGTAAAATATTGTGCAATTGCTAGCATCTTACTTCAATAGTTTCAACTCCCAAACTCTCTGGAGGATTCTTGCCTTGCTTCTTTTCTGCATTTGCAGCTTTTCCTTGATAGCTTCCTCTTCCTGAAGAGCTCAAACTATCCTTTACTCATGCTGAAAACTTTTTTGATGTTTCACCACATCTGCTGTCAGCTTTTCAAAGAGAGATGTTGCCTTGGTCAAAATTGTAGCTTTGATAAAGAAGCATATGATTTGCATGTCTGCTCATAAAGTCATGCAATCAAAAATGATTCCATCTCATGACTCAGCCCATTGCCTTTTCTTATTGTTGTTGGTGTCAATTCATGCAGATGGTAACTGGCATGAGTGTCTACGTTGGCTGTAGTGAGTAGGCAAGTTTTAATACAAGTTGTGGCTGCCAAGAAGTGAGTGTGTATGTGAGTGTGCTGTTACTTATGATACAAACAGTGTAAGTAGAAAATTGCCGCTTGGGGTTTCATGAGTTAGGGGCAATACGCACACATTGTTCTTTTTGAATCACAGGTCAGGATGCATCAGACCACCTAGGGCTTCATGAACAGTGGTGTTCTGTCCTTATGGAATGTATAAGGGTGGAAATCTTTTCTTCCTTTCTAGGTTCTTTGGCTAACCTAAAAATAAATCGACATAAGATAGATTAATAGAAGAAAAACAAACTTCATATGTGTGGGAGCCCATAAAAATATGAGTCTCTCTGTCAGGTAATGAGACTTATATACCACTCTGAGCTAAGGAGAAGGGCTAGGGATCTGAGACTTCAAAGAGAAGAAAGATAATTCACAGGAAGGTGTGAAGAGCAAATGTTTGGTAAACAAATGTTTGCCATGCTATGCAGGGGAGGTAAAAAGCTCTTCCTGAGTCGGCTGGGCCCTATCCTCATTTTGAAATAATCCATGTGCCAAAGTGGCACATTCTGGCATGGGATAGTCTGTTCTTTCTCAAATATTAACACTTCTTGAACAATGAACATTCATAGGTAACTATAGTGATTCTGACCTGATTTATAATGTTGATTTTATGGGGAAAATAATTTTTCAAGATATAAAATGGGTTCTGCTAGATCTTCAACACTATCATCCCTGGGTTCAAGCCCACCATTTTGACTTCCCCAAGGCCAAAGTTCATTGCCGTGAGTATCATTGCATGAAGGAATGAACATGGAATGCACAGTTCTGAACAGACTACTTTAAGTACAACTCATGATAGGCAATGAAGTTTCTAGAAATTGAACTTAAAAACCCTATCCACTTAGGCTAATCATTATTTATCTGTGGAACCACCAATGAGAGGTAAAGGTGAGAGCCAGATGAGAAAGGCTAAGAAGCTGGAGTTGTGTCTTGGTCAGCTATTATGGGCCACTCGTTCAAGCTGATGAGTGGGTTCATAGGCCAGTCTTGCAGAGAAAACACAAAGAAAAGCTAAGAGACCAGGTAGATGGTTACAACAGCTCCTGATGATTCGTCATTCTCTGGTTCTAATGCCTTGTGAGGCTAGCTGCTCTCTTTGCCTTTGGATTCTATGAGATATTCTGATTCTTTTCATTATTCTTTCTCTTATAAAGCAAAACCAAAATAAATAAATAAATAAATAAATAAATAAATAAATAAATAAATAAACCACCCCTCAATATCCATGTCTTCTCCTTGACCTATCATGATGATACAATTAGATCCAAACTACCAGCTCTTTCATTTACTAGCTGCTAAGTCCTACTTATCTTAGTATCTGAGAACTAGTATGGGCATAGTAATAATATTTACCTCCCAGGGTTGTGGGGATTACAGGAGATAATTTTTCTAAAACATTAGAACAATGTCCCATACTAAGTGCTTTCCTTATAGGTGGTTGTTAACTAAATATATTTTAAAAAGCACATTTCAGGCAGTTCATGGATACTTGTGAGTCTATTGACCTGGGTTAAAATTCCCTGATTTGGATTAAAATTTGTGTTTGTAGTCAGAATAGGTTCATATTTACTTAAAGATTACATTCTAGGGAATATCATCTATATAAAGACTAAATTTACTTAGACCAACAAAATAAAGACTAAATAACAGAATTTAGCATATTTCCTCTCCTTTCAGCTCAAATAAGAGGAAGTAATCTTTGAGACTTCACTAATATATTCACTCATTCATTCAATTCTTTGCTCATTTATTCATCACATGCATTGTTCTACCTTCCCTCTTTCATTGGATTGTTTTTAGCATTGTATGAACTGATCACTGGTGCCCTAAGTGAACCTATCTAACAGTTGGTTGCTACTTCAGCTGCTCCGAAGGATTTGAAATATTTATTCCAGACCAAATGGCCTTTCTGCTGGCAGTGAGCATGTCAAAACACAGAGAAAAAGACTCAGGGACTTAAAAAAAAAAAAAAAAAAGAGGCACAGAGAACAGGACTTGCCATACCAAATGGAGCAAATCTTATTTACAAATGACCTCTAACCCCTGAGATCAGCCCAAATAAAGAAGCATCTGTCATCTTTGGGAACATCCAATACTCTTCACCCTGACAAGGGGCCTCCAAAGACTGGATTCCATTTCAACTTAATTGGCTCCTTGCCCTTTTCCTACTTTCCTCCAGCCATGCACAGCAAGCTAAACCATCTTGGGATGGAAAGCCAGCTCAGAGATGTGCGACATCTTGACAGCGGAACCAGGGGGTGGAGGCAGAGCAATGGCTCTGCTAATTAAAGAACAACCAGGTGCATTGATTTCAGCATCAGAAGGAACAGGCATGGACTGTGGTGTCTGGAATTTCAGAGCTTCTGCTGATGGCTGTATTTATGTAGAAGTCTTCCTTTCATCAAAGCATAGCATAAAGAGACTTTTCAGAGTGCACTATTTAACTTATGTGTGGTCTACCTTTTAAGGCTCTCCTTAATGCCAGTGACCAAATTTTCTAAACAGAAAACAGACAAGTATGAATGTATGAAATAGGCAGTACCTATATCAAACAAAGACATCATGGGAAATCCAGGCAGTCTGAGTGTTCTATCTTTTCACACTTCTACTCATGAATATTTATCAAGTGTATGTTAAGGCTGAAACACTGTTGTAGAAGTTGATGATATAGAATGAACTTGACATATGAGATCTTTGTCCTCATGAAGCTTACATTTCGGTGAAGGAAATAGATGACAAAAAATTATGCTTAATTCTCTGAAAGAAATAAGCAGGAAAAAGAAGAGAATCATGACTATAGTAGCTAACATTTGCTTATTATGAACCAGGAATAATTCTAATTAGGATTAATTAATAATTAATAATGGAATTATTAATTATTAATATATTATTAATATATTAATATTCCATTAATAATTCTAATTATTAATAATTCTAATAATTCTAATTGCTTATAACAATTCACTTAACTTTTTAAATTTATCATTTCAACTAGTTTACCCATTTGGCAAGTGAGAAAACTGAGGCAGAGAGAGAGATTAATCATAGTTTGTATCCAAATTGCAGCTCCATCCTTCTAGTTGTTGGTCAAATACTTTTGTGTTATTCTCACATCCCTTTGACTTTCTATGTCTCTCTATTGTACCCTCTATCCAATTATATACAAGAAATCAGGAAATACCACCACTTCTCTGCCTCAATATGTATGTATTCAGAGTCTGAGCATTTCTCACTGTTGATATACCTTGATCTGAACCACAAACATCTTTCAACTGGCTTGTTGCAATAAACACCAAGCTGATTGCATTTCTACTATGGCTTCTTAGAGTCTATTTTTTTTTAATATTTTATTTATTTATTCATGAGAGACAGAGAGAGAGAGAGAGATTGAGACAGAGGCAGAGACACAGACAGAGGGAGAAGCAGGCTCCATGCAGGGAGCCTGACGTGGGACTCCATCCCGGATCTCCAGGATCAGGCCCTGTGCAGAAGGCGGCGCTAAACCGCTGAGCCACCTGGGCTTCCCAAGAGTCTATTTTTAAAAGAGTAGCCATACTTGTTCTTAAAAACAGAAATCAAGTGATTTCATGACTCCACTCAAAAGTCTTAAATGGCTTCCTATATGCTCAGAGTAAAAGCCAAAATAACCGAAGTTCCTTTCTGTTTGTATTCCTTAGTTACTATGCAGTTACAACAGAAGATCCTCCACTTTCTGGCCCCTCCTCTCTTCTCTGGCCCCTGTTCTAAGCCTCTACCTTTGTGTTCACTTTGCTCTATTCACAGTTGTATCCTCGTTGTTCTTAGGACACTCCTGGAATGCCTCCTCAGAGCCCAAGAACCTGCTGTTACCTCTGTCCTGGTACCCACTGGACTCTCTTGATCACCTCCCCTGGTTACTCGAATATCACCTTTTCACTGGGAACTTCCTTGACCACCCTAAACTGCAAGCCCTCTATGTTTCAACCCTCTTTATTATTCTTCCTTAGATTTTTTTCCCTCCAAAACATTTATTACCATTTGATACATGATTTTTATTATTTTTGGTTTTCTTATTACTTGCTTCCCACTACTAAAATATAAATTACACAAGGGTAGGGATTTTTGTTTGTTTTGTTCTTTCCAGTTTTTAGATAGCCTAGAATAGTTTCTTGCGTGTAGAGGAACTTGATAAATATTTGTTGCATTAATGAACTAAGGAAGAGGACCTTATTCCTCTGACCTGATAATTTTAAAAATATCTAGATTGAAAAAGATAATGATACCTGATTTAGAAAAGGAAGAGGACTTTAAATAAGGTAAAAGAAGGAAGGAATGTTCACAGGGGAAATATAATTTCAAGGCAAATAAGAGAGGCCAGATATAAAAATAGCCAGAAGATATGGAAAGCAAAATATTTGCTTTCACTTCAGTTTAGTCTTTACTCATTACCTGAGATTAGTCAGTCACCCACTCAGCTCACTAAGAAAGTCTGTGACCTTGGAGAAGTGACTTTCTCTCTCTAGACCTTGTGGTAAAATAGGAGCAGTGCACTAGTGTTTAACTATCTTACACAGCTCTTATTGCCTGGGACTATGTCACAGATTTATCATGAGATTCTCACGCAGAAAATATACAGGCTCCTTACCATTGACCATTCCAAGTGCCACATTTGTGGGAGGAAGTGCAGGGAAGAAAACAGCAAAACCGGTGACTCAGATCTTTAATAGTCTGAAAACAGAGGCCCCAAACCAGGACTTTTTTGGATTTCCATCTTTATGATTGTAGTGATGTAGGAGAAAGTATTTTGAAGGAAAGTATACACAGAAGGTTATCTGAATCACAGAATAGTAGCATGGAGAAGTTTTCTCTTTCCCAAATCCGGGAACAATTCCAGGCAGCATAAGGGAAACCTCTGAGAGATATATAAGTGTAGCTCTGGACAGTTTGAGTTCTGTGGTCTTGCTAAGACCTGACTTTATAATGGTCAATGTTACTCTTGAATGCTTTAGATTCTTTTTCTGTGCAGTGAGTGTACATACTGGTTGCTAATGCTAGTGAGGATCACAGAGCTTTTCTTAGGAATGTTTCTTGGCATGTGAGCCCAGCCATCCCTGTGAACCCAGAAGAGAAGCCCAGGCAAGATTATTGTATAACCGAAGGTGAAGCAGGCCCAGACATCTGTAGCAGCCTGAATATTTTTGGAAAACATATTTTCATCTTCAATTTACACCAGCTCTGGAGTGGAGCTAAGTTATTACAATGTGTTAGCTCTTGTTCATCCCAGCCTGGGACAGATGGCTTTGTCCAACAGGGGCCGTCTCTAGGGGGCAATATATCCCAAGGCTGCTGCAGGATTTGGTTCCTCTGAGTTTGGCATTTCCTTATTCACAGTACACTGAAGTGACATCTTCATATCTTGAGAGAAGATGAAAAGTTGGAAAAGGAAACAGGACATGGCAGAATGAGAGAGATCATGAAAGAGAAAGGGAGAGCAAGAGATCACAACAGAAAAAAGAATGAAGAAATGACTGAGGAACATAAGGTATTAATGACATCTCTCATTTATTTGGTATGTACTACACATGAGCATTATATAAAGTGTTAAAAGCATTAGCTCTGATCTTTACAAACACTGCAAGTGATAGGTATTTTATCTCCATTTTCCAAAGGGAAAAACTTCTTAGGTTAACAGATATGAATGCCTGGCTGAAGTCATGTGAGTATAAATGATAAAGCCTGCACAGGCCTGTTTGATGCCGAAGCTCATACATTTCCCAAATATGCTTTGCTGAAGTAAGGACAAGGAGGGTCCAGGAAGAGTATCTGTGTGATGGTAAAGATTTTAACCTTGCCTGAAAGGTTTGCCCTTCTCCCTCCACTTCTGGGAAGTAACCTCTAAGGCCTCAGAAAGTCTTGCCTGAGAGTGTTTTTGTTTGCCTGTGGATGTTGGGTCATTCTAGATAATTTAAAGATGCAATTTTCTATGGGAACTTTGGGTTACACAGTATCAGGTCAACATGTAGAGAGCCTGGAGACTGAGATTAACCATCTGGGCAGTCAACTGTGTCTGTATAATAAAACCCCAATGAAAACTCTGCACACTAAGGGGTGTAGGGAACATCCCTGGTTGACAAATACTCTGCATATGTTGTCACACACTGGTGCTAGGAAAGCAGCACTATCCCCAGCTCTAGGGTAATAAGACAGTGGAAACTCTGCTTTTGGAACTTTTTGGAAGCTGCCCCATGAATTCTTCCTTTGATTGATTTGAAACTGTATCTTTCCCCTGTCATAAGCCATAACCATGAGTCTAACAGTATACAGTGAGTTCTGGTTCCTGCTAGTGAATTAACAACCCCAGGGGTGGTCTTGGGAACCCCCAAACTTGCAGCTGGTATCAAAGATGAGGGTGGGCTTATGGACAGTGCTTCTAACTTTGTGAGCTCACTTAGCTCTTTTGTTGGCTGCTTCATTCTGGGCTGTGTACCTCTCTTTTTGCCCCTGTCTAAATAATAAGTCCTTAGAATGAGCCACTGTCATACTGAGTTGGGCCACTAAGGAACTGGGGACATGAAGTCAGGGGCCAAGCCCAGGAAGATGAAAATCAGGTCAAGCCTAGAAATGGCAGGTGGGAGCTAGGGAAAGATGGTCTGGACATGGCAGGCACAGAGAGGTCCTGATCCTAGCCTCAGGTCAGCTGCTCAATTCCTTTGGGGGCTGGAGGTTAAATCTCTCTAGGCCTCACTTTCTTTATATGTAATATGGAGATACTGAATTAAATTATCATTAGGTTCCTTTAGGGTTTAGATATCCTGGAATTCCATGATTGCCATCATGGAAAGGGTAAAAACTCTCCTGAGTTTATAATCAGAAGAAGTTTATTTTTTTCACTTCTGGGTACTCTGCTAGGCTGGGTGATCCAGTTGATTAGAACATAGTGCCAAATGCTTATCATGATCATGTGTCTGAGCTCTACAGAGTGCAGTTTATAACCCTCTGTCTTCCTGCCTTTTTTTCTTCCCTCCCCTTCCAACAACTCTGTATGTCAGCCACTGTGCTAGCTAACAGGGATTATAAAACAATGATGCACAGTACTGCCTCCTGCCCTTTGGTGCTTTTAATGGGGTGGGAGGCTGGATCATGTAAACAACTAAATAGAATACCTAAATAAAACAAGGGCTAATTATGAGCAAAGGTACAAACAAAGTTTGAAGGAGTGAATGAATAACTCAGAAGCTGGCAATGGCAGTCATTGCAGTGAGAATCTAGGAGGTTATATGGGATTTAAAATAAGAATAACTCAGAAGCTGGCAATGGCAGTCATTGCAGTGAGAATCTAGGAGGTTATATGGGATTTAAAATAAGAATTTCAATGGGCAGAGCTTAATCAAGGGGTCTTTCCAAGAGAAGAAAAGGGCATAAATAAAGTCACAGAGATTTCTAAGTCACAAGTGTATTTGGGGACTGACCCATAGCCAGTGAGCCTGGTTATGAAATACAGTGGGGGAAGCAACACTAACAAGAAGGAGAGAATGCAAGAAACGAAGCAGGAGATGTCTTTATCCAGCAAGTCAAAGTATTTTTCTTTTACTTGGTAGCAAGGAAGAGTCTTTTGAAGAAGGAAGGAAAAGAACATACTTTGAAGTTATACTTTCTTCATTCTTGTTCCTACTGTGCTTCCTTGAATCAGTAGTGAAGCTATGATAATAGCAATAGTAACAATAATAATATCAAAAACCATAGTGTGCACCCACAGGTGTTTTACATTTTTCAAAGTACTATCACTTCCTTAATAGTTTTTATTTTTTTTTAAAGATTTTATTTATTTATTCATGAGACACGAACACACACACACAGAGACAGAGGCAGAGATGCAGGCAGAGGGAGAAGCAGGCTCCATGCAGGCTCCATGCAGGCTCCATGCAGGGAGCCAGACATGGGACTTGATCCCGGGTCTCCAGGATCAGGCCCTGGGCAGATGGCAGTGCTAAACCGCTGAGCCACCCAGGCTGCCCACTTACAAGTTTTTAACTACAGTTTTAAGCCCTTGAACTATAAGGACCTATGCACAGTGCTTTGTATAAATTATTTCATGCCAACAGAGTCCATGGTGGGTGCACCTGTCCTTGTTTTAAAGATACAGTGTGTAGCTCTGAGAAGGTGGGGTTGTACTGTTGGTTGGACATCAGGTCTGTTTTCTTGACTTCTGTACTACACTATCTGCCATCTCACCTCATTCTTATGCTGTGTGGGAAAATATTACTCTTCCCGTTTTGCAGATGAGGAACCTGAGGCAAATAAAGTTTAAATCATAGTCTAAGACCACATGATAGGGTTGGAAGTTAATTCTTTGGCTTCCTAATGCGCCTCCCCCCTGTTTTATGAGAGTTGTAATGATGCATGCCAGATACAGCATGCACAGCTATTGCATATGGTCCAGGCTAAATGAGCTTCTCAGAAAAATCAATATATTTTTTTTTTGTTAGATCAGATGATTGAGTTGGCAAAGCATTTTTCTTTTGTATGTATATGTTGCCTACCGAGCAGCATCTCTTAACTGCCCTCTACTCTCCCTTATGTGTTTGAGACACTTCCAGGATATTTGTCCAATTATTCTTCCTTTTCTGAAAACTACATTTCTCCTGGTATCATGTTTCTCTTATATGACTCCCCCTCCCCCAACCCACCTCCTCCAGTCAATTGATTGGAACAATTGGTTAGGCCTGAACACATGTCAAGAAATCAGCTGGTGCAATCAAATTATTTCTAGCTTGGAGTTTCCATGTGTCATTCTAATGGCAAAATCCTAGTGAAAAGGCTCCTGGATCTCTACCCTCCCAGAGGCCTGAGGTCAGCTTTTCTTTGAATTCTGTGTGAGACCCTATTAACCTTCCCATAAATGCCCTTTTAACATTTCTTCTAGTTTGAAGTAAGTGAATCAAAGAAATTTAACCAAGAAAATAGTTGATTCTGAATAAAGAAACTATATAGGGAAGATGTAGAAGCTGCTTTGTTTTACTCAACAATAGTCTCCATTATTATTATTTTCAGTTCCTTTTCAATATTAAAAGTCATAAACCTAGGGCACCTACTGAGATAAACCAACCTTGCTTGCAGTGTGTAAGTCTAAGGAAAATATGGGTTTGGAAAAATGCTTTTAATGTTTAAGTTCAGAGAAGTCACGTGGTCCTGACCCAGCCTTATGTCATTATGACTAGCCAGGCTGTATCTGGGCTGAACCTCTGTGGGTGAGTTTGGCTTTACACAGGGGATCTCTCTGGCAAGTGAGCAATAGCTGCTCCTGATATCTTTGCAACTGTTTGAGGGTAAGGTTACATTCAGGTGGTCTTTCACAAGTAGGATGCAATGGCTTTCTGAGCCCTAGGCACCTAGTGTCTGAATGGAGAATCTGGCAAGGTGATCAGGAGGTGAGAAACAAGATCAAGAGGCAGATGATGATTCTGCCTCAATGTAGATAACATTCTTTCAGCTACTTTTGAACAAACTCATTTATTTATTCAACACATATTTATCAAGTGCCTGGTAATAAGACCTAGGATTTACTAAGTGCTAACTGTACTCCAGGTACTGTGAGAGGACATCAATTTGTATTATTCATCCATCCATTTAATAATAGATAATTACTGAGTGATTCTTATATGTCAAGCATTGTTTTAGGCCCTGGTGATACAGCAGTGAAACAAAACAAAACAAAAATCCGGGGATCCCTGGGTGGCTCAGCGGTTTGGCGCCTGCTTTTGGCCCAGGGCGCGATCCTGGAGTCCCGGGATCGGGTCCCACGTCGGGCTCCTGGAATTGGAGCCTGCTTCTCCCTCCTCCTGTGTCTCTGCCTCTCTCTCTCTCTCTCTATGTTTATCATAAATAAATAAATAAATAAATAAATAAATATTTTAAAAAAATAAAAAATAAAAACAAAACAAAACAAAAATCCTTGTCACTAAGTGTTTCTGTGTGGAGGGTGAGGGAGAGGGAAAGGGAGGTGGGGGAAAGGGAGGGAGGGAGAGAAACAACTATATGCTACTTCAGATAGTGATATGTGCAATGAAGCAAAATAAAGCAGGGTAAGAGGATTGGTTAGTGAAGATATGGTTGCTATTTTATATGGTGAGGTCAGACAAAATTTTTAGGAGAAGTTGACATTTGAACAGAGAGTAGAAGTAAGGCGGTAAAGCCTTACTTTTGGGACTAACTTGAGGAAGGGAACTTCTAGAAAAGAGCCAGTGTAAGTAAGGCCCTGAAGCAGAAGCATGCTTGTCATTTTTGAGAAGGACAAGGATATCAGTGTAGCAAGAGCAAAGAATGGAAGTAGGAAAAGCAGTTTGGAGGTTATTAAAATAATATTGCCACTGGAGGGATTACAGTGGTTTAGACCAATGAACTAGTGTTGGAGATGATAAGCAGTCAGATTGTGGATATATTTAGAAGAGCCCCCAAAATTTCCTGATGTATTATTGCATATGGGGTAAAAGAGAAAAAGGAGTCAAGGACAGAGTGCAATATTTGATACAAGTGACTGAGAAGATGGAGTTATGTACTGAGATGGGAAGACTATGAGAAAGGTGGTTTGAGAGATAAGGTCAGGAGTTCAGTTTTGTGTAAGTAGGTTTGAGATAATAATTAATTATCCAAGTGAAAATAACCAGAAGACAACTGGTTATTTACATCTGGAATCTGGAGAAGATATCTAAGTTGGAGATACATACATTTTCAAGTCATCAATGCATAGATAGTATTTAAAACAATGGGATAATATTAATAATCATCTAGACAGTGAGTGCAGAAAAGTATCCTAAGAAATGAATCTGGGAGATTGAAAAAGAATGGCCAGTGAAATAGGAAGAGAACCAAGGGAAAATAGAATCCTGGAAGCCAGTGAAGAAAGTGAAAAATGAGGAGTGCTAACTGGGCATTGGATTTACCAATATGAAGCTCTTAACAAGAAGTGTTCTCATCACTAGTTAGAAAATCCTGAGTATATTGATCTAGCAGAAAATGGGGGACAAGGGAAGGGAGAGAGTGAGTGTAAACAACTATTGAGGTTTGTTAGTAGAGGATAGGACAAAGGAAAGAGAAGAAATTCATTTGTTTTAATGAGGGAAGTCATCACAGCATGTTTGCATGTTGGTAGAGATGACTGAGGTGAGGCAGGACACTGATGACTTAGGAGTGAAAGTGAATAATCATAGGAACAATGTCCTTGAGTAAAAAAAATGACATCAAGTACACAAGTAAAGGAATTGTCTTATATAGCAGTGTTGGCATTTCAAAGAGGAAAGATAGGGAAAATGGTCATAGATGTAGGTATAAAGGTACATTAGTTTGTAGGAATGTGTAGAAGTTTCCTTCTCACTGCAACTGATTTCCCAGTTTTCTCAGTGAAATCAGAAACAAAAATTCATTCAGTGAAAATGAAGAAGGGGTAGAGGCATTAGAAATTTGAGCGAAAAGAAGATATGAAACATTCATAAAGAATAATAGAATATTTGTACCAGGGAAATAATTTTATTTATTATAAAATAGTCCCATAAATCAGGTATTGTAAAGTCTGTTTTAGAGACAAGGATACTGAAGTTACAGAGGTAAGTAACTTGTTTGAAATACATAGTAAATAAGTAACAAAATTTGGATTTAATCTTTATCTGTCTGCCTTTAATTATTGTGGAGGATAAAAAAATAATTGCATAAGACTTCTTATGGCCATGGAGGTTAAGCCAATTCTGAGGGGCAAAACAAACAAACAAACAAACAAACAAACAAACAAAAAAACCCCTTTATCTCAAAAAGTAAATAACTGGGCAGCCTGGGTGGCTCAGCGGTTTAAAGCCACCTTCAGCCCAGAGCGTAATCCTGGGGACCCAGGATCAAGTCCCACATCAGGCTCCCTGCATGGAGCCTGCTTCTCCCTCTGCCTTGTGTCTCTGTCTCTCTCTCTCTCTCTCTCACTCTCTCTCCTCTCTCTCTCTCTGTGTCTCTCTCATGAATAAATAAATAAAATCTTTTTTAAAAAATGTAAATAACTGCCTATGTGCGTCCCTGCTGAAATTCTAGGGGAAAAAAAAAGTTAAAGGAGGCAGTGTTAATTTGGAACAGAATGGCAGAAGGTTTTAAGGTAGGACAGGAGTTATGATTTAGATAGTAGGACCTGAATAACCAAAGAAGCATTAGAGAAGGCACTCAAAATGAGAGGAAGATCAAAAGTAAAGAGAGAGATGGATATAAAGAAGTATTTAAGAAATGGATTGTTGGCAAGCCTAACCTGAGTAGAGCTCAGTAAAAATAGAACTTTTTATGTGTTAATAAGTTTCCCTGTCAGTAGAAATAATTTTAACAGTGAAAAGACAAAGTGTAGAAGTGGAGGAAGAGGTGTGGGGAGGAGGCACTGCAGTTGGTGGGAGTGTTTGTGAAAAATCTCAGTCTTTGTGACATGAGTGTCCAGAGGACTGGATCTAGGGAAACCATACCCATTGTAGAAAATGGGAGTGTGATTTCAGACAGGAAAGAGCCAGAGAGGGGACACGCTGTTTGCTCACATCTCTGATTGACTCCTGAACTATGCATGATGGAACAGGCTTCAAGAATATCCATCAAAAACAAACAGATTTGAACTGAGATAGGAGCTGCTGTTCAAGAAAAGAGTTTACAGTTCATTCTAATCAAGTATGCACCTGTTAAAAGAAACTATATCTGGGGCACCTGGGTTGTTTGGTAGGCCTTTACCTCAGGTTCTGATCTCAGGGTGTTTGGATGGAGCCCAGCATCCAGCTGCCTGCTCAGAGGGGAGCCTGCTTCTCCTCTTTCTCCTCCTTGCTTGTGCTCTCTTTTCTCTGTCTCTCTCTCAAATAAATAAATAAATAAATAAATATATTTTAAAGAAACTATATCTTGTAGAAAAAAACACAAGATCTAGAATCTCCATGCTTAACATTCATAGTGCCCAGGATGCTCAACATATAATGCAGGAAAATGTGTCTAATTTTAAAAGGAAAAGCCCATCAGCTAAGACTAACCCCAAGATGACCTAGACTTTGGAAATAGCAGACATAAAATTTAAAGAAACTATAACCACCTTCAATGATAGAAAGCATGCTTGCAATAAGTAAAATTTAAAATCCCAGCAGAGATAGAGGAACAATAAAAATGCAAAAATATAATATTCTACAACCAAAAATAAAATATTTGAAATAAAAATTTCACTGGATAGACAATGTAGAACAGACATGATAGAGAAAGAGTTAGTGAATCTGAAGCTAGATCAGGAATTATCCAGTGTGAAAAACAGAGAGAAAATGAGTAGAGCCTCAAGGCCTTATTAGATGATATAGTCTGACATGAATGTTATTGACATCTCAGAAGGATAAGAATCAGAGAATGGAGAATAAACATATGTAAAGAAATAATGGTCAAGAACTTCCCAAATTTGATAAAAGACAAATTTAACTCATTCAAAAATGTTTAATAAACCACAAGCAGATTAAAATGAAAAAAATAACAACAAAAAACCACATGCAGAATAAACATGAAAAAACCTGTAGGCACAAATGTGTCAATGACTATGAAAAGCCAAGGAAGAGAGCAAATCTTGAGAGGAATCAAAGAAAAATGACACATTACATATAAGGGAATAATGATTTAATTCAAAGCCAAAAGAGATTGAAACATTCTTAAATAGTTAAAGAAGGAAAAAAAACAGTATTATATAAGCAGCAAAAGTAATTCTTCAAGAATAAAGCAAAACACATTTTCAGATAAAAGAAAACTATGAGAATTTGTTGCCACCAGATCTGTACTACAAGAAACACTAAAAGAACTTCTTCAAGCTAAAGCAAAATGATACCAGATGGAAACCAAATCCCCAGGAAGGAAAAGAAGGCATCAGAAATGGGAAATATCTGTATAAATTTTTAAAAGTGTATTTTTTTTAGCTTTTTCCTTAATTTGTTTATAATACATGTGCCTGTATAAGGAAAAAACAGACAACATTGTCTTCTGGGATTTTTATGTAAGTAGATGTAATATATATAACAATGGCATAAAGAGAGAAGTAGAAGAATAAATGACTCTCTTGATTGCAAAGCTTTTATATTTCATATGAAATGGTACACATTAACTCCAAGTAGACATTAAAATTTAAGGATTTACACTTTAAAACCTAGTAAAACCACCAAAACAAATAATATGAAGAAGTGTAGCTAAAAAATCAAGAGAAAAATTAAAATGGAATTCTAAGTATTGTGAAAATAATCTAAAAATTTTCAGGAACAAAGGAGTAATAATAACATAAAACCAAACCAGAGGGGGAAATTCAAAACTAAATGCCAAAATAGTAGACTAAAACATAAGTATATAAAAGTTACATTAAATATTAAGAAACTTAACATGTCAATTAAAGTGTAAAATTGTCAGAATGCATAAGAATCAATGAATTATAAACTATTATAAAAATAATTTAAGAATACACAAATAGGATGAAAGTAAATAGACAGAAAAAAGATATACTATGAAAACAGCAAGCATAACAGGACTGGAGTGGCTATATTATTATGAGGAAAAAGATTTCAAGACAAAGACAAAGAGAAATTTCATTAATTTATTAGGAAAACATGACAATTGTACATTTTTATGTGAGCCTAATAACAGACCTTTAAATATATGAAACAATTACAGTTAAAAGAGAAAATAGATAATTCCACAATTACTGTTAGAAGTTTAATACCTTTCTCTCAGCAATTGGTAGAACAAAAAAATTAGTAGAGATAAAATATCAATATTATTATCAATCATCTTTATATGAATGACATTTATAGAACTACAAACAACTGCTAGCGTATACATTCTTTTCAGGGGCACATGCTCACCAGGATATGTTAGGCCATAAAACAAATCTCAATAAATCTAAAGAATAAGAATCTAAATCGAATGAATTGTTTATAATAAAACATCAGAATCTGTGGGATACAGCTAAATGCTAGCTTTGAGAGATATTTATAGCTTCAATTGCTTATATTAAAAAAGAAGATCTAAAAATCAAGGATCTACATTTGTACCTTAAGAAATTAGAAAAACACCAAAGTAAACCTAAGGCAAGGAAGGAAAAATATAATAAACAAACATAAGTATAGTCAATGAAATAAAAACTAGACACAAAACAGAAAAAAGTCAAACAATAAATGAAGCAAAAAGAAAATCAAGTGATCTTTGAAAAAAATCTATAAGTTGATGTATCACTGATTGCTCAACACATAATAAACAAAATACCAGTATTACTAAGCACTATATATCCTACAGACATAAAGTAATAATAAGAGAATATTGTGAACACCTATATGACAATTTGACAAGTGAAAACAGACAAATCCTTTCCGGGACATAAGTGATCAAAATGTACATAAGAAGAAACAAAAAGAAATGAATACTCTATGTCAATTAAAAATTTGAAGTAAAATAAAAATCTCTTTACAAAGAGAACCAGGCACAGATGACTTTACTGGTGGAACCCACCTAACATTTAAGGAAAAAATTATTTTTTACACCAACTACTTTAGGAAAGACGAAGGGAACACTTCTCAAATTATTTTATAAGCTCAGTATTATCAGCTAAATACATCACGAAAGAAGGAAACTATATACCAATATCCTTCGTGAACATAGGTTAAAAATCCATGACAAAATATTAGCAAATAAAAAAAATATTAGCAAATAAAACATAGTCATATATAAAAGGACAGTACATTATGGTCATTTTGGATTTATTCCAGGAAGTCAAGGTTGGATTTAACGTGCAAAATCAATCAATTCATCTCATTATATTAATAAGAATAAAGAAGAGAACCCATGTGATTATTTCAGTAGATGCAGAAAAAAAAATTGAAGAAATTGTCAAACTAATTTTAAAATTTATATTAAGGTGCAAAAGACCTGGAATAACCAAAACAATCTTGAAAAAGGAGATCAAGTTTGAACGACCTATTCTGTTTGATTTCAAAACTGATTGGAAAGTAAGATTGTGATGGTACTAACCTAAGTATAGACAGTCAGGTAAGTGGAACAGAATAGAGAGCCTAGAAATAGTCCATTGATTTTAACAAAGATTCCAAGGTAATTCAATGGGGAAAGAATATTCTCTTTAACCACTGGTGCTGGAATTGCTGGATATCTGTGTAGAATAAAAATGAAACTTGACTCTTATTAACATTATACACAAAAGTTAATTTGAAATGATCATAGACCGAGAGATGAGTTGAAACAATAAAATTCCAGAAGAGAACATAGGGAACAATCTTTATGATCTTGGGTTAGGTAAAGACTTCTTAGATAGGACACCAAAAAGCACAAACAATAAAAGAACATAATTCACAAGTTAGATCACAACAACAACAAAAAAAGTCTTTGTGTTTTGAAATACACAGAGTAAACCAAAAAGAAAGCTATACTGTTATAGGACATATTTGCAAAACATTTATCTGACAGAGAGATTGCCTCCTGAATTTATTAAGAACTCTTGATAACTCAGTTATAATAAGAAATGCAACTGAGTTTAGAAAGAGGACAAAATATTTGGACAGTACTTCACAAGAGAAGATAAAATGAGCACTTGAAAACAAGTATGGATGAGAGATGTGACTGGCTGTGATTCCTCCAATTCTCAAACACATGAAAAGGTACTTGACATCATTAGGTATCAGAGAAAATCAAATTAAAACCACTTACACACATTAAGTTGGCTAAAATTGAAAAGTGATAATATCAAGTGTTGGGAAGAATTTAGAATAACTAGGACTCTCATACAATGCTGATGCCAGTGGTATAAAATAGGACAGCTGGCTCGAAAAACAGTTTGGCAGTTTCTTATAAAGTTAAACAGAAACTCACCCAACAACCTGATAATCCCACTTCTGGTATTTACTTAAGAGAAAAGAAAACAAAGACTTGAATGTATATATTTATAGCTATGTTATTTATAATAACCAAAAACTAAAAACAGGACTGCCAGGGTGGCTCAGCGGTTTAGTGCTGCCTTCATCCCAGGGCCTGATCCTGGAGTCCCAGGATTGAGTCCCACATCAGGCTCCCTGCATGGTGCCTGCTTCTCCCTCTGCCTGTGTCTCTGCCTCTCTCTCTCTCTCTCTGTGTCTCTCATGAATAAATGAATAAAATCTTTAAAAAAAAAAACACCTAAAAACAATTTAAATGTCCATCAACAGGTAAATAAAGAGTTGACATATATTTATACTATGGACTGTTACTCAGCCATAAAAGTGTATGAACTATTGATAAGCAAAACAATGTGATTGCATCTTAAAAATGTTATGTGGAGTAAAAGAAGTCAGATACAAAGCACTGTTATATACTGTATGATTCCATTTATATGCAATTCTAAAAAAGGGAAATCTTTTTCTTTTTTTTTTTTTTTAAGATTTTACTTATTTATTCATGAAAGAGAGAGAGAGGCAGGGACATAGTCAGAGGGAGAAGCGGGCTCCTCAGGGAGAGCCTGATGTGGGACTTTATCCCAGAATCCCACCATCACTCCTTGAGCTGAAGGCAGATGCTCAACCACAGAGTCACCCAGGTGTCCCAAAGGGGAAATTTATAGTGATGAAAGATCAATGGTTTCTGGTGGCCAAGAGGATGGGGAAAGGATTGGCTGCAAAGAGGCCTGGGTACAAGGGAAGTTTTAGTGGTGATAAAATGTTACGCATCTTGATTGTGATGACAGTTATAAAACTATACACATTTATTAAAACTTAGACTGTACACTTTTTTGAAAGACTGTACACTTTTATTATATTCAAATTAAACCCCAATAAAGCTGGGGGGTTGGCAGAAAGACCCCAGCATGTAAGACAGAGATAAAAAGCCTTTAAAAATATTGCAAGGTTGCTATAATTTTCACCCAGATTTCACCTCTGTCCTCATTTTGTGAAATTCATAAACCAGTGGCATATATAATTTTTGACTGGCACCCTCAATCTTACGTGTCACACACTCACACACAAATAAATGTACATCAATTAAAATAATGTAGGTGGTTCCTCCTGCTACTCCATCCACTCATAGAGCTCATGCTCTGGTGAGAGACATGAATAGCTGTGATTCCTCCAAACCTCAAGCATCTAACCCCACTAAAAGTGATTCCAGTGTGTAAAGATACCCATTTTCAATCACATGGTTCCCAGGGGCAATCCAGCCTTAATTGTCCAGGGTTGTGAAAAATAAAACCACACGGATATATAGATATAGTATTTTATGGACAATTAAAAGGATTTTGAAAAGTAATTTCAATCAAATATGATTTTTGTTTCAGGACTGTCAAAGCTAATTCCTACATATGCTGTGACTTTATTGAATTTCAAGAGAACCCTAGGGCTACCTAGAACAGTTTGTAAACTACTCCGTGCTTGGATGCTTCAAGTGGGGAACTTGTTAGCTCACAAAGCATTCCATTCTGTTTTGGACCACTGATCTGTCAACCCACCAGATGCAGGGTTGTCTTGCTGTGACCTCTGTTTTTGGTGCTTGCTCTGCTCTATGGAGTCATGCTGAAAACATTGTCATCTTTTCCCTAAGAGTTGTCTTCAAATATCTGAAGGGCTGTTGCATTTGCCTCTGGTCTTCTCTTTTCAATACTAAATAATCCCAGTATGCCTGATTGATTTTTCTTCTCTTCTCTTATCAGCTCAGCAAGGACCTGTGGTCTCAACCAAGACAAGTGCCAAATCAGGCAATGGTACCTTGGTATCACCTGTCCTTGAGTTACTTAACTTCAGCTATTGAAAAGTGCAGGAGGCCCTGGAGTATGAAGAGTGCCTTCACTAGTGACATTTTTCCAGTTGAGTCCTGTGACAAGGAGTAGCAATGGTGAACTACTTTAGACCTTTGCCTGACCTCCAATCCCGACGTGCTGCTGATCTGTTTAGGAGATCACCAGCCCTTGACAGCTTGCTAACCCACTCAGCTCGTATTGCAATGGGACTTTATAATGCATGGAATAGAAATGTCTTCCCCAATCCTTCCTTCCCTTGCCCCAGCCTCTATCAGGGAGCTACTGGAAATATAGCAATGATCTTTAAGAAGTTGCATATTTTTTCTGCAGGCAGTCTCTGCTGCCTCCATTTGTGGACTGAGCCCTCTCTCAGGCTTGTACAAACAGCTCTCCTGGAAGCAGTCATGCTTTATGAACTGTTCCCGAGTAAGCACGTCACCAGCTATCAGCAGCTGAACACTCTTATACCCTGAAGAGCTGGAAAAGGAAGGAAAGACAAAGAGCTCTGAAGAAATGCTTCTGTAAATTTAGCAAATGGAATAGCTACACCAAATCACTTGATGCCTCTCTTTTCATTTAATGCCATTTGTCAATATATCTAGCCTTCCTGTGATATCCAGAGGGAGGATGGGAACAGTTTCTGTATGACCCCTCACATTCTGTGAGTGAGAAAGAAACATCACTTGGCTTGAGGTCAGAGACTTGGGTACCAATCTGATTCTGCCTTGAGGTACCTTTAGCAAGGGTTTCTAGGAAGTTCTCCATGTCTAGGAATGTGCTAGAAGGGATGAGAGGCAACCAAGCCTATTGATTGCCATTGCAGGGATCAAACGCAATAACAACAAAAGTAGCCTGCAAAGGAGAACATTATTATTAGTTAAATCTATTTTTTACCATACAGTTTTCAAAGATGCTTCCTTATAGCTCAATTGAGCCTTTCATTCTCTTTCTAAGCAACTGGAGGCAGATAATATTAACCTCACTTTAGACTAATAGAAACTGGGCTGCAGAGGTTGAGACAGTCACTCAAGATAACTTTCCCATTAGGGATGGGTCTAGGATCCTAACTGCTGGTGTGGGGTTTATTTCATACACTGTTCTTCATAGACCATCACTGTCTACACCTAAATAACCATTCTTTTCAGTACGATTTATTGAGCATTTATTAGATGCCGGGCTTTGAGCTCAGTGTATCATAAGCATTGTTTACAAACTGAGTCATTAGAACCCTGTGCAGAAAAAAATACAGATATGAAAAATGAAGCTCAAAAAGGTCAAATAACTCACCAGAGTTATTCTCTGATCCATGAAAAACTGATATGTCATCTTGAGCAGCTAACAAATTCTCTCACTCTTGGTTTAATGGAGTTAATGCTACCTACTCTTGATCTCCCAGTGGCTGGTTAGCACAGGGACTATCTGCATTGCTGCTTAGGAAAGTGTCTTGAAGTGTGTGGAAAGACAATTCTTTTCTCACAGATAGTAAATAGCAGAGCTGGGATTCAAATCCAGCCTGGGCATTTCCAAATGGAGGCGTAAGCATGATGCTACACTACATACTCATTACATACAAAGAAAGCCACCATCCAGGCCCCTCCTGGATGATCACATACACATAAGAAATAGGATTCCATGGTAAACACTTAAATCTTTACTGATTAAAAAGCAAAAAGAGGGGGCACCTGAGTGGCTCAGTCGGTTAAGCATCTGCCTTTGGCTCAGGCTCAGGTTATGATCTTGGGGTCTTGGGATCAAGCCCTGCATCAGGCTCTCTGCTCAGCGGGGAGCCTGCTTCTCTCTCTCCCCCTCTGCTCCTTCTCCCATTCATGCTCTCCCTCTCTCTCAAATAAGTAAAATCTTAAAAAAAAAATAAAAATAAAAAGAGGTCTGTAAGACTTTTGAACTCCTAAATCCTAAAGGGTTGTTTCCCTCATGCTGGACACACAGGCAGCAGGGAATTAATGCTAGGTGCTGAGAAAGGGGCAAGAGCTACTTTGGCTGTACCTGAGATTCACCTCTTCCCTTCAAGTTTTTGTTTTTCACTTGCCAAACAAATAAATAAAACCAAGGAAACAAGATCTTTTCTTTCCTGTCATTTTGAAGTAAAGTGTATCTGCCTCAAATGATGGCAATAGCTACTTTTGGAAAAGGCAAGGTGGAGGGAGTTGGGGAGGCCCTATGTAGGCACCTATGAAAGAAAAGAAGAGCAATTTGGGGGGCTTGGGAAAAGAGTCTTTTGGGATTTCCTGGTTTCTTGTTCTGGCTGAGTTCACTGTAGACATCCTATGGACATCTTGGCTGGTGATGTAAGTGGTGAAAAGGGATGATGAGATAAGTTTTCATTTGCGTTTCAAATGTTTATTTCTACACAAGTTCCTATAGCAATCCCTTGGCTGCCTGAAGTCATTATCGCCAGGTACTTCTAGCTGAAATAGGAGGAAAGGGAATGAAGTGATAATTAAAAATAATTGTAATGGTGATGATACTAGGGGTGATAGTGTATATTGGTGTTTACTATATGCATAGCTCTTTGCTAAACAGTTTACATACAGCATTTTGTTAAACCCTCCTAACAACCCTGGGGGGCTGGCACTATTACTATCCCCATTTTGTAGACAATGAAACTGAAGCTAAGAGTTTCCGGGATTAACCCACAAGTCTGAAACTAGTGAATGGATAAGCCGGCACTCAAACCTAGGCTGTGGTCTGACTATGGAGCTCAAACTCTTAACACCTATGCTCACAAACAGTGTGTGACTGCCCTTAACTAAGTAGTAATTACTGAAGAAAGTTGATTGGGAAAAGACAATTTAAAAGTATAAAGTAAAAAAAAAAAAAGTATAAAGTAAAAAATAGATGGTGCCCCTTGATAGGAGAAAGACTGTCTGGGTGAGTCAGCTTTAGCCAAGACACTTGACATTTATTTTCATGTTCCTTCCAGTTTCACATTTGCGGGAAGAGGAAGGCTGATCAGTGCAGTTGGAAGCAACAGGAGGTGGCGAGAGAGGTGAACCTGTGAAGGATTATTAAAGCTAAGTTATTTTAGTAACTGACTTAAGGTCAAGTAGCCAGGAGCAACTGGAGTGATGGCAAACCACTGTGCTCTTGGACTCAACATATCCACCAGGGCATCTAGATAAAGGACAAGTTTAACAGTAGGAAAAATCTACTGAGTTTGACTTTTTATATAAAAACATCTAAAATATCACAGAGATCATAGGACTGTAGCCAAATGGTACTTCTGAAATCATTTAATTCAGTGTCCTACTGGTATTATTTTGCTCTCCTGGAGACATTTGATAATTCTGGAAATATTTTTGATGGTCAAAAATTAGGGGAGGGGAGGATCATGCTAATGGCCTATGGTTAGTAGAGGCCAGAAATATTTCTAATGATCCTAAAATGCCCAGGAGAGCTCACTCAATAAAGAGTCATCCAACCCAAAATGTCAATAATGTCAAAATTGAGAAATTTGTTCTGGTTCAGTTCTCTAGAAGCTTAATGTTTAAGCTCCATGTTTTATTTAAATGTTCTATTTTATCAGTAAAGTGTAAAGAAAATCAAGCTCAAGAGAAGTTTACCTTATTATTGTTCCTATCATCAGCCTCAGCCTGTTCATGCAAAGTATATACCATATGTTTGGTTCCAGCCAAAGCAGACATCCCCAGTGCCCCTGCAACATCTCAAGCAAGCCATGACCAGTGTCTCAGAAGGTACTTCAAAAGTTGCTGGCTGGAGGGTCAGATCCTAGCATTGCTGTGTTTCCTCACTCTATATTCCCACAAACTGACTCTACTTCCAAATCTGTTGTTTCTCCCCATAGCAGAGAGCACATTCTTCTTGGCTAGACCCATGGCTTTTCTTTTGGGTTCCCAGAGCCTAAGACTCCCTGAAGATGCCTCCTGGGCTATTGCTGAGCCCATGAATCCCTTGGATCAGTGCAGTTCCTCTTTCGTCTATGTCAATACAGTGGATTTGGGGCCTGTTTGTTCCTAACTGCTCTCAAGGATGGACAGATTTTCACCAAATTTGGATACTAACATTTGGGTTATTCTGTTTTAAAAATTTATGCTTTGAGGCAAACATGAATATCTCTTTGAAAGACTCAAAGTCGGCACCTTAGCTGACTAGCTAAGACTAGATACAATGACAGACCTGTGTAACTAACTGTAAGTCAGGGGAGACATTTCACACGTATTAGGCCCTGTGGATAGTAAAATCGAACAATGGTTTCACTATGACCCCAAGTCACAAGCTGCAAAGGCATGGTTCAGAGTGCTGGCTCTCATTTGCAAGCAGCTGTAGTGAACCGGAGTGAATGGCAGAGCAGTAGGATAAGAAAAGTCATGGGCCCTCCAGGTGTCCTGCCTGGCTCCCACACTGAGCTCTGTGACCTTGAGGAAATTACTTAATATTTCTGTGCCTCAGTTTCCTTATAGGGTTAGATGAGTTACTATGGGTAAGGCTTAGATGAGTTACTATGGGTCAGGTCTCAGAATAAATAGTGCCTGGCATGCAGCAAGTTCTCAGCAAGGACTAGCTGCTATTATTACCATCATCATTATTATTATGCCTTAGCAGCACATAATGGACACCAGCTGACTCTATTTTATATGCTGGCATTCTATGTAAGGTTTCATTTTTTTAAAAAAAGGATTTTCTGCTAAAAATAAATTTGAAAAACCACTGGACAGCTTCATTTTCACATCAAGAGCTTTTAGGACTAAATGACATCAATATTAAAGCCAGATTTCTCTTATTTTGAAGCATGAATTAAAATAATCACATGACTGAGAAAAAAAGCTCAGTGATGCAATCCTAGGCCAAATGATGCAGCGCTGAGGAGGGGCCTTCTTATCTCTTCTTTGCCCTTCACATTTAAAGAAGTCTATGCCATCTTTCAGGCATTATCTTTCATTTTTTACTGGCTTTCATTGGAGTTTGCTAAAGATCTCAGTCAGTGCAAGTGGGTCAGTATCCTGTGTCCTACCTAGATCTGAGTAGCTTGGTTGGTGGAAGGTGTTAGCAGTGTCAGAAACACTTATTGAAGACTGTAGTGTAATGATTAAATAAAGTGACTTCACTGCCTGGGTTTAAATCCTGGGCTTTGCCATTTACGAGCTTTGTGACCTTGGCAAGTTATTGAACATCTTAACCATGGTCCAGAGACCGTATGTAACTCACCCAAGGTCACACAGAAAATGGCAAAGCTAGCACTAGAATGGGCTCAAAGCTAGCACTGACTCTTGATCAATGATTAGAAAGTGGCTGTCCTTGGGCTGGTTCCAATTTGCAGATGGGCTTGTTTAGAATATACAATGTTTTGAAAAAAATTTGATTTAGCTGCCAGAATTTAAAAGGACCGCATTTCATCTAAAACTGTTGAGTTTCAGCTTCTGTTTCCTTGTCAATGAAATAGAAGTCATTATAATATCTACCTCACAGACTTGGCATGAGGACTAATTGCAAATAATCCACCACAGTTCTTAGTACAGTGTTTCGTACATAGAGTATGCACGACGAGCTGTTGTCATTGGCAGCATTAAAGCCAAGATTCGAAGCTTTTCTGTCTCCAATCTGTGGCTGCCTTTCTTACCCACTCGGTTATATTTCCCTCACATCTCTGCATTTGGGATACATTCTTTTAGCCACTGTACTGAAACAGCTGCTAAGTCTTACTGAGAAAGGAGCCCTGAAAGGAGGTAAGCACAAGGAGGATTATTCAGCATTAGGCTGGAGCAGGCACTTTCTAGTGGCTTTCAGTTGATCCACTTATATAATCCTCAGAACAACTGCATGAGATCACTCTAGTTCTCAGATGTGTAAGTTTTGTTTCTCAAACTAATCTGTAGGTACCTCTAGCATGGGCCTGGCATCCTGGTGGGATCCTTGGTGGGATGATCAAGACCATCTCATCATACTAGGAAATTGTGGCCCAGAGATGGAGGGTAAACTACTCAAGGTTACATAGTAGTGGCAAGCCTGGGACTTGAACCTGAGGTTATTTATCAGTGGTGGCAAAGTGGCTGCTCATGACTTCCTACTTTGCAGATGGGCTTAGTGTGGCCTGCATCACATTATTTAAAAAAAGAAAAAAAAAGTTGCCAAAGTTTAAAAAAAAAGGAGTGACATTTCACGTATAAATCAGTGTTCTCAGCTCCTCCTCACATCTGGCCACCTTGAGCCTCAGTTTTGCAAGGCATGTATGGCAAGTATGACAAGGCCAGTATGCCCCCTTATGGGGCAAGCACTCCTGTTTGCTGCCATCCCAAGGACAGTGGACCAAGGGACAACGACCATTTTCCTATTCTGCAGCCTATTATATCACCTACCTGGCCCCTGTAGGCATGTGAATTTGTGACCCTGAGTTCCTGACTAGTCCTTTTCTAGCTTCATTCCCACCCTAACCCCATGCCTTCTACGGTACTGGGCTAACTCAACCAGACCCAGCTATCTGAACAACTTGTGATGAGTTGAAATGTGTTCCCCTGAAAGATATGTTGAAGTTCTGGCCCCAGGATCTGTGGATGTGATCTTATTTGGAAATAGGGTCTTTGCTGATGTCATCACGTTAAAGTGAGGTCATAGTGAATTGAGGTGGACCTACTCCCATCAGAAGACATGAAGAGAGAGAGATACAGACTCAGAGGAAAGACAGCCATGTGAAGTTAGAGGCAGAGATTGGAATTAAGCTACCAGAAGCCAAGAGGCAATGAAGGATCCTGCCCATAGAGGCTTCAGAAGGAGCATGGCCCTACAGACACCTTGATTTTAGACCTTTAGTCTTCAAAATTATACGAGACAAAATTTCTGTTGTCTTAAGCCTCTCAGTTTGTGGTACTTTATCATTGGCTATCCTAGGAAATAAATATATATATATATATATCTCCCTTTCATTTCTTGTTCTCCTAGCTTGCTTTTATCTTTGTCTTCCTTTCTTTTCCATGTCCTGTTTCTTCTCATCCCTCCTGTGATGCGTCTGTTATCTTTTGCCCTGTCCTCCTCAGGTCTGCTAAGGACTCTGAGCCTGATAGTGTCTCCCAGGATGAAAAGGTTGCTGGAACCAGGTCAGGTTTGGCAAATAGGGAGGTGACAGAGGGGATTAGCTATATCTGTAGGTGTTGATATGGCTTAGAACTAAGTAGCATAGTTGCCAGGCAGCCAGAAACAGCTGCAAAAGCCTGAAATGTGCAGTGCAGATCATTGCAGTACCACCTTTGGAAGCTGCAAGAACAACAAGCCTGCCCAGGACTTTGTGTGAATTGGCCTAGACGCCTCCTTTCTCTCCCCAGCATCTCAAAATTGACTCTAGTAGCTTCTTAACATTCCGAGCGAGCGGCACACTCTGGCAAAGCTTAGACAGGCCGTTCGCTCCCTACAAAGCAGGGCTCTGACAGCCTTTTTGCTTTTCTCTTCCTCATTGCTTAATCTGTCTGCTTCCTGATACTAATGGATTTTTAAACGAGCCTAGGACAATTGATAGCATTTCTCAATTAAAGCCAAATACCCTTCATCCACCCTTTACATAGCCATAGGGCTACAAAGGAGCCCCAGGGATCACACACCCACCTAGATCTCTTTCCCTAGCACTCCTATCTCCTACCCTCTGGGCCTGCAGACATCCACCTCCTCTAAGACGACCTGGCTCTTGAGATGCAGCTATGACTTCTAAATGCCAGCTAGAGTGATGTTGGCTGAGATTTCTGAGCAATTACAGGACTAGAGTCAGAGACAATATATTTCTCCATCTTCTTTGATGTGAACTGGTTTCATAACCACTGAATTCAGATGCTTCCTTCAGTATGGCAGAAATCATTACACAGCCATCATAACTGATGGAACGTTTGAGAGAGGGTGGGCTAAGGGTTTGATGAAGCATATCGCCTTATTTGTTAGTATGATTTATTAAAAATGAAGCAATGTAGGGGTGCCTGGGTAGGTAGCTCAGTGAGTTAAGCATCCTACTCTTGATTTTGGCTCAGGTCATGATTTCAGGATTGTGAGATTGAACCCCACGTTGGGCTCTGCATCAGGTGTGGAGGCTGCATGAAATTCTCTATCTCCCTCTGCTTCTCCCTCTTTCTCTCTTTCTCTAATAGTAAATAAATAAATAAACAAGAAATAATGTAGCTATTGTCTATTGAATGCCTGTTCCATGTTGGATCTTGTACTTGGCCTCTGACATAAAGAATCTCTAATCCTTTTACGAATGCTTAAGAAAGATTATCTGTGTTTTACAGATGAGGAAATAGACACAGAAGTTATACGACTTATCCAAGATCACACACCACAGTAAATGTCAGAGCAGAGTCGATGTAGTCTGAATTCAAATATGTGCCCTATTAGTCTAGGAATGCCTTCTTGCTCCCTCACTAGAGGAAGTATAAACTGAGTAACCCTATTTGGGGTGTGTGTTAAAGGCTACCTTAAAGTGTTGACAAGTGGTACAGGTATAGAGGAGAGTTTATTTATTCATAGTCTTATCCATGTTGGAGAAAAAAAATGCCTGGGAGTGGTAGCTCCATGACACATAGAATTCTATCTTCTCAGACCTCAGTACCCCTTATAGGAAAATTCAAGGTTACCCCTGAGGGAAGGCCTCCAAGAGAGGTCTAGACATGCAAGCCAGCAGAAAGGAGGAGTCAGGAGATTTTTCTCCTTCTCTTTCTATAATTCAACTGGCTTCTCCATGTTATGAAAGCAAGCCACCATTCCTGTTTCAATTTCCATACACTTACTTTCCAAGCCTGATCTTATGGATTCCTCACCATCACCTGAGGAGGAAGGGTAAGGTTCACTATTGTCACTATTATTCCCTTAACTCAGAGAAGCAGATTCTCTGAGGATTAAAATCTTTCTCAAGATAAACATGTCAACGAGTTGTAGTGCTAGATCTTAAATCCTCTGATTTCATGCACATTACTGGCAGTTAAAATGACAGAAGCCAGGATCCCTGGGTGGCGCAGTGGTTTGGTGCCTGCCTTTGGCCCAGGGCGCGATCCTGGAGACCCGGGATCGAATCCCACGTTGGGCTCCCGGTGCATGGAGCCTGCTTCTCCCTCTCCCTGTGTCTCTGCCTTTCTCTCTCTCTCTCTGTGTGACTATCATAAAAAAAAAAAAAATTTTTTTAAAAATGACAGAAGCCAAGATCTTGTATGATATATGTATGGACCAGTCAAGCCTTTGGGGCAAGCCTGTGGACCACTAGAAGAAGAAGATGAGTTCAGCACTGGATTGCTGAAAGAGAGAACAGAGCATAAATGAGCATAAATGACCCTCTGTGAGGGTCACAGATGGAATTGTATAGCCAGCCAGTTAGCCAACCACCACCAGGTACAACTCATATAGGTAGGCCACATCCTATTCTCACTGGACTCCAGCATGTCCCACCTTTGGTATTCTTGCTATATATTTCTCCAACCCCGTCCCAGGCTGCTGAGCCCCACAAAAGCTAAGTTCCTGGATATTGTTGCAAATAGCAACAGAGAAATTAAATTTCCATTTTCCTCCAAGGCTAAGGATGACCTCCAATCGTTCATATGCAGATAGCAGTAATGAAAGATGCAGAAGAAATGCAAGTTGTAAGTAAAGACAGAGTAAGAAGATACCCCGAATTTTTCTGCTGTTGTTGCTCTTCTGCATCTAAAGGCAGCCGACACAAGGCTCATTCTAGAGTCCTTCTTGTTGTGTTTTATGCTAAACATGTAATCTTCTCATAGGGGTCAGAAGGCCTGTTTTAAACTGAGTAAACTGAGCACACCCACACACAATCTCACAGAAAAGTATGACAAAGTGGCATTTTAAAACTCTACAAACCTGGCTTCTTTATAACTAACCAAAATGGCCCCTACTTTACTCCTCCATCAATGACCCCCACTTAGCAAATGTCTCGGCCATTCACTCCATTGCCCAGCAACTTGGGATTCATTTTTCACTTCCCTCTTTCATCTTCAATATGTTCTGTTGGTTCTAATGTTAGAATTCATGCACATCTCTTCACTGCCACTAGTCTTATTTATTCCATCATCCATATTCTTGACTTTATTGAGTGTCTCCCACATTCCCTCTACCATTACCACCCTCCACTCTGCTTCTGGCATGATTCTCATTAGGCTACAAACCTGCTTAAAACACCATATTGTCTCCTCCTTGCCTTCCAGATAAATTCTAAACCTTTAAATATGATTTATTGTGAGTTGCAGTTTAGCCTCTGCTAACTTCTCCAGCCGAGTTCATCCTTCCTCCTAAGCCCTCTGAAGCTCCATTCCAACCATAATGAGCTCCCTATTATCTCTCAGGATCCAGGTTTAGCTCTCCTCAAGGTCTCTGCCCATGGTGCTCCTTTAATCAACAATGGCACAGGACCTTTTCACCTGGTTTCCCATATTACTTCCTCAGACATTTTCTATGAGACCCCCCACTCCACCACTTTGCACTCCAAACACCTGTGTCAGCCTACATGTCACCTACTCCTCCTGAGTCTTGTACTTCTGGTCTGGAACAAATTGCCCCTTATATCATAATTGCTTGTTTAGTTCTTTTTTTAAAAATTTTTATTTATTTACGATAGTCACACACACACACACACACACAGAGAGAGAGAGAGAGAGAGAGAGAGAGAGAGAGAGGCAGAGACACAGGCAGAGGGAGAAGCAGGCTCCATGCACCGGGAGCCCGACGTGGGATCCGATCCGGGGTCTCCAGGATCGCACCCTGAGCCAAAGGCAGGCGCTAAACCACTGCACCACCCAGGAATCCCATGCTTGTTTAGTTCTTCCTTCCAGACAGAGAACTCTGAGAGGTAACAGACTATTCATTCTGAAGCATAGTGCCAGGCATGTGGAAACACTCAATAAATATTTATTGCTTTCTTTTCCTTCTTTCTCAGTTTCATTGGCACTGACCACATCAGCCACAGTTAGTTCCTCTCAAACACATCCCCAGCCTCCACAGTCTCTTCACTCCCTCTTTATGTCCCTCTCAGGTTCTCCCTTCCTTTCCACTCAGAAAAAGTTGTTTCAGGCTCATGCCATGAAATGTCACTTCAAAATATTTGACAAAAAAAAAAAAACAGAGAGAAGCTTAGTGTTGTTTTCTTTTTTTCCTCCAGTCGTCCGTAGTGACAGGATGAACTGAGCATGTAGTGGATCTGAGTTGCCATGGTAACAGATAATGGTCTAGTCCTTTCACTTTCTTTGTAGGGGAAAAATATATCTCTTTTTTTTTTTTTATAACTAGCAAGGGATGAGGATTTATCTTACCATCTGCTAGATACCTAATAGCCCAAAGGACTCGTTCTCAATTACCTACTGCTTTCATTCTATTCTGGAAATTTTGCTGCTGGTCAAAATGGTTCATCAGAACTGACACTGCCACTGGTGCCAATCCTGTGGTTGTGATTCTGGAGTCTCACAAAGGCTTGGCAGGAGGAATTCTGAAATGTTTGACTCAAGGGGTCTGGAGAAAGGAATGTGTATGTGTGTGTATTGGTGTGCACACATGCATATGTGTCTGTCTGCAGTGGGGAACAGGTAAAAGAGAAGATAGGTTTCACATTTTTGTCCTGGATGAACTAGGTCATTAGATGTACCAACTCAGGGACTCTCTGAACATGAAGTCTTTACTATAAAGATCAGAAGATTCTTTGAGGCCCAGAATCAGTGTACACCCTCTAATTGGTTATACGTGTAGGAGTTAGAGACGGCTGCTCATAGACATTCTTGACTTTAAGTAGGGCAGCCACATTTCCAATTTTTTGGTTAGAAAAAAGATCTTCACAGAAAAAGGCATTTGGATATATAAGAGAATAAAGATAAACTACCGCCAATTCAAACTCTAGGAGACAGATCTCCTCCACCCCCACCAATTTTTTGTTTCAGGAAAAAGAAAAAAAAATCTTCAATTTGTAGAGCATTTAGATTTCCCTGGGTCATTTCTCATTTGGGTCACCAATACTATAAAGGTTGGCATGGTGGATTACCCTGAAGTACAGAAAGGCTAAATGACCTCCCAAGGATCACAGAGCAACTTCATGACAGACTCCATGAGAATCCAGGTTTGCAAACTTGAAATCGAATGATAATCCCTACCCACCGTTTAAGGACTCCCTCTTGAGGGAGAACTGGGACTTCTGACAGTAGCCACCTCCTTTGCATTCTACTTCTGCTGGCTGTAACATATACATTCATGGAAAAATCCTCTGGGGCTAGACATTTATGTGCAAGAAAATTTTTTGGTCATCTAGAAGATTCTCTGTATGGAGTCTATACCCATGTTGTAAATTGAGTTTGCTACTGTTGCTCAATTTAGTGTAGTCAGTACTAATGTGATCTTCATTTTAAAAATTAAGACTCACAAAAGTTAAGTTCCTTGCCCAAGGTCAAGGAGTCAATAACTTGTGGAACCAAATTTGAGGAGAAAAGCAAAGGAAACAAGGGAAGGGGAAAAAGGAAAACATATGGGTAAATCTTTTACGTACTGAGCTCTGGGCCGTGTGCTGGGAACTTTTACATACAGGATTTGATTTAATCTCCTACCATTCTTCTCACAGGGTATCTATTCTATGCATGAGGAAATTGAGTTCAAGGAGGTTAGACTGTGTTTTGGAAATCATACATCAAGTAAGTAGCAAAGCAGAAATATCAGCTCAGTTTTACCTGGTGAAGCCTATGCTCTTAACCTTTATAAGACAGCACCCATATGCAGCATTAGTGATGTCAATTTTGAAAAGCTACAGGGAAATATACCCTGTGGAACAACTTGAGGACTAAAGAAGGCTAAGAGATGCTCTTAGCTCCCTATGTATGGAGATGGGGAGTATGAACACAGGCATTCTCAAACAGGGTTCAACAAATGTTCCATCATCTTCAGTGAAATGGACCCAGAGTTGTATTGGTGAAAGGACATGGCTATCCAACACTTATTAGTTGTGTGATAGTGGGCAAATTGTCACCCATATATGAAATCTGCAGGTTGAACTTGATTAGTATTGATAGAAAGACTTCAAATCACATGCCAATGCTGATTAATTAATTGACAGTGGATGCCTGGAATGTTGTGTTGTGAAGGACTCTGAGGGTGCACCTAAGTCCTGATCATTTAGTGATCTCTGCCTGGGCCATTGGAGGTGGGAAAGGGGGCACATGTCATAGAGTTGCCATTCCAAGATTGATGAATAGTGAACATTTATAGCTTTATCAGCTTTGTTTATTTGCTCAGTTTTTGGCAAAGCAAATTCCATTTTTATCTATATTTGCTTCAGTAATAAATTCTCATTTGGTGTGGATATTTATTATCAAACTACAAGGAAGAATCTTCATTAGTGAAGAATTTGCTGCACAAATGCATCTTCCTCCTCTCCAGCCCCATGATAATTTCATGGGCTTTAATCATTCCAAACTTTTGCTTGTAGCTTCCCAGATTAAATAATCTTGAAAACTTCAGCATATTTCCTTTAAAAATATCATTAAAATGATTAGAAGAATGACAGTAGGAAGGAAGAAGGATTTTTTATTTATTGAAAAATTTAGGATTTTTTACTTTGGAAAGAGGCAGTTTAAAGGCAACCTAATTGAAACAGATAAAAGCACAACTAGTGGTTATAGGGCTTGTGGGCTTTTCATGAAATACACAAATGCAATGATGAAGCAGCTTCTTTAGAAAACTGACTGAAGAAAGTTGTTTCAGAGTACGAACTTTCAAGGTGTGATCTGAAGAATGTTTAGAGTTTGTTGGAAGTACTTCAGGGAAGGTAGGTGTTCATATTATGACCATTTTACAGATGAGGAATCTGAGGCACAGAGTAATGCAGGTTAAGTAGGAGACAGGAGTATGTGTGGAGTTTGGCTGGGTGGCCATTAGCTTCATTTCTCAGCCTACATCTCTCAGCTCCTCTAATTTTCTGCTTTGTGATTTACATTTCCATGCAAGATTTAATGTGAGTAAACATAAGTTTGAAAACCATGTACTTAGATAAATAATAAAACATACTGTTTCACATAACAGCCAAGAAAATTACTGAATCTATTATATAAAGGACTGCTTCAGAAGACTGTTAAGACAAAATCATTGATTCAAAAAATTTGGAACATTTCTTGAAGGATTTGCCCAAAGACAACTGCTGGAGGAAGCTGTGCTCTAACATTACAGTGAGGAAATATCATGCCCCCCGCCTCATTCTAGGATACATACTTTGAGGGTAACTTAGTATGGTAAGTCTAAATTCCCAGCCTTCTAAATTGCTTAGTGTAGATGGCATCCTGCTTATTCTGAACATCTTTTCTAGAAGCACTCTTGTTGTTTACATAGAAAATAGTATGCTTGCTCCTGAGATGGTAGGAGGATCCAAGAAGTAGCAAGTACTCAGAATTAATTAACTTTGATTTACAAAGCAGCATCACTGACATACATGATAATTAAAATCTCACATTAGTTATTATTCTATTTGCTTTGCTAAGCAACACACACACACATACACACACGGAAAAAGGAAAGTGTCATTCCTACTGTGATCCAAAGAACATTTGGGTTTTCTTGGAATTACTCCAGGGATAGCTATAGGGAACAGAATTTATTTTGAAAATCAGAAGAGACAGTCTTAAATGAACAATCCACACCTACTACATCACACACATCATAACAAATACCTACAATAATAATGCTGATGACAGTTAACATTTATTGAGTCCTCATCTTATTCTAGGTACTGTCGTAAATGTTTTATATTTACTAATTAATTTAATCCACATGCCAACCTTTTGAGGTAAGTGTTCATATTATGACCATTTTACAGATGAGGAATCTGAGGCACAGAGTAATGCAGGTTAAGTGGTATGGTCAGAATTAAAATGTAGTGTGTTTTGCTTCAGATTCCATGGTCTGAATGACTAAACTGACTATATTATGACTTCTTCTAGTGCAAAGTTCTTTAAAGAAAATATCTTACTAAGCCCTTACAACAATCACCCCAACTTACAGAAGAGAAAACTGAGGTTCACAAACATTAAGAAAGTTGCCCAAGGTCATGCAGTGAGGAAATTATGGTCTGTGAGTTCAGATTTGAGTCCAAGGTTTATGATACTTTCTACTACAGCAGGCAACCTGTCATATGTAGTATAAATTATGACCACTTTCTTTTTTTTATGCTTTTCATTTTATTTTATAGCATTTCAAGTCCCATGTGAAGTATAACAGATATGTTACAGAGAAGTGACTCATCTACATCTAACAGACCTTAAACAGTCTGGGCATAAAGCACCTAAAGCTAAGAGCCCCAAGCCTAGTCACTCTGAGGCCTTCATTTTACTTTTAAAAAGAACATCAGGTTCTTCAAATCAGGGACACCAACACCAGGAACCATTTTCATCATCATCATTATAATCGCGCTTAGTGACGAGGTATGGATTGCTAATTCGCACAGCTTCCAGCAGCTTCTGAGCTTCCTCATCAAATGCTTCTTTGCACACCCCCAGAACTTTCGGTTTACATTCAAGAGACCTCAAGACTTCACATAACTTCATCATTCCTTCATACCCTAAAGTACTCTGTTTCAGGTTTATTTTTATCAGGTTTTGGTTGCTTCTAAGAGTAGATGAGAGATCCTGACAGCATAGGGAGGTCAAAGCACAGTATTCCAATCAAAGCCTCTGAATATTGCAGTTTGGATGTCTCAAAGCCTCACACAGAATTTTTACTCCATCATCCCGCAGGTCATTGTGCCCAAGGTCCAGATTCCATAGGTGTGAGTTGTTCAGAATAGCAGAAGCCAGATCCAGACCACACATACTAGTAAGAACACAGCCCATCAATTCCAAGCCCTGAAGCTTACAGCTTGGATGCCGAAAGGCATCACACAGAAGCTTTATTCCATCATTTTGTATCCAGTTTGACCCCAGATCCAGATGTATCAGGCTCTTGTTGCACAGGAGAGCAATTTTTTTTTCTTTAAGGATTTATTTATTTATTTATGAGAGAGAGAGAGAGAGAGAGAGGCAGAGAAACAGGAGAAGGGAGAAGCAGGCTCCATGCCGGGAGCCCGATGCGAGACTCGATCCCAGGACTCCAGGATCATGCCCTGGGCCAAAGGCAGGCACCAAACCGCTGAGCCACTCAGGGATCCCCAGTTATGACCACTTTCTGTTTAATATATACAGATATAAAGAAAGCTGTTGGTAAGATGACAGAAATTTTTCCAAGAGCATTATAATCATCATCCCAAATACCATCCATATAGATTCCCAAGTCTCAAACACATAGTTAACCTATTCCCAAGGCAAAGGTTGCTGGGAAATAAATGTCTTGACAAATTGAGGTCTTCATGTGGCTCAGGATTTTATTGTTTCTTGTCGGGAAAGAGACAATGGAAAGTCAAAACAAATAAGCTTTCAAAGATATGTAATCAGGGGTACAAATAAAGATGTGAAATGGAACTCAAGGATGATGTATTGTAAGGTTCTGTGGCAGTGACATATGTTCTCAGACACTGTATTTTAGCAAATCGGTACTCCTATGACCTCTAAGCTATGCCTTTGACTCTAAAATGATTGGTGTAACTCAATCCATATTTAATAATGAAGATTACCCAAGATGAGGCCACTGATGTCACTGATGTGCAATTTCTAAACAATCACTGCCTTTTTAGTTCTTTGTGGGCTGGTTGAGCACTGAATGACTGCACCAGAAGAACCTTCTAGAGATGATCAAGGTCAGGAGACTGCAGGACCCTGGTACTAGAGAAGCAGGCAGTCATGTGATGACCACTCTGGTTAGCACTAGAGGGATAGAAACATGCTCTCCATTGGGTCGCAGCCCCTCATATATGAAAAGGAAGCTAAAGGACACAGCCTCTTATCCTTGTCATAGATATACTTTATTTTGCTTTATTTCATTTTTCTACAGTTTTGAGGTATATTTGATGTATAACAAACTATATATATTTAAAGTGTACAATCTCATGAGTTTGACATAAGTTATACATTTATGCAATCATTGCAATCAAGATAATGAATATATCCATCACTTCAAAAGTTTCCTTTTGCTTCTTTATAAATCCCTGTCCCTCATATGTCTGTCCTCAAGAATTGGATTTCCTTTCTGTCCTATAGACATGTGTTTTTAATAATTTTATATAAATAGAATCATATAATGTTTGGGGGTGAGATGGGGAGTGTGCTTGTCTTCTGTTATTCAGCACAATTATTTTAATATTCATCTATCTTGTATTTACCAGTAATTTATTCCTTTTTGTTGTATGTATAGTGTATACTCCACAGTATTTGTGTTTCCAGTTTTGGGCTAGTATAAATAAAATTGCTCTAAACATTTATCTATATGATGGAATAGAAGCTTCTTTTTTCTTTTGGGTACTTAGGAAGGGAATTGCTAGGTTGAATAGTGGGGATATAATTAATTCAATATAACTGGGTATAAATGGGTATATAGTTATAAAATTAATTTAATTTTTAAGCAACTTCTAGACTGCTTTACAGAATGATTTTTTACCATTTTGAATTCCCACCACAGTGTATGAAAGTTCTAGTTGCTCCACATTCTCAGCAATGTGTGGTCTTTTTAATTTTTAACCATTCTAGTAGGTTGCAGTGGTATTTCCTTGTGAATTTAATTTGCCTTTCCTTAATGACCAAAGATGTTGCATGTATTTTGTGTGTTTTTTGCTATCTGCAATTTGTTTTTAGTAAAATGTCTTCAAATATTTTCCCTATTTTTTTTTTTTTGATTACTGGTCTTTTTTTTTTTTTTAAGTTATGAGTTCTCTACATATTTCAGATATAAGTCCTATGTTAGATATGTCATGCAAATATTTTCTCCCAGTCTACAGCTTTATTCTTATAACAATGTCTTTTCAAGTGCACACTTTTTGGTTTTATGAAACCTGAATTGATTTTTTTCTTTTATAGTTCATTCTTTTGTGCCATATTTAAGAAATCTTTGCCAAGCCCAAGGTCACTAAAATTTTCTCTTAGGTTTTTTCCACCAGAAGTTTTATAATTTTAGATCTCATGTTTAGATTTATGATCATTTTTTAGTTAATTGTTTATGATATAAATATTTAAGATTAATTTTTTTTGCATATAACCATCCAATTGTTTTAGCACCATGGATTGAAAAGATTATCCTTTTCCCATTGTATTACCTTGGTGTTTTTGTTGAAATCAGTTGATTATATGTATGTGTGTACATTTCTGGACTCTGTTTTATTGATCTAAATGTACAGGCTCATATTTGACATGAAACTAATCATGTTTTCCTTGAAGGCCTGGATTATTTGAATCTTTTTATTGGCTTTAAAAGTAGATATGACCAAATCAAATGACAAGAGGAGATTATTCATAACTGGGTAGGGAATATATTGGGTTAATGTACACCGGAGGATAAACTTTGTAAGAACAGAGATACTGTATTATTCGCCCTTATTCCCAATGAACAGATTGAGATTAGACATGGTGTATTTGGAGGATAGTTGAAATAGGAACTAGGTAATCTTAGATCTAGTGCTGGCTTTGTCGTTCACTAGTACTTGATCTTGAGCAGTTACTTAGTTTTCTAAGCCTCCATTCTTAAATAAAGGGGAATGTTAAAACAAGTAGATAACAGAAGACTGGAAAGTCAGTGTGGTAAGGAAGGAATGTGCATACCGGAGAGGGACTAGAATGACATTTTGCTCTCTCTAGAAATCTAAAGGCTAACGTAGAAAGTAGTTCAGTTAACTGTGTATGGCAACAGAGCAGGATTTCTCAACCTCAGCACTTTAAGTCAGATAATTCTTTGCTGGGGGGTGGGGGACCTATTGTGTGCATGTAGGATGTTTACAGTATCTGTGGTACTCTACGCTCCCAAATGTGGCAATCAAAAATGTGTCCAGATGTCGTCAGTCAAATGTCTATGGGGGAGATCACCATGGTTGAAAGCCAAGGCTACCAGGGATACAAATAGTTCATTGTGATAGGTTGTAGGGAGATAACATTTTCAATAGCAGGGGGAACTTCATTGTGTTTAGAATTACCAGTTATCTAAGCTGCCTAAGGGTTGGGTGGTGGTGAAAGTATATTTTCTGTTATTACTTCAACAGTGATTGGCTACATATCACAGTGCATATATATTTTTAAAAGGTTTATTTATTTATTTATTTATTTATTTATTTATTTATTAGAGATGCAGAGAGAGAGAGGCAGAAACACAGGAAGAGGGAGAAGCAGGCTCCTCGCAGGGAGCCCGATGTGGGACTCGATCCTGGATTGCAGGATCACACCCTGGACCGAAGGCAGACGCTCAACCACTGAGCCACCCAGGAACCCCACAGTGGGTATTTAAACACTGAGTAGGATAGCTGAAGTAGGTGAAACTTGACTTAAGTTTTCTTGTCTGTCACATGTGTATTATAATGCCAAGAGCACAAAAGGTTCAGTGAAAATTAAATGAGATGATATACATAAAGGCCTCTGAACAGCATCTAAACATAGTATATACCTAAAATGTGGTGGACATTGTTATTACTGTAGAGGCAGAAACACTTACACACTAGAATCATTTTCCTACAACAGGAAGCTTTTTCCCCCATCCTTTCTCTTCCTGGTTCCTCTGCAAGGCAAGAAAGGATGCTTTCCTGACTGATCAAAGTATTGACATAGGGGTCACTAGCTGTCAAGGTCTTTGTATCCTGAAAAATTGTAGTCTCTTTTTCACACTTCTGTCTTACTGTCTGTGTGGTAAGCAGAAGTAGGCAGGCCTGGCCACTGGGAGAGTCTGCTAGCCTCTGTTCCTTTTCTGATTCAATGTTCTCTGTTGGGCAAGTGGACATGGCTCTTGAGGGACCTTACCATCTCTCTTTTCCTACTGGCATGTTTTGGAATACTGGGTCAAGATTTAGATGAGGAATAGAGGTAGCCTGTGTGGCTCAGTTGGTTAAGCATCAGACTCTTAATTTCAGATCAGGTCACGATCTCAGGGTTGTGAGATCAAGCCATGTATTGGGCTCTGTGCTTGGCATGGAGCCTGCTTGGAATTCTCAATCTCACTTTCTTTTCTCTCTCTCTCTCTCTCCCTTCCTCTCTAAAAAACAAAACAAAACAAAACACAAAACCAAAGATTCAGATAGGGAGTAGAAAGACAGAGGGACTAGGAAAGATTAATAATTGAGACCTCAGTAAACCTCGTGATTCAATCTAAACTATCAGAGCTTTGTAACGTTTTCAAACTCCTAATAACGTAGTACTTTGCATCCCTTTACTATTAGCCATTGCACATGGTTTTCCTGGGAAACCCATAAAATAGTAGGATGATTAACAAAGCTGGCTTTGGCCATTTTAGAGTCTCAGCCTTGATAACTACAAAATAACCATCAATTCAGCAACCCAATCCATGATAATTTACATTGTAATATTTAGCGTTTTTTTCATAAATAAATATTTATGATTCAAGAATCTGCAAAAAAAGGCTAGACTTGTCTTCCTGGGTCCTTTTAAGCTGTAATTATTTTCTCTGATTTTGCATTATTGTCTGCCTTTTCATAGAATTCTAGGCACAGATACCATTAAATATACTGTACCCTTCATGATAAGGAAAACCCTGCCTGGTATCTAGTGGATCAATCTACATTATGATTTTTTTCCAAAGCCTCTCCAGAAATGGCAATTCATATTTTGAAATAACACCTCAGTCTGTAAATTATATCATGATGGAAGCAGAGGTAAGTATGGTAGCTTATTCGAAGGCTCTAACACTGATAATAAGAGAATAGCTTTGTGCTCCATAAATGATGTCCAGTTATCTTTGACTGAATATACACAAAGAAAATAAAACAGTCACTTGTTTTTTGTTTTTTAAAGAATTTGCTTCTCCATGTGTTTTACTGATTTTAGTAGGGCATGGGTGAACGTCTGAGGTCTTTGTAAATCTAGTCTTTCCAAACACCAGAGCATGTTCTGTAGATGCTTATGGCAATAGGCTGGGTAAGAACAGTAAGTATGTACCCAAAGGAATATCTATCTGTCTGTTCCTTCCTATGCCCTCTCCTACCATCTCAAGTCATCACCTCCATACAAACATTTCATGATTACCTCCCATCCTCATAAAAGAAAAACTGCTTTCCTTTCAGAAGCACCTTCTTCCAGAGAGGAAATCTGAACACTGTCCTGTTTACTTAAATCTGTTCCTTTTTGAATATATTAACTCAGTCCCCATGCTTGCTGTCTCTATTCCAGAATCTTCTTACTAGGAATTCTGGAGTCCTTGGGCTTCCACTAACATTACTGCCACAACTGCAGAGGCAGCATTGATGCCCTGTTCTGAGAGGGTTTGGCCCACACTTCAGCATTTCACAAATATTCTCAGAGCAGCCTTCTTAGACAACAGAAGAAAGGGCCAGCAGTTTTAGGATAGGGCTCCCAAATTCAAAACATCAAGAGAAAGAGATCAACTTCCATTCTCATTCTAGGCAAATCGGGCAGTCTGAGCATCTGCCACCCTCAGAATGTAAGTCAACACCTCCACTTACTTATGGGTAACAGGAACTTTACAAACACAATGGCAGTGTTGGTATTTCAGTGAAAGGAGGTGTGACTGGGTTTTAAATTGTGTGCATGCAGCTTGAAAAAATCAATAACCAAGTAGACTAGAATCCTTCTTTTCCCATGACCTTGCTTCTGATATACCCAAAGACAATAATCCTGGATAAAAGGTACTGTGATTGCCACTAATGTCCCAATCAGCAAAATGAAGATTTTCTGCTTTGTAGGCAAGGATTCCTATCCTTTACATTATACGGTGTAATAAAACCTCCAAAGAAATGTTGGGAGCTGATCTAGGATTGCTGAGGTCCTACTTTTCCAATTAAATGAAAAACAAAACCCAAACCCCAAACTACCTTTATACTCACGTGGTTTTATTCTGATGTTAGGAATGATATGATGCATATGATGCAAATGATAGTCCTTAAGTTAATCTCACTTTATGAAAACCCTATTATATATTTTTATTTTTCTCACTTTGCTGAAGACTGACTTGAGGGCAACGATAGTGCTATTTCTCCCACACAGACACATTTGTCCAGAACATGGCAAAGGACATCTGGAGTTTGACACGTGCTTCCACTGAGTTTCCAGGGGATTTTCCAAGCTTAGTGGAGAAGTTCCAGGCTCATCAGGATTGATATTCTCACCTTTGCATCTTCCCTGAGGTACATGGGCAATCTGAGGAAGCATGGCTCTGGGCAATGGGAGAAAAACTTGTTCTGACTGAATATTCCTAACCTGTCAGGCACTGTGCTTAGTGCTTATGTATATTTCAATCCATAAAAAATGATAGAGAAGTTTTATCCCCTTTTTATAAATGATGAGACTATATGTCAGAGAGATTAAGGAACTTGTCTGAACTCACAGTGCCATTTAATAATAATTCTGGGATTTGAACAAACATCTGTCTGACTCCCAAATCCTTGATTTGGAATTAAATATCTCTCCATGAAATGGATTACAGCTATTACTTTAGTACAAGCAAAAATTGATACTTGGGGGAGGGGAGAATCAGTCCTTCTCTGCCTGGTTCTGGTTCCTAAAATGTTAGACCTTTAATTATTTTACATAAACCTTGAAACCTTAACAAAGCAATTTAATCGCAGATGTTTGCTATGCTGATGTCTGGAAATGTCCTGAGCTTTATGAATAGGATAGTCACATGAGGAAGTTGCTGTTTTTCCACCAGAAACAGACATATATAAACTTGGTATCCTTGGCAATTTGGGGATATATTCCTTTAAACACTTGTATTTTGGATTTGGTGAATCTGACCTTCACAAGTCTGTATTCCTTGCACTTCTTTTTTTTTTTTTTTTTGCAGTTTAATTGCTTTGTGCATTTATTAGCTAATATTAATGCATCAAGGAGGGAACAAAAGCTCACAAACAATCACACAGTTTCACAAGACACATAGCAGGGAAAAAATGGACTTAAGAAGGATCAACAGTATCCTAGGGTCTTGGTGGATGCATTCCTGGGGGAGGTGGACCTCTAATTCCTGGTGGAGGGGGTCTCATTCCTGGAGGGGGCATGCCTATAGGCGTCCCTCGAGCAGGCAGAAGCCCAATTGGTGGGCCCATAGGTGGTCTCATACCAGGTGGAGGAACCATAATGCCTGGAGGTGGTGTTGCTCACCCTACAGGAGTGGGTGGGGTCCCCTGTCCTGGTGGGTATTGAGTTGGGACCCCAGCAATGCTGGCAGTAGCAGCATTAACTTTTCCTTTCCTGTCCTGAATGTTTCTATCATTCAGCATTTCTTTGTCACTTTAGTTTTCTTTCAAGGTTTTCTTGAATCGGTTCCCTACTCTGTTAGCATCCCCAAGTGCGTGAGCCTCTTTCCTTCCTTCCAGAAAGAGCACCTTGTGCTATGGGGTCTTGGCTATTGTTGGCATTGCCATCATCATCTGCTACTCCTATCGCTATCACTGTTATCTATTCAACATTTGCTATATGTTTGAATGTTTCTAAATCCTCTAATCCTAGTGCAAAGATTCCTATCCTTTGCAAGGCATCCTTTGCTTTCTGGAATGTATGCAGCATAATTATAATTATTTTCACTTTGAAAAAAAAGAAGACTAAGGTTTAGACAGATTATGCTATTTACCTAAATTCATGTGGCTGGAAATTAGTAAAACTGGGAATATAAGAGAGCTTTGACCATAATGCATGCTGTTAACCACTTTATATATCCTCTCCTCTTTATCTGGAAGACTTTCCACAATTCCTCTGACTACCCATACTTAAGACCAATAGCAAGGCCTTTCTCATTTTCCTGGGCCACAGGAATTCCCTCTCCTCTAAACTCCTCCAACATTTAATCAGTACCGTAACATTAGGTGTTTTCCTGTTTTGTATCATTTGCCTCTATGTTACAAGTTCTCTTTCTTCTCAGCAAAAATGTACCTGAGTTGGGATTCCATAGGCACGCGAGAGATAATTTGGCAACAATGTAAATTAACTAAAAACATCCCTATTTTTACAGCCAGTGAACACACTGATGGGCGGAATTTCCAATAAATTACCCAGGTGGGCCCAGAGCTTTGAGAATGTCTAGAAGGATGCATTCAGGAAGCTAATGGGTCTCAATGGTCTGGCAATACAACCTCAGCTGACTAATCATTCATTCTTTCTTTCCACAAATACTTATTGAGCACGTAAACTATCAGATCCCATGAGAGGTACTGGGGATATAGTGGGAAATAAAACAGATATTGTAGACAAAGTTCCATAAAACAGGAGCCTCAGTCTTGAGCTGGCAGTCTGTCATGGGAAAGTAAGAGAGCGTCCCCAGTGTCATGGAAACACAAATGCTCCTGAGGCCACTCTGACCTCTACTGTCACATTTGCCTCTGTCTTGGTGCCAGATGTGCCCTCTTGCTGCACACAGATAGAGGCTCATTAGGTGAGGCTGGAGTGGTACATGCACATCTGTTTGAACAGAGGAGGGAAAAGCATCATTTAAATCCTTGGCAAGATTCATTGTCTCTATATATTCAGTTGCTTCCTAGGAGCTCCACCTTTCTTCCCGCTCCCCCCTTGAAAGGTTTTCAAGACTGCTCTATTGCCAAGCTCCTCTTCAAACTGACTGTATTTGTTATGAAGATTGACAGAAGAGGTGAACTGTGTGTTACATGAGGAACAGTGCACAGTACCTGGAATTGAGATGGGGCTCACATTTCACAGTTGCGGCACATCCTACAAGGCCCACACAATTGCTCTATTAAATTAAATGACTGCAGTCTCCATCTGCACGAGTAATCTCTAGATACGCTGGGTTCCTTTACAGCCAATAGCCTGCAGGTGTGCAAATAAGCACTCCGTCCACACCAGATGTCAGGGCCTAATTAAAATATAGAATGAAAGTGTTCTTCCCTAGGTGCTGAGCAGTCAGTGTTGCCGGGCTTCTTGGGACAGGAAGTGGCAAAGGCAGAGAATTTAATTTTACTTGTAGAAGCAAATGGCTGCAAGAAATCCACCTCTTGAGAGCCACTTAGCAAGAAGTAGAAAGTCAAAAAGAAACACTGAAACCACCACATTCACTCATTCAGGATCATAAGTTGGTTACCATAATTCTGTGTGGCCACTTTTTAGACCAAGGACAGGGACTCCGTTAAGGATCTCAGCCTGATTTTCAGACCCTTGAGTCACCCTGCCCTGATGATGAGCATGTTGGACAGTTCATAATTTTGCCTTACTGTGCAGCTGTATCATGTGGATGCTAAGAGGGGTTCTAAATGCTTAAGAGGAAAAACACCTGAAGAGGTCAGTTACTTAATTAACAAACAGTGAAAAGTGTTAAGTAGTAATTGCGTTTTACAACCCGTAGGAGCCCAAGTATGGATAATAAAGGTTTATGATTATTTAAGGATTTACGAAATCCCCCCACACACATTTCTTTCCTAATATATTCTCTCCTTCCTCCTTTCCTCCCTTTCTCCCTCTCTAGATGCCCATTTGCCTGTCACTCTTTCTCTGTATTTTTAGTTTTCCTCCTCCACTTTCCCATACTCCCCTCTTCTGCCTCCTTCCCATCGCCCAAATTTTTTGCTGTAAGGTGAAAAAACATGAATTTTAGTATTAGAAAGAGTTCTATGAGTATGAGTTCTGCCTTGGGTGTATTTTCTTTTTCTTTTCACTAAATATATATATATATATTTCTATATCCCAGGTTTAGTTTAAACGTCAGATGAATTCAACTCCAAGGCACCTTTTCAAAAAACAAAATTAAGTTGTTTAAAATCTGGATAGCTCTCAGTTCATTTCTCAAGGACTTCAAGGAGCACTGCCTTTTTTGTTTAGAAGGAATCTTTTTGGGATCCCTGGGTGGCTCAGTGGTTTAGTGCCTGCTTTTGGCCTAGGGCGTTATCCTGGAGTCCTTGGATTGAGTCCCGCATAGGCTCCCTGCATGGAGCCTGCCTCTCTCTCTCTCTCTCTCTCTGTCTCTCATTAATAAATACATAAAATCTTAAAAAAAAAAAAGATAGGGTTTTTTCATATCCTTAGTGCTGTATCTTTCAACATGCAGTATTTTTATCTCTAGTTGTATACCTGGTAACTTTGCTCAGTACGCTTTTGACAGTTGTGCATTTATTTTAACATAAGCTTAGAAGAAAGTGAAGTACATCAAAACCATGATGGCATGGATATGAAAAAAATTATTTAATGAATAGATGATATGCAGGTGGCATGAATAGGTGGCATATAGTTAGGGGAAAAATAATGAATGACTGCAATTTTAGAAAGAAAGTATTTATATAAAGCCTGTTTTATATGCTGATCATATATTTAGGGTGAGGTTCACACTTACATTCACACATTGCCATCGCCATTCTTTAAAATTATTGAGACTCTGAGTAGTTCAAATTCACCCAATGAGATAGAGCTGGGACTGAATCATGGCTCTGGCCTCAGTTCTGGAGCTGCACACTTTCAATGGTACACACGATGCCCATAGAAGTTGGTGCAGTGCCTGTACCTGGTAAGCTTGGACAGCTGTTCATCAGCATTATCATTTACATAAAAAATCTTTAAACTCTAATGTCAGCCCTGTCAGGTAAATGTTCATCTCTTCCTTTTATCTTTTTAAAGACTTTATTTATTTATTCATAGAGAGAGAGAGAGGCAGAGACACAGGCAGAGGGAGAAGCAGGCTCCATGCAGAGAGCCCGATGTGGAACTCCATCCAGGGTCTCCAGGATCACGCCCTGGGCTGCAGGCAGCACTAAACCACTGCGCCACCGGGGCTGCCCCATCTCTTCCTTTTAAAGGTGATAAAATAGGTATGAAAAGGTTAAGTGACGTGCAGCTAGTGTTGAGGAGTATTTGGGATTATTTCTAGAGGGTCTAATAATACATTACCATTAGCATCTTTAACCCTCTTTCCTACTAAGTACTAGCCAAGGGTCTTGGGTGTCCTATATATAGGGTGTAATTATAAACAAATGAAAATAATCTTTAAAGAAGTATTTCACAAGCTGCATGTAAAAAAAATAAGTCATTCTCATCTCATTATTCTACTGCCCCATCTTGCTTTGATCCAAGCCAGAGTTGATGAGAAAATATATCTATAGTAGGAAGAACTCTGAGACAGTCCCCAAGGTTCCTGGCCCTCAGTCTATACATGCCTTCTCCTATTAATTCAATTAAATACAATTCTAGGGACTGCTGGAATTGGGTCTGACAGATGTAATTCACAGGTACCAAAGCCACTGACTTTAAGGTAGATCATTCTGGGTGAGTCTGATTAATCAGGTGAGCTCTTCAAAGGGACTGGCAAGGGAGATTTGAAGTGTGGGAGGGCTTTGATGGGAAAGAAATTTTCCATTTCTGGCTTTGAAGATGGATGGATAGATGGGGCCACATGGCCGAGAATGTAGGTAATTTCTAGAATCTGAAAATAGTGCCAGATCTGACAACTAGCAAAGAAATGGAGTCTGCAGTGCTACAACTGCAAAAAATTGAATTTTCCAAAAACCTGAATGAGCTTGGAAGTAGCTCCATAAGGAATAGAGCCCAATGAGTACCTTGATTTCAGCCTTGTAAGACCCTGAGGAGAGAACCCAGTCATGCCTTGCCTGGACTTCTGACCTACAGAAACTATAACATGATAAATGAATGCCGCTGTAACCTAAATTTCTGATAATTTGTTACATAGCAATAAAAAACTGATTCAGTGTCTAAAGCCCTAAATGGTAGCCATATTGTATAAATTGTGTTATATATATATATGCACTCAAATGAACCATTCACTATAGTTTTCATCCTTAGATTTGAGTAATTTTACTACTTAATAGAAGACAAAACCGCAATCTAGGAGCAATTATAATATCTAACATTCATTGAACAATTATGATGTACTCATTGTGCTAAGTACTTTTCATGCATTAAATCATTCAATCTTTATAATCTTAGGAAGCAGGCACATTATGAATCCTTATTTTACAACTGAGGTAATTGAAGCATAAAGAAATATTGAGGGCGACAAATATTCTGTTATTTAAAGGAAAGGTCATTAATATTTATGGCATTTATTAAAAATGCTTTTAATTAACAAGTTGCTTACTTTAAGTAAAGATAGGGATGTTCCATTTTTCTTTTTTATGTGCCTTCATGCTCATCTTAGGTCTGTGATCCCCACTCCTTATGCTTATATTTCCTCATCCTTACAATGATGATAAATAAAAAGCATTGATAAATGAGACTAAAGGATAAACAAGAGTATTATGCTTGTAGGACTGCTAAAGTTATCTCAATACTCAGCACATTTCTTGACACCTGGTCACCTCTCAGGAAAAGGAGGACTTCTTAAAACTAACCACGAGTTAGAAATGTAACACGTGCCATCCCTTATTGGTTTGGGTGCCTGGTTTGCTCTTTTGATTTGGTCGTTTCCATCTGAGGCATGATGCCTGTCATCACCCAGGAAGACATTTAGAAGTGGTCTCTGTGGGAGGAAGCTGCGATGCCTGTGCTCTGGCCTTGTGTCCTAAAAAGTCAGCCTTCTCTGGAGCAGGGCAGCGATGCTTCAACACTCAGACTGATCGCACATCTCCCTGGGTTTAGGTTTCTGAGATGTATACTGTAAGTCCTTAGGGAGAAATCTGATGATACCTCTAAACAGTTGCTAACACATCATAGACCAGGACACACAGCCCACACTTGAGGCAACAAAACAGCATTTGTTATTTCCTTAATTTAGTTTAACTTATTTGGTAAGGGCATTAGACTGAAAATCAGAAAAGCTGATATTTGTTTTGTTATTATTATTAGTACAATTTGCTAGTGAGTTCTATGGTTCTGGGAACTTTAAGTTTCTTGGACTCCCACGGCTTAGGTCACAGGCCCCCCGAGATCATTTTAAGGACCAATAATAATCTGACTACTTAAGAATCAGCCATGCAGTTTTGAAAATAATAGAAGCCTGGTTTCTATACTCAGAAATTTTGAAAAATAAGTATAGATGTTGTTAATGGAAGTACCTCACTTTTGCCCTAGATAGTCTTTGTAACTGCCTATCGAAGGAGTGGGGAGGTCTCTGAGTTTGAGAGCATAAAAGCAAGCTCCATGGGATGGGAATGTCTGGGGTCTAGGCATATGCATTTATAGATAGGACCTCATATGAGGTCGTGTGCAATGAGGTTTGGGAAATTCTGGATGAGGTGATTTCTGGATGCATTTCCAGCTCTAGAAACCTACTACTGAGATGGCCCATTTATTCAGCTAAATAATTCATGTGCCATTTGTTAGGTACATAGTAGCTCCATCCTATAGCAGAAGAATTACAGGCAGAACAGTTAATCTTCTTCCAGAGTCACATAGCTAGACAGTGGCAAATCTTGGCCTTGAATCCCATACTGTCTGACTCTTAACCACCCTACTATGGTTTATTCTGCAGTAGTGTAGTGGCAAGTTCTGGTTGCTGGAAACATCTGCTCTGTTCCAGCAAGCACACATTGGGCAGAGGGAGCTTTTTCTCTTCTGCTTATTCCATTACACTCTATGTAGTGCTTTACAAGTAGGAAGTACAGCAGACTTTTTCAGGGGCTTTCATTCAAGAGAATGTTTTCTTCCACTGGGATTCCTTAGGAGCTTTGCCAGTGTAACCTAAGAGGTAGACATACACAGTAGATGACATTGGTCTTCCGTTTGGCTCTGTGGGAAGAGTAAGCAGAAGTCTCAGCAACATAATGAAGGCAAATAGGGACTGAGGGCTTCCCAGGCTGTGCTGCCTTTGTGGAGCACCTGCTCACATTCTCATGTTTCCCTGGAGATGCCAGTGAAATCTAAATGCACACTGGGAGCAGAGAGATTTAGAGCTTTGGTTCTGTTTCTTCCATCAAATTGCTGCATGGCTTTAGGCAGATCTCATAACCTGCCTGGATACTCAGTTTATAGACATATAAAGTGAGTTAAAATACCCAATATCAAGGGTATTGGTGCCCTGCCCTGCCCTGTGCTTCAAGGCTCAAATGTGACAGCCTATCAGTAAGCCCTTGGAAAAAGATGATGTCCTGTCTGGCTCTATCAATTGTTCTCGGCCTCTTTGCACAGTCCTGGGTGGTCACTTATGTTTTCCTATGGTGATCTGTCCACACTGAAAGACAGCTGGGGAGTTGATCCAGATGGGGCTTACTGCTTTAGATTTCTTAATTTCAGTTTGGAAACACAATTACTGATCTGGTCTCTGTTTTGGCTGGGCGTTCTCTTTTGTGAGTAACAGGGACCTGAGCTCAGGCTCTAGCTGTGTTCGGCTTTGTTAGTGAAGGGCAAGGCCTCTTTGTTTCCTGCAGGGAGCCTCTCTTCTCTGCCTTGATTTTACTCCTCAACAACCATCTCACAATGCCTTAGCGTTGTGCAGACTTTCCCTTGCTGGCTGGTAACTGTGAGCCATGAATAAAGGCAACAAATGGGGGGAAATCATATTGGCATCATTTTACTTATTACCAGCATCACTGGTTCCCTAGACCCACCAGGTGCCTGTGGAGATTCAGATGAATCTTCCGAATCAGGGAGTCAGAACTAAGTTTGTTCAACTCCTATGAACACAGCCCTGTCTGTGGTATGCAGGCACTGCAAAAGTCAGCAGGCCGTGGCTGTGTTTATGAGCTAGACTCCCAGCTCGGTCCCTGCGCATGTCTTCTGGGACCACGGCTGTCTGCACTGAGCCAAGTCAAGCCTTATTTCCACAGGCTGAAGGGGGCCAATATCTGCCACTGGCTGATTCAATGGGAGCTTGCCCCTTGACACAGGGATCCTTGAAAATGCAAGTAATTGGGGCTTAGGAGAGAAGAGTTAGTCAGTTTAAGTCCCACTGCCTGATTTTTAATTAAATAGTGCTTGATTTCTTTGTTTTCATGGCTAAATGTCTCTTCTAGTACTTCTTACCCTTGGAGAGCAACTGCAGGAGCCCAGAGAACAAAAAAATTTATGTGATTACATATGGGCTACAGCAGTGACACAGCTTCTTGTTCAGGCTCCTATCCCAGTCACAGGTCACCTTGCCTCCTTGGAAATAATGTAATGAACTGGGCTAGCATGCAGCCTAGGTTCAAGTACCAGCTCTAGCATATTTTAGCTACATGACCTTAACAAGTCATTCTACCTTCTGCAAACCTCAGATTTCTGATCTATAAAATGATAATCATAGTAGCTGCCTTACAAGACTGCAGAGGAGATTAAATGAGCACCCAATAGCACCCAATAAATTCTAGCTATCACAGTTACTGTCAAACGTTATTCAGAGGGCATTTTAACTAGGTGCCCAGGGGCAGCCTCAGAAAGGCAGTGGGTGGGAGGTATTTCAAGGAGCTCCACGGCATCTCATTAGACTGCCAGCTCCATGAGGGCCATGATGGTGCCTTGTTCACTTGTTTCTCTATTCCCGGTGCATTGGAACCTAGGAGACACCCAAAAAATGAGACAGATGGACCTACGTTTAATTCCCAGTTCTGTTACTTTTGGTGTTGGGCAAGTTTTTTACCTCCCTGCATCTGTGTTTGCACACTTATGAAATGGGGAGAAATAATCTTATAGGGATAGCTACAAGAATAGCCAATTAGTACTTTGTTTTTACTATGTGCCAGGCACTAGTCTAAGTACTTTCCATGAACCTCATTAGATCTTCATAATAACCCTTTTGTAGGTATGGATACTGTTTTGTTGTTGTTGTTGTTTGTAGATCAGGTAACTGATGTTTAGAGAGGTCAAGACTGTGTCCTGGTGACAGAGCTACTGAGTGCTGGAAATGGGGTTCTAAACCAGTTAGACTGACTTCAGGTCCTGTGCTCTTCTTCATAATTTTCTGTGTCTCATACAGACTACGTAATCAAATAGGAACTCAAATGAAGCCTCTCCTGTTTTGTTGTTGAGGATTTCCCCTTGTGACCTTTGTAGAAGGGAACAATACAATCAGCCTAGTCATTCATATGCTTATAACAGTTTGTGTACATGTTAAAAATCTTGCCCAGTCAGAACCCAGAGGCTGCGATTTCAGTGTGTGCGTGCGTGTGTGTGTGTGTGTGTGTTTGTGTGTATGTCTGCCACCCTGGCCAGAGTATGGATTTGAAAATCAGAGCAAAAATGTGTTCAGAAGGCATTTCAGTCGGGCAACTGAATAATTTCCACATGCAGTTGGCCAGGAAGGCAAGAGGAAGGGCCAGATTTCCACATCTGGTGAGTTCTGAGTGATCTGACACGATGGGGATCAAAGAAAGTAAAGGCAGATGTCTTAGTCTGACACCTCCCTCCCCGACATGTGATGGAAAATCTCAAAGTTGGGGAAAGCTTGAGATGGATGGTATCTTAGAGATCATCCAGTCTTACTGTGGAAAGAGGACCTGAAAGGCAGGGGAATTCAGAGCTATATAAGGGATAAAGACAAAGGGTCACTGATGAAGGCTCTGCTTGAGCACCCCCTAGAGTGACCACTGTGGTTTGTGCCTAGCCAGCATACAGTCCCCTACTTTCTGGTGACTATCTTGATTTGGGGAACTTCCCACACAGTTCACTGACCTGAAAGCTGAAGCTCCCCCACTACACCATGCTGCCACTGTTCAAGGCCACACATACCACCATGGTAAACCCCTGCTATCTAGTCCATGGCAGAGTTCTTACACTTGTTTCCCAGGACTGCAGTGGGAAATTCACAGATAGAAGATGGAGCCTTAGTTTCTTTAGTCTTCCAGGGAAGTCACATTGTAGCATTGTGGGGCTTATTCAACTAAGATACTAAGTATGGAAGCAAGGGGAGCACTATTCAGAGCATTATTTAGAAGATACAGAGGTGGTTCTATGTCCCCGTTATTTAGCTATACCCCAACCTGGACCAAATAATGACAATATAGTTCTTAAGTGGTCAGTAAAAAAAGAAAAAAAAGTGGTCTATGGGACACTAAGAGTGAAAGCCAAATGTTTACTCAAATATTTCTCTAAAGGATATATCTATTGCAGCACTGTTTATAAGAGCCAATGACTGGAATCAAACTAAGTATCCATATATGGAGGATTGGTTACATACATTTTGGTGTGTTCATGCTACAGAATATTATGTGGCCATTAAGAAGGATAAGAAAGGTTTTGTGTACTGATGTAACACCATCACCAAGAAAAAATAAGTAAAAAAACGCAAAGGCATAGAACAAGGTGTAAACCATTTGGGATACAAAAAAAGGTGGGCATCCATGTGTATATTTGAATGGATACAGACTCTCCCTGGAAGGATATACCTATACAAACTGGTTATTTTAGGAGAGGAGAGCAGAGAGGTTGAAGATAGGCTGTGGGGAAAACTTAATTATCACTAGATATCCACAATGCATTAAACATGTTTTTGCCACGTGGATGAACTATCTATTTCAAATAAACACACATAATTTTTTAGACAATAATAAATAGTTCCTTATAAAGCAGAGAGCTTCAGTTGGAAACTACATCTGCACTTTTTTCCACCCCTCAAGCCTCTCAGGAGGGAGATTTAAAGGCATTTTTTTTCCTTCTCCCACAGTGAAGCCCCACAGCTTTGAGCTGGGAGAAGGCTGCTCCAGTTCTACACTATCCTTCCCTATGTGACTTGATGAAACCAAGTAAGAGGAAGGAATTATTAAATCTCTTACTCATTCAACATTTCTCCTAATACTTATCACAGAGTAAAGAGGCAACTGACAGCCAGTTTTTCCCTTTTTAAGTGGTTGGATAGCAGGGGCTTCCAAATGTATCTCCAACCAGCCCACTTAACTGTCTACTAGGGAGTCATGGATCATAGAATGCCACAGCCAAAAAGGTATTAGCTTGGTAGTCTCTAATGTGGGAGTGACCCCAGGGGAGGGTAAGACAATTCATTGTGGTATGGATAAAAGAACTCTTCACAATCACATTACAAGTAAGCTTACCTCATATTTAATTACATATTAAGATGTACTTTATAAATATGTATCCATATAGTAAGGGATCTTAATTTTTGCTAATAGGGGTTCATGGTCAAAACATTTTGAAGATCATTCTGTAGAGTAATTCTAGAGATGGCAAAAGGTGTTGCAACAATCACATCAGCTTTAATGTCAAGTGAACGTGGATCAAAATCCCAGCTCTGTCCTTGAATCATTGAATATGAGCTATATCATCTTGAATAAATGATTGCCTCTCTATGCCTGCTTCCTCACTTGTAAACATGGGATTATAATAGTACATATCTTGAGAGGTCAGGTGGAGATTAAATGGGATAAGGCATGAATGACAGGTGCTTGTAAAAGGGCTCTTAGTGATTCCCACTTGCTAGTATTCACACCTTCCTCTTGAGTGGATATAGAGACTTATATATCTAATAAGTACAATAAGCAAAGGTGGTGGGTTAGCATTTCTATAACTAGGTTACAAAATACTGTCACTTATCTTTTGCTAATATTCTCACTCTTATTGCATGCTTTCCCTATAGTGAGAGCAATCTGGCAAGGAAGTGAGCATTGTCTCTAGACAATGACCAGTGAGAAACTGAGATCCTGAGTGTGGCAGCCATCAAGGAACTCAGTACTACCAATAACCACATGAATGATCTTGAAAGTGAATCTGTCCCCAGATGAACCTTTGAATAAGATGGTAGCCTCAGTTGATACCTTGATTGTGCCCTTATGGGAAACTCTGAGAAAAGGAATCCAGGAAACCTACTAAAAGAGTCCTAATACTCAAAAACTATGTGATAATAAATATGAATAATATTTAAGTCAATAAATTTTGGGGTGATTTGTTATTTAGCAATAGGTAACTGAGACAGCATACAAGTAGCTTGACAATGTATGGCAGGTAAAGATTTAGTAAATGTTACTATGAAACATTATATGGTTGATGTATGGTTCTATCTTTTTTCCATACTCAGAGAAGGCATCACTAATTCAGCATAATGCATCCCCCACCCTTCAGTGAATCCAGATGAAGCTTCAGAATCCGTTTTAACACAGAGCTCCAGGAAGCTCTCAATTGCTCATATGAAACTTACTTGGAAACTCTAATATAGAGTTCAATATTTCTTATCTCTTCACCCTTCCTCATGTGTAATATTCCTTTAATGGGAGACTCAGACTTTCTTTCATCATGAGACATATGACTAAAAATTATTAGAACAAATCCGTGAAAGCATATAAAATAAGTGGCTGGCATTGTGTGCTGTACCAAGAATAGATTTTGCTTGAGGTAAAAGAGTGAGAGTGAGAGTACTGGAATCCTTAAGAGATCAGAGGATATAGCTCAGAAGGAGGAACTGGGAGCTCCAAAGATCAATTTATCTTACTACTCATTTTTAACCATGATTTGAACTTATTGTAAGGCTACCGTTTTTGAACAGATGAGAGGATGGGTGGGGGGAATTGCTTTCAAGATAATGAAAAGTCCCTAGGACTAAGTAGTTATTTTTAAATAGAAAAAAATGGTCCTTAAATTGGTATGAAAGATTTTTTTGCCTAATATGATAATGATGTGAGCTATTGAAATAACACACTTTTAGTTATTCTGTGCTTTATATGTGCTTCATTTTGTTGGTTAAAGCAGGGAGATATTTTGGAAACAGGAAGATATCAGGGAGAATGGCTCCAAGAGATTGTCCTTTAGATCTAAAAGGTACATAACCAAATACCCAAGGGTCTTGAGAAATGTATATTATGACCTACTATGTCTGAGGTGGGGCCTGGGATTCTGTATTTTAAGAAGCTACCAGAGAATGCTAATGCTTTTTGTCTACAGACTCCACTTTGAAAAGTCAAACAGCAATCTCTCTTCTTCTTTGGGGGTAGCTGAGGATTTCTAGGGTCAATACTACTCGCAGCCCAGGAGCCAATAGAGTCATTGTTTGGTGATGAGTGTAGGGTGTCTCTGTTTGGTGATGAGTGTAGGGTGTTTCTGTTTAGCTTGTTCTTTGGCTGAGCACAGAATAGCAGACATATGTTAAGAGACATAGGAAGCATGAAAACTACCTCACTGATCTAGGAAGGATGACAAGAATTCAAGAAACTTAGATAAGACCCTCAATGATGTGATAGGAAACATTTTTGGAAAGAGAAAAGGCAAATAAGAATCATTTATGGAAAGAAAAAAAATGACATCTTTCTAGTGTGTTTTGGAGTAAGTCAAATTGGCACATTATAGAACCCCACTATTTTGCCATAGCTAGAATTTAGTATAAAGTCACATCTCTAAGTCCATTTCTTCCTTGATTTTCATAATCTCAAAGAACCTTACCTTGTTTTAGAAAAGGAAGTATAAGGGAAAAATAAATCAAATGCTGGTCATAAAAATAGGTTGACCCTAAGGTCAATGGTTGAGTGAATTACATTAAAGGTAAATCTTGACTGACAGGGATGGTGCATTTATAACAATCTGCTTTTATATACTACTTCCTGAGACAGAGTTATCTTTTGTCCTAAGGTAGTGGATACATCTGGAGTTGTACTGCATTCTATTTCCATTGTTATGGGTTAGAGAGTATAATAGACAAAAGTCATACGGGGCATTGGGTAGAAGATTAGGAAGAAAATATAGTCCCAACACTTCACTCTTTAGGAACTTTCAAATCCCTTCCATCATGAAATATTTTCTATGTAATTAATTCACTCTCTCACCCCCCAAAACACATCTATACAATAATAAATATGTCAGGCATTCAGTACACATTAGTGAACAACAACAGAAAACCAGACCTGACTTCTACTCATGGGGACTTTATAGTCTAGAGGACTCTAGGGATTGTCAATCTAGGGATTGACAGAAATTACTCAAGTAAACATGAAAATAAGTATAATTGCCTGTAATAATAATACTTCCCTTATTGTTCCATGATGGCAAAGGATAAAAATGTGGCATTAAAAAAGTTAAAAGTTCATGCACTTTGTCCCATTTTCTTCCTCCTGTCTTTTCACATCTCCCTTCTCTAGGAGCTGAAGGCTTCACAGGTGTACCTAGAAGCCCCAAAGGGCCCATGATCTGATAACCCATGTCCAGCATCAGGAGTCTAGCCCTTTATGACTCTCCCTTTAACATAGCTGGTTGACTTCACTAACCCAGGGATCATCCTTCTAGGAGCTTGACTAAAAAGATAACCATATGTGTGGAGATAGATCCCTGTGCACATGAATGTTTGGTGTAATTTAAAACAGCAACAATAGAAACTTGCAAAGACAGATATGGTGGAGTAGGGAATTGAATAAATAGATTACCATTCATTCCTGAGATATAATGTTAATCTATGGTAAAAAAAAAAAAAGTGATGTGTACACAAATACATGTATACTGCCATGGAGAGATGTCTGTAATGTATTGATGAGTTTAAAAAGCAGGTTATAGAATAACTTGTATTAAAAGGAATTCACTTACCTAACATTGTACATATATGTATTGTGTTTTCCATATCTTTATCCCTATTTTATATATAGATACATATAAATACATTTATATAGGCATACCTAATTTTACTTCATTTCATTTTTTGTTTTGCTAATGTGTTTTTTACAAATTAAAGTTTTGTGACAACCTAGGGTTTATGAGCAAGTCTATTGGCACCATTTTTCCAACATTGGCTCATTTCATGTGTATGTGTCACATTTCAGTAATTCTAGAAATATTTTACACTGTTTCATTATTATTGTATTTGTTATGGTGATATGTGATCAGTAATCCTTGTTGTTAGCATTGTAGTTATTTTGGGGTGCCCCAAACCATGCCACTATAAGATGTCAAACAATCAATAAATGTTGTATATGTTCTAACTGCTCCACTGACTGGCTGGTCCTTCATTTCTCTCCCTCCTTTCAGGCCTTTCTGTTCCCTGAAGTACAATATTGAAATTAGGCCAACTAATAACCCATCCCACAGTGGCCTCTAAGTGTTCAAGTAAAAGGAAGAGTCACATGTCTCTCATTTTAAATTGAAAGCTAAAACTGATTAAGCTCAGTGAGGAAGGCATGTCAAAAGCTGAGACAGGTAGAAAGGTAGGTACCTTTGACCAGTTAGCCAAGTTGTAAATGCAAATAAAAAGCTCTTGAAAGAAATTAAAAGTGCCACTCCAGTGAATACACAAATGATAAGAAGGTAAAATAGCCTTATTGATGATATGGAGAAGGTTTTAGTAGTCTGGATAGAAGATCAAATCAGCCACAACATTTCCTCAAGTCATAGCCTAATCCAGAGCAAGGCCCTAACTCTCAATTCTGTGAAGGCTGCGGCTGGTGAGGAAGCTGCAGAAGAAGTTTGAGGTTAGCAGCAGTTGTTCTTGAGGTTTGAGGAAAGAAGCTATCTCCGTAACATAAAAGTCAAGGTGAAGCAGCAAGTGCTGATATAGAAGCTGCACCAAGTTACCTAGATGATCTAAGATAATTAATGCATATGGATGCACTAAAAAACAGATTTTCAATGTACACAGAATAGGCTTCCGTTGGAAGAAGATGCCATTTAGAACTTTGGTAGCTAGAGAGGAGAAGTCAATGACTGGTTTTACAGCTTCAAAAGATAGGCTGACTTTCCATTTTAGAGACGAATACAGCTGGTAATTTTAAGTTGAAGCCAATGCTCACTTACCCTTCTGAAAATCCTAAACCTCTTAAGAATTATGCTAAATCTACTTTGCCTGTGCTCTATAAATGGAACCACAAGGCCTGGATGACAGAACATCTGTTTACAACATGGTTTACTGAATATTTTAAACCCACTGTTGAGACCTACTACTCAGAAAAAAATATTTTTACCAAAATATTACTGTTCATTGACAGTGCACCCAAGAGTTCTGATGGATATGTATGAGATTAATGTTGTTTGCATGCCTGCTAACACAATATCCATTCTACAGTCCAAGTAATTTTTACTTTCAAGTCTTGTTATTTAAGAATATATTTCACAAGCCTGTAGCTGCCATAGATAGTGATTCCTCTCATTAATCTAGGCAAAGTAAATCGAAACCTCTGACATGGATTCATCATTCTAGATGCCATTAAGAATATTCATGATACATGAGAAGAGGTCAAAATAACAACACAAACACGATTTTTTAAAACGTTGATTCCAATCCTCATGGATGACTTTAAGGGGTTGAGGACTTTAGTGGAAGAAGTAACTGCAGATGTGGTGGAAATAACAAGAGAACTAGAATGAGAAGTGCAGCTTGAAGATGGGACTGAATTGTTGCAATCTCATGATAAAACACAAATGAATGAGTAGTTGCTTTTTATGGATCAGCAAAGAAAGTGGTTTCTTAAGATGGAATCTATTCCTGGTGAAGATGCTGTGAAGATTGTTGAAATGACAACAAGTGATTTAGAATATTTACATAAACTCCATTGATAAGCAGTGGCAGGATTTGAGAGGATTGACTCCAAATTTGAAAGAAGTTCTACTGTGGGTAAAATGCTATCAAACAGAAACACAAGCTACAGAGAAACTGTGAAAAGAAGAGTGAATTAAAGAGGCAAACCTCATTCTTGTCTTATTTAAAAAAAATTGTCACAACCACTCCAACTCTCAACAACCACCACCCTGATCTATCAGCAGCCACCAGCACCAAGGCAAGACCTTACACCAGCAAAAAGATTAAGACTCTGAAAGCTCAATGATGGCTAGGCACTTTTTAGTAATAAAGTATTTTAAGTTAAGGAATGCACATTGTTTTTTCTGACATAATGCTATTGCACTTTTAATAGACTATAGCTTTGTATAAACATAACTTTTATATGCACCAGGAAACCAAAGCACTCATTCAATTTGCTTCATTTTGGTGGTCTAGAATTGAACCCGTAGTATTTCTGAGTTATGCTTGTATATATGGTTTCTAATATAGCTCCAGGAGGACTTCTCTGGATGTGAATACACATCTGTATCCTGTGTATCAGTCATCACTGGGGCTAACAGATGAACTCAAACTGAAGTGTCTAAAAATAGTACACCTTGGCCAAGTAACATATTTTATTATAGCTGAGACCTTCAAAGCCTCAGTCAGGGATTTGTGTGGATGTTTTAGGTAGATCACTAATAGATTTGGGGGCAAGAAAGTCTGTCTGCATCTCTTCAATCACTTCCTATAAATATTCAAATGTAAGAACACTCATAGCTCATAGGTGACTCAAACAGAATGGGGGAACTCTAAGGAAATGTTATCTTTTTTGGCTGCACAAAGCAATCACCTACACTGGAATGATGTTAGCACATATAACAGTGAATTTTAGAGTGAGTTTAATAGAATGGTCTCTTACTGGTAATTTTCAGGTATCAAATCAAATTCTTTAGCTAAAAATTTTGGTTTTAGCTTTTCTTTTCCTGTTGATTTCTCTTCAGACAGGTAGAAGGTTTTATTAAGCTTCGGTATCTATAGAGTTGTGCATGTCTTTGTGAAGATCCCACGTAAATTAAAAAAACAAATTAGCAATGTATGTTTAATACTGCTTTGTAGTTTGTTTTTTAAATAGGCAGCAATGCTTAGTTTTTGAGGAGTATATAATTATGCAAATTGAAGAAACAGTCTGCATATGGTATAATAATGCCTTGGATTTTATATCCAGAGTCACAGGTATTTCTAATATTTCTCCAATTTATCAATGACTTTCGGGGAGCTTAGCCAAGGTTAGGTGCCTGCTTTTTCTCCAGTTATGGAGCATATGATATTTTGGAACTTAGGCACCTGTACGAGCTTTCATCTTGGTGGCAATATCACTAAGACTTGCATAGCTTTGCCTTACAGCAAATAACATTGATTGCCTTTACAATAACCATTCCTCCTTCCTTTATCCTTTAAAACAAGACTTTAATTTTGTTCAGATATACACTCTATTCTATGTGACCATGTGCTTCACAGGATGTGGGTACCATCCCTAGCCCCAGGAAAGGACTCATGTTTGGTCTAAGTCAATCAGAGTGGTCCCATCTGCTTTGCAATGGATTGATTTAAGTAAGGGTGTATGACAGGCTTCTTACCAATGAATGTGAGTAAAAACCTTGTGGGGGAATTTTGGAAAGCCTGCTAAAAAAAAAAATAAATGAAAAAGCCAACTTGAAGAGGTTAGAATCCAGATTGTGGTGACATTTTTTAGTTAATTAACCAACTATGGATCTGTCCTACTTTAAGACTTCTTATTCTGAGCACTAATAATTTTTTTTTTAGCTTTTCTTTACTTTTTTATTTTTTAAGACATCTTGAGTCTGTATTTTATTACTAGCAGCCAGCCACACCTTATGTGGTCTGTACCGTGGTAGTTCCTATATTGCTCTGGTGTGTGTGTGGGGGGCGGGGGGGCAGGAAGAGAAATTTAAGCCATATACTTGGCATCTGATTTAATAGTGAAGTCAGTTGATGTTTGCCTAAATGATCTGGAGGAAGGAAGGATAGTTTAATAAAGTTCATCTTGGCATCAGAGAGCAGTCCATATTCTAGAACCAAACAATAATAAGAGAACTACTCACTCTTTACACTATTGTTTTCTTTGAAACAGGTATCACCAGTTCCAATTCTTTAATCAAGGCAAGCCTGCAAGACAGAGAGAAAATATATACAAAATATACCATCTCATTTTGGCATCAGGCAGTAAACAAGTATTTTGTCTTCCTCTCTCCAGGTGCATGGCTCCAGCTTCAAACAAACTCCATAGATCTGGACATTTTCCTAGGAAGTTGTTTCAATAAGAACAGTTTATTCCTATCAGAGAATCAAATCTACTACTTTATCTGCTACCCTCCAGAATGTAAACATCATGTTTGCATAGACTCCAGCTTAATGCCTAATTGCTCCATAAAATGTGTACTGGCCTATCCAGTACACTCTGCATTTCATTTTCTTTGCCACATTGATTGGCTCAGGAATAAACATAGGGCCTGATGCAAGCCAGTGAAAGTTAGTCCTGAAATTCATGTGGAAAATGTAGGGAAGAGAAAACCTCTTTTGACTGTACTTAGAATGGTGTGGAACCACACCTGGAGTTGTTGGCTCCAACAAGGAAAATGAAGACTACATTCATTTTGAGTTAGGGGTACCAAGCCCTGATATTATTTGGGTACCTGGGTCCAGCTATGATTTAAATGCTTGAACTTTCCACTCATGTGAATCAATTCACACATGCTTTTGATTAAGCTCATTGGATTTTCTGTCTCTCCCAATCAAGAATCTTCACTAATACAGGAAGGTGGGTCAGATATTATAATTCTCACTTTACAAAGCATGAAATGGAGGCTCAGAGAAGCCTTAAGGTAGGTAGAGAGGTCCAAGATCTCTAAATCAAGGGCTCCTTCCATTGCTCCACTCTACTCATTCAGTGATTCATTACAGTAAAATGGGAAGAACTGACACATATATCCATTGCTATCTTTACTGACTTTAACATTTCTGCTTTTGAGAAAATGGATGAATCTTTCACAGTGTTACCATGGGAGATAATCTATTATTTTAGTAAGATAAAGATGGTTATGTATACTCACACACATACACATATATACACGTACAATAAAAGGCCACAATAGATGTTTTGGATTTGTGCATATCTTCTTTCCTAAGGGTCTTTCCAGGATATAGGCTGGCTCTTGTTGAAGCCCACTTCCCCCCAGGGGACTTCTGCACTAAGTCTATGGACCATCTCTGCTTCCTCCATCATCCTCATGCCAGCCTTGCCTGCTGGTCTGTGACCAGCCTGACTGAAAACTCTTTGCTCAGCAGAGTGACCTGTGTAGTGACTCGTCTACGGACAGTGAGTCACTAAGCAAAGATCACAAAGAGGAAGCCTGAACACAAATCCCACTCCCCCTATATTTTGTTTGACTCACACTTTTTTTGAGCTACAATTAAACTTTGAGAAATTTTACATAAAAACTTAGATTTCAAGCTTTGCTTGAAAAAAATCAAAAGGACTGTCAACTATGCATTGCCACAAGGTGACATGGGCCAAATCTGACTCATATCTGAGTCCTTTAGATGTATTTTCTTCCTTCACCCTATTCCCCATCTGGCCTCTTTTTACTCATTTCTGCCACCTGCCTGGCCTCTGTGAGCATACACATTTGCAATCCTTGTCCTAACGTTCCTTTGACCTATTTGGGGCTAACCGGATTGAGATGCTACCTTGCCCTCCAGTGGCTGTGTCTGGAAGCAGCCTGTTTCTAGTCAGGTTCCCATCTCTGGGTCCCTCCAGAAATAAAATCACATTATGTGCAATTTCTTTTTTTTTTTTTAAAGATTTATTTATTCATGAGAGACACACACACACACACAGAGAAGCAGAGACATAGGCAGAGGGAGAAGCAGGCTCCTCACAGGGATGTAGGACTCAGACCTGGATCCTGGGATCACGCCCTGATCCAAAGGTCGATGCTCAACCGCTGAGCCACCCAGGTGTCCCATGCAATTTCTTTATTATTTCCCTATCCTTGATGCATCCTGTAAATTCTCTGTGAAAAATAGGACTTATTTATTTAAATCAGAAAGACAAGGTTTCTAAATACTCTTGTGAGACTATAGCTGCTCTGTGTCCTGCAGAAGAGATGTCTTAAGGGGGACTATGTCATATAATCCACTAGGCATAGAGGAGAAGTCAGAAGACTGTCACTTGGTGAATTTTCATAAATGATTTCCTTCTCCCTACCTCAGTTCTTCCATCTATTGAGAAAGGAAGTTGAAGTAGACTAGAAGTTGTAAACTAGTGGCCTACAAGCTGAATCCAGCCAATAGATGGTATTTTTTCTTTGCCAACACTAAAAAGAAGGATATTTCAACTTGGAATCCAGATTACAGACCTGTCAGAATTGTCTAGCAACCCCTGACAATGGGCCAGCATTCTCACATGGCAATGGTGGTTTTATGGGTTTATCCCAGTCCTCATTCACTTCCTAGTGGACATATACATATATCCTGATCACCTGCTTCATTCATTCACATACCTGCCTGCCTTTTTAGGCATTTGCTCTTGCCACTCTTGGATGAGATGACCTCTGAGAACACATCATCAGCCCCAATTCTGTGGGTGGAGACTAATGATTTGAGAGTTAGAGACAATGTGGAGAAGAGAAAAATGTTCTGAGCAAAATGACTATGCCGTTTCAGTAAGCCTCAGTGATTCACTCCTCCTCCCCACTTGGCCCAGAGTTGAAACAGCAAGACGCCAGGCCTTTGTGAAGGTCCCACTACATGGTTAAACCTGAAAAGGCAACAGCTTGGTTTTGAAAGTAGCAGAAATATTCTTCCGTTGGGGTTGCTAGCTGATTCTCTAAGTAATTTGCAATTCAAGTGTCTCTTTGTTTTGTATGAAAATTTGCTGCTATTTGGAAAGTGGGGAAGAGCTAAATTGCATCCTGCTGGTTTTACTTTGACTGTATCAAAAAAGAAACTGTTAATCTGGTTCCATAATTAACTTTCCTGTTCTAAAAAGGCCCTGGGAGAGAGTCCAGAGAGTGGCTGTCAACTCCCTGCTTTTCTCCTCAATAACTCCTTTCAACAGAATGCCCTGAAAGGAGAATGGGTCCAGGTGGGCATTGGTCTTTATTTTCTTTTTCTAATTTTTCTTCCCCTTTATTCCCATCCAACCAACATTTAGTGAGCCCTTACTGTGGGTCAGGCACTGTGTGACAAGGGTGGATATAAAAATAAATAAATTCCCGTGGAGCTGCCAGAGAACATAAGTTTCCATCCATGCATTCACCCATCCATCCATCCATCTGTTCAAAACGTGTTAGATTCCTTTATTATATGCCAGACACTGTGCTAGGCATTGGTATGTGATAAATACAAAAATGACTTAATCAGCATCTAAGAATTCTAAAGTGAAGAGATGACTTCTGATAACAGCTGGCTTCATGGAGAAGTTGGTTTTGACTCCTGTGCTATTTGCATATGTTTGTGTACATATATATATATACACATATACATATATATATTCATATGTGTGCATGAAATGCTAAAGGAACAGGATAACTGGCACAAGCAAAGGCAGGTAGGAGGCTGGAAATTAAGTGTGATGATCAAGGCAAGACCACTTTGGCATTAGCAGATGGTTTGGACTAACATTAAGAGTGAACATTGACTATCGGGAACTTCACTAAGCACTATTTATCTATTATTTCAATGAAACCTCACAAAGCCAAGTAGTAATTATTGGTTATATGCTGCAGACAGGAAACAGACTCAGGTAAGTTTCCAGGGAACACACTGGCAGGATAAGTGGTAGAGGTTGGCCTGATTCCATGTGTGATTTTAGAGCATGAGTTTTTAACCATAAGGCTACACTGACTTATGGGGAAGAAAGACGGAAGGAAGACTTTGGATGGCCATCAGTTAATCAATATTGCATTCATTCATTTATTCATACAAATATATACTTATTACTACTCTATACTTATTACTACTCAGGACTCTGAGACCTGAGGATTAAAGGAAAAAAGGACAGACAAGGTCCTTGTCTTCTTGGAGCTTACATTCCATTGACTTCACACTGAAATGCCTCTCTCCTTCAAAGTACATGAAGGAAAAAGTACAAAAATCAAGCCACAATGGGTTTTTAAGGAGAGCACTACCAATCAGATGACTTCCCAGTTCCATCCGGATAATTTAGATGGTACTCTATCTCTTCATTTTCCTGAAGGGTCATTTGTTTTCTTCTCTCTCTTCTCTCTGAAATTACTGCCTTGGGTATAATACATCCATTTTTCAATCCTATTTTCAAATCCAACCTGAAATAATCTGTAAGGAACTTGTTCTTTCAACCCACTCTGCAGACCTAGGAAAATTTTCAGAGTTTCTCAGGCTCTTTCAGCGTCAGGTCTTAAGGAAAGTTAGAGACAGACAACAGTATTAGCCCATATCTCCCTGAAAAAACTCCCAGTGTTCACCAAATTTAGTCTGTAACTTGGCCCATCAAATATCTACTAGACATTCTTATTAGTCGATGCACTGTCCTGATTTTTTTGGAGATCAGGCAAAGACACTGCATTACTCCTGAGAAATAGAGGAGGCCAGGATTCCAGACTGTGTTGAGGCTACCAAGGACCCTAGGCATCCAGTACGGATGGCCTCTTGGGTCATTATACCTGTAAATGAGGAGGACAGTTGAAACAAGATCTTAAATTGACAGGAGAGGGCAGCCCAGGTGGCTTAGCAGTTTAGCACAGCCTTCAGCCCAGCCTGGAGACCCGGGATCGAGTCCCATGTCGGGTTCCCTTCATGGAGCCTGCTTCTCCCTCTGCCTGTGTCTCTGCCTCTCTCTCTCCCTCTCTGTGTGTCTGTCATGAATAAATAAATAAAATCTTTTAAAAAAATAAATTGACAGGAGAATGAGGGTACACTGAGGGAACTTCATATTCTCTAACTATGGCTGACAGAATAATGACCCACAAAGGTGTCCATGCTCTAATCACTGGAATCTGTCAATTTGTTACATTATATAGCAGAAGGAACTTTGAGGATAAAATTAAAGTTACAGACCTTAAGAGAGGGAGATTATCCTGGATCATCTGGATGGGCCTGATGTAATCACATGGGTCCATAAACATGGAAGAGGCAGGCAGAGATATGCAGTGTTGGAAGAAGACAGGAGAGATTAGAAATGTGAGAGAGATTGATCCACTGTGGTGGGTTTGGAGATGGAGGAAGGGGACCATGAATCAAGGAATGTGGGTAGCCTCTAGATGTTGGAAATAGTCCTTAGCTAAAAACAAGCAAAGAAATGGGGGCTGTCAGTCCTATAACTGTAGAGTACTAAATTCAGCCAACAACCTGAATGAGAAAGGAAATGGATTTTCCCCAAAAACCTCCTGAAAGGAAAACACCTTGTTGACACTTTAATTTTAGCTTATTGAGACCCAGTTGGACTTCTGACATATAAAACTTTAAGATAAATGAAGTTGTGTTGCTTTAAGTCTCTTAAGTTTGTGGTAACAGGTATGGTAGCAATAGGGCGCTAATGTGCTTTTATTTAACCGCCATGCATTGTTAAGTTTGATATAGCATCAGCTGGGGCTTGCAAGCTGCTTGTGCTTGTGAGGACTTGGTGTGATTGAATGTGATATAAAACCCCAGATCACAGTTGCTTAAACATTTTTTTGTTTGTTTTTGCTTTAAAGAAGTCTGGAGGTAGCAGTTCATGGCTTTCTACTCAGGGAATTTTATAGAATCACCAGAAAAGCAGGCTAATTTTAACTTCCGCTCTACCACTTTCAGGGGTGGCTCTCATCCTTCTGACCCAATATGGCTACCAGAGCTCATCTGAATTCCAGGTAGCAGGACAGAGGAGGTACAAAGGAAAGCTATTTCTTCACAAATACTTCTCAGTAGTTGCATACAAGGCTTCCACTTATATCTCAATGGCCCAAAGTTGGTCACACAATTACATACATCTCTAAAGAAGGCTACAGAGGGCAATATGCTCAAATAAGAGTTAGAATTGTCTTCACTAAGGAAATAGAGAATGGATTTGGAGAGATGACCAACAATAGCTACTTTTATGTAGTTATTCTTCTTTTGGGAGGGTGGCATTGCTGGATGGTTCTCAAAGGGTTCTATGTATAAAAATGATTCTGGCTGGGACACAAGCTCTTTCTGCCATACTGACTAAAGGCCTAGCTCTCCCTTTTCCCAGCCCTTTTCCCTAACTCCTATTTATAGTTCTTTTTTTTTTTTAAAGATTTTATTTATTTATTCATGAGAGAGAGAGAGAGAGAGAGAGAGAGAGAGAGGCTCTGTGCAGGGAGCCCAATGTGGGACTCGATCCGGGGTCTCCAGGATCACACCCCTGGCTGAAGGCAGCGCTAAACCACTGGGCCACCGGGGCTGCCCCCTATTTAGAGTTTTATTCAATCTTAAGTGTCCATTTCAAATCTTACCTCCTCCAAGAATTTTTCCTCAACTTCACTCAGAGGGAAGTTATTCTCTTCTTCCTTAAACTTTTAAAACACTGGGTTTATATCTACTCCTTGTCAGACTTTACATTATGTGAGAGTTACTGCTACATGTGATAGTGTGTCTTGCTTTCTGGAATGCAGGCCATTGTCTTATACATAGTTAAAAGTCTCAAACATGGCATAAACTCCGTATATGCATGACACAGTAGATACTATTAGTCTGTCTCCCCAGGGTCCACAGTCCCCTTTTCCTAGAAATAACCCCTTCCCCTTGCCCTAAATGCCATTTGTATACATGGCTGTCCAACTGGTTGTTTCAGTACCCAGTCTCCCTTGGGGTTATGTGTGATAAGGGACTAAGGGCCAATGAAATATACCTGGGACTGATATTTGAAAATTATCACTCATCTCCATAAAGATAAATCTGCTTGTCAGGACTTTTCTTCTTAGGCTCCTTCCTGTTGGCTGGGAAACAGTATAGGCATTTCCTTGGAAGCCACATGTTGAGGATGGCAGAGCTGTGATTCAGAATGACCTTGTGGAGCTGCTCACCTGCCCTAGACCACTCCCCTACTTTTAGACTGTGAGGGATACACAGGCTTGCTTCCTAAGCTCTTGTGCTTGGTCTCCATGACAGCAATTTATCTGTGCCTTAACTCATTCAGTGATTGATAAGAATTGGCCTATGGACAGAAGTCTGGCTTTCATTCCACTTGTCATTTTCCAGGAGGGTGGCACCTAGGCTAACGTGATGAGATGTAAAGTATTAAATGTACAACTGAAGTGCTTATGCCCTGCCTTGAAAACAGCTGAGGGTACCTGGTGGGAGGGAATTGTGAGCCCAGACTTCCTCATTCTGATTAGTTAGAAGAATTAAGTGAATAGGTTCGTGCTTAGCATTTTCTTATTTCTGCTGGAGTCACTCTTAAAAGTATCTCTTACTCAAAAGTATGTCCAGGCTTCCTAAATGTTTTGCATCAATATTCATTGGTGATTTATTCTTCTCAAACCCATCATTTCAGGGACACCTGGGTGGCTCAGCAGTGGAACATCTGCCTTTGGCTCAGGGTGTGATCCTGGAGTCCCAGGATTGAGTCCCACGTGGGGCTCCCTGCATGGAGCCTGCTTCTCCTGCTGCCTGTGTCTCCTGCTGCTTCTCTCTTTCTGTGTCTCTTATGAATAAATAAATAAACTCTTAAAAAAATCATTTAAGAAAATTACCTTTTGCTACCTAAGCATTTCTTGCCATTCAAAACTTTATAAATTTCCTTTTTTTTTTTTTTTACCATACCCTGTTAAGAGCCTATTTAGACAACTTTGCTGATCATTCATTTCCTAGCTGGCTATTAACAACAAAATGCCTTGTTTTTGTATGTTGTTTAATACTTTTCAAAGCCCTTTCACAATCTAATAGCATTTAATCATGAAGAAAGCCTGGTAGGTTATGCAGCAGAAGTATTAGTATTCCCACTCCCTAGATCAATAGTCCTCAGCAATAGTGTGATGTAACAGTAACATTAGTAACCCACTATGAAGTATGTTATAAAGCAAATCATGCTTTTTTTTCCCCAGATAATATAATGTTCTTCTTTTAATTCATCCTATCAATACAATAGACAGTTTTTTAGGAGCTATGTCCTAGGAACTGTCTTCAGCATGATGAAAACAGTGGTGAATTAAAGAGACTACATCTCTGTTCCTAAGGATCTGGTGGGTAGCAGATGAATCAAGATAGTATGTCAAGATTCATGGGTGGCTCAGCAGTTGAGGACCTGCCTTTGGCTCAGGCCTTGTTCCCAGGGTCCTGAGATCAAGTCCCCCATTGGGCTCCCTGAGAGGAGCCTTCTTCTCCCTCTACCTATGTCTGCCTCTCTCTCTGTGTCTATCATGAATAAATAAATAAAATCTTAAAAAAGAAAGAGATTAATATTTACTGTTTCATCTATCCTACATTAACTCCTTTCTCTGAGCAACTGATTCCCTGCTGTTCCCGCCATGTGATTCAATGGGGTTGCTGACCACTGAGGGAGGCAGGTGATCCAGATCTGCCTCTTCTGAGCACTGTATTCCTTTGGCTACAATTATTGGTTCAAGGAAAGTCACATGACCCAAACCTGAGCTGACTAAGTCTTTTATGGGATTTATAATTTAGGAAAAAGGAAGAGATAGAGGCTCTTTGATTTGTCATTGCTGGGCTGGGATGATGTAATCTTGGAGCCAACTGTGGCAGTTCTTTGGCCACATGAAATAAACTTTTTTGCAATACAGAAATGGAACAAAGCAAGACAGGTGGTGAGGAGATGAAGAGGCAGGCATTGAGGGATGGGTAGACAAAGCAAGTTGGACCAGATACTAAAACAATGACTGGCTCATAGTAGGTACTCACTACTTATTTGTTGAAATGGTAAATGAAAAAAGAGAGCTGAACACTACTTTCAAGCCCCTCTATCTGGGAGTCCCCAGTACTCCACAGTGTTGATCAGAACAGATGCTCAAGACATATTTCTTGAATGAATGGATGGATGGATGGATGGATGAATAAATGAATGAATGAATGGCACTATACTGACTGTACTTCAGCTAGGTGGAAAGGAATTCAAGGTTGAAAAAAATTCCCACTATCTTATTTTGTCATAAATTTTATCCATTCTCAAAGTACTGCAGAACATAGTGGTAGTAAACAAAAAGAGCTTAGATATTAGGCAGGCTTGGCTTTTGTTTCTGGCTTTCTTGGCAGCCAGCTATATGATGTTGAGAAAATAATAACCACCCCCTCATAAAGGTTTTTGATGAGGATATATTGAGGTAAGTGTAAAGCTTTAAGCAAAGGAGTTGACATATAATCAAAAGTTACAATGCTACCTGTATTCATTAAACCAATTTTCGTTGAGTGAGTATCTTCTAGGCTGGGGATACAGAAGGATGAGACAGATGAGGGCTTAATCCTCAAGGAGCTTCTGTTTGAGTGGGAGGGATATGATAACAAAATAAAAAGCAAATAAATGAATAAGGAACTTGGGGAAGTATTCAGGCCATGCATATTAGGGATAGAAATAAATAGAGTCTCCTCTAGTCTGGGTGGTCAGAGAAGGCTTCTAAGGGAAACTGACATTTGAACTGAAATCTGATTCCAAAAGAAGCAAGCCACATGAAAATATGGGGAAATGGTGCTCCAGGCAGAGAGAACTGCAAAAGCAAAGGCCTTGAGGTCAGAATGAGTTTGGTGTGTTTGAGAAATTGAAAGAAGACTGTGTAGCAGGGTGTAAAGATTCATGGAGATAATGATGGGAGGAGAGGTCAGAGATGAAGAGTGAATCACCAACCATTTAGACTGACTTATACTGAGGCAGGTACTAACATAAAGTAGGAACCAGGAATATAAAAACAGGAAAAGGTAAAAACTACTTTAAGTAGTTCTCATCTATCTAATCTCACCAAATATTGTTAAAGGAGATTTCCTGTGGGCTAAATTTTGTATAGTCACATTTTGTCCATATCTCACATATCTAATTGAGTTAGAGATACCAGATAGTTCTGTCAAGCTCTTTCCACTAAGCAAGCGGGAGGGAGTTACATAATAAACATGAGCTTGTCCAGAGGGGAGAAATCTGTTTATTTAATGCAATTACGCCTCATCAAGTACAAATTCCATCTATGTGATCCATGTAATATTTTGAAGGAGAAGTGATGGTGACACCCATCAGAACCCCAAGTGGCTGGTTAAACTCCATTCTTGTGAAGGATTGCACTACAAGTCATGGCCAAGCCCTTTATCAGATGCTGGCTGTCCTTAGATATTTTCTGATTTCTGTATGTAAAATCATTTGTATGAACTGCTATGTTTTAGTCATGTGAAGTTTGAGGGTCTAGAGATCTCAGAGCAAAGAGAGCAATTTACTTATATGCTAGAAAAGGATAAAGTACAAAACTGATGAGAATTCAGGGTTAAGGGGCGCCTGGGTGGCTCAGTTAAGTGTCTAACTCTTGATTTCTTCTTGGTCATGATTTCAGGATCCTAGGATCAAGCCCTGTGTTGGGCTACACATTAGGAGGCAGTCTGCTTGAAATTCTCTCTCTCCCTCTGCCTCTCCTCCACTCATGTGCATGCTCTCTGTCTCAAATAAATAAATCTTAAAAAAAAAAAAAAAAAAGAACTCAGGCTTCAATCAGGCCAGAATGAGATGCCAATCTATTTCCTGAGAGAGTACCTGATCCTTCGTCCTTAGATGACTTTGTCCATTCTCCTGGCTTTCTTAAATACCATCTATAGGCTGATGATTCTTAAATTATATCTCCAGCTTAGACCAAGGTCTTGGGCTCTAAACTCATATATTCAATGTCTGATTTGACGTCTCTGTTTGAGGTTTCATAGGTTTTTCCAACTTAACATGGCACTACAATAACTCTTAATACTCTGGCTCTACTATCCTCCCCAGCATTCTGTTCTTCCTTATTCTCCATCATCTCTATAAATGGCACCACCATCCATCCATTTGCTCCTGACTTCTCTTTTATCATGTCCAACATTTGGTATATAAACCAAGGGTTATAAAATCTACCTCCTGCCCAAACCACTACCATCTGCTGCTCAGACCAGTACTATAGACTCCTAATAGGTTCTTGCTTTACTCTTGCCCTCCCATAATATCTTCTCTACAGAGAGACTTAAAAAACATACAGTCTCTCTTCCCCTAACACGCATACTTAAAACACTAAAATTCATTGTACTTTGAGTTTTATTTACACTTTTTCCCCTCTGGATTGTAAGATGAAAAGTAGCATCTGCCCACCTCTACAACCTCATACCACTCACTTCCCATCCAGCTCTAAATTCTGGGCACATTGGCCTTCTACTGTTCTAAAGAACATGACAAGCCCACTAGCCCCTTTAGGACATTTCCTCTTAATTCAGAGACCTTATCTAATTCATCTACCTAAAATAGAATAATCAGTAATAGACTCTTTCATAGCACTCTTATTCATAGAAGTGTTCAAATTTCAAAATAGCACTCTCTTGTTTTATTATTATTGATGTCTGTCTTCATATTATAGTAAATTACACAAAGATAAGGAATACATTCATTTTGTTCATTAATATTTCCCTAGTCAAGCACCCTACCTGGCATGGGGTAGGTCTTAGATTTGTTGAGGGAATAAGCAAATAACTATACAAACAGAAGAATGATTTTTGGTGATTATAAGGATGGAGGCCACGTTATATAGAAATCATTTCCCTTTCCATTTCAATGCTGACATGGTGCATTGGCAATTCCATTTCTTTATCTTCTTATAAACTATCTTGTAAAATCTTCATTAGAAAAAAAAAATCTTCATTAGAAAAAGGTTTCTTGAGTTGAGTCTCAGATTGTATATCTCAATTGCAAACAAACAAACAAAAGTCAACAACCCTAAAATTTTTCAGTTACCCAAAAACATCTTCTGAATATTATAGAAAATACCCATATTATTCTAATTCTTGAACAAAACCATTCAAGACTGGTAAAGAGAGAAGCCTTGAATCTGTTTAGTATTTATTGTATTGTCTTGAGTAAGTCTTTTTCCTGTTTCTCAGATTTCTATATTGAGATTTCTTTCAGCCCCTTTGTCTTCTGGCACTGAGACCCTTGGCAAGTCATTTAACCTCAGAACTGTAGGATATTTGTACTGGGCTTAATAGTGTCCCCCACTCTCCTCCTTTGCCCTGACCAAAGATATACCCATGTCTCAATTCTTTGATTTTGTGAATCTTTCCTTATTTTGAAAAAAGGTCTTTACAATTGATCTTGAAATAAGATCAACCTGGGTTATTCAGGTGGGTCCCGAATCCAGTGATAAGTATCCTTATAATTGAAAGTCAGAGGGAAATTTGTAGAAAGAGGAGAAGACAATGTGACCACAGAGACAGAGGTTGGAGTGTTGAGGCCACAAGTCAAGGAATGCCAGGAGCAATGAGGAGTTGGAAGAAGGATATAGCAAATCATCCCCTTAAGCCCCCAGAGAAGTGGGATTTTGGACTTCTGGCATTCAGAACTGTAGAGGAATAAATTTCTGTTGTTTTAAGTTACTAAATTGGTGGTAGTTTGTTATGGTAGCCCTAAGAAACTGACATAATATTCATTTGTACCATGGGTATGACTGAGGGCCACTCAGCGTCTTTAGCTCAGACCCTATATTGAAGCCCGTCTTTAATGTCACCATGTCTGGTAACCCTACCAGGTCCACTCTAGAAATTCTATCAATTAATGTATCGTCTAATAAGGAGAGCTATGAAAAGTCTTATCCTTATCATGCTACAAAGCCTTCTTAAATATCCAATGTTCACATTCCACTTTCCATAGTAGCTACTATTTTCCCCCTTTTTCTCTTGCTCCTTTCTCTGTGGCCTTTCTCCTCCAGCCACCTTCAGCCATGTGGAATCTCCTTTCTTCATTATCCTTACTCCAAGCCCCTTTAGCCAACACAGCAGCAACTGGTTAAGAAGGGCACAGTCTTGTTCTAGATGCTAGGGAGATTTTCACTTCCACAAGCAATGTGAAAATATTAACAATAATAATAGTAGTAGTAGTAGCAGTAGCTAATAGTAACTGGTTGTTTGCCATGTGGCAACCATGGTGCTATGCATTTTAATATATTATCTCTTTCAGCCTTCAAAAACACTGCTTTCTAAATGAATTCTTCCACAAATGTATTCATGACAAAGCCCACTGTCACATCCTTAGTAGTATTGCCTTGCTTCACATTTACATGTGCCCTTCCCAAAGACCTCCTTCTTCCAGAAGGATATTGCATTCTAACCAGTAAATTGTATTTTATATTTACTGCCTGACAAGTGATTCCCTTCTCCTCTGAGAAATTGTTGACTGTAGATTCTTACAGGAAGTAGGAATGTTGAGTGTGAACACTTCACCCCACAGAGGACCAGAAGGGAGTCCAGAAGAAATAAAGGCAGAAAAGGCAGCTCTTCTAAGCCAGTTGTCTCTTGGAGTAGAAAGTTAAGTACCATTTGCTTCAGGAGCATCAGGATTTAGTTTAACCTGAAGCTTACACAATCCTCTTAGGGTGGGAGCTGGAGGGGAGAGAGGAGGACAGAACCTGATCACTGCTAGGGGCACCCAAGGGTAGGCAGCTAAAGTTCTCCCTAAGTCTGCGATATGTTTTAAAACTCATTAAACACATATGGCTCCCAGGCTTCTAGAGGCTGAGGAAGGCATCATCTGCTGCATCTTCCTCTTGAACACTTTACTTGCTGCAGCAGCTGGGTTCAGGTACCCACTCCACCTGGCTCCACTGAGTCCAGCCTGCAGATGTGTCTAATGCCCTGGAGATTACCCATGGTTGTATGCACCCTGAGTTACTTTCACTTATTGCATGAATACCAGTTCCCTTTTGCTCTGAAAGCAACTTTCCAAGCCTCTCTCCACCTGTGTCCCTCCATTCCCCCAAGGCGGCAAGCTTTGCCATATTGCTTTGAGTTATTCCTGCAGCACCTTTTCAGTCCCTCTCTGCATGAACTTAACCCATCACATTTTAGAATTATTTGTGTTTACCTCTGATCTCACCTCCAGCCTAAGTTCTTTGAAGACAGGAATTATATTTCATATGCTTCATGTCCCCCATGTGCTTAGCACTTGGCCTTGCATATAATGAATACTAACATGGTATTTTAAATAAACAATTATTCATTTAGTACATTTGATTGGTGACATGGGACTTAATTGGTACTGGGGGAACAAATTTTGGGGGAACAAACCAGTGTGGAACTCCTGGTGGGTGAACTTACATTTTAGCAAGAATGCTAAGAAAATGCACATTACAAACAAAAGCATTGACACAGTGCTAAATACTAGAAAAGAAATAAGTGTGGAGACTGGGAAGCAGTAATACAATAAGAAGGTTAGATAGGATGGGCAAGGAGATGTCTTTGAGGTGGTGACATTTTAAACAAGATTTGAAGGGTGAGAAGGAGCTAGCAAGCCCAAGAGATGGTAGCCAGGGGAGCAATTCGGCAGTGAGGACTTGAAAGTTCAAAGGGGCAAAAGTGGGCAAGAGTTTGACAGATCCAGAGAACTGAGGTGAGACCACTGCGGCTAGAGCTTAGCTGGTGAGGTGGGGAGTCAAAAGGGAGGTATGGGGTTGAACAGTGTGCCCCTAGAATTCTGGACCAACTGGAAACTCCAGAATTTAATCTTATTTGGAAATAGGTTTTTTAGATGTAGCTTGATAAGGTGAGTTCATGATGCCATGTGAAGACAGAAGCAGAGATTGGAATGGTACATCTATAAGGTCAGCTATGCCAAGGATTGCTGGCCCTCACCAGAAGCTAGGGAAGAAGCAAGGAAGGATTCTCCCCAAGAACATTCAGAGAGAGCATGGCCATTTCCACATCTTGATTTTAGACAACAAGCCTCCAGATCTGTGAGAGAGCACATTTCTATTGTTCAAAGTCTGCAAATGTAGTAATTTGTTAGAGCTGCCCAAATAAACTGACACATGGGACAAGCAAAAGACAGTTCCCTTATCAGAGAAATGGAGATCCACAAAAAGGTGTTAATAGCAACAAGAACTGATTTTTATTTTTAGATTTTATTTTAAAAAGGTATATAGAGTCAATGAAAAATTTTTTCATGATCAGAACATCTCTGTCCTTAAGGCTGAGAGGCTTATGCCCTTTACCATGCCCTCAGCAACATAGCTGCTCATTGACCAGGCACAATGTGTCACTCTGGGAGATTGGTCATCTAGTTTAACCATCTACACCATTGCCAACTTGAGGTTTCTAATCTCTTCTATTTTTGAACAAACAGTATTCTACTTATGCATTCTGAATTTAGCTGCTTTTTTCCCCAGACACGTGGTGATGACTTGTGTTATCCTTTATCCTCCTCTCTCTAGCCCCCTTTGGATCTAATGGAAAACATTACACATTCAGAAGTCACTGTTAATTAATGCTGATGTTTGCTTTGCTGACATTGCTATAAAAAGTGCTTATTTAAGGGATGAAGGTTTTTTTTTTTTTTTTTTCTAATTCTGAACACAACTTTCAGTATGTGCCTAAAAATCAATGGATGACTGGATTCAGGTGCCCAATTACAGCTTGAATTAAGCCATTCACGAGTGCTAGCTGTCTGATGCTTCTGGAAAAACACATAACTTGAGAGGAAGAATGGCCAAATGGGGCAAAACCCCAGAAAGTTCTGGAATGCACAGCTTTATGCAATTTGATAAGATTTGGAGTTCTTAGTTTCTAAAAGTCTGGAAGAAAATAATTTTCCTCCTTCCTTGTAAGTCATGAGTTTACCTATAATTCTCATCTATTTAGGATGCAAAATTTTCTAATTAGAAATTTAAACCTCATTCCTTGCCAACTGTAATAAGGACTTTTGAATTGGAGCACTAATGATGTATCAGTTATCAAACCAAATGCTGTATATTCATTATCTTATTTAAGAAGGAAATTGTATGTCATTGATAATGATGAAAATGCCAAAAGTTGTTATTCATGGAGAGTCAAAAAATCTCAGTTGGTACTTCATACACACTATTTCTTATAATCCTATCATTGTAGAGTAGTGGTCAGAAGAATGAACTTGGAGTCTAATACCCAGGGTTTAAATCCTGGCTCTGCAACTTAGCAGGTGAGTGGCTTAGTTGCTTAATCTTTCTAGACCTCTGTTTTCTCATCTTAGAAATAAATATAATACAAATATCTGTCTCATAAAGATTAAATGAAGTCCTGAAATACAGTCTGGCCTATAATAAGGAAAGAGTTGATAACGAAAATTATAATGATAACAATAGTATAGCATTTGCTATGCACCCAGCCATACTTCTCTACATAGATGTTATTATTCCTGTTTTGTAGATGAGAAAACTGAAAAGTAGAGAAGTTAGACGACTTGTCCTCTATCACACAGTGAAAACATGGTAGATCTGGGATTTGATCTGTCACCATTAACCAATGGTGGCACTGTGATCTAGAGTTCTTACTATAGTGGTTTGTATAAAGTATGAAGTTATAGGCAGTATACTCTGCTGGAGAACAATCTTGGATCTTGCTTAGTGGTCTTTATTCATATATTTGATTTGGCTCCTAACACAATTGTTTTCTTTGCTTCCTCCACTGAATTCAGCAGACAGGCCATTTCCCTTTGATTATCAGTATTTGCTCATACTGAACAAGAAGTATTTCCTAATTATCATTGGGGGAAGATGACATCAGCTCAGGAAACAAATTTAAAATATCCATATTTCAAGGCTCAGGTAAAGCCCTGTCTCTTTTAAGAAGCTTTGAAATTTCCCTATCATCTAGAGCCCTTGGTAGGGCCTTCAAAGCCTGCACTTTCTTTTGCTTCTTATTAAGTAAGTTTGTAATGCAGAGTTTGCTGACTCTCAGTCCTACTTTCATGCTGTAAAATCTTGGTCACACCACAGAATATCCTAGAGTTACGGCTGGGAGTTTCACATGAACTGGTTCAATTCTGGCCTCCTCCTTGATTTCTGCAGCCCAGGAATCTACTCGTGATATGTTTACCCACCACCCCAGATTCTGGGGTCCTCTTTGTGAGTGTGGATTCCCTGCCCTGAGAACTTCCAAACGTGAAAAACTCACTGGGAATTAAAATGGTGTTTCTTCTCCTATAGAAATGCAGATACTGCCTCTCTGCAACCTGCCCTTTTACTTTGTCCTGTTGATCCTGCATCTCTCTGCTTTTGTTCATATCTCACAAATCCCTTTATATTAATAGTTCCGTTGGCCCCTGCTTATAGCACCCTACCCCTTCAGTCTCCCACTGCAGCCAGGCTGAGAGCCAAGGAGGTGCCTGACCTTCCTTTGTAGCTCTTATGACAATTAAACATTATTTTTGACATTTCTGCCTAAGATCTGTCTTCCCCATTAGATTACTAACTCCATGAGGGAATGAACTGAATATGCTTTGCTCACCATCTCATATCTTGAGAAGCATAGTCACGAGCATAGTAATGCTCAGTAAATATGTATTGAATGGATGCAGGAACAATGCATTCTGCTTTCCTGAACCCACACTGCACACAAGAACCCAGGAGAGGAAGGCAGAAGTTCTAGGGCAAATCAGTGCCTAGGAAGAGCCCAATCACTTACCCTGGCCCCTGGCAATATAAAACCCAAGTTCACCAGTTAATCAGAATCCATTTTTGGATTTCAATTTCAGGTCTGAACTTAGGTAGAAGATACATAGCCCATATGGTCTTTCCAAATAAATTGGAAGTTTTGAAGTTAGAAACAATATCTTTATCTTAGCACCTTCCACTTCATCTAGCACAATGCCTAACACAGAAGATGTACCCAAGCAATATTTGTTGGATTATGGCCAAGCATGATGGTCAAGATGAACATTTGCCAGAGTCCCCATCTATTTCCAGGGATCTTCCAATCACGTCTGCGGAGGTGGAGGCATGGAAAGGATTTTTGCAACAACTCTTTCCTTAAGCTCACTTCTCTGGAGATGGCTTATACTATTTCACATCAAGTACTGAGAAACTATTTCCTAAAAATATAGGTATGCTGTAGAAAGCCTAAAATAGGCTAAGGAAGATGAGCACCTCATGACTGCCTCATTCTACACTAGACAGGGGGAGGAGCTCAGTGCTTCCTGATTTGCCTCAGTTTGCAAAGACAGAACAAAAATATCTAGCCTAGTGGTGCAGGGTTTTTTCCTCAGGTAATGTCAGGTCATGAACTCTTGGCTTTGCCCCTCAGTGGAAGGCAGGAACATGCTTAACCCCCAGCCATGGACTGTTTTGAGTCATGGTTCTCAACTGGGGGCAATCTTGTCCCCCAGAGGACACTTGGCAATATCTAGAGGCACTTTTGACTATCATAACTGGGGAGTTCTACTGACATCTAAATGGAAGAGACCAGGAATATTACTAAATACAATGAATGCAAAGAACAATCCCCATAACAAAGAATTATTCAGTCCACAAAGTGCTGAGGTTGAGAAACCCTGGCATAGATATTCAGGAACAGAGGTCAAGGGGCACTGAATTCACAGAGCCTGCTTGAATCATTTCCCCTCTTTTCCTGTCCAGCCTTGGTTGCTAATGGTTGCACCCATCCATGCCCCCTCTTGAATACCGAGTGTGTACATCAGGGGGCAGCTTGGTTTCAGACTTGCAGACACTGATACAGCAGGATCTCAGAAGAGGGGCATGCTTTTGTCTGGCTCTTCGTCCTTCTCCTGCTGAGTTCATGAAAGGAAATAATTTCCAATTCTACAATTCTGCATCTCCCACCCCATCCCAGAAAAAGGAAGAAGAGGAGAAACAAATGGGGATCCATATAAGTTGTACTCACTGCTTACTCAGAAGGAAGGAAGGACTTCCAGCTGACCTCATGTTCTTGGACAGTCTCCCAAGGCAGTCTTTTTCTTCAATGCTTTCCCTGTGGCAGGTTTCTGCTCTGAGGGCATCTGTTAGTTCATCTACTCTAGAGGGTTTGGATCCTGCTGACCCGAGTTTGACTAGCTGTATTATCTTAGACCTCTGAACTTCAGTTTTTCCTTTTATGTAAAAGGAAAATTCTATTACCACCCATCTTTGTTGTGCTGTGTAGATTAAACAATCATACCATCCCCTGCCATGGGCCACCACCTCTATTAATACTGGCATAAAGATTACCATATGCCAGGGAATGTGCTGAGCACTTTATACATTATCTATTTTAATCCTCACCTAACCCATTTTTAAGAAAGTTAAACTGAGGCAGAGAAACTTGCTCAAGGCCACATGGCTTATAGGTAGTGGAATAATGTAAACCTGGTAGTCCAACCACTGAGCTCTACTTTAATGATAAACAGCTCTAGATAATATGACATACTATATAAATTTCAAAATCTTCCCCTAAGCTTATATTCCTTCTTTATTCTTTAATATTTACTGAGCATCTCTCGTATGTTAGAGGTTCTGCTAGAGGAGGTCAATGCTGAGGTTTCTTCAATACTGCCCCTTGAAGTTTTCACAGAGAGCAGAGATGAAATTTCTTACACCAGTTCCTGATCTAGCCTACCATTCTTGGACGCTTCGTGAGTTCAAATGTTCAAAGTTCCAGGAAAAAACTCCCCTCAAATGTCCTATACCTGTGTACATACGTAGAGACAAACAGATCTGGCCAAATAGCTACACCTATAAAGGATGAGAATTACAGGTATCCATCACCTTTTCAGAGAAACATTTTGTCTTGGTCAAAATCCTCTTTATATTGTCTCCTAGTAGCATGTACCTTTGTCCTTCTTAGCACCTGTTTAGTCTCATTTCCATGTGCGATAAGAGTATCAACCACTAGTTTTGCCTGTGTCCTCCACAGGATTGGTATACCGCGAATGTCATATAAATGAGACTTATGAGTGAACTTGCGTTTCTTCTATGTGCCAGGACCTTTGTGAGGCACTCTGCGTGCATTACCATGTAAACGTGCTATGGTGCCGACATTTCTCTTACCATATGAACATGCAGGGTGCTGATATTTTCTGGATGATAAAATAGGCTCAGGAGTACACAGTTACACAGCTAGTGAGTGTGGAGTCAGGATTCTAACCCAGGCTCACCTGGATCCAAAGCCTCAGGTCCCTTCAGTATTAGATGAGAGCTCGAAAACTGAACAAATCTGCAGTCACATGGGAGGTGGTATGATTAGCAGTTAAGCATGCAGCCTCCAGATGCAGTGTGCTTGTATTTAAAATTTGGCTCGGGATCCCTGGGTGGCCCAGCGGTTTGGCGCCTGCCTTTGGCCCAGGGTGCGATCCTGGAGAGGCGGGATCGAATCCCACATCGGGCTCCCTGCATGGAGCCTGCTTCTCCCTCTGCCTGTGTCTCTGCCTCTCTCTCTCTCTCTCTCTCTCTCTCTCTCTGTGACTATCATGAATAAATAAATAAAATATAAAAAAAAATTTGGCTCCATCACTCTCCACCTAGGGGTGTTCAACCTTGAGTCATGTATCTACTCTGTGTCTCAGTTTCCTTATATATAAAAGAGATACATAAATAGGAATATCTTGTGCAGTTATTGTGAGGTTAAACTGTATTATTTGTAAGATGTTTAGAATACCACTTGGGATATCTTATGTGCCCACATATCATACATATTAGTTTTCATTCTCCTTTTTGGAGAAAGAAGAGCTTTAAAGACTATCACTGCTTATGTATTATATTTAGGATTCTGCACATAAGTATTCTAATTTGATAAGAAATATCAAAATTTAAATGTTGATGTTTAAAATCATTTAGCCATAATTAATACTAATGTGTTTGCCCACATGGCAGCTCCTCAGCACATTCTTATTAAAACAATCATTGGTATTTAACAGCATCTTGTTAAATTTAACTGTCTTGCTGAGTATATCTTAAAGAAACCATTTAGATCATCCTTTAGGTTTTAAGCTGTCTATTTTAGAAGCTGAACCAAAGCTGCCTGCAATGCTGTTGATTTGAGGACTGGGAAACACACATGAGATTTCCTTGGGGACTATACTAACTGCATCACACCCATCAAGAAGAGCCACTGGGACTAACCCACTTTCTCTAGAGCCAGAAAGAAACCTGTCTTGCTGCCTGCAACTTGACAAGTGCAATGAAATATAAGGCACTTAAGAGCATTTACACAGGGCTTGTGGTAGCCCTGAGTGCCCCAGAGGCTCTGGCTGGTTCCTCTGTGTTTAGCAGCTGTGTGTGTATGTAAACAGATGGCCCCAGGTATGAAGTGGGGGTATTCTGTGGGAAGATAGTTGTGAGTCAAATGATACTCCTCTGACACAGACTAAGGTCATCCTTGTTGCCAGTAAGGGTAAGATCTGAAAACAAACCAAGAGGCAGAATTTTGAAGGGCAGCTGGGCATTGCCATCTTTCCTTATTCAGAATGTGTGTGTGTGTGTGCATATGTGTGTACTTGCACACACACACACACACACACACAATCCCTCAAAGGAGAGGGAATAAGGTTCAGAAGGCATAAATACAAGCTGAGGGGGAAGTTTCCCTTCGCTGTGTTTGTCTTTCTGAATAATGTTCAAGAAGTCTGGGAGGTTGATCTGTATCTCCAGAGAAGATGGAGATAACAATCATTAGCACTGATTGAACTTTTACCATGTACTAGGCATTTGACAAACATCACTTAACCTACTCAACAATTTGCATGGGTGCTATTATTATTTCTATTTTACAGTTGAAGAAATTGAGGAGACAGGAAGGATTGGAGTAACTGGTCAAATATCACTTAGCTTTAAGTGGCAAAGCCCAGATTTGAACACGGGCTGTCTTCTTAACCAGTATCTAACCAGAATTCACTATGACTTTCATAGATATTTATGGCAGCAGAGCACTGTGACAGTCCTCAGGGAACTTTTCTTTACTTCATGTGGGAATTCAGTAGACAGCAAGTGGGATTAGCTCCATTTTCAAGTGCCACAGAGAAAAGACTGATGAGGAAAAATTATGGATTTCCAGAGTTTAGCCCGGTAAAAGAGAATCTAGAAACAAATTAGAACCAAAAGGCAAAACTGTGCAGACAGCTATTTAAAAGAATGAGCAATTCTTTAGATACTGATATGGGAGCTCCAAGAGAAAAAACAAACAAACCAAGGGGCAGAGGCTGTGTATAGTGGCTCCAGTTGTGTTGCAAAAAGAAAAGTCTTCATGTTTGTTTTATAAATGCATAGACTTGGCTGCTAATAGTGATTGCCTCTGGAAAGGTAACTATTTGGAAGGGAAAGGAGGCAATGTTCACTGTAAACCATTTTTTAATCTTTAAAATTTTGTACCATGTACTTATACTATCTATTCAAAACGTACTTTTAAGTTAGACTTGAGAAACAGAATGGGTTGTTCTTTGAGGCAGTGAATGGACAGGGAATATTCAAATGATGAAGATACCAGAGATGATGGCAAAGTACTTTGGAGGGCAGATTGAGATTGGAGCCATTCTAATGAGTTTGCTAGTATTTTAATATCCTTGGAAATGGCAATTTTACCATATTCTCTGTAAGCACAATACCTTGAGGATGGCAAATTGTCTCCGAGGGTTGTCAGGGGATCCTCACCATGGCCATGGCCACCCCCAAATATATGAGGATTGATTTGATTTTGAGTGTTCTGTTTTTAGTAATCATTGATCCTTCAAAAGGCCCAAGAATCGAATTCTATTATCAGCTCCTTCCACTGTCCCCCACAATCATGTTCTCTTTTAATAAAATGTAAACTAACTTTTCCCTACCTGCGCTGGGTTCGCCGCATCAGTCTTTCTCTCCGAGATATTCTGCTTCAAACTCTTGGCTTGTCTGCGTCTTTCTTATCCTTCTAATGTTAGCTTAAATAAGGCATTCCTAAGAAAATTTTCCTTGACCATTTTATCTAGGCAGATCTAGACTGTTCTCTAATGTATTACCTACCTCATTTTACGTGTTAAGGTTAAATCATGTATTAGTTTGCTACTGATGCTATAACAAATTACCACAAACTGAGTGGCTCAAAAAGCAGAAATTTATTTTCTCACAGTTCTGGGGGCTAGAAGTCCAAAAATTTAGGGGATGACAGGTTGATTCCTTCTGAGGGCTAGGAGGGAAGGATCTGTTCCAGCCTCTCCTAGTTTCTGGTGGTTTTCTGGCAATTTTTCACATTTCTTGGCTTATAGAAGCTTCAGACTCACCTCTACTCTCATCTTTACAGGATGTTCCACCTGTGTGCCTTTCTCAGTATTAAAGTTCCCCCTTTTTATTAGGACACTAGTCATATTGGATTAGAGCCCACCCTAATGATCCTTTTCTGACTCATTTTATCTGCAATGACCCTATTTCCAAACAAGTTCACATTCTGAAATACTGGGGGTTAGGACTGCAGCATAAGAAATTGGCCGGGGGCGGGGGGGACGGGTGGGGGGAGAGGGATGCAGTTCAATCCATAACAAAATGTATTCAATTTGATTTGTGTAGCTGTTTACAGCATTTTGTTCGTAGGGATTTTTTTTTTTAAGATTTTGTTTATTTTTTCATGAGAGAGGCACAGACACAAGCAGAGGGAGAAGCAGGCTCCACGTAGGGAGCCTGACGTGGGACTCGATCCTGAGTCTCCAGGATCATGCCCTGGGCTGAAAGCAGTGCTAAACTGCTGAGCCACCCAGGCTGCCCTCTTCATAGGGATTATATCTATTTCCTTTCCTACTATAAGCTGAGTGCTCACCACACTGCCTTGAATGTCATTTCTATCAGCTTGTCTTTTACTGTTGCTAATTTGTAAACCTTCCTAATTGACTCTAGATAATAATGTTTGGTTGATTATACAAATTTCAAATATTTTCCCAAGTCTGTGGTTTGCTTTTTAACCTTTGAGATGATTTTTCAAAACCTAATAACAATTTTATTATTTTAGATTTTTCGTATATGCTCATTTGTGAGCTGGCCAATACTTTTTCTTTCTTACTGTTCTTGTCAGATTTGGCTTCAAGGTCCTATCAGCTTTACATGTGAACTGGAACTGTTCTTTCCTGTTCAAAGACAGTTTAACAATGATATTATCTTTTCCTTGAACATTAGTCAAACTTGCCTGAAGAATGCCTTGGTATGTATAGGAGGGATTGGGGATAGAGGAAAGATCTTTTTTAACTATTCCTCTTATTTTCTTCAATGATTAAGACCTCTTTTTATTTATGTTACACTTTTTAATAATTGTTCACCATTTTTATTTTTTCTTGAATCAGGTTCGATAAATTTTATTTTTAAAGAAATTGATCATATAATCTAAATCCTTCACAATTATTGACCTTGAGTTATAAATAATATTCTGTATTTCTCTTTACCTTCTACTGTATCGTCTCTTTCATTCCTTGATCGACTTCGCCAGAAATATGTAGGGTTTATTAAGTTTTTTCAAAGAACCAGCTATTGACTTCTTGTTCTATTTTTTTCCAGTTCATCTGTTTTTTAACTTTTATTTTTTTTCTCCTGTCCTGCTAGCTCTTGCTAGCTTGTTATGTCTTCTTTTTTCATAATATAAGAATTTCAGAAATTAGTTTTTCTTCTTCAGAGGTTTGGAAATTATGTAGCATTTTCATTATATTTTAGTTCTAAATATTTTAAAGTTTCTATTCTTTCCTCTTTTACCTATTAAAGGTTTTTATATTTCCAAATGTATGAGAATTTAAAACAGTTATCTTTTGGTTATTGCTTAATCACTTAATGATTCTAATTAAATTGTTTAGGATTATACCAATTCTTTAGCATATGAGATTTGTTTTATGTTGAACACATGGACAATTTTATAAATATCTGTTTGTTCTCAAAAAAAATATATACCTATGGTCAGATTTGGGTTCTCGGTTCCCTGTATGTCCATTTTATCGACCTTGCTAAATATATTCTTCAAATCTGTTTATATTCTTACTAAATTTTCACATATTTTAGTGGGAGTCTCTTATGTTAAGTTCTTTCAATCTTTGTCTGAAAACATCTTCAGGGATCCCTGGGTGGCACAGCGGTTTGATGCCTGCCTTTGGCCCAGGGCGCGATCCTGGAGACCCGGGATAAAATCCCACGTCGGGCTCCTGGTGCATGGAGCCTGCTTCTCCCTCTGCCTGTGTCTCTGCCTCTCTCTCTCTGTAACTATCATAAATAAATAAAAATTAAAAAAAAAATGAAAACATCTTTATTTTGTTTTCATTGTATAATACTACCTTAGCTGGATATATACTTTGAGGTAAAAAGTTATTTTACTCTACTACCATTTTCTTTTGTCTTCTATTTTGCAAATGGTATCTATTATTTATATGTTTTTCTGAGATTTCTCTTTGTCTACTAGTCTGCAGTTTTACTCTGTGAAGCAGACTTTCAGTTCTGAGTTGCACTCCAGTTAATCTGAGATACCACAGCCAGTTCTGACTGGCCCCTCTTTTTGTTTCTCTCACTCTGTCAGTTTCTCTTCCATTTCTTTTCCCCACTCAGAGTTTCTATCTCATTAACTCACTGTTCTCAGTATTTTTGGGTAATTACTTTATAGCTATATTACAGTTTACTACTTCTTTATTCCCCAGGTCTGGCCTGTTGTGTGACACATCAATTAATTTTAAAAGTCATTGATTATGTTTATAAATTTTATTTCTTTTATTTGGTAAGTCCTATTTGTTTCTTTTAAAACCTCCCTGGTCCTTTTTGAGACAGTCTTTTTCACTTTTTCATAATTGCAATGTCTTCTTTTATGGGTTTCATCATTCATATTTTATAGCCTTTACCAATTTGATTTGCTGAAGTTCTTGGCAGCTAATTCTGATATTTGTTGGTTAATAACTTATTTTTGATAAATTGTTGTTGCATTTTTTTCTTGTAGCGTTACCATTCTGAACAGAGAAGAATGTTCTAAGAAGTTTTGGAGTTTTAGTTTTAATATTAAAGTCTAGTGTGAGTTCATTTTTTTCAAGTTTATTTTTCAAGGTTCCTTGTTTTTTCTCATTATGGATATAGCCAGTCATTCTAGCACCATTTGTTGTAAAGACTCTTTTCCCTGTTGAATTATATTGACTGTTTTGTCAAAAAACAATTGATCATATATGTGTGCATCTATTTCTGGCATCTCTATTCTGTCCTATTGATCCATATGTCCACATGGATGTAAACACAATGTTACTTTGATTACATTTTTTTATAACAACAGTTTTATAATTATTCTAGAAATGACATAGTACAAGCTCTCTAACTTTGTGCTTCATTAAAGTTTCTCTGGCTATGTTAGGTGTTGACACTTCCATATACATTTTAGAATCACCTTTTAAATTTTTACAATAAAGTCTGCTTAGATTTTCATTAGGATTGTATGCGATTCATAGACAAATTTCAATAGAATTGACATCTTTAACAACATGGAGTCTCCCAATCCCTGAATTTAGTATGTCTTCCTATTTATTTAGGTTTTAAAAATTTTCTCTCAGCAGAGTTTTGTAGTAACATATTTTGTTTAATGGAGTTGTTTTGGATGCTAAATGGTATTTTAAATTTTACTTCCAGTAACTTTTTCCAGTTTATAAAAACACAAGTCACTTTTATATATTTACACTGTGGTCTTCCTAAACTTACTTATTGTTCTAATAGTCTTGAGAATTTTCCCTTTATGCAATCATGTTTTCTATAAGTATTTGTTCTTACTTTTGTTCCGTTCTAGGTAATGGATCTTTTTTCCTATTGCTGTTTTTCTTTTTAATCACTGCTTTTTAGCAATTTAATTATGATGTGCTGTAGTGTGTTTTTTTCTTTATGTTTATCTTACATGAGGTTTGTTGAACTTATTGGATGTGTAGTTTTATAGTTTTCATGATTTTTGAAAAAATTTTTAAACATTATTCAAAACCATTTTTTTCCCCACTCCCTTCTGGGATTCTAATTAGTTTACTCATTGTTGTCTGTAAGGTCACCAAGTCAATTTTTTTCCTCCATTATTTTGTTTCTTTCTTTGCTTTAGTTCAGATAGTCTTACTCTTTTTCCTTTAAGCTCAATCTTTTCTTCTGCAATATCAAATTGGCTGTTAATCTCATCACGTGAATTTTTTGTTTATAATGTAATTTTCAGCTATAAAAGTTCCATTTGGTTCTTCTTTATATTTTTTATTTCTCTTCTCACTATGTTCAAATTCCTTTTAAATCACTGAGAATATTTATAATAGCTAGTTTAAGATCCTTGTCTGTTAATTGCATCATCTCTGTGGTTTCTGAATCTGTTTCTATTGACTTTTTTTCTCCTGGATATGGGTCATGTCTTCATGTTTCATTGTTAAATCTAGTAGCATTTGATTAGATATTGAACATTGTGAATTTTATATACTGTTGAGTGTCTGAATCTCTCATCATCATCTTCTTTTTTTTTTTTTTTCTCATCTTCTTTAAAAGAGTCCTATGAATTGACCAGCATGCCATGTCTGAGTTTTCTTTTGGCTGGTCTCATAGTTTCATCCTGTACAGGTGCATTTTAATATTCAGCAACAGAATCAAAGGGACTCTGTACAGTTTCCAGGATTTTTTTTTTTTTTTGTATAGTTTCTTTTTTCTGGTAGACTAGCCTTCCAAGTCCCTTTCTTTCAGCTTAGCCCTCCTGCACGCTATTTCAGTCTTCTGAAATCACCAAGTCTGCTGTGATCTGCTTGGGTTCTCCCTCCCTGCACAGTGGTCTGGAAAGTGCCTAAAAGGCAGAAATTAGGACAATGGAAAGTTTATCCTATTTCCCCTCTTAGGGATTACAGCCCTATACTGTCGTTTGTTCATTGTTTAAAAAGAATTGTTTCATTTATTTTGTCTAGTTTTCTAACCATTCATGGAGGGAGTCAAGTCTAGTTTAGTTATTACATCATGGCCAGAAGCAGAAAACCCTTAGACTCTTTTTGTGTGTATTTTACAGCTTAATAGTTCCTAGACCAAACAGATGGTATGGAATTCAAATTCCAAACACAAACAAAAAAATACTAGTATGAATTTTCAGGAGAGATTTCTTTATACCTTTCCTTGAGCTCAGAGCATGGTATATAAACTTCTAGCATCCCATTTGTTTTTTCTTCAGTTGTAGTCTTTCACTAGAGTTGTAATCCTTAGATGTTTCTGGTTTTATATATAGGCAACTTTATTCAAGAGTCTTCAAATAACTGAGGCTCAAGACTTTGACTCTTCACACTACTGTTTGTTAAAAAATCAAGTTCTTATATTATGGAGACTATCAACCCTATCTGCCATCCCTGAAACTCACTCTAGGCACTCAGAGTAACAACATTGATGACTTCTCTTTTTTTTCTGTTTCTATTTGGTTTTTGACCTCTTGGGATTTTCTTTACTTTCTTGAGTGCTTAGCCATCACTTAAAAGGATGTTTGTTATATTTTCACTTCTAGGAGAATTTCAGAGTACGTAGTCAATTTGTCTTATAAGATTTTTAGTTGATCTAATCAGCCATAATGTCAGAAATAAAAACAAACATGTTAAACAATTCTTTTCATGCAGATAGACAGCTATTAGTATTAATGGCTTTATAATGTTCTATAATTGATCTAATTTGCCCAGCTTGTCTCCAATATTTGACATGTAAGGTGTTTATATAATTCTTACTATTGTAACTAGTTCTCTTAAAAGTATGTTTAATACAATGAATCCTTTTTTTTCTTCTTTCATAACCTCTCTTAAACTCTAGGAAGTAGAATTTTGAGGCTAAATTACACGGACATGTTTAAGATTCCCATCTAGTTATTACAAAGCTTTCTAGCCTCTACATCTCAGTAGTCCAATGAATAAAACTGAAAGGGGATTCACACTGAATAGCAGGTGGATATTGGTTTTCCAGTTTTCATTATTTTATGAATAATAAAGGGGGTTAAGCTAATACCTGGAAAAGATAACTCTTAGTGGCCTGGAGATATATCCAACACAAACAAGAAGTCCTCTAACAAACCTCCAAGCAGTGACATAGCAGAAATGCAGAATTGTTTCTTTGCATGCTTGTTATGCCAAGAAGGGTTTTCAATAAACACCAGCAGTTCTCATTTTGTTACAGGTGATTCTAATGTAAAATAGTTTACAAAAAAAGTAACCTCTTCATCACATTTTCTAATAAAACTGTTTATTTCAAACTGCTTGCATTTTCCATTGCTTTCTAGCAAGTACTTTGGCATGCTTACAAATGGTCATTCTAACCAAAGAAGCTCAGGAGTAGAAAATCAGTACAAACAACTTCTTCCCAGGTGAGAAGTGTGCCAGCAAAGGTCACTTCTCTTCTTTGATTATCTTCAACAGAGGGTTCTCAAATGCACAGGAGAGACACTATTCTGGGAGTCAAGGATGTTCTTGATGAGGGAACAGAAGGCTAGCTGAAGGAAAAAGCACACCTGACACCTTGCAACCTCCACCTCAACTCTGGGGTGGGATATGTGTGACATTTCCTCCAGAGTGTTCCCAACTGTCTTAATGTTAATACTTTGCTAGAGGGAAAAACTACTTTAGCTTGACAATGGCAAGGTCTCCAGTATCTTGTAGGTCCTCTTTAGCATATGAAAATCCTTTTGAAACCTCTTTTTCCCTACCTCCCACAACTCCCAAATATATAATAAGCCACCCCTCACAATCCCCATGCAGCAGTTTTTTCTGCCCACAGGTCCTGTCCTGTGTTTTAGTAAAACCACCATTTTTCACCAGACATTTCAAGAATTCTTTCTTGGTCCTAGGCTCTGGACCTCACACCACCAAACCTCACCTACATTCCAAAATTACATCATTCTGAGTCCCGTTCTGCCAATTGCTAACTTTAGTTGAGCTACCTTCTGTATGCCTGGTTTCCTCTTTGGTAAAATAGGGAATTTTTCTGTGATCCCCAAAATCTTCTCTAACATTTCCAGAGGCTAACTATAACTTTCAACTACCTTTATGCATTTTATAAAGGTTGATCAATTCTTTATGACTTTTATTCACTTTTTTGTTTATGTTACTACTATAACCCTGTTAAAAAGAAAACCACAGGCTCCAAATGGGAGCACTTAGGTTAGGGCCTCAAGTTGGTAAGCCAAAATTTAATATCTAACCTAATGGAAGGTTGAAGCTCCACCCCCACCCACTATCAATATAATCTTTAACAGGTCAACGTGGAAATTCTTGGTCAATACTAAGAAATTTACTTACAGACCTCTTTAGCTCACCTTAGAGGTAACTTTGCCTAAACAATGCCTTCTTTGCTAACAAATTCCTTTCTTCTTTTTTTAATGCACTGTATTTGCCTTTGAAAACCTTTCTTTTTTTTAGCTTAGCAGAGATTCCCCTCTATTTATTAAGATGGGATGCTGCTTGATTCATTAATCCTTTAAAAAAGCTGGTTAGATCTTCAAATTTACAAGGGTGGATTTTGTTTTTAAACGTTTAGTAAGTTAAATGGTTATTATCTTTTTTTTAAAGATTTGTTTATTTATTTATTCATGATAGATAGAGAGAGAGAGAGAGAGAAAGAGAGGCAGAGACACAGGCAGAGGGAGAAGCAGGCTCCATGCCGGGAGCCCAACGTGGGACTTGATCCAGGGACCCAGGATCGCGCCCTGGGCCAAAGGCAGGCGCCAAACTGCTGAGCCACCCAGGGATCCCTGGTTATTATCTTTTTAATGTCTCTCTTCCGGATGAAGTTTTGGAATATAGGTGAGGTCTGAAGGCAATGACCAAGAAAGAATTCTTGAGATGTCTTTGATGCAAAATGGTGGTTTTATTAAAGCACTGGGACAGAACCCATGGGCAGGAAGAGCAGCTGCCCTGGGCCTGTGAGGAGTGGCTGATTATATACCTGGAGTTGGGATAGGTTGGGGGACAGCCTACTCTCTAAGGAATTTTGGAAGCAAGGTTTCCAGGACCTTGAGGTTTCCAGGACTAAGCTATTGTTGGGAAAAAGTCACTTATTACCCTCTAATAAGACCTGAGTCATGACTCCCTTCAGATATATATCAGTGGGCCATATGCTTGGAGGATGATTGCCAACACGTATCTTGCGGGGTAAGAGATAAAGGAAATTTCTAAAGGAATTTTCATATGTTAAAGTAGACTTACAGGATCCTGGGGATTGGGCTAAGATTGCCTTTTGCCCTTAGCAAAGTATTAACATTAAGGCGATTGTCTGTAGAGCAATGTCCCTCTGTAGAGCAATGTCCCTCTGCCTGTTTCAAGGACTTGTCAATGTTCTGCCCTGGGCTTGTGCTTTGTCCTCAGCTAGTGCTCTGTTTCCCCATAATTCCCTATTCAGCTTTAAGCTGTTTGAGGTCAGAAACTGTCCTATGCATTCTCCATGTTCCTAGGACTGATGTAGGAATGAGTTAGGGATAGATGGGGCTAGGCAGAGAAAGATAAGGGAAAGGCCCAGAGGCAGGCTCCCATAAATCTGTGGGCTCCCATAAATCCAAAGGACACCAAATGGTCCAGAGTTAGGCTCCTACACATCCCAAGGAAACAGAGATAAGACAATAAAAAACAGATGAAAGTAAATTAGGCTCCCTAGCTCCAAGGTGTTAGGGAATATCTTCCTTTGATGGTCATCAGACCATCCCAGAAATGAGATTCACCAAAACTCCAAACAGCCATTTATCAATCACTTGAGGCAGTACAAAGAAATCTCAAGGCCTTGGGTTCCTTAGCTAGGTTCCCAATAAAAGGCCAGCCAAAAAGCCCTCAGTGACAACTCTGTTGTGACCCCTCTCACTTCTGAGAGCTTTCTCTGTATCTTTGTTTAATAAACTTCTATTGCTTTACTTACTCTCCTGTGTCTGCGAGATTCATTTCTTTTGAGACAAGAACCAAGCTCTCCCATATCAGGTAGGGCATACTTAGCTCATAAGAGTTGCTCAGCAAATATTTGAATGTATATGAGATTTCTAATATAAAATTCATTATGCTAATGCCATGTAAGTGATTTCTTGCTAGTGTTTATTTATATGTCAGAAGTTAGTAGCACCCATCTTTATATTTTCTTTAATCTTCCATTTTTTGTAATCTTCCCAGATGTACTCAAGCAGTTAATTCGTGAATTTTTTCCAATCACTGTGTGTTTGTGTAGGCATTGCAACAATTGACACGGTACTTGGAAATGAAGTACTCGATATACGTTTGATGAATAAATATGTTTCTGCATGTGACAAATTGTAATCACGACACTAGATCAAATAGGCCTAAGGTTTTTGAGCTTTGAAAACCTGTGCTTTGCTTTCTCAAATGTGCTTCCAGCTGCAGATTAATCTAAGCCTTCTTTTGTGCTTGTACTGATTGGTTTTCCCCAGAGAAAACATTGTTGACTTCATGTTATCCAAATTTGTTAGGAATTGAGCCAAATTTCTATATATGAAACTCTCTGGACTAGATTTTTTCTTAGCTCAGAGATGCTCTATCGTCCCTTTATCTGCAGTGAAGATTTGTGTTGCATAATCTACAACTGATGTCAGTGGAAGCTCCAGGGGAGAAATGAGGACAGCATGTAGAATGGAATCAAGAGAGATGACTGACAAATGGAAATTTTACCCCAGGTTGGCCTGGCCTTCAATTTGACTCTCATACTAGTTAATCTCATATATCAGAGCGATAACTTTGGTTAGTTTCATTCTCATTCTTTCTCTCTGTGTGTCTCTCTCACACATGTACATAAACACACTCAGAATGGAGAGAATAGTGTAATGGTTAAACACAGAATTTGAAACTCAACAGACTTAGTTTAAATTTCAGCTTTGCCACTTATTTTTTCATTTGCTTTATGACTCTAAAAAAATTATTTTTTTAGTTTCTTTGGGTCCAAGCTTCTTTATCTGTCCAGTGGAGATAATAGTAATATTTTCATAGTCTGTTGTTGAATGAAGTAAATGAGATAATTCAGGAAAGTTTCTTAGCACCATGGCTACCACATAGTATGGTCACAATTAATGGTGACTCTACCTAGCATACAATGGTGACTCTAGCTAGCATACAATCTATTTAACTGCATTATGATACCTTATGATGAATATGATTACTGAACTTTCCTACTTTTCCTCTCTAGTAGCATACATTTTCCTTGCCTAAGCCTTAAATAAGCAAGACACTTCCCTAAGTCAGGACTTGAGATAGACAAGCACAACATACTTCATTCATGGGAAAACACAGATGAGAATCTTGAAAGAAGAAAAAAATGAGCTATGAGGAGGCCAAATAATTTTAATAGAGTTTAGGCATGAAAAGTTCCAATAATGGACTCATGAGAAAGCTCATCAGGTGCTTTCTGAATGTTTACTTATTTTTAGTTCATAAATAATTCTAAGAAACAGGGATGTTCCCCATCTCCAAGAGGGAATGGACATTCTGGAGTAGGAGATTCACAGATTAGGAGAGAAATACAACTCATTGTTAAAGTATTGAAAGCCTAAACCACAAGAAAGAAAGAAAAGAAACAGGGATGTTTGTATCTGGTAAAGGAAGAAATCATTTGTAGTAGCATTCCTCACATTATGTTCTTTCTATAGAATATCAACACATAATAGACAATGAAAGAGATTCTTGACCAATGGGTATGGAAAACACTATTAAAAAGCCAATATAGATTATTCTTTTGCATGGCTTCACAATGTCTTAAATATGTTGAAGTATATTCAGAATCTCTATGTGGGTGTATGGATATAGTATACTGGGATTCCCAATATAACTTGGTCACTGAACACCTCTTTATGGAATATTCATGGCACTAGCATTCCATAGAGCCTATTTTGGATTACTCTGGTCTCAACCATACAACCTAACTTGGGTTACTCTTTATACAAGGGGTCAAAAAGTCTAACATTTATCAACAAGTGATTGAGGCATCCCATCAACATAGTGATGTCATAGTGATGCTACAGCGTTTTATGAAAAGATTAGAACATGCTTAATGTCATCTTTTAAAAGAAGTAATTATCAACTAGTTACTTTACTTACAGTTATTCATAGGAATATTCATAAAATACCATACCTTTGTAAGATTCTTCACATATGTGTTTTATATAGTGTTCAAACACTTAATGACTAAAGGTCCATCCCAGTAAGAATTGCTGGGATAAATAATGGTTTAGCCAATATGATGAAATACTATGCAAGTGTTCAAAAGAATGTATAACTCTACCTGTATCAACAGGGAAATAAACACTCAACAATTGTTGGGGGGGGGGTGGGGAAGGAAGATGTAGAGAGAATGCATAGCAGGTTACATATTTATTTTAAAAGTCACACATACACACACACATACACAAAACACTGTGAGTGTGTGTGTGTATGCATATATCTGGATGTATTTGGGGAGCAAGAAGGAAGAATTTCAATTTTTACTGTATGATTTCTTCTTCTGGTTACATGGTAGAATGTTATTAGAAACTGCTGCTCCCACCCTGACAATGAAATAAAGCAAAGTAACCCACAAAGCCATATTAAAAATTCTTTAGAGAGCTGAGGATATACAGAATCCATGATAAAATAAATAGAAGTGGGTTAGCTACCCATAGGGGTGGATGCTACAGCTTCTTTCATTTCTGAAGGCATGGCAGAAGGAAGATCAAACCTGCCATAAATAGGGTTAGTAGGAAACAAGTCCAATTTGTAGCAATCTTTTCATGGCCAAGTGGTCAGATGTAGGCTGGCATGACAAACTAGAATCCTAAAGAAATGAAAACCAAAGCAAGAATCACTCACGTGCTACTTCTTTTCAACAGCACCTTTACAAAATGCACAGGATTAGAGTGCCACCATCAGTGGTAGACTAGGAGATCTCATGGAATTTCCTCTAAGGAACGTGGGCCTTTACCAAATATGAGACAAGGTACCCATCTTTTAAAAAAATTTTTATTTTTTTTTAGGCAGTAATTTTCTGAAGGCTGATGTCAGAGTAGTATGGGAGAGAAGATGCCTTTTAAAAGGCATCAAAACTAAGAAGCTGATGGCTGTGTCATAAAAGAGAGACCTCTAAAAATTTGGGGAGCTGGCAGCTTAACTGTAGAGATAGCAGGATCTCAAAACTCTCACCAGTAACGAAATCCCAAGCCCCAGTAAAGAGAAAACTGATCCTGCCATCAAATCTGTTGAAGTAAATAGTGACCTGAATTTTAAAAACTGCAGCAATTCCCAGAACGACCTCAATTATAGGTTAGATGCTTAGGTTAGACTCAACTTTCTACCATCAGTAGACTGAATAGAAAGGGAAATGCTCTTTTTAAGGAGTCAATATTTATTTTATTCTCTGCTTCTTTTTTCCACACAATATCCAGCATACAACAAAAAAATTATGAGATAGGCAAAGCAGCCAGAAAAAGTGATTCATGATCAAGAGAAAAAGTAGTCAATAGAAGCAGTTCAGATGTTGGAATCAGAATAAAGACTTTAGCTCATCAGTATTTTAAAGAATCTAGTAGAAGAAAGGGGACAGAGATGAAGAGTTTTAACTGAGAAAGAAAGCTGTAAGAAAGAACCATATTTTTATGTTGCATGATTTTGTATTATTTATATTGTAACAGTGAGAAGATGTGTATTGAAGTTTTAAAAAGCTTAAAAGCAAATTTCCAAAATGTTTACATGTGCAGTGGTTAAAGTGTAATTCAAATACTTTAGAAGGAAATTTCAATGCTATAGAGAAACTTTCGTATAGATCTAGGCATGCCCTGAAGTTTACTGGCAATAATGGTTCTATTGTAGTTGGAGGCAATCATTCAATGAAGTGCTCCTGATGGACACCTAGACATTAAAATGGTGACCATACTAATAGTACTTCTAAAAGCCTATATGTAGGAAATAGACTTTTCAATCCCAACAGTATGATTCCAGAAAAACAATTGTCCCTAGGGGATAGAGAGAAGCACTGTTTCCTCTGGGATCAGACTTTTTACTTGTCTTTTCAAGGAGCAACAGCAGATCCTTATGCAGTTATGGGCATAATGCTGTTATAGAGTAATGGGCATAATGCTGGAGCATGCTGTCCAGGGTGGTCAAGTTTAGTCTTCGGCTAGATGTGGCTGAAACCAATAAATGTTGATTTTTAAAATATATATTTGATTCACCTTTATAGAAGGATATTGCCTTTTCAGGGCAATATTCTTTATTAGATGCTACTAGCAGAGTTAAATACGGGTAAAACTGAAAAAAAAAATAAAGCGGTGTGTCAAACAGGATGAACGGTGCTTAAAATTTAATGAGATAAAACCTTAATCAGGTGGTGTGGATGATGATGCATCTTCTCAGTTTATAACATGCTCCTATTCAAGTTCACATTTAAGTTTTCATCAAGCAGAGAAACTCTTTAGTCATGATCCTGTGGTATATGTTTTAGAATTTTTAAATCTGTTTTCTAGCCCAAGCATGAATTTGTAATTATGATCATATATTTCCTTAAAGACTGAGTGTGTGTAAGACCATGCATCCTCAATCCTTTTCAGTAACGGTAATGGCAAGAACAAGGTTGAGTTTGGTCTGTATGTATCTCGGTGCATCCCTTGATCAGAAATTTGTAGCTGCCTCATTCAACTCCTACTTCCAAGTTCCTTATAAGATTTAATTTTGTGTGTTTTCTAAAAACTGAAAATCAAGATTTTTTTTTCTAAGAATTGAAAGCTGAAGTACAGATTACTGATGAGTTGAGAAGTCCCTCTGAACACATGCTCAGTGGGAGAATATCCAAAAGAGATGTTGTAGAGCTGAGGGAGAGAGAATTCCTCAGCAAGAATTTTTTTTTCATTCTATGAGAGTCCTGTTTCTTATATCCTGGATTAAGATATGGCAAAAAAGAGAATAATTTGAGAATGAGATAGAGGAGAATAAAATAACTGGGTTGAACTGTCACTTCAAATTCCAAACCGGCTCAGAAACAGACTGTGCTTACTGAAGAACAAGCTGAGATATATAGCTTGTGGTGGTTTTTTTTTATTGGAAGAAATATTAAGCTTTGCTTATCAGTCACCTGCAGGGGGAAGGGGAGTGTAAAATGACAAGACAAAGTGGCAAGAGGAGCATATGGTCATCTCTTTTTGCTGCCCAAGGTTTTATAGAACATGCTGTTCTCTGGGACCTCCTACCTCCATCAGGAATAAGCTTATGTGCTACATTTGGATCTTTATCCACTGGCTTGAATCCAGTTTATTTCTCTCCTCAGGGGTTAAGAATGAAGACAAGCTTGGGGTATATTCAGTATTGTGAAGATAAATATCACCACTTCATTTTCAAACAAAATATATTTTCCTCTTCCTGATTCCAAATGCCTGTTTGTCGAACAGCTATTTGCCTGTGCTATGTATATTTGGGTAATGTCTAAAAAACAAGTTGGACATTGGCTTAGGGTATTTGGCTTCTAGTCCTCTACAATCCTATGATCACCCCCCTCTAGTCAGATCTTATATTTTTCCATTTCTGGTTTCCCAGATATAATTCCAATTTCAGGGGAAACAAACAAATAAGGCCATTCTGGAGATCCAATAGAGAGTTAAGTTGTTTGCTTGTTTCATGCAATTTATAATCTTTTGTGTGGTTTAATATTCTTGTTTCAGTTTGGTTTGTTTGTTTGTTTTTTGTATATGACTTATTCTTAAAGTTTGGTCCTGACTATTGATATCCTTGAGTGTAGAATGTAAATTTCAAAAACAGTTGGATATCTAAAACTTGGATGACCTTCAAAGTTCCTTGGGAACAATGAAACATTTTTCCATTTCTACAGCCTCCACAGATGTTTATATGTGATAGACATGCTATAGTCAAGTGCTGAGTAAATAAAATATTTGTGGAATGCTTGCCATGTACTCAATAACGTGCCGGTTATTTGTAAAGGACAAAAGAAATAGAGTCCTTGTGCTTCTATTCTCTGTCTGGACTACTGTCACAAGTACTTTACTTGCCTTTTACATTACTCCTCCATTGTTACCTTTCTAAAGCCCTGATCTCAGTGCATTATTCTTCACTGTTTATGAAATAAAATTCAAGGAACTATTATTGCTTCATCAGCTTTACCAGCTCAACAGACAAATTATTTTTTTCCCTTCAACATTCCTAGAGAATTCAGGGCTTCATATGTTTGGTCATTATAGTTCCTCTGAATCAATCATTCTTTCTTAGGGCTGACTTTAAATGCCACCTCCTCTGGGGATCCTTCCTTCATACTCTATCTCTGTCCATTATTTTCTTCTCCTTCTTGAATTCCATAGTGCCATTATTTCTTGAAGCTTTTCCCTGAACTATGAGGTTATGTCATTATTCTCATCCTGGAGTTATCAAATATTCCCTTGCTGAAGTTGAAAATGTCTTCTTTTAATGTCTTACTTTTCTTTTTCTTGAAAGGTTTTCAGTATAACAACATGTTGGAAGATCACTTTGGCTTCTAGGCATATAGATTCACTGTCTTATCATATTTCTAGGCAATCAAAAGTTTTTCCACCTCATCAGTCAGTCCATCATGTTTTCTCATCACTGCTGATTACATTTATCTAATGTTGCAAGTTGTTTAGCTCGTCTAAAAAAGTTTTCTGGGATTTTCTTTTTTCTACTAGAAAGGTTCTTTTAAAGCAAGGGTAAAAGATATCAGCTACTATAATTGTAGGTAAGGAGGGTCATTTATATATTGTTACAATCTCATAAAATATGGAAGATTTAATTACTAGAATACTCTTCACAAAAATAAAAAATGCTTTAAGGTCAAGAGATACATTTTATTCCTCTTTATATTTCCTTAGTACTTTGTACAGTGCCATGAATATAGCCAGAGATTATTGAACATTTGTTAAGTTGAATAGTTTCTAAAAGGAAAAGCCATGTTAGTGTTTCTCTTCCTAAAATGTTGCCATTTTATTTCATGAGAAAGACCCAACAGAAATCATAAAATATGATCAAGGTTTCTCTACCAAGATATGTTTTTTTTTCCCTATGAAATCACAGCAAAAGTAATACATTTTTTATGGCGGCCATTAAAATATCATTTGGTGGTAGTTCTCCCCTCTCAAGTTAATAGTCCTTAACAAAGAAGCTATACTACAGAAAATACAGGCATTGCCTTCAGAGTAGAAATGTAAATAGCTATAATTTGTTCTTCCTCATTTTTCAAATATATACCATCTGGTTTATCCCTTAGCCCTGGAGAACCATTTTTAGAATTGTTTCTCCATGATCTATTCTCCATCCCATTCTTGCCCTGGAGATATTCCTGTACTTATCATTAGCTCACCAGGCTCTAATAACCATTACTGTTTATAAAGGTATTCATTATCTTCTAGAAGTTTGAGCAAAGTTATCAGAACCCAATTCTTTCACACCAGGATTCTGCAAGGGAGCCACAAATTGCAGACACCATTTGGGATTGGGGTATCTCCTACTAATAAACTTTTACCAAAACTACCAGATTAAGCTAGTACTTAGAAGTCCATTCCAGTTGCTTTCTCATCTGGCACAAATTTTGAAGCCCTAGGTTACTAGGCTATACCTCATCAATTCATGATGCCTCTCTGTTCTGATTTATGTAGCATGAAGTTGGAAAACTGCATGGGACAGCTGGTGCTTGACTTCCAGTCTGGGGGTTCTTACATGGTACAGTTTTACTTGTGGGTTCAAATGGACCCTTATCCTATAGTACTATTAGAATGATCTAAGAAATGTAAGAAAACAGGCCCACATATACCATCAAAACAAGATATAGATGGCTTATTTGGTCAATTTATGACAAAGGAGGCAAGGATATACAAGGGGGTAAAGATAATCTCTTCAATAAATGGTGCTGGGAAAACTGGATAGGTACATGGCAAAAGAGTAAAACTAGATCACTTTCCAACACCATATGCAAAAAAGAAACACAAAATGAATTAAATATCAAACTGTGAGACCTGAAATCATAAAACTCCTAGAAGAGAACATAGGCAGTAATTTCTTTGACATTGACTGTAGAAACATTTTTCTAGATAAATCTCATAAGGCAAGGAGAACAAAAGCAAACAAACAATTGGGACTACATCAAACTAAAAAGCTTTTGCACAGTGAAAGAAATCATCAACAAAACCAAAAAGTAAGCTATTGGATGGGAGAAGGTAATTGCAAATTATATATCTGATTAGATGTTAATATCCTAAGTATATTTTAAAAAAGCATGTAACTCAACTCTCTGTTCCAAGAAAATTGTTTTAAAAATGGGAGAGGACCTGGATAGACATTTTCCCAAAGAAAACATACAGATGGCCAATATAAATAAAAACATACTAAACATCACTAATCGTTAGGGAAATGCAAATCAAAACTACAGTGAATTACTACTCCTCTTCATTCAGAATGACTAGTATCAAGAAGATAAGAGATAACAAGTCTTGCTGAAGATGTGTAGAAAAGGGAATTCTCATGGACTTAGGTGGGAATGTGTATTGGTGCAGCCTCTATGGAAAACAGTATGGAGTTCCTCAAAAAATTGAAAATAGAAATACCACATGATCCAGTAATTCCACTTCTGAGTTTTTATCCTAAGAAAATGAAAACGTTAATTCAAAACCACTTATGCATCCCTATATTTATTGCACCATTATTTACAATAGCCAAGATGTGAAAGCAACCTCAGTGTCCAATGATAGATGAATGGATAAAGATGTTATATATACATATGTAAGAGACTATTACTCAACCTTAAAAAAGAATGAAATCTTTTTATTTGCCACAACATGGATGGGCCTAAGGGTATTATGCTAAATAAAGTCAGGGAAAGAAAAATACCAAATGATTTCACTTATATGTGGAATCTCAAAAACAAAACAATGAACAAATAAAACAAAACAGAAACAGACTCACAAACAGAACAAACTGACATTTGCCAGAGGGGATGAAGGGGCAGTTGCAGGGGAGTAGGTGGGTGAAATGGGTGAATGGGATTAAAAGATACAGTTTCTAGTTATAAAATGAGTATGTCACAGAGATATAGAGTACAGTATAGGAAATACAATTAACAATATTGTAATAATACATATGGTGGCCAATGGTAACTAGACTTATCATGGTGATAATTTTGTTATGTGTATATAAATGTTAAATCACTATGTAATTTAACTGAATTAACTTAATAATGTATGTTGACTATGATTTAAAAAAAATTATAAATATTCCTGAAAAACAGGATAAAAGACATGAAGATGCAATTTACAAAAAGATATAAACATGAGCATTGAACATATGAAAATAGATTCAACTTTACTCATTAAAATAAATTCAAAACTCATTAAATAATGTATCTCACTCACTAGAGTGGCAAAAATTAAAAAGCTTGACAATACATTTAATTGTCACAGCTGTGGAAAATCAAGCACTCTCATACATTCTGGAATACAAAATCCTTATGGAGGAGAATTTGGTATTAGCTAATAAAAGTACATAAGCATCTATCCTTCAACCCAGCAATCTCACTTATAATAATTTATCCTGAAGATATACTACAAACAATACAAAAAAATACATAGACACCAGAGCTAATACTTGCAGTATTTTTTTCAGGAAACTACTTAAATGCTGTGTGCTCATAGAAGACTAATTGAATAGACTATGATCCATATATTCAATGGAATACTATGCAGCTGTAAACAAAGAATGAGAAAAATCTCTATGAATTGATGTGGAGTGATCTCTGGGAGATACAGTTAAATGAAAAAGGGAAATTGCAAAAAGATCTTAAAAGCTACATTGTATAAAAGAAGAGGAAATAAGAGAGCATATGTACATCTACTCCTTTAAAAAATACAAAAATAAATCAGGAAACAATAATGTTGGTTACCTACATGGAGTAGGAAAAGTGAAATGGAAGCAATGCAGGAGGCAGTAACAATTTTCTGAGTGTATTCAGAAAAGCAAACTGAAAACAAATGAACCGTATTTAGAATAAATAATATAACTACACTAAAAAGGAGCAGGAGAAAGAGCTATTCCAATGAATTTATGAACAGAGTATTTGATCATATACTCTTAGTCCTGCATAGGATTTCAAGTGCATGTTAAACATTTTACCAAAATGGACTTCATACTGGCCATGAAACAAGTCTCAACAAATTTGAAAGGATAAAAATCGGGGAGAGTATGTTCAGACCATAATGTATATGAAGTAGGGAGAAATAGCAGAATGATAACTAGAAAATATTTACCCCCTAACCTGAAAACTAAGCAATACACTGATAAATAGTTCATGGGTTGAAGAAGAAATTATAATGGAGGATTAGAAAATATTGTGAACTGAATGGTAATGAATATAACATGTTAAAATTTGTAGGATGCAGCTAAATCCATGCTTAGATGGAAATTATGACCTTAGATGCATATATTAGAAAAAAAATCTAAAAACAACTATCTAAATATCTTCCTCAAAGGGATAAGGGAAAAGCAAATGTAAACCAAAGAATGTAAATGTAAGAAGTTAATAAACTTAAAAAAATGTTCAATAGACAGAATTTTAAAAATTCAAAAGGTATGATTTAGAAAAAACTACAACAAGTGATAAACCCCTGGAAAGGCTCCTCCAGAAAAAGGAAGACCCAAATAACCAATATTGTGAAGAGAATTAAAGGAATATTATTAAAGATTCAACTGACAGGAAAATGCCACTGGTAGATATTATGAGCAACTTCATATCAATAAAATTAAAAATTTAGATGATGTGGACACATTCCTATAAAAATAAAACCTATTGATATAAGAAACAAAAAATGTGAATAGTCTTACATCTATTAAGTAATTGAATTAATTATTTAAAACATTCCCATAAGAAAATTTTGGGATCATGTGACTTTAGTGCTGATTTCTTCTAAAATTTAAGGAATAAAATAACACTGATCTTATGCAAATTGTTCCAAAAATGTAGAAAAATAGAAAATGATTCCCAATTTATTTTATGTGGCTAGCACTATCTTGATACCAAAACCAGATGGACACCTTATATGAAATGAGAGAAAGAGTAACAAAAGAACATTGTTGGGGGTCTGATCCGAGTTGGTGACATAGGAGCCCTCTGAACTCACTTCCTTCCATAAACACAAAGAATCTATAGCTGTATATAAAGCAATTCCTTGTGGAAGCAATCTATAAAATAGCTGAGCAGCTCCTATACATCAAGACAAAAGAGAATAATAGCTATCTCACCCATATCAACATGGGTAGGAGAGATAGACACAGGCTTGCCATAAACCTGACCCCTGGCATAGCTCTATATAATTGGGAGAAAACTCCCAACCTCTCCCTGAGGAGTGAAGGCACCACATCTAGTGTCCCAACTTTTAGGACTCTCACTTAAGAGCTCCTAAATCGGGATCCCTGGGTGGCACAGCGGTTTGGCGCCTGCCTTTGGCCCAGGGCGCGATCCTGGAGACCTGGGATCGAATCCCACGTCAGGCTCCCGGTGCATGGAGCCTGCTTCTCCCTCTGCCTGTGTCTCTGCCTCTTCTCTCTCTGTGACTATCATAAATAAATAAAAAAAATTAAAAAAAAAAAAAAAGAGCTCCTAAATCACCTGGCTCTGAAAACCAAAGGGACTAGTGTCCACAAGACACACAAAACTATAGCAAACAAATAATTCATGAGGGGCTTGTGTGTACTCAGTGGAGCTGTCTACCAGGGCTCAGTACACAGGCAGCAGGCAAAAAAAACTCCCATCTCTGTCTTTCCTTGAAAGAGGCCTATCTGCACAGTTTAAAAGCTGCTGCTTGAGGGTCAGGCTTCTAAATTTAGAATGTATGTAGGGACTGATTATGATTCTTCCTGGAGACAGGGGCAGCTAGCAGATACCATCTTAACTTCTCACTCCAGCCTATTCCAAATTGCCAATATCTCACTGGACGAAGCTCACACACATGTCTGGTGCTTCAGCTGCTGTGGCTGTCACCCAAGGTTTGGATCCTTAGAATGCCTGGCTCTGATAGCCAATGGGGCCTACATTCATGAGTCTAATAGGACTGTAGCAAACAAACAACGTTTACCAGGCTCTTCTTTCAGGACTCAAGACAGAGAGAAAAGTCAGAAGCATCCATCTCTCAGACTTCCCTGAAAAAGTCTTATTTTATACTTAGAAGCTACTTTCTGAAGTTCAGGCTTCTCATTCAGCATGCATCTAGGAGCTAACTGTTATCCTCCATTGACAACAGGAAAGTCTAGTGACACCTTTACTGACTTTTTCCTCTAACCTGCTTCAAGTTACCAGTGACACCCTAGAAGGAAATTGTACACGTCTGGTGCCCCAGATTTTGTGATATCACCTAAGAAATGAATTTAGGATCGCCTGGCTCTGATAGCCAAAGGGGCTTGCATTAGCAAGACCTACAGAATTGCAGCAAAGAAGAAGTTATTAACAGGTTTAGGAGAAGCTTCCATGGTTATATATATTCAGACTCAACACAGAGAGAGCAGGCCGAAAAGCCAATCTCTCTGTTTCTCCCAAGAAGGGCTCTAAATACATATTTTTCCAGCTGCTGCCTGAGGATCTGGCTTTCAACCATCCTAGGTGCTGATTGTGATCCTCCATTTGCCACACAAATAGATCTTGCTCACCCTCAACTACTGGGAGCCACAGAGAACAAACAAAGTGGCATGAATGTCTCTCACAAAAGTTTGAGAAACAACCAGAAACACTGATTTGGCTGAATGCTAATTCTTTCCTATAGGATGCTGCTCTGTCAAGATTGGGAGAGGTGGCTATTTTATCTAATGTGCAGAAACATTAAATGTGAAACTGTCCTGGGTAACTTCGATGTGGATGGAATTGGAGGGTATTATGCTGAGTGAAATAAGTCAATCAGAGAAGGACAAACATTATATGGTCTCATTCATTAGGGGAATACAAAAAATAGTGAAAGGGAATAAAGGAGAAAGGAGAGAAAATGAGTGGGAAAGATCACAGAGGGTGACAGAACAAGAGAGACTCCTAACTCTGGGAAACGAACAAGGGGTGGTGGAAAGGGAGGTGGGTGGGGGGTTGGAGTGACCGGGGTGATGGGCACTGAGAGGGGCACTTGACAGGATGAACACTGGGTGTTATGCTATATGTTGGCAAATTGAACTCCAATAAAAAGAAATTAAAAAAAAAAGAAAAGAAAAGAAAAAAAGAAAAATAATGTGCAGAAACAACACAGAGTCAAGAAAAATGAAGAAACAGAGGAATATGTTCCAAACAAACCAAAAAAGCAAGGTAAAACTCCAAAAAGAGATTTTTTAAAAAAGATTTTATTTATTTATTCATGAGACACACACACACAGAGACACAGACAGGCAGAGGCAGAGGGAGAAGCAGGCTCCATGCAGGGAGCCCGACGTGGGACTGGATCCTGGGTCTCCAGGGTCACGCCCTGGACCAAAGGCAGACGCTAAACAGCTGAGCCACCGGGGCTGCCCCAGAAACAGATTTTAATAAGATGGAGAAAAGTGATTTACCTGATAAAAGAGTTTAAAATAATGATCATAAAGATGCTCACTGAGGTCAGGAAACAATGCATGAAAAAAGTGAGAATTTCAACAAAGAAATAGAAAATATAAGAGAGAACTAAATTAAATCACAGAAATAACATAACTGAAAAATACAAGATACGAGTTCGATAGCAGAACAGAATTAGCTAATTCAAAAACAGGGCAGTGTACTTCATCTGATCAGAGCAGCAAAAAGAAAAATGAATAAAGAGTGCAGGTAACAAAGGGACTATAGGAAATCATTAAACAGGCCAATGTAGACATTATAGGGGGTCCCAGAAGGAAAAGAAATAGAGGAGGGTAGAAAGCTTATTTAAAAAAATAATGGCTGAAAAGTTCCCTAACTTGGGTAAAGAAACAGATACTCAAATCTAGGAAGTTCATAGAGTTCCAAATAAGATGAATATAAAGAGACTCACAATAAGACACATTATAATTAAATCGTCAGAAGTTTGAGAAGCTTAAAGGCAACAAGATAGAAAAAAGGCTAACCAAAAATACTTTACCTGGAACTTTTCCTTCATAATGGAAGGAGAGAGAAAGAGTTTTCTGGATAAGCAAAAGCTGACAGAGTTCATCACCACTAGAATGGCCTTACAAGATTGTTAAATGAACTTTTTCAAGCTGAAATAAAAGGATGTTAACTAGTAACAAGAAAATAAAAGTATAAATTTCACTGGTAAAGGTAAACATATAGTTGAATCCAGAATACTACAGTGTTGTAATAGTGGTGGGTAAATCACTCATAATTTTAGTATGAAGGTTAAAGGAGAAAAAGTTTTAAAAATAACTACTGTTAATGAGCACACAAGGTAAAAAGATGTGTGTTCACATCTGAAGTGAATTGTCACTTCAGAAACAAAATATATAGGTAGAGTATACTTGTAGAGCTTTAGTACACATTTGAAGTTAAGTTGTTATCAGCTTAAAATAGACTATTATATTTTATGAAAGCCTCTTGGTAATCACAAAGCAAAAACCTATAGTGGATAAACAAATGAGAAGGAAGATAAAGGAATCTAAGTATACTATTACAGGAAATTATCAAGTATTGAAGGAGAGAGTTGAAGAAGAAAAGAATTACAGAAAATGCCAGAAAAAATTAACAAAACATTAAGTCCATACTTAACAATTACTTTAAAACTAAATGGACTAAGGGGCCCCTGAGTGGCTTAGCTGGTTGAGCATCTGAGTCTTGATTTTGGCTCAAGTCATGATCTCAGGGTCATGAGATGGAGCACTGAGTTGGGCGTGGAGCCTGTTTAAGAGTCTTTCTCTCCCTCTGCCCCTCTCTCTGCCCCTGTTGGCATATGCTCTCCCTGCCCCCTCCCAAAAGTAAATAAATAAAAGGAAAAAAAAGTGATTGGATAAATCTCCAATCAAAAGAAAATGGCTGAATAGGTTTAAAAAAAAATCAAAATCTATTTATATGCTGCCTATAAGAGCCTCACATCTGTTTAAGGATGCACACAGATTGAAAGTGAAGGAACAGAAAAAGATACTGAATGAAATGGAAACAAAAAAGCAAGCAGGAGTATCTATACTTATATCAGACAAAATCGACTTTGGCCATAGACTATAAAAGACAAAGACAATTGTTAAATAATAATAAGAGCTAATATTTTGAAAAGATAAGCAAAAGTTAAACCTTTTCTTTTACCAAGGGAAAAAAAAAAAGGACTCAAGTTAAAAAAAAAAATGTTACAGGAGACATTACAACTGATGTCACTTAATACCAATGATGATAAGAAACTACCATGGAAAATTACACAATTGTCAACAAACTGGACAACCTAGAAGAAATAAATTTCTAGAAATATAACCTACCAAGACTGAAATCTGAAGAAGTAGAAAATCTGAATAGATTGTTTATGCATGAGGAAATTGAGTCACTAATGAAAACAAACAAGCAAAACAAGCAAGCTACCAACAAACAAAAGTCCAGGATCAGATGGCTTTATTGGTGAAATCTTCCAAACACTTAGATAATTAATAGTATTCCTTCTCAAAGTCTCCCAAAATTTAAGAGAAGGGAATTCTTTCAAACTCATTTTACAAGGTCAACATTACTCTGATCCTCAAACCAGGCAAGAACACCACAAGAAAATTACAAGGCAATATCCCTGATGAACTTAGATGCAAATATTGTCAAAAAATATTAGCAAACTAAATTCGACAGTCCATCAAAAGGGTCATACACTGATGGAGGAGTTACCATGGCCAAGGAGTAGGAGGACCCTAAACTTGTCTTATCCCTCAAGCACAGCTAGATAGTCATCAAATTATTCTGAACACTCAAGAAGTCAATCGGAGGTCTAAGAGAATAAAATCTGCAAGCTTATAAGGAGAAAAGTGACCACCTTTTGGAAGGTAGGGAGTGCAGAAGTTCGCTTGGGGGAGATATAGCTGGGGATGTGGTGGCAGGGAGGCAGCCTTGCTTATGGAGGCTACCACAAAGCATTCAAAGCAGTGGAGCACAAAATCTGAACTTTTAAGTTCACTACTGTGGGGGACATGCCCGGATTACAGGTGCTGAGGTGGGGAAGAGGGGCAGAGTGACAGTGGTGACAGAGTGGTGTGGTCTGAGGATCCCCTGGGTTGCAGGAAGAACTGGTGGTGCCAAGGTGCTGTGCTCTTCCCAGACTCAAAAGCTGGGAAGCCAGTAGAGAGCAGGGGTCTTGGTGTCAGCTTTCTGCCATAAACCTGCAAACTGCCCTGTGGTAGTGCAACCAACCACCTCCCTGCGATGGGTGGCAGGCATGGTGAGACCTTCTCCAGAGGAACAGTGTGTGTAGGTCCCTGCAACCAGGGCTCCTGAAATTTGGAGTTTTGAAACTCAGCCACATGTCTGAAATGATAAATCTTGGACGCACGCAAGGTGAAGGCAGGGGAAACCGAGAGTGATTGCTTTTCTGTGAGGGCTCACTGAAGACTAGGGGTCTCAAACTTTCAGCTCTGAGGCTAGAGAGCAGGGTACAGCCATTTTTATCCAGCCCATCAGGGCTGAAAGCCTTGTGGGTGGGGGTGGGGGGCGGAGGGGGAGGAAAACAGTGCCACCTAGCTACCCAGTACACTTAGCTCCACCCCCTTGCACCTCGGAGAAGCATTTCCACTTTTCCACTGAAGCAAGTCAGCCTAATAATCAGTGCAGCAGGCCCCCTGTCCCACAGACAATCAGCACAACTAGCTTGCACCAAGTTTATTGATCATAGAGTGCTGCAAAGCTTCAGCTCTAAGGGAGATAGGATTGAGCTTCCTTTTCACTTTTATTCTTTATTTCTTTCATTTTTATTATTTTTTCATTAGTTTTCTTATATTTTCCAATTCTTCATTAATCTTTAAAAATTTATATATATATACTTTTCATATATTTTTGTCTACTTTTATTTATTCATTTATTTTTGAGAGAGATATAGAGACTTTTTTTTAAAAGATTTTATTTATTTATTTATTTATTTATTTATTTATTTATTTGACAGAGTGTGTGAGAGCCCTGCAGGGGGAACAGCACAGGGAGAGAGAGAGAAGCAGGCTCCCTGCTGAGCAGGGAGTCCAATGTGGGATTCAATCCCAGGACCCTGAGATCATGACCTGAACTGAAGGAAGACACTTAACCAACTAAGCCACTCAAGAGCCCCAAGGGAGATTAGATTCTTTTAACAAGCAGACCAAAACACATCTAGGATCTAGTTTTCTTTTTTTTTTTTTTACTGTTTTTTTTCCTTGTTTTTGTTTTCTTTTCTTTTCTTTTTTTTTTTTTCTTGTTCTTTTTTTCTCTTTCTTCTTCTTTTCTGGACAAAACAATGATGAGATGGAGGAATTCATCCCAAAAGAAAGAACCTGAGGTAGACCTCATAGGGACTTAATCAGTACAGAAATAAGTAAGATGTCTGAACTAGAATTTAAATCAATGATTATAAGGATACTAGCTGGGATTCAAAAAAAGGATAGAAGACACTAGAGAATCCCTTCCTAGAGAAATAAAAGAACTAGTCAGACTGAAATTAAAAATGCTATAACCAAGATGCAAACACAAATGAAGGCCCTAAAAATGAGGATGGACGAAGCAGAGGAGTGAATCAGTGATACAGAAGAGAAAATTATGGAAAACAATGAAGCCAAAAAGAAGAGGTAAAGAAAGGTAATCGATCACTAAGCTAGACTCAGAGAACTCAGTGAGTTTTTTTCATAATTATTATATTTATTGCAGTGATTCTGTGGTCAGTGATACTCAATGTTACTGTTGTAATAGTTTTAGGGTGCCATGAAACATTCCATATAGATGGTGAACTTGACAGATAAATGTGTGTGTTCTGACTGGTCCACTAACCAACAGCTCCTCCATTTCTCTCCCTCTCCTTGGGCCTCACTTTCTTCCCTGAGACACAACAATATTGAAATTAGGTCAATTAATAGCTCTGCAATGGCCTCTAAGTGTTCAAGCGAAAGGCAGAGTCAACATGTCTCTCACTTTAAATTAAAAGCTAAAGATAATTAAGCTTAGCGAAGAAGTCATATTGAAAACTGATACAGGCCTAAATCAGGCCTCTTGCACCGAAAAGGCAAGTTGTGAGAGCAAAGAAAACATTCTTGAAGGAAATTAAAAATGTTACTCCTGTGAACACACAAATGGTAATGAAGTGCAATAACCTTATTGCTGAGATAGAAGATCAAATCAGCCGCAACATTCCCTTAAGTCAAAGCGTAATCCAGAGTAAGGCCCTAACTCACTTCCATTTTATGAATGCTGAGAGAGGTGAGGAACCTGCAGAAGTCTGAAGCTAGCAGAGGCTAGTTCATGACATTCAAGGAAAGAAGGCATCTCCATTATATAAAAGTCAAGGTGAAGTGTTTGAAGGTGAAGCAAGTGTTGATTTAGAAGCTGCAGCAAGTTATCTAGTAGACTTATCTAAGATAATTAATGAAAGTGGCTACACTAAACAGATTTCAATGTAGACAGAAGAGTCTTCTGTTGGAAAAAGATACCATTTAGGACTTCATACCTAGAAAGGAGAAGTCAATGGCTTTAAAGCTTCAAAGAATAGATTGTCTTCTTAGGACTAATGTGGTTGGTGACTTTTAAGTTCTTAGGACCCTTAAGAATTATGCTAGATCTACTTTGCCTGTGCTCTACAAATGGAACAACAAAGTCTGGATGACAGTTCTCTTTACAACATGGTTTACTGAACATTTTAAGCCTTTTGTTGAGATCTACTGTTCAGGAAAAAAGAGATTCCTTTCAAAATATTGCTGCTCACTGAAATGTATCTGGTCACCCAAGAGCTCTGATGGAAATGTTCAAGATGAATGTTGTTTTCATGCTTGCTAATACAACATCCATTCTGCAGCTCACAAATCAAGGAGTAATGTTGACTTTCAAGTCCTAATACTTGAGAAATACATAAAACCTATAGCTGCCATATGTAATAATTCTTCTGATGGAACTGGCTACAGTGTATTGAAAACCCTCTGGAAAGGAACCATACCCTCTTACGGTGTCATTAAGAACATTCATGATACATGAGAAGAGGTCAAAATACCAACATGAACAGGAGTTTGGAAGAGGTTGATTCCAATCCTCATGGAGGATTTTGAGTTCAAGACTTCAGTGGAAGAAGTAAGTGCAGATATGGTAGAAATAACAAGAGAACTAGAATTAAAAGTATAGCCTGAAGATGGGGCTGAATTGCTGCAATCTCTTGATAAAAGTTGAATGGGTGAGTAGATGCTTCTTGTAGATGAGCAAATAAATTGCTTTTTTTTTTTGAAAGATTTTTTATTTATTTGACAGAGAGAGAGAGAGAGAGAGCACAAGCAGAGGTAGTGGCAGGCAGATGGAGAGAGAGAAGCTGACTCTCCGCAGAGCTGGGAGCCTGACGTGGGGCTCCATCCCAGGACCCCGGGATCATTACCTGAGCCAAAGGCATACACTCAACCAACAGAGCCACCCAGGTGCCCCAAGAAAGTGGTTTTTTGAAATGGAATCTGGAAAGAAGTTCTACTGTGGGTAAAATGCTATTGAACAAAAATACAAGCTACTGAGAAATTGCTTGTGAAAAGTAGTCAATGGATGTGTCAAGTGTGTTTTCTTATTTTAAGAAAAATGCCATAGCCACCCCACCCTTCAGCAACCACCACCCTAATCAGTCAGTAGCCATCAACATTGAGGCAAGACCCTCCACCAGCAGAAAGATTATATATGACTAGATGAAAGCTCAGATGATGGTTTGCATTTTTTTAGCAATAAAATATTTTTACATATAGGTATGTAGCTTTTTTGGACATATTATTGCACACTTAATAGATTACTGTATAGTGTATACATTAATTTTATATGTACTGGGAAACAAATGGAAATGGATTTCATAGAGCAAAATTTTCAGATTTTTCTTAGGTTCCTTAGTGTTTCAGGAATTTTTACATAATGTTGTCATGCCAAAAGAAATACCTAACAGTTTTGATTATTAAGTAGTTAGCTCCCAGCAACTTAATAAATATTTATGTTCTAACAACTTAGAAGCTATGCTTAGAAAATACACAACAATTAAAAGAAAAAACCTAATATTTTTATTTCATTTTTAAATAACCACAATAACCTACTAATGGGATGTATGTGCCTGCTGGGCACTGCATAGATTCTGAAATTTTAGAATCAGATTAGATACTGCCACCCTTATTTTTTGTTCCATATAGATTTTTGCATGTATTTACTTTTAATCACAGCTTCCCTTAACATTTTCAAAACTATGACACACAAAAAGAAACATGGTCCAATTTAATGTTGAAATTGTGAACTACCACAGACTATTACTGTGTCCAGTTTCTGACATATTGAGTATTACTGTTTCTCTAAAATTTAAAATATTTGGCAGTGTCCTGCTTTAGCACATAGTTTAGGAACCATGATTTTTGAAATCACATTGAAAAAAAGAGACACAAGGGAATCCATTGGTGTGATTCCATTTTCATAGGATTTAAAAAGCACACACACATATATATATGTATATATATATATATACATATATATATTTTTTTTCTTTTTTTTTCAACTTTAAGGAGAAAAAAACAGGCCAGGAATTTAGCAACATTACTAAGTAAAAAACTCAGCATTCAGGTCCCTGAATTTTCTATCTAGGTCTTATGGTTAGAGCTCCCTTTTAAATTCTGTGTGTGGGGAGATAAGGATCTCAGCATAATTTTAGAACTAGAAGAGACCTTAGTGATCATGTAGTCTGCATTCCTCATTCTACCAAGGAAGAGCTATAAGCCAGAGTCAAAGGAGTGTCTAAGTTCACATAGTGGGTAAGTGGCAGATACTGGCCTTGACCTCATGTCTGTAATTTTCATTCTACTTTGCCTATCTTCTATGTTTACTAGGTTGTCTCTGCATCCTTCTAGCACTCCATTAGAACCACTGCCCCTCATCGAAATCTCTGCCCATGGACAATATTCAGTAAATGTCATTATGGAACTGAACAATGATGGATTGTCCTCTCAGACACAATAGCCAGCAGAGATCACCATTGCAGGGTTCTGACAGCCTAACCCAGGCCTAAAAATGGTCTTTTAATTATTATTTATTATTTTAAAATTTAATTTATTTCTAAAGTAGCCTTTTTTTTAAAGTAGTCTTTTAAAGTAAGCTTTACTAGTTTTTTTCTCATTATGAAAGCAATACATGCTCGTTATAGCAGATGTGAGAAATATTTAAAAGTAGAAAAACACAATCATTGTTTTACAACCCAAGAAAAACTCTTGTTAATACACTGAGAGTTCTCTAGCTTTCCCCCATGAATAGCTTATATACATAGTTTAATCTACCATATTACAAATATAATTAGGGTTCCTACTTTACTATGTAACTTTATTTTTATTTTTCACTCATGTCTCCCCCTCACCTTTGCCCCCATGGCAACCATCCATCTGCTATCTGTATCTAGGACTTTTTTTTGGTTTCATATATGAGTAGCCATATGATATTTGCCTTTCTCTGACTTGTTTCACTAAGGATAATGCCTGTGAGATCCACCCATGTTGTTACAAATAGCAAGATTTCATTTTTGATGACTAAATAATATTAAATTATATATATATGTATATGTATATATAATATATATACACAAAATTGTATATAATTGTATACAATATACACAATGTGTGTATATATATATACACACACACACACACACACACACACACATACACAATTTCCTTATCCATTCATCCATCAATGGATGCTTAGTTTTTTTTCTTCTTTCATATTTTGGCTTTTGTAAATAATGCTACAATGACCATGGAGGTGGATATGTCTTTCCAACATAGTGTTTTATTTTCTTTGGCTAAATACTCAGAATTGGAATTGCTACATCATATAATAATTCTATTTTAATTTTTGAGGAACCTCCATACTCTCTTCTATAGTGGCTTCACCCGTTTACATTCCCACCAACTGCATGAGGGTTCTCTTTTCTCCACATCCTTGTCAAAACTTGTTATTTCTTGTCTTTTTGATGAATGTCACTCTAAATAGGTACAAGGTACTATCTATCTCACTCTGCCTATGATTTGCATTTTTCTGATGATTGATGATGTGGAGCATCTTTTCATATACTGTTGTCCATCTGAATGCCTTTGGATAAACTACTATTCAGATCTTCTGCATATTTTAAAATCAGAATGTTTCTTGCTATTGAGTTGTATGAGGTCTTTTTTTTTAATGAGGTCTTTATGTAGTTCTTAGCCCCTTACAGATATATGATGTACAATTATTTTCTTACATTCAGCAGGTTGCTTTCTAATTTTGTTGATTGTTTCCTTTGCTGTGCAGGAGATTTTAGTTTGATGTAGTTTTGTTTATTTTTGCTATTGTTTACTTTTGCTTTTGATGTCAGGTTTTAAAAAAATATTGCCAAGATCTATATCAAAGAGCTTAATTTGCCTCTTTTCTTCTTTCTAATCCCTTTTGAGCTAATTTTTGTGAGTGCTAAGATAGTAGACAAGTTTTATTTTGCTTGTGGCTCTCAAGTTTTTCCAACATCACTTATTGAAGAGATTGTCTTTTCCTCATTGTATATTGTCTTTAACATAAATTGATCATATATGCATGGGCTTATTTCTGGACTCTTTATTCTGCTCCACTGATCTATGTATTTTTATACCAATGCCATACTGTTTTAATTACTCTAGCTTTGTAATATAATTTGAAATCATGAAGCATGATTTCTTTATATTAATGAGTTTCAAAGATAAAATCAGTATCATTGCTACCATTATCAGCAATAACAACTGCAGTTACTATAAATCCATATTCAATGTTTATAAGGTAGACCACATAAAATTGCTATTTTTATATGTAAAAAAATGGTAAAGTATCCTTGATTTCACATGGCTCAACTCATTTAAAATGCTAGTGAGTAAGGGACAGGCAAGGCTAGGTAGGGAGAAATAGATAAGGGGCCATGGAATCAGACTCACAAAATCCCCCAAACGCTGAGATATGAGGAAACTAGACATAAGGGAATAGATCAGACCACCTGGCCCCAGATGTTAGGGAGTATTTTTCTTTGGTGGCTACAATGTTATCACAGAAAGTGACCAAACCTCAAAGAATTAAGTCATTAATTCTTACTCAAACCAAGACAGCACAAGAATCAAGGCCACAAGCTTCCCAGTCAGTTCTCAATAAAAGACTGCCACTAAAAGCCCTCAGTGGCAACCCTGTCAGGACACCTCTCACTCCTGAGAGCTTTTCCTATATCCTTGCTTAATAAAACTCTATTGCTCTACTCACTCTCCCTTGTCTGTGAGATTTATTCTTCAACTCCCTAAGATAAGAACCTAGCTCTCCTGCTTCACTAGGAACAATATCAAGTGTTTTTAAAGCCTTAAAGAAGAGGCAACTGGAGCCAGACTACATAATGTCTAATGAATTAAGTTTTCTCTGGGGTCTGTTCCCACATCCATAACCTGGAACTAATAGCCTAGGCTCAGATTTATGAGGCTTAAATGATCCTAGCCCTTAGAATGACACCTGGCAGGTAGTAAGTGCTCAATGACTATTAGGTGTTCTAATTATTTCCAACATTAATTCTCAGAACAGTCTTGTGACATAGGAACATTTTATTCTCAGTTTATGGATGTGGAGACCAGAGCTCAAAGAGATAGTGAGATAATAACTTGAACCTTTGTCTGTCTGACTTCAAGCACATTCCCTGTACCTTACATAGTAATTTTTAATTAAGTGACAGCTGAATTGAGTCAAATAGTCCCAATGTGGTATTTCATCAGAATCACCAATATTGGAGAACATCTATTTTCTGGGACTCTTTAATGGTCAGTTATGTAAAAGACAGTGCAAGCTATTTTACATTCTGATTGAGAGAAACTAAATTAACCACATTTTTTGTATTGTTTTTAGGTCTGATTAATGAGAAAGCTGTAAGCTGATAGTGACCACGTCTGATTTCATAACATTTCCAGCTTGTGGTATGCCCTTAAGTATTTCTTTCACCTGCCAAAGGATCCCCAAACTCCAGCAGCACCATCCTCTGGAATGCTGAGAAGGGAAAAACTATGTGGCACCTGGTAACTAGAACCTGTGCTGTTAAACTTGGTCAGGGTTTTGTACAAGACCAAAGAAATATTGTTGACTCTTTCTCCTTAAACAGAATACACAGTCAAGAAATTCCCTTGAGGAGCAACAAGATCTGATTGAATTTTTCAGAATTTTCTATTATTCTATCAAGTTCACTTGACAGCAAAGGACAAACTGCCTTTCAAATGCAATAAGTGAATGCATCAGCAATTCAGAAGGAAAAACGTGAGTTATTAAGTAGGAACAAGTCTCTCTGAATATATTTACACCAACTCACAGAAACCACTGTCCTCAGAAACCTCTGTGACAATCTATTTTCTAGTCTCACTATTGCTTTAAGTTTAACGGACGATAATAAAATACAATGAAATTACCTTTGAGCTCTGAAATGTTTATCAGCTCACACATTCCTCATGGCTTGATTTTTATTTTTCCAATGCAGCTCATTCACTTTCAGTATTATTCCAAGCACTGAAAGTTTATATCCGGGGAATATGCCTATTATGTCTAATATGCCTAATATGCCTATAATACTTATGCCTATTTCATGTTTGTATAAGAGTAAGGAAGACAGATTTTACTATATATATTTATTTACATATACACACAACATATATGCATATATATGCTTATATACACATACATACAATATATATGTGTATAATATATTTATATATTAGTTAAGAGGTAGAAGGGGCTTTTGAGATCATCACGTCTCCTTTTGTTACAAGTGAGGTCTCAGAAGCCCCCCAAAATTATGGTATCCTGAAGGCCACATAGCAAACTGGGTCCTAAATAAAGCTTTAGAGAATAAGGATGTGGCAAGTACCTACCATATTATGAGAATTATAGCCAGTATTTCTCATACAGAAATGCTTATACCACTTCTATAATGTTAGCATCATAATTCTCATTTGATAATGAAAAAATTGAGGCTAGGAAAAGTAGTACAGCCTATAAATGCCACAAATGGAATTGAAGTATTGATGAGATATAGTAGATTCTTTCTACTATGTCAGCATTTCTCTGAATGCATTCACTCCTGCACCACTGATTTTTGCCATATCCATACACTAATATTGGTGGCAGCAGCCCAAGATCATTGATACCAAAAGCAGAAAATGAGATTCTCCTCCTTTCCTCCAGATGTTAAAGAACATTTTAAAGATGTAAAAGAACATTTACAATGTTAACATTGTAAAAAGTTAACATTCTTTCATATGGTTCCAATTAATAGCAATAATTAATAATTGCTAAGAGCCTTTGTAAGCCAATCATCTGTGTACCAGGTGATTGCACAGAAACACACACTTTCTGCTTCAATGTGAGGATGTGAAAATTTAGGTAACTTACCTGGGATCACATAGTTACTAAACAGAAGATCAGAAATTCAATTCCAAGTTCAATTCCAATGCCTATTTTTTAATTTTTTCTAAGCGACATGACTGCTATTGTCACTACTCAATTAATCTCTTAATAGAAGCCTATTTTATAGGGACTTAAAGGATAGGAAGGAAAAAATATTCCACAAGCTTGACATTTTTAGAAGGAAATTTTAAAATGATGTCACTAGAACAGGGGAAATAAGTGATATTTAATTAGCAATGAAGAGAAAGCTCACTCAGTTCAAATCAGGATTTAAGAATGTCTGGCTAAATTTTACTTTCAGGAGAGTGGGTAAGTAGGTAGAAGGAGTCTCAGAAATCTAAACTGTTTTGGTTGAGTCAGGAAGGAGATTTTCATTTCTTCCTGATATGGCAAAGGCCATTTGGAGAATCAGTATAGTAGAAGATGGATTGTGAGCCATGAGCCTTGGACTCTGGTTGTTATTTTGTCTCAGTAACTGAGACTTCATTTCTCTGGGTCCCAGTTTCGCCATCTGTGCACCAGGCAGCTGGGCTAAGCTCCCTTCCTGGCTCTGCCTTTGTGAATGGCAGATTCCTTCAACTGGATTTATTAGCACCATATGCCTCAAAATGATAATGTCCATCTCTCAGTATTAGGAGAATATGGTTTGATTGCAAACTCAGCATGTGGGTTTCAACCTTTAGTCCCTCAAGAACCTATTTATTTACCCATATGTGAGGTTACCCTGCTAGATTCTTAGGGAAATGTGTAGTGACAACTGGAGGAGAGATCCTGAACTCTTCAAGGTAGAAGTACAACTGAAATCCATATAGATAGAATTTAAGAAATGAATTATCTGATAAATTTTTAAAAAGTCATTAATGGCAATGAAATGGCAAATTTAGTAGGTGTTATTAGGAGTAGTTATAGTAACATCTAGAAAGAAAACAACATCTGTGATTTGCCTGATTAATGGTTTAACAGAACAGTGCATCTGTTAATGGAATAACACTTCTAGCACTATTGACTATATGTCTGTAAGATCTGGAAACAGAGAAAGGATTATGGCAGAAGAATGGAGTAGGGTGCCAGATTGGCTCTTGGAGATCTAGTTCTTCAGTATTTCAATTCCCCTCTGACTACTGTGACCAGAATTGTGTAGCAATTTAAGAGGACAAATGAATTCCAACAGGTATATGGACTCCTGCAGGCTAAATGAGTAGCTTCTCAGACTGATTTAAAAACTTTACTTTTCACCTGTAGTTGGAGAGGTTTTACCCCATGTCACAGTAGGATTATACTAAAGGTGCTCATCACAGACCTGCCTGTATGCATGGGGCTTTTTCTGGAGTGAGACGTTAACTCAGGGAATAAAAATAGTTTTCCTTAAACTTCAGTTTTTTTTCCTTTGAACTCAAAGGAGAGCCCAAATTTCCACCTCTCATTGAAAACCACCACAATGTGCCAGCTTTGGAGTTTATAAAAATGAAATTAGGAAGGCATGTAATAATCTCACTCTTTTCTTCAAAGCTGTAATTTCTTTCTGCTTTGAGAATGAGACACTAACTCCATCTACTTCCTCAGGCTGCACTGGATGAATGCAAGATATATTATTTATCGTAAAACATATACAGGTACATTTAGGCAGCAAACTCGTGCATAAAGAAGTAGTATTTACCATCAGCTTATCCTAATGAAATAAAAAAAAAAAAAAGCAACATTCTGTTACTAAAAGGATGTGGATCTCTACCCAGTGAGCCAAATGACATTTCAAATGCAGTGTGAAGAAAAGTAGGTATATCCTGGGCCTAATTCAAAATTTAGGATTAGTGAACATAGGAGGTAATCATTACCCTATTGTATGGAAAGTGTCGGGTCGCTTTTACTTACCCCAACAAAGCTGACGTCCCTTCTGAGCAGGCTCCATCAGAAGCTATGGAAAACAGGACTCAAAAGTGGTGCTATTTCTCTTGAACAGCTTGGCTAAAATATTCATCTTTTGTATAGCATTTTTCATTTCTCTGATTATATCTGATAGTGTCAAGGCATTAAGCTAACACTGTCTTGGAAACACAGAGAAGAAGATGGCCTGGCAAGAAACGACTGTGGCCCATAAAGGAAATGGGAAAAATAAGCCGCCTCACTAGGGCCACAAGAGAAAGAGAAGAATAGCAGGACTGTTAGTGTGGGCCCCAGTCCCAGAACAGTGAAAGCAGTGTTCTTGGCTTGGCTGCACATTTACACAGCACCATCACTGTTAGACATGAGTCTTGCATAAATTTCTACTTTCTACAAATCAATGAACCAGCAATATCAAAATTCATACGTGATTTTATTCTCTATACCTGATACAAAAATGACTTTGTCCATTTACCTTTTGCAATACATGTAATTAAGTGTGAGACAATTATAACCTTGTAGTTCTCCTTGGGGGCCCAGAACACAATTCAGTTGCTTGGTTTCAAGGGCCCTTAAAGAGAGAAAAGACCCTCTGCAGTGACTTTTATACACGTACTGGTGATGAATTTGCCCACAAAGCCTCCAAAGTCTCATTTTGCAGCAGTCGTGGTTCTTATTGATTACTGTTTGATTATACAAAATAAGGAAAGTGGGACCAATATATTATACTTATGGATTATGTGAATGCTTCAGACATACAGAAAACCAGACTTATTTATGGGTTTATGAAGAGTGCTGATTCATACCCTAAAGGAAATTTTCATGTATAATCTTTTTACTGAGTTGTCTGTAATTCTGCTAATTGGAGTAAATGTCATGAACCATTTGCCATATTGATGGATAGTTATTGGTGAGTCCATAAATAAAAGAAGATGGAGTAAGCAACCAGCCTATTCTGAGGGTAGAAAAAGAGGAATATTACCAAGCTTGGGAATAAAAAGAGGTGGGAAAAAATGAACATAATGTCTAACTTCATGAAAATCTTTCCAAAGGATCTTGGTTGGTTGCTAGGGTAATTGTGAACTTATGTGTACTGTTGGATCCTATCAGACTACTAAGAAGAAATGTGGGCATAAAAACATGTTAGAAGGGATGAAACACCCACACATCTAAAATTGGAATAGCTGTAAGATATGTTAGGGATTTTTAAGAACATGAAATTTGCCTAACACTTTAGATAGTCTAGAACTTTTTTTTTTAAGGCACTTGGCATTCCATAGTTCTCCATCTGCTAAAGGGAAAAGTGCTTTGCAAGTCCTGTTCCTTTCCTTTCTTTTCTCAGTGTCTCATGGTTTCTCAGTACAAGTGTGACCTAGAATCACATATTTCATTAATCACAAAATGTTAGCACCAGAAGGTAATCAGAAGTCATTTAGTGCTGCTTCCCTGGACTGTAGGTGATGACATTGAAGCTTAGAACAGTTAAATCTGTTCAGGGCCACCTAGGAAATTAGTTGCAGGCACAGGACTACAAACCACATCTCCTTACTTCAACAACCTGTACTCTTTCCCCTTATCACTTCCCCAACCAGAGAGAGAAAGAGAGAGAGAAGCACATTCAATTTTGGGACAGATGAGTCATGCTGACCAATAAATAGTCCTCAAAACTCAAACCTTCCAAGCTGCTTAGAAATTGTAAATATTAATAGGCATGTGGCAAGTTATTTATTCATGAAGTTTGAAATAACTACTACTGATTAGCCAATTAGAACTCTAATAACAATTAACAGATAAGAAATTCTGTGTTCAGTTTTTGTTAGAGAGGCAATGTTTTTCTGGCTGTTAGAATTCTCTAAGTCATGTTAAAGGATTATGCACCATAGACCTTCATGTAATTCCCCTTTTCAGTAGTCAACTTCTCTTTGTTTATGTGAATTTATCCCTTTGTGTATATTTGCATTTCTCATTGACTGCATCATGCTTTTTGTTATGAATTTTAGACAGTTTGTCATTTTAGCCTTTATATTCTTGTTGCCCAAACTTGCCAATTAAAGAAGTAATCATTGATAGAGGCTTTTTGTCCCATCACACATGCAGTACCAGAAATGAACATATGACTAGAATGAAATTTATAAACTCAAAACCAGTTATTTACTACAAGCTATAAAAATTTTACTAGTGTAACTATTATAACTATTATTGACCAACATGTGCCAAGCACTATACCAAGCACTCTACCCAATTACCATTTAATTCCCCAGAAATCTTAGTAAATTGGCCTAACTATTCAAATGGAAAAAAAAACAGGGTTAAAAGGGCACTTGGGTGGCTCAGTTCGTTAAGCATCTGACTCCTGATTTTTGACTCAGGTTGTGATCTCAGGGGAGTGAGATTGAGCCCTATGTTGGACTCCATGTTCAACGTGGTGTTCGCTTGATATTCCCTCTCTGCCTCTCCCTCTGCCTCTCCTCCTGCTCACACTCTCTCTCTCTCTAGAAAAATAAAATCTTTAAAAACAAACAAAAAACCAAACAGGGTTCTCAAATTCTTCAAACCAACTGAAATAGAAAAAATTGTAAAATCTTACGGTCAGTGATAAATTAAGACAGATAAGCATTGACTTTAGTGATAAGAAAGGCAAATATCTAGATTAATTTTTATTGAACAAACAAAAAATATTTTAAGTATTTGGAATGGAAAGTAACTTGAAGCATTTAGTTGGTTAACCAGATGCAAACACTGGTATAGGATTAATGAGTAAGAATTGGAAGAAGTATTTAGCAAGCAATAAAAACAGAGGAGGAGTTGGTAACATGAGAAATTAGACATAAAATTAGTTCCTTCAGGACTGAGAAAAAGTGATGGACAGCAATGTAGTTGTCCAGGGCATCAAACACCTTTTGATGTTTACATAAAATGTAGCATGATGAAACATATTTGTGAAATGTAACATGATGAAACATATTTCATTAACCAGAACTCATCTTAGAAAGAATATAGTGTAAGCAGCTTGAAAAGAGATGAGAGGTCCACAAAGGGCATGCAGGAAAACCTCTAGATCAGTGGTTCTCAACACCGGCCGATGTTGCCCCTTGGAGGCATTTGGCAATATCTGGAAACAGCTTTGTCAAATTGGGTTGGAGGTGCTACTGCCTCTAGTGGGTAGAGCCCAGGGATGCTGCTAAACATCCTACAGGGATAGCCTTCTACAACAAAGAATTATCTGGCCCAAAATGTCAATTGCGCTGAGGTTGAGAAATCCTGGCTTAGAGGTTTCCTGAAATCTCAAAGCGATGCATTAGGTAAATAATGGCAGAACTGATTTATTAGTGAACAAATTGAATTTGGTGAGTCTTGTCTACCTCTTCCCCAACATAAACTTGGTTCTCTTTCTGATGTTGAACAAACTTTTTTTTTTAAAGATTTTATTTATTTATTCATGAGAGACACAGAGAGTGAGAGAGAGAGACAGAGACACAGGCAGAGGGAGAAGCAGGCCCCATGCAGGGAGCTTGACACGGGACTCTACCCCGGGTCTCCAGGATCAGGCCCTGGGCTGAAGGCTGCACTAAACCACTGAGCCACCTGGGCTGCCCTGAACAAACTTTTAATGATGAGCAATTTGAAGGAATGTGAAGTCTCAGTAGTCTCAGTCTGAGCCTCCACTGATAAAATTGATTTCTGAAGTAATTTTAAAAAGCAGAGACAAAATAATGATGAGATGACTTTATATTAAGTAATGATCATGGGGGACAGGGACAGGCTCAGGTGGAAAATAGTAGCGACTACAGACTACCTTAGAAGATGGTGTCTTGTTGGTCCTCTGTCATCAAGTAATTCATGTGATATTCAGCATTCCCAAAGCAGACGTTACACAATGATAACCATAGCAGAAGTATTTTGTTTGGCCTGCACAGACTTGAATTTTATATTAGCTGGCAGCATTTAAGCATTGGGTATTTCTCATCATAATGTAGATTCTTTTTTTGTGGAATGAGGTAAAGAACTGACAACAATAGGCAGACATTCCCATTGCTGAATAATGTCTACCACGCATTTTGGACAGGGCACGAATATCCCCATTCTTCCTATGTATAGCTTCAGTAGGTTACACTACCTGCTACATCCTTGCAGCAATCTTAGTTTGCAACTTCTGTCTTAAAAGATTATATTTATACTCCTTTTACTTCACACTTTAGGGTGACATTATATAATACACTGTTTGGGATATAATATGCAGCTTTACTTGGATAAATTTTCTTCAAATCAATTTTGCACGTTCTTTTGACTTTTTTTTCCCAAAAACCATGATTTTGGCTTTTCCATGATTCTCTCCTCTAATTTTTTGACTAATCAAGGAAAAGATAAAATGGTGGAGAACAACTTGATTTTTTAAAAAGATTTTGTTTATTTATTCATCACACACACACACACACACACACACACACACAGAGGCAGAGACACAAGCAGAGGGAGAAGCAGGTTCCCTTCAAGAAGCCCAATGTGGAGGCAGCCTGGGTGGCTCAGCTGTTTAACGCCTGCACCAGGGCATGATCCTGGAGACGTGGAATCGAGTCCCATGTCGGGCTCCCCACATGGAGGCTGCTTCTCCCTCTTCCTGTGTCTCTGCCTCTCTCTCTCTCTCTCTCTGTGTGTGTCTCTCATGAATAAATAAATAAAATCTTTAAAAAAAAAAAAAAAAGAAGCCCGATGTGGGACTAGATCCTGAATCCTGGAATCATGCTTTGGGCCAGAGGCAGATGCTCAACCGCTGAGTCACCTAAGCACCCCAGAACAACTTGATGTTTACCTACTAGAATAGAAAGTCACTACAAGTCCCTTCCTACCCACTTTGTTAGCTTACTAATTTTTACTATATAAAACATGAATTAAAAAATGCCCCAAATAAATGTTTTGACCGTGGTATAAGGAAACTTGGCAGGGATAACTTACTGGGATTTGTAGAAACTTAGTTTTAGAAATATTGAATACTGATGTTGAAAGTGTTTATAGCCAAAATTCAAATAGGTATTTTATAGCATCAGATTAAGTCAGTAGGAGGTCACAAAAGGAGATTGTGATTCTTTGAATAATAATTTGTTTAAATCAATACATGAAGAGAAATAGTTTTTACATTCATAAAGTAAGACCAAGTTTTTACGCTACTTCATGCTGTGCAAGAGAAGATATTTGCAATGATTTACACCAAATATAAGGACAACCATTGAGGTGTTTGTTTTATTGATATGAGTAAGGTTATATAATCATTCCACTTGCTTAGAATTATGGTTCTAAAACCCTTTAGAATTAGGGTTCCTTGATAGTCTTAAAAATTATTTAGAATCCTAATGAGTTTTCATTTATGTGTTATATCCATCCATATTTACTGTATTAGAAACCTAAATTAACAATTAAATAATTTATACATTTCTTTAAAAATATTATATTCATTATGTTAACATACAAATCAATTTTATAAAAAATAACTATATTTTCCAAAAAAAATTAGTGATGAATTTTCTAAACTCTTTAAAATATGAATAGAAGACAATTGAATTCTCATATTTGTTTATGCATATAATCTGTCTCATTATGAAGAATAATCTAGCCTCAGACCTAGTTGAAAAAGAAGGTTTGGGGGACTGTGATAGTTAGTTTTATGTGTCTATTTGCTAGGTTACAATCCCTAGTTATTTAATAAAATACTAGTCTAGATGTTGATAAGATTTTGTAGACATTATTGAAGTCCATAATCAGTTGATTTTATTTTTTATCTTTAAATTTTATTTATTTATGTGTGTGAGAGAGAGAACACAAGTGGGGAGGAGCAGAGGGAGAAGGAGAAGCAGGCTCCCCACTGAGCAGGGAGCTTGATGCACCATGGGGCTTGTTCCCAGGGCTCCAGGATCAATGACCTGAGCCAAAGGCAGATGCTTAACTGACTGAGCTACCCAGATGTCCCATCAGTTGATTTTAAATAGAAAAGCCTAACCTAGATAACCTGGGTAGGCCTGATTTAATCAGTTGACAGACCTTAGAAATATTGCTATGTGTACTCTGAAGAAGAAATTCCATTTAGAGATTGCAGCTTCAGCTTATGCTTGAGAATTCCAGCTTACCTACCTCATGGCTTATCCTATGGATGTCACACTTGCCTTACCAGCCCAACAATCATGGAAGACAATCCCTCGCAATAAATCTTTTAAGATGTATTTCCTACTGGTTCAGTTTCTCTGGTTAAACTCTGATACACAGATGCTTTGAGGTCAGTGGTATAGGATATACTTTATAAAGACTTTCCTGTTATGAATTAGCTTAACATAATTCTATGGAGTCAATGAGGCAGAAACCATCACTTCTATCCTCAGAGAGGATATTTATCAGATGGCACTGATCTACCAGTGGCTTTTTGTCTTGATCCTTAAATTCCTGGTTTCTATGCCAGTGCTCTTCATCGTTCAGCATAAGAGCCTTCTATATATTTGGAAATATATTTGCAGATATAGGTGTTCACACTATTTAATATACACATCACTAAGAAATTCCTTACAAAAAGTAGGAACACAAAACCTGTATTTAAGGTATGAGTGAAAGTGATGCAAAGAAAGACAGGGTTTTGTTTTATGCTTAAGGAGCTTATAATTTACCTAGAAGAAATAAGATTATTCACCCCTGAAAATATAAGATCAGATTTAATAAAGTGATTGGGACTTTGAATCTCTACCAACACTTTTTTTGAGTACTAGGCACTGGAATGGGGCCATTTTCATTCTTTTCAGCTGCTTCTGGTGTGGAATGGATGCCTCACCTCCATATTTGATGCCCTCTCTAGTCTGCGAGTTTATGGGAGACAGAGATAATGACCAATCAGCAGGTGCATAATACTAACAAGTCATTCACTGAATGACTAAGGAAACTGAGGATGGGTGCAAAATATATGTGAAGAGTAAAAATGGAAAAGTTGGGAGCAGTGGGAAACCAAAGAACTGAAAGATGGAATATGATCTTAAGACAATAAAACAAAAATTGAGCTGAAGGAGGTGTGTGTTAAAAAGGAACAAGAGGTTAATTAGGACAAAGTTTCCATTTTGTGGAAGACTGACCAAGAAGTGTGTGTGTTTTTTTTTTTTTTAAATTTTTTTTATTATTTATTTATGATAGTCATACAGAGAGAGAGAGAGGCAGAGACATAGGCAGAGGGAGAAGCAGGCTCCATGCACCGGGAGCCCGACGTGGGATTCGATCCCGGGTCTCCAGGATCGCGCCCTGGGCCAAAGGCAGGCGCCAAACCGCTGCGCCACCCAGGGATCCCAAGAAGTGTGTGTTTTATTAGGAAGTGGAGGCAGAATGGTATCATGGCTCAGAGTATGAACTTTAGACAGATCTGAGTTTGGGTAGTTCCTTCATGTACTAGTTATGTGATCTTAGATAAATCATCCAAAACTCTTTACACCTCAGTTTCCACAACTGTGAACTTTCAGTCATTATGAAAAGTAAAGGAGGAAATGTATATGAAGTATACAGTGCCTAGCATAGGGTAAATCCATGAAGTGTTGGCTCTCATAATTACCAATGTTATTAATACTATCATTATTCATTCTAAGGGCAACAAGGAGCCAATAGGAGGTTTTTAATTGGATTGTGATATGGGGACACTTGTTAGTTTGGAAAATACATTTGATGGGACGCTGGGGGTGGTTCAGCAGTTGAGTGTCTGCCTTCAGCTCAGGGCGTGATCCTGGGGTACCAGGATTGAGTCTTGCATTGGGCTCCTTGCGTGGAGCCTGCTTCTCCCTCTGCTTGTGTCTCTGCCTTTCTCTCTCTCTCTCTGTCATGAATAAATAAATAAAATCTTTTTTTAAAAAAAGAGGAAAATACATTTGATGTTAATTAGAATAAATAATCAAGATAAAATATTAGAGCCAGAGCAATCAGTTAGCAAGTTACCTTAATAATAGTCCAAGCACAAAAATGTGACAGGTAAGGGACATGCAAGCCCAGCGCTCCTTCCCTGGAACATCACATACACTATTGATTTGACATTGGTGGTATATTCTAAATAGGAATATATATTCTTTATGAATAATTGGCAAATGGGACACCACAAAATTTTGTAAAAGTATTTAAACACCACGTTTATCAGATTTGGGAGAGAGTTTTAGAAACTGAAAGTTGCAACTTTTAGAGAATGTCAAGTGCCCTGACATAGCAATTAGGCTTCCAAATTCTCCTTGCTTACCTGGGAAATTAACTAAATGTCCCCAGAAAACTAATTGCTAAGGAGGCATCAGTCTAGGATTAAAAAAAAAAAAACAAAAACAATAAACTGTATAACAAGCACATACATATCTCTATGTATGTCTAGGATCTTATGAGTAATATGTAGTTGCATTTGAAAAAGAATATCTACAGAACTTATAAATGGTGACTATTCATACACAGTGAAACCCATATGTATGGGCTTCTAGTATCTGAGGATACTGGAAATAAATTTAATTGACGACAGGTAGTTGTAACAGGAACCAACTAGGAAAACTCACTTGCTTATCTATAGCACTGGTCTTATTTATGTCTATATCCAAGAAGTGATAATGACATCTTTTAAATTTTAAGCAAGCTCACTTGGCCTTATTGTGAGGCTTAATTTTCATTTTAGAACACACACAGAACTGGTACTCCTCCTGAACAGCTTACCACATAGCAGAAGGTCAGTAGGACAGATCTTAGGTTTTTAAAACAGTATATAATATTAATAATCTGCACACAATGAAATCCAAAAGACATGCTGATATCCATAATCAATGCTTTTCATTTAGTTTAGGAAGTAAATGATAAAGAGTATATAATCTTTGACAGAATTATGATACAGCTGCTAGTTTAAAGTAGAATTTCTAGTCTTAGAGTCAGCACATACATGTTTGTGTTTGGATGTAATAGATGTGAATCTCCTTTCCAAAAGAATTAGAGGTTTTCATTGTGCATTTGCGTGGGAATCATTGGTTGGAATAAGTACTACAGGAATAAAAAGGGGGAAAAAAAAGACGTGAAGTAAGAAACACAGCATAATGGCCTTTGTCTATGATTTTCTATCCATTCAATACAAGTACTCAAGTTGATTTTCCAGGCAGAAGGGATAGATTATTCTCAGAGCCAAGCATACACTGCTGCACAGGTCATGTGGCTGTCCAACATCACACATTTGCAAGGTAGCTGCTTGGGCTAGAGGTGGAATGAGGCCTGGGAAGAGTGATGTGATGTTCATCTAAAAATAAAAACCTTGCATTAATTAGATGTGCTAATAAGTAATGCATATGGATCACCATTCCTTATGACTTCTAGGTGTGATAACTGTGAATTCATAAAGTTAAAACAATGGAATTTGGAATAAAAACATAAGATAAAATAGGGCCTCAGATTTTATGTGATCCAGTATTAGCATATTCACTAATAAAGGAGACAGATTCGGGAAGATAAAGTAGTTTGCTTGAGGTCACACGTCAATGTCAATGCTAAGTCTATCTTATAATTCCTCATTTATTCTACCACTGTTCATTGTCTCAATGATATTACCATAATTACTATATTTTGACACAACTGTTTTCTACCCAACTCAAATTAATTAAGCAAAAAGAAGAATTTACTGGCCCACAGAACTGGAATGTCATATGCCCTCTCCTTGCCTCTTTTTGGCTGGCTTTCTCCATGTGGTAGACCAGGTGGCCTTTTGGAACACATAGTGACTCAGCTCCTTTAAAAAGCTTTTTCTGAAACATTTTATCTTGCCCAAGTCCCAGGAAAGCCTCTGATTGGTTCACATGGGATTGGAGCTCACCCTGGACCAATTATTGTTGCCACAGGGATGGATACTCTGATTCATCAATTCACGTACACATCTCTGAGGCAAGGCCATCTCTTTTAGCCACATAAAATATATTCATAATAAAGGGGGTTATCAGAAGGAGGTCAGCAATTCTAAACAGACACAAACAACAAATACATGATAATCATATTCTAAAATGAAACCTCATAGAATACTAAAGAACTGAAACTTACCAAACAACTATGGAAATGGTCTTGCTTTTCTTCTTCTAAATAACTTGTGTCAATATCTGTAATAACAAAGATACAGAAAAATCTCATTTCTGAAGATGGAAGAAAAGACTGATTCACTGGATTACAACAGGATAATTGATTTTAAATACATTAATGTACACAGTATTTTATAATCTTAGAACACAGCCAGCATTGAATGAATGCTTATTCCCTGCCTTTGTACATATAAATAGCTCATATATAATTGTTCATTTGAGTAGTCCCAAAGACACATTACTTTTCATCACCATAGACTGTTAATGTCACTTACGTCATGAAGTCTTTAAAGACAAAACACTATAAACTGTTCGAAATGTTTGGTTTTCAATATTTGAGTTTTTGAATGCTGCAATTGCCAAAATGGCCTGCCATTGTTCTTTTTGATTTCATAGCATACATTCCCAACCCTCCTAACTCTGTGACAGGGCTTGCATTATTCTGATTGTTTAAAAATTGAAGTATAGGAACACTTGGGTGGCTCAGTTGGTTACGTGTCTGCTTTTGCCTCTGGTCATGATCTCATGGGTCCTGAGATCGAGCCCTACATTGGGGTCCCTGCTCAGCAGTGTTTCTCCCTTTGTCTCCATACCTCCCCACTATTCATGCTCTCTCTCTCCCAAATAAATAAAATCTTTAAAAAAATAAAAAAATTGAAGTATAATTGATATTTAATATTATATTAAGTTTCAGGTTACAACATAATGATTTAATATTTGTATACATTATGAAATGATCACAATAAATCTAGTTAACATTCATCACCATACAGCCATATTTTTTTTTTCTTCTTGTGTTGAGGACTTTTAAGATCTTTCATTTTAGCAACTGTCCACTATGCAGCACAGTATTATTAACTATAGGCACCATGCTGTACATTATATCTTCATAGCTTATTTTATAACTGGAAGTTTGTGCCTTTGACCCTCTTCAGCCATTTTACCCATCCCCAAACTTCTATCTATGAGCTTGGTTTTGTTTGGTGTCTTTTTTTTTTTTTTTTCCATGTAGTATATCTAGCTTTATCTAAGTTACTTCACTTAACATAATGCCCTCAAGTTCTATCCATATTATTTTTTTATTTTTTAATTTTTTTTAGTTTCAATTCACCTGAACTTTGGTTATTATGGCTTTGGGAATTTTATAATGTACCTGAAGATATTATAAAATCTGGCAAAATTAGGTTTTTATAATGTCACTTTTGAGGAAAATCAGGCTTAAGTGCAGCAAAAATGACTGAGAAATTGTTACTTCTTTAATTTCAGAATAGGCTAAAGAGGTAGCACATGGTCATGGTTAGGAGCTAGGGCTTTTTAACTTAAATAGCTCTGATTTCAAATTCTGACTTCTTACTAGCTGTGGGACTTCAGGCAAATTACTTTACCTCTTTAAGGCTTAATAACCTCATCTATAATGTGGGGATATCACCACCATCTAAATCATGGAAAATGTATGTATAATATGTGATACTCCTTGGGCTCTAAATAAAGATTAACCAGGGGTACCTGGGTGGCTCAGTCAATTAAACATCTGCCTTTGGCTCAGGTCATGGTCCCAGTGTCCAGGGATCAAGCCCTGCATTGGGCTCCCTGCTCTGTGGGGAGTCTGCTTCTCCCTCTGTCCCTTGCCCCTGCTCATGCTTGTTTTCTCTCAAATAAATAAAACCTTTAAAAAAATAAAGATTAACTCTTATTATGACAGTCACAATAAAGTAATTTATGTGTAGACAAAGAAATAAAGAACAAAAATAGCACCTACTGTAGTTCTTAGCATAATAGGAAACACATACATTTGTGGAATTAACTACTGATTTTTACTGAGACAGACACCAATTTTTGTCATTGTTCCTAAGAAGACTCCTTGAATTTCTTTGTTCTCAATGATCCACTTCCTTTGGATTCTTTATAATTATAACACAGTTTAATCCCCAATTACCAACTGCCTGCAACATAAGCTGTTGCATTAGTATTTTCTCCAACTAGAATTTTAGTAACTTTTCCTACAAGAACTATACCTTACTTCTTGTGTGGTCTTTGTGCCACCATTCCAAGCTTATAGTAAGAAGCCAATACTTGACAATGGATTGACCAGAAGAAGAAACTTCCTTCTTTCCTATAACCCTTTAAAATCAAACTGGGTTGTTCTACACAAAGTTGGCAGGAGAACCACATACAGTTACTAAAGCAATATGGTTTGAGATGAGAGCCTTTCTTAAAATGTTCTAAGATTCCTCTAGCTCTTTCTTTGTATGGATGTGTCTTAGGCCCATAAGTCCCAAATTCTTATTCACCTACTCTCTCAACAGCGCACATAAGACTGTGCCTTATTATTTGCCTTTCCGTATTCTTTTATTTTAAAAGATATAGAGGAAAAGGGAATGAGGGATGAACTTTCTGTTAACTTTGGTACCAGTGGTGGGATGTTGTCTTTAACATCATGGTTTGGCCAGAGGCTGGAGCAGGAATATCATTTAGTCTGTGACAATAAACAGTGGTATATAAAGTGTCTCCTGGGACTTTGGTCCAAGAACAGCAGCCTATGAGTACCATAGTGTAACATTTTTAGTAGACTCCAGTATTTAATTCATCTACAAGATGTTTCCCTGATGCCTTTCCTGAATAGGATGGTAGAGGCAGACATTACCTGTGAGGGTACCTCAGACTGTAACTCAACAAGAAGAGCTCAAGTTCCACATGTTTGTTAGGGACACTTCTGCATCCAAATAAATATCCTTGGGAAAGTCTTCCAAAACTTTGTTGGACATCTTCAGAATTTTTTTTCATTCTACCATTCCTTCACTTTATCGTCTTTATATCATATTGATTTAAAAGTCTCATTTCTGATTTTCAGGGTCTGCTGTGACTTTTGGTGCTTCTGCAGAATATAAATCACATTTCTGCAATCAATATCAGCAATCATATAGTGAGGTTCTCTAACAGTATGTCTGTAAGTGGCCCTCCCCACAATTCTATAACTAACTCTGAATTGGGCCAAAGACTATACGATGACAGGTCCATTCTTGATTTTTCCATTAGTTTCAGCAGTGATTAATATTCCATTATCTTTGGTAACTTTTTTTTTTCACTCTGGAAAGTTCTATGGAAAGGATTCATTCCAATTAGTTTCTTAAGACCAAAGGTCATATTAACATATATTCTCACTTTTTAATATACTAATTTTCTGAAATTGTGATGAATCTTACACTTGATTAGTACCCTTTGTGAGATATCTTAAATCTCCAAATGCTATTATTTGATTTACAAATGCAGTATATAATTGATGACATCTTAGAATTCAAGGTATATGGTAATATTACTCCTCATATTAGAGGTTTTCAAGTACATCTTATGACTCTGGCTTCATTATTTCATTCCATTCATGCCATTTAAAAGAGTTAGTGGATGATATCTTTAAGAGCTATGAAAACCAACCAAATCCTGAGCATTACAGGGGTAGGGAGGGTATTAAGCCTCGTTTGCACAGACATGTCTGACCTGACCTCTGAAACCATACAAAAACAACAAAACCATTCCTCCCAACAAAATACCATACTAAAATACCATCTCCACATCTGGGATGGAGTAATGGCTAATTTTGCACAAAGAGTGAGTGCTTATTCGACTTTTTACCTGAATTCTTCTAGTTTCTCAATCAACTTAAACATGTCGAACAGTTGTTTTTTATCTCAGGAAAAAAACCTACAAGTCCAGTTGATCCTATTTACTCTTTTTCTCTCATGTAAGTTTATAAGTAATCATCATCACAGGGTTTCCAATGAGGCTTTACTCAATTTCCCTGTAGGTACTTAATATTTCATTTGCTGAAACCATTGTTATGAAGCCTATGAACTTCTTAAGACAAAAATTTTGCATATTTGCCAATAAGAATCTCATTTCTACGGCATATGAACATGTGAATCAGAAACAACTTCATAATCTGATATGAAAACACTATCTTAAATTGTTTTATTACAAAAAAAGGCATAAGTCTAACTGATCTGGAAGTCATGTTGAATCATCAAAAATTTATAAAGAAAAGTCTTCCTTCTCTTGACAAACCAACTAAATAATATTACTGTAACATTTGGGAAGATAAATGACATTCTGTAAGACCTAAAAATTGGTAAGGACTAGGATTCATTAGGATTACATATTAGGTATGCCTTTGAATACCCAGGGATATTTGGTGAGGAGAATGCTGGAATTATACCACTATATCTATGTAGATCAAGAGAATCAAGTTTTGGAGCCCTCAATAGTGGTTGAAGCCAGGGGCATATTAGTATCTAACCAATCTGTAATTATTCAGTTGTATGAATTAAATAGGGAGGCCAACAAATTCCTATAAGGGTTAATTATGTAGCAACCACTGGAGAGTCAGTGAGGTTGAGAACGCATTAGAATTGATTCACACAGACCTAGTTCTAATTTCACCTCTGCCACCTTTTCTTGGCTACTTGACCTTGAAAATCTACTTATTTTCTCAATCTTAGTTTCATCTGAAAAATAAGCAAAATAATGTCTAACTTTACATAGTTATTATAAATTTCCTCTCTCTATATTCATACCTCATATGTGTTCATGTGTATATCTGGTATAACACTCAATGGCAATTGTTGTTATTACTGTCCTCTACTCATCCCAACTCTATAAACTCAGGTACCACATGTAACAGATCTCATTTCTCATTGATATAAGAACTGGACAATATAATTAATCTCATAGGCTACTATCATTTACTACCTCACTTTCACTCCCTATTTGATTATGAGAAGCTAAGGATCTAGGATTAAAAATTATAAAGTTGCCTGATTTAAAGGCCAACAGTACCTGTGGGGCAGAAAATAATCCTATAATTGCCTATTCCTTTCAGCTGGGGAAAGAAAGGTTGGAAAAACTTGTAAATCCCTTTAAAATCTCCCTAGCATCTTCTTCATCAAAACCTTCTGGAAATAACTGGCTTGGAAGCAAGGAATTTTATTCAAAGATGAGTAGTCACAAAGAAAATTAGATATTAGAAAATAGATATTTTGCAGAGCAAGAGAGGAATGGAACAGGAAAAACAAATCAAAATAATAAACACTCAACAAAAAATATTGCCATGTAGAAAATTAAATTGTGACCAAGTTTTCACTATGAACACAGCACAGCAAAACCACCTCATGAAGCAATCACCACTAAAATCCAGAGATCAAGTCAGAATCCTAAAGCCTAGAAAATTATCATAAGAATACATAAAGAAAAGAAAAACATAATGGAACTGGTTGGTTTAAGGAAAGAAATGGAGGATAGAAGGGAAGCTAAGACAAGGAAGAGCAAAAGCTGCTATAAATGCAGTAGATTTAAGAATGTAGGAATGGGAAAAGTTAAAAAGGATTCATGAGAGAAATTAACAATATCAAAGGCAGATGGGGTTGTCCATTATGTGTATACTTGGAGACTTTCAGGAAGAAAATGGAAATAATCAATTAAAGCAGATATTAAGATTTATAATTAAAGAAAAAAACTAACCACAGAGAAAGACTTGGATATACATATAGTTTGAAAGGTTAGTCTATGTTCTTGGAAAGAGATGACACAGAATAGCCAATATGATGACATACCCTTATGAAGTTACTACATATCAAAGATAAAGACAGAATCCTTTGGGAAGCCAAAGGGAAACAATTTGAATCCTAGTATGAGATAGAAAATAGCTTCAGCAAATGCTGAAAGACAGGTAGGATTGCTTTAAAAATCCTTAGGAATATAAAATATGGCTTCAGAAACTTATACCCAGCCAAACTATCAATTGTACTTTTGAATATGCAAGACCTTAGGGAATATTGCTGCCAAGAGTCTTCATTAAAAAATCTTTTGGAGGAAAAATTTTAGCCCATCCATAAAAGAGTGCAAAAATTACAGCAAAAAAGATTTGTGGGGAGTACTGTGTCTACGTAACTACAGGACCAAGAATGAACGTCACGTAGACATGACAGTTTAGAGAAGAATATACATTTTATTATCCTGACAAAAGCTGGGAGAAGAGGGACAAATAAGGACAGGTGGTATAAATATAGTGATTTTCTTATGTTTTATAGCCCATGAAGTGAACACTAGAAGTATTACAGAAGAAAACATTAGCAAAAATAATACTGTAAAATGAAATTTGGTGATAGAATAAAGGGGAAAAGAGAAGATATTCTAACTTTATCAATGCTTATAACAAAGTTAATAGATACTATTTAAATAAATAGAAGGTTAATAGTTATCAATATGTTATAGTTAAAATAACCATTTATGCATTAAGTGTAAGCTTTCCAAATTACCAAAATGCATACACATGGGAACAAAGAGAACACTAGAAGATTTTTAAAAAATACTAACAAAAGCTCTTACACTCTAAATTAAACATTATATGGTCTCATTCATTTGGGGAATATAAAAAATAGTGAAAGGGAATAAAGGGGAAAGGAGAAAAAATGAGTGGGAAATATCAGAAAGGGAGACAGAACATGAGAGACTCCTAACTCTGGGAAATGAACAAGGGGTGGTAGAAAGGGAGGTGGGTGGGGGGTGGGGTGACTGGGTGACAGGCACTGAGGGGGGCACTTGATGGGATGAGCACAGGGTGTTATTCTATATGTTGGCAAATTGAGCACTAATAAAAATAAATTAAAAAAAATAATAAATTAAGCATATAAAAATTATAGTTGAAATGGCTACTTTTCTATGTTAGATTACTAGTTAGATCAGGTCCAATAATGAATAAACTAAATGCCATTTAGTAACTAGTGCTATTTTTCCCTGAAGCTCTATCAGAAAATCTCAGCATATCAAAAGACAGATAAAGCTTTTCTTTGTCCCTTGAAATTATGTAAACTTTTTCATTAACAAAATCAACTAAATAACACCCAAATGTCAGCTTCTTTAATAAAAGCATCACTTGTTTTTCTTAGAAGTGCTGGAAGACTCTTATGAGTCAACTGTACATCCGTGCATGTGGTATATTGAATGACAGTTATGAGGTTTGCTATTTGAGTGAGGTACAGCAGTATTTAGAAAGTATATTGGTGCCAAGTCTCCAGCCCTTCCCTCTTGCAGGGGAAGTGGTGAAGAGACATTAGTTTTCTATGGCTGGTGTGACAAAGTACCACAAACTGGGTGGTATCTACAGATTTTTTATAATCTTATGGTTCTAAAGGCTAGAAGTCCCAGATCAAGGTGTTGGCAGGATTGTTTCTTTCTGAAGGCAAGAGAGAGAATCTGGTTGATGCCTCCCTCCTTGCTTCTGCTGTTTTCTTGGCAATATTTTATATTTATATAAAATATTATATATTTTATAATATTTAAAATATTATATATTTAGCTTATAGACACATCATCCTGATCCCTGCCCTCATGTTCACATGGTGTTCTTCCTTTGTGCATGTTTATATATACACATTCCTCCTTTGTATAAAGATACAGTCATTTTAGATTAGGAGCCCACCTACTTCAATGTGACCCCATCATAACTTGACTATTTATATCTGCATGCTTCTATTTCTAACTGAAGTCATGTTCTTGGGTAGGGGTAAAAAATTCACAAATGAATTTTGGGGAGACACAAACATACAGCAAGAGAGAAGAATAAGTGGTGGTTCTAAACTGATAGAGTGGACCATCCAACCTCTCAAAATAGACAGACAAAACTAAACTGGATGCCCACTGAAATCAGGTGCCTTTGCTGTTAATTTTCACTGGCCCCTCTTACAGACTCTCTATTCCTAAGTAGATAATTCTGTTTATTGATATGTATTACTTATGTAAAAGAAGGTAGATGAGTACATTAGAGTAGGAGAAGAAATTGGATCAAAATCTAAGCACTTTGAAACTAGGACATCTAATAGGTGAAAGGAAATATTCTTAAATTTTTGAGACTTTCCAAATTTACTAATAGCTCATTATGCTGTCCAGAGAACTATTTATAAGCAATCTAATATCATTAAATGAGACTAATTTACTGCTGCTGGATCCAAGTAAGTCTTCTGAAATCTTATCTGGTTTATTAACTCCTCGAAGAGATGCACATATTCTCTTTTGAGGCTAACCGTACTGAAGCAATTCTTTGTAGGTAACACAGAGTGGTAGAGGTGAGAGTGAGAGTGGCTTGATGTTATACTTCTTGGAATGAACCGAAGTGTGTACAAAGACCTTTCTTATCTTCAGATAGTGCATAAACTCCATTCCACAAATTTCAGCTTCAGTTAATTGATCAGTGCTTCCCAAGGTAGGGGGATCATATGTAATATGGTAATGGTCATGGGCAGTGTGAGATAATGTAGGATGCTCTTTAAAAAGGAGTAATAGAACACTGATCTCTATAATGGGATTTTTCTTTTTTCGTTTCTTTTGTATTGATACAATCAAAAAAATTAGCTATCACAATTTCATGCTAGCTTGATTTTAATCCTCAACACATCCTGATATTCCCTGGTAATGCAAAGGAAGACATCAAAGTTCAGGTTTTTAGAGAAGTATGACTGTTTATTTGCAATGTGATATTCCTTTTAATTTACTTTATCATTACTTTTTAGTTATAGCAGTTGATATAAATACTACATTTATGTAAGGGACAAGTATTTTTTAAAGTAAATTTAAAAGTTAATTTTTTAAACTACAAAATAAGTAACAGTCATGTGGTTAAGCAGACATCTAAAAAGTGGCATACAAATGACTAAAATTTGGAAACCACTGAATTCATTCTTTCATTTATTCTGAAGGCATTTGCATATAAGAACAAAGCATTCTACTGGATGCTCAATAAACGTATTTAGTTGCAGGAAAAAGTTACACTCTGTACATAAATTTGCATGTTTTGGTTGAACAGAATGCAAAAACTCAGATCTGACAAATCTCTCTTTTACTGAAGTAGAACCAAGGCTGAATTGCAACCACATTTGGAGCTGGTGGCAAGGTCTCCTCCTTTCTTTCTGTTTTTATCCCTAGCTTTCCTGTTTTGTATTATGTTTGATCCTGCAAGCCACCTCTGATCCTTTTGGGAATAGGCAGAGTATATAAAAAGGGAGGTGATTAATCAGTATTTGTTGAATAAATGAATACATAAGTGAATGAATAAGTAAACAGAGAAAACAGATGAACTGAGAAAGAATTGCAATGATCTGGTTGTTCTCAATTCCCCTGTTTTAGTACGAAGGTTAATGCAAGGAGCACACTGTGATTCTAACAGGGAAGGCAACACCCTGCATGGTCCAGATGGGGAACATGAAATCTGAACCAGCAGGACATTAGAGAAAACACTTCATGTTTGTCTTCCCTCGAGGTGTGTTCTCAGGGCTGGCTGATAATCCCATGAAAACAATGGATGCCAAAATGACGCCTCAGGCCAGTCGGAGAAGCTGGAGATTATGGTTATCTTGCCTAACTTCAGGATTAACTATATTAATTTCTAATTAATAGAATCATGAAAATAAAAGTTTTGGTTATTGGTGGAAAGGAAATTAAAAAATCCCATTTGAGTGTGAATCCAGCCTGAATTGAGAAAGGGAGAAATGATAGGTCTTTGTTCTCTGCTCAGGAAAGACATCAGCCTGACACTGAAACCTCTTCTAGGGGACAAGAGAAAATCTCCAGTGGTTTAGTGAAAGTTGTTTTCATCCCAGTTGATTGGATGATTCATAGGCTATCGGAGAAAATATCATTGGCCAAGAGAAACATCAAAATGAATATAACCTATTGTTCCTACTCTCTAGTTTTTAGCACTCCTTACTTTGTAATGTAGTAATTTACATATATGCTTTCACTTTCTTTCTAACCTGGATTCTCCCAGAAAGCAGGATCTACTTCATTCATTTTGTATTCTCCATCGTACCCGTTATTTGAGATACAATAGATGCTCAATATGTAGCATCTATTAAATGTATGCATAAAAGTAGACATTTGAAAATTGCCACAGCTGCTGTATACATTCTTTTCTGCCAATGTTTGAACACTTATCTTGAATCAGACACTACTTTTAGCCACCGGGAGAAACTAAAACTCAGTGCAATAGCCTTATTTGTAACATGGCTGATACAACCATGATCATAAGTAACTTTCATACAATTGAGAATATGAGAAACAGAATGAAAGGGGAATAAGGCAAGAGATGCAGTGCATGGAGAAAGAAGAGGGGAAGAGGTAGATTTCAGCTTTGGGGGTTGCTTAGGGTAGAGATGGAGGAAGGAACACTGGATGAAGGCTTTGAAGGATGAAATTCAACAGGCATAGGTAACTCTGGGAAAGAATGTCCCAAAGGAATATGCTACCATAGACAAAATCTGGAGATATGATAGAATGGGGTGGGTTTTGGGGCACTGGGTAGTCCCAATAATGTCCAGAATGTAGGGTGTATACGTATATGAGTATGGATAAGACAGGGAGTGAGGATATGGAACGGGAAAAGAAACAAGGAGTTTAAGACCATCTGAGCAAGATTTCACAGAGACTTAAAAACCCTGTGAAGCCATTTGAATTTAACTAAATAATGAGAGTTGTTGAGCAAGGGATATTGCATTATCTTCATTGCTTTCCAGGATCTGGACACAATAATCAGTTAACTCAAGGAATGGCTCCCTGCTAGAACATTCCCATTACCAAGAAAGGATAATATAAGACAATGGGAGAATCCTTCTAAAGCACAAGGCATATTTGTCTCTATTTGAGGTGGTTATTTAAAAAATATGCTTTCTCTGAAAATTTGCCACTAAAGAAAATGACCTAAGCATTATTTTTACTTTTCAGTAGGAAACATATTCCTGGCCAATCAAACACCCAGTGTTGATGAGAGAAAGCTCTACTTTCACATAGGAATATCAGCTGATAAAGGAAAATGAGTGATAGAAAAAGTATTTTGCAAAGCTATAATGCAATTGATTCAGGCACATATTTTCAATTGGTGTTAAAGCTACTAGGTGATGGAAATATAAGCAAGTAATGAATAAAACAAAAGTGAGATCTCATTGTTCCTTTGGTTAAAACTCAGCATCGTCCCCCATTTTACTGAGAGCCCTAGTCCTTACAGAGGGCCCAAAAGGCTCACACAATCAGAGCCCATTAGTACTCTCACCTCAACCTTCTTATGACACCTTCCTCACCTGCTCCTATCACTTCAGTCACATTAACCTCCTTACTATTCTTTGGACAGAGCAATTATGCACCCTTTCTTAGGGTCTTTCACTCATTGTCCCTGTCATCTGGATTGCTCTTCCCCCAGATATCTGCATGGCTAACTCTTCCCTGATAACCGCTTCTCAACACCCAATTTACAAACACACCTCTCCCCATTGCTACCCGCAAGCATTCCCAGCCCTATTGTTTTTCCTTAAAGGCATTTATCAACTACTAACCTATGGTATAATTTACTTATGCTGGGAGTCAGAGATTTCTGTGTTTTGTTCTCTGCAAAAATCTCAGGCATCTAGTATAGCACCTGAAATGCAGTCGTTGCTCAAATATTTGTTTAATGTATTGAATAAAAGGAATCTTTTGCGAATTATACTTGTAAGTGGCTCCTGCTCTGCCCATGCATGCAATTGGAGCACAGATCACAAGTGTGGACTGGACTCTGTGTTACATGAAGAGGCAAGTTTGGCCCATGGGCATTCACTACCATAAATATGTGAGAAGTGGTGTCTAATTAGAGGGTAAGGGAAATGTATTAATGCTGAGAAATTAATGAGCTTGGGGAAAAGAACATCAGCGCCTCTGACAAAGAAATCTGTTAGAAAAACATAAATGCAGCAGAGGCCAAGAGAAAGGGCAATGCCAATTTCTAGACTTGGGCCTTTCTGCTTCAAAGATCCACAAATTTTGCTTTTTCTGATAAACTTCATTAAGCAGCCAACAGAATTCTCTAAACACCCAGGCAGCTTCTTTGAACTTTCATCATTTTGTAAGCCATTCTAGAAACCAGCTCAGGGTCTGTATACTGGTGATAGAATGTCAGGGAAGAAGGCAATCTGCTTCTTGAATCTGGGAGGATCTTTCTCCCTGGAGGAGGAGGAATTAGGTATCATCACCTGTTTGTAATCAGGAAACAGAGGGGAAGCAGCATAAGAAAGCAGCCCCACATCAAGGCAGGCTGTGAAGCCTTTCCATTTTCCATCCTATAATCATCTTTTCTTTGTTCCTAGGATTATAATCTTTTATGGTTTTCATTCTAGTGTTTCCAGGGGTCTACAAATCCATGAGCACCAGACATTATCTCTATATTAAATAAATCTGAGCTTGTGTACACATATATGTTTTTGAAATGTAGGTGTTAGTGGGGATAATGAAATATGAACCCTATAAAAAGTGTTACTAAATTCAAAGGATGGTTTGTCATGATACTCAACACAGTAACCTTTTGTCACAGTGGCTAAGATAAATAAACATAGGTTGCTCTTATCACAAAAGACAAAATCTTCTGTGGGAAAAGATAGAACAAGGATAAATCATCTAATTCAAATTCCTGTTTACTTCCTCAATATGATGGAAAACCAGATAGATGGAGCGACCCTAAGGTCTCATGGTGAAATGATAGGCCTGGGGTAGAACCTAAGTCTCTGGATGCCAAACCCAGTGCTCTCTAAACAACAGCACTACCCAGCAGACCCCTGCCTTTTGACATTGCTCACTGAATGGATACTGCCTTTTGATTGTTTAAGCTCTTGCTAAGGTAGTCTGAATCAAGGCAGTCAAAGCCTCAGCTGAGAATGGGTCTTAGTCTTCAGGGAAAAACCTGCTCATTGCAAAGAAAACATCTGCCACTTACTTACAGGTAGTACAGCACACAGAGTTCTCAGGAGAGATAACCCAAACCCTTCTACTACAGAATCAAGCAGCTGGTGGCACGGAGTCTCTTCTTACCCAAACCAATCCATTCTCCATACTGCAGTGTGAGTGGTATTTTTCAAGAAAGAAATTCATGAATCCATTCAGTAAGTCTTTAAGTACCTAGTATGTGTTGGGCACTGCAAACATATCAGCGAACAGTCAGTCCCTGCCCTTAAGGAGCTTATACAGAAGTGGTATGAGCCAGTAAACATTCATGTCAAGAATCTGCTTTCTAACTCTATGGATTTGCCTATTCTAGACATTTAGTGTAAATGGAATCACACAGTGTGAACTTTTATGTCTGGCATCTTTTACTTGTTAACATAAATTCCAAAGTTCATCTACATTACAGCATGTACCAGAAATTCATTTTGTCTTATGACTGAATAACATTCTTTTGTATGGGTATGCCACATTACATCCATCCATTCATGATCCGATGGACATTTGAGTTGTTTTCACCTTTTGAGGATTGCAACTAATATAACTATAACCATTCATTTACAAACTTTTTTTTGAATATTTGTTTTCATTTTGGGGGGATGTATACTAAGAAATGAAATTGCTGAGTAACATAGTAATTTTAATTTTTTTGAGGAAGGTGTGTTCCTCCTTGGCCAACATTCCATGTTGCCAGAGTCACCTGATTACCATGGCTTGCCCTTTGTGTTACTTTGCAGGTGGAGAGTAACCTTCCACATACTCTGGGTGACCATCATGGGCATACTGTCTCTTGTTCCAGCATCCCACCAGCATGTGTCCTTCACCCCCAGTGATTTTCTTCATCACTGCCCGCTTTCAGTGCATGGCCCATTTTCTTTCTAAAAGCTATTAGCCTCCATAGGGGCTAAGAAAACAGGTTTAAATGTGCCTTTGCAGCAAAAAGTTGCTCAGAAGTTCTGGTAGAAAGAGACGTTTCCCTCAGTTCTATTGATTTACTTAGGTAAGCTAGTCTCAAAGTTCTGTAAGTTTGGGAAAATTATTTAACCTGATTCAATTTTCTCATCTGTAAAATAGGAATAATACATGTTTTGTAGAGGTAAATGAGAAATATAGGTAAAATGCCTGGGATTATTCTTGGCATGTAGCATATTTTATTGTAAAATAGTCATTTATTATTTTTCTATGAGCTAAGGTGCTATAATATAGAGATTTATACTTATTGTTTTAATCCAGAAATTAACATTTTAATTTTTTCTGTGTCCATAATGAGAAACTATAATCTTTAATGAATCAAATTGTGCTGCTTCTCTAAATGAGACTTTGATACTTCTTTTCATTGCATTTAGAATAAAAACTAAGCCTCTTCCAAGGCCCACATGGGCTCTGACCTGGCCCCTGCTTACCTTGCACCTGTGTTCTCAACCATCTCTCCATGTTTCTCAGACTCAGTCATGCTGGCCTGCTGATCCCTTGAGGCCTCAATTTCTTTCCTGCCCCAGGTCCTTGGCATCAGCTCATGATCTATCCTAGAACCTGTTCCCCAGCTTTTTGGTAAGAAGAAATCTGCTATCAATTTAGTTAATTGCTTCTATTCTGACAGTCCATTCCTTATGCTTTACATCCAAAAGGAAAATAAATCCAGAATTTTTTTGTCATTACAAACTTTGTTTTCCTTCAAAAATGATTATTTTTTTTATGTGGGTGTGCTCGATCTCCCTTTCTAAGCTGTGAGTTTTGTGAGGTAAGGAACCTGTTCAGTCTTGTCCTTCCTTGCATACACAAAGCTGACTACTAGGAGCCTCTCACCCTTTGTTGAATGAAAGAAGTCATGATTTTTCTTACATCTTAGTGCCAAAATCATTTCCAGTGAGCCTTACTTCCAATTCCATAGGGAAATAAAAATGTAAGTAAGAGTTGTATATAAGAATGTTTTTACTTGCAGTAAGGAATATTAAGAGATGCAGTATTTTTTCAGAAGTGGCTTAGACACTGGTTGGTGAGGGTGTGTCACAGTTTATAGTGGAATATGGAGAAAAATACAAGGAGAATCCACTCTCAGAAAAAGAAACCAGAGAAAAATCATGACATCAAATTATCTAATTACTGAAAATAAGATGGAAAAGGAAAAAAAAATGCAGTCACGCAGAAAGCTCTGGGGGCAGGAATGGTGATAGGAGGGACCATGAAGGGGCATGAGGATACTGGAGGAGACAGAGATGTTCATTATGTTGCTTGTGGTGATGGTTTTACAGGTGTATTCATAGGTTATGATCTAATTATGGGGTTTTAAATATATGCAGCTTATTGAATAGCAATTATACCTCAATAAAGCTATGAAAAGCAATAAGAAGATTATGTGGAAAAAATCACCACCACCACAACTATAAAAAAATGAAAGTCATGGATTTTCTCTGGCTGGTGAGCTCAGAACGTAAGTTTCTAAAGGTGGAGATAATGCATCCCATTTATACTAGCCATTCTGGAATGGGACACTGGTGAGGTCCACACACAGGTGGAGGAGAAAGAGTGGCCCATACAGCAGCCATGGCTTTCCATACTTCACCTCTGTGCTCATGGGGCCTCTCCTCCTGGGAGAGCAAAGGCGAACCCCCTCTCCTCTCTGCTGCATCAGGCACCCTCAACAGAAAGCTTACAGCCCAGACAAGCAGGAGAAAATTGCACTGTTACTGTGTTTTGTTTTTACCTAAAGCAGCAAGGAGCTCAGACACAGACCAGCAACTCCTATAGAAAATCTGCCATTTCCCATATGGCATTGACCCCATCCTCTCCTGAGGTTGCCCGCAACTATTGAATAACTTGAATTGACGGAAAAGGAATTTCTTTTTGTTTCCTGCCTTTTTCTTTGCTCACATTTTCTCTTTTCTTCTTGCTCTATTCCCCCTCTGAATATAAAAAAACGAATGTACATTTGTTGAACACTGTGGAATCAACCACTTTCTTTATGCTATTTTATTTAATCCTTAAAACCATAACGGGGAACACTTACCATCACTCTTCCTATTTTACAGATAGAGAGAACAATGCTGTCACAAGTTCAGAGCCTTGAGGATGTCCCGCTTCTTGTGAATGCAGAGCCCAGATCTGAATATGGGATAACTCCAATGTCTGCACTTTCAGCTCCTAGACACAGCTCTTTTCATGAGTTCCCCAAATTTCTCTTTCCTTCATACAGGTATTAATGCATGTGATGCCTCCATTGGGTGAAGGAGCATATTTTTTAAAAAGATTTTATTTATATATTCATGACAGACACAGAGAGAGAGAGGCAGAGACACAGGCAGAGGGAGAAGCAGGCTCCAAGCAGGGAGCCTGACGCGGCACTTGATCCCGGGTCCCCAGGACCGCACCTGAGGCTGAAGGCAGCATTAAACCGCTGGGCCACTGGGGCTGCCAGTAAGGAAAATGGTCATTGCATACTATGAAGCATAAAATACATGCTTAATAGTTAGGTGCTTTATGATGGACATGCTATGCAGTCAATCAGAAACATATACATAAAAATGTATTAATGGTCATTTGCATCATGAGATGATGAATGAGATTGCTCTCTTCCTTTGATTATATGTATTTTCTTAAATATTTGGGATGAGCATTTATTAATCATGTCATTGAAAATAGTACAGGAACATTCTCTGAAAAGTATAAATGCTTTTGAAAGGGAGGGATGTAGTTTTTTTCTGCTTATAATCTTGGTTCTGACAAGAGAGTGGCATCTTTTCTATCCCAAGAGAACAACATAATGTGGTTATTCCAGAATCATAGGAAAATATCAGAGGTGCAAATCAAAATTTGTTTAAAGCAAAATTCTCAGTTCAGAATGGTAGCTTTTTCCTGAGAGTGCCACAAACCCATCTGAGAAAAAGGGCTCCATCCTGGGAATGCATTGCAAATGTTATGAAGTTTCATATGGCACCTTCTAGCAAAGACTTCCCACACCTGAGACCAGGTACTTCGTTCCTGGACCTATTCTGAAAGCATAAACAAACTATAAATGTACTAGTTGCATTATTAACTTAGTTCTATGTTCTGTTTTGTTCCCTACTTGATTTTATGTGCCTCTTAACCTCAAATACGATGAATCATTAACTGCCTTTTTCACCCTATACTCTGTTTACCCACTGATTGTAGAAACCTAATAGGGGCTGGATGGTGATATTTGTCTTGAAATTATCTGATGTACCTGAGTGTACCAAGTACCAAATGGTGCCTCACTGTGCAGAGGAACTGTTTCAAGTGCTACCCATTCCCAGGTTTCAAGAAATGCCTCATCCTCCTTTCATGCATTCACCTCCTTCTACAAATATATATAAGTTCTTCATAGGCTCAATAGGGGAAGGCAGCATTATGGAATAATCTCTGCCTTCTTGTTGGACTGCCCTCCTGATAATAAATTTTTCTTTGCTTTAAAGCCAGTGTCCCAGACATTGGCTTACTGCACATCTGGTGCATGGACAAGTTCAGTAACATATTACGTTGTATTTGTAGAGCAAGATCACCCCAGCTACCTCTTCCCTTCCTCTTCTGGGTATGGCACTTCCATTTATACCTACTTTATAAAACCCATCATTGCTTGCTCTAAGGTAGCAAGTTAAGTCTCAGTAAAAGTAGAGAAGTTTTAAAAAGTTAACTTGAATGTTCTTATGCTTCCCCGCTTGGTTATGACTCAAATCCAGGCAAGACCTACATTGACTGTCTTTCTCATGCATCCTCAGGAGCTAGGATTAGTTCATTCAATTAAAAATAGTTAAGATATCGACTTGGTTCCAAGCACTGGGTGATTTCATAATGAGAAAGCAGACAAAGTCTTGGCCTCCCCCAGGTTACGAGGAAGGAGCAGCCAATAAACAGCCAAACCTACAAAATGTGGTTAAACTGTGAAAGAAATACACAGGGTGATGGGATGAAAAGTAATGAGGAGCCGGTTTTAAATATGGTAGAAGGAAAGGCTTCTTAGTAGTGAGGATATTGGAGGAGATTTAGAAATATGAGGACAGAATAGGAAGCACATGATAGGTATGTATCAAGGACTTTTCTGGGAATCAATGGGTCAGCCTTGCCCAGATTTTTCTGCATCCCCCAACAGGTCCTTGTGCACAGAAGAAGACCAGTAAATTGTAGAACTTGGTTCAGACAGTAGGTCATTGAGCTCGTGTGATCTGCTAAGCATTACATTTTATAGATTCTACCTCACTTAATCCTTCCCAAAACCACATGAGGCAGTCTTTTAAATAAATGGCTCACATTCCACTTATGAAAAAATGTTCAATGAAGTTAACTTGCTCAAGGACACATGGCTGGTAACAGAGCCAAGATCAGAGCCCAAATTTGCTGGGCAGTGTCTAAGAAGCCCCTGCTTCCACTAATCCTTGAAGGATTGAATGTATGAGATCATGTGCAAAAGGGGAGTGTGAACTGGTGCAGCCACTCTGGAAAACTGTGTGGAGGTTCCTCAAAGAGTTAAAAATAGACCTGCCCTACGACCCAGCAATTGCACTGCTGGGGATTTACCCCAAAGATACAGATGCAGTGAAACGCCGGGACACCTGCACCTCAATGTTTCTAGCAGCAATGTCCACAATAGCCAAACTGTGGAAGGAGCCTCGGTGTCCACTGAAAGATGAATGGATAAAGAAGCTGTGGTCTATGTATACAATGGAATATGACTCAGCCATTAGAAATGACAAATACCCACCATTTGCTTCGACGTGGATGGAACTGGAGGGTATTATGCTGAGTGAAATAAGTCAATCGGAAAAGGGCAAACATTATATGGTCTCATTCATTTGGGGAATATAAAAAATAGTGAAAGGGAATAAAGGGGAAAGGAGAAAAAATGAGTGGGAAATATCAGAGAGGGAGACAGAACATAAGAGACTCCTAACTCTGGGAAATGAACAAGGGGTGGTGGAAAGGGAGGTGGGCGGGGGGTGGGGTGACTGGGTGATGGGCACTGAGGGGGGGCACTGGATGGGATGAGCACTGGATGTTATGCTATATGTTGGCAAATTGAACTCCAGTAAAAAAATAAAAATAAAAAAACAAAAATAAATTTAAAAAAGGGTTTAATGAGAAAACGAACTAAAAATAAGTACATTACTGTCTACATACTGGAAATACAAGATCACGCATTAGTTTTACACAAATCCTTTGCCTCTTTTAAGTGTAAGGAGAAATTCTAGAAAACAAAATCTTGGGGTTTGTTGTTGTTTGGTTTTGAATAAAACAAAAGAAAATTCTCATTGCTTTGGTAACAATTCTGATAAATGCTAAGATCTCAAGAAAAAAAAAAAAACCCCTTAGGGCAGGAGAGTTTAACAGCACCAAGTGAGTGAGCCTTGGCATCATATTCCCTAGGCTGGCCGGTGGTGAGTTTGCTGTGTGATATTGGAGAAACTCACCACTGTCCACTTCAGAATCCCCGATGATACCTCGCACAGCAATGTGAGAGATCGTGGCAAATGTGTGCGTGAGAACCACTGGCGCCAGAGTTCCCTGGAAATGGGGGCAGGGGATACCAGGCATTTAAGGATATCTGCAGAACGGCAGAATAAAGTACAATTTTGAAGTCTGTTCTGTGGGAAAGAATGCAACTCAGGATGGAGAAAACAATGGGCAAGAACTGAAGGTGACAGAGAAATAGGGGCATTTTTTTCTTTTTCCCAATAGCCGCAGACTCCTTGATGGCAGTGCGCAGTTTTTCCTAACTTTGATTTTTCCCTATAGCACCCTTTATTTTATTTTTTTATTTTTTATTTTTATTTTTCCCTATAGCACCCTTTAGAGGGCCCTGGCACACGTTAGGTAACTCAAGAACTGCACATTAACTTGGAACATTCTGGCAGATGAGAAAGGATACAGTTACTACAAAGACATGTTGATTGGTAATTGATAAAGGAAACAAGAGGGACACAAATTCTGGTGACTAAAGGGATTCACTGTGTAAGCTTCAGAAGTTTGTCACCAGTGATTAGCGTGGACGCACTTCACAAGTCTGCCTTTGATGAGTACATGTGAGTACGGGCTATGAGTGTCATGGAAGACAGTCCTTAATTCAGAAGAGATCAGACCCATCCAGCTACTGTTCACCTGGTATTTACTAAGTATCCACTCTGTGTCAGGCACTGGTGACAGAATCTTGAACAAAACAGATCTGCTAAAAAAACAAAAACAAAAACAAAAACAGATCTGCTCTTTTGGAATCTAGAACTTCATCAATCAGAAACTAATAATAAGTAACTATTAGCAACAGCAGCAAATAGGTGAGAATTTATTTGCCATGTACCATTTTTAGATAGCATTCAATGTAAACCTTGTATTTGTAGGCAGGAAGGCAGAGGCCCAGAAAAGCCAAATTGCTCAGGGTTATGTAGCTTGTTTGTGTCAGACTCAAGACCAGAAGCCAGTCTGCTGACTCAAAGTTGCTAAATTGCTAAGCTGGGTCTTGGAGAAGCCTGTCACTGTTCTTAATGCAGTGAGCATAAGGCGGTGGCAGGCACCAGGGTTTGAAGCCCGGACACATGTGGTCCTTGCTTTATCATCCCTTGCAGAGAGAGACGTGCATCCAGCAGGCTTTGGCTTATAGGCTCTCACAGGCCCAAATGCATTTTATTATCTGTGTCATGAGGGGACTTCACAGAGGCACTGAGGGACCAGCACTGTAGAGCATATTCTCAGTAAATAGAAAACTTGTAATAACATGAATCTGTTCTTTCCTGTTGCATGAAATGCTAAATACCTAACCATTTGATGGTCTACTGAAAATGAAATATTACAGAAGCCTTGATACAATTTTAATATTCCCTTTCTTATCCCATTTAGCTTCTTACAGAACAAGCCCCATCATCATTTAAGGAGTCTGTCACATGCCTGACAAGTTGCAGCCTGGCAGCTCCCTGCAGGTATCACAAAACCAACAACAGTAGAACAGGAGCACAGCATGGCCCCCCTGCTCACCCACCTGGCCTCATGCTGTTCTTTAGAAAGGAGTGCAGGTGTGCTGCTCAGTGGCTGTCAGTCACAGCTTTCCCCACACCACAGGTTAGTGGGGGCCGGAGCAGGCCTTGGGGGCCACCTCTCCAGACCAGGAGATAGTTCCTGACTAGTGGCTCAGCTAGTGACACATGGGAGGTCAGAATATCCAGGGGTAGCCTCACCTGGAAGCTTCTGTCCCCAAAGCCTTGATGACTGAGGACCTCAGCTTCCTGCTAAGGTCCCCACCTATGCACTATTCCTTAGGACCAGGAAAGATCTCAGTGCCGTCTTGTCTTGTCTTTTCTTTTTTCTCTTTCTTTCTTTTTATTTTCTTTCTTTCTTTCTTTCTTTCTTTCTTTCTTTCTTTCTTTCTTTCTTTCTTTCTTTCTTTCTTCTTTTCTTTCTTCTTTCTTTAACTATTCAGGGAGCTGGGGATGGTTTCCTGTTTTTAAAAGGCCCTTAAATTCAGAAACTATAGAAAGTTCTAAGAGTGTGGTTAATAGTCTGAGGCTCTGGAGTTAGACTGCTGGTGGGGTCCCGATCTCCTAGTTTAGCAAGCTGCTTAATCTCTTTGAGTCTCATATATATCCACAAAGATATTACTAGTACCTACACAATAGGGCAACTGTGAAGAGTACATGAAGCAGCCTATGTGAAATGTTCATAGCAAGGCCCAGAATTTAGTAGTTACCTAATATATGTCAGCTCTCTTTATTCTTGGCCTTCACAGTCTAGACAGATGCAAGTTGGGCAGACAGTCCTAACAAAGCAATAACATTAATTATCGTTCTCTCTCTCAATATGTAGGGGTGTGTGTGCATGCAGTTGCATGTATCACTCGTGTTAGAGGCAATACCTCTTTTAGCTAATATGTTACCTTGCTAAGCTGGTCTGCCCAGCTTACAATATATTATTTTTAGGCAAAATGTGTATTTTAGCAAGAGAGGAGCGAAGAGATGAGTAGATTCTTGAATTATATACGAAAATGTACCTATCATGTTCTGAAGAGCAGTTGTCATATAGCAAGCATTTTGCAAATAAAAGTTATTATAATAATTAACAATTTGGGGGTGGTTGAATTTTCTTGCCAACATTAACCATATGTTCATTTTCATAAGACCTTCTATGCTTCCATTGGGTGCCACACAGACTTGTGTGGCACAGTCACTTGGCCTCTGACTGAATTGTGAGGAATGTGGAATAACAGCCAGAAGGGGAGTCAGAGGATATCAAGATGATTTCCTCCTATTTCATATACAGGGAAACTGAGGCCTACAGAAAAGGACAGTCCTTAAAGCTATATAGTAAATTCAATAAGTTAGAAAATGGTTAAAATTTAAGCAAGATGGAAGAAAAATAACAACTAACAGCTATTGAACAGTAAATTCTGGACTGGATATTATTCCAAGTACTTTGAACAAACCTACAAAGCATATACTACCATTAGTACCATGTAATACATAAGTAAGCTGAGCCTTAGAGGAATTAAGAAGCCTCCCTAATGGCCAAGAGCTAGTTTGGTCCTGGAGTCTGTGTTTTTGACTACTCACTGTACTGGGTATGTAAATCTTGATAGTGGAGTGATGGATAGAGAGTTAATGCACTAGATGTCTTCAGCCTTTGGTAAAAAGCCACTATGCTTGGACTTTAAGGCAGCCTTGTGATGTGTTCCCTCGACACCCAGTGACTTTGTTCCTTGCTGCACGGAACGTATGCATATTTATTGCTTTATGGTCTTCTGGGATCCAGGGCTGCCGGGGAGCTCGTGCATGGGAGCGGACTCAGGCAGCTTCCCACCCCTTGTGGATGCTCACGTGGGCTGCCATGCAGCCTGCCTCGTTGGTGTGTGTGGTGCCAGCTGATCCTGTTCTCCAGGATTCAACACCCAACCCTTGGTCTACTTTAAAGAGAGTTTTGTGTGATTCCCCCAACCCCTCCATTTGCATTATATTGTGTAATACCGATTTAAGGAAATAAGCCTTTGGAATCGAAACAAACAAAACAAACCAAAACAAAAAACACAAAAACCCTGGGATAGCCCAGGTTTGCATTTAAAATTCAGATGGGCCAGAGTTCACTCCTAGCTTTGCTATTTAGCAGTTCTGCTATTGACTTTGGGCAAGTCACCAACCTCTCTGGCCTTGGGGTTTCTTGGGTATATGGTGAGAGTCTATGCCCCATAGGGTTGCTGGGAAAATTAAATAGAAGCATAGCCTAGTGAGTGAGAGAGCAAGTCTGACTCACAACTCTACCACCTGAAGCTATGATATTTGACATATTTCATAACTTGCCTGAGTCTTCAATTTTCTCATATACAAAACAAGCGATAGCACCTTTTACATAGTAGAATGTTTGTAATGAGTTAAGATCATTCATGTAAAGCACTAGCACAGAGCCTGGGTCTCAGTGAAAACTTCCTAAATATTAGCTGATATTCTCATTATAATGTATATAAAATCCCAACTAAAGCACAGAACTTTGCTGGCATTCAATTCAATCTGGCTAGTAGTAAATGGATGCTACACCAAACTCTTTTGCATAATATCAAAAGGCATAAGTATTTAGGTTGATAAAGAAGAGCAAAGCTGGAGGAATCATGCTTTCTGATTTCAAACTGTACTACAAAGCCATAGTAGTCAAAACAGTATGGTACTGGTACAGAAATAGAAATATAGATTAATGGAGTGGAATAGAGAGCCCAGAAGTAAACTCATGCTTTATATGGTCAATTACTCTATGACATAGGAAGGAAGAGACTACCTCTTCAGTAAATGGTGTTGAGAAACTACACAGCCATGTCTAGAAGAATGAAACTGGATCACTATCTTATACCATATACCAAAACAAATTCATTATTTAAATGAATTAAATACTGGATTTAATTAAATTTAATTTAATTGAAGTATTTAATTGGATTAAAGAGGATTAAATTAAAGTGGATTAAAGACTTGAAAACATACAACTAAAAGAAACATAGGCAGTAAGCCCTTTGACATCAGTCTTAACTATATCTATCTGTATCTCTATCTCTCTATCTCTATATCTATATCTAAATATTTTGGAACTGTCTCCTAAGACAAAGGAACAAAAGCTAAAATAAACAAATGGCATTATATTAAACTGAAAAGCTTCTGCATAGTAATGAAAACCATCAACAAAGTGAAAAGGAAATCTGAATGGGAAAGATATTTGCAAATCAAACATCTGTTAAAGGGTTAATATCCAAAACATATAAAGAACTTACATACCTAGATATAAAAAAAATTCAATTAAAAATGGGCATAAGATTTGAAAACATAATTGTCCAAAGAAGATATACTGAAGGCCAAAGGCATATGAAAAGATGCTCAACATCACAAATCATCAGAAAAATGCAAATCAAAACCACAATGAGATTATCACCTTACACTGATCAGATTGACTATTATCAAAAAGACAAAAAATAGCAAGTGTTGGTGAAGATGTAGAGAAAAGGGAGCCCTTGTACACTGTTGGTGGGAGTATAAATTGGTATAGTCACTATGTAAAACATTATAGAAGTTCCTCAAAAAATTAAAAATAGAAATATCATCTGATCTAATTTGGGCTTTCTTTGTTCTTTTTCTAGTTCCTTTAGATGTAATAATAGATTGTGTGAGTTTTTTCTTATTTCTCGAGGAAGGCCTGTACTCTATAAATTTCCTTCTATGAACAGCTTTTGCTGTGTCTCAGAGATTTTAGACCATTGTCTTTTTGTATTCATTTGTCTCCATGTATTGTTGCTTCTTTGATTTCTTGGTTGACTCATTCATTGTTTAGTAGCATGATGTTTACCCTCCATGTGCTTATGGGTTTTTTTCCCCCTACTTTTGTATTTGTGTGCGTGCATTTGGGTGTATGTGTGTGTGATTTCTAATCTCATACATTGTCAGAAAAGATGCATAATATGATTTCAATCTTTTTAAATTTATTGAGACTTATTTTGTGGCCTAACATGTGATCTGTCTTGAAGAATCTTCTATGTACATCTGAAAAGACTGTGTATTTTGTTGTGTGATGGAATGTTCTGTATATGTTATGTCTATCTGGTCTAATGTGTCATTCAAAGACACTGTTTCTTTATTGATTTTCTGCCTGGATGATCTATCCATTGATATAAGAAGGGTATTAAAATGTCCTATTATTATTGCATTGCCATCAATTTCTCCTTTTATGTCTGTTAATATTTCTTTATGTACTTAGGTGCTCTAATGTTGGTGCACAGATATTTACAATTGTCATATCTTCTTGTTGGATTGATCTATTTATCATTATGTGGAAATGCAAAGTTTCTGCTAAAAAAAATCAGTTGATAGACTTACAGGGTTTCTCTTGTACATAACTTTTTGCTTCTCTCTTGCTTCTTTTAAAATTCCCTCTTTATCTTTAAACTTTGACATTTTAATTATTATGTGTCATGGTGTGGACTTCCTCAGGCTCATCTTATTTGGAATTCTCTGTACTACCTGAATCTGAATCTATTTCCTTCCCTATGTTAGGGAAGTTTTCAGCTCTTATTTCTTCAAGTAAGCTTTCTGCCCCTTTCCCTCTCTCTTCTTCCTTTGGGACCCCTATAATACTAATGTTTGTTCATTTGATGTTGTCCAAGAGATTCCTTAACCTATTCTAATTTTTTATTCTTTTCATTTATTCTTTATTCTATTCTTAATGGTGCTTTCCATTACCCTGTCTTCCAGATTGCTGACCCATTCTTCTGGATCCACTATTCCGTTGATTTCCTATAGTGCATTTCATGTTAGTTATAATTTTTCAACTCTGACTGGTTCTTTTTATATTTTTTATCTCTCTTTTGAAGATCTCACCAAGTTCTTTCACTCTTCTCTCCAGCCCAGTAAGCATCTTTATGCTCATTACTTTAAACTCTTTATCAGGCATATTCTTCTCTCCATTTCATTCAGTTTTTTTTCTGATGTTTTTGTATTATTCTTTTGTTTGGATCACATTCCTCTGTTTCCTCTTCTGCTTGACTGTATTTATTTATATGAATTAGGCAGAACAGCTCCTAATTCTCCTAAACTTGAAGAAATGGTCTTATATATAGTCATTTCCTATGTAGACTGTGTGTACTTGGTTACTCTGACCAGCCAACTGGAGTTGTGGCTGGTATGGGCTGGAAATCACAGGGCACTCTGTGCTGGGGCTACCCTTGTCAGATGGCTGAAGCTGAAGAGATGCAGGTCAAAGGGTCCAATGGTCCTATACATACAGGACACGCTGGACAGCTGAAGCTGAAGTGGGTGTAAGCCAGAGGGTTCTGGGGGCCCTATGCACAGAAAGTTCTTTGGCAGAACAGCTAATGTTGAAGTGGGTAGAGGTCAGTGTAGTCCCTGGACTCTCCATGTGTCCATGGAGAACACATGGAGAGTGTGCCCTCTCCATGTGCCCTGGCAGTGCCCTGGTCTCCTGCTGTGCACAAGGACCTGTTGGGGGATGCAGAAAAATCTGGGCAAGGCTGACCCATTGATTCCCAGAAAAAAGTCCTTGATACATACCTATCATGTGCTTCCCAAAGAAGAAAGGAAATAAGATCAGAGTATAAATAAATGACGTAGAGACTGGGAAATATCTATGAAACCAAAAGCTATCCTTTGAAGGGATAAATAAAACTGAGAAGCTTTTAGCTGGACTCATCAAGAAAGAGAAAGAATCCAAATCAATAAAGCCATAAATGGAAGAGGAGAAACAACTCACTCCACAGAAATATGAAGGATTATAATTCTGTAAAAAATTATATGCCACAAATTGGACAACCTAGAAGAAATGGATATTCCTAAAAACATATAATCTTCCAAAACTGAATCAGGAAGAAGTAGGATATGTGAATGGACCAGTTATTTGTAAGAACATTGAATGAGAAATCAAAAATGTACCAAAAACTAAAAGTCCAGGACTTCAGATAGATTCACAGGTGAATTCTATCAAATATGTCAAGTTTATTCACCTCAGAATATTCCAAAAAATTGAAGCAGAAGGAAAGCTTTCAAATACATTCTGTGAGGTCAGCATTACCCTGATAACAAAACCAAAGACACCACAAAGAAAACTACATACCAATATCCCTGATGAACATATAAGCAAAAATCTTCAACAACATATTAGCAAACCATGTTCAATGATACATTAAAAGAATAATTCACCATGATCAAGTGAGATTTATTCTGAGAATGCAAGGATGACTCAATATTCACAAATCAGTGTGTTACACTATATTAACAAAGCAGAGGACAAAAATCATAGGATTATCTCAATGGATGCAGAAAAAGCATTTGAAAAATTTTACAATCTGTTAATGATGAAAACTCTCAACAAAGTAGGTTTAGAGGGAACATACCTCAATATAATAAAGACCATTATAAAAGCCCCACAGCTAACATCATACCCAATGATGAAACACTGAGAACTTTCCTCTAAGATCAGAAACCAGACAGGGATGTCCATTTTGCCACTTTGATTCAACATAGTACTGGATGTCTACTAAAATCAGACAAGAAATAGAAATAAAAAGCATCCTTATGAGTGAGGAAGAAGTTAAACTGTCACTATTTACAGATGACATGATACCATATATAGAAAACCCTAAAGGCAACACACACACACACACACACACACACACACACACACACACAAGCATACTATTAGAATAAATGGATTCAGTAAAATCTCAGGATATGACATTAACATCCAGAAATTGGTTGTGTTTTGATATACTAACAGTTAAGTAGCAGAAAGAGAATAAGAAAATCGTTCCATTGAGCATTGCACCAAAAAGAATAAAGTATCTAGTAATATACTTAATCAAGGAGGTGAAAGATCTACATTCTGAAAACTATAAAACATTGGTGAATGGAATTAAAGATGACACAAATGGAAAAATATTCTGCGTTAATGAATTGGAAGAATATTGTTAAAACGTCTATACTCTCCAAAGCAATCTACAGATTCAATGAAATTCCTATCAAAATACCAATAGAATTTTCACAGAACTAGAATAGTCCTAAAATTTATATGGAACCATAAAAGACTCCAACTATCCAAACCAATCTTAGGAATTACAAAGCTGGAAGTATCACAATTCTAAATTTCAAGCTATATTACAGAGCTGTAGAAATCAAAGCAGTATGGTACTGGCATAAAAACAGACACACATTGATCAATAGAACAAAATAGAGAGCCCAGAAATAAACTCATACTTACATGGTCATTTCATCTGACAAAGGAGGCAAGAATATATAATGGGGAAAAGATAGTCTCTTCAATAGATGGTGTGGGAAACTTTGATAGCTACATGGCAAAAAAAATGAAACTGGATCACTTTTTTTATACCATAAACAAATATAAACTCAAAATGGATTCAAGACATAAATATGAGACTTGAAACCATAAAACTTTTAGGTAGTAGTTGGTTTTTTTTTTTTTGACATCGGCCATAGCATTTTTCTAGATATAGCTCCTAAGGCAAGGAAACAAAAGCAAAAATAAACTATTGGGATACATCCCAATAAAAAGATAGTACACAGCAAAGGAAACCACAAACAAATTAAAAGGAAACCTATTGAATGGGAGAAGGCATTTGCAAATGACATATTTGATAAGGGGTTGATAACCAAAATATATAAAGAACCTATACAACTAACGGCAAAAAACAAACAACAAACCAAACAATTCAATAATGGGCAAAGGACTTAGACATTTTTCCAAAGAAGACATACAGATGGCCAGATACGTGAAAAGGTGTTTAACATTGTTAATCAAGGAAATGCAAATCAAAACCACAATGACATATCATCTTATGCCTGCTATCATGGCTAGAATATAAAAGACAAATACACAAGTGTTGGCAATGGTGTGGAAATAAAGGAACTCTTATGCACTGTTGATGGGAATATAAATTGGTGCAGTCACTGTGGAAAATAATACAGAGTTTTCTCAAAAAATTAAAAATAGAAATAGGCATGGGGGGAACTGGGGTGCTCAGTCAGTTAAGTGACTGCTTTCAGCTCAGGTCATGATCTCAGGGTCCTGGGATCAAGCCCAGCTTTGGGTTCTCTGCTCAGCGGGGAGCCTGTTTCTCCCTCTCCCTCTGCTGCTCTCCTGCTTGTGCTCACTCACAGTTTTTAATCTTTTTTAAAGAAATACTGTATGATTCAGTAATTCTATTACTGGGTATTTACCTAAAAAAAAAAAAAGAAAAACAAAAAACAAAAAAACAAAAACAAAAACAAAGACACTGATTGGTAAAGATATATTTGCAACATTATTTACAACAACCAAGATAGGGAGGCAACCCAGCATCCATTAATAGATTAGTATATAAAAAAGATGTGGAATGAAAAAATATATATATATATTAGTCATAAAAAACGACGAGATTTTTGACATTTGTAACATGGATGGACCTGGAAGGTATTATGCTAAGTGAAGTAAGTCAGACGGAGAAAGACAAATAGCATCTCACTTCTATGTGAAATCTAAGAAAAAAATAAATGAATAAAGAAACCGCAAAGTCATATCCATCAATACAGAAAGCAAACTGATGGTTGCCAGAAAGGAGAGGAGTAGAGGGATGTTTGAATGGGTGAAAGGGAGTGAGCAGTACAGACTTCCAGTTATGGAATGAATAAATCTTAGGAGTCAAAGATACAGTATAGGGAATATAATCAATGATACTGTGATACTGTTGTATGGTGACAGTAGCTATAATTGTGGTGAGTATAGCACGATGTATAAACTTGTGTGCTACTGGGAATCAGCAGAGGAACCTGGTGGAGGGCTACAATTAGCTTTAGCAGACTCTCTCTTGAGACAATCAGTGACCTGAACTCAGGAGCAGGATCTTGTCAGATAGGGTTTGAAATTGTATTGTTCCCAAAGGACTAGCAATAGAAATAACTTAGATAAGTTGGTTTGCGGAGCCACCCATCAAGTTTTTTTGTCTCCTATCTGGACCACTTCAGCATTCTAACAACGAATGTTGCCTTAAATGGCTTGGAATCTCTTCTATTTTGGCTTTTGTTTATAAAACAGCCAAGTGATGAGAATATATTCATCCCTAATTGGAGGAAAATGATACATTAGAAAAACGTGGGGAAAACCACAATTGCAAAGAATACAAAGGAATGTCAAGTTTTATCTTGAACGCCTCAGCTGATCAACATGAAAACTGTTTGCAAGCAGCTCAGTAGAGCAGAACAACTGTCAGGAAGTGAAAAGATCTAATTTTGAAAACCATAGAGTGTTTCAATGACCTTGAACAAGTCACTTCATCTTTGGGTTTTTGTTCCTGAATTTGTTAAAAGCAGGGACTGGATAAGTAAAATGTAAGCTCCTGATCATAGCCTAAGAGGCCATATACCATCCGGTCTTTGCTCTGTTCTCTCCTTCCTGTTCCTCCTTACCTACCCACTGTATTCCAGTCATACTGTCCTCAGACTCTTGACAGGATTGTACCAGGACCTATGTGTTTGCTCTGTATGAAATGCTTTTTCATCCTTTTCTCTTTGAGGTGAGACTGATTACTTTCTAACATTCAGGTTTCAGCTCAGGCAGGCTTTTCCTGGCTCTCCTAGACAAAATGGCCCTACCCAAATATTTCTCTATTATCTTATTTTATTCATAGTATTCATCAGTTTCTGAATCTTATTTGTGTGTATATTTTTTTTTATCTCTTCTCAGTAGAAAGAAAGCTCCATGAGATCAGAGACTTTAAATTTTGTTTTCAATACTCTAGCCCTTATATGGAAAACAAAGTCTGATACATAGTATATGCTCAGTAAATATTCAACCAATTAAATAATAATGGTACTTCTATGGGTCTTTTTAATTTTCAAAATACCCTAAGTTTAGCCTCATTCAGGCTTCACCATCACATAAATTAAGCAAGAATTATTATATTTCAGTAGAAAGACCAATTAAAATACTTGTGGGTGCCAAGACAATTCAATAATTTATTGAAGTATTAAAGGGGAAGGGGAAAACACTGCATTGAATGGGTCTAAAACTTATAAAGGCTGAATCTGCTTAATAAACATTGGTGACAAGGGTGCCTGGGTGGCTCAGTTAAGCATCAGACTCTTGATTTTGGCACAGGTCATGATCTCAGTGTCAGTAGAGCAGACCCTACATCCGGCTCTGTGCTGGGCATGGAGCTTGCTTACAATTCTCTCTCTGCTCTTTCTCTCTCTCCCTCTGCCCCCCACCCACTCACTTGCTGTCTTCCCCCCCCCCAAAAAAAAATCCAAAAATGTTGATAACAAAAAAATATGTGTGGGGCATCTGGGTGGCTCAGTCAGTTAAGTGCCTGTCATCAGCTCAGGTCATGATCCCAGGGTCCTGAGATTAAGCCCACATCAGGCTCTCTGCTCAGTAAGGAGTCTACTTCTCCCTTTCTCTCTGCTCCTCCCCTCTGCTCCTGCTCTCTCTCAAATAAATAAATTTTTTTAAAAAGCGTGTGACTTAGAATCAAGGAAATAACATAGCTATTTAAAAAGTGGTGAAGAAACTTTCTCAGTATCCTGAAGCTGACCAGAGGAAGAGGGTGATTTTTAAACTACTTTTTCTTCAGATGTCTTCTATATCTAGGTTTAACATTATAATTTCCCTTACACATCTTTTCAAGGCTTAGAGGACAAAGAAGATACAACTCAAAACCATCTCTCCTGCTGCATTTTGAAAACTCTTAAAATTCTACACATTTTCTCTGTCATCTCTGTTTTAATGCCCCAGGTTTAAGACCATGGCTGAGGGGCACCTGAGTGGCTCAGTCCATTGAGCAACCGACACTTGGTTTTGACTCAGGTCATGATATCAGAGCTGTGAGATTGAGCCCTGTACCGGACTTCACATTTAGCTCACAATCTGGCTTGAGATTCTCTCTCCCTATTCCTTCGTCCCTTCTCCCACTCACCCTCTCTCTAATAAATAAATAAAATCTTAAAAAAAAAAAAGACAATGGCTGAGCCCTAAAAAAAGGAAGAGTCTGAGTTTCAATTGACCTAAAAGAAATTGGATAGAGAAAAGGATGAAAAGAAATGAGTCATAAAGGAAGACTGAGGGGGCACTTGAATGACTAGTCAGTTGAGCATCTGACTCTTGCTTAGCTCAGGTTGTGATCTCAGGTTTGTGAGATCGAGCCTAGTGTCAGGCTCTGCACTCAGCCTGAAGTCTGCTTGAGATTCTCTCTCCCTTTCCCTCCACCTTGATTCTCTTGCTCATGCTCTCTCTCTCTCTCCTACTCTCTCTCTCAAAAAAATAAATAAAATCTGAGGAAAGAGAGCTCCTTTTGTTTAGCATGGTCAGGATGCTTAAGTCCAGAGCTGCCTGGAAGTAGGAGGCTGAACTAAATGCCTCAAGGTCATTTCCGATTTTAGCAGATGGTTTTGGGTGGGCAGAGGAGGACACATGCTCAGACACACTGAAGCTTTACCCAAAGTATGTGAGAGTCTGATGCATCGATAGACTGTGAGGTTGGTTAAACAGTTGTCTTAAAAAGCAAACTACGAGAGATATTCTTCCTTTAAGAGAACTCAAGACAAAAATCTTTCTCTTCAGGAAGTCAGAGATGGGAGCATTTCAAAGGATTATAATCTCAGGGGGTTAAATTTACCTTAAGGGACCATCTGACCCAACCTGGTTTCTTTAGACAAAAAATATGGTAAAATTTCTACTTAACCTATGAGGGAACAGTGACCTGCTTGCTAAATATTATGCATGTAGAATTCTCAGAGCAGTGTCTAGCAAATAGTAAGCGTGAAGACAATGTGGTTAGCATCATGGTTATTAATCTATTCTGGTTGAAAAATATTTAAATAAACATACTATATGTACAGATGTAAGAGCAAGACAAAAAAAAAAAAAAAAAAATCAAGCCCTACCAAGGAGCTTTGACCCCAGTAGAGAGAGATCACTTCCACTAACGTAGGAAGGGGTTGTGTGAGCACTGGCCAGAGATGGGAACAGGTAAGCCAGAGCCTGTGTACTCAGCATAACAAATGAATGTGAGTTCTCACAGGGTAAATCTGGATTTAAAAAATTTAAGGATTAAGGTACAATAATGAAAAATAAATTATCCAAGGAAATATGGGACATCTGTGGGACGGGGATATTTTTTGTAATTCTTTGTCAGATTCTAGATGGTATTAAGTAATCATGCTTTCCTATCTCTTGAGACCCTAAAGATACCTGGTGGAATGGTTCAGTGGGGCCATCTAACCGGTCATGCCACACTTTCCAGTGCTCTGTGTAACCTTGAAGAGTAGGGTCTGCATATTCAGAAGGTACCTTCTCCTGCTTCTTTGATAAATGAGTCTTAAAAAATGTAGTACTTTAGATGAGGGAGATGGCTTTTGAGGCCACTGGCTTGGTGAGGGCAAGAGAACAGATGGCTTATGACTCAGTTCCAGGGCAACATCCCAAAGCCCCTTATACATTAGCTGTTCTGCAGATTGTAATAGAATCTAGATTTGATTGAAATGTAAGCTTCATTAAAGGCAATGAAATCAAGATACAGAAGCAACCTAAGCATCTATCAACACGGATTAATGGATAAAGAAAATGTGTGTGTGTGTGTGTGTACATACATGCTCTCACCCACATACACATATATACATACAATGGCATATTATTCAGCCATAAAAAGGGGTATCTTGCCATTGTTACATCATGGATGGATATTGGGAGCATTATGATAATTGAAATAAGTCAGAGAAAGACACATATCCTATGATCTCACATATGGAATCAAAAAAACAAGTTCATAGATACAGAGAATAGATATTGGAGTTGCTAGCAGTGGGGGGAAGGAAAGAAAAATGGGTGGAGGGGATCAAGAAGTACAAGTTTGTTATGAAATAAGTCATGGATTTATAATGTACAGCATAGTAGCTATGGTTAATATTGTATTATGTATTTGAAAGATGCTAAGAGAGTAGATCTTAAAAATTGTCGTCACATTAAAAAAAGTTAACTAGACTTATTCTGGTGGTGATCATTTCATAAAATATACAAATATCAAATTCTTATGTTATGCTCCTGAAACTAATATAATGCTATATGTCAATTATACCTCAATTGCAGACACACATACACCATACTGAGAACTCCTTCAAATAAGTCTCCAGATAGATAAACAGATAAGTGATCTCTTACTCATCTTCCTATGAAACTAGCACCAGGATGGGAATTAGGAGATCCAAATTCCAGCCTGAGGTCCATGCTTTTTGTACCCTGAGGCAGGACTGACTTTAACCACTCTATAAAACTCAGTGGGACTTGCTGCTCCCTGGAAGCCTACTTCTAAAATTTGAAGAGCTAAGATTGATGGAGAAAGTAGGATGCTAGAGGGATTCCCTCTGGCTTATTTTATTTCCTCCCCTTTCTCAGAACTTTGTTGGATCCCAGGGGCAGAGTTGGCACCAGAGACATTTGCCATGGGACTGAAGCCTCATATAACTGGCTTCCAGAAAAGGAAAGCTGCATACATTCAGTGGTGTGCTGGCCACTCTGAGCTTGTTAAACCAGTTCATCCATTATCTTCTTTACTTCAATCCATGTGGCCCAAATCTCACATTCTAATTTGGTCATACAACTCATTTCTTTCATTTCCCCTAAAGCCCTACAAGGAGAGTGCTAGCAAAAACAAATTAAAAGAGTTGAAGAAATGTAAAGAACCTGAGTGTTGTATCTCCTTTATGTATTCTTTATGCTTTGTGCTTTTTATAAGGTTAGATGCCTTGCACTGATACTAATAAGTTATTCAGGGCATGCAGTGTTACTGGGCCTGGTTGTAATGTAAATGGAGTTATTTGCTGTGGAAATACCCAGTCCAATCTCTTAGCAAATTGCAATCCCTGAAACTAGGTCCCTTTGGAAGGTGCTTAAATAAATGTATACCTTGTTTGAAAGATTTGCAGCAATTCAAGGGACATATTTGTTTCTTTCTAAGATGAACATAGATTGGCTCTGTTCTATTTGTCATAAAATTTAATTACCAATCATTTATCAGAAGCTATTAATTGCCTGATTTTTCATTGTTTTACTGCCTAAGTGACTTAACATACTTTTACAAAAACACAAGCCCTTTATATGTGTGCATGTGTGTGTGTGTGTGTGTGTGTGTATGTATGTATATGTTTATTTATAAAAGAAAATTAACGAGGTTTTTGTGTTTTGATTTGAAGAAGGTTAACTGAGGCTTCTCAGTTAATGTTTGGAACTGTGTAAGACTCAGTGACAAAAAAGACTATAAAACAGTATTCCACTCTCCAGACACGTTACAAATCTAACTGGGGAGTTAAGACTTATAAACAGAACCAACTAATGAAAAATGGGATGTTATATGTAGTCATGACTATATGAATAGATACTAATTATACAGCTGTTCAGGGAAACAATTTACCAACATGGGATCAAGGATGTAGAAATCATAATTTTAATAAAATGCTGGTGACGTTGCCCAGTTCTCTTTTTAAAGGACCATGAGAAAACTTCCTTTCAGGGTTTAGACCTAGGAAATAGCTGGCTTCTCTTCTTGGACACAGCATGGGGACTGATCTCAGGGAAGCTAGCCAGAGGTCGTTTCATAAACCCTAGAAGAGAGCTCTGTTGAGGCTTGTGCCCAACACAAGCTGCAGACCATTGGAGAGCCTAGAAGATGGGATGATGTAGGACCATGGTGACTGCAAGAACAAAGGTTACTGATTCAGAATCAAGAGACCTGAGTTCTTGTGCCAGCCTAATAAGTAAGTCACTCCTGGAGCAAGTCATTGGAACTTCTTCAAATCATATTAAATTTTGTCTTTAAAAGCTTTTTGAAGTATGATGAAATAACATTCAAAGATGGGGAGGAAAGCTCATTTGGAGCAATACCCTCTAGAGAGCCAATCCCTGGACATCTAGGTAAGGGGTATTCATATAAAGAGAATAAAGCACTTATTGTTCACGTGCTTTAGCTCAGGGCTAGCTCTCAGGTATATTTTCTAGTACCATCACACTTTTTGGAGAGGAAACTCTTTTCATTCCATTAGCCTGCCTTCTGTGTAGAAGAGAGTTTTGACTTCCCAGAACTGCCCTACGGTTACCATAGAGACGGGGGGTGGGAGATAGGTAGACCACCTAGTCCATATTCCCTGAGGTGGGAACTTTACAACAATTTATGAGGTGCAGTATATCCCTATTCTACAGACAAACAAACTTGTCTTGTCTTGGCTCAGAGATATTCAGAAACTTGCTGAGGTCATACAATTAGCAGGTGGAAGAGCTGGGATAGAATCCAAGTCTTTGTGATGCTCTTACTATGTCTGCATTTGGGGAGGATAAAAGGATGAAAAACTTGGTGGTGGTTTGGCAATGTCAGGAACATCAGTGTCCTATCAATGTCAATGATAGGGAAATGTTCAGCTTCAAGTGATAAAATTAGGCTGTGGGTGTGATGTCACCTGGAAGGGTATTACACTCCTCAAGTCCAATCACACCAGTGATCTGCTTTGAGAAGGGCAGTGAGAGGAGGAAGAGAGTAGTGGTTCTCCCTTGCCAGCCCCAAGTCTGGTAAGGCTCATTATTCCAGACGGTACATGTCTGAGGATGCTATACCTACTTACAAGCCACAACTCTGTTTTCCTCCCTGCCACCTGCCTCCCCTTCTGGGTTTGTCATCCTGTACCTTTGCTACCTCAGCAGTTGGCAGCTGGACCTGGCTGAGTGTTCCAAGGGACAAGCTCTAGAAAACTGTGGCCTGATTAAAGCAGGGAGAAAAGCACCATGGGACAGGGTGGGGACCAGCAGTCACAATGATTCCCTACAAGTACCTGCCCTGCTGAATGACTGCATGTGGGATGGGGTGTTTCTATGTATTGCCAATTGAGGGACAGGGTCACAGGACCGCAGTAAGGAAGGGGAGCTAGGCATTCTTTTCTATTTTCTCTTTTTATACTCAGGAACAAGAAAGGGCTGTAGATGATCAACCATTCATTCCAGGGAGCGCTTACAGGATGCCAGGCACTAAGCTAGAAGGAAGACAAAGCCAGTCCTCAGGAAGATGCCAGTATAATAGGGGAGGCAAATGAAATTAAGAATACAGTGTGTATTTAGAAAGAGTAATCTGCTTCATAAAGGAAACATAAGGAGCTGGAATATATAGAAGTAGATTTGATGGAGTCTAGTATATGGGCAGGGAAAACTTCCATATGGCAGTGACATAACTAAATTGAGGGTCTGAAGGATAAATAAAATGACCAGGGGAAGATTTGGGAAGAGAATCCAGATGGAGGAAATATCAAGTACAAAAGCATCAAGCTTGTAAGGCATACATCTTTATTCACCATGAAATATCAGTGACCTATTTTCTCTCTCTCTTTCTCTCTCTCTCTCTCTCACATAGACACCCTATTTACTCATTATCTACCATACCACACACACACTCTATATTATCCCATTTCTTCTTTCTCAAGGTGTTGGAAAGACATACAAACTTGGAATGGGCTTAAGTGAAATGAGAGATAATATATGGAGTGCAATGCAACACTGAGTAGCCTAGAAGGTTGGTGAGTCAAGGACAGTTTACTGGAGAAAATCCCTGTGTAAGAGTAAGATTTCCTAGACAAAGTGAGAAGCAAGAGGATAATCTTAGGCAGGGGGTCCAGTCAAGCAAAAGCTATAAGGTAGAAAATAGCCTGGTACCTATTTAGGTAACTGCCAGCATTTCAATGTTACTAGGAGACATACTGCAAAGCAGGGGGTGGCAAATTAGGCAGGAACCCCTTGTATAACATCCTTGCATGCGTTTTCCTTCCATGAATATTTATTGAGCGTCTGCTACAAACTAGGCCCTAAGGCTACAAGACTGCACAAAATTAGACTTGGTCTATGGCCAGGGAATCAGGATTCACACAAAGTAATAACTCAGTTAAGTGAGGAAGACACCCCAATGATCAGACCAATTGGAGTTGGGGAGTTGACTGGGAAGTATCTAGAAGCCAGACTTTGTAGACCCTATTAGGAAAGCCACTCTTTATTCTCAAAATAGTAAGAAGCTCTCATCAGGTTTTAGGGAAAGATTTCAACATGTTCAGATTTGCATTTTGAAAAGATGATCCTGGGTGCTGTGGGGGAAGGACCTCTATTTCTGACTTGGACACCCTATCCCTCTCCTACAGCTGTTACCAGTCACAGCAGTGGAAGGAAACCTATGGCATCTACTATACAGCATCATCTACCCATGCAGAAGCCTAGCAGCTTCCACCAGCTTTCTGCACTTGCAACCACCTCGGGACGCTGACAACAACGCCTTCCTGTCTGCCTCCGAGGCCAACTCGGAGCTAGGAATTGTCTCAGCAACAATTATATTAATATCGGAGCTAGGAATGAGCTGATGGAAAGCTGTTCATCCATGTAATGAGGTTTCACTTGTATTTTAGAAATGTGTCAGATAATTTGGTAAGAGACAGCAGAGCTTTTTTCTGTTTGTCAAGAGATAGGGGAGGTAGAAGGCGAGTTCCTTAGCTTCAATTGCAATGTGAGAAATGTAATCTGTACAAGAGATGCTCAAGGCAGATAAGCAAATGTGGAGGGAGTGGTGACAGTGAGAGAAGCCCAGGACAGGACATGGCAGGAAGGGGAGAGTGGACCATAAACACCCATAAACAATTGTCATCTCGCAGTGAGCAATCACATAGGATGCATCAAGCATTATCTACACTATTTCATTTAAATAACACAGCTCTATAACGTAGGTGTTAACCCCATTTGGCAGGGGGTTCAGAAGGTGAATTGTGAATTCCAATGCATATCTTCATAATTCCAAAGTATGATTTTATGATGACCTGACATTATGCTATATTCCTGGATTAAAAAATCCTTAATTGGCATGTGTTTGGTGTGGAACTCCGAGCTCTATTTTATAGAAGGGGAAAAATGTACTCAAAGCTAGTAAAGAGTACTTTTTTTCCCATCAAGCTCAGGTGAATCTCAGTGTTACATGTTCCTGTGATGTTTGTGAGATCTGAGACCAGTGCTCTCAAGTATGGCATGTGTAATGACTTTTAAAAGGCACACAGAGACCACGTTGAATAAAAGTGAATCACATAATAGGGAAATTCAATCTCTTCATTTTTCCCAATTGCATTAAGTCAGTGGCTCTCAACATCAACTGCCTGGTGGAATCACCCAGGGTGCTTTAATCAACTTCAGGCTCAAGCTCCACCTCAGGATTAGATTAGTCTAATCCTGCTTCCAAGCTTCTCACTCTTTCATGTCCTGCAAACTACTGGGTGATTTTGGTCAAAGACAGATTCTGATTCCATGGCTGTGGGTGGGGCTGGAGAGCCTCATTTGTAACCAGGTGGTGCTGATGCTGCTCATTAGGGAAACTTACTTTGAGCAGCTACAGTCAAGGGTGTAGCCAAGGTTGAAACTGCTTCAGGGAGACAGTTTCATTATACTGCTAGTCAATCATTTTTATTAGGGTTTAAAATATTATCAACTGGAATGAGTTTCGGGTGCACATGCAACACACCTTAAACAGCAAACAATGACCCTCCCTCCCTGTTTCCTCCCACCCCATGGAGCCCCTTCCCTCTGTGGTATCAAATATCATCATTCTTTTATAGGGATCCTTTCATATACAAGTATAGATGTGTGAGATTTTTTTTTTTTTGAACTGCAAGTTACAGCATTTTAATCACACAGTTCAGCTTTTGTTTTCACTTAAGATATCTTGAAGGTTGTTTTATAACTGTACACAAAGAGCTGCTTTATTCCTTTTTCTTTTCCACTGTGGTAAAATATATATATCAACAACTTATCATATTAACCATTTTAAGTGCAGAATTCAGTAGCATTAAGTACACTCACAATGCTGTGCAGTCACCACCACCTTCCATCTCCAAAGCCTCCCAAACTGAAACTCCATATGCACAAAATGGTGCCAGTTAATATTTAACTCTCCTTTTAGACAAACCAAGAACGGATTTCAGGGCCAGAGATTTCCATAGATAGCACTGTCTGGGTAGAGTTTACTCATGGGGTTCTGTGATCGTTTATTTAATTTTACAGTTGATCTGTTTGTGATAATACTAATTTTCCACTTAGAGTAGTTGCCTTTTAAACAAATCTCATTTCTGTTGAAATTACAATGTCTGGTAAGTATTAGTGAAGGCTGCCCCTGGTGGAGCCACAAGTTGTGACAATGGTCATGAGGAACCAAAGAGGACCCTCCCACTCCCCAGGCAAACCCTCTTTCTGGGCTCCCAACTGACTTTCTTCTCCACACATTTGGCAGTGGAAATGGCCTTCCCTTAAGGCCTCATGACCTGTAGTCCTTTTTCTAAGGACTGAGGCTGTTTTTTCTCAGACCACACAGTATCTCCTCTGTCATCCTTAACAGGATGGCAACCAAGAGTGAAGGCATAGGTCCTTTAAGGGATTTTGTGTTTCCTAATAGATATAGGGAACTCAACCCCAAGCACTTCACAGTAAGCGATACTAGAAAGTGCCCTTCTAGAAAAATCACATCTTTCATGTGGCAGGTATCTGGCTTGAGAAAGTCAGAAAAGGACTAGTGTTCTTCTCACATAGGAGGTTGTGTAACACGCACAGACTTGACATGGGGGCCTGGGCTCATCATCAATAAGCTTAGGGACATGTAGCATGTGACTTTATGTTTCCAATTGTTAGTATTTTTAAAGTTTGCAAAATGATAAGGTGAAGATCTTGGGATGATTAAATGTAGTAGTATATAGAGATATTTAGCACTGTGCCTGGTTGATTGCTAGTGCTCAGTAAGGGGAAATCATAGTCCTGGAAGCAAAGAAAAAAGGAGGATATGGCCAAAAAGTGGGGTTCTGGGATACTCAGGTGGTCACCATCCAGCCAACCTCCCACCTGGGATGGAAAGAGGTAGAGTGTGTGTGATAGGACTCTCAGTGTGAGCCATGACAGGAGAGATGGTGCTATTACATGGAAAGGAAATGAACTCTATCCTAAAACAGAGTCTGGACTAACTCAAAGTGTAGGTGGGCGTGGAAACAGTTTTCAATAATAAAAGAAACTGTTCGCAAATTTAAGAATTCCAATGACCTAGCAGTTACTTCAACCACACATTTTTTTTGTGTACTTTTAAGCAAAACAGAGTATTAAGAAAACAAGTATGTAATAGATACTTTTTTTTTTTAAGATTTTATTTATTTATTCATGATAGACAGAGAGAGAGAGAGAGGCAGAGACACAGGCAGAGGGAGAAGCAGGCTCCATGCTGGTAGCCTGACGTGGTACTCAATCCCAGGACTCCAGGATCGCGCTCTGGGCCAAAGGCAGGTGCTAAACCCTGAGCCACCCAGGGATCCCAGACACATTTTTTTTTTTAAGGTGCTAATATACTGATTCATTGAATAAGATGTGATCCTGTCCTATGTGTCTGGTACTGCTCTAGGTATTTAGGAACAGTGACAGACGAGATGGAGTTGATTCCTGTACTCATGGACTTAAGTACTAACGGGTCTCCTCCAAGCCCACAACTCTGTGGCTCATTCAGCTTATCCACATACAGCCCCTGCTTTTCTGTCCTGCAATGTCCTGGAAATGCAACAGTGTCTGGTGATGCTTCTACCATGCAGAGGAAGAAGAAATAGATGGTTGTATTTCCAGAAGGAAGAATAAGTATTAGATCTCTCAATTGTTAGAAACAAAAAATGATTTACCCTCATCGATGAGGTGTCTTTCTTTCTGTGACAGGGAGAGCAGACTGAACAGAAGGGATAATGAGTGATGATCTGGGCACTGGCTGGAGCTGCTCCAGTCATCGATTGGAAGACTAGCAAATGAGGAGGAGCAATACAGTCTGCTGGGGCTTGGAAAAATGTCCTCAGCATGAGCTGCACAAGATAAAGACTTGTGCATGTTCTTGTGGTAGAAAGGGAACAATTTAACAGTGAACCATCAGCCAGTTATTATGCTGGTCCATAGAATGGATTTTGACTTTGAAAGAACTGGGTTGATCAACATTAGTTTTCTAATTTGTAAAGTGATGATTACAGTACTTAGTTCATTATGTTGGTGGGAGACTTAAGTGAAATGTATACACACAGGGGTCAGTGCCTGGGACATTGTAGAAATGTCAGTAAAATATGCAGAGCTGAATGAAGTGAAAGCAGTGTTATGCTACTGTGGAAAATAATTTGTGCAAGATCTCATAGGCATTAAAAGGCATTGTATCTAAGAATTAACTAGATTTCTACAACTCCTTTCTGCATTCCTTACTGGTAAGAATCCTGTTGCATAAGCAACAATTGATAGACAGCTACAATGAAGACCACCATCTTGTCTGCTTTTGTAAAAGACAGAATTCACAGGCCACTGCTCAGGCTAAGATACCAATTACTGAATTGTCTCACAGTATTGAAAACATGCTTTATGATCTGTGATCAAATCTGGCTTACTCTTAAAACAAGTTGAAAAGAGAACAAGAAAGGAAAGGAATTAGAAAAATACAAAAAGATTACTTTTCTAAAGGGTAAGGAGTGGGCTAAGGGAGCCCTTGGAAGGACGGAGACTTCTCTCCCATGCTTATCTACCAGGATATTCCAGTGACTAAAGGGTTAGGGAGGGAAGGCGAAGCTGAGTAATTAAGGAGCTCAACTATGTCTGGATGAGACAAAAGGAAAAATAAGCTCACCACCCAGGTCAGGGCGGGAAGGTCCAGGGAAACAGGTGAGGCAGGTTTGTCCACATCCCCTGTGAGGAGGCCCAGCAGAACGAGTTTTTCCACAGCTAATCAGTAATGTGTTATCAAACTAGGTGAGGGTGATTCAGGCAGGAGGAGTTTGGGAGCAGTTAAACATAGAGGTAAGGAATGGGTATTTAGTCACACAGGTTTGGGTTTATGTCCTGGTGGTGCCATGTTCAGCTGGGGGCCCCTGGCCAAGTTTATGAGATTTCCACATGTTATCTTCCTCTTCCCTAAAATAGAGAGGATAATACTGGAACTTACTTCAGAAAGTTGTGATTATATGAACTAATTAAGTAAACTCACACATAGAAAGTACTTAATAAAAGGAAGTTGTTAATTATTAATTACTGCCATTATTTGAGAGATTTTTAAGACACAGGCAAACTTAGGGCAGGCAAAGGAAGGATGGCTACTTTTCAGGAGTCATGGTGCTCTTACATTGTGGCTGGGATCCTGGCAGAGGCAGGTCTTCACTCATAGGGAGAAGGAGTTTGTAAAATAACTCCAACATCCAACTGGGTACCACAGCCAAAAGAGCACAAATGCTGGCATTGGTCTTTGACAAGCCCAGGATAGATATCTGGAAAATTTATCCTGGTTACTTATTCCAACAATGGTACTTACTCAAGAGAAGTTACAAATTTAAACCAGCAGAGAATGGTATTCTCTTAGAGCTAAAAGAAGCCCCTTAACTGGATAGGTCAGCACTCTATCTTGGCAAATAGTAGTGCCACTGATTGCTTTTAATGAGCAAACTTATTACCTCAAGTCCAGTGTGGCTGCCTGCCCATAGAGAGAATCCTGAATAGAAGAAAAATTTCTGGCTGGTTTGATGATATTCTGGAGATACAACTTAGTCATTTTTAAGAGAACACTTTATTCACCAGCCTAAAGAGACCGATACTTACCTTTGAGTACATGCATGGGAAGAAAGTAGGTTTGGTCTTGGAGTATAAACTCCCATCAAACTGCAGGTTCCCAGAGATATTGGTATTTCCTTGGGAGTTTATTGAGGAAATAGAACATAGAAGAGGAAAGGCTCTGGATGAACACAGAAGTTCAAATGCTGGTTCTAGTCGTGTGACCTGACTCTTCATTGGTATCTACATTTATAGGATGGGGGTGAGAGGGCCTCACTTATAGAAGGGCTGAGGGAAAATAACAGTGGCAGCAAATATTTGAGAGTCCATTACATACCAAGAACTGTTCCAGCACGTCTATGTATCCACTTCTATAATGCTCACAACACTAGAGGAAAAGCTCAGTGATATCTTCAATCATAGACTAGGAACTTAAAACATAAAGTGGTTGAGAAACTTGTCCAAAGTCACAAGACTAGCAAATGAAGAGCCAGGCACTGTAAACCACGAGGCCACATCTTTTACCACTGTGATGAATGGCCACATGAAATAATGAGGAAAATGTTTCTTTCAGTGTTGAAGAGGTAGTTAGTCAATGTCGACTATCAGTCCCTAGCATAGCATATAGATCTGCACATTCTCCTAAAGATTTTAAGAATTTATAAGAAAGTTTGGGTCCAGTCTTATCCAACGTATTCTTGGAGTTGGAGCTAGTGATCTTCATATTCCTTCTGGGCAGGATGCACCATTTTGCTTTCTTTATAAAAATATTTATCATTTTCTTCAAAGGCCACTAGAGAAAGGGAGTCGTCCTTACAGAGTATTTTTTTCTAAATTTTGGTACACAAGAAAAATGAAGTAAAACTGCACAATTTTAGTGAATCCTCATATGCATCATCTCATTAGATGACAGACTGTAAGGCGGCAGGCCCAGTAATGTCAAATTGTGTATAAAGAAAGATCCCTGGGTAGTGTATTGGAGTAGAAGGCAATAAGCCTGGGAGGTAAGAGCACATGCTCTCAAGTCAACAAGCATGCATTCAAATTTGGGTTCCATCACTCACTACCTGATGACCTCATATCCTTCCATGTCTTGGAACATGTTTCCAAACACAAAGATCATCAGGATAAATATCACATGAAATTATTCAAGGAATCCTCTTAGCACTTAGTAAGTCTTCAACAGAAGTCCACTGCTCATATTGCTATTATCCCCAGCAAGGCTCCAGAAGTTGGACAAGGATTACTAAGAAACAGGGCCAGGATTCAAGCCCAGATCTCCAAATAATATAGTTCTCTTTCCATGATACAACTTTGCTTATGGGCCCCTTCTCCCCCAGAAAATCATTAGGACTCTGGCATGGCTTCTAATAATAATAAAAAAAAAAGGCATTTAAAAAAATCTTCAAACCAAGAAGAGAATAGAACAAGATAAGGAGTACCTTAAAAAAATTATAGAACAACCTGAGGATCAGATATAAAATCATCTTTTAAATAGGGCTAGGGCTGATGCCAGGAAGGCTTAACATACATTACAATGAAGAACACATAAGTGTAAGAAGGGACCCATAAAAACCACCAGCATGTGAAATACTGCCAAATGCTGTGTGCTTGCCAAGAAGGCAGCATCACTAGGCTGGATTCTAATGTTCTTCACTGCAAAGCAAATAAGCTGGGTGTTAATTAAAGTGTATAAGTTGATTCTTGAGGTAGTTGCCTGGGAAAGGGAATCCTACAGAAGAGTCTCTTCCTCTCATAGAGTTCTTTTAAAATTGTGGATTTTCTGCAAGGGAAATTATCCAAAACAAACACACCTGTGTATTCTCTGCTTCGCATTGCTTGCAGGGCTAGGTAGCTTGTGAGCAAGAGATTTATTGTGCTAGTTTCTTTATTGTGCCAATGAACTGGCATCATATCTGCACTTCACAACCACCTCACAGGCTATGACAGAGGGCAGCTGTCCTCTGTCCATTTCACAGAGGAGAAACATGACAAATGGAGGCGCTAAGGGACTTGCCCACAGTTGCAGAGTGGTAGAGCCCATAGAAAGACTTTGATCCCCTAGTCCCAAATATAAGCCTCTTCCCACCCTATAAATGATACCCCAAATAGCAAAAGATAGGTGAGCGAAGCCTGATAAGAATTTAAATGAGTGACCTGATGAAGCAAGGCTGGAAGGATACACTCTTAGCTTTCTGAAATCTTATTGGCATGGTGAGTGTGCAGTCATGGCTCTCATCAATACCACATTTGGTTCAGAAGAGCATGCTGAGCTAAATCAGAGGCAGTGATGTTTATTGACACTGGATAGTGAACCAGCCTTATCATACCTTGCTATTTCTCAGGAAACTAAGTCCTCTTAATGCCATTTAGCTTTTTTCCCTATGTTACCCCAGGAATGAAATAAAGTGCCCCTTGAGCACTTGAAAATTCAGGTGCTTTTTATTTCAGTTTTAGACCAATGGTTTTTGCCTTGTCAAGGGAGTTTGAGGGGAGGTATTGAATGAGAAGGAGGCATCCTGGTGGTCAAGGTATCTCCTGATCCTTTCTATTATTCATTTGCCCTGTTAACCCAGCTCTGGCCATTACTGGGAAATCTGCTAAGCCTTGGGGATCCAGGAGTGTCCAGCAGGCAGAAGACCTGGAGGCTCCCCTCTCTCATGGAACTTGTGTTCTACTGGGGAGATGTACAATAAACAAAAGGACAGAATTTCAGATGGTCATCAGCATTGCAAAAATAATTAACTTGAAAGGAGCATAACTGGGGGTGATAATAGCAATATTGGGCCCATTTTAACTTTGAGCTGAATGAGCATTTTAGGATGCCCTCTGAAACAGACAACATTTGAGCTGAGCTGAAACCTGACTGAAGAAAGACAAATATAGGAAACGTCCAGAGCAAAGTGTTCCAAATGGAAGGAAGACTAGGCACACAGGTCCCAAGGAGGAAAAGAATATAGGCAGCCAGTGTTGTTGGCTCACATGAATTGAGGGATTTATATTAGGTAAGATTGGGGCATGGGCAAGAGGTGAGGTCATAAGAGGTCTGGTAAACCATTCTGGGGACACTGGGTTTAATTCTAAGTGGTCATAGTGCACAAGCCCACGGTCTGTCCTCTGAGTGCATTCTTTTTCCCCTTCCACCATGGGCTCTGGTGTTTTAAAGACCAGCTCCACTGCTCAGCTGCACAGTCTCTAAATTCTTAATGGCACGGATCATGTAGATTACATAGTGCTGACAGGGGACTCCAAATAGTCTCCAATTCACAAGAAGGGGACATTGAAGCTTGAGAAGTAGAGACAAGGTGTAAATTATTTCTTGAATATGGCAACAGGAGATGGAGGCTGTCAGCTTTGTTCTGACTGGAGAAAGCTTCCTTACAAAGCCTCTTTATAGGTGGTTGTCCCTTAACAGCCCTGTACATTTTGAATCTGGAGGATCCTAGACTAATTATGACCTCATTGATTTAAGTCCAGAGCATGGACTGGACCTGCAAACATTGGTTAGGGTCATTTAACCTGAGCTTCAGCATCCTCATCAGTAATTGTAGATAATACCAACACCTGACTCAGGGACTTGCAACGAGATAAAAAGTAGTTCACCCTCATGCTTTACAAACCATAAGCTTGAAATAAGTTCTCACTGTTACAGTTTTTAGTCTCCATCATCAAAAAACGAAATTTGTCCCTCTCTCTCTTTCTCACACATGCGCACTTACTTCAAAATCCTGCATAATGATTTTGTAATCTTTTGGAAGAGGTGCTGGAATAATATAGGTAATGACCAATGCCTGTACATTATGACTCGTCATACAAGTAATTAATTCCTCACTATAGGAAACATTGGCAGAGGTTGCCTTCTCATCAGCATGTAGAAAAAGCCAAGTCCACCTAGATGAATTACCACCTGCCCTCATAACCCAGTCAACTAAACGCACAGGGCTTTCCAGCACGGGCAAAGAGCTCCCCAGACAGAGTCCCTGGGAGCCTGACGCTGCTGGTGGCTAACAGGGGACATAGCTCCAGCCCCCAGGACCCAGGGTACTGGGGATGAGGCCAAGGACAAGCTCAAAGGCTCCCTTTGAAGTAACACCCTGCTCTAGGCCAGCAAGTGGTAGAGAGAGCTAAGGAAAAAGACCAACCCCCAGTCTTAGTATTAAGTTGGATGCTTACCTCCTCTTTCCTTGGTACAAGCTCCACAGCTATGACAGGGGGAGTCAGGACTCCTTCTGGTGGGACACAAAGGAGAGAGCCTGGGCTGCTACCACCTCCAGTTATCCCTTCAAAGAGGAGTGAGTGCCAGTAAAAACTTTCTTCCCATCTCTGGCTGGAGCAGGCAGCTTCAACCGCTTTTAGAAGCCCAACCCAACACAATTCCTCCAAAACATTTCCTCCTCTCCTGCTACAGAAACTTGCTTAGCCCCACCCTCTCCAAGGCTTCTAGGCTCTTCTTCCAAGTCCTGCATCTCCACCCTCCTCCTCCTCTTCCTTCAAGGCTCCCTGGCAGGGCTGGCCTAACCAGCTCAGGTACCCAGAGCTAACCCCAGAGAGGCTGCCTATGCTGTTAGCTGGTTGGTGGTTGATTTGGTCTCCATCAACTTGGTGCTGGCCCCTCCAATTTATTTTGAGAGGGAGCCCCTGAATTAGAGCCAGAACTTGGGCACCTGGCCCAGATATGGGAGACCAGAGAGTATCCATTTTCTGGTGATTGATTTAGAAACTTGTAGAAATTCGAAGACCAAGTGTCAGAATATGGGTGTTTTGTCTAGCTGCTTCACAGGGTAACTTCATTCCAGGCCAAGCAGCTATATCTCTATGCCAGAGACTTAGCTATATTGCACCCCTATTTCAGGGGCCCCAGCTTGTCTCATGACAGATGTAGCCGCCACCTTTTTTTCTCAGTAAAAAAGGTGAGGGGGAGAAACTTGAGAGACACTTTGAAATCTGAGCACCAGGCTGAAAAGAGAGATTTCATTTCTTCGTCTGTGTTGGGGAGATCAGCAAAAAAAGCACAATGATACACTCCGGCTCTATTATTAACAAGCACTTAGTCATGCCAATTAATGACTGTTCCACTAAATCCACAGGTGGTCTTAAAATAAAGCGTTAAATTATCTTTGAAAAAAAAAAAAAAACAATCATTGCTCAGGTTCCAAATCTAAGCATTGGGGATTTTATATCCTTGCCCTGGTAAGTTAGTATTTCCTCTCTCCAGATCAGAGATGTATAGATCTTCAGATTCATAGGAATGATCTGGGATTTTGAAAATGCAGATTTCTGCATGAAACTCTCGGATTCCCAGAGATTTAAAAATACAGATTCTAAAACTTTTCCCCTCAGGATTCTGATGTGAGTGGTCTGGCTCCTGTGCTTCAAGGAATTCTGTCCTAGAAGAGGTCTACTCTCTTCCCAGCCTGACATTTCTTGATGTCTTTTAAACTCCACAAGGATCAGTTGTTTCCATTGTTTTCAATTCATGCTTCTACCCTTACCCTCAGGAATTTCCCAGCTGGCTCTAGTGTGTTCCTCCTCCCTTTAACTTACAAATGAGCTTTGTCAGGCGAGAGAGTGTTAAGACTCACAGATATTCCAACTGTAAAAGAACTTAGAAGTGATGTCATTGAAACTTTTCTTATCCCACCAGAAAAGATGTTAAGTCCTAGCTCTGCCCTTTCTCCCTTCTGACATCCAGACCTAGATTATTGCCACTACTACACTACCTTTCCCAAAGCTGCCTCCTCTCATGCCAACCCTTCCCGGGCTCACTCCCCATGGTACTACTCCTGGAGAAGAAGCCAGGTTCATGGGCCCTGCAATCAATTCCTCTCCCTCCTCCATGGCTGAGGCAATATGTTCAGGTTTCTTATTTCTTCAGTCAGATTTAGTGTTAGAACGAGATTCTCACCTCCCACTTGCCCCCCCAAAAGGAGTTATTGTACAGGCAATATCTTATATGACTGTCCATCCCAATCATTTACATCACAAGGCAAGAATGACAGGACCCATCTGATTTAAAACACATTTACTTAGCGCCTAATATGTGCAGGGGATTGTGCAGGCACAGCAAGGGGTATGAAGAGGACCAAAATGTGTTAGTGATGATGTCATTGCTGTTATGGGCATCACTTTACCAGTGAATCGGGAGGCAGCACTGGGTAGACACCAAATGATGAGAGTGATGTGGAAAAACGTGTGCGCTTTATTTACCTGAGGGGAAATGATCTCCTGGAGCTGCCCTCCCCATGCTAGTGGTAGCTAAGATGATCCCATGTGATACAGTAGAGAAACTAAAATTAAATATTTTCTCACCTGGCCAATGCAGTTCCACAAGTCTTTCCCAGTACTCATAACCTTTAGACAAAATGAATGGCTGCATAATCTAGTGGTTACAAACACATACTTTGGCACAGAGTGCTTATATTTAAACCCTTCTCCACCAGCTCCCAGCTGTGTGGTTGGGCAAAGGGCCAAATGTCCCTGGGGGTAATTAGGAGCAGATAGTAGTACTTCCATCACAAAACAGTTACGAGGATAATATCAACTAATATATTTATATATATAAGGTGCTTTTAAAGTGAAAGTGCTTAAATATTATTCAGGAGATCCTGAATGTTGTTACCATGCATTTATTTGCACTATGAAAGACTTTTCTCACCACACGACCAATAATATCTTCCAAATATTTGCTCAGTTTGATTCATACTTCTCACTTTTATGTTTAAGGTTCTTTCTTAGTTTATCCATTCTTTCCTCCATGTATTCATATAAATATATATATATATATTTTATTGAGGATATTGCCAAACAGTGTGGTAGGTCCTGGGGGTACAATGGGTGAACAAATAAATAGCCACTGTCCCTGCTCTGAAGGAGTTCATAGTACTGGCATACTAGATATTGACTGAACAATCACACAAAAGTTGTGATATTATGATTATCATAAGTATTAAGAAGGAAAGCTCATGAAAAGGATTTGACCTGATCAGCGGCTAGGGTAGAACTGAGATGTGAAGGAAGAAGTGGAATTAACTATGTAGAGTAGAGGTGGTGTGTCAAAATATTCTAGATAAAGAAATGGCCATGTGCCATGTGTATTAGTCTGTTTTACTGCAGTATTAACTGACCTCCACATCTCAGTGGCTTATACTGTAAAGTTTTATTACTTGTCTATTACTCACAGGTAGGCTGTAGGTTAATGGTAGCTCTGCTTGGGCCATGACTCTGCCTCTCATTCAAGGACTCAAACTGAAGTAACAACACCAATGTGGGACACGCTATTCTTGTAGTAGAACAAAAGGTCAGGAGCACTGTTGGAAACCTTGAACATAACTCTGAAGGCTTCTACTTGGATGTAGCCTTGTCATGTTTGCTTACATTTCTTTGATGACAGTGAGCTTTTAACATTCTCAAAATCCACAAGAAGGGGCCATTGAGGCCTGAAAAGTAGAGATCAAAGCCAAACTCAGGACAGCCCTGGTGGCTTAGCGGTTTAGCGCCGCCTTCAGCCCAGGGTGTGATCCTGGAGACCTGGGATGGAGTCCTGCGTCAGGCTCCCTGCATTGAGCCTGCTTCTCCCTCTGCCTGTGTCTCTGCCTCTCTCTCTCTCTCTCTCTCTCTCTGTCTCTAATAAATAAATAAAATCTTTAAAATAAAAAAAGCCAAACTTAAAGCCAATGGGACAGGGATGTAGAATCCTCAACACTGGAGACATAGTACTTACTGTACATGGCAGTGAGCAGGAGCATAATACTCTTATAGGGAGGGGATGGGAATATATAACTGTAAAAACAATCTAATATAACTGTAAAAATAATCTAATCTACTATGCTAAGACTCTGTGTAAGAAAGCAAATGGCAAAAACCTGGAGACCTGTGTGGCTAAGGCTGAGAGAGCTAGTGGGAATGTAATAAGGGGAGACTGGAGTAGTAGGTAGAGCCAAGCCATGTAAGAGAATCTGACCTTTACCCTATGAGCAATGAGAAAACACTGACCTTTACTCATTCAATCTTTTTTCCTTAGTTGTTAAAAGAACACTTTTCATGTTTTTCTGGTTTCTAAAGCATACATGTTTATTATAAAAGATGTGGAAATGACGAATAAATAAAAAGAAAAAATAAAAATCACCCTTAACTTTACAACTCAGAGAGAACCATCATTCATTGATATTTTGGTGAATATGATTTTAGATTTTTAGATGCTTTTTAGTGTATAGGAAGTACTTTTAAAATGAAAATTGGATCACATTCTTCATCAGTTGCTATGAATATTTTTCAAGTTATTAAATATTCTTTCCATCACAATCATCATCGTATGGATGCATCATAATTTAACTAATGCCCACCTGTTAGATGTACATATTTTTGTGATTTTTCCATTTTACAAAAATTCAACGTAGGTTTCATTTAATAGACATGGCATTTTTATCTTAAAATGTATGATAAATTTTGAAGGCCATTGATATACATTGCTAGTTGTCCCTCAAGAAAAGTTGTAGCCAATCACATTTACAACCCTAGAGAAGGATTTGCTGACTCTGTTGATAATTATCTTATATTGCCAATTTAATTAGTGGAATATATTGTCTTATTTTTATTTTGCATTTATTTGATAAGTAAGAACAGACTTTATTTTATATAATTCCCAGTGCTTTCATCAGGGAAAGATTTATTTGATTAACCATGGGTCTTTCAGATCTTCTACTTGGAATGTACTCATTTCCTTTTCAGATAATTGTAACTACTTTATCCCCTTCAACTCGTTATGAGATTTTCTTCTGCTTCCTACCAAACACATTCTCTGATTATCCCTGCCCCTGATTATCTCCTTGCTGTGGGAGCCAGTAGAGGATATGGGCAGTTGGTTCTATGATATGCTGGGATGATATGGTTTGCATGTACTCTGTCTCCCCAAATGGTGAGGGTGCCCTCTTGTGATTGTGCAGTGTCTCACTCTGTGCTCTGCATGTGTTATGATGCACAAATATTTATGAGTAATCGCATGATGGCACATGGGTGGGTAATTTTTGACTTGATGAATGGCTCAGTTGTGGGGACTTGCACTAGCTATATTACTAAATGATTGTGGACCAAAGTAATTTCGAATGCCACTCAGAATCTCTTTTTAGATTGTAATCAAATACCAATTTTTTCAACTTTCATAATATAGATTAGCAACATAGGATGTTCAGATTTGACAGAGGCCCAATTACTTTATCTGACTCTGAAATTTCTTTATCCCCTAGCCAGAGAATTTCTGTCCATTTGATATGTGGTATGTTATTTTTATTGATTTTATTAAGTATTTGAGGCTTTTTTTTTCATTCTCCTGTTATAGGTTGTGCTAATGTCTTGTCAAGCTAGTTTGATAATGTACATTGTGTCTTCATGCTCCATTCTCATGTTACCAGGAGGGGACAAATGAAAAGACCATTAACAGAGCATTCCACTGTATCACTGGGGAATGTAGGGAAAATGGCAACATGGTAGTGACATGGTCTTGCTTCCTGTGGCTGTAGAGTAGGTGCTTGAGAGTCTCAGGCCTCAGGTGAATTGCCTTTATGATGATTTCTCTCTCCATTGCATCATTCTTGAATTGGCTCATTTTATCTGACCTGTTGGTCACTTGCACCCTTATCTTGAAGGTGCAGGAATCAGAGCCTGTCAAGCATTTGTCCCAGGTGGTGCTTGAATCTAGTATACACTTGAACATACATCATCACTGCTCTTTCCCATTTTACAAATATTATTTATGCCCATATCCTTCCAGAAATAGTGAGATTTTGGTTTATAATTATTGTTTTCCAAATAGCGCCAAGGCACACCTGAACAGTGTTCTCTCCATGAATTACTTAATTAAAATAGCTTCCTAAAGGCTGTCAAAATACTGGAGGAAGAGAGAGAAGCACAGAGATTTAATTTTGAGTAACTTCTTTATTAAAATGGAGGGAAGTGTAGTCTGGCCTACTTCAATTTGAGAGCCTGCATTAAAAATCTATCAGCAAAGAATGATGTCCTTTAATAAAGCAGTGTTTCCAGAGTGTAGGGTGAAGACCACCTACATTTGGATGATTTGGAGAACTTATAAAACATTCATGTTCTTGGCTTCACCTCAGACCTATTGAACTCTCTGAGAATGGAACTTGGGACCTGCATTTTAACACCTGCCACCCCAGGTAATTTCTACGTACACCAAAGTTTGAGAACCAATACAAGGCTTAATGATATTCTGGGGTGGGGGGAAATCTGAATGTGATGTCTTCTGAAAACTCCACGTGTCAGAATATTGTTTAATGTCTGCCTCCTCCATTAAATTGTGAGGTCTGTGAAGACAAGGATCAGTGAGCTCAGTCCCATATTCCCAGGACCCAGCACAGTGCCTGGATTACCCCATACCTACTGGATCAGAAACTCAGAGAGTCAGGTCCACTGATCTTTATTTTAACAAGTCCTGCAGGTGAGCCTGGTCCATGCTATAGTTGCAATGGTATAAAAGAGTTTTTTTGGAAAAGCTATTTGCTTCTTAAGAGCAGCAACCTACTACATTTTTAAAACCCTTTCCACTTAAAATTGGATATTCGGTTTATATACTACCATCTATCTTTTAAGATTAGGCTATATTAAATCCCAGGCATGGTTTTAAGAAAAAAAAATGTAGGGCACCTGGGTGGTTCAGATGGTTAAGCATCTGCCTTCAGCTCAGGTCATGATCTCCAGGTCCTGGGATTGAGCCCCACATCTGGCTCCCAGTTCAGCTGCGAGTCTGCTTCTCCCTCTGCCTTTGCCTTTGTGCTCTCTCTGTCTCTCTCAGATGAATAGATAAAAAATCTTAAAAAAAAAAAAAGAAAGAAAATGTTATCCCTATTTTACAGCAGAGGAAAGTGAAGCTTACAGGATGTAAGTGACTTGTGAGGTCATACAGCTGATAAGGGACAGATCCACAGATCCAGAGTTTAATTCAAGATTTCTTAGACATTAATGCTCATGGCCTTCTTTATTCTTCTATTGGTTCCTCAGATCCTGGCTTTTGTTTCCCTGGGCTGAATGAGGACTCTTCTGAGAGTTAAGGGGGGGGGGGGGAATCACATGGTCTCAATCTTTTCCTACATCACTAGTAGCATCATCTGGAGGACACCTGTCCTGTGGGATGTTGTGTCTAATTAGTTTCACTGAACATACTATCTAGAAATGGTTAGAGGGATTCACCAGGACTTACAGGCTGGAGAGGTAGCCTGATTATTGTGGGATTGTCTCCGCTTGCATCCACCAAATAGTCTTTAAAAACCATGTGTTTTTTCTTATTCTAATAACCAAAATAAGTCATATTTCCTGAACTGGAGGAAACCAGAATAGGCCTAATGGAAGAATATTCATTGGGAGTAAATCAACATTTATGCAGAAGGCAGATCTGTGCTTTTTCAAATCAGAGTTATATGGGAGGTTGTGCTTGTTTGGTCCAGAGCAAAGTAGGCAATATCTATCTATCTATCATTCATTCATTCATTCATTCATTCACCCTCTGTGCCCATTTAGAACTCACAGTTGTATGAATCCAAATGAAAAATAGGCAATGCAAATATAGTAACATAAGTGGTATGACAAAAACAAAGGCAAGATGTTGTAGAAACATGTAAGAAGGCAATCCAATCATGTTTGGGAGTTGAGGAAGTCTTCCTGCAGGATGTGGTATCTAGGCTAGGACCTGAAGATTTTTATAGGCACTACCAGCCAGGGAGCAGGCAAGTAGAGAAATATAGGGAGGAAGAAGGGGTTTCTTAGCAAAAAGAACTTACCTGTGAGGAGTATACAATAGAATCAGGCCATCTAGGTCTTGTAACTGTTCCTCAACCTATTCCTGTTCTTGGAGGAACCCAAACCAAGATAGAGATAGAATACAGATTTTAGTCCAGGTATTCAGAATCTTCACTTTCTCATTCTTACCATCATCATCATCATCATGATGTTAATGAGAACTACTGGGATCACAGGCTGCATTAATATAACTGTATTCAGAACAGGGAGAATGAGGAATCCTGTTCTCTTTTTCTTAAATACATCTGGCTCCACCTAAAGAGAACCCTGATAAAGTATAGTGTGCTCAAAGGTAAGAAATTAAAAATACCTCGGTTGAGGAATACCTAAAAGACTTGGAAGTCTTATTCAATTCTTTTTTTTTTATTAGAGTTCAATATGCCAACATATCGCATAACACCCAGTCCTCATCCCACCAAGTGCCCCCCTCAGTGCCTGTCACCCAGTCACCCCAACCCCTGCCCATTATTCAATTCTTAATTGCTATTTTTGAAGGAGGGTCTCCATGACATCCAATTGTAGGTGTCCATAAAACAGTCATAGCATCCTTAAACTATGAGTTTCATTGGGTTAAGGACCAAGTTTTTCTTGCTTATTACTGCTTGCTAAGTGCCCACCACAGTGCCTGGTGCATAATAGGAACTCAATAGATATTGTCAGATGAATGAATGGCTGGGTCACAGATAGTTTCATATTAACTGCAAGGCTTTTCCAGGCTCTGTATTATTTCCACCATTTCCAAAGTTGGTGGTTCTCCCTCTCAACTAGAGATTCAAAGCACATTGCATCACTGCGGTTGGCTTCCATGATGTATCTGTAGACAAATCCTTTAAGAAACTTTACCTGCAGATAAGATTCAGTGTCTAATGGTTCTGCAGTATAGCTTGGGGAGATTATCTTTCACAATCGATTTCATGCATCATGAACCAAAATATATCATTGGAATCAAAGATGAGAAAGTGACACCACATTTTTCAGATCCAAAGGCCTGTGAATTGACCCCTCTGCCTAATCTATTGCTAAGTGCCCTGAGCCTGCACAAGAGGAGAGTCGATATACATGAAGATTTTAATCATAGAGCTGATAGGTTCAAAGCACCCCAAGTAGTTTTCTGAACTCCTTGAGCATCAGAACATTCTTCCAAGGGACTTTGGAGATCATTTGGTCCAACATCTTCATTTTTTATATAGGTCAACTTGAATCCCAAAAAGTAAAGTGTCTTTTTCCCATTAAAGCATCCTATTAGAGGCAGAACAGGTATCTTTACTCAAAGACCTCCTTTTTTTTCCCCACCATGATCTACTATTTTTCTGCTATTCTTTCTTCTCCACCTGTGTTAAACTAAGTATTCATTTTCTTCTAAAAATCAAAGATGGGCAAAAACATTAAGTTGTCTTTCTTCAATTTTCTCTTCTAGAATCATGTCCTTCACAGTCACTTCTTTTCATACACAGCCTATAGCAGACCCCCCCCCCCAACTTGCTCTATTATATACCCTTTGGGTTTACTCTTTATTCAAAAAGGCCTATATAACTTGTAATGATCATTTATATTTTAGCATTCTGGCAGCCTACAGCAAAATAACAGATGTATGAAAAATCAAGTGGAGGAAGGCATGCAGAAGATCTGGACTTTCAAAGAATAAGAAAATAGCTTCTATGACTTCTTATTAATTTTCCTAATATTAATGCACTTAAATAAATACAGAAAATACAGTGCCCATCTCAAACAGCTGCTCTTTTATGAGGTTTCTGGCACCAGCCACCAAGACTTGAGTTTTTGAAAATCTAATGATTGGTGCTCTTCTTTTTACTATCAATTTTTCATATTCATCATATGAATGCTTATTTATAACTAGGTCTACGTTGCAGGGTGAATGATTTGAAGACTAGAAAACCTCTCCACTTCTTGTTAAATTTCCATTAGCCTATTAAACCATCTAGAGTCTTACACATAATCTTTTTTCATGAAGGCATTTGTCCCAGAAACCTCCTATAAAATAAACTTAGGACTAGCACACCTAAGATGCCAGGAGTCATCAGCTATTAAATGAACAGATTAGTTTACCAGGAAAACAGTTTTTATCTTGAAAATTTGAAAATAAAATTCCTTTTATAAATGGAAAGCAAGGCAAGTAAGTTTTGGTACATGGATGTTTGGAACTGAAGTCACGCTTATGGTGAAGGAAGTGGGCAATCTGAAGAACACTGATGGGGAGAGTGAGTAGTAAAAAAGGATACTTATGAGGTTACTTTAATTAAACTTACATTCTTCCTTATTTTGCATAGGGACCAACTAGGGAGAGAAAAAAAATCATGAATCTTTGAAACTTCCACTTCAATTGTCTATTTTCTTTTTTCACCAAATATTTCATGAACACTTAACTATATACAGGCTTGGTAGGCAAGGTGTGGGAAGAGAAAAGAGAGGCACAGTGTTTGGTCTCTACCTTGTTAAATTCATAATACAGAGATGGGGGAAACATAACTAAAGGATGGAAAATAAGGCAGAGTTAAATATACACTGCAATAAAGGAACATGTTTAAAGTGAGGGTATGAAGAGGATGGATGATAAATTCCAACAGTGTCATCTCTGTGTTACGTCTCAGATTATTTTTTAAGGTTAGGGAGAAGGATATCCTTCTTTTATTTTTTATTTTTTTTTGAAGATTTTATTTATTTATTCATGAGAGACATACAGAGAGAGGCAGAGACATAGACAGAGGGAGAAGCAAGCTCCTCTCAGGGAGCCCAATGTAAGACTCGATCCTTGCACCCGGGATCATACCCTGAGCCGAAGGCAGATGCTCAAATGCTGAGCCACTTAGGCATCCCAGATATCCTTCCTTTAGAGACAATGTAGACTGAGAAATTAATTGCCCTCAAACAATCTTCAGGATTGAGGACAAATAGGTGTTTCTGTGTCAGTTCTGCTAGGACAGTTTCTCTCTTGAACATGAAAACATTCTCAACTTACCTTCTTTGTACTGCCTCATCACTGACTCCCTTTATAGAACACCCCAAAGAAGCTTTTGTGATCTCCGTCTTTTTTCCTGCCTCCTCAAGTTATTGCTCTCTCCTTTGATTTCAATCTCTTGGTAGGAAGGGAAACAATGACTTTTCTGTATTAACCCAAAAATGCGAATAGTGGGCAAATGAAAAATTCTAGTACAACTAAAGTTTAAGATAGACTCCCAAATTCAGGTTTTGAACTGTTTCACTATACTGTCTTCCAAAGGACAGCCAGATGGAAACATTCAGTCCTAGAAGTCTTCATCTGAATTTTAATGAATGGCAACCTATTTTGAAAAAACGTACAAAAACTCCTCCATTAACTCTTACCTCAACCCTCTGCTTTAGTTTTATTTCAGCATTTTGAGTCCCCAGTCAAATCATGCCAAGTGTTGAGGTTGAGTAGACTTGAGAGGGAGCCTTTATCTTAGCTTTCTAAGATCCAGTATTAGGATGAGAACTCCTCATCTGAATCAAAAGTTCTCTAGAAAACTCTGTTTCTAAGGAAAAGTAGTTAGAGGGACTTGTGATGAACACTTGGTGTTATATATAAGTGATGAATCAATAAATTCTACACCTGAAACCAATTATACCATATGTGTTAACCTACTAGAATTTAAATTAAAAAATGAAATAAAAAAAGAAAAGTGAAAAGTAATTACTTACTCTGAGTTACAGCAATGTGGGGCAGCGTACAAGCATTGTCTCTAGATTAACACTTAGTGTTTCCTCTTGTTTTCTCTCTCAGGTTATCTTTTGATGTCTTGTTTCTCTTGGGCATTTTCTTTTGTCCAAATACATCTAAGGAATTGACATTGATTCTCTCTGAGCATTGGGCCCACAGTTTTTAGAGTGTGGTTTTCTATCTCATGGGTAATTCCAGATATCACACTTGAAGATGAACATATTAGCCACTGTCCTATTCATTAGTGGGAAAATGTATTTCAATTCAGGAAGAGAAAACATTAACTCTGGTTTCTCCACGGATGATAGGTGAGAAGGGCTGCCCTGAAAGTTGAGAGTGTTGTTACGCTATAAAAGATGAGACATAAAAATAAATCTTGCTGTAATGCCATGGAAGAGCTTGTTCCTCATATTTGCTTTGGAATAGAGCTCTGTTTCAGTTTGAACGCATTTCAACCTTGATGCTTGAAATATTAACATTTTATCCTCATATCTGCTTACAAATCACAAATCATGCTGGTAAATATTCATGGATCATGCTCTTTTGCTTCCTAGGAATGTATAAGACCAGAAAAAAACCTTATGGGGTCAGAACTTGGGATATGTTGGGGGATAAGATTGAATATCAGCAGAGTTAAGCTGGCAATAAATTTGACTTTCCATTTGTGGAGCTTGGTTACAAAATAACTTCAAAACACTTTCGGAGATTAATGATGCTAGGAAAAGAAACTAAACTTTCTGGCTTTAAGCCAAGCACATATAGACTAAGATGCTAGAGAATCAATAGCAATAGTGCCTCATATAATACCTTGCCTTGCGGTTTGTAGAATGCTTTAGAATTTTCCAGTAACTTGCCCATTTTTTTGTCACCAGATCCTGTGAGATGCCCCATTTCCAAGATAAAGAGACTGATGTTATTTGATTTTAAAACACTTGCCCATGTTTATAAGACTAATAACAGAAAAAATGAGACCTGGATCTCAGATCCATTGACTACTTACTGGTCCATGGTTCATTTAGGATTTAGATTAAGATACCTCTTTGTCTGGCAGGCTTTTTTGTCTACCTGAATCTGGATTAGGTAAATATCTCTGGCTCCAAAAAATACTCTATAATGCCTAGCTCTCATCATAATGACTTATAATGAATTATTTCCTTGACTATTTTCCACTGGACTATAAGCTCCATGAGAAAGGTAGCTTGTTTACCATTGTAATTTCAGCATATGGGGCCTGGCACATAGTAAATGTTCTTCAAATCTTTGTGAAATGAACTGAATTCCAACACTTATTTTGCTAAAACAAGGAGAAAAAATAAAGACTTGACTTTTAGATTGACACACTCCAAATCTGGATAGAATGAGTGTCTCCCAATTAGAGCAAGTTACTGGTGCTACCTCCTAAATATCTCATTGTAGATGCCCAAGAGAGGAGGCTCAAAAATTCTTTTTAACAAAGACCAGGTTCTGCTTTGGGAACTGAGCCTGTTTCATTCTCAGCTGAAGGGCATTTATGCCCAGTTGCTAATTCAAGCTGGTAAAGGAATGAGAGATCTCCAAAGTTCTCCAGAAGCTTTCCTTCTCTCACTCACCGATGCTCACAACTCTGCAGAAGAGGGATGTGTATATTTAACTCTCTAGAAATCCTATATCTGTTCCCCAAACCAGTCGTTCTCTGTCAGGTAGATAATTGTGATGATGAGGTTGGCAGAGGTGCCAGATGATGTCTTCTCATCCCAGATGGAAAGGGAGTGAACGTTAAGCGAATATAAACAATGAAAAGATCCATTGAAAACCCATAACCTGTGCGATTCAAAATTGTAAGTGGGACTTAGACCTCACTCCCCTTTGGAAATTTGGAAATTCTACCCCATTTCTTTGAGATTCTTCAATGCAACCACACAGCCGGAGTTGCCTGGACTCCTAGGTGCAATACATAGACCATCTATTTGGTGTGAACTTGGAGAATGAGTTTTGTGCATGGGACAGGTTCCAGCTGGATTCAAATTTCCTACAGATATTGAGGATTTGGTTGTAAGTCCTGAATTCACTGAGTCCTAAGAGTTAGAGTCTCACTCTACCACCCCCACCCTAACTTTTTCAGTCCATACGCAGCGGTGGTTCAGAAAGATACACTGTGTTGTAAGACTGGTAAATCTTAGCAAAATTCCTGGCTCATAGTAGGTGTTTAATAACTATTTAATAATTATAGTAGTAGCATATCGTTAGTGCTTCTATAATCAGGTGATAGGCAAAGTTCCTTCCTTCCTTCCTTCCTTCCTTCCTTCCTTCCTTCCTTCCTTCCTTCCTTCCATTTTTTAAATCACTTTCTTCCCTCCCTTTCTTCTGCCCCTCCTTCCTCCCATCCATCCTCCCTTACCTCCTTCCTTCTCTCCCTCCCTTATTCCCTATCTTCTTTCCCACAAATGTTCACTGAGTTCCCTTTACTATCAGGTACTTTTCTAAGACCTCTGGCTATAATAGTGGACAAGTGACATTATGCACCTTAAATTCTAGTTGGAGGGATAGTAATAATCAGGTAAACAGCTTCAGGATAGTGACCCAGGAAGGAAGGGGTCCCTGAGTGTACAGGGAAAATTTCTGTGTGGGAGAAACATTTGAAATGACATTCTTTTAATGGGGAAAGTTTTCCAGGCAGATGAGTATTCCAAGATAAATATCCCATATGAACCAGATTTCTTTGTAAAATAAAAAGAAGCTAGCATCTCTGGAGCAAGATGTACAATAGGAGAGGATATTTCATGCATGAGGTTGGAGAGCAAAGCAGATGGTAGATCATAAAGAGATGTTGTAGGCCATGTTGAATAAGATTTCAGTGCATTATCTTCTTTAACCAACACAATAACCTGGGATGTGGGTTATGTTTGTAGACCTAATTGCAGAAAAGAAAATCAAGACTTATAAAGGTGAAGTGGCATCAGGGTCACATCACTGGCAAGTCAGAGTCCAGATTTGAACCCAGGAAGCCTGAATCCAGAACTCACTCCATTATCCCAATGTAAGTCCAGACATTAGTAACATAACATATGTTATTAACATAAGAGCAAGTTATTAACACAACAGCAAGTTCAAGTCACCCCCTTTTCACAATCCAACCATTCATCCTTCCATGTTCCCATTCCCAACACAGAAAACCGGGCACTAGCATGGATATGCAAATTGAAGTCAAACAACCTTAGCTGAAAAATCTCAGCTCTGCCTTGACTGGCTATGTGACCTCAGAAAGTCATCATTCCTTGGGGCTTCAGTTTTCTCATCTATAAAATGACACTAATACTACTAATTTCTTCCCACATCTTAGGGTGTTGTGAGAATAAAATGATACTTTGCTCATGCTAAATGTAATTTGCTTATGAATTCTTAACTACAGACCAAACCAAACCAAACTAAACCTAACTGCTACTACATAGCCTCATTTACTACGACGGATCTATCCTTTCTCTCTTTTCCCACACTCCTACCTGGGTTGCAGACCACTATTACGACCACCCAACCTTTCTGAGTCAGACTCTGAAGATGGAGTCAGGAAGGTGCATTTTAGCACACTCCCCTGATTCTGACACAAACTGGAGTTTAAGACCACTGAAATAGATCATAGACCAAGATTCAAGGGGATCTTGGTAGATGTCTCTATCAACATTGGAAACTGAAACTACATTTCCAAAGATACACAGTGTTGGGGTTGAATGGTATTTTGGATCTTTTCAAGGCTGTTTCAATGGTGTTGCAGCCAGAGTTTTGGTAGTACATTAATACTTCCATGCTACTGCCCATCTTCCATATTCTCCTGCCCTCATGATGTTTCTATGTAAATTACATACAAAGAGTAATAATCAAATGGTCTTTAAAGTATGTATAATGACTCTCAGTGCACAACTATGGTAAAGACTAGTCTGATTCACCTATTTACAGTCAAGTCCTATGATTTAATTCAAATGTTGACATCTCAATTTGAATCTTCAATAGACATTTCAAATTTATATGTACAAACCAAACTCATTATTGTTCCTCTGAATCTGCTCCTTCAATAACATTGCTCATTTGGTAAAAAAAACAAAACAAAACAAAAAAAAAAACCATATCTATCCTTCCAACTGTTCAGACTTGGAGGGCAGTTGCTTTTCTATTTTCCTCATGGCTGATAGCAACAAATCATGTTGATTTTATCTTCAAAACATATCTAAAGTATGAGTTCCCAACAACCCTGCTGTCACCACTCTGAATTGAACCATCATCATCTTCTGCCTGAGGTTTTGCAAGAGTCACCTACTTCGTTCCCTTGTTTCTGCCTTTGCAATTCCAAAAGTCTATTCTCAACAGAGCGACCAGAGAACGCTTTAGAAACCAGAATCAAGTTAAGGTATAGTTGTCCCCTGTTATCTAGAAATAGAGTTCCTACAAAACCTTTAATAAGGCAAAATAGTGTAAAGCAAAGAGTATGTTTCCAAATGTTTACACTAGGCAGCTTTGCTTTTAGGAAAGACCTAGATTTGTATAGTAACAGCTTTTCTAATAAAAGCTAAAATTCTCTTTGGATTTCTTTGTTAGCTAAAGTCGGATACTAAGGTAGGTCATTCCTAAAGGTGAACTGGCACAACTCAATCTTTTGGATTGCTGCTGGTAGGCTGAATAATGCCCTCCAATATGTCCATGTCATAATCCCCAGAACCGGTGAATGTTACCATATATGACAAAAAGAGATGTTGCACATATAAATACATTAAGGGCTTAGAGCTGAGGAGATACTCTTGGATTTTGGGGGGATCTGATATAACTACAACCATCTTTATGAGAGAGCTGAAATAGAGTCAAGGGAGAAGGTGATATAATAATGCAAATAGAGACTGAAGCCATGTTCATTGAAAATGAAAGAAGGGACCACAAGCATAGGCATACAGGGGCCACTAACTCTGAAAAAAGATAAGAAACAGATTCTCTCCTCACAACCTCTGGAAAGAATCATCCCTGCCAATACTTTGACCTCAGTCCAGTAAAACTGATTTTGTAATTCTGACTTCTAAAATGGTAAAGGAACAAATTTGTTGTTTAAAGCTGTTAAATTCATTGTAATTTGTAATAGCAGTAATAGGAATCTAACACAGCTCTTCTTTATTCCCCCTAATCCTGAGTAAAATAGAAAGTTATCACAATGACCCACAAGTCCTCAAGCAATCTGCCCCCGTCATCTACCTCATAACTCTGATCTCATCTCCTATTACTCTTCGCTTTGCTCACTCTGTTCCAGCCACTTGACCTCCTTGCAGCTCTTCAGACACCCAGTCATGCCCCCTGCTCTTTGCCTTTGCTTCTTTCCATATCTGTAGTGCTTCTTCTCTCAAAATAGTTACATGATTGGAATTTTGCTTTCTTGGGTGTAATTCAACTGTCACCTTCTCACTGAGGGCTTTCTTGACCATTCTACTTGAAATCAGAACAGTTCTTTTCACCTCTCCATTCCCTGTCCCACTAGCATGCTTAATTTTTTTTCCAAAGCACTAGGTTTTACTTATTAAAAGAATATAAGATCTATTTTTCTATACTTTATGCATGGCTAATGCCTACCACCCACTATGATGCTTGCACATAGTTGGTGCTCAAAATATTTTTGTTAATCGAAAGGAGCTGAAATGAATAAAATTTTAATCTAGCACAATGTCCAGCATGATTTGGCATGCAAGGAGAGATGGCTAGGCTCCAAGGAGAACCCTGACTCAGCTAAGTGAAAGTTTTATGAAGTTTAAGAAGAGGAGAGGCAGCTGACAAGTCCTGCCAAGGAAAGGCCTCATTTGACTTACTAAAAAAGCTGTGTGTAGTGGAAGGCATAGAGAGAGGAGCAGAACAAGGGTTAAGGTCTGTAACCTATTAATATTCATGGCACAATTATTTCTTGATTTCTGACCAATTATGTTAGCAATTCTCCCCCTTCCCTTGAAAGGAAACATGGAAAAGGAAACATGGAAAAGGAATGCATAGAGATGGGAGTTAAACTTTCTTTTGCCTGTATCGGGTTATTTTTAAACTCTTCAGAAAGTCTCAAGGAAATGATTTAATGAGGAACCCACAGATTTTCAGACTTCCAATGACAAAGGATGATCCATGAACAAAGTTTAGCTTCCTTTTCAGCATAAGGATGTATTCTATGCAAATTCCTCAGCAGTCGCAGTCACCCATTAGTAATGGCGTGATATACCACATTGCACACACCACACTGTTACAGTGCAAGGGAAAGTGATATCTTTGCGTCCTAAACCATGGATAGAATCCAAAGAAAAAGCCTGGCTGGAGCAGCTGCGGGGATGGAAGATAGTCTAGCTTATCTGTCAGTTCTCAAGTAGTTGCCTGAAGCTCTGAGGCCTCATCTAGAAGCGGTAAGAGAAAGTGCTGTTATGCTGAATTAGTGATGCTGGCTGTGAGCAAAGGAAAGCCATATATGTCAGGATCTTGCTTGCTTTGAGTTAGAGAAAACATTTGAGAGATTAGGATTTGCAAAACAAACTAATGGGAACCACTCTGTATTTTACATCCCTTTCTCTTCCATGGATTGCCACTCTTGTCTAATATCCTATTAGGAACAGACAAAGCAAGTTAGAATGAAGTTAATTAATCTGGTCGAGCTTACATGTAATGAATGAAAGAGCAAAATGTCCCAAGGTTTACAGCAACTCTGGTTATCATTAGTGACTGCATGTGACAAATTGAAGGATGGGCACTTACCGAATAGTACTTTGTGTGGAGTGTCCATGAATGAACAAAAACCTATTTTTCTAATGTTGATCTATCATATCTCATGACATGTGCTATTTATCAGAAAATTGGCTCTCTGGTCACCAAATATGTGATGGTTATTGATAAGACGAGAAGACAAAACAGAAAGGGAAAAGGAAATCAGGCAGCCAGGAAAGCACCCTGCCACTAATCTTCTTCATTATTGTGGTGGATTGCCGAATTCTTTCTGTTCTTGAAGTTGGCTTTGAGTCAGCCCCCTTTGGAGACCTGCTGATTGTGTTACAAATATGGGTTTGACATGTAGCAGATGAGGATTTTTCAAAACACATGTTCAGTGAAGAGGGAGGTCACAGCTTAAATGAGATCAACACAGGTTCTTGGCCTGGCTTAGCTGAGAGGACCACGTACATAAAATCCCCTGGGGGACCATGCAGATACACCTGGGAACAACCTGATATCTTTTCATCAACCTCCAGATGTTCAGAGATCCCTTGTCATGGGGCCCTTCCTCAGGTTCTCCCATGATCTATCAGGGTTTTGGCCTCTTCTGGCAATTCTCAAGTATGTTTCTATCATCCTCCCTCATCGTTTCTCTGCCCTGAAATTATCTTGTGGATAATCCTGGCAGCTCATCTCATACAGTGCTGCTCTGGGTAGTCGCAGGGCTTCTGGTGGTAGAATGTTTTCCTGCAGCTTTTACTCCTGATGGTGGGGAGAGTGTATGCCAGGTGACCAGTCAGAACAGATGGCCTCACTTTTTGTTTGGTTTCTATTTAAAATCAGGTTCTTCTCTAATGTCATGTATGTCAAAAGCTACTCCTACTAAGCAATGCATACTACATTAATTATTCCTAGACTCAGATTTACCCTGGAAGAAAATTTAGATGTTATAAAAGATCTTAAAATTTATTCATTTTATAAATTAAAAATGCATATGGTGAAGTAAATTCTAAAAATACACAGAAAAGCATGAAATAGAAGATAAAAGTCTCTTTTCTCTCTACTCCTCCTAAAGGATATGAAAACTTTCTTACGTATCTATCCAGAAATGAATCTCTATTTATATCCATATCTTTCTACTCTTTTTCTAATGCTAAGAATTGGGGTAACACTGTGTGTTTTTGTCTACAATCAGCCTTTTATTTTTAATAATAATTAATTTTTTTGCTGTGGAAAAGGTTTTTATTTTGATGAAATCTCAAAAGTTTATTTTTGCTTTTGTTTCCCTTGCCTCAGGAGACATATCTAAAAAGAAGTTGCTCTGGCCAATGTCACAGAGTTGTTGCCTGTGTTCTCTAGGATTTTGATGGTTCCGGAGGTGAGACCTGAATAATCTGAAGATGGCAATCATGTGACCAACTCAAAGTCTAGCGCAAAGACCTTCTGATGGTAAAATGGCTTTGTATGTTCAAGGGGAAAGTACCATGGTGAGAGGATTTTGCATATCAACTCACACTGGCCCATAGACATCAGAGGCTGCAACAGAAGACTTCAGGAAGGCTGTGTGGGTGTGATTTTCGCTGTAGGCCAAGGCAGCTCACCTGAAAAACCAAGATCAAGTTGGTTTAAAACATATCGCAGAACCAAACCATGCTCATCATATCCACCCCTACAAATTTAGTTGAAGCCCCCTTCACCTCCCACTTGGACCATTCCTGCCTGGTGTTGTGCCCTTCTCTCTTGCTTTCCATCAGTTGTTTTTCACATAACAGCCAAGCATGCTTTTAAAAACAAAATCAGTTATCATTCTCGGCCTCAAGTCCTCATGTAGTTTTTCACCCCCTAAGAGTAAAGGGACTTCCCTTACTTATGCCGTCAACCTCTCCACCATGAGATGATATGCATAAGCTTCTCACCATAGTACTTTCCCCTTAAACATACAAAGCCATTTACCATCAGAAGGTCTTAGCACTGGACTTTGAGTTCGTCACATGATTGCTACCTTCAGATTATTCAGGTCTCACTTCTGATGTCACATCCTCCATAGGCCATTCCTAAACACTATAGTGAAAGTAACTCCATCCCGAGTCCTAGTAGCTCTATCTCTGTTTTATTTTGTTTAGTGTTTTATCACTATATAATATCTTACATACTTATTTGTTAATCAGTTTTCAATCTCTCCCAACAAGAAGGTATATTCCTGAAGGACAGAGCTTTGTTTGGCACTTTATCCTCAGCATAGCTGACTTAATTCATATTTGAGTGTTTAATTAATATTGGCTAACAACAATGCCAACATCTGTTCTTTTAACTGCATCCATGTAGTACTTTCACATCCCATTCACTTATGAAGGCCCAGAGAAAAAACAACTTCACAGCAGGCACGTTTGGTTTGGAGAACAGAAAAGAGTGTGGTTACTGGCTTAAGGATTTTTTGTCAAATATTTAAAGCACTGTCATGTGGAAGAGTGGCTCTGAGGTCAAGTCACTTCAACAGGACTAGTAGGTAGGAATTAGCAGACATTGACTTAGCTTCATACAATCCACAGAAGTTAATCCCCAAATTGCCAGATCAATTTCTCCCTCTTGTGAAAGGAATAATTCTTTCTTGCTGAGAGAGATGCTAAGTCAATCTATTAATAAAGGTCTGGGAAGAGAGGGCAATGAAAGGGAGAAGGGAAGGAGCCTTAGTGGGAGCAGAGGAAGAATTTTTGAAGGGGAGGGTAGTGACCAAACAGCAGTATACTGAGAGAAAAGGGTGGGAGAAGAAAGGATTTTGTGATGTATTTGGGTCCCCTTTAGTGCAAATGAAGAATAGAATTCCTTTCTCATTATTTTTGGATAGTGACTATACTTTTTGAATATAAACTCCCTCTGAGACTGAACCAACTGGGTTTCTGGATTATAATGGTTACATTAGGGATCCCTGGGTGGCGCAACGGTTTGGCGCCTGCCTTTGGCCCAGGGCGCGATCCTGGAGACCCGGGATCGAATCCCACATCAGGCTCCCGGTGCATGGAGCCTGCTTCTTCCTCAGCCTGTGTCTCTGCCTCTCTCTCTCTCTCTCTGTGACTATCATAAATAAAAAAATATATATATATATAATGGTTACATTAAAAAATACACTTTAAAACAACTAACTGAAAGTGTGAAAAGCTGCCTGATAAATAAGTTAGTAGCTTGCTATTTGAAATTTAAGCAGAACCTCAAAGACAATTTGCAGGAGACGAAAGTCTAGATTACCTTCTAAAGGCTGCTCCAATTCAGCAGACTATGGCTCTATTTCTAGTCTACTGACAGGTAGGAAGAGCTTCTGAGGTGGAGGAGTAGAGCAGAGGGACCATTATATTTTCTCACAGATGGCTCCTGGACGAAAGTTGGCCACTGCGGGACTGGAAATGGATACAATAATGGCACATTGATTGTTTCTGTTTTCGCATTTAAAATTTCATGCTAGAATCACTTGCAGGATATAGAAAATGGAAATGTTAGGGGACAGGACAGGAGATGAGGAACTGGGTTCTTCTGTTCGGGGTTGGGTATGTGACCTCGGGTCAGTCACCAAACTCTGTATGCCCTCTTCTGCCATCTACACACAGGGGAATGGTATTCTCTGTGGAGAAAAGGTGATTCGGCTTGGAGCTGCTCTGATCTCAGCAAAAACTTGGCCCAGGTGAGCTAGGAAGCAGGTAAACTGGGAGCAAAGGCATTGGAGCGTGGTTGTACGTGTGTGTGAACTTGGGAGGCCCCTTCCCTCTCTGGGCCTCACTCTGTTTATTGGGAATAAAGAGCACTAGACAAGACACTCTGGAAAGCTCTCCTAACTCTGACAGTCTGTTTAGTAAAGTTTCAGGTCAATATATTTTGCAGTTGCATAATCCTCAGAAAGCTAAGGTTTAGAATAAAATTGGCATATAAAAATAAGGTAGAGAATGGCATCAATAAAGAAATGAAAATAATTAGGCCAGAAAGGCACCAATTAGAGAATGGAAAATCATAAACTTGGTTAGACAAGGTAACTTTATAGGTGGCCATGAAAGAAAAGTAAATTCTCAGTAGACTCTTCCATTACAAGTATTTCTGCAATGTGGAGAACTATATAGACGAGGACTCTCTTTTTCACTTCTTTCTTACTCTTCATGGCTGGTCTGAAAATTGGATTTTCCTTAAAGTGCACATCATGTGTATACGCACACACAGTTCTCTATGATCTATCCCATTTGCCTTTTCTATTTTATCTCTCTACCATCCCTCCTGATTTTTTATGAAGGTGGCCACTTTGGACCCTTCCTCACAAAGACTTTGTACTTTGTTATCTGTATTAGCTTGCTCAGGCTACCATAACAAAATGCCACAGACTGGGTGACTTTAACAACAGAGATTTTTTTTCTCTCACAGTTCTGAAGGCTTCAAGTCCAAGATCAGGTGCTGGCAAGTTTGGTTTCTCCTGAGTCCTCTTTCCTTGGCTTGCAGATGGCTACCTTCCCGCCGTGCCTCCACGTGGCCTTCTCTCTGTGCTCTGGTGTCTCTTCCACCTCCTATCAGGACTCTACTCATATGGGATTAGTGCTCCACCTTAATGACCTCATTTTAACTTAATCCCCTCTTTAAAGTTCCTATCTCCCAGTACACTCACATTCTGAGCTACTGGCGGTTAGGACTTCAACATAGGAATTTTGGGGACACAATTCAGCTCATGACACTATCTCACAGACTTTATTCAAATGTTTGCCTGTTGGAATGTCTTGTCCTCTTTTTTATCTTTCCAAATCTTATGCTTTCCTTAATTCTATCTTAAAAATCCCCCTTTTCCTTCCCTTTCATTTATTGCCCATCCCTCTGTAACTGGATTTTAATTGAGGAAGTAACACTTATACATGGTATAATAATAATAGCACAAAAGTGCTATCATGTAAATGATAGTACTCTTTAATACCTATGACCCCATCCAGAGTGCCTGTCCTAGCAAAAAGTTAATACTAGTTTTTGAAGACTTGTCTAACCCACAATACCATTAAGCCACACTAATGTAGAGAAAAGGAGTAATTCTAACAGAGGGATGGACAATGACATCCTAGTCTGTGGCAAATATTCTTACACAAAGACTCTCCTCATTCCTGATGATTAGGAGTGCTCCCTGCCTAAGCAGCAGGGCATAGAGAAGACTTAGGCTTTATGAATCACACAGGCTTGGATTTTAGTCACAGCACTAGAACATACTAATTGTGTATTTTGGACAAGTCGTTTCACCACTTTGGGTCTCTATTTACTTGTCTATTAAATAGGAACAATAATTATACCTTCTCCAGAGAGCTGTAAGATGAAAGAGGTTGCTTGTACAGTGCCATGTAAGTGGCACCTAATAGTGCTAAGGATATGTTTTTCCTTTTTGTTGCTGTCTGGGTCCCTTCAGGGCTCTGCTACTACTTCCTCACTCATGGAGGTTACGTGGCTCTCAGCCTGTCCTGTGGCTGCTTTGCGGTCAGGACCCAAGGGGATGCAGTTTTATACCTTTGAAGAATTATCCACTAATTCTAATTCAATGACTACTTAGGTGATTAATAAACATTAAATGAAATTAAAACTGGATTTTTTTGGCACAAAAAAGGCAGAGTATCATATTTTGTGGTAGAAACATGTGGGTGAGTAACCCAGTTCTGTCACCTAATTGAAGTGTGGCCTCAGGCAAATCATTTAAGTTTCTCTCCCCTCAGGTTTCTTATCTACAGAATGTGGGTGGCCGTCTCTACCTCACAGGATTGCCGAGGGAAAACTGAGGGAAGCACCTGAGCTGCTGCAGGAAACAGAGTTATATAGAACTACAAAGACCTTTCTTAGCTTTTGTTTTCTCTTCATGTGAAATCCTCCCTTTGGGTACACAGTGTCCCCATTTCTCCTATTTGTATACCTTTCCTCATATTGATAGCTCATAATAATCAAGGGATGGGGGGAATAAAAGAAACTGAAGTCTGTGCAAATGTCCTAAGAATCATTCTTTTCTTAAATTCTATCAGTTTCAAACTGCATTGCTACACTTTTCTGTTCTACTGTCAGACTGACTTGAATGAGTCATCTCTATAATGATCATTAGAGAAAGCCTCACCTGATAATTTGCTTAATGATATAATCCACATTGTTCTGCACATGCTCATCCTCCTAAACTACAGTCAGCAAGTGAGACTTGAGGAACACTCTTCTGCAAACAAACTCCAGGCTATGGGTTATTTGGCCTCGGAGGATGACAAGAATAACTCCCTGGTTAGGTTCTAGAGAGACAGAGAGAGAAGACTGTAAAAGAGGCTGTTCTATGCTGTCCATATCCTTCTCAGAGCTGAGGGACTCTCAGTGAGTTCCTCTCCTGGAATTATCCTCAATAAAGTCATCTACTTCAAGTTTACACCTCTTACCCCCAGGGTAGCCCAAAGCCAGGACTGGTTTGCAGGTGTAGACTAGACCTTGCTTCAAGGCAGGACAACTCTACAAAAGCATCTAATTCCAGACCTCCTGTGGGATCTGAGGAGGCCTTTCTTGCTTGTGCATTATTGCTTAATACCTCCCTTTGCCCAGTCCTGCTTCCTTCACTCACCTGCAGGTATTGATCCTGAGGCAACATCCTGCAACCAAATCTCCCTCTCTGAGTCTATTTCCCAGGGGAACCAACCTAAAAATAGATTCCTGAACTTCCACTATTCAACACAGTCCACACCAATTTCTCTTAAATATTAGGTCTCCATATGTTTGCTTATTAATCCTCTTTAAATTCAACAACCAGTGGGACTAGTCCTGACGTATGCTTATTCAGCCTTCTGAGGAAAGTCTTTTTCATTCATGTTGGACAACTTCTAGTTTTGAGAGTTCTTTCTCCTATTGAATGGAAAGCATCCTGCCTGCTGTCTATCCATTGTTTTCATTTTCCAGGTAAGGCTTTTAAAATTGGCTCATTCATTCTTCCATGAGGGCTGTTCACATTACTATCTTGGTGGAGTTTTTAAACCAGATCCATGAGGACCTCATCATAGTCCAAGAACTAGACCAGACAACATTTTAGGTGTTTCTTAGTCCTGAGGGTTTCTGATTCCAGGAAGTTTTTTTCAGGTAGGCTGTTCCTAACAAGATGTCCTCTCTTTCACAACCTCCACCTTCCATGCAGACTTAGATGCCCCAGACTATAAAGAGGCAGTAGCAAAACAAACTTTTAATTCGTCTTTTGTTGTTCATTATAGTAAAATGAGGGTGAAGATTTGGGGGCTCTTAGCTCCATGGTTTTCAATTTGACCCCATGTATCTCCTTTCTTATAAACCAACTTAGTTTTGTGAAGTCTCATCAACCCTGCTGTGCACTGAAAGTAGGACAATTGTCAGTGTTATTTTTAATCATGTAGCACTCAGGGAGATAATGATATTGATTAAAATGTGAGCCCAGGAAAGGTAATTCTCTTGGAGGGGAATACTTAGAAGAACTGTGTTCTGTCTCTGAGGCTCTACTAGGTGACATTTTATTAGAGAAGTATTGTTATTATGCTTATTAGTTTTAATTGCTCAAGCTATTATTCTTAAAGGAATAGTAGTTAAGTTCCTTGAAAATTTATTTATTATTTTTCTAAAAACGATTTTATTTATTTATTTGAGAGAGAGAGAGAGAGAGCACTTGCAGAGGTGGGGGGAGGGCCAGAGGGAGAAGCAGACTACCTGTTCATCAGGACACGGGGCTTGATCCCAGGAATCATGACCCTGGTCAAAAGCAGACACCAACCAACTGAGCCACCCAGGAGCCCCAGTTCCTTGAAGATTTAAATGACTGTATTTCCATGGGTAATTATATTGATGATTCTAAAACAAAAGTTTATCATATTTTTTAAGATAAAATATTCAGATGTGTGCCTGCCAAACCTAGCTTAATCCGAAGAGACAAAATTTCTAAATAGGTGAAGGGTATTAAGAGATACTAACTGCCAGTTATAAAATAAGCGCCAGTGATGAAAAATATAGCATAGGGAAAATAGTCAATGGTACTGTAATATGGTGTGGTGACAGACTAATCTTGGTGAGCATTGCATAACGTACAGATTTGTAGAACTGCCAATTCACTGTTGTACATATGAAAGTAATACAACATTGTATGTAAACTATACTTCAATTAAAATAATAATAATAATTAATAATAATAAAGATTTCTAACCTTGGTTCTGACACTAATTTATTGTGTGCCTTTGTGAAGTCCCTTTCCCTCTCTGCACTGATTTCTTCTTTGAAATAAGAAAGGAAAGTCAAATAGACAATCTTCTAAGGTCTCTTTACTTCTGGTACTTCTAGTTCTATTTCTTTCATTAATGTGTTTAAATTATAGGTTTTCTAATACCCTCGTCACTAAATTTGTGATAAAGACTTAAATGTAACCACTGGTTTGTTTATGAAATACTTTATGTGAAATAACATTGTGATTTTAACTATTCTAGATTTTTATTGTTTTAGAGGGCCTGTGAGAGGCATTTCTTCTCTTACTGAGCCTTGGAATCTTTTATTTCGAGCCAAACAACTTTAGCAGCTGACAACCTCTTTTCTACCTTTCAAGTTGTTGTGGAATGAGTTTCTTTGAAACCTGGAGGAACTCATCTGAGAGAGCAAGAGAGGTCTTCACAGATAATTATCAGCATTAGACAGGTGACAGGCCTCAAATCTCTTGTCCAGTTCTGCAAAAATAAAATAAATAAAAAAGCCCACCTCTTTTAAAGTTTCTATTTTCCAGATTGCTTTTACCTGAACTATAAAAGATCCTACTGAACACAGGGTTATAATACTTTACAATGTCACAGAATTTTTTCCTATCTTTCTATCTAGAATACAACAAAACAAAACAAAACAAACAAACAAACAAAAAAAATCCAGGAGGGATTGTGCCTTCAGAGCCCAAGCTCCTCTGGGCATATGAATTTGGGCTCAGGAAAAGGCAGTGTTAACTCTTGAGGAGCATTAGTGCTCTAAAGTGACATTGAATGAGGCTGCATTAATTGTATGGTTTGAAATCTTCCTCACCCCAAATTCACAGGACCTAGAAAGGACTTTGCTCGTTGTCTGGCTCCATATTTTTTAAAGGGTATTCCATGAAATAAGAGCCACTGGGAAAAAGAAATGGCTCTTTTGTCAAAGAAGTTTTAGAAAGGCTGTAAAGAATACTTCCCTTAAATAGTCACAGTGTACATTAGCATTCTCTAATTCCTACAGGAAGAGAATCTATTTGTATGACCCCATTGCTTTGTTCACCTATGGAATACTTTGGGACATATAGCTCTAATTTAATTGTTTTATTTTTTAGGTAATGAAGAAACAGAGTTTAGTCCGGAATAAAATCAAGAATTTCATCACAATAAAAACGGAGGGGCATAATTGGGCTCAGAGCCCTTTATCTCCTATCTTTAAGCTCTGTTCTTTTCCTCCATACGTTCTAATTGCAGATCCAAATCTAGACTATCTTCTACAATTTTACTAAGTGTAATATGGAATAAAGCAAAAATGGACCTTGTCAATGTTGCTTAATATATTACTAATGAGCCAAGTAAGTACTGGTGATGTTAAGTGACCTTCTCAAGGTCGTACAACTAAGTAGGAGCAGAACTAGGGATAAGAGATGAATTTGCTCCATCTCTGTCAGGGGATAGATGGCATCTATAATCAAGTCATTTGTTCACTTTAACCCATACCTTTGAATTAAGAATGAAGATTACATCTAAATTATTCCATGTATATAACATTGTCAGCCATCAACAACTTCAGCTGGAAAGGATTGCTTCTTTCCCTAGCAGAGGAATGTGACAACAGGACAAACAAGTTTTGATGATACAGTTTTGAAAAGGAAGAACCAAGAAAAACAAGGTAAAAAAAGGTCAAATATATAACTGTGAACATAACCTCACTTTCTTTAAAGTTTGGCTTAGACTAGTTTAGTAAAAATTGGGCTATCAATAGTTTTTTAAAAATTCAATTCCAGCTGTGAATAGTAATGACAAAGAGCTCAAATATTAAAGATACTAACAACTGTGGAAATACAGATAGGCACCAGTCATTAAATGTTTATGTAGTGCCAGGCGCTGTGCTAAGGACTTAAATACACAACTTTCCAGTGACTCTACAAGGTCAGTATGCCCATTTTATGGATAATCAAGCTGAAGCTCAGAGAAGTTAAGAGATTAGTAAAAGTTCACACAGTAACCAGTGGTAGATTGACTTGAATCTATGAAGTTAGTTTTTACAGCTAGTGTCCTTAAATATCTTACACTATTAAGGAAATGCCATATTGAAAATCAAATCTGAAAATATGGTGTTAGACGTGTCTTCCTTCTCTGAATGCTCCCTTGGCTAGCAGGAAGCACAAAGTCCCCTTCCTTCCACACATTTCTGACAGTGAGTTCATTGCTGGCCACTCCCTAAGTAAAGCTATGTGCTGTTTTATACTCTGAGGGCTCTTAAAGGATGAACACAAACACTTCTGATTTCATGTATAATGGGATTATGTGATTTGGAGAAGGAACTGGGATGCAGGCAACCTTCCAAATTCTGTAAAGGAAGAGTTTGCCAAAGAAAATGATGATGTGAATAAGATGACCTTAAGTGTAGTCTGAGTAAGAAAATTGATCTAAAGTAAGTTGGCAGCTTTCCAAAGTGTACTCATTGCCAAGATGCCAGTCCATTTAACATACTCTGTAATAACCTTTGCTTTCTCTTATAACCAAGGTGATAGTAGTGGCATCCTTGATTTTGGAGAATGAACAACCTCAATTTGAAGGGCTGGTTCCATGGCTTTGGGAAGGCTAAAGTATCACGCAGACTTCTAGGAGTTCCAGGGGCTGGCTTCCTCTTGCTGATTGTATCTTCCTCCCGCAGCCATTGTGGTGATGGCCCTTTCTCTTATTTACAGGGAAATAAAGTTACTCCTGTTTTATGAATTAGATGACTTTACTAAAAACTTGGTCAAAGGGAGAGATTACATTTGCCCTGCAAAGTTTTCTGCCATCTTTACCCTCCCCCTTTCTCCCTTCCCTTTGCTTCTCCTTATTCCCTCTTTCCCTACTGGGGACAAATTCCCATTCCTGTCACTAGCAGGAGACTTTGCCCTACTCTGAAGGCCCTATGTAAGCTGAAATGCATTTCCCACAGCCACTCAATGACCTCAAGAGAAGCACTAAGGACAATCTTCCAAGAAATGTGGCTTGTTCCTTAAGAGAAACTCCATAACATACCACTGGTAATAGAATTTTCTCTAGTTGTTATAACTGTGCTTGAAAATAGCAAAATTGTGTCTCTTCTTCCAAATTCTGTACTTCTGACTTCTCACTAATGCAGCCAACCTTTCTTCCTACTTATTTAATACTAGTAGTTTACTAAGAAAATGGTTCTTTTGAAAATACTATGCCTCTAAACCATCTATTATCTCATGTCTCCTTACCTTATATAAGGGAAGTAGGGAGAGTGTTGCTAGATGTACTCTAAAGATAAAAAGAATCGGGGTTTAGTAAGGTGAAATGATCAGTCAAAACACAACCTTTACATATCTGCACCAATGCCCTTGTTATTCTTTGGTGTACTCCATTACCTCTGATACACAGCCCTCAAAATTTATTTTAGATCACCAGTTTCACTGGCATGCACACACTGTGGTAAATTCTGCAGTTCAGTTCTGGGGCTGGAGGCCACCACAAAGGGAGAAAAAGAATAAACAAAGAAATAAGGACAAAGAAAATTTCCATCATCATTGGTCTTCTAAGAGTTTTGGTGAATTCATCTGGGAGCTGCTTTTCTCTACTCTGCAGAAGGAATGTACTCTTGTATTTAATTGGATCATTATTAAAGTTTAAATAGCTTCCTTTTGCTCTTGGGTCAAAAATCCAAAGTCCTGAACAAGTTTCTGAGTGATCTGCCCCTGTCTCTTCTTTATCCTCAGCTGATTTATCTGTTTCCTCCCTTAGTCTGCTTCAGCTACTTGGCCTCTTTGTAGTTCTTCAATTGAGCTATGCTATCTTCTATCTGAGACTTCTCCCACCTGGTCCACTTTTTCTGGTTTTATGATTTCTGCTTGTTTCCTCTTTTAAAAATCCCTCCTACTATCCTTTGTTGAAGAGCCTGCTCATTTTGCCCTATACAGGACATTATTATTTTTTTTTCAGGACATTATTTTTTATGGTCTCTAGTTCCCACAGAACTTATTAAGCTCTGAGGGTTATGCTTTGTGTAGTTCCAGGTCCATAATAGGCTTTCAATAAATAATGTTGAATGAATATTTGAATGAATGAATGGCAGCATGGCTGAGTGTTTTTTTCTGTCTGTGCTCAGCTCATTTATTTGCCCATTCTACAAATACCTCTGGGACCTCACCTCCTTGTGTGTGTATTAAAGGGGGACAAGAGTTTGATCTTTGATAGGCCCTGCCATCTGACACAATGGAGTAGGTAGTTGCCTGGGAGGCAGTTATGGAGAGCAGTAACTGAGCACAGACTTTGTCTTTGCCAAACCTTCTTATCTACAACCTTCCAGAATCTCCTTAAGGCTGCCCAACATGTTCCATACCCAATACATTGTGATGACCTTTTAAGCTGCCAGGTCAGCTGTATTAAAACAAGCATGGCTCCTCAGTCCTGCTGCAGTTCCAGTGATTTCTAGGCTCTGCTTTTGCAATTTCTGAAAGAACTGCAAAGACTCATAGGATTAGTAGCTAAATTTAATCTGTTTGTTTATCATGAATGGAGAAAGGCAGTTTGGCTACTTCCTCCTAAAGGGAAAACATTTTAAAATTACGCGTTAGAGTGCTTATCCCAATTTCTCTCAACTTTCAGAGCCCACAGAAGCCTAACTCCTTTTCAAAAAACTCCCCCAACTAACCTGGCCTATTGTTAATTTTCTATATACATTCTCTCTCTCATTTTGTCACATAATCATGTAAACTCACATGTTATTACATAAATAATTTTGCATTGCTGTTTAGCTATTTTAGAGGGGTATATGTGTATTCTGTCTCCTTATGGAATTTCTTGAGGACAAGAACATGTGTACTTCATTTATAAACCCCATTGTGTTTAGTATGGTCATAAGCATTCCTTAAGAGATCAAAGACATAGGTCCCATATCAGTATGCCACGTATTGGGTTCTCCAGAAGTAGACACTGAAATGAAGTTCGGCTTGCAAGATATTTGTCAGGCATTGATGCATGTGGAATAAAGGCAGGACTTCTCCCTGGGCAGATGCAGACATCCAACTGGGAGGCAGACCCAACAAAGCCTTAGCTTACCCCACAGAATTCTTCCACAAAGCACCAAAGTGACAGGACCTTTAGAACTTCCAGCCCCCTTTCCAATTAGTCATTGTATGTGAGTCTCCTCAATAAGGGCATACCCTTGTGTGGCTTTCCACCATTGGAGCAAGTCCTGGAGAAGCTGACAGCTCAGGTTGTCTGCTGACAACTGAGGTAATATGTCCTTCCGTGAATGGGAATCTGGGTGGCACACATCTTGTCCACCATAAAGCAGGTGACACCACTCAACAAAAGCCTAATGAGATTAAAGTTTGATAAATACCTGTGAGATGGAATCCCATTGGCCAGATCTGTGGTTAAGTTGAAAGACCACTGTATGAACCCAGACTCTACCTAACTAGGAAAAAATAGTGATGACATCTTGGTGTGGGGATGATATGGGGCAGATGATGAATCCCCCAAAAGTTAAAAGGATCCTGGACACATAGGAAAAATTATATCTTTAAAGTTGATTCAGAAAAAAAAAATAAAATTGATTCAGGACTCTTCCTTTCCATAGACAGTTCCATTAAATGAGTGCAGAAACGCTTCCCACCCAACTATAGTTCCTTAACAATGCCTGAAATTGTGATAACATATTATCATCCAGCTCATATAAAAGCCTATAAAATAGCAATAGCTGCTTCTTACTGAAAGCCTACAATGTAGTAGGTATTTTATTTTATTTTATTTTATTTTATTTAAGTAGGCTCCACACCTATCGTAGAACCCAGCACAGGGCTTGAACTCACAACACCAAGATTAAGACCTGAGCTGAAATAAAGATGTGGATGTTTAACCAGTTGAGCCGTCCAGACACCCCAAGTACAAGGCATTTTGTGTATTTATTTCTTAATATATGTGAGATTATAACCCAGGTTCTGTGCTAAGCACTTTTTTGGGGATCATCTCATTTAATTATAACATTATAATGTCAATTCTATTTACATTGTATATTCTATTATTCTTATTGTAGAGATAAGGAAATTGAAGTTTAATAAGGGGAAAAGACTTGTCCAAGGTCACAGCTAGTAAATTGCAGAACCAGATTTTAATCCAAGCAGTCTGACTCTAAGGAGATTTTAAATTTTCTTTACAAGGACACCACTTTCCCACTACAGATACTTGCTTATTTTTTGAAATTTGCTTTCATAACTCCTTTAGGGCCTCAGGGGGTTGCCTCTAAGGTTTTAAAGGGTAGAAACTATTCTGCTTAATAATAGCAAGATAAAGAATTCAAGTTCTCTAGGAAGAGAATGAGAGGGGCCAGACTGACTGGCCCTTGTTTGGAGAAAGAATCAGAAAGTAAACCTATCCTACATCATACCTATAGCAGCTCAGCTGAATGTCTTTAGGGGAATAAAAAGGGGGAATTGAAGTTAAAAAAAAATATCATGTATAATGATATAAACTTCCTCCTTATTCTTGTATAAAAGCTGGAGTAAAATTGACTTGGCTCATGAAGACATTTTTATGGGTGATTCTTCCCAAGACTTGAGGAGGTGTTGAGATCCACATCCAAATGGATGCTGGGTGATTATGGAGATAACTCATTGAGACAAAGTATCCCCAGGATAGAGGGTAACTGATAACTGAGTTTCTCTTTCATTTAAAACAACTCATCAGATTAGTTGGTTTCCATTTTGTGGCTGAAGAAATAGTGACTGTAAGACATTAACTTGCTGAATGTCATACAGAAAATGATGACAATCAGGCTCCATAGTCTGAATTTTTTTTCTATGACCTTAAACTGGCATCAGGAGAGGTCAGAAGATACGCTAAAACAAATAAACAAAAATCTGTTAATATTTTGATTCCTCTTCTAGGTCCTTAATTTTTAAATCTCTTTGACCTGAGCAGAAAAAGACAAATGAAAGGTGATAACCACAAATAAGAATCCTTCTGAGTGACCCTGTGTGTAATGAGCGAGAGCTCTGATCCCTTATCCTTCTCTGTGAGTGACAGTCATCACTGCATAATGAGGTTACAGCTCTTGGAGGAGATGCAAGGAGCCAAGGGATTTTCAGCCTGAGAGAGCCAGAGAAGCTACACATCATAACCTTTCAAAATTGGGGATCCTGTTCCTACCCATGACATCTCTGCAAAGCTGTCATGAAATTTAAATCCACAGAGATTTGTGTGTTGATTCAGCATGCAAGTGCCTAGCCCTCCAAGGAGCAGCAGTGTGTATATAAAAAGGAAACTGAAACATGAAAGCTTGCTATCAGTGTTGCATCAAAAACCCAGCCAGAGCACTCTCCTCTATTTGGTTCTTTTTCACGGAAATAGACATGCCTGCGGGAGGGATTGTAGACCCAGATGTCCTCATCTGACCCACAGATGGGAGGATGGAAAGAAGCAGACCAGCTCAGGCAAATGTTTGAGCTTTGAACATTTACTCCATGCTAGGCTCTGTTCTCTCTGTTCTCAGGGCAGATAACAGAAAATAAGAGAGATGAGATCCTTGTCTTCATGGAGCTCACAGTTTAATTGGCAAGATTAATAGGAAGATCTGGAATACAAGACAGAGGAGCAAGAGAGGTTCTCAAACTCAGAGGACAAGCCTCTCAGTGACTTAAATTGAGCTGGAAGGGGGCTTTGAAGATAAGGAATATGCAAAAACTTAGAAATTAGAGCCATTTCTTTCTAGGCTCATGATTCAGTAGATAGAACAGAGTGCAGGTATTGGGGTTGGAACCATGATGAACCATATTGCCCCTGCCTTGCCCACTCTTCTAGCAGGAAGACCAACAATGGTCTATTGTTTTACCACTGTATCCATGAGGATTACCCTCAAAACTTCTGCCCATTTCTTTGGTGCTCCCAACCTCTTTAAAAAATTTTCCAGCAGTCATTACATTAAACTACTCAACACCTTTGTTCCATTGTATATTATTGGATACATTTACAAGAAATGCAGCCAGTAGATTAAAGTTCTATATTACTGTTCAATTCATTGAGGCTGAGAACTATAGTATAGGTATAGAAGAAAATATCCTTCTTAGGAAATACACATGGAAATATTTAGGGATAAAAGGCAATAATGAATGTAATTACTTTCCAACTTTTAGGAAAAACATGTTTATATGTTAAAGTGAGGTGGATTTGGGTAAATAATATGCTCCTTACTATTTGTGTAACTTCTAAGCTTGAAATTGTTTTCAAGTGAAAAGTTTTATAAAATGGTCCATGACCCTGTCCCTTAAATTTCATCCTCACTTTGAGATTCTGTAACATTTGCTTTCCACACTACCACCATCGCACAAGGCCCCCAGAGATGTGGTAATCCAGCTGTAAATCCTTTGTACTAGGTTTTGTCTTAGGCAAACGCCCTGGGATACACTTATCACAATAAGAGGTTTGAATGTTCCAAGCAGGGTTTTATAAAATGCTGGAAAAGAGTAAAAAAAAAAAAGTAATAAAAAACCTACACACATAACAAAAATACAAACAAAAACAAAAACAAAAATACAAGGAGGAGGCTGACGTAACTGTGATCCAATCCTTGCTGACACTACCTGGGATAGGACACTGCCTCTCTTTGTTCTTCAATTTTCTAATCAAATTATGGAGATAAATACAATAGTTCAAGTGGTTAAAAAAAATAGATAAGACACAGAAAAAAAGACATATGAAAAAGAAGTGTATAAAGGGAAAATTAGCCCTATTAGGCATGTTAACATCAAGTGACTGTAGTGGAAGCAGAGTGAGTGGTACCAATACAGTGCTGGACAGAAAAAACAATGAAGTAGAATGATAGTCCAGGAATCTATCTCAACTCCCCCAGATATGTTATGTTTGAAACAGAAGGCCTTTTAAATTTTGGGGAGAAAGTTACAGTCAATATGTTCTGTTGAAAAAAAAAACAAAGAACTGGAGAGAAGTGGATCTGCAGAATGATAGAAAACAGGAAGCTGAAATACTCAGGAACATCTGGGTCCTGCCCTCACTTTTCTATCTCAAATGCTAATCTGAAGTGTGGCAAAGAGCTTATATAGAGAAAACTGAGGATAGCTAGACATAAGATGGGCAAGTATAGAGCTGAGGTTCTATTTTTGTTTGAGCAAACAGAAACAGCACGAGTTTTTGTTTGGGAATACACCTCCTCCCAGGCACACACTGAAAGTCTACAAGAATCAAGATGGGCATATGCAGCTGACATCATGTATTGAAGAAAATCAACTAGAGCAGGAGTAGGCAAATTTTGTTTGTAAAGGGCCCGATAGTAAATATTTTAGACTTTGTGGAACAAGAGACAAAATTGAGGATACCGTGTAGGAGGCAAACAGAATTATAGATGGCCAAACTTTCTCACCCCTGGAATAAAACAACAGATAGCAAAACAGTCAAAGGGAATCTGCAGATGACCACTGAAGAGAATTCACATACTAATGTTCGTTTCTCACTCTTTTTGTAAAATCTGAAGATGCAACAACAGTAAGCCCACATGACAATATTCCCATATGGCAATAATTGGCTGCTTTAGATAGACCATGTCCTTTCCACCTGGCCTGCTTCCCTATTTATGCATTTGAAGTTCATCTATATTGTTGCATATATCAGTAGTTCATTTCTTTTTCTTTCTGAATAGTATTCTGTTGTAGGATACACCACACTTTATCAATTCATTAGGTGATGGTCATTCAGATTTTGTGATTGCCATAAATAAGGCTACTGTAAACATTCACATACAGGACTTTGCATGGATATATGTTTTCATTTCTCATGGGTAGTTACTGAGAGCAGATTTGCTGGATCATATGGTAAATCTATGTTTAGCATTTTGAGAAACTGTTTTCCAAGCTGGCTTTTCAAAAAATTGGCTTGTCTTATAAGCCAATTGGCTTGTCAAATTATTGTTTCTTATATATTCTGGATATAAGTCCCTTATCAGATAGATGATTCGCAAATATTTTCTTTCAGTTTGTAACTTATTCTTTCATTAATGGTATTTTTTAAAAAAGATTTTATTTATTTATTCATAAGAGACACTGAGAGAGAGAGAGCCAGAGACATAGGCAGAGGGAGAAGCAGGCTCCTTGCAGAAAGCTTGATGTGGGACACTATCCCAGGACCCCAGAATCATGCCCTGAGCCAAAGGCAGATGTTTAACTGCTGAGCCACCCAGGCATCCCCATTAGTGGTATTTTTTGAAGTACAAAAGTTTTTAATTTGGTGAAGACCAATTTATCATTTTTTTATTGATGTGCTTTTTTATTTTTGTAACTAAGACATGTTCACTTAATCCACAGTTAAAAGATTTTCCTCTTATACTTTCCTCTAGAACTTTTATAATTATTGTGATTACATTTAGCTCTATGATCCATTTGAGTTAATTTTGCATATGGTGTGACATTAAGGTCTAAATACATTTTTTTCCCATATGAATACCTAATTGTTTCAGTACCAATTGTTGAAAAGCTTATCCTTCCTCCCACAGAATTGGCTTGGCCCCTTTGTTAAAATTAATAGACCTAAATGTAGGAGTGTATTTCTAAATTCTCAATTCTGTTCCATTGATCTATACATCTATTTTTATGTCAATAGCACACTATCCTGATTATTATAGCTTTCTTGTATGTTTTGAAATCGGGAAGTACGAGTCCTCTAATTTTGTTCTTTTTCTTCAAAATTGTTTGGCTATTCTGAATCATTTGCACTTCCACATAAATTTTAGGTTAGTCCATCAATTTCTGCAAAAAAAAAAAAAAAAGGCCTGCTGAGGTATTGATAAGGACTATATATATATATATATATATATATATATATCAATTTGGGAGGAAATTCCACCTTCATAATATTGTATCTTCCAATCTATGAACATAGAATATCTCTCCAGTTATTTAGGTCTTTTTAATCTATTTCCATAATGTTTTATAAGGTTTGCCCTTCTTTTATTAAACTTATTAATATATATTTCATTCTTACAATGCTATCATAAATGGCATTAAAATTTATTTCTGGATTGTTCAGTGTTTGCATATAGAAATATAATTGATTTTGTATGTTGATCTTCTATCCTGTGATATTGCTGAAATCATTCATTAGTTCTAGTAGTATATGTAAGTGTTCTTTATATTTTCTACAGGCAGTATGTATCTGTGAAAGTGTAGTTTTCTCTTTCTTCAGTCTGGATGCCTTTGGCTTGTCTTATTGCCTGATTTCACTAGCTAACACTTTTATTATTGACTAGAAATGGCAGAAGTAGAACACTTTACCTTGTTCTTGATGTTGAGGGAAAAAGTTCAGACTTTCATTATTTCATTTAATATTAGCTATAGGTTTTTAAAAATGCTTCTTATTAGGCTGGGGAAATTTCATTCTATACTTAATTTGTTGACAGTCTTAAATTTTTCCTTTTTAATCATGAATGAGATTTGGATGTCTTAAATGCTTTTTCTGAATCTGTTAAGATGATCATATGGTTTTTGCTTTTTAAAAAATTAATACAGTTTATTACATTAATTGATTTTGGAGGATAGTTTAACTTTGCATTCCTGGGATACATCCCACTTGATCACAATGTATAAACGTTGTTTTTGATTGGGCTTGCTAGTATTGGTGGAAAATTTTTGTATCTACATACATGAAAAATATTGGTTGGCAGTTTTTGGGTCTGTTTGTTATTGCTGAGTGATGCCTTTGTCTTTGGTGTTGGGGCCTTACAGGATAAGTTGTGTTCCCTTTTCCTGTTTTCTGGTAGAGTTTATGAAGGATTACCAGTGAAGCCATCTGAGCTTGGACTTTACATTGTGGGGATATACTTAATTATTATATGTATTATAGGTCTATCAGATTTTCAATCTATTCTTGAGTCAGTTTTGTTAATTAACATCTTTTTTTAAAAATTTTTATTTATTTATGATAGTCACAGAGAGAGAGAGAGGCAGAGACACAGGCAGAGGGAGAAGCAGGCTCCATGCAGGGAGCCCGACGTGGGATTCGATCCCGGGTATCCAGGACCGCGCCCTGGGCCAAAGGCAGGCACAAAACCGCTGCGCCACCCAGGGATCCCCTGTTAATTAACATCTATTAATTTTTCCTTTTCATTTAAGCTGTAGAATTTGCTGGCATGAAGTTATTCATAGTATTTTTGAAAATTCTTTTACTGTCTGTTGACTTGATGTCTGCTTTTCTTTTTTATAATGTGTCTTATTTTTTATAATCTTTGTCAGTTTAGATAAATTTACCATTTGGTTATATTGATTTTTTTTTCTGATTCCCATTTCATTGATTTCTGCTCTATTATTATTATTTCTTGCTCTACCTTCCAGTTTCTTTCTTTCTTGTTTGGAGTTTAGTTTATTCTTTTTCTAGTTTCTAATGATCAAAATTTGTATTATTGATTTATTTTTTCTTTATCAATACAGGCATTTATTTTTTTAAAAAATTTTATTTATGTATTCATCAGACACACAAGAGAGGCTCCCTGCAGGGAGCCCCATGCTGAACTCAATCCCAGTACTCTGGGATCGTGACCTGAACCAAAGGCAGAGAGGCTCAATACAGAGCCCCTCAATACAGGCATTTAAAGCTGTATGTTTTCTTAGTACTGCTTTACTGACGTCTCATATGTTTTTATATGTTGTGCTTTGTTTGATTCAGTTAAAAATATTTTCTAGGGGATCCCTGGGTGGCTCAGTGGTTTGGCGCCTGCCTTTGGCCAGGGGCGTGATCCTGGAGTCCCAGGATGGAGTCCCGCATGGGGCTCCCTGCATGGAGCCTGCTTCCTCTCTGCCTGTGTTTCTGCCTCTCTCTCTCTCTCTATGTCTCTCATGAATAAATAAATAAAATCTTAAAAAAAATGTTCTAATTTTCTTGGTGAGGTCTTCTTTGCCTTTTGTGTTATTTAGAGGTGTTTTTATATTTTCAAATACTTATGAATTTCCCATATTTCTTTTTGTTGTTGATTTCTAATTATAATTCCATTGTGAGAACATCTTTTGTATGATTGAATACTTCAGTTTATGGCCTAGCATATGGTCAATACTAGAAAATATTTCATATGCACTTGAAAAGAATGTGTCTTTTTCATTTGTTAGATGTCAATTATGTCATGTTAATTCATAGTTGATAATGTCGAGTCTTATATATGGTTGCTAGTTTTCTGTCTAGTTTTTATGTCAATTTTTGAGAGAAGAGTTTTTAAGTTTCCAGTTATTTTTGTTAATAGTCTATTTATTTTTCTTTTCAGTTAAGATTTTCTGTAAATTTTGCTTTATGTATTTTGAGACTCTGCTGTTATGTACAGAAACGTTTATAATTGTTACATACTCGTTATTCTTTACTATTATAAAATACCCTAACATTGTCTATCTTAAAGTCTATTTTGTCTGATAGTCTATTTTGTCTAGCTCCTTCTGCTCTCTCATTCTTCCTATTTGCATGGCATACTTTTCTTAATTTTTTTGTTTAAATTTTGTGTCTTTGTATCTAAAGTGTTTATATCTAAGTGTGTTTGTATCTAAAGCTCTTGCAGATAGCATATTGTTGGGTCTCGTGTTTGTTTTAGTCAGTGTGATAGCTTCTCCCTTTTGTTTTAAGTTTTTTTTTATGAATTTCTTTTTTATTGGTGTTCAATTTGCCAACATATAGAATAACACCCAGTGCTCCTCCCGTCAAGTGCCCACCTCAGTGCCCGTCACTCAGTCACCTCCACCCCCCGCCTACCTCCCATTCCACCATCCCTAGTTTGTTTCGCAGAGTTAGGAGTCTTTCATGTTCTGTCTTCCTTTCTGATATATCCCACTCATTTCTTCTCCGAATGTATTTCCTTGTGTAAATTCATGTTATCACCTAATGTCATTTCCTTTTAACTTGGAGGATTTCCTTTTGGATTTATTGTAAGGTAGATTTGCTAGGAATTAATCATTTCCTTTTATTTTATTTTATTTTTTATAATAATTTTTTTTATTGGTGTTCAATTTACCAACATACAGAATAACACCCAGTGCTCATCCCGTCAAGTGTTCCCCTCAGTGCCCGTCACCCATTCATCCCCATCCCCCCGCCCTCCTCCCCTTCCACCACCCCTAGTTCATTTCCCAGAGTTAGGAGTCTTTATGTTCTGTCTCCCTTTCTGATATTTCCCACACATTTCTTCTCCCTTCCCTTATACTCCCTTTCACTTTTATTTATATTTCCCAAATGAATGAGAACATACACTGTTTGTCCTTCTCCGATTTATTTTATTTTATTTTTTATTATTATTTATTTATGATAGTCACAGAGAGAGAGAGAGAGGCAGAGACATAGGCAGAAGGAGAAGCAGGCTCCATGCACCGGGAGCCCGACGTGGGATTCGATCCCGGGTCTCCAGGATCACGCCCTGGGCCAAAGGCAGGCGCCGAACCGCTGCGCCACCCAGGGATCCCTGTCCTTCTCCGATTGACTTACTTCACTCAGTATAATACCCTCCAGTTCCATCCACGTGGAAGCAAATGGTGGGTATTTGTCGTTTCTAATGGCTGAGTAATATTCCATTGTATACATAAACCACATCTTCTTTATCCATTCATCTTTCGATGGACACCGAGGCTCCTTCCACAGTTTGGCTATTGTGGCCATTGCTGCTAGAAACATCGGGGTGCAGGTGTCCCAGCGTTTCATTGCATCTGAATCTTTGGGGTAAATCCCCAACAGTGCAATTGCTGGGTCGTAGGGCAGGTCTATTTTTAACTCTTTGAGGAACCTCCACACAGTTTTCCAGAGTGGCTGCACCAGTTCACATTCCCACCAACAGTGTAAGAGGGTTCCCTTTTCTCTGCATCCTCTCCAACATTTGTGGTTTCCTGCCTTGTTAATTTTCCCCATTCTCACTGGTGTGAGGTGGGATCTCATTGTGGTTTTGATTTGTATTTCCCTGATGGCAAGTGATGCAGAGCATTTTCTCATGTTTATGTTGGCCATGTCTATGTCTTCCTCTGTGAGATTTCTGTTCATGTCTTTTGCCCATTTCATGATTGGATTGTTTGTTTCTTTGGTGTTGAGTTTAATAAGTTCTTTATAGATCTTGGAAACTAGCCCTTTATCTGATAGGTCATTTGCAAATATCTTCTCCCATTCTGTAGGTTGTCTTTTAGTTTTGTTGACTGTATCCTTTGCTGTGCAAAAGCTTCTTATCTTGATGAAGTCCCAATAGTTTATTTTTGCTTTTGTTTCTTTTGCCTTCGTGGATGTATCTTGCAAGAAGTTACTGTGGCTGAGTTCAAAAAGGGTGTTGCCTGTGTTCTCCTCTAGGATTTTGATGGAATCTTGTCTCACATTTAGATCTTTCATCCATTTTGAGTTTATCTTTGTGTATGGTGCAAGAGAGTGGTCTAGTTTCATTCTTCTGCATGTGGATGTCCAATTTTCCCAGCACCATTTATTGAAGAGACTGTCTTTCGGTATAGTTCAGGGGCAGAGCATTTGACTGCAAATCATTTCTGTATTTGTATTTCATCTTCATTTTTTTTAAAGTTCACCTTCATTTTTTTTTTAAAGATTTTATTTATTTATTCATGAGAGACACACAGAGAGAGGCAGAGACACAGGCAGAGGGAGAAGTAGGCCCCATGCAGGAAGCCCAATGCGGGACAATATCTGGGACTTTGGGATCATGCCCTGAGCTGAAGGCAGACGCTCAACCGCGGAGTCACCCAGGCGTCCTTCACCTTCATTTTTTAAAGGATAGTTTTGATGGATATAGAATTATTTGTCAATGTTATTCAGTATGTTGAATATGTTGTCTCATTGTTTTATGACTTCTATATTTTCTTTTTTTATGATTTCTATTTATTTTATAAGAAGTAAGTTATTACTTTTATTGTGGTTCCTTTCAAGATATTTGTTTCTGAATTCTAAGAGGTTATGATGTAATTAGAAGTTGATCTTGTCTTTACCATACTTAGAATTTGTTGTGTTTTTTAGATTGATCTTTTTCAAACATTTTGGAAGTTTGTAGCCATTATTTCTTTAAATATTTTCTCTGCTCCTTTTTCTTTTTCTGGGACTCTCATTTATGCACATATTGGTACTTTTGATATAGTTCCACAGGTCTCTGAGGCCTTGTTTATTTTCTTCATTTTTTTTCCCTTTTTTCAAATTGTACAGTCTCTATTGATCTATTCTTTTTTGCTGTTTCTTTCTTCCACCAGCTTAAGTGTATTGAGCCCTTTCAATATATTGTGTATATCAGTTATTGTACATTTAATTCAGAATTTCAATTATGTTTTCCTTTATATTCTCTATCTCTACTGATATTCTCTATTAGTGATTTGTTATCATATTTTCCTTTAATTCTTTAAGTTAGTTTCCTTATTCCTTCAAATACCTTTATTATCCTTCATATTCACCCTTTGTAGCTGCTTTGTAGTGTTTGTTAAAGAAAACATCTGGATCCTCTTGGCAATAATTTCTATTTATGCTTTCTTTGTGTGTGGATTGGGCAAACTTTCCTGTTATGCTGCATTTTTCTTTTTTCTTTTTTGGTAAAAAATGGGCATTTTAGATATATGTGGCACTCTGGATTCTGATTTCTTCAACCCAAGGGATATTGTTGCTTTGGTTGTTTACTTGTTCAGTGATTTGGCTGGACTCATTCTGTCAAATCTTTCTATCCTGCATTGTGTGATCAGTGATGTCTCAACTCAGGTTATTTTTCTGAAAAAACATTTTTTAACCTTTAAGATTGGCTTTCCTGGGTTTGTTCCTGTTGGCACAGCTTAGTGTTCAGCCAAAGATTGGTCAAAAGTTGTACTTACACAATTTGAGACTTTCCCTTTTTGATGATGGTCCTATGTGTAGATTGTGGAATGCTTCAAAGTTTAAGCAGTTATCAAATATGCTTCAGGTTTTATTTTCTGCTGGGCAAGGCCTCACACTCATCTAGGAATGAGTCAATATCTAAGGCCTTCTCTCTCTCTCTCTCTCTCTTTTTTAAGGATTTTATTTAAGTATTTATTTGAGAGACAGAGAGAGAGAGAGAGAGAGAGAGAGAGAGAGAGAGAAAGAACATGAGTGAGGGGAGGGGGAGAGGGAGGGAGACAAGCAGACTCCCTGTTGAGCAGGGAGCCTGCTGCAGGGCTCAATAACAGGAATGAGAGATCATGACCTGAGCTGAAGTCAAATACCACCCAAGTGCAACCCAAGTGCTCTTCTAGGACCTTCTCTTGTCTTTCCTGAGCAGACACAGAGCCTTCTAGACCACTAGAAACATTTGGATTATTATCAAAACTTGCAATGCCTACCTTGTTCCTTGTATTTCCTTGCTATATTTCTGGCTAGTGTATTGTTTGGCCTAGTCATTATCACAGCCTCTGGCAGATGTGATGTTTGCTGACCTAGATTGGCACAAAGATCACTATTATTTTCAACAAAGCCCTTGGACATGTGGCTTCTCTCCACTCTGTTCCAAATCAAGTCAGCCCTCCACGGTAGTAGAGCTGTCTGTTTTTACATTCTGCCCAACCATGGTAGAGCTACCATGCCATGAGCTGGAAGGAAGGATGGGAACAGACTATAAAGTCTCAAACTTTCACTGTCCTTAGAGATGGTTAGTAGTTTTTCTTGAGTAAACATTTCTCAATTTATTGTATGCCTTTGATAAATTTTCAGACTCCTACATGATTGCTTTTAACAATTCTATCTAGTTTTTTTTTCAAAGATTTTATTTTATTTATTTGAGAGAGCACAAGCAGTAGAGACAAGCAGAGGGAGAATGAGGAGCAGACCCCCTGCTGAGCAGGGTGCAGGATGCAGGGCTTGATCCCAGGGCCTGAGATCATGATCTGAGCGAAAGGCAGATGCTCAGCCCACTGAGCCACCCAGATGCCCCCAAATCTTTCCAGTTTTATCATTGCTTTTTAGGGTATTTACCAAACCTCTTTTCTGACATTTTTGTGGTTCTTTCTGTAAACATACACATTTATAAAGCATATTTTCCTACACATTTATACACTACATATAAATGTAATCAAGCTTCAAAGCTGAATCCCAAAGCCATCATAAGGTACCATCCAGCATCCCATAACAGCTCATAAACAAATAATAATCTCCTTCTTATTCCCTCTGAAATTTCATGAAAAATATATAATTTTCATAATATCAGGATTAAAAACCATAGAGCTTTTCTTTCTTTGGTCACTGGTAAGGAGAGAGAGGAGAGAGAAGTATTAGACTTATTCTATATCCCATGTAGCATCACTCCTGATGTGAGGACCTAGAAGAAATAGGATGGTAATAACCACAGATATAAACATTATTTATTTGACATTCTTGTGTTACAGATTAACAAACTGAGTTTTAGGGAGATTAGCTGTGGGTTTTTTTTTGGGGGGGGGGAGCAAATTTTGGATTGTTATTTTTTTAGAGACTCAGTTATATGTACATAGCCATTATTTTTTTTTAGTGGTGATAGAGTTGGAGGAGTTGAAAAGCTGTGTGGAAGACTGATGTTGGCTGTTTGGCAGGATAAAAGTACTCCCAGTAATTCCTTTTACTTTCTTTCTAAGGAAAAGAATATGCTTTGTTGTGACAGCAAAGGGCTCTTTCTACAGGAAGAAAAAAATCAATTTCTACAGATGCCAGCTCTGCATTCTCTAGCTATGTGGCTAGAAATATGAAATTGAAATATAATGGTCAGGGATTTGTATTAGGATTCACTTGGGGATATGTACTGGGAAAAGAATGTGACAAACTCACAGTGCATTGCTTCTACACTCAGTTTAGAAATCAGACATCTGTTTGGGTCACTGATATCAACATTCAGAGTATCACCATTTCTTAACATCTCTCATAAGTTTCTGGGCTGAAATAGGACACCTGCTTCCAGAAATGGGCTAGACAAATGAATAGATCTCTTTAAAAGTAGCAATTGCCTGTGGTTTGGCTAAAGTCTTTATTCTCCCCCATACATAATGGCAGTGGCTTTTACTTAATGCTTGCCCCATTGTATTAGATGCTTGGATTTTGCTATGCTTGGGAATTTATTTGCACTTTCTGTACCAAACAGAAAGTTTGTATCTATACTCCTATACTCCAGCATAGGAGTATAGATACACACCTCTGTAATCATGGAGGTGGCTTATATGTCAGGTACTAGGACAGGGCTTTTTTTTTTTTTTTTTTTTTTTTTTTTTTTTAGCCAAAATAACATGTAGTTTTTAAAAAGAGTAGGAGGAAGATTAAGGGAATGATATTTTGAGGTCCTTGGATATTAGAATTTGAAATTATCTGATATTGAAAAGCATTTGCCTACTGGTCAGAGCTGTTTTCATATAGGAATAAATCTTGTTGCCTTGACCTAGCACTGACCACAACCCATGAAATTAGAAAAGACTATGGGGAGGAAGAGAAAGGCGGTAGGATGGAGAAGGAGAGGATAGAGAAAAGGAGGAAAGAGGGAAAATAGATAAGGGAACTCAGAGAAGGAAGTAGCAGAAAAGGAAAGGAAGAAAGGAAATTCAAGAAAGAAAAAGAAAAATAGAGGAAGAGCAAGCAGAAAACCAGGAAAGATGACAATAGAAGCTCTATTATACATCATAGGACCTGGGCACTAGTGTCCTATTTTGGAGATATCTATTAATCTCTCTGGGCTTGTACTTTCCCACCTGTGGAATGAACAGATGGGACTGAGTGATTACTTATGTTCTTGGTGACTTTTTATCCTATAAGAATAGCACCCCATTATAGACTGCTTTTCAATATGCTTCTATCTGTGTTATCTTATTTTCTTCCACCACTCTCTTTACTTGGCCACTCCTTTCTAGTCATGCATCTCTTCCTGCTATTCACCAATATGTGGAGTCCATTCATCCTTTTGTGCCCACCTAGGCCTTTTGCACCGTAATTCCCTCTCCCTGAAGTTTTTCTTCCATTAGGTCTTCCTGAGGCATGCTCTTTCATATCACCTAGATTTATACTTCCTTGGAGAGCCTTTGGCAACTTTCCTATGTAATAGGAGACCTCACCTGTACCCTCTCCTCCCTCAGTCTCTACCCCATTACTTAGTTCTACTTAATTCCTGGGTGGTATAATACCCAGTATTATAGTATAGTATAATATATATGTATGTAATTTTTTAAAAAATCTCTAAGGCAAGGATTTAGTCTTGTTCTCTCATGTACCCCTACCACCAAGGACAGTACCTGCTATATAATTGACACTTAATAAATATTTATACAATAAATCTTACACCTGGCTGTGGTGGTAGACCAGTCAAGTTTTAATATCCCCTTTTAACAGATCAGGACACCACAGTACAAAACAAGAATCAGTTTAAAACACCCTTTTATTTGGCGGTTATTTTTGCCTAATTCCCGTGTCAGTCTGTGTTCTTGCCCTGCATTTATACTAGACTTCAGTGCTGTGCTTCCCCACCCCCAAACTCTATAACATCCTGCTCTAATTAATAAATTGCAATCAATTGCAATGCCTAATTACCTCCTTAGGAGGTCTGAAAAGAATGTAATAGATGGAGCATACTTACCTCTCAGCATGGGAAGGGAGTTATGGCTGGGTAACCCAGAAAAAAAAAATGCTTCTAGGAGAAAAAAATAATAAGTGAGCAAATGAAAAGTTGTTCTAAGTAGGAATAACTGAAATGTGCTTGCTACTTCTAAATACAAAGTTTAATAGAAGTTGTTTGGCTTGATGTCTGGAGTGTTTAAAGCAGTATTTCTCCAAATATGATTAACAGACCACCTGATTCAGATATACCCAGATACTGGATAAAAATGCAAGTGCCCAGAAAAATTCCAGTTTGATGGAATTAGAGTCTCTGAAGATGTAGCCCAGAAAACTACCTCTTTGCTAAGTGGCCCATGATGTTTTCTGATGCACACTAGAAATTGGCATAAGATTAGCTGAAAGGTTACTTAGTTTTGCTTTGCTTTTTAAAGAATAATATGCTTTGAAATAGATAGTTTTTTCATTTATTTATCATAAATATTTGCTGAGTGCCTACTTTGGAAAGATACTGTGCTGGATGGATACAGAAGTGAATTACATGTGATATTTGTGGTAAAGGACCTCTGTCTTTTAAAATTACTAAAGGTCATGGAAAGAAGACAATGAAGTGCAATGGAGGGGCCCCATCCTGTAGTCTGGACTCTGTGTAGGTAAGTTACTATATCAGGAGATTTGAAGGTGTATCATGTGGAAGGGGCATAGGCCATGCTCAATATGGTCCAGAGAACAGAAGTAAGGCCAACGGGTGGCTGTTTCAGGAAAGTTAATTTGGGCTTCATATGGAGAAGAATATTCCTGCTATCAGAGCTTCCCAGTTGGGGAGCAAGTGGTCACTGGCCTCATCCAAGTGGGTATTGGAAGACCATCTGTTAGAAATTTGAAAGCAGGGAATCCCATACTTAGTGAGAGGTAAAGCTTTTGACTGAGATTGACTGATTCACCAAAAATATACTATTAGTTGATATTCTACAACAATTTGTAGATCAAAATTCTTTTATGCCTAAACTCTGTGAAGGATATAAAATGGATAAGACAGGTTCACCATGGATAAAGAACAGAAAGAAGAAGAAAACAAAAACAAAAACAGTTACTAAGATTGACAGCCAGCATTTCTGGCATGCTCACTGGGTGCTGGTGCTGGATCTTATGTTAAACACCATCCATACATTACTTTCTTTGTCCTTAGAGCAACTTTTGATGTGGGTACCATTATTATCTCCATTTTACTGATAGGCTCAATGATATCTAACCCAATGACCTCCTCATCCCAGGAAGAGGAATAACATTTTAGAATGACTCAGTTTTGTAGATTTTAAAATGTTAAGACAAAGTTCTCATGTGATTTTTGACTCTTTCCCTGGTTAATGTGTACTCAGCTTTCAGAGCTTGCCTTCAATGTCACTTCTTTGGGACAACCTTCTCATCTCCCCTAGATTAAGCCAGGTGTCCTATCCTCTGCTCTGTCAGAATCCTTTAACCCTTCTTAGCTCCTACTGCCCCAGTTTCCACGAAGTATTATAATGTGAGAAAATAGCTAGACATCTGTTTGACAGAGATGCAATCTACTCAGCTGAAACTATACCTCATCTTATGCTATAATGGCATCAAGGAGACTGAATCCTAAATGTTCCTGGGGGGTTTCTCAGCCTGGAAGAGATTTACAGCATTTTGTTTGTGATATAGCCTATATCTGTCACATAAAAATCACAAAGATTCCTGGGCTTGGAGTCAGTGGCTGTAGGTTTGCACATGAAGCCCTTGACCACCACTTGACCTTGACCTGAGTTGGTCCTTGACCACCACTTCTTGCTGACTCTTCCTCCTCCACCTCCCACCCCTACCATAAATGCCAGCTGTACTGAGCTACTGACAGTTTCCTCATCGGCCTTGCTGTTTCTTGTCCATTACTTGCTTACCCTATTACCTCTGTGTGCATTTCTCTATTCTGCCTCTCTGCTTGGTTATCTTTCAAGACATTCTCCTCTGAGAAGCCACCTGTGCTTCATAATATACCCTACAGAGAATTTTATAATAACACCAACACTGCCTGATTTCACATAAGCCTACTTTTACTAGATCAGGGGTCTTTCTGTAAAGACCTAGTCTTTCCATAAAGACTAAGGTAATAAATATTTTTAGCTTTGTCGGATGCAGAGTTTCTGTTAACATCTACTCTACTCTGCTACTATAGCACAAAAAGTAACTATAGATAATATGTAAACAAATGGCTCTGTGTGTGTTTCAATCAAACTTGATTTAGCAAATCAGGAACGGGGCCAAATTTGGCCCACAGTCTGTAGTTTGTTGATCTCTGTCCCAGACTATAGAATTTTCAGGATATCAACCATGATTCATTTATCTATTTCTAGGTACTAGCCTGATGCCTAGCCCATGGTAGGTGTTCAGAAAATGTTTGTTGGCCAAATATATGATTCCAATCCTGATGCAAACTTTAGTGCAAGCTGAGACAATTTTCTTTCCAAGAAATATCTTACAATCCTAACATTCTTTCCATTTGAGCACCAATTTTATCATCTGAAAAATGATGGTGATACCAGTTACCTTGTATCAGTCAGGGTTGTCAGGAAGACTAAAGGGACACTGAACTTAGATGTGGATTTCTACAAACAAGGCCATTCATGTGAGGGGATTTTAACTTCTATCACGTGTTAACTAGACCATAATCAGTGAGATTGTCATAAAAATTTAGTGGACAAGTAAGCATGCAAATGTGAGGTCTGATCTGACCAATGATATTGAAAAGAATATCCCTTGTAATTGTTAGAAAGATGTAAGGAGCAGTTAAACACATGGAGGAGGCAGAAGTGTTTGCATCCAGCAGCTGCACTTTGTTGCCCTGACTCAACCCCAGCAGGTGCTGGAGCTGTTTTGCTGCCTCATTACCACCTTATTTGGCTCTCATATCTGGGGTGGCAAGCTGGTTTGTCCTCCTAAGCACTAGTGCTGGTTACTTCTCAGGGCCTGCCTAACTGAGAAGGACTCTGAGTCTATGCCCAGCCTCAGTGAGTTTTACAAGAGAGCAAGGATTGCTTAGGGAACTTTTGCCATTGCGGGGCAGATCAAGTTGTCTCAAGGACCTGAGTGTGTCCACTACACTTAGGAATGAAGGGAAATGTGTGGATCTCAGGTACTGGGGAAAAGGAATACAAGGCAATTGAAAAAGTAAGGTGAGGGGATGCCAGAATCAAAGCTGCATCATTTCAAAATTTTAGTTAGAATTAAACCAGGAAAGATGGTGAAATCTGTCATATATCTTATCTTATTGCAGAGCCTAAAGATAACCCTGTGTTATTGATACTTTAGATTAACTCATTATACAGGTCAGTTAATACCCTTTGGTGCCGTGGGCTATTGTGGAAATCTTTCTCTACTTAGAACATCATCTTTATCAGTAAATTAGTTCTAAGCTTTTCCCAATTGATTAACAAACTTATGAATATACTCTTAGGCTGATTTTACCCGACTTGGCTTCTGTCTGATTGGCCTGTTGTTTTGTTTTCTTGTTCTTTGTGAATACTTTGAATCCAGTTCACCCACCTGATTCTGATTTTAACCTTGCTATACCTGTGGCTCTTAACAGTGTCTATACAGAAGAATCACATTTGGTGCCCTGACTCCATTAACCTGGGCAGAACCGAGGCATCAGTAGTTTTTTAAAAAATGATTCTCCTCTCTAGAGACCTAAATTTTACTAAATCTTTTCGCAGTTGGTTAGAGATCAAGCTCCTGGGACAGTCAGGGATGGTTTTGTGTCCTACTTTCCCCACTTACCATGTGACTATGGAAAGTGGGATAATATTACCATTCCTTGGTTATTTCATGTTATTGAATGGGGCAAATAATTATACCTTTCTATGGAATTATTATAAAGAAGAGGTAAACATATAACAGTATCTAGCACATGATAGATGAGTAATAAATATCAACTACTATGGGTATTACACAGTATTTTGTTCTTCTTACTATGATTTTTATGATTATGATGATTACCAACATGATATACATACTTTATTTACCTATTCCTGGACCCCTGTGGTTACTCCTGGACCCCTGTGGTTACTCCTAAGCACAACAGCAAGCTAATTTTCTATTTTGTTTTTACATTCTATACCTGGCTATGTAAATAAGTATAGAATAGGGGTCTAGAACTAGTTAAGAATCCTGGGTTCTAGAACCTCCTTCTGCTACATACCAGCTATGCGATCTTGGGTAGTCATCTTGTTTTCTTGGTTTATAAATAGGGTGTACCAATACATATACACAAAAGAACACCAGCATTCTCTGACAGGGAAAACATTGATACTTCTTTCTGTGCATGTTGTTCCACAAAAAGGACCTGGAATGTCTTTCCTCTTGATTCTTCTTCTAGTGTATTTCTTTTAATGCTTTAAGAACCAGCCAAAATTCTATCTTCTTCCTAAAAAAAAAAAAAAAGTATGGATCACATCAGTTTTACTTTCATGTCCCTGACACGTATTTTTATCCTCTTATTTTGTCTTGAATTATAATTAGTTCTTTCTCTTCTTTCTTACTATGAAGTCACTAAAGATAGATTCCTTTTTCTTCTTCAGGTACAGCCAAACATTTTCTAGAATAGAACCTGGCATATTATATTAATCAGCTATGGCTGCATAACAAGCAACTTCAAAATCTCAGAGGCATGTAACATAGGGATTGATTTCTTCATCATGCTTTGTTGGTCTGCTGGGGAAATCCTACTTCAGACTGTAGGTCTATGAGTTGGCTGAAGCTGGAGCTGCTGTATTCCATGTGCCTCCCTCCCTCCTTCCACTGGGTTAGCTGGAACATGTTGTTCTCATGATCATTGCAGAAGCTCAAGAGGACAAGCTCAGTGATGCAAGTCCATTTTAAGCCATTGCTCATGTTGGGTCTTTTTTATGCCACAGGCAAAAGCAAACTACATGCTCAAAGACTCAAACCATTTTTTATGAGAATTGAAAAGTTACATGACAAAGAATATGATTATGGGAAGTGATAAAGTATTGTAATCAATAATTCATTCTAGCATGTGTATAGTAAAATTAAGAAAGGTAAAAAAATGAAAATAAGCATTTATATCTAATTAGACAAATCTTGGGGCTAGGAAATCATTTCCTAAAATATTCATCATGGAAAACTAATTTTAGCAGGCCTGACTAAGTGTTTCATGATAAAGGTGGAGTGGATTCTATAGTAGAATGAGTATGGAAAATACAGCTACATTTGAATAGTTTTTTTGTTTGTTAACAGGCATTTTCAGAGCTTTTAACTTGTTAACTTGTATCATAAATATGCTAAATAATTATATATTAGTAGCTTTAGCAACATTCACAGGAGCGTGGAACTTCTCCTTTTAGATTCTTCTTGTTGAACTAGTCTTATATAGGACCCATTTCAGGACATACTATGTTGAAATAATGGGAACACAGTTTTCTTGATCTTTTACTTAGAAGAGTTGCTTGGGGAGTTGAAAAAGGATTATTAAGGTAGTAAGTACAGAAGAATGGCCAATTAGAAAGTTGAATGAAGATTCCAGTTAATGATAGTGCACCTATTGAGGCAGCTATTTAAGAAAATATGCCCTTAGGAAACCAAAATCATAAATAGAGAAACTGAAAATTCCATGGAGACCTTTCCATGCTGCAGATCACTATAATGTCAAAGCAGAAACTTGTTGATGAATCAGAGTTTTGACTTCAAATTAAAATTGCAAGTAATTAAGTGTGATGGAATTGGTCAGGCCAGAGACCCCCCATCCTTTGAAGCTCCAAGCTTCAGGCTGCAAAGCTGGGGTTGATTTTTGGAGTTAGGGGAAAAGCCCACAGAGGGGATGGATTATTGGCCCAGGCTGTGCTCTCCTGTTCTCTAATCAGTGTCCATTCCCCCCTCAGTTCTTTGTCCTTGTTTTTGCACTTCTTTACTGAACTCTAATCTTGAAAACAGGGAGTCAAACTCTCTGGGCTCTGTTGCCGAACAGCTGATGCATTGATTAGATGGCTAGGACTGATAGAAACAAGGCTATTGTTGGGAGTGGAATGAGAAGTGTAGATAAGTGCAGAGAGGGAGAGAACTAGGAAAAGGGACAGAAAACCAATCTTTCAGAGTAGGAGGGCTTCTCTCTACCCACTGGGGCCAAGCTGCAGGGAAATTTATTTAGATGGCTTTGTGAATCAGGATTGAACAATAAACGTGGAGTGAGAAATAGCAAGGGGATGCACAAAACTTGAGGAGGCACTAAGTGTGTTAAATACTCTATTTCTGACAATTTCAAAAAGAAATATGTATTTAATTTCTTTGTTCTCCTCATGACTATTGCAATTTTTTTTTAAAAGGAAAGGAAGATTTTTTTTTAAAGACTTTATTTATTCATGAGACACACAGAGAGAGAGAGAGAGGCAGAGACATAGGCAGAGACAAAGGCAGGCTCCATGCAGGGAACCTGATGTGGGACTCAATCCTGGGACTCCAGGACCATGCCCTGGGCCGAAGGCAGGCACTAAACCGCTGAGCCATCCAGGGATCCCTATTGCAAGTTTTGAGAGCAAAATGTTGACTCTTCCTGTCAGGAAATAAAAGATATCTTTTATAGCAGAAATGACAGATTCAAATGCCTAGAAAGTCTAAGTGGATAATGCCAGTGGGTGGAGTTGGACTGAGAAAGGGGAGAAAAGGGGTAGTGGTGAATGAACCAGAAGGCACATGCACCACCAAAAGCATTGGAAGAGGTGGTGGATAATCTTCAGGCAATTTTTGCCTTGCTACAATGGGGATCTAGAGTTGCCAAATGTTCTGATTTAGTTTTAAAAAAATCTATAAATGCACATTTTGTGTGTAAATTAATACACTTTGGGGCATCCTGTGTAGGTCCATCCAATCCATCATTCAGTAGTCTGTGAGCCCTGTCTTATGGGACTATGGGGAGGCAAGATTGGGAATGCCAGCCTTGGAGCCCAACACCTAGACTTAGATACTGGTGACCTGGAGGTTACTTAATAATGGACTTAAAATTATCAGTAGGATGGGGGTGGTAATACCTACCTCACAGATATAAGGGCTTCTCAGTCACTCACCATCACAAAGTAAGCTTTTGCTCTTCTTCTTTGGGATATAAGCATTTCTGGGTAGTGGTTTCCCAGTAGTGACTACATTTCCTAGCTCCTGCTTACAACCACATGTGGCCTGGTGAGTAGGTCTCAATGATAGAGTCAGAGGAGAAGTGATACAGATGAGTTCTGGACCAAGGCTTTCAGGAAGCAAGGATGCTTTCCTCCTCCTCTGTCAGCTGAATGCATTTGATGCTGAGGATGGCTGAGCCACAAGATGTAAGATGTTTCAGTATTACCATGTAGAGGAAAGCCAGCTGCCACCAGGAACATCTACTTGTACTGTTCAATGAATGATAAATGAATTTGTATTTTGTTTTGAACTTCTATACACTTTGAGACCAATTTGTCATTGTAGCCTGACCTAGCCTTATAGTACTAGCATTGATATATAGCAGGTTCTATGTAAGTGTGAGTTCCTCTACCTTGAATTATGCTCATAATTATGCCAGTTTCCTTCTCTTCCGTATCTATTATGTGTGCAGCATTCTCTAAGGCTCTTTGCCTGCAGTGTCATTCCTAACTACAGTTCTGCTAAGTAGATAGTATCACTTAAATTTTATAAATGCAGAATTAGCAACTTTGAGAGATGAAGTTATGTACTCAAGGTGACCAAGCTAGTAAATAGTAGAGCTATGTAAACTGTCTGTCTAATTCCATATCTGGGCTCTTCCTTGTGAACCACATTATTTTCCTGTGGCACTGGAGTTGAGTGGTCCTGGAGATGAATGGAGTACAATGGAAGAAAGATTCCATGTGGCCCTAAATACTATGCTCAGAGCTTTTAGTCTCTTTTCTTTCTTTACCAATAAATAGAGCATAGACAGCTTCAGGAACCTTTCAATAATTTAGACAGATCTGTGTGACTCCATGATGGAACCAAAAAAGTACCTTTGCTTATCCAAATTAGATAAAGGATGTGACTTTCCAAAGAAACTTCACACTGAATTACTCAATGACAATAGTATCACACTGGACTTGTTCAGCTGCATTTAAGTTAAATGAAAAGACTTTTCAATGTATGGTCTCGTCTCAAGTTTATCTGTGTATTCCTGGGGTCTGTGTAGCCTCTAGAACACGACAGGCACACAATTATGATTTGGAACAGAGAGAAAAAGGGAGGGGAGTAGGGATGGAAAGTGACAAGAGGAAGGGAGAGGTCAGAGAGCTTAGGGAAGGAAGGAGAGGAAGGAAGAACAGGAGAGGAAAAGGAGGAAGAGGCATCATAGTGCTAAACGGCAGTCCTGTCTTCTATTTTTGGTTGAAGTCCCAGTGCTTGCAGTAACCAGCTCTATAAACTCCTAACATAAATTTAGTATTGAAAGTCACCTTGAGTATCTTGTCTGAGCTGGTCTTTGAAGATGAGGAATTTGAGATTCAGAGGTTAGACAAAATTTACAAGGCTTTTCAGCTAGTTAACTGTAGAACCACGGTTGGAACCTAGTTCTCTTGATTTACACCAGTTTTTAAAAATTGTCACCATACAATTTCTGTAATGATGAATGCAGTTGAGATGAAAGCACAGGGACTTTTGGGCAGAAAACTCAGCAAGAATAAGTACATATGTGTATCTATATATAGTTTCATTATTCTGAGTCAGTGACTTATAATAAGCAACCTGGCTGAATTTCACAGGTAAGTTCAGTGAAGTCCCAACAACATTTAATTTCAGTAATTTTAATTCCAGAAGCTCAGCAATGAAAGGGAGACACAAAGAGGGAAGTGAGAGTTTAAATAATGCATGTAAACTGCCTGTTACTCCATTCAAACATACAACCCAGGAAGCCTAACATGGGGGCTGCAGATCTGCTGTTCTTCCCTTGATACTAAGTTCTATCATGCTTCCCATGGAGTGAGCATCTCACTCTGCTGAGTGTTTAGTGTTTAAAGATACATATTTTTCATACAACATTGCCCCTGAATGCAAGCCAACTCACCACTTCATCTGGTGCTCAACTGAAGAAAGAGCAATCTGTTTCAAAATAGGAGCAAATGTAGTCTGTGTTGGATATGCCTTTAGTATTATGATCATCAAAGTAGTGCCTTTTGAGGGGTGTTGAAAGATGATTTTGACTATTTGTGGTTATTTTAGAATCTAATCCTCTGTTGAGATATGAGGTCCTTGTATTGATTTCTACAATGGACATTCAGTGTCCATTTGCTTGCTGATCTGACTTTAACATGGACAAATACCATGCATTTTAATTGCAAAATTAGTGACATTTTAACCTTGGCTCAAACTATATTATCAGAATACAGGTCTGGATGATGGGAAATACTTAATATTCCTAGAATATTAGGGATCCATAACACAAAACTGGAAGGTCTTTCTTTTTTCTTTAATGATAATATTTAAGATTTCTCTAATTGTAAGGACCAACAACAAATATTCCCCCGAGACAGGAATTGTATAGCATTCAAAATATAAGAAACCGATCTCCAAGATGTGTCTCACTGCCCTGCCAATGCAACCTCATTCCAGTGAATCTGTGAATACTGACTGGTCAGAGGGCTCTCGTGGACTCTGGTGTTCAGGCTATTAATGTGGTCTTATTTCAATGCCACGAAGGTTGATTATCTAAAAGATCCTGTCCACTTCTACATGGTTCTTCTAAGAAACAGTGATCAAGAAGAGTTGATGGCTCTTCAAAGTCAGAGAAAAGAACACTATGATCTTGAGCTTGTCTTTTCTTCCCACTAGGCAAGAACAGTAATGAAAACCTCCTGTTCCAGCCAAAGCACAATTTTGAACCATGATATCATATCACCTTTTGAGTTAAACAAGGAAAAAATCAGCAAGGAAAGGGCTAAGATGAGAGAGCCCAAAAGTAATGAATGGGAAGGAGAAAGAAAAGATAGTAATAGTTGAAAGTTTCAAAAAGGAGAACAAAGTTTCAGATGAATGAAATGGCTTCCCTTTTTCTTTGGAAGTCCTCCAAAGAGATGAGTGATCACCAAATGAAAGAGAATGAATGTTCATGAAGATTAAAAAAAAAAAACCCTATAATGTCATTGGTTCTAATGAAAAGACATTCACAGATCTCTGAACCTTGTTCAAACCATTAATATAGTTAATGCTTCCTCTTAGGGCTAAGACATGGACATGCCATCTCATGTCATAGTGGAGTGTGTTCTTCATGTCTGTCTATCCTCTTCACCTAACTGTGAGAACTTGAGGGCTCAGACCAGGCATATAGTACAGGTTTTCCTTCTGGAATATGTCTACTTTCACTGACCTTATCTTGAAAAAGTATACTAGTTTTTCTTTTGTAGGCACAGAAACAGGATAGAAGAGATGAAGTTTAAGGTCCTCTGTTAGGAGTATATTTATACAAGAGTAATTTGTTTTTTTAAAGACTTTTTTAATTTATTCATTACAGAGAGAGAGAGAGGCAGAGACATAGGCAGAGGGATAAGCAGGCTCCAGACAAGGAGCCCCATGTGGGACTCCATCCCGGATCCCAAGATCACACCCTGAGCTGAAGGCAGACACTCAACCACTGAGCCACCCAGACATCCCAATCAAGAGTAATTTGTAAGTGGAAAATCCAATACAGACAGGACTGAAGATTATAGAAGCAGCATAACTAAACAGAATATAAGTTAGAATATAAGTAAGAGTTAAGCAATTCCAAGTTAAAGGAGGAGCATAATAAGAATTCAGAGACAGGGATGAGGACTGTGGGTTGGAGCTTCGTGTGGCATTCAGCTGCCAGAGTCCTGTTGAGAAGAGAACAACCTACTCAACAGGAGCTGTAGTGTGGGAAGCTGGGAGGCTCTTATACTTGCATTGTCCTGGTCTTAGGCTAGAAGAGACAGGAGGGCCTGAATCTCCTTCTTCCAGCAGGGGGAGCCATGTTGCCTCAACAGACCATCTCTGGCCATTGGACTATGGAGGAGAAAATACAAGGTCTTCAAGATTAATGTACTCGCTTGATGTATTTACAAGCCCTGATGCTCCAAACTAATTTATCAGAAGTACGTCCACCAATTGTTTTGTAACCATCAAGTGCAAGCAATATTCCAATGATGAAAAAGGGATAGGGTGATTTAAAAAAGTAATAGTGTGTAATATAATATTTAGTTAATTTATTTTTTTAAAGATTTTATTTATTTATTTTAGAAAGAGAGAGAGAGAGAGAGAGAGAGCACTTGTGAGTGGGGTAGGGAGAAGGACAGAGGGAGAAGGAGAGAATCTCAAGCAGACCCTGCATCCAGATGCGGAGCTCCATCCAATGACCCTGAGATCACGACCTGAGCTGAAACCAAGAGTAAGATGTTCAACTGACTGAACCACCCAGGCACCCCAATATTTAGTTAATTTTAAAAAGCCAAAAAGTGTTTCTGAAAGACTGAGAACATTCAGAGGCCATACATTGTTTCAGTTGGTATGAATTTTGCCTCTGATGAGAAGGCCATGGAGAATTTTGCTGAAGTTTCTCTGGGCCAAATATACACTTTGCTAAGCATTTTTATGGCTTATCTTCCTCAACTCAATGGAGTATCATTGGACTCATTTTTAAAGATGCAGAAGTAATACAGAATGAAGTTAATAAGAAACTGTTGATAAGTGCTAGAGCCAACATAAAAACCTGGATGGCCTGAGTTCAGTGTCCACATTTTTAGAAACTGTGCATGATAAGAGCTCTCTCTTATTGTGACAAGTATTATGTTAGATGCTTTAAATGTATCTTATTTAAATTGTTCCCTCCAAAACACTAAAACTGTGTGATTTACCTAATACCATGTAGCTAGTAAGTAGTTGAAGCAAGTCATTTATTTCAAAGCCACATTTTTGATGTAGGAACTGGAGGAGGCGTATAAAAAAAGAACAGATCTTGATTCTTATAGTATCTTAAGGTTCCCTAGAACCTTATAGTATCATAAAGGATACAAAAAGCAATGGGCAGAAAATAGCAAAAATTGGATTAAAATTCTAGTTCAAAATATGAGGTTTAGCAGTTGATTGTGAAGGCCAGGAGAATGGAGGACAATAGGGCTGTGGGGGCCTGAAAGCTTCTAGAAGAGAAAGGTTGGTTCTGGAATTTGCAGAAAGCCTTGTCAGTCTCATTCTAATCATCTCCACATCTATCTGTTTCTTCTCTATGGATCTTGAAATAAACCTCTTGTCTATTTTCAGCTGAATGATGCCATGGAGACAGGCCTGGTGTCCAGGAAGTAGAGATCTAAGCAATCTGTCCTGGAGTGCCTCATGACTCTCAATCCAGGGCCATGGGCAGAGCTTCTTGTGCTGCAGGGAGCCAGCCTGTGTGTAGTTAGGGTAGCTGTGCAGCTGTGTGGGATGCTAGGGCAGGTCTCAGGTGGGGGTATGGGAAATTGAAGATAAAGGTTGCCGATTACTACCAATTCATCTGAAGAGACTTTTGTAACAAACATTTGCAGAGATATGTATTCAATGCAATTGTGTGTAGAAAGATGGGCCAAAAAGATGATAATAAGAGAGAAGAAAAAGGCATCTCTATTATATATTTTCACATATTTTTTAGTTTCATAGAAAACACTAAGAGCTACTTTGTGTTGAGTATGTACCATGTGCCAGGTGCTCTAAATACTTGATCTCTATTTATAGAATTCCTATTTGACAGAGGGTAGAGATGGAGAAATTTAAAGAAGTTAAAATAAAATCACACATCTTTTAACCCAGATTGGCCTGAATTCAAAGTCCATGCTTTTTGACCTGACATTCAAATGTCCTACAAGTGTTCACAGAATCTATGCTACAGATAAAGCATAATCCCAGACCTTCCTCTCACATCCAGGAGCAGATTTGTGTTTTAGTTTCTATATTTATATGTGAGGAAAAACAAGAGGTGGTAGCTATATACGTTGAGATTGGATCTTCTTGCAGACACAATAGTGGAGGCTCTCCTAGAGCAGCTGGGTGAAACTTCTACTGTCTATCTCCATAATCATTGATCCAAGTTGTGGGTGACACCTGCAATAGAGCTTCCACAGAACAGCATGTGCAATGACTGGACATTTCTCTTAATTGGAGTTGATCCTAATTAAGTAGCATGCCAGTATGGTTCCCAGAAATCATGTAAGCTTATAATAAACCATTTTATGTTTGAACTAGCCAAAATAAATTCTGTGGTTTGCAAAGGTCTCCACAATTTATTTTATAGCTCATTTGATAACTGGATAAATGAAGGCTCAGATGATGTGAATTGCTTGGACATTCCTTCCATCATATTCTCTTTGTGTAGGTAAATGTATTTTCTCATAAAAGCTTTCTGTGGATGAGGTTAATCTGTGAGAAACAAGAGCTTAGCCTGTCTACGTGGCTTTTACACTCAGGGATTGTCATCATGTAGCATTATTTTAGGTAACATATGGAATTCTCTTTTTGACTTAACTTTAAAGGAATAAGAATCCTTAAAAACACCATATGACAGGTGGCAATATATGGTGCACTAAAAATGAAGAATCTAGGGATATGTGTTGTTTTGCCAATTCAGCAGACTTCTTTTTTTGGTAAGCCTGCCTGCTTTTCCTTTAGAAAACTGTTTTTCCTCCCTCTAAGTGATTCTGATGGGAACGAATCAAAGGGTCCCTGCCAAAGGGCAGGCATGTTTCTCAGATTGACCAACCAGAGTACAGGCATAGTCCCCATGAGGGCACATGGCTTAAGGGAGGTCAACCAGAGCCAGTTTTGTGGTTTGTTTGGACTTTTGAGAGAGAAGGAAAGAGGGAGGGAAGGAGGGAGGGAGGGAGGGAGGGAAGGAGGGGGGGAGAGAGAGAGAGAGAGAGAGAGAGAGAGAGAGAGAGAGAGAGATATTTCCAATATACTCTATGTTTCCATAAGAACGGAAGCTTGAAACTTCAAGGGACCATCTTGCTACCATATGGAACAAACTAATTTGAGAATGAAGTTTAAAAAGATGAAAACAGAGCTGATAACAGACAGAGGAGAGCTAGATGGAGAGAAACATCTGGACAAAGAGAGACAGAAAAAGGCAGAAAGAGCCAAAAGGAAGATAGGACAAAACAGAGAGGAATTTCCTTAGGCACGTATGCATAGAGATCACAAAGACACACACACACACACACACACACACACACACACACACACAAATACATGTAGAGACTCAGAGGGACTCTATGATACTACCACTTGATACTATTTGAAGTCCTACAGCCATCCGTGCCTATGATGATACCTGTTCTTTGGACTTCCTGGCTTTAAGAGCTTATGTTGCTTAAGCCCACTGGGGTTGGAGTCCTGAAGAATACAAACTAAGAATCTGGTGTTTCTGGCTCTATTTTGGTCATTCAACCAGATCTGTGACCGTACTGTATCTTAGGTCCCTCTGCTTCTCATCTCTAAAAATATCAGTAATATTGACTTCACTTAACCTCCAATGTTATGAGAGCTGATAGGATGAGGCTATGAAAGGGGTTTGAAAGCAAAAACATCATATGCATATATGAACATCATCATGGAACATCTATCATGAAGATTGCCATGGGAGGAGTTTGAATGCTGTTTTTTAATACTGCAGTTTTCACAGTGGACAAGGCTGGAGAAAAAAGCTAATATTTATGCCCAGGTGAAGCTTTTTGAGGTAACAGAAAGCAGCTATTAAAAGGTGTCAAACATTTGGGGAGTGGATGTATCTAATGGAAGGGAACTGCTTTGAACAGAGATGATTGTTACTTTTAAGGACACCTTGAGGAAATGACCCAGAAAATTAGCATGATCTCCTGCTGCAAAGCGGTTCTCCCATCTCCATTCACTTCGAGATGAAAAGAAAATGGAGAGAGGACATATAGTCCTGATATTTCAAATCCATTTTTTCTGTTACTGATTTTACAGAGTTTAATCTTTGGTTAAAAATAAGAAAAACATTTCTCTGACTTTATCCTCATGCCTCTTTGATGAGAGATATTTTGTTTGTAATTTGCTGGGTTCCTATAGCAGCAATACTGATGTACTATTTTTTTGTGATAAAGAAACAATAGACATATGGTAGTTACATTAAATAGGTTGCCACCTAAAAGCAAGCTGAAATTTTCTGTAGCAAATCATCTCCAAAATAGTAATCCAATTACCAATAGGATTGTTTACCTGAAACTAATAAAAAACTGTTTATTAAAAATAAAAATTATTATTATTTTTTAAAGATTTTATTTATTTATTCATGAGAATGCACAGAGAGGAGAGAGAGAGAGGCAGAGACACAGGCAGAGGGAGAAGCAGGCTTCATGCAAGGAGCCCAACGTGGGACTCGATCCAGGGTCTCCAGGATCACACCCTGAGCTACAGGCAGCACTAAACCACTGAGCCACCAGGGCTGCCCAAAAAAATAAAAATTATTAATTCAAAGAGAATACTTGATATGTACTGAGTACAGGACAGTAAAATAGATGTTTCATATCCTTTATCGTCTTTAACATTCACACATGGCATAGGTATTGGACCACACCTTACAGATGAAGACAACAAGGTGTAGAAGCTCTCAAACCTGGTGGTACATTAGCATCATCTGCTTGTTTAAAAAACAGATTTTTATCTTTGGGGTAAATCCCCAGTAGCGCAATTGCTGGGTCATAGGGTAGCTCTATTTTTAACTCTTTGAGGAACCTCCACAGTTTTCCAGAGTGGCTGCACCAGTTCACATTCCTACCAACAGTGCAAAAGGGTTCCCCTTTCTCCACATCCTCTCCAACATTTGTTGTTTCCTGTCTTGTTAATTTTCACCTTTCTCACTGGTGTGAGGTGGGATCTCATTGTGGTTTTGATTTGTATTTCCCTGATGGCCAGTGATGTGAAGCATTTTCTCATGTGCTTGTTGGCCATGGTCGTCTTTGGTGAAATTTCTGTTCATGTCTTTTGCCCACTTCATAATTGGATTGTTTGTTTCTTGGGTAATGAGTTTAATAAGTTCTTTATAGATCTTGGACACTAGCCCTTTATCTGATATGTCATTTGCAAATATCTTCTCCCATTCTATGGGTTGTCTTTTAGTTTTGTTGACTGTTTCTTTTGCTGTACAGAAGCTTTTTATCTTGATGAAGTCCCAAGAGTTCATTTTTGCTTTTGTTTTTCTTGCCTTCATCGATGTATATCTTGCAAGAAGTTGCTGTGGCAAAGTTCAAAAAGGGTGTTGCCTGTGTTCTTCTCTAGGATTTTGATGGATTCTCGTCTCACATTTAGATCTTTCATCCATTTTGAGTTTATCTTTGTGTATGGTGTAAGAGATTGGTCCAGTTTCATTCTTCTGCATGTGGTTGTCCAATTTTCCCAGCACCATTTATTGAAGAGACTGTCCTTTTTCCAGTGGATAGTCTTTCCTGCTTTGTCAAATGTTAGTTGACCATAGAGTTGAGGGCCCATTTCTGGGTTCTCTGTTCTGTTCCATTGATCTATGTGTCTGTTTTTGTGCCAGTATCACACTGTCTTGAGGATCACAGCTTTGTAGTACAACCTGAAATCTGGCATTGTAATGCCTCCGGCTCTGGTTTTCTTTTTCAATATTCCCCTGGCTATTTGGGGTCTTTTCTGATTCCACACAAATCTTAAGATGATTTATTCCAACTCTCTGAAGAAAGTCCATGGTATTTTGATAGGGATTGCATTGAATGTGTAAATTGCCCTGGGTAGCCTAGACATTTTCACAATATTAATTCTTCCAATCCATGGGCATGGAATGTTTTTCCATCTCTTTGTGTCTTCCTCAATTTCTTTCAGAAGTGTTCTATAGCTTTTAAAGTATAGGTCCTTTACCTCTTTGGTTGGTTTATTCCTAGGTATCTTATGCTTTTTTGGTGCAATTGTAAATGGGATTGACTCTTTAATTTCTCTTTCTTCAGTCTCACTGTTAGTGTATAGAAATGCCACTGATTTCTGGGCATTGATTTTGTATCCTGCCACACTGCCAAATTGCTGTATGAGTTCTAGCAATCTTGGGGTGGAGGCTTTTGGGTTTTCTATGTACAGTATCATGTCATCTGTGAAGAGGGAGAGTTTGACTTCTTCTTTGCCAATTTGAATCCCTTTTATTTCTTTTTGTTGTCTGATTACTGAGGCTAGGACTTCTAGTATTATGTTGAATAGCAGTGGTGAGAGTGGACATCCCTGTCTTGTTCCTGATCTTAGGGGAAAGGCTCTCAGTTTTTCCCCTTTGAGAATGATATTTACTGTGGGCTTTTTGTAGATGGCTTTTAAGATGCTGAGGAATGTTCCCTCTATCCCTACACTCTGACGAGTTTTGATGAAGAATGAATGCTGTATTTTGTCAAATGCTTTCTCTGCATCTATTGAGAGGATCATATGGTTCTTGTTTTTTCTCTTGTTGATGTGATCTATCATATTGATTGTTTTACAGTGAAAAGCTGAGACACCTGCACCCCGATGTTTATAGCAGCAATGTCCACAATAGCCAAACTGTGGAAGGAGCCTCGGTATCCATTGAAAGATAATGGATAAAGAAGATGTGATATATATATACACAATGGAATATTACTCAGGCATCAGAAAGGATGAGTACCCACCATTTGCTTCAACGAGGATGGAACTGGAGGGTATTATGCTGAGTGAAGTAGGTCAATCAGAGGAAGACAATCATTATATAATTTCACTCATACAAGGAATACAAAAAATAGTGAAAGGGATTATAGGGTATAAAAGAGAAAATGAGTGAGAAAAATCAGAGAGGGTGACAAAACATGAGAGACTCCTAACTCTGGGAAACGAACAAGGGGTAGTGGAAGGAGTGGGGGGGGGGGATGACTGTGTGACGGACACTGAGGGGGGCACTTGACGGGATGAGCACTGGGTGTTATACTATATGTTGACAAATGAACTCCAATAAAAAATATACATAAAAAAATAAAAACCAGATTCTCTGGCTGAAGTACAAGTTATTCTGAGGTGTGAGATCAGGTTTGGAAAAAAATGTGTTCAGTAACTTGGCTAAGATTATACTGCTAGTTGATGGGACCAGTATTTGATCTAAGTCTGTCTGTCTGACTCCAAATTCCACATTATTTTTTGTTTCATCACCTTTGCTGATAATCTTTCAAGGTATTTTAAACAAACAGATAAATGCAACTGCAGATATTTGTGTTGCTCCCCATTTCTAAAACATTCCATCGGGACATAGGAATTCACAAATCCTGTTGAGTCTACACTTCTGGAAAACAATTTTTCCTCTAGTGATGGTTTTGTCTTTTTTAGACTCAACACGGCTAATTAAATGCTTGCTGTCTTTTGCCAGATTTGGCAAGTGTCATTGGAGTGGTTATCTGTTTTCTGGTGAAATTAAGAGAACAAAACACATTCACTAGAATGTGGAAGGTCAGCTCTCCTTAATAAAGGGTTTGCAGCTTTGTGAAATTGGAAAAGAAATGATGTATTCTGAAGCTACTTTCATCCCATTAACTTAAGTCAAGAAGAATAAAGGCAAATGCAGTTTCAAAGATTAGCTTCCAAATCTGATGTGCATTTAAGAGGCATAACTGACTTTTTTTTTTTTCTCCTACCACCTCTACTTTATTCTTTCTCCCTCAGCTTAGACATTTGGAGCTGGAACACTTACAAATACTGAGAGTATACTTGTACTTTTCATGTTTTTCTTTGACAAGATATAGATTTTTCTGAGCTCAGGATCTGTAAATCTATTGATCCTTAGGGATAAAATGAATTGTGTTTCCTTCTCTAAGACCAGACATCCCCTTCACTATTTGTCCTCTTTAGAACAGAAGCTAAATAAATATGGGACCATGATGCCTTCCAACATTTAATTCAGAGCTGGTGGCAAATTTGTTTTAATTCAGTGTGATCAGGTTTCTCCAACTGGTCTGCTATAATTTGGCACAATCTCCCCCTAGCAGTTCTGGCTTTCTGGGAGCACCAACACAACTTAAAGAAGGGTATTTGAAGCATGATTGTAGCTCAAATCCTTCTCAAAAGAGTAACGACTGTTCCTCGTTTTTAAACCATAGAAACACCCAAGGCATTAGGGAGTAGATGCATTTTCAGATGATTATCTTTTTCAAAATGACATATAAATACTTTATGTATACATAATCTTTCTAGCCACAGTAAACAGCAATTCAAGATTTTTCTAACTACCTGATATTCTGAAACAAAAACTAGCATTTCACTTTATATACCTCAGGTTGTCTATTTTTTTGTTATTTTGTTTTTTTGTTTTGTTTTGTTTGAGATATGAGAAGTAAATCTGGATCCCCATCAGAGCTACAAAAAGGTCAAGGTAAAAGGATGGGAGAGAGGAAGGTGATACCTCAAGATGCACAAATGGGACTTTGACTCATCTGTCTTTAGCAGTAAAATTCGTAGTGGAAAAAATTAAAAAATAAAAAAAATAATTCTTAGTGGTAGGTGGGACCTGGATGAGTGGGGAGAGTGCAACAGTATGAAGTATACTGTTTGTCTGAATAATTATTCAACTTAATTTTAGTAGTATGCCTCCATTATTTTAAGACCCATTACTCTTATGAAGAGGAATCCAAAGCTTTGTCTGCTACAGAGTGGTACTTTTAAATTAGTCCAGTGAATCCACCTCTAGGCAGTCCACATTCCATAAAAAATGTGTACTCCAATGGTATGGTCATGAAAACTCTCTCTGCTGTGTTTTCCCTTGGCTTCTTACTTTGCCCAGACTTCATTGAATTTTCTCCCATCTCCAACCACCTAAATTAGGCAGATTTGATTGTCCCAGGTTGTTCTTTTTTTCAATACAACCTATACTTGACCTCTGACTTTTCTCACACTAAAACATTCTGGGAAACCACTTGGTTCACTCCAAACCCAGCCTCCAGATGCTTCTAGCTGTATCAGCTGATTTAGTTGGCATCCATTTATTCTTATCGAGATTTTTATAAGAGGCATCATTTCACTTCATTTGCTATCAATTAACCAGATCTTAAACTCCGTATGGCTAGTTTGCTTTGAGGCTAGTTTGCTTTGTGGCAAATAAAACTCCATATGGCTAGTTTGCTTTGTGGCAAATACTGAGATAAAAGTTAATCACACTGGGTCTCTGATAGCAAGATCCCAAATCACTAAAAGTATGTCTATCTTTTGAGCATAGTTCCTACTAACCCTGTCACTCCATCTCTCTCATTCATAGAGGAAGACATACAGAAGTTTATTCAGGCAAATATTCTTTATTAGTACATTTCAGGCTGTGGTTCCAACTCCTTTGTATTCTACATATCTGTTGAACTGACCTAAAATCAATCTGTGAACATATCTTTTACCAACATCAGTGGCTGGCCTAAGTGTTCCCTTCAGGTTAAGAGAAAGAAGTCCTTTAGGCTTATAGAAGGATGAACTGGGTCTCTAACTTCGCAGAATCAAAAGAATTAAACAATACCGCGCATGAGAGAGAGGGGGGGTGGGGAGGGGGAGAGGGAGAGAGAATTCCATTCTCCATTTAGTTCTATTCACAATATACTCCCTCCATTTTCTCCATTTTGTTTTTAAACCCTATCATGACACCACATTTACCTTGGTGGTGAAATGAGGTATGGCAGGCAGTGTGTGTGTGTGTCTGTGTGTTCCTGTTGGGGCTCCCCATTGAGGTTAGAATGAACAGCCAGTAATGGCCCTGAGGGCATTTGATGACAAAGAGAGCTGGATGCTAAAGGTATATGAAAATTAGTCATTCTCAAAGTCTGCTGGCTGAAGGCAAGCTAACTGATAAAACCTTGCTTGAGGACAATCTGTTAGTATGTATCAATTATCTTTAAAACATATATTCCCTTTTTTAGGAATCTATTTTTAAAAAATAAGAAATGCAGAAAGGGATTGGGATCCCTGGGTGGCGCAGCGGTTTAGCGCCTGCCTTTGGCCCAGGGCGCAATCCTGGAGACCCCGGATCGAATCCCACGTCGGGCTCCCGGCGCATGGAGCCTGCTTCTCCCTCTGCCTGTGTCTCTGCCTCTCTCTCTCACTGTGTGACTATCATAAAAAAAATAAAATTATTAAAATAATACCATATTTAAAAATGAAATAAAATAAAATAAAATAAAAAATAAGAAATGCAGAAAGGGATTTGTGCCCAAAGATCTGAATCTAAGTATCATTTATACCAATGAAAAAAACTCAGGAAATTATTAGATAAGTTATGAAATATTCACACAATGGAAATCTGCCAATAAAAATACCATTCCTGAAGAATATTTAATGATAGGGAAATGATTACAGTAAGTGAAAAGGATAAATATAAAATCATGCGATTATAATAGTGTTTTGCTAAAAGTGAAATATTGAGTGAGCCTGCAAAAATGATACTTGAATTTTGGGTGATTTTTTCATCTTTATATTTTCTGTATTTAAACACAAATACATCTCCAAACCATAACCACTAGGTAACAAAAGACAGAAATAAGACTTAAAGGTTTATTAGACCAAATGAAGGCAAACCATCAGTGCCAGGTATGTCTGGGAGGTTCCCAAATGCAAGCTATAAAAGCTGATCCTGATGCAATAAGTAAAAAGAGATTATTGAAAAGCTATCTGGAGCTTATAGAATTGATGAGGAGCCTGACGATAAAGCTGGAGAAGGGCAGTAGGCTATCAAGAACATTTGAGGTGTCAGTGCCAGTGCAAGAGTACAAATGGAGGCCCATATACTTTATGTTTAAATATTTATGAGTTATAAATCAAACTAACAAACTATTACATGAAAAATGTTCTATCTTTTACTCTTGACAAATAGGTCTTCTTAAAAAAAAATATGTGCAAAGCAACAGTTACTTCCAAGTAACTATGAATGGCCTGCGCATTTGCTCTGGGAATATGCAGACACAGCAGAGGCCAGGCACGGATGAAGAGAGATGACAGAGAATAATTTTTCTCTGGCTTGCTGGCTTCATTATCACTCTCCATTTCTGATGGCTCAGGAAATCCTTGAGATAAGCTCCCATGTTCTTCTCCTTTGAGCTGTTTAATGGGGGTAAGGGAGTTCTTTATGCTCCAGTTTGGCTGGTTGCCCACTGAAAACCCCTTTTCTGCCATTATAAGCACTTCATAACCCACAAGGTTTCTCTTCACCCTACACAGTTCAAACCAGGCAACTTCTGCCCACGAAGTGCCCCAGTACTCCTGGACCCTGATTGCTCTTCTGTAAAGAACCTCCCATTCTTCTCTTCTTACCCATTCATAGGTCATAGAAGGGCCTTGCCAGTGCATATATGGATACTTTACATCAAATTATATTCACATCCTACCATGTCCTTACACAAGTCATCCCATGACTAATTTTAGGTCCCAAAAATGTGCATTGGTGGCAGCGTGGTCTGCCCTCATGAGTGCAAATGTGGGGAAGCACTGAATGCAGGCTGTGGCCATGTGAGCAGGGAATTCTGGAACCTCGGGCATGCAAAATGAGGTGGGTGGGCTCCAAATGAGGATACTTCTTTGGTCCCACTGGAAACAGGAACAAGGAAATCCTAAAAAAGAAAGAAAGAAAGAAAGAAGAAAGAAAGAAAGAAAGAAAGAAAGAAAGAAAGAAAGAAAGAAAGAAAGAAAGAAAAGGAAGCAGGGAAGCAGGAAACTAAGACTGTCTGGTCACCAGAAGAGCTTGGTCAGGAAGGACTGGTTATAGTCACTGCTACCTCTGCTATTGTTGCTAGATTAGGATTCAATGTCCAGGGAAAGGTCTTCTGATTGGACACTCTTGGGTCTCCTGACAGGTCCTAAATAAACTAGATAGCAGATGGAAGAAATATGATGCTACCATAGTTGGAGGGAGATACTAGAAAATGTTCTTCCATCAAGACAATATACAATGGAAGAAGAATCCTCCACATGGATATAAGAATGCCACTGAAAAGGGGAATGGATGCTGGGGAATTACCTAGAAAGTAGATCATTTATCTATAAAATTACTTACACAGCAGAAGGGCACAGCTGCAGCTTTTCTCAGATTAATTAGGTGACAGGACATTCTATAGTCTGAAAATTTGTGCCCTGCCAAATTCATATGTTGAAATCCTAACCCCAAGATGCTACAATTATGAGGTGAGGCCCTTTGGAGTTTCTTAGGTCATGCAAATGGAGTCCTCATGACTGAGATTAGTGTCTTATAGAAGATAGCCAGAGAGATCTCCTGCCCCCTTTTGCCATGTGAGGACACAGAGAGAGTGCTAGCAAAGAACCAGGAAGAGGACCCTCACCGAAGGTGACTATGCTGGTGCCTAAATCTTGGACTTCTCAGCCTTTCGAACTGTGAACAATATATCTCTAAGCTACTCATGCTGTGGTATTTTGATATAGTAGCCTGAATGGACTAAGGCAGTGCAGAAGATAAATGGAGATAGGAAGATAAGTTAGGAAAGCTCTTTACCTTGGATTAAGTAAGTATTCATGGTTACTTCTGAGACCAGTGGTTATTTAGGACAATGGCCCTCACATTCCATGTGGGACTGGGACTCTAGGTAGTTCTTTACAATCCTCTGAATTATGGAATGACTGTCTTGCTCATCTAGTTGGACCGTAGGTGATGGTGGGTAAAGTAGCTTTCTGCTTGCCTCCAGCCAAGAAATACATTTAGAGACACAGAGGCAGACAGATAGTTTTATGTATGGAAGCACTACCCACGGATATAAGAAAGAACATCAGACCCCACCGTGTCTGGGAGCACTTGTCTATGAAGGATTCAGTGGGTCCTTCTGAGAATAGACCTGTCTGTCACAGAGAGGGAGAGAGGGAGAGAGAAAGGGAGAATATATATGCTGAGGGGACCTAGAACACATAACTGCAATGAAAGAATTTATGTGTCAGACTCCTTTCACATGAACTGATCTCAACACGTATGTGAATAAATGTAGGGAAATGGGAGGCAGAAGAACATTTAATTTCATACCTTAACCTGAGAGTATAATGCCTAGCATCTTGTTAAGTACTTCTGAAAATCAAAACAGAAGATCTCTGGGGTTAGGAATTATAAATTTTCTCCTTCATGATCCATTATTTCAAAAGCTATAACTCTAGGGTGTAAATGCCTGTGCTTCTGGGTTGAATAAAGCATGGACTCTACTACAGGTTTTCTCCTTTGAAGGTTGAAGCAATGATGATGTCATGTGCTCTTCTAGCTTCTCATTTTTCCTTTGTCATTCCACCCAAGGCTTCTCTCTTTTTCCTTCCAGCTTTCCTCTTTCTCTAGTTCCTTTCTCAGACTTTGCTCATTTTGTCAATAGGGTAATTATTGTCTTATTCAGAATTGATACCAGGTTGATATAATCAATGCCTCCATTTTCCTCACATCCAATCAGTCACAATACCTGTCAGTCCTGTCAATGTTGTCCATGTGACATCTCCAGCATGCCTACCATTCATCTATCCCCTGCTATCATCATATGGCCTCCACATCCTTATCTATATTATGAAGTTAATTGTCTTCCTTTTTTGAATTTCTCTCAATTCGCTCAAGTCTGTATCTATACTATATTTAGACTAATATGATGTTATTAAACACTATTTTAGAACTACCAAGGAATTTCTCAGTCTTAAGTATAAATTATAAATTCCTGAACTTGGCATTCAAGGCTCTCACTCTATCAGCTACCTACTTTCTTTTCTTCTTGCCTTCTATAGCATTAGGAGCTACACTAGTCCGCTAAGTGTTCCTGAAAATCTTGGGCACATTTTTACCTAATTATCTTTGTTTCTGCTATTCAACCTGCTTGAAATTCTCTCCCCAACCTTAGTGCATTCTTTAAAGATGGTCTCAAACTTGACCTTTGCCTCGGAATATTTTCTTATTGCCCAATTTAGAGTATTTTCTTCTCTGATAACCCATTTGAACTTAGTCTCTACTGTTCTCTCATTTTAATTTTTTAAAAAATATTTTATTTATTTATTCATGAGAGACACACAGAGAGAGGCCGAGACATAGACAAAGGGAGAATCAGGCTCCCCAAAGGGAGCCTAATGCAGGGCTCAATCCCAGAACCCCGGGACCACACCCTGAGCAGAAGGCAGATGCTCACTACTGAGCCACCCAGGCATCCCTCTCTCATTTTAATTTAATCCTTTCTAGCTGTAGTGTTATTTCTCTATTAATAGAAATACCATGTCTTCCATCTAGGTTGTATATTCCTTGAGTATATAACCTTTCTTTTATATTTTTTTGAGCTGAATCTCTAACAACAACAATTAATAAAAAGAATAACACCAACAATCATTAGGTGCTTACTACATGCCTGACCCTGGGCTAAGAGTTTTATGTTTATGATCTCACTTGACTCCTTACATCATCGAATGAGTTAGACACTGTTAATTTTTCCCCTTCACACATAAGGAAGTTAACTAAAGCTTAGAGAAGGAAAGTCACTTGTCTGAGGTAACAAAACTAGGAAGTTGTAATGTCAGCTTTTGAACCTGGATCTTACCTGAAGCAGAGCCTAAACTCATGAACCCTTACCTTTCATTTAGTGTGTGTGCTACATTTGAAGAAATTTCTAGGCCCAACAAAATACAAAATATTGTTTTTGTAAGTTACCCATTCATATGATAACTACAAATAGCTAAAAGTAGTTCAAAGTAGCCTATCCAAAAGGGTGACTTCTTAGGGAGGGACACAACATTCAGAAATCCAAGTACTGCCAGGTACCATGCAGGATTAAGGATGGCTGCCAATTCCTTTCTACTCTTTTCTTTCTTTCTTTCTTTCTTTCTTTCTTTCTTTCTTTCTTTCTTTCTTTCTTTCTGATAGTCACAGAGAGAAAGAGAGGCAGAGACATAGGCAGAGGGCGAAGCAGGCTCCATGCACCGGGAGCCTGATGTGGGATTCGATCCTGGGTCTCCAGGATCGCGCCCTGGGCCAAAGGCAGGCGCCAAACCGCTGCGCCACCCAGGGATCCCCTTTCTACTCTTTTCATTGAGAGGTCAAGTCTAATTCTTCACCTCTTGAAATTAAACTGGACTTAGTGAATTGCTTTAGAATTAACAAATAGATTTGGGGCATAAGAGAATGTAGTGGTAGTTTCCAGCAGGGACCTTAATGGATTTGCAGCTTTCACTTCCTCTCCTGGGATACTTTCTGGGGGGAATTCTGAGCCACTCTGAAACAAGCCTGACTAGTCTGAGACTGCTGTGTTGCAGAGGTCACCTGAGGATGGTCAGGTTGGCAGTTTCAGCTGAGCCCAGACTTCCTGCCAACTTCACCAAGACACCACATATATGAGTGGAGCCATCATGGGCACTTTAGACCAGTCGTCTGCCAGCTGAAGTAACTTCAGTCAAAGGCATATAAAGTAGGAGACCCACCCACCCTAGCTCTGCCCTAGTTCCTAACCCCCAAATTATTAGGTATACTAAAATCATTCTTGTTTAAGGCCCAAAGTTTTGAGTTAATCTGCACAGCAAGTGGTAACTGGAGTAACTAGAATCAGGGATTGCTAAGCATAAACTGTTCTATGGACCTAAAGGATCTTCCATCCCTTTTCCTTGCTAAGTGCCTGTGTCATTCTCCCTTTCTGTGGAATGACTTCCTGTTTTCTTGTGCATATAGCAGGAACCAATCATAGCATAGTTTCCTAGTTTATACAAGAGATAAACTAGTTCAAGAGATAATGGAAAGTGAATAGTACCTCTTGCTTTAATTCTAAATTTTCATAGGAGAGGTTTTTGAAATGGGCTCAGTTTGAGTTGGTTTCCAACCCCTGCTACAATAAGCTATAGCTAAGGAGAGGGCTCATATAATGCAAATATGGCTTCCAGCATCCCCAACAATGTGTGTGTGGTGAGGGATGAAACAATTCTCTAAAATCCTCAGTTATGCTTCACTTAAAAGTCCACCTTCCTTAGTTCTGGATCCTCAAATGACTCCCCTCTCTGCTTCCAGCCTGTGAGGTGTATCAAACTCTTAAAATGTCTCACAGGTTCATTAGAACAATAATGATCTCTTGAGTGGCCTCCATTACTCACTGTCCTCCAGTAGTTCTTTGGGAAGTGTAGGATATTGGCATCTAGATGCAGTCAGCCTTCTCTCCTCTTCTTTCCTTCCCTCAGTTAAATATTCTTCCTGGGAGTAGTGATTGGGATGCTGGTCCAGAGGAAGAGTATCAGGGTGGTTAGGAAGGAGTCTAAAGTATTTATACATTTCATAATATAATATTGCCCAAATATTAGTCATTCATTTCTACATTTTAGATTTGGAGCCATTCACATCTACTATTGATACTAATATTTACTTTATATTTTTAAAAATAAAATCCTCTATTTATTATTATATATGTATTGATTTGAAAGGTAACTATTAATGAACACAGGGTATTGCATGTAAGTGATGAATCACTAAGTTCAATACCTGAAACTAATATTACACTGTATATTAACTAACTGGAATTTAAATAAAAACTTGGACAATAAAAGTAAAAGATAACTATTAGGACTTCTAGGTTCTGAATCAACCTGTACTTGTTTTACTAACAAGTAAAACACTGACCAGACTGAAAAGTCATCAATCTTCTTGGATTCATTTGAGAGGTGAGGACATAGGGTAAACTGCTGCCCCTGAGACTGGAGCGACAGGTGAATTCAAGGAGTCACAGATTACCAGAGCAGAGACTCATGAGTGGAAACTGCCTTGGAAACCAGTAACAGGGTAGGGAAACCTGAACTGCAATTGACAAATTGCTGGAGGCTCAATGTGGCCAACTGTGCAAGTTAAAAACAAGGGACTAAGTCATGGTAGAAGGCACCCTTTTGTGGGTTTTACCTCCTGAAGCTCTACCATGTTCTCACAGTAAATATGAGAGAAAAATCCCCTCAAAATTCCCACAGGAGAGGAATGCCTGGGTGGCTCAGAGGTTGAGCATCTGCCCTTGGCTCAGGGCATGATCCTGGAGTCCTAGGATTGAGTCCCACAACAGGCTTCCTGCATCGAGCCTGCCTCTCTCTCTGCCTATGTTTCTGTCTCTCTCTCTCTGTCTGTCTCTCATGAACAAATCAATAAATAAAACCTTAAAAAAAAAAGAGAGAGATTCCCACAGGAGAAGGGGAGAAGAAATCAAATATACTATAGTACTCCATTCTTAAGGTTCTCATCTTCAGAAGAAACAAGTCAATCCAGAGCCTAATCTGCTTAAGTATTATCAGAACCTACCTGACCTAGGGAAAAGGAAAGGGAAATAACCAACTCTAGTCAGCTCTACTTATGTAGGATAAAGGAAATACTCAATACCTATCCACGCTAGTGATCCATGTGTGAGGAGGGAAATACCAGCTTCAGCTCATGGTAGTTATCTTGTCCTACCTAAGAGAGGAGAACAAATGAAAAACTTATGTGAAGTTCAGTCCAGAAGCATAGGCTTACTAAAAGACTATAACCTATTAATAGGACTGTAGAACACTTTCCTCTCACACAAAAGCCCTATTTATAGTACCTTCTTTTACCCGGCACATCATATCTGACTATCAAGAAAATGTTACAAGGCATACTAAAAGGCAAAAAACACAGTTTGAAAAGCATAGCAAATATCAGAACTAGTTATGGCAGGGATATTGAAATTATTAGACTAGGAAGTTAAATGCTACAATATAGTAAGGCTTTGCTAAGGTAGAAACTATGCAAGAACAGATGGGAAATGTAAGCAGAAAAATGAAAATCCTAAGAAGGAAAAAGAACTGCTAGAGAACAAAAACACTAACAAAAATGAGGACTGCCTTTGATGAGCTTACTGGTAGACTGGACATATCCAAGGAAAGAAACTCTGAGCTTGAGAGATTTTTTGAGTATTACCTCAAAAAATGAAAAAGCAAAGGGAATCAAGACTGGAAAACAAAAACAAAAGCAGAGTATCCAAGGACTGTGTGACAACTGCAAAAGTTGTAACATTTGCATAATAGAAATACTAGAAGGAGAAGAGAGAAGGAACAGAAGAACTCTTTGAAACAATAACAGAATTTTGCCCAAATTAATGTCGTCCAGCAAACCAGGAAGCATAGAGAACACTGAACAATATAAATACCAAAAAACAACAACAAAAACAAAAGAAAGCATCAAAAAGAGTATACATAGCCATATCATTTTCAAACTGCAGAAAATCAAAGACGAACAATCCTGAAAGAAGCCAAAGGAGGAAAAAAACCCACCTTATTTATAAAGAAACAAAGAATTATATTCAACTTCTCAGAAACTAGGCAAAAAATAAGAGAGTGGAGTAGAATATTTAAAACGTTAGGAGGCGGAAAAAAACCCATCAATCCAAAATGCTGTACCTTGTAAAAGTATCCTTCAAAGGTGAAGGAGAAATAAAGAATTTCTCAAACAAACACAAATCGAAGGGATTCATTGCTAGTGTATCTGCCTTGCAGAAATGTTATAAGAAGTCCTATGCAGAGAAGTAAAATGATATAGGTCAGAAACTTGGACGTACATAAAGAAAGGAAAGGATCAAAGAATAAAGGTGAAGATAAAACACTTATTTTTCCTTTCTTTAATTATATATACATAAAAACATATAGATTGATATACATTAATTGATATATATATATATATAAACACATATATGCATATGTATAAGAGAATGAATGACAGCAATGATACAAGGGATGAAAGGGGAGAATTAGATTTTTTTTTTTTTTATTGGAATGTACCCATACTACCTGTGGAATGTAACAGTGTTATTTGAAAGTGGAATTGAATTAGTTGTACATGTATATTGCAAACTCTAGGGCAACCGCCACATAATTTCTTAGGAAGGTGTAATGAACACATTAAGAAAAGAAGAATGGGCGGTGCGTTGGGCGTCCTGCGATTCTCTTGCTTCAACAGTGTTTGGCCGGAGCAGCCCCAGGGACGCCCCTTCTGCCAGCCAACGGCCTCCCTCCAACCTCTTTTCCAGTCGCAACCTTCGGGGCCATCTTCTGCCACCGGCAGCGAACACCCAAGTTTGAATTGAATTCCTTGTCGGGGACCAACCTTGAGCTCCCAGGTTGGTCAGGGTTGTTCTACCGAGGTGGAAGCCGCCGTCAGCCGCCTGGTCCACGTGCACCTGCGGGCCTCCTACGCCTTCCTCTCTCTGGGCTTCTATTTCGACCGCGCCGATGGGGCTCTGGAGGGTGTGGGCCACTTCGTCCGCGAGTTGGCTGAGCACTGAAGATGCAAAACCCTTGCAGCTGCTGCCCCGCTTGCAAGACGTGCAGAAGCCGTCCCAAGATGAGGGCGGGAACACCCCGGACGCCGTGGAAGCAGCCCCGCTTCTGGAGAAGAGCCTGGACCAGGCCCTTCTGGATCTGCGTGCCCTGGGGTCTGCCCGCGCGGATCCCTGTCTCTGTGACTTCCTGGAGAACCACTTCCTACATGAGGAGGTGAAACTCATCAAGAAGATGGGCGGCCACCCCCCAGCCTGGGCTGGGCGAGTATCTTTTCGAAAGGCTCATTCTCAAGCACGACTAGGAGACCAGCAGCCTTTGAGGGGGTCCTCTGGCAACGCCCCCCCCCCGCCCCCCACCGCCCCGGGCCAGGGCTTGTGCCTGAACTTTTTCTGTTTTGTTTTGTTTTGTTTTCAAGAATGTTTTTTTTTAAATAATAAATTTATTTTTTTATTGGTGTTCAATTTGCCAACATACAGAATAACACCCAGTGTTCATCCCGTCAAGTGCCCCCCTCAGTGCCCATCACCCAGTCACCCCCACCCCCCGCCCTCCTCCCCTTCCACCACCCCTAGTTCGTTTCCCAGAGTTACGAATCTTCATGTTCTGTCTCCCTTTCTGATATTTCCTACCCATTTCTTCTCCCTTCCCTTCTATTCTTTCCCCCTGCAGCCACTAGGCAGCTTTTTAACCATCCTGGAGCCCTTTCTCAAAATGTGGACCAAATGGAGACAATAAAACTTTTTGCAGAAAAAAAAAAAAGAAAAAAGAAAAGAGAATGGAGTCATGGAAATACTCAATTAAAATCACAAAAGGTAGCAAAAGCAGCTCTAAGAGGGATGTTTTTAGCAATTCAGGCTTATATAGAGAAACAAAAAAATCTCCATCTAACCTTATACCTAAAAGAATTAGAAATAGAACAAACAAAGCCCAAAGTTGTAAGGAAGAAATTAATAAAGATTGAAGAAAAATTAAGTGAGAGACTAAAAAAAATAGAAAGAAATCAATGAAAACAAAAGTAAAATGAATAAACCTTTAGCCAGACTCCTTAAGAAAAAAAAGAGACTCAAAATCAGAAATGAAGGAGAAATAACAACCCACACCACATAAATACAAAAAAAAAAATCAGAGAATACTATGAAAAATTTATTCCAACAAACTGGAAAACCTAGAAAAAATGGATAAATTCCTAGAAACATAAATCTTCCAAAACAGAATGAAGAAGGAGCAGAAAATTTGCACAGACCGATTGCTAGTAACAAAATTGAATTGGTAATAAAAAACTTCCAAAAAACTTGAGTATATAACCAGATGATTTCACAAATGAGCTTTACCAAACATTTAGAGAAGAGTTAATACCATATTTTCTTTATCCTTTGAACAAGATGATGTATGGAACTGTTAATATACTGCACACCTGAAACTAATATAACATTGTATGTTAGTTAACTAGAATTAAAATAAAAACTTAAGAAAATAATAGTTAATACCTAGTTTTCTTAAAACTATAAAACAATAGAAGAGGAAGAAATACTTCTGAATTTCTTCTATGAGGCCCGCATTATCCTGATACCAAAACCAGACAAAACACTACAAACAAACAGAAAAGCTACAGACCAAAACTCCTCATGGATATAGATGCAAAAATCCTCAACAAAAATATTAGCAAATCAAATTCAACAATACACTAAAAGGATCGTTTAGCATGATTAAGTGGGGTGTATTTCAAGGATGCAAGGATGATTCAATATTCACAAATCAGTGTGATACATCACATTAACAAGAGGAAGGATATCAAATGATTATCTCAATATACATAGAAAAAGTATTTGGCAAAGTACAGAATTTGTTCATGATAAAAACTATCAATAAAATGGATTTAGTGGGAATATATCTCAATATAGTAAAGCTATATATGAAAAATCCACAGCTATCAAATTACTCGATGGTGAAAACTGAAAGCTTTTTTTTCTATAAGATCAGGAACAAGATAGGATGCTCAACCTCAACACTTTCATTCAAGACTAGAATTCCTGGCTATCGCAATCAGACAGGAAAAAGAAATATAAGTCATCCAAGTTGGTAAAGAAGTATAACTGCCCTTATTTACAGATGACATGTGATATATATAAAACCCTAAAGGCTGTACCAAAAAACCCCCAAGAAACAAAAAACCCTAAAGAGTATACAAAAAGCTATTAGAATAAATGATTTAAGTTGCAGGATGCAAAATTAATATTCAAAAATCTGTTTCTATACACTAATAACAAAGTAGTGGAAAGAGAAATTAAGAAAACAATTCCATTTAGAATTGCACCAAACAGAACAAAATAGCTAAAAATAAATTTAACCAAGAAGATGAAAAATCTATACTTTGAAAACTATAAGACGTTGATAAAAGAAATTGAAGATAACAGAAACAAATGCAAAGATACAGCATGCTCCCAAATTGGATCAAATTGTTAAAATGTCCACACTGCCCAAAGCAATTTACAAACTCAATGTAATTCCTATCAAAATACAATTTTCTTTTTTTTTTTAAAAAAGAACTAGAACAAACAATCTTAAAATTTGCATGGAACTGTAAAAGGTGTCAAATAGCTGAAGCAATCTTGAGGAAGAATGAAGCTGCAGGTATCACAATTCCAGATATCAAGCTATACCACAGAGCTATAGTATTCAAAACAGTAAGTTTCTGACACAAAAATAGACATACAGATCAATGGAACAGGATAGGGAACCCAAAAGTAGACCCATGTTTATATGATCAATTAATCTATAGAAAAGGAAGCAAGAATATACAGACCATCTTTTCAAAAAATACTGCTGGGAAAACTAGACAGCTCTATGCAAAAGAATGAAACTGGACCACTTTCTTAATTCCGCCCCCCCCACCACAAAAATAGTCTTAAAATGGATTAAGGGCATAAATGGATAATCTGAAGTCATAAAACTTCTAAAAGAAAACATAGGGAGTAAACTCTTGGGCATCAGCAACGTATTTATGGATATGCCTCCTCAGGCCAGGTAAACAAAAGCAAAAAAAGAAAAAAGCTATTGGGGCTATACCAAAATAAAAAGCTTTTGCACAGCAAAAAATGTGAACAAGATGAAAAAGCAAATGGGAGAAGATACTTGTAAATGACATATTTGAAAAGGGGTTGATATCCAAAATATATAAAGAGCTTATACAACTCAACACCAAAAGGGAAAAAGAAAGCTAAATAATCCACTTTAAAAATGGGCAGAATAGATGTTTTTCCAAAGAAGACACACGGGTGGCCAATAGACACATGAAAAGATGCTCAGCACAACTAGTTATCAAGGAACTGTGAATCAAAACTATAATGAGTTATTACCTCACATCTGTCAGAATGGCTAGTATAGAAAAGTTAAATAACAAGCAGTGGTGAGGATGTGGAGAAAAGGAAATCCTCGTGCACTGTTGGTAGGAATGTAAATTGGTGCACCACTGTGGAAAACAATATAAAGATTTCTCAAAATATTAAAAATAGAAATACCATGCAGTCCAGTAATTCTATTACTGCATATTTATCCAAAGGAAAACAAAACACTAATTAGAAAAGATATACACACGCCTATGTTTATTGCATCATTATTTACAATAGCCAAGTTATGAAAGCAGTCTAAGTATCCATCAATAGGTGAACAGATAAACATACGGTGTGGTGTGGTGTGTGTGTGTATACACACATATATGCATATGTATATTTATATGTATATATGTGTGTGTATATACAGGAATATTAATCAGCCATAAAAAGAATGGTATCTTGCTATTTGCAACAATATGGATGGACCTAGAGAGTATTATGCAAAGTTAAATAAGTCAGACAAAGAAATAAAAATACTGTATGCAGAATCTAAAAAGCAAAACAAAAGGACAAAGAAAAAAATACCCATAAATATACACAACTGGTGGTTGCCAGAGGGAATGGGGTAGGGAGAGGGGTGAAATGGGTGAAGGAGAATGGGAAATACAAGCTTCCAGATATGGAATGAATTAGTCACAGAAATGAAAAGTACAGCATAGGGAATGTAGTCAGTTGGTATTTTAATAGCAATGTATGGTGACAGATGGTAGCTACACTTGTGGCTAGCATAACATAATATAAAAAGTTATTGAATCACTATGTTGTATGTCTGAAATTCATGCAATATTGATGTCATTCACTTTAGAAAGTAAAAAAAAGATTACAAAAATCAAGGAAGAAAAATTACAAAAACACTTTTTTTTGAAAATGAGAAATTTGCTCATTGTGAAACCATACAAAAGATGAGAATAATTTCTGGGAGAGATGATTATTTTGACAAAAAAGTCAAATGTTGTTTAAAGTATGTTCTACTTGAATTTCTGCTGACATTCCCATGTGAGATTACATTGTGCTGAAAAATTAGTGGATGGTTTTTCCATTGGAACAAAATAATTCCAAGCCAAGTGTTGGTTTCTGGTTAAAAATAAAGAGGGAAATACTTAGTTTAAATAAAATGTCCAGTTTAACAAGAAATTATGAGATATATAAAGAAATAAAAATGTATGAGCCATACTCAGGAAAAAAGCAGTCAATACAGTCAATGGAAAATATGTCTCCGGACACATTTTAGGAATAGGAACATGGTTAGCAAAGACTTCATAGCAGTTATTACAAATATATTTGAAGAACTAAAGGAAAACATTTTTAAAGACAAATAAAAGTATATCAATCATAAGTAAAAATTAAATTTTCAATAAGACAAATTATTAAAAAGGACCAAATAGAAAATCTGGATTTAAAAAGTATAGTAACTGAAAGAAAAATTCACTAGAACATTCAATGGAACATTTAAGCTAGCAAAAGAAATAAGTTAAATTTGAAGTCAAATCAACAGAAATTATCTAAAGGAGAGTGAAAAAATACTATTGAGTAGAAATGGACAGAACCTCAGAACTTTGAGATTATATTATGAATACTAACATGTATGTAATGGAGAATGCAAAGAAAAAAAAGAATGGAGCAGAATATTTGAAGAAATCATAACAAGTTTCCCTAAATTGATGAAAATCATTAATCTACATACCTAATATGCTAAATGAATCTCAAGTAGGGTAAACACAAAGAGATTCGTATCCAGACACAGCTTGTTAATTGATGAAAACCAAAGACAAAAAAGAGGCCACTGCTACCTGCAGGTCTTCATCTTTATCAAATCCCTGCACAAAACCACATTTATGATCTTTACTCCTTAGCTGGCATATGATTAGGTCTCTTATCCAAGGGATTGAATTGAAACAACTATCTTATGCAGAAGAACCCTCATGAGCACCTGTACATGGTGTTTCATCTCTGATTGTGGAATAGAGTAATAATGATTGGAACACAGAAGTTTTATTATGAAAGCTATACAAGTTGGCCATATTCAAAGCACCTTCCCTAGCCTGATAGAGTATGTCTAGAATGGACCTTTTGTCTCAGAAGATGTCAGTTGCCTCGACATTTTAGGCATATTAGATTCCCCAGAGAAGGTGAGGATTTTCTAGCTTTTCTGAAAATGGTCATAGGAACATTTATACCTGGGGCCTGTTAAAAGACTTCTAACTAGCAAGAGCTCATCAATACCTGGTTGTTGATGCCTAGTTTCTTTTCCCCAGACTCTCCAGTTGTTCATTCTCTCTCCCCAGACCATCTCTAGAATCGGGGTGATTTCTTTGGGCAGGAAATCCTAACAGCAAGTTTGAGAACTGAATGTTTAGATCAAAGCATGGAGCATTCAGGGAACAGTAGAACCCCAACTCCAGTGCTATCCACTCTATCTCATGTCACTAATTTCTTGGAAAAATACATCTCTTTTAATTGTGCGTCTGCAGTCCAGATGATGATTTATTGGAAATTATGAAGCCTCACATCACTTCATCTGCCAATATCTCATCAATGGTGGGTCTTGCTCTACCTGAAATAGGTTATAAGCTTGGCAAATAAAGATAATAAAAATTTTTCTACTCTCATCTTTTTGGTCCCTTTATCTTCAAAAGGTATTTCATTAACAGGATTAAAAGGGCCTTTTACTGTCCACCAAGCTCTGGGAGGTAGAAAGAAAAATAAATAACAAGCCCAGGACTGAACTCAGCTTCTAGGAGAAATTTAAAGCATCTAATTTCCAACAGGGATATTGCAACATCCTTATAGATTTAAGGTGTTACTTAAAGGTAGGAATCAGGCCTTACTTGTCTTTTAATGATAATACATATTAGATTCTCAGTCTCAATGTTGAAAGTTGCAAAATAGCTGTTTTGAAATATAATAATCAGGCATAATCTTCTTCTTTTTCCTTTTTCTTTTTGGCTTGTGATTCAAATCAAATCATTGGTCTCTGGGCAGTATTGATTATAGAGTTGTGAAACCTCCTAAAATACATGTTTACTTAACCATACTGGATGTTGAAGCTTCACAAATGTTTAGAATCTATCCAGTTTCTTCTTTATGGTTCCTTAATGAAGGATCTATTTGTAGTGCAGGCAGGACATTTCACAGTGCATTAACATATATTGGTACATTTTTAAAAATTTTAAATTTTTATTTATTTATGATAGGCACACTGTGAGAGAGAGAGGCAGAGACACAGGCAGAGGGAGAAGCAGGTTCCATGCACGGGGAGCCCGAAGGGGGATTTGATCCCGGGTCTCCAGGATCGTGCCCTGGGCCAAAGGCAGGCGCCAAACCGCTGAGCCACCCAGGGATACCTATTGGTACATTTTTAAACGCTACATTATTTACAAAGGTACAGCACAAATAGCACAACTTAAGTGTACATATTAACAATGATTTTCACTTTGCCAAAGTGAAAGTTTTAATAAACAATTCCTTAAATGCCTTATAAGCTAAATTCATTAAATGTTCACTTTTCTGTTCTTTCTTGTTTCCTTTCCCATTGTGTACTTAATCTTTCTAGCTGGTTTCTCTCCTCCATGTGAGAGTGAGAGAGATAGGGAAGAATTAAAACCACAAAACATTCTTTCATACACAATTATTTTCCTAGCCAGTTTCTTTGGTAGTGACTGTCTCTGGTCCCAAGACTTTATATTAGCTTTTGCTATCAACTTGAGCTTATAAGAGTATTTTAAATTTTTATTTTCCTCTAGTCTTTTAAAGATATTTTCTAGAGTCTTTATTCCACAAGCCATAGATGGACAACTTTAATGTCATCTGGGAACTTATTAAAACTATGCTATGTCAGGTCCTATTGCTTACAGGGTTTTCATTTATCAAGAACAAAAGGGATTCATATGAACATTAAGGTTTGAAAAGCACTGTTCTAACTCACTGGTTCTCGAAATTGGGTATACACTGGAAATATCTGAGGGGTTTTCAAAAATATTGATATTAGGTCTAACATTCAATTCTGGTTAAATTAGTATGGACATTGCTATTAAAAAAATCCCCAGATGACTTTAGCATGCAACAATGTTTGAGAACTACTGCTATCACACATGTTACATTTAAAGATAGACAATAATACCATAAATAAACTTTAGATCATATGCCTATGTTCTCTTCTCAGTACAAGCCTACCTGGGAGATCAACAGGTAGGCTATTAATATTCCCATTTTACAACTGGAAACAATAAGATTCAGGATGAATAAGTTACACAGGAAGGATAATTTTGATGGAGTCCACTCTATAATGTACTCTCCTGATGCTTTTTCTATACTACCACATTGTCTTTTACATTAGTAAGACACAATGTACTATTTTCAAAACTTAGACAATGTCTTCTTCAACTGTAGTTGTTTCTGACTTTACCATCGAAAGCTAGTTTTATTAAAATAACTTGCTTTTCTTTTCTGGGTAGGTTATTCTAGAAACTTGTTAAGTTGCAATAAAAAGAATTCTAACATGATCTCATCATTATTTAAGCAGTTTACTTGTTGTTTTTACAATTAGAGATCGAAGTTATTGAAGTCCACTGGCCAAAAGCTACTAGGAACACCCAGCAAAAAAGTTTGATTTATTTCACTTGCATAGAATACCTTCCAGATAAACTGTAGGGGAGTGTTGGGGGAAAGGAGCCTAGGAAATGTTGTTTAGGCTTGTACTGGATGATCTCAGGAGAGATTAAGAAAGCAGGGACTGGTTCTTGTTTGGAAGCTTTCAAGCAGGAGTTATTGTGTATGTTTTATTGAGGAGCTGGGAAGATTATAGGGGGCTAGAGTTGTTTGGTAAAGGAGCATCAGGATCATGTATGTTAGTCAGAAGATGGGGTACATAGTAGCTTGTGGTTGTAGTGTAGCCTTGTCTCTGTTGTATTCCAAATATGGTCCTAGGGGATCCCTGGGTGGCTCAGCAGTTTGGCGCCTGCCTTCGGCCCAGGGCGTGATCCTGGAGTCCCGGGATCGAGTCCCACATCGGGCTTCCTGCATGGAGCCTGCTTCTCCTCTGTGTCTCTGCCTCTCTCTCTCTCTCTCTCTCTCTCTCTCTCTGTGTGTGTGTGTTTCTCATGAGTAAATAAATAAAATCTTAAAACAAATATGGTCCTAATGTGTCTTGTATTAGTCTTATTCATATTCTGTAAAATGTCACAGTCTGGCTACAAGGATATTATTTTCTTTACTTTGTAAAATTATTATTTCGTATGTCATTAAGTTCTGATAACTCTTAAAAATCCTAGTAAGAAAAAAAAAGGAAGGAATATAAATTCCCATGTCATTATGACTACTGAGCTCTCAAAATGGATATACTAGGGATTTCTTTTGGAAGTAGATTCTAAAATATTATTATAAATCAAAAAGATTAAGGATTTATAACCCAAAAGCTTTTTAAAAATATTGCATTTGGTTAGTTGAGAAAGTTTTTTTCTGTTGTTCTGTTTTGTTGTTGTCATTGTTGTTCTGTTGATTATATTCTAGGTATATCCAGTGGTAAAATATTATAGATAAAAGCATAAAAACAGAGTAATTCCCAAAAGAGTAAAGGAAGGGAAATGGAATTGGAAAACAAAACTATCTTAGTCAATTAAAAAAAAAAAAGCAACAGTAAAGGAGATAATTTAAAAGGAGAGAAAAAAATAGAAAGCATCAAATAAAATGATAGAAATCAGTTCAATATATTAGTAAGCACAATGAATTAAAATGGATTATGGCTGTCAATGAGGAAATAGACTATCATATAAAAATTTTAAAAATTCAACTCTATTATATTTAAAGGACACTAGACTGTGGGAAGCTTGAAAGAAAAATGATGAAAAATAGGTATGACTGCCAAGTACTAACCAAGAGAAAGCTAAGTGATAAGATGGATTATACTTTATGATCAATAAAGAATATGATTATCTATAAAGTAAATTACTATTAAATGCTGATATGATGGGTTCAACTTACTAGAAAGACATAATTATAAAATTCTATTTATGTGTGTGTGTAGTGTATATATATGTATTATATATGTATATATATGTATGTGTATATATATGTATATATATAATATATATACTATATGGGCACACTGATAGATCCACCATTATGGTGGAATTTTTCAATATATCTTTCTCAATTTTAAAACACACAGATGAAAAATTAGTAATATACAGAAATTTGAATAATATATATATTATATGGGCACACTGATAGATCCACCATTATGGTGGAATTTTTCAATATATCTCAATTTTAAAACAAACAGGTGAAAAGTTAGTAGGATACAGAAATTTGAATACACATGTAGCAACATTGCTTCTACCAACTAGAAAATATATATTTTTTTCAAGCACATATGGAACATTTATAAAGCAGACCTAATACTAGCCTATAAAGCAATTATTAGTAAGTTTCAGAAGAGATGTATTATTAGAACATATTTAATAATCACAATGTATTTAGAAATACCTTTATTTATTTATTTAAAGATTTATTTATTTTTAGAGAAAGAGAGAGCATGACTGGGGCAAGGGACAGAGGGAGAAGGAGAGAATCTTAAGCAGACCCTAAGCTAAGTGTGGAGCTCAATGTAGACTTGATCTCATGACCCTGAGATCATAAGCCAAAATCAAGAGCTGGACATTTGACCGGTTGAACCACCCAGGTACCCATATCTTTTTAAAGATAAATTTAAATAAATAAATAAATAAATAAATAAATAAATAAATAACACTAAAGAGAAAGTTAAATAAAACCCTCTAAAGTTTTTATCTTGAGGTAAATAAAGAAAATTATAACAGAAATAAATACTACATCTGAGTGATAATTAAAATATTAATACATGTGGTATAGTCACTTAATGGTATATCACAGGGCAATGAAAAGTGACAAATTATAGTGATATGGAAACACATAGATGAATCTCACCAACATAAAACTGAGTAAAGAAGCCAGATACAAAGGTTTATACAATCAGTGATTTCTTCTTCACAAAGATGTAAAAGGCAAAACTAATGAATGGTAATCGATGTCAGAATCATACATCCTTTCATGAAAGGACATCGACCTGGGGAGGCTGTTATCTGAGGTCCTGACAATGTTCTGTACTGTGATCTGGGTTGTGATCACATGGGGACAATACCTCTGCTACTACCACAACTAGCGCCACTTCTAGTATTACTTTCATTTTATAAACATTCCATATTCTACAAACTTATGGTTTGTGCATTTCTATCCTTCAGTAGAAAATTTCCTTTAAGAAAGCAAGTAAAACTATAAAATACTATAAATACATACGGGCTAAAACTTCTCTCTTTAGATAAACAAGATAATGGTACACCCAAAACTAAGAAGAGCAGTTACCTGAGGAGCAGTGGAAGATTGACATGTGACCAGGAAGGAATGTAGGACATCATTAGAACTGGTGATGTTCTAGGCCAGAGTTGGCAAACTCTCTCAAGAAACAAATAAGTAATTTTGCTTTTGTAGGACATAAAATCACTGTCGCAACTATTGGTCTGTGTCATTGTCACAGAGTAGCCACAGAAAACACATGAATGAATGGGCTTGACTGGGTTTTAGTAACATTATTTGTAAAAATAAGTGATGGCCTGGATTTGGTCCACAGGATAAAGTTTGCTTGTTCTCATTCTTCACAGATGATCAAATGGCCTTATTCACAGTTTACGTTATTCTCTGACGTTATTCTCTGAACTTTCTATACTTTATAATTTATATCTGCTTTACTTATATGATTTTACATTTCAGAAAATAGGCATCCACAAAACTCATCCAGGAAAGTATGAGAGAATTTAATGTGAAAATGCATTTAAGATGGAGTTCGTACTTTATTTTTTTTTAAGATTTTTTTTTTATTCATGAGTTATACAGAGAGAGAGAGAAAGGCAGAGACAGAAGGAGAGGAGAAGGGAGGGAGAGGCAGAGGGAGAAGCAGACTCCATGCAGGGAGCCCAGCGTGGGCCTGGATCCCGGGACTCCAGGATCAGGCCCTGGGCTGGAGGCAGGTGCTAAACCGCTGAGTTACTTGGGCTGCCCGAGTTCGTACTTTAGATTTCAGTTGTATACACTGTGCAGATATGTTACCATCCTTGTCTCTTGGGTAATTGACCTTGAACAAATGATCTAACCTCTGTTTCTTCACCTATAAGATGAGGACAAAAATTCTGTTTTTCATAGCTATTAAAACTAAATGAAATAGTGCAAATAAAATGCATAGCACTCTATCCAGATCCTAGTGAACTTCCATGCTGCTGCCACAGCACTATGACTATGGCTATTGTTGCTGTCACTGCTGTCACCTTCACCACCACCACCACTATTAAGGCTACTACCACTACTGTGTTGGTACTATTAACCTCTAAGGTCCCAGTTCTGTTTGGTAGAAATGACAATAAGGTAAACTCTAAAAGTCCTTTTAGGTCAGTGTCCTAGACAGGAGCTGAGTTAGGTTTGACATGTACTTGTCCAGTTGAAATTAACTGGTGTAATGAATAAATAAGAACAATAATATTCAGCCTATGTATTGTTACTGAATATATTCTAATGCCCTTAGGGGTGCATGAGGACAGTTTGCTTCCATTCATATTTCAAACATATTCATAGCACCATTCTTTTACACTGGATATGAAGAAAATACTTACTGAATAATGTGCTCTGTTAGCCTCAACATCAAAATGTTGATAAATCCTTAATGAGCTAGGCTTTACTGCAGAAAAGATACTGAAAAGAGGTCAGGAAGGGAGTGGGGCAGCAAGATAAGTGATGCTATGCAGCTAAGAATTTAGTGTTGCTAAAAAGTGCCGCCATTGAGTGTATTGACTTTCCTGGTAGACCCAAATTCCATCCTGATCCTGCCACTTCCTAACCAGGTCACTGATGGAGTTACTTAAAGCTAGAGCCTCAGTTTCTTAATCTGTAAAAAGGAAGTGGTCATGAAAAGTACCTCTTAATTTTGAATACATGTCAATCACTTTGCTTCCTGCCTGTATTAGTAAATGCTCAAGAAAGGGTCTTAGTATCAATAAATACTCATCTGTTTCTTTCACACATGGAGGGCAGAGGACAAATTTTAAAATCTGCAACATTTTGAAAGAATGCTCTTTTCTCCATAAGGGTTCAAGGCTGAAAGAAGCTACCATGCATTTGTTTGTGCTCTGTGCCAAAAATTGGTCTAGGGATTTTATGTGTATTATCTCACTTAATACTCACAAAATCTTGCTGAGGTGGACATTAGTATCCCTGTTACAGAAAAATAAGCTCATTTTGAGAAAGGATGGATAACTTATTCCAGGTCATGCAACTGGGAGCTTAATCAAAGACTCTGACTTGAAACCCAGTACTTTTATCAGTTCATCACATTGTCTCTTTTTCAACAGATCCTTTTGTTTTTCAATAATGTTTCAGTGGTTCAAACTGTGTATACATCATTGCACCTGTCACTTGGGTATTGGCTTCTGACCCACTAGGCACTCTTATTCCAAGGTCTGAGGTTACCACATTCCTCTCAGCCCAGAAGTTAACATTATGAATAAGAAATCTGCCTGTTTCTAGTTCCATTGTAGGAACAGATATCTCTTAGAGGAAATAGTTGTCTGTGTATTCATTCAGGATAGACTTCTTAGTGATAAAGACTGCATGTGTTTTGCACATTTGAGCCCCCTTCTTTGGAAGGGCCATTACAACTACATTTTTATTTATTTATTTATTATTTTTTTAAAGTTTTTTATTTATTTATGATAGTCACAGAGAGAGAGAGAGAGGCAGAGTCACAGGCAGAGGGAGAAGCAGGCTCCATGCACCGGGAGCCCGACGTGGAATTCAATCCCGGGTCTCCAGGATCGCGCCCTGGGCCAAAGGCAGGCGCCAAACCGCTGCGCCACCCAGGGATCCCACAACTACATTTTAAAATAAACCCAGCATGGAAACATTTTTTGATACCTTTCGAGAATAAAAATTACCTATTACCAATTGAAGAATTATGTCAGATAACTTTACACTTAAAGGAAAATAAAAGCACTGGAAACAGTGAGAAACATTTTGTCAACTGTAGGACCTTGAAGTCCTGGTACAAGAGTCTCAATTTAGGGAGGGTAGACACAGTAAGACTACTTCCCCTTGCATATGTCCCATCTCCTGAGAATAGATTTGGCTTTTGAAATGACCCTTACTCCAGCTAAGAAAAATCATAGTACTCTGCATACATAGAATCAACATTTTGTGATGATATCCTCTCATCAGCATTCATGAGTTGTTTTTGTGACTGCAGGTTGATACCTTTTCACTGTACCATTTTGCTCACTTCTACTTCTGGCTCATATGCTTTGTGTGGCTGGAGTCCATAACACCTATAAGAGTGGAGAGAAACTAACTGGTCTTCAAAGCAATCACACCCATTGAGTGATGTTTACCTTCATAAACCTAATTAATGAGCATTCCCTTCTCTATTGACTTGGCAAAGTCATCTAGTTTATATGTGTGAACATTTTTTTAATTAAAATATGAATGCACACAAACAGAGGAAACTATAATAACTGAGCAAGTACTCTGTGCCAGGTGTTATATGAGGTGTTTTATTATGTCATTTAGGTTTTTTTCAAAAGAATTAATTAATAAATAAATAAAAAGAATTAATTAATTAATTAAGGGGAGGGAAGCAGAGGGATAGGGACAAGCAGACTCTGTACTGAGTGTGAAGCTTGATCTCATGACCCTGAGGTCAGGACCTGAGCTGAAATCAAAGAGTTGGCTGCTTAACAGATGGAACCACCTAGGCATCCCTGTCATTTAGTTCTTAACCCTTACAGCAGTGTTATTATTCCCATTCACAGTCAAAGAACATGGACATATGGATACTGGGCAACTTTTTTCCAATGTCCTGAAGTCTTGGAAGCCAGATTCAAATAGATATGCATTTTCATAATCCCATGCTTCCTCTCCCCTACAAATTTTGCATTTTCATCTTCATATGAGCTTTTGAGGTAAGTACTAGGGTTTTTTTTTTTAAGATTTTATTTATTTATTTATTCATGAGAGACATAGAGAGAGGCAGAGACATAGGCAGAGGGAGAAGCAGGCTCCCCATGGGGAGCCCGATGCAGGACTCCATCCCTGAACCCTGGGATCACGACCTGAGCCAAATTCAGATGCTCAATCACTGAGCCACCCAGATGCCCCAGTACTAGTATTATCTCCATTTTACAGATGAGGATACTGATGCTGAGAAAATTTAAGTAAATTGCTCAAGATGAGTTTGTATATACAAGAAATAAAGTCTCCATCCAAGTATGTTTGACTCCAACAAATTATAAGTATTAGCAGTGGCACTTGGTATTTAGTATTTGTTTTTTAATAAAATACTATCTTCAGCTAAGCCAATTGTCCATTGACTTGCAAATTTCAGATAGAAAGACTGGAACTAAATCAAGCTGGAGTCATCTTTCTGTATGGACAGAGAAGAAAGTACTCTGAAAAGTCTGCTCTGATTAGCCACTCAGCAAACCTCTTTCTCCTACTTCCCCTAATCAAGGAGTCACTGACTTACACTGAGTCTTCACAGCTTGGTTAAGAACTATTGTGCTTTAATTGAGCAATGGAAAGAAATTGCAAAGAAAAAAAAAAACACAGCAGAAAGTGTTTTGCTTGCTAACTCATTACTACCTTTCAGAGAGCATAGTGACACCTGCGGTGTAGAGAACAGGACAGTGGGAAAGGATTTTGAGATCTGATGGTAAATTCTCAGGTTGAGCTGAATTTGAACAGGTAAATCCAATTCTGCTATATTACTCACCTGCTGGATGATCCACCCACGAGGCTGGGGAGGGGAGTTAAACTCATGGGATGTTGAAAAGATTAAATAAGTTTATACAGGTGATGTATTTGGCATAGATTCTGGTACATAGTAATAAGAATGCTGTAATTGTCCATTATTATCATTATAGCATCAGCCAGGGCAGAGGGTTAACCATATCAGATCAGACTGGAGTATATTTTGGTTCATTCATATGCTTCCCTTTTCTCTTATTTCTGAAAGGAAAGAGCGGGTGGTGAGGGGCATGAGGAGGGTACACAGGATCCTCTTGAGATGCTGCCTCCAGCTTTTCAGAGTAGCTGCTCTGCAGACCAGGTGTTCCAGTCACCAAATCTTTTGCAGGTACTTAGCAAATCAAAGCTGACAGCAGGAGGCTGTCAGACTGACATATGATAAACACCCTCTGTTATTTAGCACTTTAACACGGGGAGTGTGCTAGCAGGATGAGTTAATTGCCAAGCTATCAACAACTGAGCACCCTGGAAGCCAGCTGAGAATGGTCTAAGAAACAGGGCCCTGGGGCAGTGAGAAGTTTTCAAGCCTGAAGAGAAAATTGGGTGGTGATGGCCAGTGAGGGGATTGGCTGGCAATAATACAAACTATATTAACCAATTCTTGACAATGTGATTATCTACAAGCGGATAAAAAAAATCACAAACCACCACCAAATGAATAGGTGTCAGAAGGAGCCCTAGAAATAATGTAATAAAAGCCTTTCATTTTATGGGCAGGAATTGAAACTAGGAGTGAGGCAGGGGTTGAAGGGCCAGAAATGGACTGAAGGTTAGAGAGTCAGAGACAAAGCTAGCACTGATAGAATGCTGAGTTTTTGAGTCTGACTTCAATTTTCTTGCAATCATATGGTCATTTTCTATGCTTTGCTATTAAAATTTTGACTCTGGCATATCTTGGCCTGGTCAATTACTAGTTCTGTCATCTTAGGCAAATTATTTAGTGTTTCTGGGCCTCATTTTTCTCACCTCTAAAATGGCCTAATATTAGTACATATTCCAAAGGATTATGACAATTAAATGAGCTAATACATGTTAAAAGTCTGAAAGTTTGTGAAGGGGTCAATAAAATTCATCTAATGCTATTATTAATGGTCCCAGATTATTGGCCTTTAATTTCTTGGTGATGTAGTTTCGGCTGAGATTTTTGTGGTGACTGAGGACATGGCCGAAACACCAACTCTCTGATAATTGCCACAAAAGTCCTCTCTTGTACTTCCCAAACTCATACTGAGGGAGTAAAGCTGTCAACAGAGGAAAGCCCTGAACCATTATTGTAGAATTTGGTTCTGGTCTCATCTGTGGATTAATCACTGGGTCAACAACAAATAATCCACTTCTTTATCTGTAAAGGGGATAATTAGGTCAATCCCATTGTGTTATTGTGAGAATAAAAATAATATAATGCATGTGAAGTATTTTGTAAAATCTATACAAACTGTAAGCTTTTTAATTTTTAACCCAAGACTTCTGATACCTCTGTTTCTCTCAGATCCCTGTTTGTTCCACTATCAAGTCCTACCAATCCTACTTTTAAAATATATCTTAAATCCAACCTCTACAACTACCACTTTAATCCAAGTCCTTGTCATTTTTTACATGGTCACTTTCAATAGCCTCCTAATCTGTCTCCCTGTGCTCAGTTTTCCTCTCTTCCAACTCCATCTCCACAAAGCAAATTGGCACTTCACTGCATATGATTATTCAATGGGTAAGATACAAAAAAACCTTAACATGATTATAAGTTGTGTCACCTGATCACCTATGCTAGCCTCCTCTCATGACCTACTCCTCACTTAGGCTTGCGTGTTTTCAAATACTTGATGAAAACATTATATTTCTGTATTAGAAAAACCCCATTGTCCATCTCTTGAACCTCCCTTACTGCTCATACAAAACACTTCTGGTTACCAAATACGTGAGTTTTTGCCCCCAACACTAAGCAGTGTTCCACGACTCCAGCTAGGCATCCTACAATTTAGGGCTAACACTATCTCCCTGGAGGTAGCATCAGGTCCCCACAATTTAAGGGCTCAGTCCTACCGGGCCCCTCACCCCCTTCAGATGCCAGTCACAAGCCCTAGTTTATCACTGCTCTGACCAACCAGCTCTAGATTAGAGGTTCCACAAGACTCAGAGAAACATTGTACTTACTAGATTACTGGTTTGTTATGAAAGTAAAAAAACTCAGGGATAGCCAGGTGAAGAGATGAATAACACAAAGTATGGGAAAGGATATGGACAGTCTGTGCCTCTGAGTGTACCGCTCTCCCCAAATTCCACGTGTTCATCAACCTAGTAATTCTCCCAACCCTCTCCTTTTGAGTTTTTATGGAGGCTTGATTATACAGGCATGATCAGTTTACTTGTTAGCCATTGGTGATTGAACTCAATTGCCAGCCCCTCGCCCCTCCCTGAAGGTCAGGGGTTAGGACTCTAAATTGCAATCTCCAATCACTTGCTTGTTCTCCTATTTTCCAGTCCCTATCCTTAGGTGCCTCCCATAAATCCCTTCATTAACACTACAAAAAACAGCTTTAAAGTCCCATCGCAGGAAATGCACAGGTTTTGGTATCTCAGTGCCAGAAACAGGAAGATAATATATAGATATATATCTTATTACAAATCATAATGTCATACTTTCCCACTTCACAATATTGCACATAATATTTCTTCTCCTTGAAATGATCTTGTTTCCACTCTTTTCTGGAATAATTTCTTATTTTTGAGGCCTCAGTTTAATTGTTGCCCCAGGGAGGACTGATCTGACCCTGCAATCTAAATCAGCAGCCTATTTTACCTTATGCATTTCTTTACCTTATGCTCTTACTTTGTAGCACTTAACTTTAAAATTGTATGCTGATTTTCTTTTTTTAAATGTAATTCCACCACTGAATTGCAAGCTCTATAATGGAAAGGACCATATGTGTATTGCACATGTTTGTATCACTTGAAGTTAGTACAATGTCTGGTATTTAGTTAAGGACTCCCTTTGATTTTCAAGATGGAGAGCTGATTAAGGGCTGAGAGGAAAGTTGTAGAGAAACTTCTCACCTCAAATTCATCACTGAAATTCTATTTCCAAGTAGGATAAAGTAAGTAGTAAGAAGCTCTTGCTTCTATGTAGCAACCACATATAATGGAATCAAAATTTAGAAATATAAAAAAAAATACATTGGAAAAGTATGGTAGCAAAGATAGGTAGGTAAAATTTCTGATAGGTAACAGACCCTTCTAGGAGGACTGAGATCAAGGTTCTTTTTCTTTTTCCTGGAGACATTTGCCAAGCTGGGAGGAGGCTGTTAGTCTGGCTTGCTATTGCCAGAGGGGCACTTCTAAGAGAAAGACAAACCCTTGGAGCTTCCGAAGGCTATGGTTGCTGCTGTGGCAATGTGAAATCTAGAACACTTCTAATTCCGTGCTTGGTACTGACACCAGGACACTCCCCTCCCAACCCTTGACTTTATTGAGGCATAATGAATAAATTAAAAAATATTTTTAAGATTTTATTTATTTGAGAGAGAGACAGAAAGAGAGCAAGCATGAGCAGGGGGAAGGGCAGAAGGAAAGGGAGAGAATCTCAAGCAGATTCCCCACTAAGCATGGAGCCCAACATGGGACTCAATTCTATGACCCTGAGATCAAGGCCTGAGCCAAAATCAAGAGCTGGACACTTAACCAACTGATCCACCAGGTACCCCTGAACAATAAAAATTTTATGTATTTAAAGGGTGCAAAGTGATGTTTTGATATACACTTATACTGTGAAATTACTGCCATAATTAGGCTAATTAATATACCCATCACCTCACAGTTACCTTTTTTCTTGCTTGCTTGCCTTTTCTTTTTCTTCCCTTTTTTTTTGTGGTGAGAATACTTGAGATCTACTCTTCCTGAAAATTTCAATATACAGTATTACTAACTATAGTCACTATGCTTTACTTGGGTCTCTAGGACTTATTCATATTATAGCCAAAAGTTTGTAACATTCGACCAACATTTCTCTATCCTTCCCTCTGCTCCCACACACTGGTAACCACTATTCTAATCTCTGTTATTATTATTTTGACTTTTGTAGATTACACATATAGGAAAGATCATGCAGTATTTGTCTTTCTTTCTGGCTTATTTCACTAAGCATAATGTCCTCTGGGTTAACCCAAGTTGTAGCAAATGGAAAGATTTCCTCCTTTTTTTTTTTTTTTAAAGGATGAATAATACTCCAGTTTGTGCATATATTTCACCTTTTTTTATCCATTCATCTAGCTATGGACACTTAGGGTATTTTCAGAACTTGGCTATTGTGAAAAATGATTTGATGAACATAGGAATGCAGATATTTTAAAAAATACTTCATTTTTTCTGAAAATATACCTAAAAGTGGGAAAGTGGATCATATGATACTTTGATTTCTTTTTTAAAGATGTATTTATTTTTCAGAGAGAGAGAGAGAGAAAGAGAGAGAGAGAGAAAACGCAAGTTGGGGGGAGGGGCAGATTTCCTCACTGAGAAAGGTGCCTGACACAGGGCTCAGTCTCATAACCCTGAGATCATACCCTGAGCCAAAATCAAAAGTTGGATGCTTAACTGACAGAGCCATACAGGCAGCCCGATACTTTGATTTTTAATTCTTTGAGTACACTCCATACTGTTTTCCATTCTGGCTGTGACAATTTACATTTCAACCAACTATAAACACAGATCCATTTTCTCCACATCCTCAACAACATTTGTTATCTCTTTTTGAGGATAACCATTCTAACAAGTGTGAGCTTATATCTTGTATCTGTGGTTTTGATTTGTATTTTCCTGATGATTAGTGTTATTGAACATCTTCTTCATGTACCAGTTGGCCATTGTATGCTTTTCTTTTGAAAAATTTCTATTCAGTTTCTCTTCCTATTTTTAATTGGAATTTATATTTTATTTTATTGCTATTATTATGAGTACTTTGTATAGTTTAGACATTAGCCCCTTTTCAGATATATTATTTGAAAATAGTTATTTTCACTATGCATTGCCTTTTTATTTTGCTGATTGTTTCTTTTGCTATGCAGAAGCTTTTTAGTTTGATACAGTGTCACTTATTAATATTTGCTTTTGTTGATTGTACTTTTGGTGTCAGATCCAAAAGGTCATTGCCAAGTGTCAAGGAGTTTTGCCCTTATGTTTTCTTCTAGAAGGTTTATGATTTCAGGTCTTATGTTTGTAATTTATATATTATTTATTGAGTTAGGTTTTGTGAGAGTATAAGATGGAGGTCCAGTTTTATTTTTTTGCATATGGATATTCAGTTTTCCCAATTCTATTTATTTAAGAGACTATTCTTTCCCCTTGTATATTATTAGTACCTTGGAAAAGATTGGTTGACTACATTTGTAGTAGGCTGTAGTGATATGAGAGTCCAGGAAACTGAGAAAATAAAAAGAAATATAATCTTGGATATTTTGCAGGGCTAAAAGACAAAATCCCACCATGGAGGTATCAAGAATGAGTACACAATTGTTCTCACTCATGAGGCATTAAAACTAAACATTGAATGTAACTAAAGCTGTAACCAGTCCTGGCTCTGTTCAATTATTAATTTAGTTGAGGTGACAAGCCCTTCAATCTGTGCCTAAAAGAGGAAAAGGAGTACACTATTTGGAAGAAAAATAACATTAATCTCAGTTCTGTAATTCTTTTATATAAAATATCTAGTATGCAATAAAAAATTGCTAGACACATGAAATGTTAGTAGAATGTGACAGATAATTAGGAGGAAAAGTTACTAATAGAAGCAGACCCACAGAAAAAGCCAGATGTTGGAGGAGGCAGACAAATAACATAACTATGATTAAAAAGTCAAAGAGAATAGAAGAGGGACAATATAGATCAAAAGAGAAAAAATACATTCAATAGTGATATTTTAATCTATAAAACAGTGGATATTCTAGAATGAAAAAATATACTACTTGAAACTAAGAACTCATTGGATGGGTTAAACAGCAAGTGATAAGCAGTAGAAGACTTTTAGTTTCCTATTAGTAAACTCAAAACAGGTCAATAGAAAATATACAATTGAAGCTTGGAGGGAAAAAAGATGAAAGGAGCATGAACAGAGCATAGGAGACATTTCGGACAAGTTTAACTTTTAACTCTGCTAGACTCCCAGAAAAATGAGGAAGAGATAAATAAATATTTAGAAGCAATATATGAAAATATAATGACTGAAAAATTTCCACAACCAGTTGAAGACTTCAGCTTATACTTCAAGAAGCAAATTCCAAATAAGATGAAATAAATTGCACCCTGGAACCATAACATTCCAATGCTAAAGCAAAGAAAGAGGAAAACATTTAAGCAACAAGAGACATAAACAAAACAAAGCAAAACAAAATAATAGTAATTTTATAATGAGGAATATGGAAGCCATGAAAGATAGATTAACTTTATATTGCATAAAGAAAAAAGTTGTATCTATCAAAACATCTTTAAAAAATGAATGCAAAATTTAGAGATATTTCTAAAAAACAAAGTTGAGAGCATTTGTCACCAACTCATGACACTACAAGAGATATTAAAGGAAATTCTTCAGAATAAAGGAAAATTATCCTAATGGAGGTACAAAGCTATGAAGAATTAAGAGAAGCAGAAAAGATAAATTTATATTGACTGTTTTTAGCAATAATAATTGTATTGTGGAGTTTATACCATGTAGAAATAAAATATATAAAAATAATAGCTCAGAGTTTGGAAAGGGGTAAAAAAAATTAAACTGTGGTAAGACTCTTATAATATTTGAGAAGTACCAATAATTTTAGGTAGAATATTTAAGTTCAGTACAACAATTATAATCTCTAGGGTGACCACTAAAATAATAAGGCTACAGTATAGCCAAAAAGCCATAGAAGAAATAAAATAATATGGAATGTTAAAATAACATGGAATAATAAAAATACTTCATAAAAAAGAATGTAGAAGTAATAAATAAATAAATAAATAAATGGAACAAAAAATGAATAAAAGAAAATGAATACCAAGATAGTAGGCTTAAACCAAATTATGCCAATAATTACATTATATGTATAAATGGACTTAGCAATCCATGTAAAAGACATAGGTTGTTGACTTACTAAAACAAGCAAACAAATGAGAACAAAAAACAAACCTACAAAACCAGCAAGCATATCTATTCATAAAAGCCACATTTTAAATGTAAGGTCATTGCATGTCTGGCATTAAACATGTGGAAAATGTATACTGCATAAATACTAACCAACAGAAACTGTGTGTGGCTATATTATTATTAGACAAATATAACTCTAAGGCTGGAAGTATTATTAATCATAAAAAAGAATATTTCATAATAATAAAAGTTAAACAGGTAGATATAACTATGTTTTCTATGCACTTAATAACATAGCTTTAAAATATATAAAGCAAAAGTTGACACTAGAGGAGAAATAAGTAAATACACAATTTTAGTTGGAAGTTTTAGCATATCTCTTGTAGTAAGTGATAAAAAAGCAAACAAAAAAAACAAAATATAGAGTTAATGTTTGCAAAGACATAACACTTAAAGAAGTACAGAATACAAATTACTTTAAAGTACATATAGACTACTTACAAAAATAGACATTTGCTTAGGCCAAAACCAATACATTTCAAAATATTGAAATTGTACAGTGTATGTCTCTTACTACAGTAGAATTATGGAAGTCAACAACAGAAAGATAATTAGATTATTCCCAAATGCCCAGATGTTACGTAGCTTACTACTTAATAGCTTATTGGTCAAAGAAGTCACAATGAAAATTAGAAAATATTTTGAAATTGAGTAAAATACAAAAATGACATAAATCCATTTAAAATTACTGTATAGCCAAGGTGGTTGAAATTGAAGATTTTTAGAAGTGAAATAAGATTGAAAAATCCTATGGTTAGACTGCATTTTTATTTGCGAAGGCTGCCATAAAAAAACACCAAAGACTGGGTGGCTTAAACAACAGAAATTTATTTCCTCACAGTTCTGGAAGCTAGAAGTCCAAGATCAAGGGTTCCAATAGGTTTGGTTCTTCTGAGGCCTCTCTCCTTGGCTTGTAGATGGCCACTTTCTTACTGACTCCACATGGACTTTTCTCTGTGCACACACATCCTTAATGTCTCTTCTTATAGGGATAGCAATCATGTTAGAGGAAGGGCCATTGACCTCACTTAACCTTTATCACCTCTTTAAAGGCCCTGTTTCTAAATATGGGCACATTGGAGGTTAATGCTTAAAACATACGTCTTTCGACATATGAAGGGGATATAATTTAGTCCATAACAGACAAAAACATCTTGGTCAGGCTTCTCTACATCATAAAGGATGGCAAAGATAAGAGGCAGAGCTTAAGACTAAAGGGGACAGCCCGGGTGGCTCAGCGGTTTAGCACCATCTCCAGCCCAAGGTGTGATCCTGGAGACCCAGGATCCAGTCCCATGTCAGGCTCCCTACATGGAGCCTGCTTCTCCCTCTGCCTGTGTCTCTCTGCCTCTCTCTCTCTCTCTGTCTCTCATGAATAAATAAATAAGAATTAAAAAAGAATAAAGGGAAACTTCTTAGTAAGACAGAAGTTCAGGAAAAGAGAAAACACAAATGAGCTATCGTCCACAGTCAAAAGGCCACAAACAGTGGCAACAATAGTATTACTAGCCGTTAACATTGTTGCCTGCTTTTTGTTAGGCTTTTCTTGATGATTAAGTGAAATAATCACATAACACTTCAGCAAATTTCAGAGCATATACCAAGGATTCAATAAATGCCACACTTTGTTATTATTTCTGAGCTTTGTTCTCGTTTGTGGAAGAAAGGGGCAAGCAGTGTCTCAGGAGCTGAATTTTGTTTAAAATGTAGCTATTAAAAATATATGGTGCTGTGTTATCAAGTTTGTTTTCAAGAAGTATAATGGCAAATGGAGGTTAGAAGGAGTCTGTTCATGTATAATAGAAAGTATTGGTCGTCATGGTGAATCAAACCTTGAAGTAAGCAGAGCATGTTTCATTTTATTTTAACTCTTATCCAAATGTCTATAAAAGTATTTTCTCATTTGGAAAAGAATACAAGTAAGCTATGAAAAATTGATTTCTCACTAACAGGGTATTTGGCAAATATGATGTAAATATGTATAAGCAGGAGAGCAAAAACTGGTTTTTGTTTCATTTTAGTTGAGAGTAAAATGAGACAGAATGGAATTGTACCTGGGCAAGTTTTTGCTTTTTGTCTTCCAAGGTCTCTACCACACTTTCCATTCCAAGGATACAGATAACAACAAGAAGTGCTCTTTATTGAACACTTACTATACACCACACACTATAAATAATTTTCTTCCTAAAGAAAATCCACTAAAATAAGAACAACACATTAAAATAGAAAATAGAAAACAGTCTCAGGGGGATTAAGTGACTTGCCCAGGTTCACACAACTGTAAATGGGTGAACTAAGATATAAACTCAAATTTGCTGAATTGAAATTTCATCTTCTTTCCGCTAAAGAAATGTTTGTTTACTGAGTGGTTGTTGGGTAAAGAGGCAGGACTAATGACATGTTGCAGCATTGCTGAGTATAGATTCAGAGCTTTCTGAACTGGCACTTTGTCCTCTGCAGGAGGCCAACTGGGTTGTCCACCCTTGACCTTCCCATATATTCATCCTTCCCTACCCTTCTCTGTGCCAATCCAATTTTTCAAACTTTTAGGTCCAATCTCAGGACTTCAGCAAAAACTTCCTAAGTAATGTTTCTATTTCTGTCAGTCCCCAGTCAAAGTTATCTTCCAAATACTGCTGCCATCCTTAGGTTTTCTGAAACACAGCCTGGAAGTTGTTACTTCTTTGCTAAAACTACAGCAACAATAATATCATCCCCCTGCATCATATACAGAAAAAAATTTCAATTCAGTCCAACCTGCCTTTCTTACCTACCCTTTCACTCTACTCCCATATTTACTGGGGTCCAGATACTCTGAGATAACTTCTTTACACTATGTAATTATGTCCTATAATTCCTCTCTTCCATGCTTGGTTTATGCTGTTCTGCAGCTATCCTCCCATATAATATACCCCCATCTATCAAAATTCCTCTATATACTTTGAGGCCAACATCAGTGCAGCTCCTCTTTCCAGAAATCTGGAAATCTTTCCAGAGACCCAGAGTTTCTCCAAGAGCACTCTCTTTCTTTACTGTCACATTTGACATGGCTACCTTATTGATTTCCCAGTAGATAAATAGTTATAAAGACAATGACCATGGACTTCTCTTATTTCTACTGCTTGACAATAATCTCTACTCAATAAGTATTCACTTTGGTTGAAGAGATAATTCTGTGATAAATGCACACCACAGTCAAAATGACTGTTTACCAAATATGGTTACTATAGAATTTGGGCAGAAAGGGAGACAAGTGGCTTGGTTTTAAAATGTTTTTTGATCAAAGTTTGTATATCTTTAGTCAGAATTTCTTTCTCTTATTGAAAGAATATCAGAATGACTTCTTTGGCAAGTTTGTGTTGTGAAAATCAAAGTGAAGATTAGAGAGTCATTTTTTTTTTCTCTAATTAAAAACTGCTTCATGAATCACAGATGAAACAAACGAAAAAATGGGGCAAAGGCAGAGTGTTGGAAACACAGAATGTTAGAACTCCCATTCATTTTACACATAAGGAACCTGAGGTATGTGAAATGACTGACCTAAAATGATTCTTTTATCAAATACTTGAATTTTGATAATCTAGTGGAACATGTAGACTAGACTAAATTAGACTAAAGCTTGACCTGGCCCCCAGTTTCCAGTTTTCAACATTTTGTCCATAATTATTTTTTGATTGACAGAAATGTCTCTGAAGCCAGGAAAAACAGGTTTTGATGATTTACTAGTTATGGCCTTGGATCAATTAATGAATTTGTCTAAGAATCATTCACTCAGCTGCAGAAAGAGAAAAGTAGCAGAGTTTACTTGCTAGAGATGTTATAAGGATACAGTTGAGTGATGCTTGTAAAAGGTTCAGATCAGAGCCAGGCACATAACTGAGTACTCAGTGAATATTACTGTTACTTGCAGCATTATGTTTTATTGTCATTATCACTACACCACCACTACCTTACCATTTCCATTTGTGAGGTCGTAGGCATAGACATGGTCTCAACAATGAATGTAATCTAGCTAGGGGCTTCCAGTATTTCTCTACCCTCTGTGTTAAGGATTACCTTCTGGGCTTGTTAATAAAGACATCAGGTCTTCCAACCTTGATCCTTCACACTGGAAATTCTGGTGCCATAGATCTGGGTTGGGGACCAGGAACTTGGTTTGTTTGTTTTATCTATCTATATCTATATCTATATCTATATCTATATCTATATCTATATCTATATCTATCTATATCTATTTATCTATCTATCATCTATCTATCTATCTATCTATCTATCTATCTATCTATCTACCTATCTACCTATCTACCTATCTATCTATCTATGAGAGAGAGAAGCAGAGACATAGATAGAGGGAGAAGCAGGCTCCTCTCAGGGAGCCCAATGTGGGACTCGATGCCTGGACCTGGGATCACACCTTGAGCTGAAGGCAGTTGCTCAACTGCTGAGCCACCCAGGTGTCCCCAGACACCAGGTTTTAAAAAGTGATCTTGATGATTGCCTGGAAAGAGAGGCTTGCATCTCACAAGGCAATCTCCTCACCCTTTTGACAATTCCATGATCAGATCTGATAAAGCGGAGAAAGAGAGAGCAAAACAGCTGCTGCTTTTTTGTGAGAAGTGTAAATAGGTTCTATTCCACAGAAACATCACATACCAAGGAGTCATGTGTCAGAAGCTCTTTAGGATACAAGTTCATATAGTCTCTTCCAACAATTCTATAAGGTGAGCATCTCTATCTCATTCTATAGATGAGGGAGCAAACAAACAACAAAAACAAAACAAACAAACATGGTAAGTCATTTGCCTAAGATCATACAGTCAACGATTTAAAAAATGCCAGGGTCAGCATTTAAATTTTACTTTCACTGCTATGAATCTCTCTTCTCCAATCTTTGAAAATATGCGGAAGGTAATGAAAATCTGAAGATAAAGAGCTGTGAGATGAAATCCTTTTAAAGTAGGGAACGTGCACTAGACATGGTTTAATTTCCTATGCCTAATATGGTATCTCACTGATGATAGGTGCTCAGTAAACTTTTATTGAACGAATAAATTAAGATCTTTCCAAATTGAAGCAATACAGATCATAGCTTAAGACAAATTATTAAATGGGTGATATTTATTGGAAGTGCTTTCATGTTTTCCTTCTGCTCTCCCTTCTCTTCTAATTATCCAATATCCTTGGACTTGGCCTACTCAAACCCTGACTCTTCAGAGACAGGGAACCATATTTTCAAGCTCTTCTGCTTGAGATTATGTAAGTGTGAAAAGCCTTTTGCACATAAAATTGCTTTTTAACTAGAAGGTTGTAAGGCAAAATAACAATTTGAAAAAAATTAAGGATGGAGAATATTTAAGAAGTGAAAAACAAGAGATATTTTTAGGGCACATTCTGTATGATATTGTAATAGTGGATGAAGGACACTATGAATTTGTTTAAGTGCCCAAAACTTTATAGCACAAAAAGTGAACTTTAATATATGTAACTTACATACAATTTAGAAGATTGGGGGGATCTCGGAAAGGAATACAGAGAATGACAAAATAATCCCACTGTTAAAAATGTACGAAATAATCTTACTTAAGGGCAGGGGGCAAAAAGGTGCTGTCCCAACTAACTCTGAAAATGAGTAGAACCTGTAAGACTAACGGCAAAAGAAACCATACATACGTACCGTATTCTAGATGATAAGGTTGTTTCCCATGGGAACATGGTTTAACAATTCTGAAACCACTTTACATGAATACTGAAATGGAATGGAACAATTAAATGGTGGGTGTGGGGAGCCAGGTTTCTCACTATTGGAGTAGGAAGTTAGAGATAAGCAACATTAGAAAGGCTAAAATAAACATGTGGTAATGGATTATAGTTGGAGACGTAAGTATGAACTCCTATTTAGTTTAATATAGGTACTAATAGTGTCATGTAGAAATACTTATAGGTATGTGTATACATATATATAAATAATATATATGCAGATGTATTATGCACATACTTAGATTTCCTTGTTCAGTGAGCTGAGAAGGCCTATATGCAAGCAATCCCCATAGAAACCAGAATAACTAATGCTAAAAAGAAATGGAACTCCATGGAGAAATGGCTGATTTTAGAATTGTGGTAGGAGATACACAAAATGGGCTTAGAGTGTTTTGTGCCAGAATGTTAGATAGTGTTTAAAAACAAAACAAAACAAAACCCCCACAAAGATGGGATAATGTCAAAGGGACACAGGAATCAGCTGAAAGGAACTCTAGTAGTCAAAGCCAGAATAGTTTCAACAATAAAATAAATAAATTAGTATTTGATTATAATTCAAAGCATGAAGTAAATATCCATGAGTCCATACTGATGTAAGCAAGTAAACAATGATAGAAGTGATAAATAAACACGTGCTTAGATAAATAAATAATTGAAGGTAAAGAGACAAATCTCCTGGCCAGAAGGATTTCAATGAATTTATTTACATATTCTGCCCTTAATGTATCAATATTGGTTCATCAGTTATAACAAGTATGCTAATTAATGTAAGGTGTTTATAATTGGGGCAACTGGGTTGTGTGGACCTTCTCTGTACTATTTTTGCAATTTTCTGTAAATCTAAAACTTCTGTAAAATTAAAAGTTTATTTAAAATAGTATGGAAAAATATTCCTAACTGAAGTGAAAATCTGGTTTTATAATGCTCTTGCTTCAGAGACATCTGTTAGCATATTTGGACTTGCATGTTCAGATATGCATTTGGTGCCAAGAAAATGCTTCCAAAATAATGGCCCTTGAACAAAAAGTCAGCTTTAGTAAAACAGCTTTGTGGTTTGCAGTTTAATGGGCTGGAGCCAGCTCCTGTAGTTGGTAAATAGAATCCCTCTCCTATTTGACTTGTCCAATTACAGCAAAAACAGCTCATCAACATTAGGGATGGTTTTGTAAGAAACCATCTTTCTTATTGTAAGAAAAGAATAAAAGGATGATTGTGTAACTTAGTACCTGTCTCAGTTGGTTTTTAGACTTTAAGTTTTTCACCAAGGAGAGAGGAAAAAACACTTTGGAGTAGTGATCTGTTTGTATATTTTTGTACTTAGTATATCATCTTTCTCCTATGTTTCCATTACCAGAGTTTGTATTTATTGGAAAGGGAACACACCCAACTGTTTGTTTAAAGATCTGATTTAGAGTCCTTTTCATATGAACGTATATTGTAAAAGACAATCCCCTTTAATCCTTTGGCTTGTGGGTTTCTGTGTATATGTAAAAATACCTTTCCTGTTTCTATAATTTTACCTTGAAATGACTGTTTCTAATAAATACTAATGTTTAAATGCAATTAATACTTCAATAAGTTATTGAAAGAATGAGACTTGGAGTGTCAATGTAATAAGTAAACGTTTAATATGGGATTATTGGGGTATTTTGTAATTAATGTATTGATTTAATCAGTAATTATAATCTCTCAGCAAATTAGTGTATTAATATGTGCATTTAAACATAAAAATTATATGCTTTAAAATAACTAAATATTTACTTAGCTGATTATCAGGATTATTTGAATAATTTAAAATTGGTATTTTTCCCTCATGAATTTAGACAGGAATTCCAGACACTCTTAAAGTGTTCTATTTTACTTTAAATGGAGTGATGGGGTGAGAAAAAATGGTATAGAAATTATAAAGATTTACATTTTTGTTCACTTTTGGGATTTTACCCTTTTTGGAATTACCATTCTCAATTTTGCAGTCAAAATTGTACTCATCTTTAAGGTCCAGCCTGTTGGGGTACCTGACTGGCTCAATTGGTTAAGTGTGTTTTCAGTTCAGGTCATGATCTCAGGGTCCTGGGATCAAACCCTCAAGGTCCTAGGATGAAGCCAGGTGTTGGGCTCCCTGCTCAGCAGAAAATCTGTCCTTCCCCTGCTCATGCATGTGCTCCCTCCTCTCTCTCTCTCTCTCTCTCTCTCTCAAATAAATAAAATCTTTCAAAAAAGGTCTAGCCTGTTAACTGTATATCCTGGAAGAAGATCTTATATTTGTCCAGGTATATGTAATGTCTCTCTCTTCAGAAATCCTGTTAGCTTCTTAGATAAACTGATTACAAACATGTGAAGAAGAATTATAACCAGTCTCAAGGGAAGAGACTACAGATAAAACTAAGTCACATATTTTTGTCTTGATGGCCACACATAGAAAATAAGGTAAAATAATGTGAAGGAATGTTCAGTTAAAGATTATAAGTCACAAGTCTGATTGCATATCTTTGTATCTTTAAAGGTCTGATTTGAGACTGTTAGTACATACAAAGGAAGTGGGTAGCTTTCACTTCCCTTAGGGAGTTATTAATTAGATCATTGTTCAGGAATTTTATCAGGAATTCTAGTTACTTTGTAGGAAGAGTTGTAGATTTTGTCATGCAAAAAAGTACTGTCTCAGATGAGGTTTAGGAAAATTTCCTTTCTCTGCACTGGATGACTCATCTCAAACCAGACTGTATAAAACAGAAAGCAGAGAAATAAACACGGAAGGCTTTCCCTTACCATTAGTTTATTAGAAGAATTCTTAAAGGGAACAAAATTTCTTTTTCTCTCTTTAAGGAATTTTCCACAGATATGGACAGGTAAATCAACACAATTTCTCTTTTCTTCACTATACTCTTTTCGCTTTTGGATTCCATGTGAGCTCAAGGAACAGAACATTTACCTGCATGAGTAACTAGATAATTTTATACTTGTGTGCTTTCAGAAACATTTTTCTGTTTGTGCTACATTAAATCAAAGTGAGAGAATGAAGGAGCTCAAAATTCCAGTCATAAAATAGCATACCAATATCACAACTAGCTGCAATAGATGAGCAAAGACTGCTGTTTTTACAAACTTTCTTTGCTATCTTATAAATTTGGGTAGCTTTTTGCCCCCCCAGTATTAATTACAAACACAAAAAAGCACAGGTTTTCACAAATCAGTTCAATTTTCTGTATATACTTTCAAATGTTTCATTCACAATTAAGGGATTATAGTCAATTTCAGTTCCTTTTTAACAAAGAACTCTGAAATTTCTGGATATTGAGATTTTCATTTTTTTCTTCCTTTATCTGAAATGAAGATAATTTCATTTGCAACAAGGAAAATATTCTCTTATTTTCATTAAGAGAATATTTGAAGCATATGCTTACCACCAGCGAAATTATGCAAGGCAATGAGGGAAATTCAGAATAACCTTGAGTTACTAATGCTTTTGATGAAAACAATATTGATGTTGAAGTACCAAAATGAACTTAACACTGAAAAAGATGATAGCAACCCCAATTACAATTAGAACTCCATATACTCCACTCTGAGTAACTGACATACTGAGCAGACAAAAAGTCAGACAGGATACTGAAGATTTAAGAGCAAAATTAATGTTTATATAATGGATAACTGTACCTAAAATTTGACAATATGTATTTTTCTCAAGCACATAATGAACATTTAAAATAAACATATGCTATGCCATATCAACAAACTTCAAAGTATTAGTATTATCCAGATCACATTCTTTGAACACAATTCAATTCATTAAGAAATCAACAATAAGAAAAATAACATGAACAATCCCTTATGATTAGAAATTAAAAACAAAATATATATACTTCTTAACAGTCAATGAATCACAAAAGAAATCTTAAGGGGAAATAAAATATATTTATAATTTAACTACAATAAAAGTACTACCTATAAAAATCTGAGGGTACTGGTAATTCAAGTTTAATTTGCCCAATTGAATGTTTAGTTTTGAAAAAAGGAAAGCCAAATATCAACAAATAAAAGATCCAACTAAAACATTAGAAAAAGAATAAAAAATAAAGAAAGTTGATATTAAAATCAGTAATATAGGGAAAGCAGAAGGTAGCAAAATAGAAAGATGCAATAGAGGCAACTTACAAAACTGAAGTTTGGTTGTTTGGAAAATTAGTAAAATTGATACATTCCTCCTGGGGCTCTTCCAAACAGAGGGAGAAGAGGAACAAATAAAATAAAAAAATGGAAAAGGGGCATAACCATAAATCCTACAGATATTAAAAATATACATATATTATGAAAGGATTATATGAACAACTTTTGGTAAACAAATTTGAAAATGGACAAATTCCTAGAAAAAGTTTACTTAGTCAAGCTTACTAAAGAAAGAGGATATTTGTTTAGTTCTGTAACCCCCGAATATATTAAACATGTGGTGAAAAAATTTCCCTCCAAATAAATTCTCACTAATACTCAAGTGATCTTCTAGGCAAGTTCTAAAAATTATCTGAGGAACAGATGATTTCAATCCCATGCAACTAACAACAATTAATAGAAAAAGAAGGACTGCAACTCCAGTTCCATGTATATAAGGCCAATATAATCTTGAGACTAAAAGCTGATGAGGAAATAAGAGAAATGAAATTTACAGTCCAGTTTCACCCATGAACACTGATGCAAAATCTTAAACTAAATAGTAGTAATGGAATCCATCAGAGCACAAAGAAAGATAAGTGTTAAAAAGTAGATCAACCACAACTCTATGGTCAACTAATATTTGATAAAGCAGAAGAGAATACCCAATGGAAAAACGACAGTCTCTTTAACAAATGGTATTTGGAAACCTGGAAATGCAGAACAATGAAACTGGACTACTTTCTTATATTATACACAAAAATAAATTCATAATGAGAGAAAGATGTAAATGTGAAACTGGAATCCATCAAAATCTTAGAGGAGAACACAGGCAGCAACCTCTTTGACCTTGGCCATAGCAATTTCTTACTAGACATATCTCTCCAGTATTCTGGTGACTTCTTGACAGGGACTTTAATTTGTTCATTGTTAGATCTTTAGCACTTAGCACAATGTAGGTCCTTTGTAAATATTTTGTAAATTAGTTAATGCATACATATCATGAAAATTACACCAGCAAGATAATTACTGACTTGCTTTTATTTAAATCATATAAACGTACAAGAGGTTGCTGTCTGTGTTCTCCTCTAAGATTTTGATGATTTCTTGTCTTACATTTAGATCTTTCATTCATTTTGAATTTATTTTTGTGTATGGTGTAAGAAAATGGTTGTTTCATTCTTCTGCATGTTGCTGTTCAGTTTTCCCAACACCATTTGTTGAAGAGACTGCCCTTTCTCCATTGGATATTCTTTCCTGTTTGGTCAAAGATTAGTTGATCATATAGTTGTGAGTCCATTTCTGGACCTTGGTCATAGCAACTTCTTACTAGACACATCCCTAGAGGTAAGGGAAACAAAAGCAAAAATGAACTATTGGGATTTCATCAAGGGAGAAGGCTTCTGCACAGTGAAGGAAACAATCAACAAAACTAAAAGACAGACTACAGAATGGGAGAAGATACTTGCAAATGACATATCTGATAAAGGGTTAGTATCCAAGATGTAGAAAGAACTTATCAAACTCAACACCCCAAAACCAAATAACCCAGGTAAGAGATGGGCAGAAGACACAAATAGACATTTTTCCAAAGGAGACATCCAGATTCTTAACATCATTCATTATCAGGCAAACACAAATCAAAATCACAACGAGCTACCACCGCCTCACACCTGTCAGAATGGCTAAAATTAACAGCACAGGAAACACAGATGTTGGCAGGTTGTGGAGAAAGGGGAACCATCTTACACTGTTGGTGGGAATGCAAACTGGTGCAGCCACTCTGAAAAATAGTATGGAGGTTCCTCAAAAAGCTAAAAATAGAACTATCCTATAACCCAGCAATTGCACTACTAGGCATTTACCCAAAGGATACAAAAACACAGATTTGAAGGGATGCATGCACCCCAATGTTTACAGAAGCATTATAAACAATGGTCAAACTATAGAAAGAGTCCAAACATTCATCAGCTAGTGAATAAAAGAGATGTGGTATATACATATAATGGAATATTATTCAGCCATCAAAAAGAAAAGAATGAACTTTTGCTGTTTGCAATGATGTAGATATGATGTAGATGGAGCTGGAGTGTATTATACTAAGTGAACTATGTCAGAGAAAGACAAATACCATATGATTTCACTCATAAGGGTAATTTAAGAAACAAAACAGATGAATATATGGGAAGGACAAAAATAAGAGATAGAGAGAAGCAAACCATAAAATACTCTTAACTGTAGAGAACAAACAGGGTTGATGGAGGGAGGTGGGTGGAAGATGGGTTAAAAGAGTGATGGGTATTAAGGAGGGCAATTGTGATTAGCACTGGGTGTGCTAAGTGATGAGTCACTAAATTCTATACCTGAAACCAATTTTACCATATATGTTAACTAACTAGAATTTAAATATAAAAATGAGAAAAATTTAGGTCAAACCAAAAATGCAAGATGCATTTAATAACTTTAAAATCTTATCAATATAACTAATCACATCAAAATATTAAGAAGAAAAAATTATCATCTTCTGAAGAAAATACATATAATAAAATTTAACCTCCATAGATGAGAAAAAATGTAGCAAATAAAAATACAAAAGAACTTTTAACTGAATAAGGTCATCCACACAAATATCTATTAACAAACATTATATATAATAAGGAGAAACTTAAAACACTGTTTTAAGATGAGGAAAAAATAAAATGAGACTGCAGAATTTTCTCTTCAACATTATATTGGTAGCTTAAGCTCTAGAAGTAAGGCAGGAAAAAAGATACAAATATTGAGAAAGGAGGAAAAAAATTCTATCATTATATGCAGATGATAAAATTATCTACATAGAAAACCCAGAAGAATGTACAGACATATTATTAGAATTTATAAAAGCATTTAACAGTTACTGGATTAAAAAAATAATGAACAAATTCCAAAAAAATTTCTTTACATCTCCAATAAACAGAAAACAATTTAAAAATGTCACTTAACTTGGATATTACCTGGAGATAATACATGTAAGTTATAAATCTAAAAAGATGTAAAGTCTATTATGCAGCAAAAGGTAAAAACTTCATTCAAAGGCATTTAAAAAGACATAGGTAAATGGAGAATTTTACCATGTCCATGAATTAGAAACTATTAGAAATATTACAAAGACATTAATGCTTCTCAAATTGACCTAATCCAAAGTAATTCCTATAAAAATCCCAATAGCATGTTTTGTGGAAGTGGATAAGTTGACTCTGTGTTTTATGCATAAGAAAAAAAGGATCAGAAGATAGCCAAGATATTTCTGAAGATGAATAAAATGGGACAACTACACTAGCAAAAACAAAGACTTAAAACCAAACTCTAAGTCTTAACATAACACTACTACAGTCGAGCATGAGAAATGAATCAATCAAATGTAACAAGAGTCCAGACATAAGATTGCATATAAGGAAATGTGATTTTGACAAAAATGGAGTTAAACATCATGGGGAAAGAATGAAGTATTTAAAAAAAACAATAGTGGAACAATTTGTTATCCATAAGGAAAAAGTTGAACTTTTAAATCACATCTTTTTTTTTTTTATTTTAAGGATTTTATTAACTTATTCATGGGGGAGAGAGAGAGAGAGAGAGAGGCAGAGACACAAGGCAGAGGGAGAAGCAGGCTCAATGCAAGGAGCCTGACCCCTGGGCTGAAGGCAGGCGCCAAACTGCTGAGCCACCCAGGGATCCCCTCAAACCATACCTTCGAAAAATTTAATTCTAAAGGCAAACATTAATGCTTATGGGAATAAATACATAAGACTATCTTATAATAAAGGGCTAAGTAAGGATCTTAAAAACAAAAACACAAAAATGTAATTTGAAAAGATTGACATATTTAACTTCATTAACAATAAAATGTGTATTCACCAAAGATATGATAAGGATATAAAAATATAAATTACCTGTTACAAAAAGACATTTAATAAAGTAGTTTTTTCTGAATGTTATGGGATTTTACAAATTAACAAGAAAAATGTAAACAATCCAATTAAAATTGATAAAGGACTTAAGAGACTTTGCAGAAGAAACAAAATGGCTAATATTTGAAAATAGGTTCAACATCACTATAATCTTCAAAATACAAATGTAAATGACAATGAACTTCTGTTTTACACTCATCAGATAGGCACATTGAAAAGTTGGACAATAACCAGTATTGGCAAGATTGTGTATCAATGGAATTGCTGATATCCTGATGGCACTATTAATAATATAAGCTAGGACAACTACTCTGGCAACAATTTGGCAATGTTTTGTGAAATTGAAATGCTTATTCACCACAAACCAGTAATTTTTGGAGAAATCTTGCATATATGTTTTAGGAATTAGGCTTAAGTATGTTCATTGGAATAGCAGAAAAAGGTGGAATTACTGAAATATTGACTGAAAAAAGGAAAATGGAAAAATAAAATGGTGTCTATTAAGGTGTTCTAGGCAGAATTGAAAATAAGTGAATTAAAGCTATATCCATCAACATGGATAATCTCAAGAATGTACTATTGAGAAAAGACAAGTTACCAAAGAATTCCTACAGTGTTGTGCCATATACATCAATTTCAAACACATGAAAAATTAAATGATCTGTTTGGTGATGCATACACAACAAAATTTTAAAACATATAGTTACAGAATAGTAAAAGTGAAATTCAGGACAATGATTAACTTAGGTGGTTGTGCAAGGGGAAAATATGATAGGGCTTATATGCAGTTATAATGTTTTGACACTTAAACTGGCAGTGGGTATATAGGTGTTTGAATTATTGTTATTCCAAATAATTGGCACATATTATAAATACTACTTTTGTACATATCCAATCTTTAACACACACACACACACACACACACACACACAAATAACAAAAAAAGAAAAGTCATTTATATAATATTAGCTCTTACCAGAGAGGTCTTGCTAGACAACAGTAAAATAAAAGTAACTAAAAAATGAATTATCTATTTCATAATCATTTAAAAATCTGATGATGACTACATAGGACAAAGTTTGGCGATGTTGAAGTTTGAGTTGAAAGATAGCAGCCAATCTTAAAAAGATTCACTTACTCCAACTATTAAATGGCTCATTTCAACATGTACACAATATATAATATACTTCATCAATGGCTTGGGAGGCTGAAGTTTATGTAATTCTTTCCTTAACTGTTATTTATTTATTTATTTATTTATTTATTTATTTATTTATGAAATATTTTATTTATATTCAATTTGCCAACATGTAGTATAACAGTCAGTGCTCATTCCCATCAAGTGTCCTCTTTAGTGCCTATCACCCGGTTACCCCATCCTCCACCCACCTTCCCTTCTGCAACTCTTTGTTTGTTTCTCAGAGTTTGGAGTCTCTCATGGTTTATCTTCCTCTGTAATTTTTCCCCACTCAGTTTCCATCCTTAACTATTATTTAAAACAAGAAAATAAGTGCCTTCATGATTTTGTCGTTTTGTCACTTTATAAAGGTGTCTTAAGTAGTCCTAGAGTGATGAAGTCTGAAATTACATTAATTTGCAAAGTGATTCATGATAAGATAATTATTGAAAATATTTCAGGCCTAGATATAAACATTTTAGTGCACATGTGATTGACTGGAAAGCTGACTAGACATGAGTAAATGAGGCCAAGCTGTTAAGGAGCTACACAACAGTGAGAAACTTGATCATGGCTTCTAAGTTTTCTGAGTTCACCCCTGGACTTCATTGCTTGAGTTTCTCTTCTGATGTCATAGAATGTACAACGGCTACTTTGAAATGGTTTTAAAATATATTTTGAATACAAGTCTTTTAGAAAATTCATTACCAAAGGCCTCATCTTCCACTCCATTATTTTCTGCCTTAGCCAGCAGAAGGAGCTGATGACTGTGAACATAGTCAGGGATTGAATTTGTTTTTCTTTAGGAGAAAAAATCAAATGGATCACAAAACAAAGAGAAAAGAACTGGATCAGGTACATTTTTTCAGTTTAATAATCAAGAGAGACTTACGGTATTGGTTTAGGAAGAAGGTGTTTTCTCAAGTCTATACACTTTTAACAACCATTGCAAAGCAAAAAGTGTAAATGTTTTTACTAAGCATAAAATTATTGCTGCAATATAAAACAAGTTTGAACAATGGAAGAAGCAAACTAGCCATGGAGATGGCAAGTCATTTGAGATTCTTGATTCATTGAGATGTAATGAAAATAAATTATAAAAAAAGAAAGAAAGAAAGAACGAAAGAAAGAGAAAGAAAGAAAGAAGAAAAGGAAGAAAGAAAGAAGAAAGAAAGAAAGAAAGAAAGAAGAAAGAAAGAAAAAACACTCCTTGTCAGTAACTTTTAATTGCTCTTTCTCATTGTCTTTCTCACATACACCTTTTGATGGCCATTGTGCTGAAAAAGTAAAATCAACTACTTCAGTCTAAGATATGGCAACATTTTAATTTTGAGAAAAGAAGGTGCTTGTGGAAACTTTCATCAAGCTTTACTGATTCTTTAGCAGCATTCTGATCACACTGGCATAGCTCCTGAAAGAGTAAGTGTACTGTTTTTATTTAGACCCACAGGCCTATTTTTGCATCTGCTAAAATATTTGCTCATCTAGCTTGGACACCATCTTGTCTCAAACATTTCAGAATGGAGCGTATCATTTTGGAAAGACTTTAACAATTTTCTTTAGAGAATGTTAGAAATGAAAGAGAATTTAGGAGACAGTTCTGCACTTCCTTTCCTCTCTCCTTTTATATTAAGTAGAAGGTCCAGAAAAGTGAAGATGAGCTCAAGGCAAAATTCTCTTATAGCTGGTTCAATCACTGGTGTATCAACCACCTTTATATACTGAGGGAAAGGGCAAGAGGCGAGGACCTTTATAAAGCAGAAATAGGATATCAAAACAACTCAAAACCTCAGCATTTTCTGAGAGCTGGGGATTTGAGTAATGATGGGGGAAAGTAAGGTCAAAGCACAACCCTACTTCCCTATATCTTCTGTGTACACTTCCTGCCCTGATGTCAGCACAAGGGACATTGATTTATACCCTATATACTCTCTTCAATGTCTCAATCTGCCAAGTCATTACCCTTTCCTGTGGTTGCTATCCCTTAATTAGTATAGATACATCCTTGATAAAGGAAGGAAGGAAGGAAGGAAGGAAGGAAGGAAGGAAGGAAGGAAGGAAGGAAGGAAGAAAAGAAGAAAAATCTATTTGAAAAATATTGTATATTTAGTTCCTGGAAAAATCCAACAATTAGGGTGTAAATCATTTAACTTACTTAAATTTCAATAAAAATACAAATAAAAATTCAAATAAAATACACAATTGTATGCTTTCTGGAGCTGCTGGAAGTGATTCCCTTATTCACAATATACCAATATAACTCCAGGCACTTGCTACCTCACTACTGGGCAGGGATAAAACAGGAACCTAACCTTGGAATGATGATGATAATAAGACACTTTCAGATCATGGCAGTTTTCCAGTTGTTGGGAATTCCCTCACATGGAAACCACTGCAGCTGCTGTGGATATTTTGACAATAGACTGAATGTGCTAGCACAAATAGAATCAAATAAAAAAGAAATCTGACAGAAAAAATTAACTATTTTGGTAATTTTTAAGAAAAAAGGGTTTTTTAAAAATATGTATAAGAAATATTTTTAATCTTAACTCAGATTTAAAAAAAATCTAAGAAAGAGATCTCACGTTCTATAAATACACTATTAATTTTAATAATATTTTATCCATGCTTGGATGAGTCCTAAATTGCAATAATTTGGTTTCAAAACACGAGATTTTTTTAAAGGAAGAGACAATGATAGTGAACATCCATATGAAGATATTTGATTCTACCTCATTTGCAAATTGTAATAGATTGTTTGATAATTACATGGGTACTGAAGAAGACATTTTTCTATCTCCATATATATATATATGGTAATGTATATTTAATATATATGGTATATATATTAAAATTCTATTTCGAGGGTTCATTTTTGATGCCAGGCTGTCAGGGTGATGAATGCACATACTTGGTGTGGTTTTCTACCATTGTGATTATGAGGATGTATAAAGATTTTCATGTTCATCGCGGAGCATTCTTTGTATCATTAAACTCCAGTACAAAGTACAGAGCTAGCAAGTTTCCAAATGGTAATTATAACTTTGTTAGAATGAAAACTATTGGATATGGTATTGAGAGTCTTTCAAGATTGGCCAAAAAATCACCAAAATGTATCCTTAGTTTAAAACTAAGTTTTTCTTCCTTTGGAAGTTACACATGAGGTTTTTGATCAGTGGGTACTGCAATAATGCTTTCTCATATTTTATGGCACTTTATATAACCTTTATGTGGTGCATTAGGTTATATTAATTTGTATTGATTCAACAATAGCAAAACAAAAACTGTAGATCAATCTTCTATCATTAAGCATTTGTGCTAGAGGGAGCAGGAGGCAAGAGAAGTGAATTTGCTTTTTTCTCAGATCTTATGTCTCTGTGTGTAAGCCCTCACTCACCTCACTGAGTGTGAATCTGCTACTCAAAGGTGAAATATTTTATACAATCTGGCTGTAAGCCAATTTTCTCTGCCTGGCTCTTCAGTGAAGAAACAGATCTCTACCAAGACTAGAGGAAAGTCAGCTATATTGGACCGAGAGATGATTGCATTAGCTCTCTAATGGTATGTGAGCATGGCCATGAATTAGGGTTGCCAGGTAAAATACAAGGCACCTGATTAAAATTGAATTGTAAATTAACAGAAATTTTTTTAAATGTAAGTTTATTTGTTTTGCTAAATTTGTCAATGTTACCATAAATCCTGTATTTTAAGGAATATTTCAAGGACATTTTTTTCCTTACAGATAATTTTGACTAAAACTGATTTTAATATCCTGTATTGATATCAGAACCTAATCCTCATGTAAAATGAGACCACTCTGCAAATTCCTTCACAGTTATTGTCTCATTTAGATCTCCATAATGAACTTCATGGAGACTTTAAGTCTATCTAATAAATGCCCATTTTCCAGATAAGAATGTTGATATTCAGGATAATTCTGTTTTTCAAGGCCATTTGGAGAGTTAAGTGGCAGGGTTTGAACTCTTTTGAAGCCCCATGTTCTCTCACAAACTCACTCCTACATGTGAGTGGATGATAACATTTTACCACATAGATTACCACCTCTTGGAACTGTTCAATGGTATAAAAATATTGGTGCATGAATCAGTGAAATATAATTTTTGAAAGAATAGTTCTTTAAATGATTGTTTTGAAGCACACCTGCTCCTGCACCCACACATAATAAGCATTCACTGTTTATGCCTTTGATCAAAATATATGTCTAAACTTTCTCCTAAGGGAGAAAGTCACTTTCAGATGGTCTATCCAATTGAGTTTTATGGTTTTGGTGGTATAACCTCTTTCCTTTCATGGTCTGTTTCCATTTCTGGAACTAGCAGAAGTTACACAGTGACAATGTGATGCAATAATTATGTTATTTATTCACTAAAATGTTCTAGATGGTTAATAACACATACCAAGGTCATGACCAGACCAGTCTTCATCTTTGCCACTTCTCTGGTATCATTTCTTCCCTTAATCATTTCAGATATTCTTGGTAGAAGTGGAGAGTTAATGGTAGTATCAGGAGGAGTAAATTCTGAGTGAATAGTTTCTTCAATGTTTAAAATGCTCTGAGCATAATCTTCACAATATTGTCAATTATTGGCTTCTCAAAATGCCACATTTTCAAAGAATGTAACAAACACATGCCAACCTAACTGTGGCTCCTCATGGTACACTGGAATGGGGAAATTAGTAAGGGACTAATATATTTGAGAAATGTGGCTGAAGTTTTCCTATCTGCATGCATTTGTTAGTGGATGAATTCATTTTCTGTATTCTTTATTTTTTTTCAAGGTCATCTCATCAGATCCATTTTCAGTAAGTCCTCAGTACTTTATCTAGTAGACAAATATGTCTTCTTCATTGAAGATAGATGGTAACATACAGGTGCAGAGGGACTTGAAGAAATCTAAGGAATATGGGAATGGAAAAATCAATTAAGAAAGAGAGGAGAAGCTGTGTGTGGGGGAACAAAGTGGAGGAGAGTGCTTATAAGGAAAATATGGAAATTGAGCCTTTAAATTCTTTTTGATAGTAGAAAAGCATGCCCTTCTTTGTTCTAAGGAAACTGAAGGCTTTATGAGTTCCTTGGACATCAAATATCAGTTTGATACTTGATATTTAAATGAGGGAGAAACGTGCTGCTCAAAGTCTCTTTGAAATCTACATTTGATATAAAACTCAAGTCTAAAAATGGTTTTAGCATAAATAAATTTATAGAAGGCCAGCTCTGGAAGAACATGCAAATAGAGCAAAATACAACCCTATGGCTCCTCAGTTTTCTCTTTCTGGTACTGGCATGGAGAAGATATTTTGATTTTTTATTTAAATAAAGGAACAGTGGCTAAAAAGAGGCATTGAGTACAGATTCAAATGAACAGAACTGATGAAGTGGAAATGAATATGCTTGAATTAATCATAATGCTTTAATCAGGGTTTTCTAATGCTAGTTAATTGCATCCACAAAATATAGCACCAAATGAGCTTGGTGAGTTGTAAAAGGGAGACTCAGAGACTCTGAATAGGATCCTGCTTTGAACAAGAGTGGTGTGGAAAAGTTGACCAATTGCTACTAAAGCTGTTGTGTGCCCAAGTGGCTGAATAAGCTTGGTATCAGTCAACCCAATTAAATTATAGGCCTAAATTAAACTTATATCATAAGGCAACCATATTCAATTTCATTTGTTTTTTTCTAAGTAATTCCATTCTCAAGAGACACTAGACATCTCTCATGACTGAAAATAAATTATATTTCTTTTCCAGCGTGGTTTCCATTAATTTAATTCCACTACATAATAATTAAAGCAGTTAGGCCTCTGTGGCATTGAAATATCTATGTGTTCAAAGTGATTGCTGTCCCCAACAACATCAGAGTAGGGAACTCTATGAACTCCCCCACTCCTTCAGAAACATCACTCTGGTCTCTCTGACAAGACCAAAAGTTTTTATCACTAATTCTCCTCTTTGGCTTAGCACATAAATGATTTTAAATTCATCCTGCCTGTAAGTCATAAAGGGCTATATCTTAAACATAGTATTTGTTATTGTCAACAGACCATTTTAATAATTAAAACCAATCTTCTTTTTTCCCCCCTCAGCAGCATATTCATTCAACTACATGGCAAAGACTGTCTGGTGGAAATATGTTATTATCATTTATAAGCCCCAAGATCTCTGCAACTTCTCTGTCCATACCGATTTGCCTCAACGTCTGATCCATGAGAACCAGCATATTCTGAGAAAAGTAAATTCTTAATTAAAATGTGAAATTTTTATCAACAAATATCTAACCTTTTGGAATCCCTTACAAGCTTAAGCCTTCAGATTGTTGAAGCTGATAGTAATGGTTTTATAACCCACATTTCTAATATGTTGCTTTGTCTTTTTTTTTTTTTGAGTCTCTGAAGAGAAATCATTTATTTATACACTTCTCTGGGTTGATAAGTTGGATGATGTCAGACTCTCAGGGTGAACAGACAAGTAAGAAAGTTAATTTATGATGAAGTTTGGATGTGGGGGGGAATGCATGGTTGGGGTGGAGAGTGAAAATTATCCAGTGAAGATGAATTGTGCAAACCACAGCAATTCTTCCCATATCTACTACATTCCTGGGCCGCTGAGATTTGTCATTCCAAACATATCTACCTGACTTATCTAAATAAATAACCTAAACATCTTTGTTTGCTTTTTTTGTTTATAATGTCTGCTGTTTTTGTGCATTGTTTCTTCATAGTCAGGACACTGGCAGACAGTGTTTGTTGATCATTTGTATTGAACAACTTACTCAATAAATTCAGCTGTGTTTCATTAACTTATTAATTGGTCTGCAAAAGCCAGGCTTTGTTTTATAGTAGTTGTCTGGTTTCCTCCCAATCAATACTCTTTTATGCTGAAAAAACCAGAGTGGGCTTTAGTCTAATCATGAAATGGGAAGTCTGTTTCCTTAATCACCCATCTGCTTGCTCTTATCTTTCCAATAAGCTTTTTTGGCCGCCAAATTCTAAACAACTAAGAATCTCTCATCGTGATGCCCAACATGTTAGGAAAGAATTCCATGAGGGGACATTGCCTTTTAAGTAGCAAGGAGTGGTAACACATTAACCTCTCTAAATCTCAGCCTCATCTGTAAATTTACACTTAATATATGTCTTTAGAGAAAAGTCATAGATCAAAATAAAAATAAAATTTTCATAATACATAAAAAAGAACAGAGCAAACCAATTTCATCTTTTCCATTTTACTTATTTACAGGAGTATTAATAACAACAGGTAACCGTGGAGTATGAGATCATTTACAAACGTAGCTGGAACAATTCCTCCTAGTTTTGCAATGCAACTTTGAAGCTAATAATCCCATCAAGTGGTGGAGCCTAGTTTTCCCAACCCTTACATAGCTGACCTTGTGACTTGCATTGACCAAAAGAATGTTGCAGATGATTTCTAAAGCTGGATCATATGAAGCCTTACAGGTTTCTTTTCCACACTCTTAGAATGATATCCTGAGATCATCGTACCATGGTGAAAGCTGGGAGAACAACCATCAGAACAACCATTTGTAGCACATCAGGTGGGTAAGAAGCTTGAGTTTTCTAGTGTTAGTAAGGGTGGAATAAAACTGACATTTTTAGTCACTTCCGGGCTTTAACAAATAGATATCTTGCTATCCTACACCCATTTCCTATCACTTCCTGATGTCTACCTCAAGTTAGAGATGAGAAATGTAAATACTCATTTACCCAGTCTTCTTTGTGGTTGTGGTGGTCATATAACAGTTCTAGTCAATAAACATATAAAAAAGTCTGCTGTGGAGGTATATGGAAAGTATTTATTGATAAGAAAATAGAATTGTAGTAAATGCCTCCTATCTCTGGTTCATTGCAGAGAAAGAGATCCAGATGTCCCAGCTATGTCACATGAGTCCAGCCCTCAGTTGATTCTCCAGCAGAGTGCATTCATGAGTAAGCCCCGGGGAGACTGCTCAACCAATAGCCAGAATTATGAACAATAATAAACTGTCTTTTAAAGCTATTAAGCTTTAGGATAGTTTGTTTTATAGCAATAGATAATCAATAGAATTATTGTGTTAAGTATTAGCAGTGAACAACAGAGAAAATCCTTGCTTCTTTAATGTATATTCTGGTCTCAAAGGTTACAAAAACTGTATTATAATTGAAACATATGCACTTTTCATTTGTGTTACATAAAGGGATGATATGCAAAAGCATGAGTTTAATAATTTGCTGATGGTTGTCTGTGATGCTTAGTAGGAAACACACTGGATTTAATGGATACATTTTTTAATGCTTCCATATAACAGGTTTACAGATATTTTTAAAGGTACTAACTCATTAAACATGTACAAATATCCTATGTGATATATACTATATGTATATGATATATAATATTTTTACTTCCACTTTGCATTAAAGGAACCTGAGGATGATAGCTTTAGCTAAGTTCACATAGATAGTAAGTATTGGAGTTGGAATTCCAATTCAAGCAATCTAGTTCCAGAGTCTAAAGCCTTAACTTCTGTACATGTTCTCTTCAATAAGACTAAGGTAACTATTGCATTTACACAGAAATTCTCCCACTTAACATGTTTAGGTAATTTGGGGAAGGCTAATTTTTATTATAATATATGACATAAAATATAAGGCAGATTAGGCTAGTAAATCTCTCAACATTCCCCATTGAATTTTCCCAAGGATGGATAAAGGAAATTTTAGTATTTTTAAACATCACTCAGATTTACCCTTAATGTAGTAAATAAAGTAATTACTACTAAAGAAATTATATATTTTTTAATTTTTTTAATTTTTTATTTATTTATGATAGTCACAGAGAGAGAGAGAGGCAGAGACACAGGCAGAGGGAGAAGCGGGCTCCATGCACCGGGAGCCCGATGTGGGATTCGATCCCGGGTCTCCAGGATTGCGCCCTGGGCCAAAGGCAGGCGCCAAACCGCTGTGCCACCCAGGGATCCCAAGAAATTATATTTATTTAAAACAGATAAATGGCCTGGACATCATTATACCAGAGATCAAATTAATCAAAGTTTTGTTCTAAGTAGCATAATATTTAATGCATTTATTTTGGTCACTAATAATTGGTAAACCTGTAAAATGTACACACTTATTTTACCTACATTTTATCTAGTGATTATTTTGATTAGAGCACAATACTTCAATCTTAAAGTGAGTTTTATTGGAATTTAGTTGCCCTGAACTTTTTAAAAAACAGTATTTACTTTCAGCACCATGGAGAGAAATCCCCCCTCTTGGCTAATGATTTGCCTACACCAACGTGAGGCTGAGCTACTAAATAGTGGAATTAACTATGGCTCTGTTAGGGGGAAAGACACACACACACACACACACACACACACACACATCTACTGAATTGAAATGGGGATCAGGAACATTGAGTATGTGAAGATGTTTCTTAGGTAATTCTGAACATCAGCCAAGCATGGAACACCCTGACCTGGCTATTGGTTTTATTAAACAATCTTGGACCACTACCTGACCTATACACCCCCTCTTAACTCTCTGAGGTCGTGGAGTTACTCAGAAAAGTTATTATATTTTTAAATGCTTAATGTAATGATCGACTTTAAAAAGAAAGTTCTTGAGGTTTATATACGGTGTCTTCCAGTTTATGGTTCTTCCTGTTTGGTTATCTTTTTCTGTTAACTCAGGGATTTGTCCCCATGTTATACTCCTCTATTTTAACATATTCCTGAATACATTAAGATAACTAATTCATGAACAATTGACAAAAACTGGAAATTCTCAGAAGAGTATTACAAATGGCTAAAAATCTTTTTAAAAATTAAGGATGTTCAACCTCCTAGGTTACTAGGCAAATGAAAAAAAATCACACACATACACACACAAGTATATATTTGTAGCACATCAGGTGGGTAAGAAGCTTGAGTTTTCTAGTGTTAGCAAGGGTGGAATAAAACTGACATTTTTAGTCACTTCTGGGCTTTAACAAATAGATATCTTGCTATCCTACACCCATTTCCTATCACTTACTGATGTCTACCTCAAGTTAGAGATGAGAAACGTAAATACTCATTTCCCCAGACTTCTTTGTGGTTGTGGTGGTCATATAACAGTTCTAGTCAGTAAACATATAAAAAAGTCTGCTGTGGAGGTATATGGAAAGTATTTATTGATAAGAAAATAGAATTGTAGTAAATGCCTCCTATCTCTGCTTCATTGTTTTGAATATAGACATGATATGTGGAGGAATGACTTTCACCTTGTCATCATAAGGGAAAGGCCAAGTAACTCACAGAAACACAGTTATAATATTTTTAGGTTATTGAACAAATGCCAGGAGCTGTCCACATACTACTTTGTGAGACAAATAAATCCCCAACTATGTAGATAATCCTTAATTTGAATTTTTTGTTACTTAAAGAATTTCTAACAAATACAGTGGGATTATAAAGTGATCAAATATTTTTGGGAGGCAATTTGACATAATCTATCAAAATACTAAGTATTATTATTATTACAGTTTAATGTCTGCAGTATATGAATGTATCCTAATGGTATATTCACCCATGTACACAAATATTAGATAGATAGATGATAGATATAGATAGATATTCATTTAAGCATTCTTGCAATAGCAAATAATTGTAAATAACTTGGACATTCACCATTAAAAAGAATGGTTAAATAAAACATGGGTGTCCAATATTCTCAGCACCATTTATTGAAGAGACTGTCTTTTTTCCAGTGGATAGTCTTTCCTCCTTTGTCCAATATTAGCTGACCATAAAGTTGAGGGCCCACTTCTGGATTCTCTATTCTGTTCCACTGATCTATGTGTCTGTTTTTGTGCCAATACCACACTGTCTTGATAACCACAGCTTTGTAGTACAACCTTAAATCTGGCATTGTGATACCCCCAGCTATGGTTTTCTTTTTTAAAATTCCCTTGGCTATTCGGGGTCTTTTCTGATTCCACACAAATCTTAAAATAATTTGTTCCAACTCTCTGAAGAAAGTCCATGGTATTTTGATAGGGATTGCATTGAATGTGTAAATTGCCCTGGGTAGCCTAGACATTTTCACAATATTAATTCTTCCAATCTATGAGCATGGAATGTTTTTCCATGTCTTTGTGTCTTCCTCAATTTCTTTCAGAAGTGTTCTATAGCTTTTAAAGTATAGGTCCTTTACCTCTTTGGTTAGGTTTATTCGTAGGTATCTTATGCTTTTGAGTGCAATTGTAAATGGGATTGACTCCTTAATTTCTCTTTCTTCCATCTCATTGTTAGTGTATAGAAATGCCACTGATTTCTGGGCATTGATTTTGTATCCTGCCACACTGCCAAATTGCTGTATGAGTTCTAGCAATCTTGGGGTGGAGTCTTTGGGGTTTTCTATGTACAGTATCATGTCATCTGTGAAGAGGGAGAGTTTGACTTCGTCTTTGCCATTTTGAATGCCTTTTTTTTATTTTTGTTGTCTGATTGCTGAGGCTAGGACTTCTACTACTATGTGGAATAGCAGTGGTGAGAGTGGACATCCCTGTCTTGTTCCTGATCTTAGGGGAAAGGCTCCCAGTGCTTCCCCATTGAGAATGAGATTTGCTTGGGCTTTTCATAGATGGCTTTTAAGATGTTGACGAATGTTCCCTCTATCCCTACACTCTGAAGAGTTTTGATCAGGAATGGATGCTGTATTTTGTCAAATGCTTTCTCTGCATCTATTGAAAGGATCATACGGTTCTTGTTTTTTCTCTTGTTGATATGATGAATCACATTGATTGTTTTACGAGTGTTGAACAAGCCTTGCATCCCGGGGATAAATCTTACTTGGTCATGGTGAATAATCTTCTTAATGTGTTGTTGTATCCTATTGGCTAGTATCTTGTTGAGAATTTTTGCATCCATGTTCATCAGATATTGGTCTATAGTTCTCTTTTTCGGTGGGGTCCTTGTCTGGTTTTGGAATTAAGGTGATGCTGGCCTCATAGAATGAGTTTGGAAGTACTCCATCTCTATCTTTCCGAACAGCTTTAGTAGAATATGTACGGTTTCTTCTTTAAACGTTTGATAGAATTCCCCAGGGAAGCCATCTGGCCCTGGACTTTTGTGTCTTGGGAGGTTTTTGATGACTGCTTCAATTTCCTCCCTGGTTATTGGCCTGTTCAGGTTTTCTATTTCTTCCTGTTCCAGTTTTGGTAGTTTGTGGCTTTCCAGAAATGCATCCATTTCTTCTAGATTGCCTAATTATTGGCGTATAGCTGTTCATAATATATTTTTAAAATCGTTTGTATTTCCTTGGTGTTGGTAGTGATCTCTCCTTTCTCATTCATGATTTTATTAATTTGAGTCTTCTCTCTCTTCTTTTTAATAAGGCTGGCCAAATGTTTATCTATCTTATTAATTCTTTCAAATAATCAACTCCTGGTTTTGTTGATCTGTTCCACAGTTCTTCTGGTCTCTGTCTCTGTGTCATTGAGTTCTGCTCGAAACTTTATTAACTCTCTTCTTCTGCTCGGTGTAGTATCTATTTGCTGTTTTTTTCTCTAGCTCCTTTAGGTGTAAGGTTAGCTTTTGTATTTGAGTTCTTCCCAGTGTTTGGAGGGATGCTTGTATTGCGATGTATTTCCCCCTCTTCTTCGCGGATGGAACTGGAGGGTATTATGCTGAGTGAAATAAGTCAATTGGAGAAGGACAAACTTTATCCATTTGGGGAATATAAAAAATAGTGAAAGGGAATAAAGGGGAAAGGAGAAAAATGAGTGGAAATATGAGAAAGGGAAACAGAACATGAAAGATTCCTAACTCTGGGAAACGAACTAGGGGTGGTGGAAGGGGAGGTGGACGGAGGGTGGGGGTGACTGGGTGACAGGCGCTGAGGGGGGCACTTGACGGGATGAACACTGGGTTGTATTCTATATGTTGGCAAATTGAACACCAATAGAAAATAAATTTATAATAAATAAATAAATAAATAAATAAATAAATAAATCATGGTACTACACAGCTATTAAAATAAATAATAACCCTCCACACAAACATAAAAAGGCCATCAAAATTCAGTACTAGTTTAAAAAATACATTTAATAACAATATTTGTAATATTTCTCCATTTATATATAGGAGAAAATATGTGTGTGGATCTAAGCTTATGTATGAAACTTTGACAATGGTTATTTTTTATGTGGGAGAAGAATAAGATTTTCAGTGTTCTTTCCAATCCTCAGTACTGTTTGTATCTTGGTTAATGAGTATACAATCACATGTTAACATGTTTATAAATTTATTCATGTCAAAATATAAACACTTGGTAACAGCAATGTTCACCTTTCCCATGAGAATTTGAGTTTCAAATAGTAACTAAAGGAATTGACTGAAAGTCTAGGTAAGTAAGGGAAAATATGATATGTGCTTTTAAAGTCATGCAGCATATGGCTCAGTGGTTGAGTGTCTGCCTTTGGCTCAGGTTGTGATCCCAGGGTCCTGGGATTGAGTCTCATATCAGGCTTCTTGCAGTGAGCCTACTTCTCCCTTTGCCTATGTCTCTGCTTCTCTCTGTGTGTCTCTCATGAATAAATAAATAAAATCTTAAAAAAAAATAAAATGAAATCATGCAGTATAGATGGCCACTTTTTATCTGTTTGAAACTAGTCTTTCCCTCATGGTGTTTGCCGTTAAATGAAAGTTAGATCTTCAGAAAAAAGTAAAATATTTATGAATATAGTAACACAATATATTTGCCATTTGTGGATCCATGAAGATAATTTAGAAATCCATAAGTTAAAGATCAATCTAAGTTATTTTCTTATTTATGGCTTCTAGACTGTTCAGTTTTTTAGTATCCATAATAATTTTCACTGACACAACATTTTGAGAATCACAGTAGTATTAGGGGTAGATAATTTTAATTTTTGCCTAATGATTATTACTACCTAAATGATTGGATGTTATGTATTTTATTTGATTTGTTTATCATCACTTTCCATCCCAAATCAAAAATGGAAAATTCTTAAGACAATCATTTTAATACTTTACTTCACACTTTAATAGTTGTTTGATAATATTAATGAACCCAAGTTTATATGTTGGATCTATTGCCTTTCTATCAATTCCAAAAGCGTGAGTGTTCTTTATTTCATTATTTTTTGTTTGTGGCCAGATAAGTTTAAAAGTTAATACAGTCAGTGGGAGTAAAGATGAAATCTGTTTCTGAAAAAGTGAAAACGAGTGAATAGTGGATCTTTACAATTGTCACAATGTTTGTCATAATACGTAACATAGATTGAGCATGTACAAGGTCCCTGACGTAATATAATCTCTTTTAAATGCACTACTTCATTTAATTCTAAAACAAGATATGAGGTAGGTTCTATTATTTCTCCATTTTACTGATAAAGTAGCTCGCTGCTACTCAGAGAAATTAAGTAATTTGGTAAATTAAGTAATATAGCTAGCATGGAATTCTATCCCAGGTCTGTGTGACTCTGGAATTCAAACTGTTCATTATTATTCTATATGGATTCCAAAGGTATTCAACATGGACTTGTATAGAGGACGGGTCTATACAGAAGTCCCATGTTGACAAGTATATAGTTTGTGTTGTTCAATACTATATAACTAGGACCAGGAATAAAGTAGATACTTGAAATATATTTGCTTAATGGGAAAATAAGTGTGTACATAAATGAAAGGCTAATGATCTGAATGTAAAATAAAAATAACTCCTTCACAAAACCAGATCACCTTTCAGAATGCTATTGAGTGCTTTCCTTCTTTGAGTATTTGACTAGAAATAACTCTTAAGATACCTCCTGTTTAATAATTTTAATCTTATAGGAAAAGTTGTTTATTAGTTCTAGAGAAATGGCTCCAAACTGAAGACTAACTGAATTTTCCACTCATGGATGGAGAGAGTCCAACTGGAACAGTGCTTTAAAAACAGCCTCAAAACAGTGTGTCCTCCTTTGCATCCTTCTCTCAATGGGTCATAAAGAAACACGCTGAGAATGTTGACTTTGAAGAGCTCCCAAGATAGCTTCCCAGATGACCTCTTGGTCACAAGGGCCTGTTATTTTGAAAGGCATAAGTACCATAGAGAGCAAAGGGAGTGGCTGGAATGTTCTTCCTTGATTCGTGCATTATTTTGAGAAAAGCTGATACAGACCATCCTTCCTCAGAGGGAGGGATCCCAAGCTACTGGCTTTGCCTAATTTACAAATGCTGAAATTAATTAATCTTTTAGAACTCTAATAAACTTCCCAAACTGGAGAAAATAAGAAGAATTTCTATATATACGACAAGAAAATAGCAAAGGAAATGTAGCATTTATGTGTCAGTACGTATTGAGACCACAGGCAGCGCCTGATACTAACAACAGATTATTTTTTCTAATGCATAACAGGGGGGAAATTAAACTATTTCCATGCCTAAGCACACTGCTTATGTGTTTCACTGATGAGACTCCTTAGAAATGAGTTCTGGGCCCTCTACTTAGCTCTATCTAGCACTATTCCCCCACTATTGTCCTGTATGAATTCTCTGCTCCAGACAAAACAAGTTCTTAGCCTCTATTCTAAAATGAACTTCAAGGTACAACATTAACATCTAGCATTTATCAAGCAGGTACTATGCGCTAAAAATTTTGCTAAATGCTTATGTAGATTATCTCACTTAACCTCCTGACTCTTTGAGGTAAATTCCAGTTTATGGATAAAGATACTGAGATATAGAGGGTAAGTATTTCCAAGCTCACACAGCTGTTAGTAGTAAATTTGAACTTTAACTTCAGCAGTTTAACTCCTTCTGCTTTAACTGTTACCTCTCTCTTATGAAATAAAATGGTCTAGACCTTTAGTTATATACTTTGGCCAACATATAGCATCACAGTTATAAAACGAGTAGAAAATCTCTTTCCTACCTCAAAAAGTTGGAAGATCAGTAGATATGTTAATTTGGTTCATTCAGTCATTTAACAAATATTCATTGAATACCTCCCATGTGTAGGCACTGTTTTAGGCACCAAAGATACATTAGTGAAGAAAACAGAAGTCCTCGCCTTCATGGAACTTGTATTTTAGTACATTCTATTTCTTCATATTTGTCAAAGGAGCCTAAGTCCTATACAAAAGTATAGAAAAGTTTTTGTCCCTGGCAAGAAATAAGCAGGCATATAACCAACTTTGCTTTCTTTTGGGACTGATCAGTCAGATAAAGAGACGTAGTTTCTGGAGATGAAAATGAGCTTTAATAACCAAGAGCTATCAAACTTTCATACTACAGGGGCCATCTGTGATATGTAGCAGAAAGTGGGTCAAGATGTAACTGTAGTACATGAAATAGTACTTATCCAGTCTATAAAGGCAGGCCCTTCTCAGCTGTCATGGGATGCCACTATCTTGGAAGGTGGACAACTGTTATAAAGCTAGCAGTATTTCAAGGGAAGACAGAAAAGTCTCTCTCTCTCTCTTTTGTGTGTGAGTAAAATAATCAGTTTTGGAAATTGTATAAAATTAATTCAAAGTAAAAACAAAATCCAAACACCAAAACTCTGTGCCAATTAAAAAAAAGAAAACATCTACTTTAAGGCCAAATAATGTTACACAAATACTGCAAGATTCCATTTATATGAGATATCTAAATAATCAAACTCAAAGAATCAGAGAGTAGAATTGTAGTTGTCAGAATCTGAGGGCAAGGGGGAGTGGGGAATTGCTAATCAATGGGAATAAAATCTTAATTATGCAAGGAGAATGAGTTTTAGAGCTCTATTATACAATGTTGTCTCTAAAATTAACAATATTGTGTTGTACACTTAAAAATTTGTTAACAAGAAATTAGATATCATAGTGTTTTTACCACAATAACAGAAAATTATATATCCCGTGTGTGTGTGTGTGTGTGTGTGTGTGTGTGTGTGTGTAGGTGGGGTGATTAGAAATGCTCCAGCAGTTCGCACTGTGATTGCAATAGGGGAATGTATCACCAGAGGCCTCTATCCAAACCTCGTAGAATATAGAATGAAGGAGGCCAGGGACCTTATGAAAGATCCTATAAAAAAAAGGGAAAGAAGGAATTAAATCACCAACTAAAAAAGGTACAAGGAGAGTTGGAAAAAAGAATCAGAAGCAATGTCAGAATCAGTGTGTATCTTCCTGCAAAAACATCACAAAATGTTTATTTCAGCCAATGCCACTTCCCTTCAGGCTCTCTGCAGCCCACTGACTTGCTCTGAGATAGAGACAGGGCAGGTCATTTCTCCTTTGTCCTGGAGATCTGGTGAGGATAAACTCTTCCTTTGAAACTTCAGAGACAGAGATAAAGAAATCCTTAAACCTCCCAGAGGAGTTTCTTGCAAAGGAGAAGTTCTACCTCACCTGTCAGTTGGTTCTCTTGCAGAATCTGGGCATTGCTGTTCTATCTAGGTAAAGTTTATTTTATCCTCTATCTATCTATCTATCTATCTATCTATCTATCTATCTATCATCTATCTATCTATCACCTATCTATCTATCTATCTATCTATCTATCTATCTATCATCTATCTATCTATCACCTATCTATCATCTATCTATCTATCTATCTATCTATCTATCTATCTATCTATCATCTATCATCTATCTGTCAATCATCTATTGCCTGTGTATTTATTGTGGTAAGAACATTTAACATGAAATCTACATCTTAACAAATTTTTAAGCATAATGCAATCTTGTTGACTATAGGCACTATGCTGTATGGATCTTTAGAACTAATTCATCTTGCATAACTAGACTTTATACCAATTGAACAACACCTCCCCATTTCTTGCTCCCCTCTGCCCTTGGTAACCACTGTTCTACTTCCTGATTCAATAACTTTGACTATTTAAATATCTCATATAAATGGAATCATGCAGTATTTATCCTATCCTTCTGTGACTGCTTTACTTCACCTAGCATAATGTCCTCCAGGTTCATCCATGTTGATGCAAATCTGTAGGCATGTTCTGACTCACTTTCCCCAATTGCAAGGGCCATTGATGAATCTGAACCCAAACACAGAAGATCCATGTTCTAGAATCATTTAACAAAAACACTTCACCAAACAGAAGGAAGAAGTATCCACATGACTGAATAATTTTGTAAGTACAGAGAAAGACTAAGAAAATCAATTCTTAGGTGGCATCTTTGAGTTTTTGGTAGAAGGTAGATTCCCCAATAACATGGGAAAGAGTAAAAATGTTTAAATGTCCAGGTCATGGTAAACATCCAATGGTAAACATCCAATAAAGGTCAGAAATTTTTATCATTCTTTCTCAATTTAATAAATGGCTTTTCCTTTATTGCAACTGTAGTTTCAGTTTTGTTCATTAATTTAACTGAAACATTTATTTTTATTTTTATTTTTTTAAATTTTTATTTATTTATGATAGTCACACAGAGGGAGAGAGAGAGGCAGAGACACAGGCAGAGGGAGAAGCAGGCTCCATGCACCGGGAGCCCGATGTGGGATTCGATCCCGGGTCTCCAGGATGGCGCCCTGGGCCAAAGGCAGGCGCTAAACCGCTGCGCCACCCAGGGATCCCTGAAACATTTATTTTTATAAAAACTTCAAAAATTGTCCCAAACCACATGCTATTTGACGGGGAAAAAAAGGGTCTTGTTCAAGACACATTGCTAATTATTTCCTTGGCTCAAAATGCTAACATTCTCAAGTAGTAAGATCATTGATCAATACACTGTTGAAATATAAGTAGTAGTCACTATCATCCAGGGTCTTAATAGATTCCCTGGAAGTTTATAAAGTTCAGTGCTTTTAGGCCTTTGATTTTATTGCTGTAGATGCATCATTTTTGATGAAAAAAAAAACAGTTGTATTCAAAGTTACTGTTAGGCAAAAAAAAAAATTTTAAATAGCTATATTGAGACATAACCCATATACTATATAATTCACTCATGTAAAGAGTTCAAATCAATGTTTTTTTTGATATTCACAGAGGTTTGAACCATCACTGTAATCTAAAGCTAGAACATTTTCATTACCATCAAAAGAAACTTTGTACCTAGCGCAGCAGTAATTCCTCACCCCCTCCTTCCACCCAGCCTCTAGCAACCCTGAATCAATTTCCTGTCTCTACGGATTTTCCTATTCTGGATATTTCATATAAATGAAACATGCAATATATTGTATTTTGAGTCTGGCTTCTTTCAAGAAGTGTAAAACTTTGCGTAAGTTTTCAAGTTTTATACAGGTATTAGTATTTCATTCCTTTTTATAATTAAGTAATATCCCATTGTATGCATATACCACATTTTGTTTATTCATCCACTAATGGACATTTTGTTTTCACTTTTGAGCTCTTCTGGTGCTATGAACATTCATGTAAAGGTTTTGTATGAACATATGTTTTCAATTATTTTGAGTATATTTTTATGAGTAGACTAGTAGTAATATAGTAGAATATAATAATAGAGTAAAAGGTAATGTAATAAAATGAGTAGCCAAGATATGGAGGCAACCCATGTTCATTCATATATGAGTAGATAAAGATCTGATATGTATATACAATAGGATGCTACTCAACCATGAAGTACATTTGATATCAGCTCAGCCACTTGTATAACCCCCAGCTTCAGACTTCCATCCTCCTAGTTATCCTTTATATTTATATAATATTTAAGGTTTACTGAGTATTCTCAAGTATATGATTTTATCCAAATCTTATGATAATCTCACAAGTATACTGTATCTCATTGTTAAAAGTAGAGAACTGACTTTGAGGGGCTAAAAGACTTGTCTTAGGCCACATGGGTTGCAGAACTAGACCTTGAACTCATGACTTCTGACTCTAGATTCAGGGTTATTCTCATTGCCCCAGGCTATTATGAGATCTTATTTAACTTTTTATTCTGGGGCACTGCCTTTTGCTTGTCATCATATGTAAAGCCATAGTACATTCTGCCATAGAAATCACTTTAAAATATATTAATGTGCGGGATGCTTGAGTGGCTCAGCGACTGAGTGCCTGCCTTCAGCCCAGGGCATGATCCTGAGGTCCCTGATGGAGTCCCACATCGGGCTCCCTGCATGGAGCCCACTTCTATCTCTGCCTATGTCTTTGCCTCTCTTTCTCTGTGTCTCTCATTAAAAAATAAAATCTTAAAAAAAGATTAAAAAATAAAATTTACTCAGCCGTTAGAAACAACAAATACCCGCCATTTGCTTCGACATGGATGGAACTGGAGGGTATTATGCTGAGTGAAATAAGTCAATTGGAGAAGGACAAACATTATATGGTCTCATTCATTTGGGGAATATAAAAAATAGTGAAAGGGAATAAAGGGGAAAGGAGAGAAAATGAGTGGGAAATATCAGAGAGGGAGACAGAACATGAGAGACTCCTAACTCTGGGAAATGAACAAGGGGTGTTGGAAAGGGAAGTGGGCGGGGGGTGGGGGTAACTGGGTGACGGGAACTGAGGGGGGCACTTGATGGGATGAGCACTGGGTGTTATGCTATATGTTGGCAAATTGAACTCCAATAAAAAATTTTTTAAATAATAAAATATATTAATGTGCTTTTAAATACTACTTGGATCATTTTTCTACTACCTAGAAGCTAAGTAATGAAAATTTAAAAGCCCACAAGGATTTGGTGAAGACTCTAGCATATAATTTAGTTTGGATGTTTACTATTCCCCAGTCATCCAATCACTAAAAAGTGATTAAAATAACTGATTAATTGATAGACACGTTGCTCTTTTCAGCCTTTTTACTGACTGGCCCAGATTAAGCATTTGGCCTAGTTATTTATAGGGTAGCAGTCATTGAAGTGCTCACAAAAATTCTAACAGAAAATGTATGCAATGTCTTTTCTAATTGCTGAGTAATATTCCATTGTATACATAAACCACATCTTCTTTATCAGCAATTAGAAACGACAAATACCCACCATTTGCTTCTACGTGGATGGAACTGGAGGGTATTATGCTGAGTGAAATAAGTCAATCGGAGAAGGACAAACAGTGTATGTTCTCATTCATTTGGGGAATATAAATAATAGTGAAAGGGAATATAAAGGAAGGGAAAAGAAATGTTGGGAAATATCAGGAAGGGAGACAGAACATAAAGACTCCTAACTCGGGGAAACGAACTAAGGGTGGTGGAAGGGGAGGAGGGCGGGTGTTGGAGGGGAATGGGTGACGGGCACTGAGGTGGACACTTGACGGGATGAGCACTGGGTGTTTTTCTGTATGTTGGTAATTTGAACACCAATAAAAATTAATTAAAAAAAAAAGAAAATGTATGCAATGATAGATTTGTGCTTGGTCAAGAGCAAGTTATAAAATTTTAGGAAAGCACATTAAGGAAAGGTTTAAGGACATAAACTCTGAGTAGGTTTGAGTCCCAACTAAAGGACTCCCATTTACTAGCTGTATCTTTGGGCAAATTGTTTAGCATCTCTAAACCTCAGTGTCTTCAACTATAAAATACAGATGACAATTTCTCCTACCTTGAATGTTTATTGTGGGGATTAAATGAGTCAATTCAAGGAATGGAATTACAGCATTAGTTAGTATATAAAAAAATTCAGAAAATAAATACTAATTACTATTATAGTTATGATTATTTAGTATCTCTAACTTAAGATCCCTAGTTAATTTCTTTTTTTAAAAAAGATTTATTTATTTATGTGACAGAATGACAGTGAGCATAAGCAGGGGGAAGGGGCAGAGAGAGAGGGAGAAGCTGGATCCCCAGGGAGGAGGGAGCCCGATGGAGGACTCGATCCCAGGGTTCTAAGATCATGACCTGAGCTGAAGGCAGGCGCTGAACTGACTGAGCCACCCAGGTATCCCCCTCATTAACTTCTTTAACCATAGAGCTTGGTTAAAGAACCTAGTCAGCTCATTGTGCTGGTATCAAAGTTAATGTGATAATGCATAGAAAACATTTCTCACTCAGTGATTTGCAAAGGCTCAACACTTAATAAATATCTCCTACCATATTATACACATCCTATGCCCCATCTCATATCTTCTTTTTTTCTAAGATTTTATTTATTTATTCATGAGAGACACAGAGAAAGAGGCAAAGACATAGGCAGAGGGAGAAGCAGGCTCCCTGCAGGGAGCCTGATGCAGAACTCAATCCCAGGACCCCAGGATGCTCAACCACCCAGGCACCCCTCCATCTTATATCTTCTTGACCTATCTTCTACTCCAGTCATTACTAAGCAACTTGCTTCATATTGAAGCAGCCTCATAGCACTTCAACCACCTCACCACAGCTGCACTGTGTTTCTCACTTTCTGAGCCTGGATTTTCTACATGGCTGAGTTGAGGGATATATATGAAACTCTTTTAGCACTGGTGCATGTGCAAATCTGAAAATTTAAGAGAGTTTACACCCCATGGGGGTCTTTCCTAGTGAAGGATTGAAGCTAGTAGACAAATGCTATGTTCTTCCATTCCTCAGGTACCCAGTGTAGTTGCATTTTACATAGATCTTCAGGGGTCTTTGCAGGACTGGTCCATGTTTCCCAGAGCAGTGACAACTGGATAACACATCTTTCCTCTCATACCCTATTTTAATTTTTCCAATCCCCAACCACTATTTCCTGATACCACTTTCCAAATAAACTACCTGTATAGAAGTGCTTGTCTCGAGTTTTGCTTTGTTTTCAGAATGTTATAATATATGGCATGAACTCTACTGAAGTAAATATACTTTGTCTTTTAGGTTCTGTCTTCTAAGAATTATATTAAGGCCTTTTCACAATATCAGAAGAAGATTGTTAAAATGAATCTTCAGGGTTATTTGCACCAATCTATTGAATGCTTCTAGGCTCCCTTTCAATGATCTTAACTAATATTCTAGCCCAGGGTTTGGCAAACTTTTTCTAAATAGAGACTGATAGTAAATATTTGAGACTTTGCAGGCCTAGTGATCTCTGTTGCAACTACTTGATTCCATTGTTGTAGCACAAAAAGAGTCAAAGATGTTAAGGAAAAGAATGGGTGTAGCTGTGTGTCAGTAAGTCTTTATTACAGGTCTAGGCTTGCAAAATAGATATGGTATATAATTTCAACATTTTTAAGGCATATATGTTAAAAAGTTATTAATTAAAATTTTTAAACCCTAAAGATGCTAGTCTCAATAACTGAAAATGTCTCCATATATTTCTATTCCTTTTTCCCTCCCCACTGCCACCCTCATGCAGATAAACTACGCTGACTCAGGGAAGGGCTAAAGCTGAATGTCTGGGGACTTATTCACTGATAACAGTTGTATTCATGAGTGCCTACTTTGTCCCAGGCTTGTTCTAAGTCCTTTTATGCCTTAGCTCATTTATTTTGGAGAGAAGCTGAGGTTAAAGAGGCTATCGGCAATCTGCCTATATCTTCATAGCAAGAACTGACGAATTAAGAATCAAACCCAAATCCATCTCAAGTACACTCTCTTAGGACAACAGGATGGTCTATAGTATATTTGGTTTGGTTTGGTTTTTTAAATATTTTACTCATTTATTCATGAGACACACACACGCTCTGTGTGTGTGTGAGAGAGAGAGAGAGAGAGAGAGAGAGAGAGAGAGAGAGAGAGAGAGGCAGACACAGGCAGAGGGAGAAGCAGCCTCCATGGCAGGGAGCCCGATGTGGGACTTGATCCCAGGACTCCAGGATCATGCCTTGGGCTGAAGGCAAGCGCTAACCCACCCGGGCGTCCCTCTATAGTATATTTGTAAAGCTATTATTACTCTTTGATGGCATAGCAATTTATGACATAGCATTTTGTCTCAATATACGGAGTCTAAACCAGGAGTGGAGAAAAAATGAGTGTGATTATCTAGGGAAAGTATATCTATCACTCTCTGTCAAAATATTTAACATGTTTTTGGAGTAAATAGCCAATTCCACAACCTTAAAAATATCTAAAATATGTTAGTGCTGTCATGTAGAACACAGTCTTAGTTATGCTATGGTAATTTTTTAAATTGGATTTCCATTGTTAGTTCTTTGGGATTAGTCCAAAAATGAAGCAAAGCATGAGACTTAATATATGGACATTTAAATCATTCGTATCCATACTAAGAATGCATTTATAGCAGTTTACAGCTGTCATTAAAACAGCAGCTAATTAGAAGGGCAAAAAAATTTCAAAAAGTTCAGAACAACCCAGATTTCTGCTCTATAATTTAAGAGGACTCAGTTTCACATCTATGTGGTAATATACTGGTTCCTTAATTGTATAAAAATATAGATTTTTCAGTTAAGCAATAAGCAACTACTTTTATGGCATTTAAAAATTCAATTTATTTAAACCACCACCACCACAACAATAGTTCACCCACTTCTCCTATTCCCCATCCCCTGCCTCTGGCAATCACCAATTTGTTCCCATATGTATGACCTAGGTTTTGTTTTGTTTTGTTTTGTTATTGTTGTTTTCTTTTTAAAGATTCCATATAGGGGATCCCTGGGTGGCTCAGCAGTTTAGCACCTGCCTTTGGCCCAGGGCGTGATCCTGGAATCCCAGGATCAAGTCACAAGTCAGTCTCCCCGCATGAAGCCTGCTTCTCCCTCTGCCTGTCTCTCTGCGCCCCCCCCCCCGCTCCCCCCCCCGCTCTCCCTCCCCGCCGTGTCTCTCATGAATAAATACATAAAATCTTAAAAAAAAGATTCCATATATAAGAGGGATAAATCATATGATACTTGTTTTTCTTTGTTTCACTTATTTCACTTAGCATAATGCCCTCAAGTTATTGCAAATGCAAGATTTCTTTCTTTTTTATAGCTGAATTATATATACATACATATGCGTGAATGCATGTATGTACACATATATACATATGTACATATATACTGAATATATACCGAATATATATAATGTATAATAATGCTGAATTATATATACATACATGTGTGTGTGTATATATATATATATATATATATATATACACATATATTCACATCTTTTTAATCCATTCTTCCATAGATGGGCTCTTGGAATGTTCGCATAGCTTGGCTATTACAAATAATGCTGCAATGAACATGGGGGTGCATGTATCTTTTCAAATTAGTGTTTTCATTTTCTTTGGATAAGTGCCCAGAAGTAGAAGTGTTGGTTCATATAGTAGTTCTATTTTTAATTAAAACAAACAAACAAAACAAAACCTCTCCGTATTGTTTTCTGTAGTGGCTACACCAATTCACATTCCCAGCGACAGTGCACAAGGGTTCCCTTTTTTCTGCATCCTTCCCAACACTTCTTATTTCTTATCTCTTTGATGCTAGCTATTATAACAGGTATCAGGTGATATCTTATTTTGAATTTGATTTTTATTTTCCTGATGATCATTGATGTTGAGCATCTTTTCATGTACCTGTTGGCCATTTGTATGTCTTTTTAGGGAAAATGTCTATTAAGATCAGCCCACTTTTTAACTGGATTGCTTGTTTTTTTGCTATTGAATTGTATGAGTTCTTTATATATTTTTAATATTAGCCCCCTTTCAGATATATGACCTGCAAATATTTTCTTCCATTCAGTAGGTTGCCTTTTCATTTTGTTGATGGTTTCCTTTGCTGTGCAGAAGCTTTTTAGTTTGATATAATCCCACTTGCTTATTTATATTTTTGTTGCTTTTGTTTTGGGGTCAGATTAAAAAAATCATTGCCAAGACCTATGTCAGGGTACTCACTGCTTATGTAGTAAGCTATTTTTGAACATTGTAAATGATAGCAGGTTTTAACTCCTATTTGAATATAAGAAAGATAGCAATAAAGATGAAGGGCCATAAATCTAAGTTGACAAGTCAGTGTTATTGTATTTCTAATAGACAGTACCTTCAATCCACATTGAACTGATGTGCTGCCAGACCAAAAGGATGCACAACTAGGATGGGAGTCTATAGCCGATTCTAGATGAACATTAAGTTCAGTCATGAAAAAGAGAATAGGAGGGCAAATGAAGAACAAAGCATAGTGCTCCTTTGACATTTGACATTTGGTCTTTGAAGTGGAAGAAAGACAAGGTAACAATTACATGACATTTGAGGTTAGATTTGAGATGAAAATTTGAACAAACTCCCAATCTCAGAAAACCAGCAAAATTAGAGGGTAGCTGGATTCAAAAAAAAGATAGGGGTCAGGGTGGGGTAAATATCTTCTTGAAAAAGAAGATCTAAATATAAAGGGGAACATTGATCGGGGAGGATAAATTGGTTTGAAGAAATATAAAAATATGGGTTATTTTTTTCATGAATTACAAGATTTTCACACTGCTGTGCCCTCTTAGAAATTATCAAAGAAATAATGTTTACCATTCTTAGACTGGATTTTAAGGCTTGGTCTGTGTTAAGGCATCTAAAATCTTTGCAAACCAATTTTTCATTCATTTATTCAACAAATAGAAATCTTCTTCCTGGTACAACTTTAAGTTTTTATTTTAGTACACATATCTCTTTAGTGAACATACCCAAGGTGGGTTCCAGCACCATCTCCTAACTTCAAAAGTGTCCAAGCTCAGTTTAAGCCAAATAACATAAACCATACCCTTGACACCAAGATTGATTCAGGAATGGGCACAGAATAGCTAATTAAAAACATATGAAACTATTGGGCATCTCAGAAATGGGACTTTCCTTTCTATTCCATGGAAGCTACTAGAAGAGAATCTTTCTCTCTCTGATAGCATGATATAAAGATGTGGAGTCTAGAAACACTGAAGCCATTATGCTGCCAAGAGAAGACACATGGGCTCTGGTGATTTCAATGGGTTTGAACCATTGAATCAAGCTCTTCCTAGTCAGAACATATTCTGGAGTTTTTGGTTTTATGGCTTAATGAACTCTCTCTCTCTCTCTCTTTTTTTTTTTTTTTCTTAAGCCTATTTGATTTGGGTTTCTTTTTGTCACTTATTTATAAGAAGCTTTGTAGAGTAAAAGTACTTGGTTCTAGGGAACCAAGACAAATAAGACTATGATGGTCTGCTTTCAGGAGACTTCTTATGTCATAGAAATACAACCTTTGAGTTACAGGTTGATGAAGACTCTGATACTTTTAGGTAAGAGACTGAAGCACTAGAAGAAATTGACTGAGTTAAATTTTAAAAGGAAATTATAAGAGAAAATAAAAAAAATGAATATTTCATGGGGGGAGCAAGATATAGAAATGAATAACAAAAGCTTGTGCTACCCCCATGCATAGACTGAAAAATAAACCCCCAAATCACCTGAAAGTCTGAAAAGTTTACCTGAATATATGAATCAAACCAGTTTCTATGGAAAACATTGATATATCCTGAAGGCTTGCTGTGCAAAACAGAGGAATTTGGGGGGGGGGTGTCCACAGCTTCTGAGAGCCATAGCATGCTCTTTTCTTCTACAAATAATTGAAAACAAGATGTCTGCACAGAATTAATCAGATTGGTGTCAAGAATGAGTTACAAAGCCGGCAACATCTAAAAGATCAACTATGTTATGTCTATCCTTAAGAATTTAAATTGTTAAAAATAGATTGATTGTATTTTGAGTTCATAGTTATATTCAATTACATCTGCTGTCACAGAAAATGTGGCTGAAATTTTTAACCTTTCTTTTTCAAAAGAGTAAAAGCAGCCTCCTGGCAAGACCAGGAACGGCTCTTTTCACTTAACACAGAATTGAGATTTATGGTGCTGGGTTATATAAAAGGAAAAGGAAAATAAATGCATTTGTCTTTTGGCTATAAAGAATGATCTCTTGTGGATTTAGCTTTGGACTTTTACATACAAAATAGGGATGTGTGATACTGAATGTAAGACTCAAACTCTAATGTGCATACAAATCATGTGGGAATCATTTTAAAATACGGATTCAGATTCAGGAGATCTTAGTTGGGGCTTAGATTTGCATTTTTGACAAGATCCCCTGTGATGCTGGTGCTTCCAGGTCCATGGACCACACTTTGAGAAACAAAGATATAAAGAGCTGAGCTACATAGGATATAAGAAGTCTGGGCCTCGTTCCAACTCCATCATTAACCAGTTGTGAGAACTTGCTAATATTGCTTAAACTTTGAGTATTTTTCATATATAAAATGATGGAGCTAGACTTAGTCATTTCAAAATCTATGACAAAACCAATCCAACAGGAAAAAGAGGCTCTATATATTAATCATAGTATTCTAAAATCTTCTCTATACACTTTTCTTTGTTACTTTCCTTCATGGAATATGTCATCTCTCACCTAGCAACATGACTCTTGTCCTTGGCTCTTCTCTCTCCACTACCTCCCTATATTTAGTCAATTCTCAAGTATCATCCAGTTCCTTACTAAAGAATTGTAGGCTCTTTTACTTGTTTGTTTCACTACCATTGGTACAACTAAATTTCAAGTAACCACCATCTTCCTTTTGACCTCACTATAACAGTCTTCTAAAAAGTCTCTATCCCTTCTGTCCCCATTCCAATCTATTATTCATTCATTTATTCAGGAAATGGATATTTTTAATAGTCTGCCTCATGACATTTCCTGTCTTCTGGGCATAATGTTTTTCACACACTACAGCAATACCTCTCCTCCTGTCCCCTCAGCCATGTGGTTAAGTGAGTTTCTCCTACCTTCCCATTCCAATACTGAATTTATATCTAATTATTTCCTGCCCTGAATGAAATCTTTCAGTGATTTCCCACTTTTTGTAAGGATATGGACTATAGACCCTGTTTCATAATAGGCCAGGTATGAGTTCACTCTTATCCTCTTCCTCTTCCCTCTTGCTCTCATATCTTAGTCGTACTGGACTCCTTTAATTTCTTTAAAATCCTCATGTTATTTTTCATTTCAGCTTCTTTGTGCCCGTTGTTCCTTCAGCCTGGCATATTTACTATCTTCCTCCCTGGTTCACTGAGTCTCCACTGGTGAATTATTTTGCTGAGCTCTGCTGAAGTGTCACTTTCAGGTTCCCAAGGTTAATTTAGGTCAGGATTCTGAGATTAAATGTGCTAGAAGTACTGTGCACCTTTCTTTCATAATGCTTAGTAACATACTTTTAAATATTTGTCCACTGTCTATTTTTGCAGACTATATGCTTAATGAGGACAGGTAGCCCATCTGCCTTACACAGAGCTAGATTTGAGAATATTTTTAATAATTACTAACATAATTCAAATGGAGAAATTATAGATAACAATTTGGCTTTCTACCTCTTTAAAATCTAGGTTTTATGGGATATTGGGCATTTCTTGGGTACTTTGGTTTCCCTGCCTCCAATTTTTCTTTATGTCGATCTGTCCTTTACATTATTAGCAATTATTTCAGACCAGAGCTCCAACCATCTTAATCCTTTCCTCAAAAGTTATTTTATGGTTTCTCATTGTCTATGGAGTAATCCTAAAACTCATAGCCTTTACTCAAGTTTCTCCACAAACTGTCCTCAGAAACCTTGAGCATAATATGTATTGCCCAGGCAAATATTTTAATATCCATCCAAATGCAATATTTAGCTGTCTCCCAAATGCCCCCCACATTTCCAGCCTCCTTGTTTTTAATATCCACCTTTTCTAGAATATTTCTATATACATAGCTCAACACAAATTCCATTTAGTTATTAGTCTTTTTAATATATACCCTGGATTAAAAATGACCTCTTCCTCCTTTGTATCCCTTTAGTAGTTCATCTATCCCTTCATGCTGAAGACTTAATCACCCTTGTCCTCTTGTCCCAGTTCTAGCCATTGAAATGTACACAGTAAGCCACTAGGGATGATTAATAAATGAGGCTTAAAAGCTCATAAATGACAAATCTTCCTAGGTTGTTAAATATGAGTTAGGCCTAAGGGCTTCCCTGTTCCTCCATCCCTTCCCAAGTCTACATCCCATGTGGGAAAAGTTAAATCTACTGAGAGATGCTTATATAGCCAGCTAATTACAAAATTAAGGCTTCCTTCATAAACTCATTCAGGAAAATGACTTAGAGCAGCACTGTGCAATAGAAATACAATGCAAGACCCATATATAGTTATAAATTATTTAGTACCTATGTAAAAATACCAAATAAAAAAACTGGTTTTAATAACATATTTAATTACATATTTAATTTGATCTAATATACCCAAAGCATTATCATTTTAACAGGTAATCAATATAAAAATTACTGATGAGATATTTTGCCTTCTTTTTTTGTTATGCTAAATCTGGTATGTATTTTATACTTAAAAGACATCTAAGTGCTCAGTAGCCACACTTAGCTAATGACTATTCTATTACACAGCAAAGCCTGAAAAATATACAGGCCACTATTGCCTTTTTAAAATAAATTTATTCTGAGCTAATTTTAGATTCAGAAGATGTTGCAAAGAAGTGAAGAATAAGGTTCTGTGAACTCTTCACTGTCGCCCCTAATGTCAATATCTTTTATAATTATAGTACAGTAGCAAAACCAGGAAATTATGTTTTTGGTCCACCATTGTGTTTTAAAAACAGTGGCCTTTCCCTCTCTACCCAGGTTTCTTTGAGATCAGCAATGGATAAGTTCTTTTTCCTACTAGTAAAAATGAATAATAAGATGGAGAGATGGGATAAAGTTGTTCATTCCAATACTGCTTTCTTCTAGAGAGTAGATCAGATGTAACTTTCCACCTGTGAAAGCGAGAACTCTTCCCCTACCCATGCTAGTATGTTATACTTTGCCTCATTTTAGAGTTATTTTCTCATTATACTTTCACTGAAGAAGTGATAAGATGCTAGAATATAGGAAAACTTGTTTTTTTTTCCAATATCTTCCACACATACATTGGTTTGCATAGAGAAGGTACTCAGTGAGTATTTATTTAGGTGGTTTCTTGAAATAATCCAATTGTTACATGAAAGTCATTCATTATTCACATTTCCAACCTACTCAACTGTTGTATGCCTAAAAGGGAAATGACATAACCTTTGAATAGGTTGGAAGGATGGCTTTTCTAAGGCAAGAAAGATTTACAGGGCACACAGTAAATTAGTCAGTAGGGAATAGTCTATCGATCTAGAGATACAAGCCCTTTTCCTTACTTGGTTTTAATTAGAAATAAGACTTTGAGAACTTGTCATCCATTATGTAGGTAGTTTTTTATTGAGTTTATCATCTACATACTCCAGAAAGAGAAATGCAGCCATACAGAGTACAAGATTATTCAGCTAATAATTGGTGCATAAATATAAACCATTGTTGTTTCTCTCTAATTTTTTACTGGATGAAAAACATGTTGAATCAGCTCCAAAAGCTCATGACTTCAAATAGATTAAAACTCCTATCTCAGTTGTGTGATTAGCTATATTTTTAGATCCAGACAGGACTAGGAACATGGCAGAGATCAATAAATATATGTTGAATAAATGAACAGATGAATGAATGATGTTCTCATTCAGTGTCGCTTTTGAGTGTGTGTGGGATCTAGGGATAGACTGCCTGAATTGGAATAGTATTGTGTAATTTATAAAAGTGCTACTAGAACTCAATTCGCCAGAAACTGTCACCAGCTTCTCAGTATCTCTTGGCAATAGCCCTCCCAGGACCTATCGCAAAAAATCTGAACATATCTAGGACCAATCGTTATCACTTTCCCTGCTTTTATACAGGAGTAGCTATTTGTTAGAGCTTGGAGTTCTGGTCATCACCGTCTTCTAGGAATGCTCAAAGTGTACATCATAAACAACAGCATGTCTCAGATCTTGCATATTATTTATTTATTTATTTATTTATTTATTTATTCATTCATTCATTGATTTATTTTTCATACAATTTATTTAGATGTATCTCCCATCTGCCAAACAGCCCTTTACTCTGATAGAAACTAGGCATCACTTTTGATTTTCCTTTTTTTTACTTATGCCTCTACATCCAATTTAATACCAAATCCTATTGATTTTGACGCTATATTATCCCTGGAATCTGTCCATTTATTTCATGTGTCCATAACCCATCTCTAATTTAGATAATTGCAACAGTGCCTGGAGTAACCCCCACATTTCCACTCCTGCACCCATTCACCAGAAGAGTGCAGGTGGGGTCATGTTACTTCTCTGTTTCAAATCCTTCCATGTCTTCTCACTAGTAGTTAGTTATATCTCTAATATGACTTCAAGGGCCTGGAATGATTTGACCCAGTCTGCTTCTCTAGGCTCATATCTGCCACTCTCCCCTCATGTACAATACCTGAGCCACACTGGGCTTCCTTCAGATGTCTAAAAGTAACAAGATTTTCTTCCTGTTCCTGCTGATTGAAAGTGTCCTTTGCTCCACTGTCCCACCCTCTTTCATCAACTGATGTCCATTTATCCTATAAAATTCTTTTAATTATTACTTCTTCTGACATCCTAATTCAGGTTAGAACTCTTTTATGATTTCATTTACATGTTACATTTCTTCTTTATGACATTCATTGTAATTATAACTTCTTATTTAACATCCTTTTCCTTGTTCTACTGTAATTTCCATGAGGCCAGGGTCTGCGAATGTCTTATGAACTATGCTACACAATCCCTACCTAACACAGTGCCTGGCAGACTTCAGGTGCTCAGTAATTATTTATCAAAGAAACAGTATATGTTCTCATCATTTTCAATGATCATTTTCCTTTTTCTTTCACAGATTACACTTTGCTTCATCCCGAGTCTTTTCTATCTTCATAAATAAATTATTAATGATTCTTAGGTTTACATGCAGTGCAGTGGGAAACATGCCATTGTCAGAAGCTGGAGGGTTTTGCAAGGGGAAACATGTTTGTCTGGTGTAACAAAAAGGGTGCTCAACAGGGAGTTACAAGTCCAAGTTTTAATGCCAGAGTCTACCATTAAGTAGCTATATACACTTCAGCTAGTTCCTTCCTTGCTCCAGGTCTTAATTTACTTTTGTGTAAGCTATAGTAGAGAAACTTTAAATGATCACCCAAGGCTAATGTTCTATGCTTAGGGGCTTCTCCAAAGAAGTTCAAGACAGCTGGCGCTTCAGTTATAAAGAGTAGATACCACAAAAGTTTTAAAAATAGAGTATAACTGCCTTTTGGAGAATCTAAGGAAAAAAAAAATTGAACTTCTTTCCAGAAAAAAGGGATGTGTATACATGAATGACCATTAAAAGTTGTTTAGAATTTCACATTAAGAAGTATTGCTTCAAATTAAATTTATAGATATTCCTAAGACCATCTCTAGCCAAAGTTTTAAAGTCACTGAAGTTTGACTTTTATATCCTTCCTACCATTCTATTTGCTTTCTCTGTGCTCAGTCATTTATAGGTGTGTGGGACTACTGTCTTTTTTGGTGTAAAAATCTCATTTTTTTTCAATTGCCATGAAATAGGACTTATCCAGCAGATGGAAAAATTCCAAAAGGGATCAAAAGGCCTATTAATATGTAATAATGTTAATAATGGTTAACATATGTTAAGCACTTACTAAATGTTAAGCATTGTCGTAAATATTTCTTAACTTCAGTGATCCCCTTGATTACCTTCTATCCCAGCCAGACTGTTTTTCCTTATTCATTAAATACCCATATACATTCCTACAGCTATGGCTTTTCTAACATCATATCCTCTCTCTGATTCATCTATGGTTAAATAATTTGTTCTTTTAAAAAAATCATAAACTTTATTTTTTAGAGTAGTTTTAGGTTCACAGCAAAATTGAGCGGACAGTAAAGAGAGCTCCGGTATACCCAATGCCCCCACACATGCAGAGGCTCCCCCACCAACACCCCACATCAGAGTGGTTCATTTATTATCACTGATGAACCTACATTGACACATTATTATCATCCAAAGTACATAGCTTACATGATGGTTCACCCTTGATGTTGTATATTTCGTGGCTTTTAACAAATGGGTAATGACATGTGTTCTGTAGCATACAGAATAGTTTCACTGCCCTAAAACTCCTCTGTGCTCTGCCTATTTAGCTCCCCCCTTCCACCCAACCTCTGCAACCACTAATATTTTTACTGTCTTGCCTTTTCCAGAAGGTCATATAGTTGGAGTCATATAGTATTGAGCCCTAATCAGATTGGCTTCTTTCACTTAGCAATATACACTTAAGTTTCCTCCATGTCTTTTCGTGGCTTAATTATTCATTTCTCTTTAGCTCTGAATAATAATATCCTACTGTTTTGATGTATTGCAGTTTATTTATTTACTCATCTACTGATGGACAACTTGGTTACTTCCAAGTTTGGGTAATTATAAATAAAGTGATAGAAACATTTATGTTTAATCTATTTATTGCTTCCTCATTTGTTATCCATTTTCTCACTGAATTGTATACTCTCTGAGGGCAGGGGCCTTGTCTGCCATGTCTTTTTTTTTTTTAGATTTTATTTATTTATTCATGAGAGACAGAGAGAGAAAAAAAGAGAGAGAGAGAGAGAGAGATTGTGAGGCAGAGACACAGGCAGGAAGAGAAGCAGGCTCCATGCAGGGAGCCTGACATAGGACTTGATCCATGGTCTCCAGGATCACACTGGGGGCTGAAGGTGGTGCTAAACCCACTGAGCCACTCAGGCTGCCCTGCCATGTCTTATGTTATATCCCCTGATGTTGTCCACAGCTGGTGTTCTGTGGCTATTTGTTGAATGCATACATGAATGAAATGGTTCCACCTTTTAAACACACATATTCCTTTAAAAAATAAAAAGATTGTATTTATTTATTTATTTATTTATTTATTTATTTATTTATTTGAGAGTGAGAGAGAGAGAGAGAGAAAGAGCACAAGTAGGGGTAAGAGGCAGAAGGAGAGGGAGAAGCAGTCTCCCTGCTGAGCAGGGAGCCTGATGCAGAGCTTGGTCCCAGGACCCCGGGATCATGACCTGAGCTGAGGCAGAGAAGGAAGATGCTTAACCGAGCCACCCAGGTGCCCCTCAACATACATATTTCAATTAGCTTTCACACCACCATAACCACCCATACTTTATAAGACTGAGGTGAGGCAACATTATCAGGACATTCTTGGTGGCGGGGGAGATGTGTCTGTGCCACCAATTCCTAGTGTTTTCTTCTCAATTTTCCCTTGGCATCTTATAATTTTTAGTGCTTGTAGATAAGCCCTGAAGGATTGGGCTTGCCTGGACATCTTGATGCCTAAATCATAGATTAGATCCTTCTTTATGTTCACCTTTACTCTAGCATCTGAATACCAAAATTATATAGATTTTATATACCAGGCAAGGGTAAGGCTAAAGCATTCTAAGATCAGAGTGGAATACAGACTACTGCTAGGTAGTCCAGACAAGACTAACAGATGAGACAAAAGACTAAAGCATCACTTACAGCAATGCTTTAGTCCTGAAGAACAAAGAGAAGAGAGTTTTCATCAGAGTAGATTTGTCTTCACTTAAAAAAGGGGAGTCTATTATAGCATCCCGATTCTAATAGAGCCTTATCTTTCTGTTATTTAAACTCTCCCAAAAGTCTTCTCTGGCCTCTGTTTCTAAATCATGGGGGATGTAAATATTTTCTGATTCTACCAACATTCTATGAATTATCCATCAAGGTCAAAGAGTCAGTACTTGATTGTCTCAACCTCTCATGTACAATATATCATAGTCATTTGTTTATTCTTACCTCACTAGTCCATGCACTCCCTAAAGGCACTAACCAGGCTTTTTTTTTTCATTAATGTATCCCTGGCTCTTAATACAGTGACTGGCATATAGACAGTAAATATTTATTGAATTATTGAAACATCTATTTATATGGAGATTCTAGTCCCCATAGCTTATACACACAAGTAATCAATTGTTAGGGCCATGGGACATTACCACTGAAAAGGATTTCTCAAGATTTTCTAGTTGAGCTCCTTAACTATACATGAAGAAATTGAGGTACAGTTAACTAAGAATCTTGAAGAATAGTAGCACACACCCAGAAAGTGGTTAATTTGGCCTACAGTACTGGTTTCCTAGTCATAAACACCAAAACATAAGAGAATATATTTAACAACCCAATCATAGTGAATGCAGCAGGATCTTTTTTTAACAATTCTCCAACCCTGCTAGTTCTTACAGTTTTTCTGGGTCGTTGATAGGCATGATAATTCTCATGGAAAGATGTGCCAGTTAATAGAAGTCTATGTTTTTTTTCCAATGTCAGATGATAGGGAGCTTTATTTGTTTGTCTGGGTCAGCAAACAAAATGAAACAAAACAAGATACCTCTGGTTTGAGATGTAGCCAAAACCTCTGAGTTAATACATTTAATGGCTGCTAATATTTCTTTTGTATTTAATTTGTGCCAGATACTTTTCAAAGTGCTTTATGTGAATTAACTAATGGAATTTACCTCATAGGGTAGATTCTATTATCATTTTCATTCTGCTGGTGAAGAAACTGAGGCACAGAGAAGTTAAGTACCTCCCTTAAGGTCACACAACTAGGTAGTGGAAGAGTCAAGATATGAAACCAAGCAAGGTGTTTAAAGATGTCAGAGAATACAAAGTATTATCATTCCAGATGGAAGGTATATCTGGCTCCCTTCCCCAATTGCTTGCAAAAGTGAAAGTCCACTCTTTCATATCCAAGATATATCTTTGGACTATTGAGTTACATGAATCCATCAGTTCTGTATTGCAATTAAGTCTCTCAGAGCTGGATTTTAAGTTACTTGTACCTAACTCTTCCTAACGGTTGCAATGTGCAAGTCAGTTAAATGAGTCAATGTGTGAATGGAGCTACTTACTAAGGATTCAGTAACTTATATCCAGCATTGTTCTAACCAGGAGCTTCTCTCTGACTTTTTGCATTTTCTGCCTTCATTCCCATTTCAAAGCTCTTTCTTAGGTCCTTAGGGCCTCTTGACCTATTGAAGTCTCACCTACTTTAGAGCCCACCTCAATCTCTTCTCTTCTCTTCTTTGCCCAAATCCCTGATGTCTGACTAGCCAGATTAGATGAGATGCTCAGGGCCCTGCTCTCTGTGCTCATAGAGCATCTTCTTCCTCTGTCATTTAACACAGAACATTGTAATTAATTCTTTGTCTCTGTTCCTTGAAGGCAAAGACTGTGTTTTCTACAGATATATTCCTTCTGGTCTGACAGATAGTAGGTGCTTAATAAATGCATAAATAATCAAATGAAGTTTCCTTAGGCAAGTTCATCTCAACAGTGATGCCCCTGGAGAAGGAGCAGGAACAACGTCAGGAACCTTCCTTAGTATATCAGAGTCACATTAATAATTTATCACCAACAAGCAAAGGAACAACAAAGCAGAGAAAGTTTTCCTAACTATATGTTCTTGAAAACAAACAGGGATTAGTTGACATTGAGCTACTTATAAACGTATAGTTTATTGCAGTCTCTGGTAATGGTTTGTAAATATCCTTTTTATTTGTTAGAAAAATACTTCCTCATTCCTTCATCCTAATACACCATATTTAAAACTCATCTCCTAAATATTGTCAAACTGAAAATTAAGCGGAGGCTCCTAACCCACTTATAAAGTCTTTTTTTCTTATCATTTCTGCCAGTAATCAGGCAAAAAGCATTAGTTAAGGATGGAGGTGGGGCAGAGAACTCGTTGCCTGGGCTGCCTCAGTGAGGATAACTTTAGGTCGAACTTTTCCTCTTAAATCTTCAAGTTGAAAGTAATTTCCACGTTCTGTGAAAGGACTGGAGATGAGATTGAAGCAGGGCAACTGAGGGGGAGCCAGCCTCCTCCAACAGGGCTTTCCAAGGACACTGATTAGGTCCCTTATTGTTCAAGAGAAAAAAGAAAGCAGAAAAAAATTTGATGCAGAACTTGAGCAGAGTCTCTCTGGGAACAAAAATGCTCTGTCTACTCTGGTTCTTGAGGTCAGCTTTGAAACTTCCTGACAGAGAATCTTGAGTAAAGGAGCTCCTCTCCCCTGTGTCCTGCCTCAAAGCTGGACAGCCTGGAGCTGCTTGTTTCATTGAATAAATACTTTCTGAGTTAATCTAGGAATCAGGGCTAAGAAGCCAGAGCAATGCCACTTTCCAAATCCAAGGAGTGTGAGAAGGTCATCAAATATAGATATCAGCAAAGATAGATCCCAGATAATAATCATTTAGTTATGAACCTGTAAGTCAATTCTGCTAATCAGTACATGATATTGGTGGTCTTAGTAAGGCAGTGTTTTTGTTTGTTCTTTTAATGGTAGTTGCTCTTCTGTTTTTTAACCACATTTCTCTTTCTCTTTCTTTGTGTGTTGTGTGTGTGTGTGTTTTCTCCAATGCATTATCACATGAATGCTTGTCATCTAAGTGCCAGGAGGGGCAAATGCAAAGGATTATACCCTTAGTCCTCAAGAGACAAGGAAATGTAGTACAACAGTAAGGAGTTTCAACTCCAGAGTCATCATCTAGACCAGGATTTGGACTCTGGTTCTGTCTCAAAGTCTATATGGCTTTGGTCAGTTTATTGTGAAGATGAAATGACATGATGTTTTATGTACATTATTGTATACAAAATCACATATTTATTGTACATTATTGTACATAAAATTGTATTATGTGTCAGAAACAGCTTCTTTTATATACATTATTGTATATTTAAAGAAAAACCAGTTTCTGACACATACTAGTTACTCAAAAGTAACCAGGTGGTCCTGGTGGTGATTCCATCAAATGAAGTTTTAGACCACATTCTTTCTAGAAAAACCAAAACCAAAGACCACCTCACTATACTTAGGCACCATAATGTCAACATACTTTATCCCTTAATTATCCCGAGCTTAATAGAAATTTCTACCAAATGACATTCTTCTTTCCATTGTGGAGACAGAAAATTGTATACATGTGTGGTAGGGACAGTGGGGAGTGATTTGTTTACTGAGAGAACGTAAAAGAAAAAAGTGAAAAGTTAAGCCCAGATCCTCTTTAGTGGGCTCAGCTGCTATGTGTTATCTGTCTGCTAATGACTCACAGCTGCAAACTTTTCTTCAGAAATTTGTCCTAGGGCAGCAGAAGCCACCTTCCTCAGGGATATATAGTAGGCTATGCCAACACCCACCTTCCCACCACAGGTGCAGCTCTCAGCTAATGACTAATTTACATGGAGGAATAAAAGCCTGCTATCTTGCTCCAAGGTGGGATATTTTAGTGGAGCCCTTATGGCTGTGGAGTTCCCTGTGGAATCCAGCTGAGTCTTTGCCTAGCCTCTTTCTCTGCCCGATTTTGCTTCCTAACTTCCAAACTGATTTTGCCTAAGAGCCCCCCTACAATGGCTCACTTATATATGAATCACTATCTTAGGCTCTGCTTCCAGATATCTGACTTAAGATAACAATAATTCATGACAAATTTCACAGAACAATGCCCTCTCTATGCCCTGCCTCTTGGCTTAGAGGGGTAGTCCAAAATGAACCATTTGTTTTGTCTTCTAGCTGGCAGATGGGAGAATGTACTGCCAAGAACACAGAAGTGAGCTTGGTAAAGCACACCTTTGAGGTCTTTGTGCTGTAAGAGTTGGGCAGATAGAAAGGGAGGGTACAAATTATCATTCAGTCCCAGACACTGTGTTGACACCTCATGTATGCTTTATCTTTTTAAAATTCCAATAATCCTAATGTAATGTCCTCTAGGTTCACCCATGTCATTGCATATGATAGGATTTTCTTCTTTTTTTAAAGGCTGAATAATATTCCATTGCATGTATATACCACATTTTCTTTATCTATTCAGCTATTGATGGACATTTAGGTTGTTTCCATATCTCAACTATTATGAATAATGCTGGATGAACTTAAAGGACATTATGCTAAGTGAAACAAGCCAGTAACAGAAAGAAAAGTATTACATGATTCCATTTACATGAGGTATCTAAAATAGTCAAACTCATAGAAACAGAAAGTAGAATGACAGTTACCAGGGACAGCAGGAAAGGAGGAATGGGGAATTGTAGTTCAATTTGTATAAAATATCAGTTATGCTAGATTAGTAAATTCTAGAAATCTGCTATACATTGTTGTGCCTATAGTTAACAATACTGTATTGTACACTTGAAAGTTTAAGACAGTAAATTTCATATTAAGTGTTTTTACCACAGTAAAAATAAGTACATTCTAATAAGCCTAAAAGGTGGCTTGATAGTTTCACCCCCATTTTGTAGATGAGCAAATTAAAGCATGATTAGTGATTTGGTCAGGATTGTGAAGGTTAAATATGGCAGAAGAGGAAATAAAATATATTTTATGTTTAGTTAATAGGATTCATTGTAAATACTGATGTAGCTCTCTTTCAAAACTAATTTATTTTTTGGTGAAGAGGGGATCATTTTTCTTTATACTGCTTGTTATCACTCAAAACCAAGAACATGATGGTAAGTTGAGTGAAAAAATCAGGGCAGTAAACCTAGTTAAGAGTCTCTGCTTATCTGAGGCTTTCTTATCTGAAATGCAGGGTTTTCGGCAATGTTATTTTCAAATCCAGCCTGCATGGTTTCAGGGAAGTCTTGTGATTTGGAATAATTTTATAATATTACCATAGCAACTTATATGATTGTGCAGATGCCAAGAATATAAATCCACAACAAAATTGTTAGGAAGGTAATTTTTTAAACACGTATAGAGTTAGAACTAAATGAAAACATAACTGTTTTTGTGTGGTGATGGTGCAGAAAGTATTAAAAATGAATCTTTTTTTCCTTTAATACAGGGAACTCTGTAAGTAAAATTCAATGCAATATGACAGGTACAAAAAAGTCCTGAAGACAATAATGCTTGTATAGCAATGGAAGACCAAGGGCTGCAGGAAGAGCTTGCATATTAGAAGATTGAAAATGTACTGAATAGGAGTAGCTGGTGAATATTTGAGGATTTATGAAAATCATCAATACAATAATTGTTGGATCATTCCCTTCCCCAACCAAATGTGCCCAATTTGGGAGTTTCAAAACTAGGGAATCAAAGACTATTAGAAGGGAAAGACTTCTTAGAGGTCATTTATGATACTTGATACCCTTCCCCACCACACCCTGCAAAATTTCCAGTAAATGATATACCAATAATATACAGTGGTGGATGTTTGCTGTTTTGTCTGCATAATCTCTCTTCCTCCTTTATATGATAACATGTACTATGATTTTCCTTGTGAAGCTACCCTTCCCCATCATATCCTTCTGTTTTTTTTTTTTTTTTTTTTAAGATTTTACTTATTCATGAGAGACACAGAGAGAGAAAGGCAGAGATCTAGGCAGAGGAGAAGCAGGCTCCATGTAGGGAGCCTGATGCAGGACTCAATCCCAGGACCCCATCACACCCTGAGCTCAAGGCAGACCCTCAATTACTGAGCCACCCAGGTGTCCCCATATCCTTCTATTTGAATGAGGCTGAATCCACCCTAACCCCTGGCTTTTGGGAGGACACATAGCCAGGTCATCAGAGCACAGCATCCTCCCCACACCAACCACAGCAATGAAATTAAGCCTGAGCAGAGGCTGAAGTCCAACAGATGAGAACTCATTCAGAATATTACTGGAACTTTTGGGAAAGAGGCTCTTTCCACTGGATTTGCTAAGGTGATAGATGCAAGCTAAGAAAACCAGGTATCGATTTTGGCATAAACAGGATTAAGTTTGCTAGAGAATGAAGTCACAATCCAGAAATATGACCATAAACCTCAAGTCAGCTCTTGGAAATGCCTGGTAATTCTAATATATTTTCCTGCTCAATGTGCTTTATCATTCTCTGAGAAGTCCACTTCAAATCTTCTTCTTTCTCTTCAAGCTTCAGATACACTTCTCTCACCATTCACTTTCATCTGATGATCCTGATTTTTATTTCAGGGACAAAATAGAAGCAATCAGAAGAGAATTTCCACTGGCAAATCTATCAGCCTTCCAGCTTTTTTAGCCATGTTTTTCCTCCTTTTATTACAATAGTGATCTGTCCCTGCTCCTGATATCAACCCTCTGCTATTGCACTGGTTCTCAAATATGAGTATGTACTACTGAAGAAGCTTATTCTTTTGCTTACCCCTTGCTCTCTTTCATTATCAAGGTTCTTCCATCCACTGTGATATTGCCACCAATTTATAAACTTTCTAACTTCTCCCAACTTAAGAAATAAAAAACACAAACAAAAAATTCCTTCCTTGTCACATCTTTCTTCAAGTTCTGCCCTATTTTTCTATTTTCCATCACTATGAAGGGCTCCTTGTCTCTTCTTTCTCCTCTCATGTGTTTGAACCCTTACCAATCCGGATCTCATCATTTCACTGAAATTGCTCTTGTCATGTCCTCACTTTACCAATGTCTCAGTAGCATTTGACACTGTTAGATCACTTCCTCCTCTTGACATATTGACTTCAATTGAGAATATCTGCTTTTCCCTTGCTGTTTCTTTCTCATTTTTATGGCTGGATCTTCTTCCTCTTTTAGACTACAGCTCAGTCCTAGATCCTTTTCTTTCTCTATGTATACTCAATGTCTATGGCTTTAAATATTATCTTTTCATTCCTGGAAAACTCCCATGTTTTTACCTTCAGCCCTTACTTCTCCCCTGTGATAGCCTTATAGGCATCTCTGAATCTCACAATATACGTGTATATTTATTTTGTGCTTAGGCCCTAAAATTTCAATCTTCACTCCTCTCTTTCTCTTTTACCACACATCTGAGACATTATTAACTTCTATCACAAACCTGACCACCTCTCCTCACCTTTACATCTGCGTCTTAGTTTAAGTCACCACTATCTCTCAGTTGGATTCTAACCATAGTCCCCTAACTAGTTCCCTACTTCTTGGAGTATATTGACTCCTTCAGACAATAGTTTATTCAGCAGATAGATGTGTTCCTTTATATGGAAACCAGATCATAGCACTTCACCTCTCAAAACCTCCAACTGTTTTGCATAAAGCATGAAAGTAGGAAGACCAATTGGAAAAAGTCCAAGAAAGAAATGTAATATGGTATCATTAGTAGAGATGGCTGCATTTAGAAGGGTATATTTTGAAAACTGAGTCAATAGGACTTGAGGATAGATTGAGTGAAAGTATTGAGGAAGAGAGCGATGTCAAAAAGTGAGTCCTTGGTTTAGGATTAGTGCCATTAGAGAGAGGATTATGACATTTAACAAAATGAGAAGGCATGGTGCAGAACTGATTGAAGAAGGACCTGGATCTCTAACATCAGAAAAATGGGACAAAAAAACCTTTAAGACAGTTGTAGTGGAAGCACAAGAGCAATTTACTGAGCATTAGAACACATTTTTATACCTGTGAGTAATCCCAGGCATTCTCCCTAAACATGCCTAAAGAAGTCTTAGATTTTTCATTCATATGAATGCATTAGTCTAGATTGTTTCTAACCTTCTTCCCAGCTCTTCACTTGTTTGATTTATAACAACACCTGCTTCTCCACAACCTGACATTCATAGGCTCCTATTTTCATACAGGAAGAGAAGTTCTGTTTCCTAAAGTCAGAGATGGGTGTTCTACTCTTTGTGTTCTTACTTTAACTTAATTATTTTGCATTTCCCTGCCCTTTCCAGGCAACAGGCCAAATAACAGCTCACATGTATTAAATTCATGGCTTTTCAAGATACTTAAACTCATCTCTTTAAAACACAGACTTGAAATAGCTTGCTTTATTGAAGTCGGCTCTCACAACTGGAGTATGTTAGGGGTATACGTATATGTATGAGGGAGTCATATGTCCTTCTTATTGTAGATCTCTCTCTATAGAAGGGTATTTTCCTGTGGTCAAATTCATCCAAATGAAAGCTATCCCAGAAACGGCTTAAGTAGCCATTTATAAAGAAGAAGGAGGGTAAAAGTAAACAAAGTAAGAAAGATTAATGTGCCCACATTTAGGAATAATGTGCTGCCTGCCTGAGAAAGAACCAAGTACTGTTGTTTCCAATAATGCTTCCATTAATCAAAACCTGGATGTAACTGCATAATGAGGCAAAGAAGTTAATGGATATTAGAATATTGTTGTACTTTCTCCTTTACTGGCATGAGTGGCAAGCTCAGGATCTGTACCAATGCCATTCTCTCTATACCAAGATATTATAGCTGGAAAGACTGAAAGGAGTAGAGCAGTTCCAGTGAGGGTTCTATGGATCACTCCCCAGCATTGCAGGATGCTCCAAAGATAAAAATTTCTCTGTTTATACATGTAGAAAACTTTGCCTACTGTGTAATAATCTTAGATAATTTGCAAAATATATTACAAAGGCTCATGGTAAAGAAACCTGCTTGCTTTTGTTGAATGCAAAGTTTCTCAAATTACTCTACTAATAGTACTAACAATCTACAATACAGTTTGAGATGGGTGGAGTTACTCCCTTTTTGCAGTTTCTAGTTTCATTTACTTAATTACTAGAATTGTTCAACTTGAACTCCACAAGAGTCAATACCATGGCTTATGTTCTATCTTTACCTGAGCACGGTGCCTGGTACAGAGCTTGTGCCAAGTCAATCTCAAAAATATTCATTCCATTTGAATCATACTCAGTCTAACATTCTGCCTGTTGGTGATGTGGATTGTCCTTTTCAGTTTCTGTCAAACCGTGGAGCCATTTCTTAAAAGCTTAGCTGATCTCCATGTCGAGTCTATCTTCTAGATCATGTTTGGAACTTATGGGGAGACTCAGCTTCAAGAAAACTCCACATAATTAATTCTTAGTTTCAAACCCAGAATTACCTTTTGCTTGTTCAAAACCTACTGTTTCTAAGCTTCATGAAATTGTATCTGGACTGAATTACTATGCTATTTATTTGATATAAAAGAAAAGTCACCATTTTAAAGTTCCCAGCTGTTTTCTTTTAAGATGACAGAGCTTCTTGGAATAGTTCTCTTTGTTCTAAGGACAATCTGTCCTTCTGAGGAGAGGCCAGATTCAGAAGCCCATAGTACTTGCAGGAACTGTATAATTCCTGTATAATAATGTTAACAGCACCTGAACTAAGCTGGGAGCACAAGCTGGTTGATTTGCATGGCTTTAAGTGATCCTTTTGGAAGGAAAGGGAAGGAAAGCAACCACTTTCCATTTGAGGAAGTTATTAGAAATTATCTGGTAAATTAAAACAGTCCTAAAAAAAGATTTTCTATCAAACAAAGGGCTTCAAAAAAGGATTCATCATGAAGAAAGAAAAATCCAGCAGTCATGATAAAAAAAAAAAGGTAGTTTGGGCAGAGAATATGTGGCCTTTGTAACCAGCATGCCAGTGCTTAGAGCAAGCTTAGAGACGGGCTCAACTGGTCAGTGTTATATGAAGGGTTCACACAGGGTAGAGAACTACAGGAATGTTAGCACAGCACAGAATTCAGGCATATTATAGAGTGATGGGCTAATTTTGTATCCACATTGTGTGTCAGAAATAGAAGCACCTGTGAATCAAAATATGGAATCTTTTAGCAGAAAAATAACGTGGCTGATTCTTTTTGTATGGGAATGGACTGACCAATTTGGCTTGAGTAAGCCCTTAGGGAGCTGTAAATTTGAAACAAGGAACTGAGGTGATTAATAGGCTTTTAACAAGATATGTGACTTTATTTTGCATCTGATCATCTTTTGCTCCCAGAATTGTTCTTATAGCTTCCAAATTCTAACTGCTGGGCTCTATACTCATAGACCCCGTCCTTGTCTTTAAAATATTTTAATTAAATACTTAAACATATTTCAATTAAAAGAATGTTTGCCTTTTGTATGTGGTGAGAAAATACGACACACCACAAAAGGAGGATAAACTTTCTACTGAAAAATGTCCTTATCTGACAAAAATGGGGAAAATATTCACATTTCTCTGTGGGTTACCTTATATAAAAGCTTTTTTATTTACCAAAGGAATAATCTATCTCTATCATTTTCTCCAAAAGCTATCAAAATTCTGTGCATATGTTAGATATTCAAAAAAAAAAAAACCCTGCTGGCTGATAGAACAGGAAATATGGCAGGAATAGGATGATATTCATAGAGAAGGCAAAGATAAGACAACAAAAGCAGAGTTAGTATAACAGAATGAAGGGATATACAGCCACACATAATTTTACTCTGTGCCAGGCAATATGCTAAGTGTTTTGTCATGTGTGTATTCGAGAATTCACCCAATGAAGCTCTGAGAAGGTGCTATTATTATTTTTTCTTTCTTTTTTTAAGATTTTTAATTTACTTATGAGAGAGAGAGAGAGAGAGAGAGAAAGGCAGAGACACAGGCAGAGGGAGAAGCAGACTCCATGCAGGGAGCCGGACTCGCTTCCTGGTCTCCAGGATCACAGCCTGGGCCAAAGGCAGGCGCTAAATCGCTGAGCCACCCAGGGATCCCTGAGAAGGTGCTATTATTATGCCCACTGTAAGCACTAGTGAAGTATATGCCACAAAGTAGCAGAACTGGGAATTTGATCACAGGAACATTTAAGTTTAGAACTCAAGTTCTTTTTTTTTTTTTTTAAGATTTTATTTATTTGAGAGAGAGAGAGAGAGAGAGAGAGAGCACCAGCAGCAGGGAGGAGGGAGAGGGAGAAGCATGCTCCCTGCTGAGCAGGGTCCTGGGATCATGTCCCCAGCAGATACTTAACTGACTAAACTACCCAGGTACCCCTTAGAACTCATGTTCTTAACAACTTCACTTTGTTATCTCTCTTATAACAATTGAGATTATCCCTACATACCTCATGAAGTATCTAAATAAAAATAATTCAAAATGCATTATAAATATGGATACATAGATATAAATATTGTCATACTTTTTAAATCAGATGACCAAATTTATAGGTTCAACAGTAAGATGATTAGCCTATTCCATCTTTCTCCCATGACTCTGGGATGTATCTCAACAGTATTGGTAGATGGTACAGATTTTGTATATTAGTGTTTAATTTATGAGCAGAGAAAAGCACGGATTCCCAGACTCATTAATCAACACTATTTGAAGATGGCTTTTCCTTTTCAAACAAGTTGGTATCTATTTAAAGGGGGAAAACATTCACCTTCTTCAAATGCTGCTACAATTTGGCAAACTGTCCTAGGAACATGATGAATCTAGCACCTGGACACTGTAGCAAAATTATTCAGCTTTCATGGCTTCACTTTCCCCTTCTGTATCATGAGGGTTGAAATCAACGTTTGAATAACCATCTAGCACTGAAATTTTTCCTAGGTTAAGTCCTAGGTTAAGTACAACATTGCTTAAGAGATTTATAGTTAGCTTATATTTGGACCAGTTTCCCTGATATTACCAGAAGATACATTCTAACTCAAGAAGCAGTGCTTAGTTTTTAAAAATTTGTTGATTTTTACTTAATTCCTTTATAGTCAGAAAATATACTTTGAATGATTTCATTTTTAAAAACTTTGTTGAGATTTGTTTTATGGTCCGGAATATGGTACTTGTAAAAAAAGTGAATGACTGTTAGGTAGAGCATTCTATACATGCCAATTCAGTCAAATTGGTTGATAGTATTGTTCTGGTTTTCTGCATCTTCATTGATTTTTCTGTCTACTTATTCTATCAATTACTGAAAAAGGAGAATTGAAGCCACCAACTATAATTGTGGTTTGCCCATTTTTCCTTTCAATTTTATCAGTTTTTACCTCATTTGTCTTGAAGCTCTGTTGTTAGGTGTACAACATTTAGGATAGTTGTGACTTCTAATTGTATTGACCCTTCTATATAATTATGTCTTTATGTAATGTCTTCTTTTTTGTGATAATATTTCTTGTTCTGAAGTCTACTTTTCTGATATTAAGATAGTTATTACAGATTTGTCTTGGTGTTTGAATGGTAAATATTTTCTCATCCTTCTATTTTTAATCAGAAGTATTTACACTTAAGCTGTGTTTCTTATAAACAACATACAATTGGGTCTTGCTTTTTTATTCAATTGACAATCTCTATCTTTTAATTGACATGTTAGGACAACTATAATTATTGATATTGTTGGATTTAAATCTGTCATCTTGCTACCTGCCTTCTATTTGTTCCATATATTCTTTGTTCCTTTTTCTCTTTTCTGCTTTGTTTCAAATTAATTATTTTTATTATTCTATATTGTTTCCACTACTGGCTTATTAGTTATACCACTATTTTGATTTTTTTAGTGTTTATCTTAGGGCTTATAGTATGTATCCTTAATTTATCATAGTATACATTCATATAATATTGTATGGTTTTACATATACAATATTGTGGTTGGTTTTACACATACAATATTAAGGTTATAAGAACCTTAGAACACATTAATTTCTGTTCCACTACCCTATTCCTTATGCTTTTGTTTTCACATATTACTTTTATGTATGTTATAAAATAAAATAATTTTCTTTCTAATAAGCTAAGCTGATTTTATTACTGCTTAAATCCCCTTAGTGGATCCCCACTGCCTCAGAAAAAAATGGGACAAATTCCTTATGCAGCGTTCTGCTTTCTACTGATGCATAACAAATCACCCAAGGATAGGATTTCAGATTCAGCACAATGGGGAGAGCTTGTCTCTGTTCCACAATGTCTGGGATTTCATCTGGGAAGACCAGGAGTATCCCAACAAATGAGTGCTGGTATCATCTAGAAAAGAATTCACTCAAATATCTGGTGGCTAATGTTAGCTGTTGTCTGGGCATCAGTCAGTGATTGCCCAGAATACATATATGTAGCCTCTCTTTGTGGTCTTTTTGCATGGACTACTTAGGCCTTCCTCACTGCATTATGACTGAGTTTCAAAAACAAATGTCCCTAGAGAATAATACAGAAGTGCATGGTGCTATAGAATCTATCTAGTATAAAAATTAAAGTGTCCACCGAGGCAGGGGGCTTTCATGATTTGGTCCCTGCTTATATCTCTATGGTATTGCCTTTACCTGTCTTGAACTCTGCTCTCTAGACATACTAACTTCTTTCCTTTAAATCTACCATGTTTACTTGCCTCTTATCTTGTTAACAACACTAACTCTGTCTCTGAAATACATTTCCTGGCTGACTTCTTCTTAGATGTTTTTCTTTACCTCTGATCTCCCTCCAAATCTGGATTGTGTCTCTCATCTTTTCTTTCCGTATCATCCACCATACTGCTTGGAACACGGTAAATGTTCAAGAAATATTTGCTGAATGAATGGCTATCTCCCCCAAATTAGAGACATTAGTATCCAGCTCACCATCATATTCCCTGAGACTAGTGCAGTGCCGACCCAGAGTAGGTGCTCAAAACTATTTGTTGAGGGTGCCTCTGCAGCTCAGTGGGTTAAGCAGATCATGATCTCAGGGTCCTGGGGTTGAGCTGTGAGTCAGGCTCCCTGATCAGTGGGGAATCTGCTTCTCCCTCTCCCTTTGTCCCTTCACCCCCAGCACGTTCTCTCTCTCAAATAAAAAATAAATAAAATAAATAAAAATCTTTAAAAATATTTATTGAAAGAATAAAGTACTGTGTTTTCTTGGTGATATATGTTTTTGTTTTTTTTTTTTGAGAATTTGTGGGGGTAGACAGAGCTCTTTGTAGAAGGCATCATACTATGCCAGTGCTATACCAACTGCTGCTAACAGAACTCTGCAGAGCTAAGTCATGAATCTATTGTATTAGCATCCCAAAACGTCTTCCAGGTTGATTCTCTCTACCTCTCACTCAAATCAACATGGTCTCTGCTCAAAGGAAAGAAGTGAAATTGGTCATATAAGAATCACCAAGCAGAGAGCATTCTAAGATTGCTGCCAAAAACTCCAGTAGGGATTGAAAGGAAGAAATTATGCAGGTTTTCCTCTCTTAAAGTGGGCAACAGAGCTATGCAAGCTTCTTAGTCTTCCTATAAACATTGCTATGGTAACTGACAGGTAATTAGCTATTTATCACACATGCACACATGCATACCCACACAGTTTAAAGCTGGAGTCCTCTGGCTGCAACAGTCTGTAAGCATAAGGAAAGGAAATCAATTTGCACACTGTGCCTAAAATTACATTTTTGGAAAGTCTTCCCATTGTGAACCTTCTCAGGAAACAAAATATTTATGGATGGACAAGCATCACTAAAAATGATAACATTTTCAACTGCTCCCTAAACAGTCTTCCTGTCACTCCTCCCTTAAAAATAGAATTGGGGTTTAAAGATAATATCTTCAAGTTTGAGCTGAGGAACTGACAGAAGAGACTGCAAAGCAAAGAGATGGAGATAATCATAGCAACACTAATGGCAAACTCACTTGTTAAGCAAACGTGCAAAGAAACCAGATTTCCTTTTAGCTAGAGGTCAGAATGACTAATTATTTTCTATTTTCTAACTTGCCCCATAGTGCAAATATGAAAAAGGAATAAACAAGGTGGATACTACAAGAAAGCAAATTGCTTATTTTGGTCCTAATCTGTATCATTTTATGAGAAGAATACTAAAGCCTATTATGCATTTTATTCACATAATTTTGAACATATTTGTATATAATAACCTTCCACCTATATGTAATTACATTCTATTTATGCACAATCAAAAGAAGCATTTGGAAGAAAAAACAAGTTCATAATAATATCTGTAATAAACATTAAGAAGGGTCTAACTAAATTTTTTAAGGAGGAATAAATGCTTTCTCAGTGCACATTTTATAATTATGTCATCTAAGTTTCTTGAATCATAACTTTATTTTGAAAAAATAAAAAACCTTTGAAGCGATTATAAGGGTATGTATTTTGTCTTGCTTAAAGGAGCATAGCAGCAAATATTCTTAGCACTTGTAGATAGAACTTAAGCTAGGCCAATATTTATTAAATGATAACCCATATCAGATCAAATGAGTATAAAGAACACATTTTAGAAATTATGCTAATGTGTTTCTCAGCAAGGGGCCTGTGCTCCTTGATCACTTCTCTCCAGGAAGCCAAGTCTGGTCTCATACATTAGTAAGGAGTGAATTTGAAGAAGACAAACTATCAAGATAGAGGCAGGAAAGCTATTTTGTAAATTCTTAAAAGGAGTCATGATTGGAAATCTCAGTGAGTAATGTGCCTCTCAATAAATTCTAATATCCTTGGTTATTAAGGTTTCCAGAGGTATATTTAACAGCAAACAAGCAGAAGTGTGGCTTCTGCTTCCTGGCACTTGAGGAAGTTAAAGCAAGAAACTAGGCCCACTGCCTCTCCTTCCATCATTTCAGCTTCATATTTCCCAGTCCCAGCCATTGCCTCCAATGAGATGAGACTGTTCATTTGGGTTTTCTAAATTCAAACATCTATGAGGAGGGGAAATGTGGACTCCCACAGCAATTCTTGTGGCTTATAGTTTGGTAGAAGAGGACATACACATACACACCCTTATTGAGGGTGTGTCCCTGACACAACTTCCATTGGGAAGAGCAGATGTCACACGATTCAATATTGCTTCTCTTGGCCTCTGCTATGGACTGAATTGTGTGCCCCCAAAATTCATATGTTGAAGCCCTAACCCCCCAGTGTGACTAGTTGGATACAATGCAGTAAGGAGATAGTTAAGGTTAGATGAGGTCATATGGGCAGGTTCCTAATCTGATGGGAATAGTGTCCTTATAAGAAGAGACACCAAAGAGTTAACTCTTTCCTCTGTCACTCCCCAACCAAGCCTGAACACCTAGGAAAGGTCACATGAGCACATAGGGAAGTGGTAGCCAGGAAAAGGGCTCTCCTCAGATACTGAATTGGCTAATAACTTGATCTTGAGCTAAGCGGCTTCCAGAACTGTGAAAAGTAAATTTCTGTTGTTTAAGCCACCCACTCTATGATATTTTGTTATAGGAGTGCAAGCAGACTAATCTAGCCTCAGAGATCTCTGATGAAGCCACAAGTGACAATGACACTGTCCATGTATAAGGGACCTTGCTGGATCTGAAAGCTCCAGTCTTGCCACCTCACTGCCCTCTACTTAGGGTTCCATCAATTAGCACTTCTGATTTAAGAATAAATTATGAACATACAGCACTCCTTTTTCTCTGGCATCAAGACAATTCTTGATTGCAATAAGACTTTGGAAGTATGAGGATATAAAGCATTGTCAGTGTCCATAATCCATAAAGAATACCTATTTATACCTTTGCCACTAGCTTTCACCTCCAGGAAAACCCATTTTCTTGAACTACCTTTCCCTCAGGGAAAGCTCATCACTTTCCACTGTGATAGCTAAAAGAAGAATCATTTTTCACCCTTGTTATAGATCTCACAACACTGTGTAGTGTTACTAACCTCATTCTCTCAGATAAACAATCTGAGAAGCTCAGTCATTTGCCCAAGATCACAAGTCTAGATTCATAATTTGAAACCAGATTTGGCTGACCTTAAAGTTCATAATTCTAATACAATAAATTCATCCTAAGTGTTCTATGGAACAGATGGAGCTACATAATATGAGGCTAATCTAATAAACAAATCCAGACTCATAGATATGCTATTGGATTAATAAAGTACTCTACTTGGCAATACACTTAAATCTTAATAAATACTATTTAGTTTTTTTTTTTAACACTATTTAGTTATAGAGATCTCAAATTGGGAGTGAGTTTGAGTTTTTGACATTTATAGTTAGATGTGTAAGAACTTTTCTATAAAAGTATAAAAAACTAATGGATACATTTTTGGTTTCCTCAAACCATGGAAAGAATTCAGAAGATAAAATTCTACTTTCAAAAGCTAGTGCATTAAAATGAAAAATACCAGATATAGATTAAGGTGTTAGAATGATGAGTGCATTTTTCTTTACTTTTCATAATTTATATAATGTCATTAATTGCCTTGGTGATGAAAAAATTCTAAAAATGCTTATTGAAAACTTACTATTAAGGTCTGAATGCTTAATGCATAATTAACTAATTTAGTCCTTATAACCATCTTGTGAATTAATTACTATCATTATTATCATCATTTTATAGATGAGGAAACAGTTCCTGAGAAATTTAATATTGGTAAGTGACAGAAGCAGGATTTAAAGCCAGCCATTCTTTCTCTGGAGACCATGTGCTGAACTTCTCCAGGAAGTTACTGTTCGAATGGTTGGATCTAGGAAAAGAGAGAGGGCCAGAGCATTAGAGTTGGGAGGTCTAAGACAGAAAAGGGAGGAAAGAAGATGGACCAGGGCAGCTTAGGAACCAGACAGAGAGCCCTGATTCAGAAGAGGTGGCAGAAAGCTTTGTTCTGGGCTACTTTTGTTTCTAAAGTTAATGTATCATGCTAAATTAATTCCCAGTCCTAAAGTAAGTGAGTGGCTTTATATCCATATATCCTCAGCTCCAGTAATCTTATTCTATGCTTTATTTCACTCACTCTCTCATCATAAATTACAAGGTAAAAGCCTTTAATGGGTACACTGTAGCCTCATAATTAGCAACCTTACATAACAAATTATTTTTTAGATAATCCCATCTACAGAGGGCAATAGCTGTGGTATTATAGTGGTTTGTAAATAATAGAAACAAGATGTGTTGTCTAGAAACCACTAAATATTCAAGGCACTAAATATTCAAGTCAAGCAAAATAACTTCTTGGTATTTTGTATTACCCTATTACCACCTCAAAAATAATCATGTAAATAATATTAATTCTACTTGATACGTAACAACTACAATATAAATTGGTCTGGCAGAGCAAATTCACCTATTGTGTATTCTCATGGTTTCAGAAGGGTAATGAATTTTATCTTATCTGAGGAGAGTGTTTTGGTGATGATGGGAAAGCCACCAGTTTGTCTACAAAGAAAAAGAAAATAAGTACCTTCATCTTCACACCCAAACATTTATTCATCATTCTATTCTATCTACCCATCACCCACCCACTCATCCACCCATCCATCCTCCCACTCATCCATCATTCATTCATTCATCCACCTAACTCCCCAGTCACCTACTGATCTAGTGAATATTTGTTGTTTATCTATACTATAGCTCAGTCAGAAACTGTACTTTTGCTGCTGTGGATATTGTTTAGGCCCTTTCTCTTCTTTTGCTCTCACATTATTATTATTATTATTATAATTATTATTATTATTAGTGTGAGTGTAGTCTGTGGACCACCTGCCTCAGAATCTCCTAGGATGTTATCAAAAATAATCTCCTAGGTCTTATTAAAAGCAGATACTCCACCCACCCATCTAACTTTATGCACCTTATCAGAATTACTGGCAGGGATCTTTTTAATTTCAAGCCTAAAGATAAATTTAGTCTACTAAGAAATGCTAACCTGGACCAACTCTACATAAGAATTCTTCTGAAAAGAGTTCAGAGAACAGAAACAACTACAACCATGCTTTCAAATGTATTTATTAATCTCTAGATGCAAAGAGCTAATGATCTACAGATAGGAAATGTGAATAAAATACTGAAGACCTTAAAGTTTTGCAGGAGCTGACCTTCCTTAGCCCGGACTCCAGAAGTAAGAGTCTTGATTTTAGAGAGGGTAAAATCGAACTCTAAGCATTCTCAGACAGTCATGGCTGCCCATTTATTTATATCTGATAACCTTCCTTTTAGATTCTGACCACTGACATTTCACTTCGGAAGCCTGCATAGCTGTCTTTGAATGTGGAATCAGAATCCACGTTGACTTGTGTGACCATAGACAAGTCACCTAATTTCTCTGATCTTTATATTCTTTAACTGTAAAATGAGAAGGATTATACCATGTAACTCTCAGGCTGTTTTGAGACAAATATTAACATTATATTTCTTTTGGTTTTGTAGCCTTGCTCACCACTGGATTATGCTGTGGATAGTTTCAACTACTTCTAGCTAGCTCTCTAACTATACTAGGCCTGTTATTTTTCATTTTTTCCTTCTATTGAACTTATCTCCCTCTAACCATCTACCAGATAGCCCAATTGTCCCCCTTACATTTAAATTTGTGTTGAGGGCAGCCCGGGTGGCTCAGTGGTTTAGCGCCGCCTTCAGCCCAGGGCCTGATCCTGGAGACCTGGGATCAAGTCCCATGTTGGGCTCCCTGCATGGGGCCTGCTTCTCCCTCTGTCTGTGTCTCTGCCTCTCTCTCTCTCTCTCTCTCTCTTTCTCTCTCTCTCTCTTGAATAAATGAATAAAATATTTAAAAATTAATTAGTTGATTAATAATTAATTTGTGTTGAATATGGAGAGGTGTCTATCCATATACCTTCATGCTAGGAGCTAATAATCCAGTTGTGCTAAAGATGTTGAATTTTGAAAAATTCAGAACTGGATTTTATGTACAAGACAGTGAGGTAGCAGCCAATATAGAGTTTCATAGTAGATGTATTCCAAAAGTTCCAATGGGAGCCTACACCAAATGTGATAAATGCCAGAAATGCTTCCTCTATAAATTTCATCATCAGAACGTTATTCAGAGTCACTCAATCATTTATTCATTCACTTATATGTTTATTTGCTTAATTGTTTATTGACTTTTTTGGTGTCATACAATATGTTGGGGGCTGAGGTTTCAACAATGAATTAAAGAATTAGGAAATACACTCTCACAGAGCTGATAGTCTAGTAAGAGAGTAGAACCATGTTATTTTATGCATGTAGACAGAAGAACAAGCCCCTCAGGATGAAGGTTAGTGATATTCCAGCAGGTCAGTTTTGTCTATATGTGGAAATTAAACTTGAATCACTAAGTAGACCTATGGAGGATGGAAAAGGGATCAGGAAGGGAAAAAATTGGAGAGGCTTATATTTTCATAAGAAAGGTAATAATTTTTAGGGTTATTTGTTTCCATTCTCTAGATCTACAATGATTATCTTTTGTAGCACAGCAGTGCCCATGGTCATGTCTAAAATTCCTCCCATTCTGATAGCTTTGATACATCAATTAAAGTGATAGGTGACCCCTTGGAGGTAGAGGTAGTTGATGTGTATGTATGTGTTGGAATGGAGTGGTCTGAAAACCAGGTTTGAAGTTTCTGTTCTGAAGCTAAAGTGACAGCTTACTATGAGGAGGATTGGACTGAGAAGAAACAATACCCATAAACATGCCCTATTTCAGGGGCTCATTCTCACTAGCAGTGAGGTACACAAAGTTGACAACCATCAGCTTCGAGATCAGTAAGTTGTCATGTCCATAAGAGAGAAGTGTCTTATCCAAGGTCATGAAGCAAGTTGTCAAGAGCCAAGGTAAAGCACAGGCGTCTCAATTTTCAGTCTAGTCCTCTTTTGGCCACATCTTAGCACATCCATGCACTGAAGCTTTATATTGCTCTCTGAAAGGATACTCATCTTTTTCTGGAAACTGCTGACAAAGAACCCATTTTTCACTGAAAATGTAGCATGCAAGTGAGAGACCCATACCAGATGGCCCATCACCTTAGTAACCAGCATATCAGTCAATTTTTGCCTCCCATGGTGAGGAGGCACCACACAGAGCAAGACACTCTGGATCTTGCGACAGCTCACATCAACTAAAGCTCCACTCAAAAGGCATTGTGCCACGAAACTGACACCTATTATCCTCCTTATTGTTAGTGTTAAAGACATCAGCACTGCCCACATAACAACATTAATGTGTGCTAGACACTTCATATGGTAAAGAATTAAAATGATATAATAGCATATACATATATTCTTACTTAACATGCATGAATTCAACTCTGCACACTTCTCCCCATTCCCAACCCCCCAAAAATGTGTAGGGGGAGAGATAGAGATAGAAGAGGAAGAAACAGGGAGAGTACAAAAAATATGTTAATACTGGCAATTTTACCCCCTTCAGTAAATGTCTTTGCAACTTGGCAGAAATAATGACTAATCCTAACCATTAGATTCTTATCTTCAGGTAAAATTTTTGACAAATTGTACATTACTTGGCATAAGGGAGAAATGCTGACATTGGGCGCTGACTTCATGCCAGGTATTCTGTGCAAAGCTCTCATACACATTGTCCCATTTAATCTTTTTAACAGTCTTATGAGCCAACTGATACTTTGCATAGCAAAAGTTCTGGAATCACAAAACGAAGAAAGTGTATATATGACAATATTAGCTTTTATTTGTGTTAGAATTTGTGATTTTCAAAGCAAAACCTTCCTGAATGCAATTATTTTACAGATGAGAAAATAGTAGAAACAATGGCTGTTTTTCTGACAAATATCCTTTTTTTTTATGACTATCTTCTTCCCTCTTTCATGTGGTCTTGGAGATGTTAGTCAGAATGCTCATGAGCAGCTACTCTGCTCTGCCATCCTTTTAGCACACAGGGTTGAACATGTTACCACCCTGACTTTTCAGATGGTTGCATCTCCGTGGTTCCTTGAGTTTGGCATATAGACAAAGGAGAGATGGAGAGACCTGTTTTCGTTTTGGACAGTAAATTAAGACAAAAATCTTCGAGCTACTTATGGCCATATTCATTACCACATGGAGAAAGTTAATGTGAGAAGAATGTCTAATTAAAAAGGGTTAGAGTTGAGTTTGGTCAAAAGAAGAATTTGAGAGATGGAGGGAAGACAGAAGCTTTCTGTTATTCCTAAGCCCTTGGATGATTTCTTAAGCTTATTTAACCTGTATTTCTGTGAATTCCGACAAAAGAAGTCATGAATAGAGCACCCACAGAACAGAAACCAGAATCAAAGTATTGGTCTTTTCTGTCTAATCTAACCTTCTTTCTTCAGGGAAATTTAGTACCTGAGAAATCATCTAGAATGGGCCTATCAGATGAAAATACTCTGCTTTTAAAGGGAAGAGAAAGAGGAAGAGTAAGTGTGGAACTGATCACTGAAATAAAAAAAGACAAAATGAATAGGACTAGGAAATGAGCACAATGAATATAAATATACTTCCTAATTCTTCCAGTAGCTACTCTTAAAAATCAAACTTCATCTGCCATTGACTGCCGATTCCAAGGCAATGATCCTTGTCAAAGAATTCACAGCTTTATTACTTAGGCATGGTAACTAAAATGGGAGTGGTTTCACCTTTCTTTCCATCTTTGCAACTGTTTTCTACAACTGGGCCTTCTGACCTGCTTAGAATATGTTAATTTACAGAATGTAGTCATTTCCCTTATCAGCCCCTCCAGGCAGTTGGCAAGAAGTATTTTCAGCTACAGACCTTGCAATCAGCCACTCAGACCTGCTGGCTTCCTGTGCCCTGACAGATAGAGCTAATTAGCACTCAGCAGCTTTTAGGCATTATCTCTGGCTCCAGAACATCCCCATAAATGAGGGGCAGGCCTGTCTCCACCCCTAAGGGACAAGAAGAAAATCTCAAATATTTGGAGGTTAAACAACTTCCTAAAAGTTCCTCCCTAGACTTCAATTCTGTTTCTCCTTTAATGGTCAACTAATGCCCCATCTTATCTGAGCAGCCTTAGAAAACAACATCAATCCTTTTGTGATGTTTTCTTTGTCACATAGTTTTGTATATAATTTTCCTACCTTGTCATTACCATACACAGTGCAACAGTTGGTGGCATAAGCCTTATTTGTCCATCTATCCTTCTTTCCATCCATCCATCCAGCCAGCCAGCCAGCCAGCCAGCCAGCCAGACTACCAGCATTTCTTGAATCTATAGTCTATTCCAAGCATAGTAGGGATTCTTAGAACCATGCAGGGAAGGTATTTTAGCTATATAGTATTTATGAGAGAAAGGCAATGGATAAGAAAACAAATTACCAAGGTAATTATATATCATGATGAAATCTACTGAGTTAAAATCAAAGAATGATATGCAGAGTGAAGGGAGGATTGAATGGATAGAGAAAGCCTCTCTGAGGAGGTGATGTACAAGTCCAGATAAGAGTCAGCTGAGCAAAGATGCAGGAATGGACATCTTCCAGGAAGAAGGAAACAGTGAGGCCAAGGCCTTGTTTGGAAATGAGGTCTGTGCATTTGAGAAACAGAAGGAAGATAAATGTGGCTAGAGTATAATGATGGTGGACGAGATTGGCTTGAGAAGAGGTCAAAGACTCACCTCTACTTTGAATATCTTCCAACTGCCATGGAAGATCATTGAAAGGCTTTTATACCATCATGTACCAGGAATTGATTTAACTTTTCAAAAACTCACTGTGGATGCAGGTGGCAGAATACAAGTAGAAGCGGCAGAGCAGCTTGGCTATGGTACCAGAGCTTAATATGTGCCTGACACTGTGCTGAGTGCTCCACTTAGGTGCCTCTTAAATCCTTTTAGAGTCTGAAGAAGTATTGTTTATTTTTGTATTTTATAAGTGAAGAATTAGTTGAGAATTTCCCCCCAAATCATAAATATTAAGAGGTTGAGCTGGGATTTGCAGCGACATCCAAATAACTCCAAAGCCTTTGTGTTTAAATGATTTATTTATTGCATCACACTGTGCTGTAGACCCTTGACCTTAAGATATTTAACAATTAAGGTTTTGGTTAATTTCAAGAAATCCCAATGTCCCATCATATATTATTTTTAATTTTGTGGAAGCACCCACCTGTGTGTACTCTAAAGGTGGTATGTAGCAGGGAGGCACTTAAGGGGTGAGTGGTTGTTCAGTTAAGAATATGCAGTAACTCTTGTGGAATATCTCTCTAGAGGCTAAGCATAAGAAACATCCTTCTCCAAAGAGTGGTGATTCAAGAACAATTTCTCTAATATATAGAATTACGAATTTGAAAAGAACACTTATATTTTCAAGTATTATTGCTTTTTAAAGAGAATTTATTGCTGTGGAAGTATTTGCAAATTGGACACTTCTGAACAGCTGTAGATATACTTCTCAGATTGTCAAGAGTCTATAACATATCTATAAATAAAGGTGTGGGAATACCCATGACTAGGTCCCTTCAGTGAGGCTTCCAAACTTTGTTCTGTCAATCTCACTTCTCTGTAATTTATACATAAAAACCTGAATTTGATTACAGAATTAATAGCCATGAACTCAATGATGAAATTAAATAAAATAATCCATGCAAACTTTTGTAATTACTTTCAAACTGGTGCCAAGATCTTGGAATCATCAAAATATTTATATGCTTTTCTTTTTAAAAGGAAAAGTGGCAAGGTTAAGTGAGGTTCAACTTAAGGTCATTGGGTAGAAAGGAATTCTTTTTCTTGGTTGACAAGGGAAATAGTAAAATATCAGTCTCTAGCTATTCACTGGAGTTAGCATTAGTCGTAGGAATAGACAAAATTCACATAGTCTCCAGCACCAACAGTTAAGGCCTCCCTAAAGGAAGGGAAAGAGTACCATCACACTATGCACTCTTTATACCTGTCCAAGCCTCTGATCCTCTCCTTAGATCTTACCTGCAATAGGTCTTTTCTTTCTGGAAACCAAGGCCTCATATAATTATTTGCTTATGCATCTTAGAGTATATATAATCACCCCAGTTAGGGCAATGCCATTATAATAGTGATTTACAAGGCCTATCCATCCCAAAGAACCAGATGCCTAGGTAGCACTGTAGATAATATCTGGATAGCCAGGCAGGCCTCACGGTTTTTCTAACTACCCTATTTATTCAAGGACTCTAGTTATTTATTAAGAACCATGCTAGTTATTTATGAAGTACCATGCCATATTAGAGATGCTTCAAACACAACATAGTGTCTAAATGATGGAAAAGTCATCTGGAAAGTTCCAGTATTAACAAATAGCCTTTGTTTTGTTCCCTATATTTTATTTATCCAACAAATTTTATTAAGTCTCTACTATGCAACAGGAACTCTTGGTGCTTGGGACACATTAATGAACTAAGCACACAAAAATTCCTGCCTCCTATTTAATAGCCAAGAGATGGAAACAACCAAAATGTTTATCAGTAGATGAATGGATTAAGAGAATGTGGTCTATGCATACAATGGAATACTATAAAAATCTTGTTTTTAAAAATTTTAAAAAGATTTGGGATCCCTGGGTGGCGCAGCGGTTTAGCGCCTGCCTTTGGCCCAGGGCGCGATCCTGGAGACCCAGGATCGAATCCCACGTCGGGCTCCCGGTGCATGGAGCCTGCTTCTCCCTCTGCCTATGTCTCTGTCTCTCTCTCTCTGTGTGACTATCCTAAATAAAAAAAAAAAAAAAAAAAAAAAAAAAAAAAATTAAAAATTTTAAAAAGATTTGATTTATGTATTTATGTATGTATGTATTTATTTATTTATTTGAGAGAAAAAGAGAGAGAGTGGGGGAAGGGGGAGTGGGACAAGCAGACTCTGTGCTGAGCATACAGCCCAAGGCAGGGCTTGATCTCACAACCCTGACATCATGGTCCCCAGATCCTGACTGATCCGAAATCAAGAGTCAGATGCTTAACCGATTGAGCCACCCAGGTACCCCACTACGAAGCCTTAAAAAGGCAGGTCCGACATGGATGGATCTTGAGTTCATTATGCTAATGAAATAAGCTAGTTGCAAAAGAACAAATGCTGTATGATTTCACATATAGAAGGTAACTAAAGTAGTCAAATTCATGGAACTAGAAAGTAAGGGGCTGGGCAGAGTGAGAAAAGGGAAGTTATTTAGTAGGTATACAGATTCAGTTCTACAATATACAAAAAAATTCTGGATACCTATTTCACAACCAGAATATATATATAGTATATAGTATATATATAGTGTGTGTGTGCATGCACGCGCCAAAACTTGGGATTGAACAATGTAAATATTTTTAACACTACTCAATTATATACTTAAAACATAGTTAAAGTAGCAAATTTTGTGTTTTTACTACAATTAAAAAAAAAAATCCCTGCCTTGTGGAGCTTATATTCTAGTGAGACTAGGAGTGTGTCAGAGTTAAGTGACAATATATAATAAACATAATAAATAAATTAAAGAGTATATTATAAAATGATAAGTACTACCTAAAAAGTAAAAGGTAAAATAGGTAAAAGAGTACTTAAAGGGCTCATTGCGGAGGGAAGTTCAGTGTTAATAGCATATAAGACTTCAATTAAAAGTAATATTTGGGAAAAATCTTGAAGAAAGTGAATGACTTAGCTAAACAGATACCTGAGGAAAAGGCAAAAATTTCAGGCAAAGGGAATGAGTGGAACAGACCTAACAGTGGGAACATGCCTGTTGCATTGGAGGAACAGCAAGAAAACCAGCATATTTACCTTTTGAGATACTATGTGTAGGTGCCATTTAACAAAGTGAAGGTCTGTGTCTTTTTGGAGAGCCTGATAAAGTCTTACTCTAATGCTTACCATCCTTTCATTCATTGCAAGTTTTGCTCTTTATGACCTTCCCAGTAATGTGTTGAGGTCTGAAGATAAAGTGGTGAGCAAGGAAACACTTCCTTGTTGCTGGAATGGGAAAGGGGTGACTCTCTAAGCAAGAGCAGTAACTGTGGTCAGTGTTTTTTACAGGGATGAATGAAGGCTTACTTGATCTGGGAGGCCAGAGAAGGCCTCCCTGAGGGTAAAATAGATATTTTCACCAAGATGTCAAGGAGTGGAAGTTAGCCAGGAAATGAGCAAGAGGAGCAGTGCTCTGGGTGGTGGGATAGCGTGCTGAAAGGCCTAGAGGCAATATGACAGAGTGTATGAGGAACTAAAACAAGTTTGGTATAAATAGAGAATAGAGGGAAATAGTACATAGTGAGCACGGTAAGGGAGAAAGACGCAAGGAGATATCACTGGTAACTTGAAAGCTATTTTAAGGATTTTTAATTTTTTTTTTAAAGAGAGAATTATAAAAGTGTTTTAAGGAGGAAAATGATGTAACCAAATATTGCCTATATTATTTTTTTCTCCTGTATAAAGTTGGTTTCTTCAAGATCTTTGGCTCATTGCCATATTCTCCATCACTGGCCCATGTATGGCCCTCTTTTATTATTTATTTTCTAAATACAATAATAAGTTTTGGACTTACCACCGGTTATAAAAATCTATGAAGTTTTGACAATATCCTTCAACTATTCATACAGTTCCTACAACTGCCCTGTCCCATACCTCTTGTCCTTCCCAATTCAAGGTAGCCATTACCCTAAGTTCTGAGTTCACCCTTTTCTTGTTTTCTTTTTTGTTGTTGTTGTTTAAAGTTTTATAACTATATGTATTCTTTTAAAATTTTTAAAATTGTGGCAAAAAACCTATAATGTAAAATTTACCATCTTAATCACTGTTAAGTGTATAGCTTAGTAATGTTAAGTATATCATACATTGTTGTGAAACAGATCTTCAGAATTATTTTATATTACAAAACTGAAATTATATCCATTTCACAACAACCCTCAACGTTCTCCCCCCAACTTGTCCCCGTTGACCATCATTCTTTTTCTCTGTGACTACTTCGTGTACCTCATATATAAGTGGAAATCATACAGTATTTGTCTTTTTGTGACTAGCTTATTTTATGTAGAGTACTGTCTTCAAGATTCATCCATGTTACAGCATGTGATGGAATTTCCTTCCTTTTTTTTAAGCTGAGTAATATTCTTTATACCACATTGCTTCAAGTATTCTTAAAAGGTATTATTTATTTAGGCAAGAGCATTCTAGCTGCTACTGGTGGAGTTTTGAGGGAGATGAAATAGTCCACAGGAAGGCTGTGACGTCCAAATTGTGTTAGTGACATTGGTCCTTGTATCCTAAGCATTCCCATATGAGAAAGCCAGTTAACCAGATTTCCCTAGGCTAGTGTACCACATATTTTTGGCATGATGCTTGGTGCCTGGGAATTATCCTCTATTTGGTGAATCTGCCATAATTTATGGAAATCTACTCATTTCTCACTGTGTGAGATCAGATATTTGTACTAGCTGAAATCTGCAGGGCTCTAAAGGTGAGCAACAGGCAAAAAGACCCCTATACTTCCACAAATGACTAGGATTTTCTTCCACCTCCTTTCTAGCAGAAAAATCTTTAAATTTAGTACCAGACACAGAAATGAGAATTTTTAATAGAGTCTTCCTTTCCTTCTCATTAATTCATACATGACCTCTTTCTGGAATGCTTATGAGTAAACAGGAATTCAATGAGGTCAGAAAGGATCAAGATGGAGCTGTTACAGACCAAAATAGTAGAGAAGGGGGGCAGGGAAGGTGGCAAAAAGGAAAGAGGGAGAGAAAGACTTATGTGTGGCCCAAGAGTAGTCAGTCAGTGAGATGCAGAAAGAATTACACAGGGGAGAATATTTACTGGGGCACAGAGCATTACAAAAGCAACAAAAACAAGTGGGAGAGGAGGTAGGAAAGAGAGAGAGAGGGCAGAGAAAATGAAATTGTGCCAACTCCCAGGGAGATTGCTGAGGGGTTCCAACCTGCAGATCCATCTGTCTCCTCGGATTCTAGGGCAAACCTCATTAGTGTGAGGAGGCACCCCACGGCTCAGTCCCTACCCCCGGGACCTCAGATCTCCATCTGGCAAGCTAAGGGAACAAGCGTATTTGCTCTGCCATGGGGTTTGGATTCTCTTGCATACTCTCTTTCTGATAAGAAAATGTACCTTTCCCACTATGTATTAGCTTTTATTGCCTGTTCCATGCTATGTTATTCTAGCCTTAGGAGTCACAGTAAGTCGATTTTAAGTTGACTGCTGAAGAGGGCTAATAGCTTAACTCTTTGTTCAATTAAACTCTGAAAAGCAAATCTTTATTTTTAGTCATCCTACCTGGCAGGTGGTCAAAGACAGCTACCAGACTTTCAAATGGTGGTTCCTTGGATGTGGGCCAGATGATGCAGGGTTGGGGTTACTCAGAAGGCCAAAGGGTCATGGGCTTGATGAGATATTCTGTTCCTTCCTGGAAAGAAATGGGAGATGTTAGAAGACCACTAAAAATCTAGAAATTTATATTTCTAGAAGTGAAATATGTTGTACATAAGAGCCATAAAGAAAGTGAAAATATAACTGAGACTTGTTTAAGAAGCATTCATGCAAATAACGAGGCCTCATTTGACGATGGTTAAAATCTCTTAAAGGTTAACTTTCCTCTGCCATGGCAGCATATTCATTCTTATTAGGTGTTTGAAGCCTTGGCACTCTCTTTACATTTACTTAATTCACTTATTTATTCAATAAATATGTATCATCTGCTCAGCCAAAGCTCATGTAAAAGATTTTTTTTTTCTTGCCCTCATGGAGCTTATAATTTCTTATGACAATTGAGATTGCATAAAGAGAAGGAAATTGTCAAGAACCATTTCAGAAGATATAATCTTCCTCTTTGGCACAGTTGCAAGCATTGCTCTAGATTTCCCTCTATCCTCCATTAAATTCACATTGGAGCAAGGGAAAGAAGGTGTGGTGGGAGCCCCAGTGCCTGCCTTGTCCTTTCACCTTTTCTACTTTGTTGACCTGGAACCTCCCTGAGACTCCATTTCCCTCATCTCTAAAATACAACCTGCCAGATTTACTTACCTCACAAAACTTAAGTTGAAATAAAATCAGATTCAGGAAGCACTTTGTGAGTTGTATAGTATTATACAATGAAGTGTTTTCAACTGCTCTTCTTCCCTTAGGCTTTGGTGTCAAGCCCTAAGGGGGATGAATTCTTGCTCTGTCACATCCAGTTGTGTGGCCTTGTATATTTTTATGAGACTTTCTGAGACCTTGTTACCTAATCTGTGAATTGGATATTATAGCATTTAGCACACACATTAGCGAGGGCTAAACAAAGCTAACAATGTGAAGTCCTACTCTGCTAGGCAGAAAGTATGTCCTTGATAAATATTATTTCCATGCTTCCCTCTGTTCTTGTTCTCCCTGCTTTCTGCCACTCTTTCACTTTTCCTCTAAAGACCACTATGGATAAGAGATCAAAGTTATTGTTGGTGGAAAGGAAACTGTATGTTAGTTTTCCTCTTCAATAACAAATCTTAAGATATAGCATCTTTCTTCTCTGACAAAGCCCACAGTCCTTTGAATGGTGGTAACAACCAATGTTATAACAATAGCAGATAACAGAGCTAACTGTGGAATTATGACTAAGCACTTTATAAGAAAATCTCATTTAATCCTTCACTATCTGAATCAGGCACTATTATTATAAGGAAAATGAGGCACAGAGAGGTTAAATAACCTGACCAAAGTTATGTGGCTGGAGTCAGAACTTGAGCCCAGGCACTCTGATAGAATCTGTGTTCTCAACCACTTGGCATGCTGGGCTCCTGGTCACTACGTTTTATACAGCCCGAAAAATTCAAGGAAAATTGACATGCTTTTTGGATTTCTCATCCAGGTGCTGCAATTTTGTTGTGTGTGTGTTTTTAAGAGTTACAAATAAATATTGATAAAAGGATGGATGAAAGGATGGATGCATGGATGGGGGATGGAAGGATGAACAGTCTCCGAAAGCTTCAAACAGTATGTGATTCTTCCAGGTTCTAAGTAATTTTGAGCTTTCTAAGCAAAATCTGTCATGTTCCAGCATTTCCTTTATCCTACTCTTTTTTTTTCTTATTCTTTCTCTACTTTTATTTCAGAGAAGAATTACTACATCCTTTCTCCTAGGAAAGTTACTAGCTGCTGCCACTGTAGTCTCAGCTATTTTATGCTCAGTCTGTTTATTTAGCTCCTTTGATCTAAATCAGTTTGGTTCAAGCACTACAAATCACTATTGCTTTCTTTTCATCTCTAACAAACTGGATGGGAATAGCAGAGAGGCTGAAGATAATCAATTTTTTACTAATAAAATTGATAATATAATCATTTGAGAGTCCTTTGGGAGCCAGGAATTGTGATAGGTTGTTTTATGGTTTTATTTTATCTGTGTTAATTTTCCTGCTCAGGTGTTATTCTGTCCATTTTATAGATAAGAACATCAAGCTCAGAGCCCATGACCGCAGGTAGTATGTAGTGCGATCAGGCTACAGGTCCAGGCCTGGCCTGTGCTCTTTCTTTGATGCCAAACAACTTCCCACTCTCCTCTCAGTTTCAAGTTCCTGATCAATGAAATGTTAAATGGATCAGTAACTCCTTTTCACAGCTCAAGATTTTCTTTTGAAAAGATGCAAAATTGCTTTTTATCTGTCTCTACTCTCAAAATTATTCTTCTTTCTTATTAAAATAGGAAGAGCCACCTCTCCATTCCAATATTCTCTCTACACCCATGACACCCAAGAGGTTTGCCTCATTCTTAGATTTTTATATATCACTTGTACCCTTGCATAATGGTTACATACCTCTTTTAACGTAGGAATGAAAAAAATCACAAAAATTCTCTTCTTTACCGTGAATGACGTGTTGTGACAGTAAGTATAAATAGCTTGAATTTATTCCATGTGTCAGGTCTATTTCAGTGAATACACGATGTGAATATTTATTATAAATGTTTAAATACTGACGTCACCTCTCTACTGGGCAAGGAAAGCCAAGATAAAAGATGTGACCTTTGCTTCGGCAATTATAGCGTGAAGACGTTTCTATACCATGGCTGTACTTCTTAAGGGAGGAGTATGTGCGTGAGAATGCGGCAAAATATCCTTATCATAATCTTCAGGCAAAAGTGATGCTTCATTCTCTGTCCTCTTCCTGCTTCAGATAAATCAAAGGTGTCTGGAAAACTATTAAAGAAGGTAGGTGTGGTCCCTGCTTTAGAATGAGAGCTGTATTAATTGGGTCTTCTGGGAGCAGATGATGAGATGGAATTAGGAGCACAAGAGGTTTGCTGTGTGAGAAAGATAAAAGGAAAATAAGCGGTATTGATAGAAAGTTTCTAACCACATTACTGTATATTTGACGAAAGTCACGGTCAACTTAATGGAGGATCTTGGGAGCAAGTATGTCCCATTAGAGAGGTCCAGTCTCGCACAGAAATGTCCAGGCCCTAATATTCTACCCACAGCTGCCCAGGAAGAGCATGACATCAGTCTGAAAGCTGGAGCAGGCTTTGAAGGTGTTAACAGTTGGAAGTTCTCAGTATATTGCACCCCTTGCAACTGAATGCCAAGTTCTTTCTTGAAAGGAGATTCGAGTAATGCCCCTCTGTGGCTGCTGCACTAACCCATTAGAGGTCTTTTAACCCTGTTCTCATCTGTTACTGTGTAGTACTAAAATCTCCTTAAAAAATTCTTGAGCATCCTGTAGCCTCTTCAAATGCTTTTTATTCTTCTTTGAATTTTTAAAGTTGTCATTACAGGGAGAACAGTACGCATATTTATTTTTTGTAGTCCATTTAGATAACACAATACTTCTTCCACAAAATACAGAAACTTTGCAGTTGTATGCACTGCAATCCTGTATGCGGATCCTCTATACTCTAATCCTGTATGCGGTAATAATCTTTATGTATTTCTATAGGTGTTATAAATCCCATAAGATAGTGCTAAACTTTGCTTTAAACAGTTATATAATTTACAAAAAAATTATGAGAAATCATAAGAAAGAATAAGAATTTTTTGAATTTATCCAGATATTTGCAATATTCTTCACTGTATCTGAGGATCTGAATTTCCATCTGGTGTCATTTCTTTTCAGTCTGTAGAATTTTCTCAACCATATTTACTGGTACAGAATTCTCTAAAATTTTTTGATTGTAGAAAATTTTTTATTATTTGTTAAATATTTTAGTTGTAATAACTTTTTTCTTTCTTCTTTTGGGATTCTGATGTATGTTGAACGAGCTATTATTTCATAGGTTCTTAAGGCTCTATCCATTCAATTTAATTTTATTTCTATTTCTCTTATTTTCTTTCTTTTCTTCAAATTATATAATTTCTATTCATCTACTTTTAATTTAACTTACCTAATTTCTGTCATCACCATGCATTTTATCTTTGGCTAAGCTGCTTTGAGTCTAGCGATACATGTGTGGCTCAGGGAACAATCAGAGATGCGGGTAGAAAGAACTTGGGGATCCCCTCTTTTTCCTTTCAGAAAAATCCTTCCCATTGACCTCAGCAGCTAAGAGGTCAAAAGCAAGAACAAAAAAAGGAATTTTTTTTTCCAATAGCACCCTTGCCACCTCACATGAGCCATAACAACTGCACTTAGCTCTAGGCTAAAAGTTGAAAACACAAAACACAAAACAAACAAACAAAAAAACAGAACTTATTTTAGATGACTCCCCTGTCCCCTGCTCTGAAAGAACACTCTCCACCTATCTGTCTTCTCCCGTCAGATTCCAGTACCTCAGATACTTGGTTTTTTTTTTTTTTTTTTTTTTTTTGTTGTTGTTGTTGTTGTTTTTTTATGGCCAAGTTTTATAGTCATTTTCTGCAGGGGAGTCATCAGGTAGGGTCTTATTCTGCCATTGTTAGATGCTGCTAAACAAAGTCTTTCAAAAAACATCTCCCTATGATTCAATTACATATGATTTAGTTAACTTTGCTCCTGAATACTTCCTGAATATGGTCACATCCCTTCAGGTTAATGACTACCTCAATGGTATGATTACTTCCGTCCTGTTCAACTAGTTTCTTTGAAAACACTCTTATGTGAAGACCCTCGATGGCAAATATTCCACACAATTGCCAGAGCGATCTGGTTAGAATACCAATGTAACTAGGTCACTTTCTTATTTAAAATATTTAAATGTATCCCCAATACTTTTAGAATAAGATTTAAAATCCATACATAAACAAAACAGTACAAGGAATGGCTCTTGCCTATTTGACTAGATCCCTATTTCTTATCAGACCAGTCCCATGGTCTTCTTTCTTCTTTTTCAGTGACATGAATTTGCATGGTCATAGCCTATATACAAAGGGAATATACTTTTGGAGAGGAATACTCTTCTATTGTTCTTTGCTGAGTAACTTCAGTTCCTCCTTGAGATACTAGCTCAAATAGCAGCTTCTCCAAGGATGGCTGTGTGATAAACTTGCATTGCACATGATTCTTTGATCATCACTGATATGTTATCTTCAGCTTTTTCCCATTTGGAACAGCATCTTCCAATACTCTACTATTTGATATTATGCTTAGAATTTTGAGCCAAAGTCATTTCTGAGTAGATTCTGGGCCTTTACAGTTTCTGTAGATTGAGGCTCTTTCATGGGTTGGAGTTTTACTGAAGCATTGAAGGAATCATGAACTATAATAATCAAAGAATTGAACATTTTTGGCACTCAGGACATAAGTGTGTTGGCTATCAATGTTGTACTCTTGGAAATTTAGACCCTGATCTTATATATTTGTTCTCAATTGCTTTCAAATATGAACATCATTTGGGTTTTGATTACTCTAAATGCTTTCATAAGATTCAGACCAAGGGCTAAATTATTTTTATTTTGTGTATTTATTTTTGAAACTAAATTGAAGCCTTGGGCACCTGGTGGCTCAGTGGTTGAGCGTCTGCCTTTGGCTCAGGGTGTGATCCCAGGGTCCTGAGATCCAGCTCTACATCGATCTCTGCACAGGGAGCCTGCTTCTTCCTCTGCCTATGTCTCTGCCTCTCTCTGTGTCTCTCATGAATAAATAAGTAAAATCTTTAAAAAAGAAATGGAAGCATCTTGAGATTCAGAAAACTTTAGTTTGAAAAGATGTCAGAGTTTCACAGTTGGAGCCATGGATGCATAAACCTGTGCAACAAGCCCTCTGGAAGACGTAGGTAAGGTGGGAGAATTGGATTTTTTGGAAAAATTTGAATCTCACTTCTTCACAGTTAGGGAAAAATACCTTTTTACATCTCATGAAGATGTCTGATTCCAGCTTGCATTTCCATTAGGAGGACTAAAGAAATCTGATTTTTTTGGATACTTTTTTTTTCAGGTTTTCTTAATAAATGGAAATGGGCAGTATAGTAAAATTGGGCCAAAACATTCTTATTCTTTTTCTTGTTTGTACTTGTTTTATCGCAACTAAAGAAAAAAAAAAGGAAAGGTGTGCTATAAACATGTCAGCATAAAGATAAAAACTCCGTGCAGTGCAACACCTATTTTTCATTGAAACAAAATTCATGTAATATAAAATTAACCATTTTAAGGTATATAATTCAATGAAACTTAGTATACTCACGATGTTATGCCACTATTACCCCTAGCTAGTTCCCAAAATTTTTCATCACCACAGAAGGAAACCTCATATTCATTAAGCAATCATTTTATTCATCTCATCCCCTCCTTCAACCCCTAATTATGTCTATGGATTTATTTATTTGGTATAGTTCACATAAATGGAATCAATCATTTTATTTGTGACCTTTTGTGTCTGGCTTCTTTCACATTATAGCATGTATCAGTACTTTATTCCTTTTTATGTCAGAATAATATTCCATCGTATGTATATACTACAATTTGTGGCCCTATGCATCTGTTCGTACTTTTTGGCTATTGTGAATAGTATTATTGTGAGCATTTGTGCAGAAGTTTTTGTTTGGATATCTATTTTCAATTATTTTGTGGTATATTCCTAGGAGTGGGATTGTCGGTCATATGGTTATTGTAGGTTTTGACAACCCAACAAACTGTTTTTCAGAGTGGCTATACCATTTTACATCCCCACAAGAAGTATATAGACTCCATTATCTCTACAACATCACTAAAGATTATTTTTCATTTTATTATTTTTTAAATTAAAACCTAGCAGGGAGAAAGAAGCAGTATTTCATTGTAGTTTTATTTGCATTCCCTTAATGACTACTGATATTAAATAACATCTCATGTGTTTGTTGGTTATTTATATATCTTCTTTGAAGAAATATCTATTTAATTACTTCACCTATTTTTTTTAAATTAGGTTATTTTTTTTATTACTGAGTTGTAAGATTTCTTTATATATTCTCGATATGAGAAGTTTATTATATATATGATTTGAAATATTTTCCCTCTTTCTGCGTGGTGTCTTTTCACTTTCTTGACAGTGTCTTTTGTTGCACAAAAATTTTAATTTGGGGAAGTCCGATCTATTTTTTTTTTTTTTTTTTGCTTGTGCTTTTGGTGTCATATTAAAGTATCCATTGCCAAAATCAAATTCATGAAGATTTACCACATGTTTTTGTCTAAAAGTTTGAGTTTTAGCTCATATGTTTTGGTGTTTGTTTTATTTGGAGTTAATACACATACAGAATGAGGTATAGGTCTAACTTTATTATTTATTTATTTTTTGCATGTAGATATTTAATCCTGAGACACCACCATTTGTTAGAGACTTTCTTTTTCCGTTGAATGGCCTTCACATGCTTGTCAAAAATCAATTGATCATAAATGTGTAAGGTAATACATTATTGTTCACCAGTGTTTTTATAACTCATAAACATTATCTTGCTCTTGGATAATGGAATCAAGATAAATGTATTTATTTAAATAATTGGCTTTTAGAAATCAATCCAACCTCTGCATTTTACTTGTTAGAGTAAATATTGACATTCTGTACGATAATATATTACACTGTTCTTTTGTTCCACCACTTAGTATTTGCCTTAATTGTGGCTTTTCACATAGAATCCAAAATATTGATACTGCACATTTGAACATATTGAATATCTAGTATTTTTTTATTATCAGTTTTTAAACTTAAAGTGGAAATTGAGGTCTTTTGATTACACTTTATATACTACATTATTTTTATTCAGTTCCATTATATTAAATCAAATGGATTTTTTTTTACTTAAAGCTCCATATTAAGTAAATAAGTGCTTATTTTTATATTTTATGAAATGTAGTCTATAGAAAACGGTTCTAAATACATGAGGATTGGGATGCCTGGGTGGCGCAGTGGTTGAGTGTCTGACTTCGGCCCAGGGCATGATCCCAAGAATCAGGATTCGAGTCCCACATCAGGCTCCCTGTGAGGAGACTGCTTCTCCCTCTGCCTATGTCTCTGCCTCTCTGTCTCTATGTCTTTCATGAGTAAATAAATAAATCTTAAAAAAAATACATACATACATACATGAGGATTTATACTGTGAAAGTATTGTAGAAAAAAAATGTAGGGGTATTAATGTAACCTGTAAGTATTTGTAAATGTACATTTTTCTACATTTACTTCAATTTTTGTTAATATGGTTTGCTAGATAATGGGTCATAGCCTTCTGTTATGTGTATACACGTGTGTATATATATGCACATATATGTCTAAACTAGTATTTTTTATTATCAGTGTAGTTTTAACCTACTATATTGTTATACTTAAAGCAGGTTTCTTGTAGATAACAAAGAGTTGAGTCTTTTATTTTCTGATCAGTCACTGCCTTTTAATTGAGGTATTTAGCCTATTAAAATTTAGCTATCAATATTGTACTTAACTATCATTTTGTAATTTATTTTCTGTTTTCCTTTCATTTTTTTGTTGTTCTTTCCTCCTTTCTTATTTTCTTAGAGTTGTTAATAAATATTTTTTTAGTATTCCGTTTTAATGTCTCTGCTGACTTTTTAGCTAAATGTATTAGCATTATTTTAATGGCTGCTCTAGAATGATAATATGTGTCCTTAAGTTATCACAGTGTTCTTAGAATTAATTTGCACCACATATAATAAAGTTAAAGAATGTTGAATGTATAGTTTCAATTACTCTCTGGACTTTGTGCTATTGTTACTTTACATATCATGTAGGTATATACTAATACATCACATAATACATATTATAATTTTTTTCTAATAGTCATATACCCTTTAAAGAGATTAAGGGAACAAAATCATAAATTTAACATTTTCAGTGTACTTTCTGTAGATAAAAGTTACATCCTCCATTTCCTTGGTGTTATTCTAGCTTAAAGAAGTTTCTATAGTATTTCTTGTAGTTCAGATCTGATTACTGATAATGAATCATTTAAGTTTTTGTTACTGAAATTTTCATCTGCCAACCTGCCATTAAATTTATCCAGCAAATTTGTCATTTTAGATATTATACTTTATAGTTCTTAAATTTCCATTTGGTTTTTACAGTTTCCATTTCTATTCTGAGCTTTCACATAATTCCTCTCATTATAATTATGTTTTCTTTTAAGTCTTTGATGTATTTGGAATAGGACTCAAAATCCAAACTCTGTCTTGCTTGTGGTGGGCAGCAGATGAAACTGTTCAACTCCTTCAGTTTCCCATCTGTTACTTTACACTGAGAACTCTGGAGCTTCCTTGATTCATTTACAGTTCAGGGATGACCAGAGAATTTGAGCAGGATTTATTTGTAGATTTGCAGAGTTTTGTGGCAACTTCCTTTCCAAAACTGCCACTTTTATTTTCTAGGTTCTCTGTCTGAAATGAATTTCATTGACTCCCTAAGCTTGTGAGCCTAAGACTAGCCCTGCCAACTTAGACTTGGAGTGTTTAGTTAGGTGAAATCATAAATTCTTCAGACACTTTTTTTTTGGTCTTAAACTAGTTTGATTTGATTTTTCATCTATTGCAACTGTAGAAGGCCCGATTAATATAAAGGGTTTTGCTAATTAGCAGCCCTCTGGAAAAAAAGAAATGGAGCTTTTTCAGTTGAGGGTCATAGGTTCCAATCCTCTAGTTAATGTTTAATTCAAGTTAAGTAGAAACACTGTACCTTCAGCAGGTTAAGGTAAAAAATTTAACTGATTATTTGTTTCTTCTCTGCCTTTTTTTTTTTTTTTTCTAGACTGTGGTGAGATTCTTGATGGGAGCAGAAACATCTTATTTTCCTCTATATTCCCATTGAGTAGCATGGAGTGCTTGACAAACATTTGCTAAATGAATAAATTTTGACATTTGAATTTAGCAAATAAGTTGCAAATTATTATCTAACCAAGCACTTATGACATCAGAGATTTACTGATCAATCCATTCTCTACACTAATGCTAAAATAATCTATTAAAGAATTAAAGAAAGGCATTTCATAGATGTCTTAAAACAAGCCACTGGTTTCCCAATAAACTCAAGATAAAATGTTACTTCACTTCCAAGGTCTAGAAAATGTACTGTGTTCTGGCCCTTCCTCTCTCTAATCTCATTTCCTACTACTTTCTCACTATTACATCATGTTCCAACTCATTGACCTTCTTTCTGTTTCAAGATTTTATTGTCTCTAAATTTATTTTGACTCTGAGCTTTTCACTTACCATTCATGCTTCCTAGAATATTTTTCCCACACCTTTTCATATAGCTGATTCCTCATCAGTCACATCTCAGAAGCTGACCTTTACAGAGAACTTTTTCTGGATCTCCCTACATAAGCACCCTCCTACTACACATAAACTTTATTTAGTGCATTACTTTATTTTTATAATTTATAGTATTACTAATTTATGACATCCTCTTAATTATTTGTTTCCTTCTTTATGGCCTTTCTCATGTCATGAAATATAATCTCCATAACAGCAAGGATCTTATCTGCCTGTTTATCCCTATATTTTCAATGCCTGTAACAGTGCTTGCTGGGTGCACAGAAAGAAAAAAATAATATTTGATGAATAAATGAATTTAATTATAGCACTCAAACCAAGGGTGTTTGTAAATAATCTGATTTTAAAGTGGCCAATTCACTAGAAAAATAAGTGAGTTATTCGGGATCATGAAATGAAACTGGTGTTTCTTTGGTTCTGTATGGGCAGGAATTAGGTTGAACCACAAAAATATAGCCATCATGTAAGAAAAATAGCAAAGAACCAGCCTAAGTTTTTTTTATTGCTCTTTTTGAAGTAGAATTTATACATAAAAATGAGAACCATTAAAGTTAATGCTCTCACACAGCCTGGTCATATTGATTTTTCTCCACAATTGATCTCATTCATTTTGGGCATTTAGTATTTACTGGATATTCATGTAAGGATAGACATTAGCCTCTATGTTCAATGTGATCATTTTTATTGTTCATTTTTTAATACTATTGCTCCAAATACACCCACATGAATATATTTGGTGATTTTTACTGTAAACCTGTATTTTTTCCAATGATGACCTCTTTTCAGCACATTTGTTTATAAACAGGATAGCCAGTGTACAGCACTGTTTGCACATTTATTCTAGTTATTATACAAGTGTGAATAGAGATGGCATATGCCATAACAGTTTTAGTAGTGTTCTGCAGGAATCAAGACAAGTATAGTTTGCAGACTCTTTCTTCTACCTGCTTTTCAGACCTTTCAATTCTGGAAAGATACTCTCCTTTAAATGGAAGTGACTTGTGAACAAATTTTATTAGTTAAAACAACAACAAAAAAAGCACCAGGTTTTCTTCACTTGTTTTGGTCCCCTTCTAGACAATGTCCTATGTCTGCATCTTCACATCTTTTATGAAACACTACTATTTCTATATGTTCCACTGTTTGCTTTTTCTGTGTATTACCATGTGCTGTTACATACCAAATAACTGCTTCACTTATTTTTCTGGTGCTGTTGCTACCTCAACTGTCACTCGTATTGTGTATCAGTGCCATGACCCACCACAGCCTCCAAGATGACTGAGCTATGCTCTTTCAAACAGGTCCAGGATTGCTTTTATCTTTTTTTTTTTTTTTTTGTAGTGTACTTTGCCACACCACCTCCAACAGAGAAGGCAGTGTCTTCCAAAATTTCGTACCTGCTTCTGATTTCACATAAGGTTCCTGATCCTCACCTCTATTCAGACTGTTGCATAAACCCTTAATGGGAATCTATATTAAAGTAATAATAGCACACAATAATAGCACTCCTCCTCTGCCAACTAAGCCCTCGTTACGGAACCATGTATATCTGCCTGACTCAATGCCAGCTACTAACACTTACAGAGCACTAAACATGTTGTCTTTTCATCTCAGCTCAACCCTGCAAGGTAGATGTTGTCATCTCCAGAAGAGCAGGATTTTGTCTGTTTTGCCCCTGCTATATCTCCAACACCTAGAACAGGCTGTAACAGGGTAATTATTCAATAATATTTGTTAGATGAATAAATCTTCATTTCATTCATGAGAAAATTGAGGTTTAGCAAGGTCAAGTAATTGATTAAGGATGTGGCAGTATCAGGATTTGAATTCAGGCCTATCTGACATTGAAATCCTCACTTAGAACCTTCGGAAGGCTGTTTGGTCTTAGACAGAGATTTCTGTCAGGAGGCCTACATCACCAATGCACACAACACACGTCTAAATCTTAGCATGGAGTTGGACCAGGCTCTAGTGAGAGCTATGCTAATACTCATTTTGTGAGGAAGATTGAGAAATTCATATGGAGTTAAATATTTTTTAAAAATGAAATATTAAAACCTAACAAGAATAAACATTGTTTAAGCGTCCCTAAGCACAGTCTCCCTTCTTCCAGACCAAATTCCTGTTTACTGTTAGTCTGAGCTCAAAAGCTGTCATCAGTTCCACCAATCCCTCACCTGGAAAGCTCTTCTTTCCTCCTACATAATTGTTCCCATCCTCAATGAGCAGCTCAAAAAGAATCACATTAGTACAATTTTGACTACCTTGGTGTGTAGTTCTTTCTTCTAATTGACATTAGTCTTTGTTTGTGCAACGTTATTGTGAAATTGCTGAATAAACAGTAGCTATTTATATGAATTGAGTAAACTGAATAGTTCAAATGGGGTGGAATTTATTGTATTGCTTGTTTGTTGATAATATGCTACTTCGCATTTCATTCGTGTGGGTGTCTTCTCTCTACAACTGAATCTCAGGAATCTTGAGGAGAGGGTGTGCATCTTTTTTTTTTCTTGCTTCACACTGCATATGGTACAGAGACTATTGTTAGATACTAAACTTTTGCTAGTGCCTAGATTGATTGGCAGAGCTGGTGATTACAGCTGAGCAAGGTCTTGAAAAAGGGCACTACTGTTTTTGGCATCACTATGCTTACCTTAAGCTCCATTGTGCTGATACCCAGGGTTGACATAACTCAAAACCAGAGTATAAGATCCCTAATTAGAGAGTTTTGTATGTAAATGGTTTTACTAACTAGAGATTTTAATTTCTGATGAAAACTTCAGTTGTTCAGTTGGCTGCAGGCTTTCCAAAGTACCAGAGCAGTTCATAAATGATGGAGGCAGAGATTTTTGCCCAGGGAAATCCAGACACTGATTGTTTTCTCCCTAGATGAAGATTTGGCCTGATTTGGTTGATCTAGAAGAGCCTAAAAATGGGTCAACATTCCCTTAAATGGAAGAAGCGGACAGTTAATTTAAGTTCTTCCTGAATGGTAATAAAACTCACCACAAACTAGGTTTTTCTCAAGTAAGTCCAATGTGACCTTATCCTGGAAGAACTGCCATCAACATCTAAATCTTCCATGAGGGACCAACACGCCCACTGAAAGCTAGAATGAAATATGTTGCAGCTACATGTGCTGCTGAGTTTTTAAACTTTATTGGACTAAACATAAATTAGGGTATTTGTGCATTTCCATAGCATTTATCAATGAAACAATAACATCTGAAATGCTCAAGAATGTCATTTACATGTCTAAATCTGAGCAGGAAAGTATTATCTGTTAACTCCTTCAACAACTATATGCTTCATTTAAATCAACTTATTTTGCCTTGTATATTTTCAATAAATGCATGAGTTCTTTGGTCCTATATTATGAGTAATTCCCTATTTCTAAACTCTTTCCTGTTTTAAGTATAGTCAAAATGAGAAAAAGTTATTCTCAAATACCTTTAGGATGTTACCTTAACTGGGGCATTGTATTATGAAGACATTTTGAAGTTACAATTCTTGGCTGCTGGAAAAGACCTTAATCTCAAATTGCATCATCTCAAGACATCCTAAAAAGTTTCCAGCTCATCAATGACAGCTCTGAAATAACAGACTTGGAGACAGTCAAAAACATGTATCCCACACAGATCACCTTAGATAGGACTCAGGGAACAAACACAGATTAAAAAATAAATGACAATTGTGAAAGTACACAAAGATGCTAAAGCAAAAGCAGCATCTTAGAACTCAGCAGGACACTGGACAACTCAGATTTATAACCATTCATGACTATCTTATAGAATCAAATACACAGGGCTAGTAACCTGTCTTAAATCTCATATATGTGCTAAAATGTATTGCAGTTTACAAATATATTTTACATATGCTATTTAATTTGATCTTCCAAACCAATGTGTAAATCTGGCAGAATTATATCTATGCCAAGATGTGGAAATTAAAATTATCATAGCTGAACTTGGCACTGAGAGCCTGGTTTGAGTTCTGGCTCTACCCAGAGACCCCTTCTAATAATTAAGTAAAGTCAAGTAACCTATCTCATTGAGCGATAGTTTCCTTACATATTAAATGAGGGGAGGTTCTACATGCCTGATTATTTCAAGGAGTAAGTTAGGTAAAATGTGCAGAGTGCTTCCTAAGCATAATGTTTGGCACGTAGTACGAGACCTGATATTATTGGCATTTTCAAGGTTACTAAGCTAATAAATCACAGAGCCAGGCCTGAGACATCAATACTTATTGAGAAGTAAATAGACTGGATATTGAAACTCGGTATAATATTATCTGTCCATTTACCCTTGACAACTTTTTGAAATTGATGTCAGTGACTCCCACTTTGAGGGTGATACTACATCTGGCACCTTGGCATTTTCACTACATTCGATATTTTCATAAAGGCTTCGTAGCAGTGATTCTTTTTTTCTTAAAATAATCCTGTGTAGTCAGGACAGATTGTATAGTGACTTTCCAAAAAGTTCAGGAAATTAAAATCCAGACCCATCAGGTTCTCTGTACATGGTATTTAGTGGCTCAGTAACATGCCTGAATGATATGCCTTTGTTCTAAAGGGGCCATGGGGCTTTTCCCCAGTGCGTCTTCAAATCTGAGATTTGTATTCAATAGACTAAATTTCCTTATCTTCCTCTTCCTGAAGGTATTTTGAATTCAAATTTTAAAGAGGATTTCACTTCCCTTCTTCCATTCCGGTGAGAACCCTGGACCAAGTCAAATTCTTCTATTGGGCTCCTGTAATACACACTTAGGTGGACTTGCCTGTTTTTTCACTCTTGTTCCCCTCCAATTTGTCCAACATGCACAAAACGACTACTTTTAAGGTTATGTCACATAATGTTTTCATCCTCTAATGACTTTCCATGCTTTTAGGGAAGAGTTACAAATTCTCACTGACCTTAAGGGCTCTCATATCTGACTCCTGGGCACTTTCCCCTTATGTCAGGTGACTCTCCGACATGCCCATCAAGCATCCTGTCATACTGGATGACTTTCACCTTCTTAAAACCAGTAAGGTCTCCATCTCATCCTTTACAAATGCTGCTCTTCTCCTAAAATTCATATTCTCTTAGCATCACCTGTACATCCATATTGATATGGCTGGTTCTTCTCACTCTTTCAGCCTTGGCATAAATGTCCCTTTCACAAAGTGACTGACTCTGACCTCCTTGACTGAGGCTTTGTATGGTTATTCTCTCACACTGCTTCTATTCCATTTCCTAAATTATAGTACTTTCTCTGTATTCATTATTATGCTTCCCCCATTAGAATGAAAATTCCTTGAAACCAAGGGCCAGGTTTGTTTTGTTCATCAATGTATCTCCAGCACCTATAACAGTACCTTTGGGGTATATGGTCACAATATAATTATCGCATTAATGAATAAATCACCATGCACTTGTTATTTACTAGGTCATATATTCTCAGGCCCCAAAGAGGGTTGAGGGACTACCTAGCAGTTTTTAAATGGTGCTCTTAGGAGCCCTTGGTTGATGTCTATGTCTTAAGGCAGAGCTGATTTTTAACTACCATGCCATTAATTGGCCTCAAATGTTCCCCAATCCTCTACCTCAGCCCTGGAGTAGCCCTTAGGGGCAGCTAAAACCCTTAAGCCATTAGCTTTCAACCTTTCCTGCCAATAGTCTGCCCATTTGCTTCAGCAAGTTATACAAATATTATCAATTCCTTTGTGTGCCAGAAAGGACAAAGATTATCTTAAATTTGGGTCAGTCTGATGGTGGAGGAAAGCAGGTGAGTATAATGGTTTGGTGCTGAGGTAATCTTCCTTTCAATCCCCCCAGTGTTTCCTGGCCCCCACATTCAACCTGAGAATTAAAGCTGTCATAATCTTACCAGCTTTATAAAGTGAAGCCTCTGGTTGAAATTCACTCCTTATATATTTTTTTCATACAAAGGAATCTGCTTCTTAAATGATGTTTGAAAAAATATTATTAAAAGAGCCTCATTTTTCAAATAAGGGAACTTAGAAAGCAATTCTCTGTGTTGGCTGGTCTTTATTCTTTATTTCCTCACAGAAAGGCTTTATAAGGCAATGGTTCTCAATCTAAAAGGCTAAATCTAAAATCTAAGAGTTTGTTGGGGAACTTAAAAAAAAATCTTATGCTAGGAAGCACCTCACACTAATGAATTCAGAATCTTTGGAAGTAGGAAGAAGATACACAATATGAAAAAGAGCAACAAAAATAACAAAATACACTTAGTATTTTAACTGGCTAAAAGACCTTTTTGGGAAATATTTTTAAAATTTGTAAAAGTGGTAATTTTATTTTGACAGTGGAAAAGCTCTATAATTGAGAACAGATTCTGGAAAAAGAAAGTACCTGCCAAGCTTACCAGTTTGTTGCATATTTGGAGATGACTGCTAACCTCTTTCTTTGAAGACAATATTGTTTTTTCATGTTTGGTAATAATAAATTGGCAGATTGTATAGGCTAGAGTACATGATGCCAATTTCAGGTTCATGGGAAATGTTACTTAATTCTATTAGTGTAAGTTATACGTGGCTGTTTTTAGCCTGAGCTAAAAGGCTCTGTTAAAGGTGTGTCCCTCCACCAAAGAGGGTGATAAGTAAGCCAATTTCCTTCTAGAATTGTCCACCTCTACGATGGGGATAAGTAGTCATTTATGGGGTTGTTGTGAGGTTCAAATGTGAAAATATAGAAGGCGTTTATGCACAATGCTTAGCAAGTAACAAGCTCGCCAAATGGTATTATTTTTATAGGTTATTATTCTTAAAATTGTGTTGACTCTTTTGTTGCAACTAATAATTTGAAGTCCAAAGGTCTGAAAATGCTCTTTAAGCACATTGAGAACTCCTATAGCCTGTTCTCAGTGCCTGGCGCAGTGTTTGCTGTTTGCCATTCTTACACACCAACTGGGAGGACTGTACATTCAAGAATTTATTAAATGACTGACAAGAAAACCAAATTCAGGATTCTACCTAATAGGGCCAATTGGTTGAGAATCTGACCATTTCACCAAAATTTCAGGTTATGAGGAAAATACTAGAAGTTTTATAGACATTTTCCTCTTTATGTCAACATTAAAAAATTTTTGTTGAACTCTCTTCAGTGACATAATGGATCCCATTGAAGTAAGAAGATGAGGAGTAAGAAGATGAGGGTATATCACACTTAGGAGAGATAATATAAGGTCACTATAAGCCCATTTTATTTTATTTTTTTACCTTTTTAAAAAGATTTTATTTATTTATTCATAAGAGACACACAGAGACAGGCAGAAACATAGACAGTGGGAGAAGCAAGCTCCTTGTGGGGAGCCCGATGTGGGGCTGGATCCCAGAACTCCAGGATCACGTCCTGAGCTAAAAGGCAGATGCTCAAGTACTGAGCCACCCAGGTGTCCTTATAAGCCATTTTAAATAGCATATCGTAAAACATCACTATCATTCTGCTGAAGTCAGGGCCTGATATTAAATGGAAAACACAAGAGGGGAGGACACAATGGTTAAGTTGTTGAATAGCGTTTAACTACCCTTACTGCCTGGACACATATATAGGAAGGCATACATATGAATGTCTAAATAATAAAAGTGTGTTGAATCAATACATCACCAAAAGAGCAACAATTAAATTATATCATTCTGTGCAGTGGTGTAATCATTAGGAACTTACAGTTAGAATCAGTGGGGAAAATGATTCTTTGAAATCAGACTAACTCTAAGTTACATAATGTGCTTTCAAATACTAGATTCATCACACCGAGTTTTCAATTAGGAGCTAGAGATATGAATTTTCTAGTGATCTCAACTCCACTTCCTCACTTGTAAGCAAAGGCACATCTCTCTCACATCTTACAAATGATGAGATACCTGGTTGTGGGCAGGAGTCAGCCAGCAGTCTTATGAGCAACAGTTAGGTTGTCTGTCCAGTCACAATGATCCCCTTAATTGATCTTTATCTAAGCAGGATTCCCTGAAAGCCATGTTATATGATGTGATCCCACTATTTCTCATTTAGAAGTCGACATTCACTCAAGTGAGATTATGGTCTCCTTCGTCAGAATTTAGGATGAGGTAAAGGAAGGAGAGAAGAAAAGGTAGGGGAAGAGGTAGTAGGGCATTATGTCTCATCCTTTAGGTTTCCACTCACATGTCCCTTGCAAAAATCTTTCCTGATCATCCAAGCTAGAAGTTTGTGCATTCACTCTTTATGTGACATCCCCCTGTTTTACCTCATTTGTGTCACTTCTCAGTTTGTGGAATAATCTTGTTCTTATTTATATATCTATTTCTGATCTCTCCCCTTTGACAATAACTGTTCAGGCAGGCACCTTGATTTCCTTGTTCTCTATGCCTTTGAAGAATTGTACTTGACATACATAGACACTCAAATGCTAAATGAGTTCATGAAAAAGATGACAGACATGATTTTCTTCAGTGTCAGAAGCTATTGACCAGTATTTTTTTGTCCTTTGGGGTAACGGTACTTGATGCCATAGGGATAATTCAATTAAAACAGACAAAAGTCAAGTTCATCCAAAGGTCTTCTCCCTTTTTCCCCCAAATCGTGCTCCTCTTCTTCATTTTCTCTCTCAGTGAAAGATAGCACTCAGGGTACAAAAATAATTTTCTAGAATAATTTAACTCAAATCTCTAATGACTACAAGCATTCTTCCATTTCCCCCCAAATATCATAGTTAAAGAGAAGCATAAACTAATTCTCTATTTCTGAACACGAAAAAGAGTCTAGAGAAGAAAAAGAAATCATTCATCTCAACTTAAATTTGCAGATACTTGGCCTCCCTTTCCAACTAACACTGAGCTTTCAAATAAACTCTCTCCTATAATATACAAACTAGTTACAGTGTAGCAGACTAATTCATTCATCATTTAAGCTAACCTTTTTCAGGCCTATCCTGTTCAGGGAACTATTCTAAATAGGATACACAAACAAACAAACAAACAAACACATGCTTTTCCTCCAGGAGCTGTTAATCTAATCATGCATTCTGGATGAGCACAAAATAGTTATAAAGGACACAGAGTTATGCATGAATATACAAAACATAAAAGGAGATATGGACATAGCTTTTTCCATAGGTAAAAGTGCTCATTTTGGTGGTAGGATAGCCTACATGTGTTTCTGAACTAATGTTTGCCTCTGAGCAATGATTGTGTACTAGGCCCTGGGTAGATAAAACAGAATTGGTCTCATGGAACTTATTATTTAGTAGACTACGAAGTAAAGAGAGAAACAAGTACAGATTGTAGTAAATGCTATGGTAGGAAAGAACAGGGTAGTATGAGAAAAATATCTTAGGAAACCTACGTTAAGTGGGAGGTGGGGTAAAAAGGGTCTTGAAAGGCTTGTCTGAAGATATGACACTTAAACTTAGACCTAAAGCAAGGGAATGACACAGTCAGGAGGGGGATGGTCATGATGCAGGCAAAGGGAAGCAATCACTTTGGCATGTTAGAAGAAATGAAAGAAAGTCATAGCCAGAAAAAGGAGAGCTGAATAGTCTGAGATGAGTTTGGAAATGTAGGCTGATCAGGCAAAGCTTTGCAGGGTAAAGAGTTCATCTAGTTAAGTAACATTAAAAATTAACGAGGTATATCATAGCTTCTTTTTTAATTATATCTTAATCAATTAATAACTACTGATAGGACACAGTACTAGGCACGGCTTCCTGGCAAGTTGACATGAGAAGACCTCAAATGAGTGTGGTTGAAACAGACTACTGTTCCTTGTGGACGTGGCTTAAAACAGAGCGTCTCCACTCTGAAGTCTAGTCCTCATCCTTGGTCTCATTAAGTATTTGAAGATATGAATAACCTCATCTATTCTCTGTTTATTTTTAGTAAGAGGAAATTACAAAAGAGGAAAAATGCCTTCATCAGAAGAAATTCCTTTAATCTCGTTATAACTAGATAAAGTTTTACATCTGCTTCTGAGGTATCCCAAAGGGAGGTCTCTTATTATTAGCATTGCCAGAGTTGTGCTAAGTCTGTTGTATGCCAAATGCCTTGGAAAATCCCACTGACATCCACGGCTGTTGTGATGTCTGGAAATTATAAACAGCAATAAGATGTCAGGGGTCCCATCTGCTTCAATGAGTAGGAAGAGGCTAGAATATACTCCGAGGACAATAGGTTTAAAGAAAAATGTAGCTTTTCCTTAATGCCCTGAGGGTGGGGAGGGAAAATTCTAAACATTTCTATAGCCAGCCATTTCCCCTTTCGTCTGGGATGTTATATTTTAAAGAGTTGGGAGAGCAAAACATGATTTAGGTTTCTCTATTTTGCTGGAATCTTTACTCTTTCTAAAAATGTCACTTATTTGACTTTTTTTAAATTGAGGCAAAATTAAGATATAATATAGTATTACATTATACGAGTTTCAGGTGTACAAAGGTAATGATTTGATATTTATGTATACTGTGAAATGATCACCACAATAAGTCTAGTCAATATCTGTCACCATACATAGTTACAAAATTTTTGTTCTTTTTTTTTTTAAAGATTTTATTTATTTATTCATGAGTGACACAGAGATAGAGAGAGAGGCAGAAACACAGGGAGAGGGAGAAGCAGGCTCCATGCAGGGAGCCCGATGTGGGACTCGATCCCGGGACTCCAGGATCACACACTGGGCCAAGGGCAGGTGCTAAACCACTGAGCCACCCAGGGATCCTTTTTTTTTTTTTTAAAGACAAAATTTTTGTTCTTATGATGAGAACATTTAAGATTTACTCTCTTAGTAACTTTCAAATATATAATACAGTGTTATTGACTATAGTCACCATGTTGTACTTTAGATCTCCATGGTTTATTTATTTTATAACTGGAAATTTGTACCTTTTGATGCTCTTTAGCTCTTTTGCCCCCACACCCACACAGGTGCTTATTGGTAAACACCAATCTGTTTTATCCATGAGGCCAATATTCTAACTATTTATGTATTTTAGATTTCACATGCAAGTGAGATCATATGGTATTTATCTTTTCCTGTTTGACTTATTTAACTTGGCATAATTCCCTCAAGGTCCATCCATGTTGTAATACATGGTAACCTGCTAGAATCTTGGCAGAGATTTTCCAACTTTAATACGCATGTGACTCACCTGGGGATCTTAAGATGCAGATTTCTGCTTCAGGGAGTTACAGGTGGGGACTGACATTGTGCATTTCTAACAAACTCCTAGGGATGCAGGAGGTGCTGGTCCATGAGCCAACATTTGTAAGGAGCTACATAATTTGTTTTGGAATGAGGGTGATGCAAAGCTGTTGAGAGATATTCCTAAAACAATGTTCTAAATGTATTTTCCTACTTAAAAGTCTTGGACCCTGGAATGCCCCTAATGAGTGATTTCCTCCTCTGTGCTTTCACTTCTTGTTTTCTTTCAAATGCAAATACTTTATGAATTCAAAAATATAAAGTTCACCAAAGGCTGTTGAGTTTATTTCCTAATATCTCTATCACAGTGTCTTAAATCTTTTTGTCCTTTTTTCATACCCTTGTTGTCACCTACTGTCCCCAACCTGGATTGCTCTAACAGCATCTTATCTAGACATCTTGCCTCTTGTCCCCATTATGACTTTTTATATAGGAGGCAGAGTGTTTTCTAAAAGGCAAATATTATGTAATGACTTATCTTCAAATCTTTCAATGGTTCCCTATTGCCATCCGGATAAAATTTGACAGGATTTTGAGAGAGAATTTTTTCCCTGTTACTCTGAAATAACAGTAAGGCCTAAAGTTGAGTATTATAGGCACTAAGTTGTTCACATTTTAAATTCAAGTAGCTGCTGGGAGAACTTAACGAGTTATGGATAGGCAGATAAAGGGGTTTTTAAATTGGCCTTAAGCAATTGTGGAGGCTGGTTAAACAGTCTCTGTAAGGCTGTTGTCTCCATGTTTCATGGTAAGATTAGATGGATATAAAGTGAGGAGATCAAGAGCAAACTGGAATCCACAAGCTTGAGCTGGAACCCCTATAAGACAGACTAAAACCCAGTCAGTCTTTATCTCTGACCTTGGTGACAACAGTGCCCTAAAGAAAGCCAGGGTCCTTCATAACAAAATTAAGCACACATACCTTGCCCAGAAGTTAGAAAAACTGGAAAGGATCCATGGGAAAGTAGAGAAGTTTCCATCTCAGCTCCTGCTTCATGAAAACAAAGTCAATCAGCAGATGACAAAAATGTGCAGCCACGCTTTTACCTTCCAGCACACCCTGGACTCATCCCTGTAGCACAACCTAACTGGAGATACATATGAACATAAATATTGGAAAATGTAGTTTAGTTTAGTCAAGTTGACACATTACAAAGTCATCACAATGGGTTCATTAAAAACAAAACAAAACACAACAGGCTAACAGGACCACAATCCTTTTTTTCTCAGAGTATTTATCTTAGAATATGGAAATATATTTCTTCTTCACTAGGCAATAAGCCTTGTTAAGGCAGAAGATATACTTGATTTTGCCCCCACTCTATATTCATAGTGACCAGTAGAAGCCCTCACACTAAAAGACACTCACATGCTTGTTGAATAATGAATGAATGAATGCATGGCTGAATAAAATGCAGTGAAATTGTAGGAATAAAATATATTTGGTTTATGCCAGGTTTCTGAAATGTAGAGCCCCTGGGGCCATGAGATGTTTGCAATAATATGAAAAAAGAGTTCTTTTTATGTATAAACTGATTTCAGCCAATATGATATAGCAGAGATCATATTTAACTCCCCCAAATATTTAAAAATAACCACATCAATATATGAAAAAAACAGTTTTCAGGACACTGAATATCTGGCAATAAGGAACAGTAATCCTAGAAATAAGAAACAAGTGAGGTAAGCGCTGTGTTTGCCTCACCTTATTTCCTTTTTTTAAAAAATTTATTTATTTTTATTATTATTTTTTTATTTTTTTACCTTATTTCCTTTTGAGAGTTTCTAGGCCATGGTGCGGTAGGAGGAAATGTAGGCAAAACCCAACACATTCTTGGAGATGAGGAGACAGACCTGAAAGTCCAAGGTTACCAAGACAGAGTTAACAGGACTAAATACTAGAGAGGAAAAAACTATACAGAGAGATAATTGCAGAGATCTGTTTTCTTTTTTCTTTTTTTTAAGATTTTATTTATTTATTTATTTATTTATTTATTTATTTATTTATTTATGAGAGAACACACAGAGAGAGAGAGAGAGAGAGAGAGAGAGAGAGGCAGAGACATAGGCAGAGGGAGAAGCAGACTCCATGCAAGGAGCCTGATGTGGGACTCGATTCTGGGTCTCCAGGATCACACGCTGGGATGAAGGTGGTGCTAAACCGCTGAGCCACCCGGGCTGCCCCTGTAAAGTATTTTCATAGAGTGTTCAGCAGAGTACTGATCAGAGCATGAGTATGAGAAAATTTCCTCATGAGAGGAAGAACTATCCAAAAGGACTAAAGATTAAAGTGTCTAGCATTCACACAGGGCTGGAAATAGTTACAAAACTGATAGATTTTAGAATTAGCAGACAAGAACTTTAAAACAGTAGTTACAGTCTATACTTTAAAAAAGTTAAGTAGAGACATAAAAGATATAAAAAGCAATCAGACTTTCAAAGAAGAAAACAAAAATGACTAAGGTGAAAAGTACATTGAATTGATTTAATGGCAGATAAATATTTCAGTACAGGTTAACTTGAAAAGGTATCAATGGAACCCATACAGAATAAAACAGAGTAAGAATAAAGAAAAGGAACAAAAAGAACAGCGTTAGGCAGTGGGACAATTTCAAGTAGCTTAATATCCATGTAATTAGAATATCTGAAGAATTCAGATATTCAGGTAGCTCAGTCAGTTAAGCGTCTGACTTTGGCTCAGGTCATGATCCCTGGGTTTTGGGATTGAGCTCTGAGTTGGGCTCCCTGCTCATTGGGGAGCCTGCTTCTCTCTCTTCCTCTGCCCCTCTACTCTGTTTGTGTTCTCTCTCTCTCTCTCTCAAATAAATAAACATTCTTAAAAAAGAAAAGGAAATGAAAAAGCGACCCAAAGAATGGGAGAAAATACTTGCAAATCATGTATCTGATAGGAGTCAAATATCCAGTATTCTTACAACTCATCATTAAAAGGGCAAATAACTCAATTATTAAAATGGGCAAGTAATTTAAATAGACAATGCTCTAAAAAAGCTATACAGATGACTAATAAACACATCAAAAGATGTTCAATATCATATTAGACATTACAGAAATGTAATTCCAAACCACAATGAAATACTACTTTATATTTGCTAGGATAGAAAGAGAGAGAGAAAGAAAAGAAAGAGGAAGAAGGAAGGAAGGAAAAAAGAAAAAAAGGAAGAAAGAAGAAAGAAAAAGGAAAGAAAGAAGAGAAAAGAAAAAGAAAAGAAAACAAGTGTTGGTAAGGATATGGAGAAATTAGAAAACCTATACACTGCTAGTGGTGTAATGTAATGATAAAGCCACTGTGAGAAGTAGTTTGACACTTCCTCAAAATATTAAACGTAGATATAATGACCCAGCAATGCCAGTCTTCGGTATGAACACAATAGGACTGAGAACATGTTTACACAAAAACTTATATACAAATGTTTATATAAACATTATTCATAATAGCCTAACAATATAAAGAATGTCCATCAACTGATGAATGGATAAACAAAACAGTATATTTACACAATGGTTTATTATTTAGTCATGAAATGGAATTAAAGCTAATACATGCTAAACACAGATTAAACAGGAGGACATTGGGTCGAGTGAAAGAAGCTGGACATAAAATGTCACACATTATATAATTCCATTTCTGAGAAATGTCCAGAATAAGAAAATGTATATAAATAGAAAGTAGATTAGTCATTAGTAGCTCACAGATTACTGGCCTAGGGCTGCGGGGTGGGGATAGAGTGTAATGATCAGTAACTGTCAATAAAAATGGGTATATTTTTGAGGTGAGGTAAGTAGCCGGCATGTACTACCTCTACCCATCAATATTATAGTGAGGTAGTCTGTGTATACATGAAAGCATATGAATGTATGCTCATCAATATTTTATACAAATATTAACACACCATAGATATTGTATGCAAGTTGAAGGAGAAAAAAAGCCAGAGACTGGGAAAAAATATTTGCTTAACATATGCCTGATAAAAGACTTGCATTTAGAACAGCTCTCTAAGCTCAACAATAAGAAAGCAAACAACTCAAATAAAAATACTGAACAGACTTTTTACCAAAGATATACTGATGGCAAAAAGACACCTGAAAATATTTCAACATCATTAGTCATTAGGAAGTTGCAGGTTAAAACCTTAATGAGCTATCTACCCACATCTATTAGAATGGCCAAAATTAGAAAAGACTTGACTATACTAGCTGTAGGTGAAGTGGAGAAAAATGGAAACTCTCATACATTGCTGTTAGGATTGTAATAGAGGGTGTACTCATCTTGGAAAAGATTTTGGCAGTGTGCTAAAGTGTTAAATAGACACCATATTATACAACAATTTCACTGCCAGATACTATCCTAAGAGGAAAGAAAATATATATGCCTATGCAAAAATTTGTACATGAATTCTCATAGTATTTTTGCTTGCAAGAGACAAAACTCAATAAAAATCAACCTAATTTTTAAAACTGGGCAGAAAATCTAAATCAACAAATACATGAAAAGATGCTCAGTATCAGTAGTCATTAGAGAAATGCAAACTAAATGCACAATGGGAAAGCACTATATTCCTTTCATAATGGCTAAAATTAAAAAGACAGACCACGCTAAGTGTTGACAAGGATGTGGAGGATTTGGAACTGATACATTGCTGGTGGGATTATAAAATGGTACAATCACTTTGGAAAATAGTTTATAGAGTCTTTAAAATCTAAGCATCCTACTATTATACAATCTAGTCATTCCATTCCAAGATCATGGTATAGGCTCAAAAGCATGAAATCAACAGAAATCAAAGAAATCCAAGCAAAAGGGCCTGTACAATGATCTTCATAGCAGCTTTATTTGTAATAATTCTAAACTGGAAACATTTAAATGTCCATGAATAGCTAACAAATTATGGAATATCCATATAATGAATTTTACTCAGAAATGAAAAGGAATGAACTATTAATACATGGAACATGAATGAATCTCAATTATGCTAAATGGAAGAAGGCAGGAGAAAAAGAATATATATTGTATGACCCTATGATTACATTCAGAAATGCAAATTAATATTTAGTGACATGAAGGAGATTAGTGATTTGCCTAGGGGAGAAATTAGTGGGAAGAAAGGATAGTGAGGGACCATGAGGCACTTTTTGTGGGTGATGAAAATGTTAATTATCTGACTGTGGTGATGGTTTCATGGGTATATATAGATGTCAAAACTTATGAAATTGTACACTTTAAATTTGTGTAGTGTATTGTGTAACAATTATACTTCTATAAAGTTACGATTTTTTGTATCAATTTCATTCTTCCAGGTACCACAATTTTTTTAAATAATAAATTTATTTTTCATTGGTGTTCAATTTGCCAACATACAGAATAACACCCAGTGCTCATCCTGTCAAGTGCCCCCCTCAGTGCCCGTCACCCATTCACCCCCATACCCGCCCTCCTCCCCTTCCACCACCCCTAGTTCGTTTCCCAGAGTTAGGAGTCTTCATGTTCTGCCTACCTTTCTGATATTTCCAGGTACCACAAATTTTAAATGATATTAACTATGTCATTTGATTCACTCATAAAACTTCTAAATCAGCATTAAGAATGACACTAAAGGGAACAGAAATGCTCAAAACGTTCACGACGTCTCATTATCCACTGCCTTCAGAATCCAATAAGGTAGCTCCCAACAAGAATAGTCAGCTCCTCTTAGAAATTTTTGATTCAGTTAAATGATTTTCCTTTTTTTTTTCACTGAAATAAGGAGTGAAAATTGGCAAGGATTTGAAAAATTGTAAATGTATTTCTATAACTCCATTTTCAGTCTTCATGCCAATATGCAATTTTTCCCAATTTAATTTTAAATCCAATGATTTTAATATCAAATTTTGCAAAATACCTATTAATTTCTCATATGCTATTATTTGCATGATTGGAGCATTACAAATATCATTAAAATAATGGAAAAGTTATTACAGCATCACTGCACAAGATTTGTATTTATATATATTTCAAACTTGAGCCTTTCGTGTTCTCAGTCTCAAACTTCTGTGATTTAAAAAAAATAAAGAACAATGAAATAAGCGAGAATGATTCTGTTTTCTGTAATAGCCCATATTTAGCAAGATGAACTGTTATTCCCCAATGAAATAACTATGATGGTGTCTTTAGTCAATATGGTAGCCTTTTAGTTGATCCATGTTTATTACTTCTATATCTGTTCAAAATGATTTATTGTAAAATCCCCACATTTTATACCTTGTCTCATACATTTTTCAATAAGGGACTTACTGTAATTCCTTATGGTAGTATTAACAATAAAAGGAGGTTATTAGGATAGTTTTCTCCAAAGACTATTAACTATTTTTTGGTTAACTAGATAACTTTTCAGTGATCTGTGTATTACAAGTGAGGAAGGAAATTCTGGAGATAAGTTCCCAATTGAAAATTTCAGATGTGGGTGAGTTTGTCTTGTTATTACCCTAGTATTAGCTAATTCACTAAGACTTTGAAACAGAGATTGAAAATAAGTCTGAAGAACAGAAAGAGAGTTCACTTTGTGGCTGTACCAGTCTTACAGGTCAAGGTTTTAGCTATTCTTTGTACCTTTACGTGATTTTTTTCAAGTTTATATTTAAGTTTTAATTAGTTAACATATAGTGTAATATTGGTTTCAGAAGTAGAACTTAGTGATTCATCAGTGACATATAACACCCAGTGCTCATCACAAGTACCCTTCTTAGTACCCATCACTCATCTAGTCCATGCCCCACCTACTTCCCTCCATCAATCCTCAGTTTGTTCTCTATCATTGAGTCTCATGGTTTGCTTCTTTCTCTCTCTCTCTTTTTCCTCCCCATATGTTCTGTTTTGTTTCTTAAATCCACATAGGGGTGAAATCATATGGTAGTTGTCTTTCTATTACTGACTTAGTTCACTTAGCATAGTACGCTCCAACTCCATCCACGTCACTGCAAATGGCAAGATTTCATTCTTTTTTGATGGCTGAGTAATATTCCATTATATGTATATACCATATCTCTTTGATCTATTCACCAGCTGATGGATGTTTGAGCTCTTTCTATAGTTTGACTATTGTTCATAATATTTCTGTAAACACTGGAGTGCATGCATCCCTTAAAATCTGTGTTTTTGTATCCTTTGGGTGAATGCCTAGTAGTACAATTGCTGGGTTACAGGATAGTTCTATTTTTAGCTTTTTGAGGAACCTCCAAACTATTTTTCTGAGTGGCTGCACCAGTTTGCATTCCCACCAACAGTATAAGATGGTTCCCCTTTCTCCACAACCTGCCAACATCTGTTGTTTCCTGTGCTGTTAATTTTAGCCATTCTGACAGGTGTGAGGTGGTGGTAGCTCATTGTGGTTTTGATTTGTGTTTGCCTGATGATGAATGATGTTAAGAATCTGGATGTCTCCTTTGGAAAAATGTCTATTCGTGTCTGCAGCCCATCTCTTACCTGGGTTATTTGGTTTTGGGGTGTTGAGTTTGATAAGTTCTTTCTACATTTTGGATACTAACCCTTTATCAGATATGTCATTTGCAAGTATCTTCTCCCATTCTGTAGTCTGTCTTTTAGTTTTGTTGATTGTTTCCTTCACTGTGCAGAAGGCTTCTCTCTTGATGAAATCCCAATAGTTCATTTTTGCTTTTGTTTCCCTTACCTCCAGGGATGTGTCTAGTAAGAAGTTGCTATGACCAAGGTCCAGAAATGGACTCACAACTATATGATCAACTAATCTTTGACGAAACAGGAAAGAATATCCAATGGAGAAAGGGCAGTCTCTTCAACAAATGGTGTTGGGAAAACTGAACAGCAACATGCAGAAGAATGAAATGACCATTTTCTTACACCATACACAAAAGTAAATTCAAAATGGATAAAAGATCTAAATGTAAGACAGGAAATCATCAAAATCTTAGAGGAGAACACAGACAGCAACTTCTTGTATGTTTATTTGATTTAAATAAAAGCAAGTCGGTAATTCTTTTGCTGGTGTAATTTTCATGATATGTATGCATTAATTAATTTACAAAATATTTACAAAGGACCTACATTGTACTAAGTACTAAAGATCTAACAACGAACAAATTAAAGTCCCTATGAAGTAGTCACCAGAATACTGGAGAGTAAGACTTTTTAGATATTGGTGTCTTAGAGAACAATTAAGAGTGTTACAGAGTAGAATAATTTTGAATATCTATCTTTTTAAAAAATATTTTATTTATTTATTCATGAGAGACACAGAGAGAAAGACGCAGAGACAGAAGCAGAGGGCGAAGCAGGCTCCATGCATGGAGCTCAATGTTGGACTTGATCCTGGGACCCTGGGATCACATCCTGAGCTGAAGGCAGATGTTCAACTGCTGAGCTACCCGGGCACCCCTCTATCTTTCTATCATCTGTCCTTCCATGCTTCTTTCCTTCCATCTTTTATCCCTTCCTTTCCTCCCTCTTTTCTGTTTTTCCTTTCTCCTATCCATTCTCTCCCCTTATTATCTTTTAGTTTTGTTGACTGTATCCTTTGCTGTGCAAAAGCTTCTTATCTTGATTAAGTCCCAATAGTTCATTTTTGCTTTTGTTTCTTTTGCCTTTGTGGATGTATCTTGCAAGAAGTTACTGTGGCCGAGTTCATAAAGGGTGTTGCCTGTGTTCTCCTCTAGGATTTTGATGGAATCTTGTCTCACATTTAGAGCTTTCATGCATTTTAAGTTTATCTTTGTGTATGGTGAAAGAGAGTGGTCTAGTTTCATTCTTCTGCATGTGGATGTCCAATTTTCCCAGCGCCATTTATTGAAGAGACTGTCTTTCTTCCAGTGGATAGTCTTTCTTCCTTTATTGAATATTAGTTGACCATATGTTTCTCATTTTCAAACAGCTTATAGGCTTATATAGGAATCCTACTCAAGACCAATTTTGCATCAGTTTTGGTTTAGCTTTCAGATTTTTTTCCATTATGGGATAAGGCACCAAAGACAGTCATCTCTAGGGAAAACAACTGGGAGGCCCACTAATCTTATTCTATAGAGTTCCTTCTAGCTAATGTAGGAAGAGGACAACAAGTAAACATATTTCATGGTCTTTCTCTTACTTCCAGGCTAAAACTGGTATTAGGTGTTCTTTCCTTTCTTCCTTCCTTTCCTTTTTCCTTTCTTCCTTTCTATCTATTTGCATCTAAGGTTCATACAATTGTGTATTTTTAAAATACACGGGATTCTACTTGCTTACATTCAAAGTGATTTATGGGAAAGACCAAAAATTACAGCTTACCATCAAGGAATATATGAAAGAAGCAATTAATTCAAATATAATATGATAAGGAATAGAAGAGTGCTCAGTATAGAGATGGTAAAAACACAGAAAATGACCAACGGAGCCCAACTCTTCTATTCAGAGAAGAGAGTGATTTTTCAACAAGGCAAAAGTAAATACTCAACCATAAATTCGGTAGTGGGTTTACATGAGACCAAACAAACTTCTTTCACTGAGCCAAGTAATTGTTGACCAATAACTCTGTGTCCAGAGCTGATTTAGTCATTGGGAATTCTGCAGTAACCAAAACATGCACACACACACATATAATGTCAAACACAAGTGCAATGAAGAAGAATAAAGCAAGGGCAGGGTGAAGGATAGTGAGTGAAAATGGAATGATGCTATTTTACATGGGCTCAAGGAATGCTTCTCTGATACATCTGGATGAGGCTCTGACATTTGAATGAAAGCATCAGCCAAGTGAGGGAACTACCATGTGGATATCAAGGAAAGTACTGCATGAGGCAGAGGAAAGAAAAAGTGCAAAGACTCTGAGGTCTAAACCTAGTTGACATCTTTAAGAATTACAGAGAAAGCCAGCATGGCTGGAATGGGATGAACTTGGTGGAGAGTTGTGGGAAGTACAGCAGGAGAGTCAGTGAGTATTTAAGCTGACTCTCAGGGTCTATGCTTGTTATTACATGAATTTGAATGGAAGACTCTCATATGCTATTTAAATCAGTTAATACTTTTAATAACAATAGTGATGGAGGAACAGAGGACTAGCTCAGGGCAAAGCACAGCCCAGGGCAGCACATTGACAAGTCCTTGAAACAGGTAAAGGGACATTCCTCTACGGACTCAACTGCCTTGATGTTAATACTTTGCTAAGGGCAAAAGGCAATCTTAGTCCCAAAGGCAATCTTAGTACCCCCCCCCTCCACCAGAATCCTGTAAGTCTACTTTAACATATAAAAATTCCTTTAGAAATTTCCTCTATCTCTTAACATCCAAAATATGTGTTGGCAATCATCCTCCAACCACACGACCCACCAATATACATCTGAAAGGTCTTATGACTCAGTTTTTATTAGATGGTAATAGCGACTTTTTCCCAATAATAGCTAGCCCCTTCAAGGTACTGGTTCTCCTTTTCCCAGCACAACTTGTTTTAGGCCACTCTGCACTGAGCAAAATTATTAGAAGGAAAAACTCACCACAAAAGAAAGAATCAGAAAGTCCCACAGAGTTACAAAATTTGGATTACAATTCGATGTCAGAAAGCCAATTCAGAAGCACAATTATAAAGCTACTGGTGGCTCTGGAAAAAAAGCATAAAGGATTCAAGAGACTTCATGCTGCAAAATTTAGATCTAATCAGGCCGAAATTAAAAATCAATTAAATGAGATGCAATCCAAACTGGAGGTCCTAATGATGAGGGTTAACGAGGTAGAAGAATGAGTGAGTGACATAGACGACAAGCTGATGGCAAGGAAGGAAGCTTAGGGAAAAAGAGACAAACAATTAAAAGATCACGAGGATAGGTTAAGGGAAATAAATGACAGCCTCAGAAGGAAAAATCTATGTTTAATTGGGGTTCCAGAGGACACCGAAAGTACAGAGGACCAGAAAGTGTATTTGAACAAATCATAGCTGAGAACTTCCCTAACTTGGAAAGGGAAACAGGCATTCAGATCCAGAAGATAGAGAGATCCCCCCTAAACTCAATAAAAACTGTTCAACACCTCGACATTTAATAATGAAACTTAGAAATTCCAAAGATAAAGAGAAGATCCAAGAGCAAGAGACAAGACATCACTAACCTTTATGGGGAGAAGTATGAGGTTAACAGCAGACTTCTCCACAGAGACCTGGCAGGCCAGAAAGGGATTGCAGGATATATTCAGGGTCCTAAATGAGAAGACATGCAGCCAAGAATACTTTATCCAGCAAGCCTCTCATTCAGAACAGAAGGAGAGATAAAGAGCTTCCAAGATAGGCAGAAACTGAAAGAATATGTGACCACCAAACCAACTCTGCAAGAAATATTAAGGGGGACTCTGTAATAGAAAGATGAAGTCCAAGGAAACAAGGCATTCAAATTGGCAAAGAAGAAGTCAAACTCTCCCTCTTCGCAGATGACATGATACTGTACATAGAAAACCCAAAAGACTACACCTCAAGATTGCTAGAACTCATACAGCAGTTTGGCAGTGCGGCAGGATACAAAATCAATGCCCAGAAGTCAGTGGCATTTCTATACACTAACAATGAGACGGAAGAAAGAGAAATTAAGGAGTCAATCCCATTTACAATTGCACTCAAAAGCATAAGATACCTAGGAATAAACCTAACCAAAGAGGTAAAGGATCTATACCCTAAAAACTACAGAACACTTCTGAAAGAAATTGAGGAAGACACAAAGAGATAGAAAAATATTCCATGTTCATGGATTGGAAGAATGAATATTGTGAAAATGTCTATGCTACCCAGGGCAATTTACATGTTCAGTGCAATCCTTATCAAAATACCATGGACTTTCTTCAGAGAGTTGGAACAAATCATCTTAAAGTTTGTGTGGAATCAGAAAAGACCCTGAATAGCCAGGGGAATATTAAAAAAGAAAACCATAGCTGGGAGCATCAGAATGCCAAATTTCAGGTTGTACTACAAAGCTGTGGTCATCAAGACAGTGTGGTACTGGCACAAAAACAGACACATAGATCAATGGAACAGAATAGAGAACCCAGAAGTGGACCCTCAACTTTATGGTCAATTTTGACTTGGCCACAGCAACTTCTTGCAAGATTCATCCATGAAGGCAAGAGAAACAAAAGCAAAAATGAACTATTGGGCCTTCATCAAGATAAAAAGCTTTTGCACAGCAAAAGAAACAGTCAACAAAACTAAAAGACAACCTACAGAATGGGAGAAGATATTTCCAAATGACCTATCAGATAAAGGGCTAGTATCCAAGTTCTATAAAGAACTTATTAAACTCAACAGCAAAGAAACAATCCAATCATGAAATGGGCAAAAGACATGAACAGAAATTTCACCGAGGAAGACATAGACATGGCCAAAAAGCACATGAGAAAATGTTCCACATCACTTGCCATCAGGGATATACAAATTAAAACCACAATGAGATCCCACCTCACACCAGTGAGAATGGTGAAAATTAACAAGACAGGAAACAACAAATGTTGGAGAGGATGTGGAGAATGGGGAACACCTCTTGCACTGTTGGTGGGAATGTGAACTGGTGCAGCCACTCTGGAAAACTGTGTGGAGGTTCCTCAAAGAGTTAAAAATAGACCTGCCCTGCGACCCAGCAATTGCACTGCTGGGGATTTACCCCAAAGATACAGATGCAGTGAAACGCTGGGACACCTGCACCCCGATGTTTATAGCCGCAATGTCCACAATAGCCAAACTGTGGAAGGAGCCTCTGTGTCCATCAAAAGATTAATGGAGAAAGAAGATGTGGTCTATGTATACAATGGAATGTTACTCAGCCATTAGAAACAACAAATACCCACCATTTGCTTCAACGTGGATGGACCTGGAGGATATTATGTTGAGTGAAGTAAGTCAATCGGAGAAGGACAAACATTATATGGTCTCATTCATTTAGGGAATATAAAAATTATTGAAAGGGAATAAAGGGAAAGGAAAGAAAATGAGTGAAAATATCAGTGAGGGTGACAAAACATGAGAGACACCTAACTCTGGGAAAAGAACAAGGGGTAGTGGAAGGGGAGGTGGGCAGGGGGTTGGGGTGACCAGGTGATGGGCACTGAGGGGGCCACTTGGCGGAATGAGCACTGGGTTTTAGGCTATATGTTGGCAAATCGAACTCCAACAAAAAATTAAAAATAAAATAAAATAAAATGCTGGGCATCAGGGCAGCCTGGGTGGCTCAGCGGTTTAGTGCCACCTTCAGCCCAGGGTATGCTCCTGGAGACCCAGGATTGAGTCCCACATCAGGCTCCTTGCATGGAGCCTGCTTCTCCCTCTGCCTGTGTCTCTGCCTTACCCCCCCACCCCTCATCTCTCAGGAATAAATTTTAAAAAATAAATAAATAAAATGCTGGGCATCAGAAACAGTGAAGATGACATATACCCATGATATTTAGTGATGGCCTTGAATGCAGCAGAAATAAATCACTTGTTTGAGCCTTGCCCATTATTGTTTTTGTCATGTCTTGGCTGATGCTTCTTGGCCTCAGCCTTCTCCAGGACCATAATGTAAATATTCAGCAGAGAACCTTTGGATACTTTGTGAATTTTTGCATCATTTGGCAAAATTCAGGAACAGCAAAGTCAAGTAGTACATCTCTGTTTCATAGTGATTTCTGAGTGAGTGAGCAGCAACCAAAGTTCATCATTAAGAACAAAAATTACTGATATTCTACAAACATATGTTTGGAGAGAGAAGGAGAAACCCAAACTGCACTTGCCCAAAATATATCCTAAAAACAAACAGACTTTGCACACCCCAAATATATATAGTTTAAGTGATCAAAAGAATGTGAAAACTATTATTCTGACCATGTCATCGTTTTTGCTAACAACATGTCTTTCTTATTAATAAGCCTGGTTTGTATTATTCTTTCTCTGAGATTTTTTTGGAGGTTTGTTTTGTGTATTTGTTTTTCTGATTTCAGAAGTGCCACTGAGAGGCTGAGAAATGCTTTTTGACGGCCTGCTGGGGGTGAGGAGAACAGGAGGTAGTGTACAACATTCCTAAATGTAGAACATGGTGGTGAACCCTCTCACTTTGAGCAGGGTCCCAAGAATATTGCAGAATTACACAGCCTACATATATATTGCAGCTTAGAATAGAATCATCTCAATTCCCGAAATTAGGTTGAGGTGAACTCAAGGTGCCAATGTCCCCAAGACACCCTGGAATATTAATTCCTGTAGGCCAAGTGTAAGTCCTTCTTAAAGGAGGTTAATGCATTTCTAGAGCTCAAATTATTTACAAATATACTTTCTCAAATATAACATTTAGTACATTTTATAAAACAATGAGGCACACTGGCAGACCATACAACATAAATGACACTATAGGAAAAAAGATAATATATAAAGACACACAGAGACACCAGTTATGGGAGCCTTGACATACAGACAATTAAGTAAATATGCCTGGTACACAAAAAGAAATAAGCATTCGACAGTTTTTTACAGAAAATAGAAACTATGAAAGTAAAAATTCAGTAACTAAATAATAAATTATGTGAAATGAAGAATTCAAAGGATAGGTTAAAATCAGATTCAGGCAACCAAAAAGGAAATCAGTATACCAGAACATATGTAAAAATAAATAAATCAAATGATCAGAAAGAAATACAGAGTCAAAAAGATTGGCAACATTGAAAAGAGGTAAGAGGAGATCAATCATTTGTGCTATGAATGTCCCAGAAGTGGAGAAGAGAACAAAAACAATATTTGCAAAGACAAGAGCTGAAAACTGATGGATGTGAAGCCACAAAATAGAGTCTTAGAAGGTTTTTATTCAAAGTATTAACCCAAAAGAAATTAAATATATGTCTGTACAAAGACTTGTATTCAAATATTCATAGGGCTTTGTTTATAGCAGCTCCAAAATGAAAAGAAAAATACCCAAAAATCTATAAATAGGTGAATGGATAACTTATGATATATCTTTACAATAGACTACTACCGAGCAATAAAATAAAATGAGCTATAGATACACAGAATAACATTAATCCCTAAATCATATTTTAAGCTATAAAATGTGGGCAAAAAATAAAAGGGAATATGAACTATTTGATTTCATTTATGTTACATTGTAGAAAATTGAACCATTTGTACTGACATAAAGCAGATGGGTTAGTGGTTGCTTATAGGTAGGCCTGGAGGGAAGGATGGATTATAGAGAGGCATGAGAACACTTGTGGATGGTGGAAACATACATTATATTAATTACAGTGATGTATATTTTATGTGTACTTTTGACATTCCCATTATGCTTCCATAAAGTTCTCTTTCTCTCTGTAGGTAGATATCTATCAATCAGAACTAAATAGAAGAGTTGATATAGCTGTATTATATCAGAAAATAAATTTTAGATGATAAAATTTAAATATCTGAAATAGATTTTCAATTCTTGAGGAAAATATAGCAATTCAAAATTAGATACAAAATTGGACAGAAATAAAAAAATAGACAACTCCACAATTATTGTGTACAATTTTTAATCACTTATGTAAATAATGTATAGAAAAAAGCAGCAAAAAACCCCAGTAAGAACAGAGAATATTTGAATAACACTGTCAGCAAACTCAACCTAACAGATCTATGTAAAACACAATAATGTACATACATTCATTGTATCTTAATCCTGTATTAATTTCTAACTTTACAGCACTGTGATCATGGAAATATTGCTTGAATTATATTTTGGGAGGAATGCATTGAGAATAATTTGGTGTATAATGTGTGATCAATTTTCACAAATATTCTACATGTAGCTGTAAAGTTAAATTTCTGTTGTCAGGGTTTATATTTTTATGTCTGTTTTATACACTTACTGATCATGTTGTTTAGATCTTTTACATTATTAGTGATGGTTTCTTGGGCTGCCTCAGACTGAGGTATATGTTAAAGTAAATCATTATCACAAGACCTTATTATAGATGTTAGTTTTACCATAGCTGTATTTCTTTTTGTTAACACATTTAGGCTTCCTTCTGCATTTACACATTCTAATATAATCTTACACAAACATGTATACACATATGTGGGGGTTGTCACTGTTTTCAATAAAAACATGTAATTATTAAAAAAATAAAGGAAAACATTATCAGTTTCTCTTGTCCATTTGTTTGCATTGCCTGTAGTATCTTCTTAAAATTTGTAATTGTGTAAATTACCTGGTGCCAAGACATGGATTATTATGTCTTCTTTGTATATTGTTTTTTTTCAGCATTGTATAATATTTGCCTGATTTGACTTTTGGCCTGATTTACCTCTTGTTTTATAGCAAGATAATGACTCCTACCTTATTTTCTTATGAATTTGCCTAGTATATCTTTGCTGCTCTTTTATTTTTATTATTTTTGGATTCATTTTAAGTTATGTATCATATATATATGTGTGTGTGTGTGTGTGTGTGTGTGTGTATATCCCAACCAAATTGTATTTTGCTTTGTTAGCCAACTTAAAAATGTTTTTACTTTAATAGAGAAATGAGTACATTTACTGTACTCACAAGAGATATTTGTTCTTAGTTCTGAATTTGTTTTATGATTTATTTAGAGCAGATATAGCCTTCCTCTATGGTTGATTTTCCTTTTTAAAAAATATTTTAAGAGTTAGGAAAGTTTACATTTTATTCTCTTCATTCTTTTAGTTTTCTACTTATTTAATTTAGATTTTATTATTTATTTATTTAATACTTTATATGGTTTTAAGGAATAATTAAATTAATTAATAACCATTTCTTTCTTCTACTAGCTAAAGATAGGATTACTTAAGCATTAAAAAGAATAATGGCTGAATTTCTATTTTGCATCTATTTAATAGTAATTATGTCAGTAAACTCTGAGATGTAGGAAAATGTACAGGACTTAAAAGATAATTTCTGTGTTTTATCAGACAAAGGGCTACCATCTAAAACCTATAAAGAACTTATTATACTCAACACCCAAAGAACAAATAATACAATCAAAAAATAGAAGACATGAACAGACATTTCTCCATAGAAGACGTACAAATGGTCAACAGACACATGAAAAATGCTCAACATCACTTGGCACCAGGGAAATACAAATCAAAACCACAGGGATACTTGGGTGGCTTACTTGGTTAAGTGTCTGTCTTTAGCTCAGGTCATATACCAGTGTCCTGGGATCTAGCCTCACATTGGGCTCCCTGCTCAGCACCCCCTGCCAGGGCATTCATGCAACCCATGTAATATGTGCGCAATCCATGTAATGTCCTTGTAAGGCAAGTATTTCTTTTCAATGGAGTCAAGGCAGGTCTGTAATCAATTGAGAAGATCCTTTTCTTTATTTCTTTTTTTAAGTAGAGTTTTTTTTCTTTCCACCAAACAGAATCTTATCACACAGAAGAAACAGCTCAGACATTGTACTCAGAAATGATGAGTTTAGTACACCTCTGGCCTCTTGTTAGCTGGGTGAACCTTAAATGCTTAATCTATAAACATGCAGGTAAAAACATAATTTTGCATCTTATTGCAGGGGACTCAGGAACAGCTCCCCAAATTCCTGAAGATTTTAAATTTCAGATGTGAACTAGAGAGCTTTATGTTCTAAAATGGGTTCTGATGTTAGCACATGGCCTGAAAGATTCAGACAAATCTAATTATGTCTCTAATATTTCTTTCTTAAAGATACAGAACAAGAGCCCAGTGATATTTCTGGCAGTCTCTTGAGTCCCCATTCTCCATGTCAAAGCCAAAAGATGATCATGATGAAAAAGACAGATCATTTGTTTCCATTGTATTAAAAAGATAGAGATAGTCTTATGCCTGGCAAGGGTATTTATTCCCTGCTACACTGAAAAAGCTTTAGCAATCAGAAGGAGCCTCATTGTGCATTCTCTGGATTGCTGGCAGAGACCACACTGCATGACCCTATGCAGTTGGGGAAAAATGCTTGCGAGTAAATACAGCTGCCTGGGAACAGCACGTGGCATGCCCTACTTCAGCTCACCTTGAGCAATGACGAAGCCTAGAGATTTTCTTTTTCTCACTTAAGGATTAGAACATCAAATAGGAAGCCTCCTCAGCTTCCCACTTTGAGGAATCTGGGGATTTACCCAAAGAGCTTGAAATAACCTTCTGTTTCACCTTCAAAAAAGGTCCTTGTCCTCATGGCTTGCCAGCTCCAGCAGACACTCTCACCCTTTGGTTTCTGTGAACACAGCTGCTGGTGGTTCAGGCACAAGTGGCATACCCATCTTAGTGCTGGGCTCCTGAATCCTTTATTGTCACTGCAAATATTTCCAATATGTGGTTTAGGTGGCCTCTTTGTGATGTAGGGTTAGAACATCTTGTTTAATAAATAGCTCACTTGTAATATCCTATGTTACTTCTAAGCCTCGGTTTTCCTATCTGTATAATGGGAGCTGGTTGGGTTAGATAACCTCCACTTGCCCTCATCACCATGCCGAGTGGCAATGCAGCCATGGAGTTCTAACAGCATGGACTTGCCAACGACTTGATACATTCCTGTGCATTATCTCATTTGACCTTAACTGCAACCCAAATGGTAGGTAATATAATTATCTCCATTTTAGGGGAAACCAAGGCAGAGTAAGGGGAAATGACTTGCTTCTGGCCACATAGCTATATGATAGCATCAAGCCAGGCTCTTAGACCACTGTCTTACTCTCTTTGCCATATCACCTGTATGAATCTAGAGCCTATTCTTTTCTATAACCACATGTTCCTGACAACCACCTTTAAGCTTTGGCTTGAAAAATCAGTCTGCCTTTATGAAGCATCTTTAACAAAGTCCTCCAAAAGAATGCTCTCTGTGAGGTGCACCTATAGTCCTAGCATCAGGCATTTGGAGGACCAAAGAACTCCAGCAGCCACTAGGATTATCTTGATCACTGGCTTTTAAAATGTGGCTGACTCTCAAATGCCGTGGGAAACTCAATTTTCATTACTGTCTCTGGCTCTTGTGAGGATCATTTTTCTTTTGCTTATCTCTTATTTAGAATATTTACTCCCACTGATCTTTATATTATGAATGCCCCTTTCTTTGGCTATTTCCTTTTCTATAATCATCATTAAACAAATCCAGAACATAGCTCTTTTCCTATTTTTTCCATGTGTCACTCATATATAAGAGTTTTTTTAGTTTGTTTGTTTTTTTTTTTTTTTAAGATTCAGTAGAAATGTAGACTTTTAGTTTCTAATTAGTTCTCTGGTCCTTTAGTTTGAAGGGGCAATGATTTGGCAGGAGCTGACATTGTTTTCAAAGCAATTACCATTTTTTAAGATTGACATTGATAACCTGACATACAAATATCTTGTTCTTCAGTGCTACTATGCTAAGACATCAAAATAACCCAATAATGACAAAGCCAGGTAAATCCATACCTGTCCTGTGGACAGGAAACAGTTATTCTAATTCCCAAGGTTATGTCCACCCTCTTTAATATTCTAACAGCTTTAGTGGTATTATCCAGACATAGAAATGCATTAAATAAAATACACAGAGGTTACTGATTTTCTCTGGGGCAATGATGAATTTGCAAGTAAGAATGCTTTCTAGAAATTCAGCTGGTTGAAATCCAAGACAACAACCTATATGTAGAATTTTTCTTTGTTTCCTGAACTTTCTAATCTGCTAACAATATGATAGCCTTCTTATCTGTTGCTGTGTCAAATTTAGATCTCATCAGCACTATCAATACTCTTATCATTTGCTTATATAAATGAAAGAGCTAAATGTGGCATATATAAGCTTTTGGAGGAGGGGTGTAGAGAGTGGCGTTTTGGTCAAGGGATACCATAATTCTGCCACAAAATATAGCCTGCCACCTTCTCTCTGAGGTTCCCAACAGAACTACAAATGGCAAAAATGAATACAAGTATTCTTTGTGGGGCGCCTGGGTGGCTCAGTCAGTTAAGCATCCGTCTTCAGCTCAAGTCATGATCTCAGGGTCCTAGGATTGAGCCCTATGTCAGGCTCCCTGCTCAGCGAAGAATCTTCTTTTCCTTCCAATCCTCCCCCTCATGATCTCTCTTTCTCAAATAAATAAATAAATAATATCTTAAAAAAACACAAGTATTCTTTGTGATTCTGCTAAAGCCTAGAAATGGAGCTTTCCGGTAGGCTTAAAGAACACCTGGATTATACCAAAAGCATAAGGTGTAAGGTTTAAGGCACAAGGTGATATCATTCCTTCCTGGGGAATGTGGCCCAACAGGTATTCCAGAATCTGACCAAGTAATCTTCTCCTTTTGGTTTAGAAAAGAAGGGTGTTAGGAAAGACTCATCTTTGGCAGGAGAGGAAGATATTTCCTCACAGCTTTTCCACCTCTGCTATTGCCTGGGCCCCAGTCCTTCACAAATAAGGAAGATGGAGCACGTGTGTGACCTCACATAAATGCCTCTTAATTTGTTCTCATCATCTCATTGTTCATCCACTTCTACTAGTGAAAAGGGAGCTGGGTTGATAATAACACAGCTATTATAAAATATCTCAGGCAATAAGATATAAATTTTAAAATATAGGTAGACATAGAGGAATAATTTCTCATGCTGTATTTTAATCCTGACTGTGCTCTGGGAAGCGGTGAAAAAATCACTCTCTGGGAGGCAATGTTATTTTGAGGTTCCATTCCCAATATTGTATGTGATTAATAAGCACAGAGAAATTCAATTTAAACAAAGTGCTTTGCACATTAAAAATGAGGCCTACACATATACCATGGAAATGAATTTTAAATGAGACAGTTACCACCAACTAAGTTTGTAAATGAATTATTACCATCAATTTGAAGTTTTTAAAAAGCTTTTATTGTTAGGTTGCTTTCTTTAGAAGGTGAATTAGGGATGTAAAAATACGTTCAAGCAACATAGCCATGACCAAAAGATGCTACTGGATTTTATTTTACTTTATGCAACCATTCATGGAGATAAAATTTCATTTCAAAACTGGCCCAAGGCAGAGCAGAGAAATGGAAGAAATTAAGTTTGGGGAGCTCTCAGTTTTTTCTTCCTGAACTTTTTGCCCTCTTTCTGGCATTGAACTTTAGCCTTTCTTTTTGTTGATCACAATCTGCTCTTGGGAAAGGCTCTCAAGTAACTCATTTTCAGGTAGTGTAAATTTTCATTTCTGTATTTCCTGTCCTTCGGGATTTTTATGTCTTTTGACATTGTGGCTTTGTAGCTTATTAATAACTTCAAGCACTACATAACAGGCGGAGGAGATTTTCTTAGACAGAAGGATCTTCTCACTACCCAAGCTACTTAAATTAAAGTGAGGGGCACTTACCTTTGCCTAATTTTTGTCTTCTTGGTATAACTGAAGAATTGTCATATGGTAACGCAAAACAACACATTTCCTCAGAATGACAAGATATCTTTCTATCTTATATCCTTATTTGAGAAATAGCGAGCAGATCAAACCCTAACAACAGATTTTTCATAGGCCTCATAAATATAGCATTTACTCCTGGATGCCTCTGAGAAATTATTTGATACAGAGTTTAGGGGGATTGAGTGGCAGAGAGGACTAACTGGGATAGTGGAATACATCAGTGAGTTCAACCACGACTCATTTTCTTGATCCTAGTGAGATGGATTTCCACAGAAAAACTTTTAGGCCAAAATTCTAGATAGGATAAATGGGTTCTGTTATCTTATCTTGATAATGATTTTCATCATCCTCAATTATCATGAAGGCACCCAGAAACAGAAATCGATTTCCCTTTTATTTTGCCAAATTATAGCTCCCATCTAAGCTCCTAGGTTCCATAGTACTAGATGACAAGTAATTGCCTCTGTTTAGTCCGTGAAGCCCAAATAATTTGTTTTTTGGATGCGTTGTTAAACATGATCTTAATCAATGAAACCACTAAATCTGTAACTAAGTTGTTATAAATAAGCAAGCAGTCATTGCTATTGCCCCATTTTGTGACCCATTAGGCATATCCTATTTTCTACAATTCTGAGTTCTTAGAGAGGGAAAAACCTGCACCTCCTGGATGGAATCAGCATGGAGCTTGAGGCTTGGGGACCATATTGCAAATGTTTCAGGTAATTAGTTTCCAACATAGTGTCCCCATTATGACAATCCCGGAGGCAATATATGGAAGGCATTATATAGTCTGACAGCTGAAAAAGTGATTCAGAGTATATCCTTTGGGGGAAAGGCCTGCCTCAATTCAAATCCTGCTTTCTCTAGTTACTGGCTATACATATTGTTCAGGGCAACATTAATTGCTGTAAGAAATTCCCAAATCTCAGTGGTTTAATATAAAAGATGTCGGGTGCACCTGAGTGGCTCAGTTGGTTAAGCATCTGACTTTGGCTCAGGCCATGATCTCAGGTGCTGGGATAGGGCCCTATATCCAGTTCTGTGCTCAGCAGGGAGCCTGCTTCTTCCTCTCCCTTTGCCCCTCCACCATCTCATGCTCTCTCTCCTTCTCTCTCAAATAAATAAAAATAAAATATATATATTTTTAAAAAGACATCAATTGTTTTCATATGAAAAGAAGAAAAAAATACTCCTGATTGGTTAGTGGCTGTCCTCTAAGCAGTGATTCAAGTTCCTAGGCTCTCCCATCTTGCAATTTTGCCATTCTCAAAGATGGTGTCTAAAATTCATGGTAAAAGGGGAAAGAAGCATGGAAGGCCTGGAAGCAGCACTCCTAACTTTTCTCAGAGTGTATTGGCTAGAACTCAGTAATATGACCACGATTAACTAAAAAGAAAAGCTGAGGTATCTACTCTGAGTATATTCCCAGAAAGAAAACAAAATGGATGGGGTTGTGAAGTAGGCAGTCTCTTTCATTCTGAGTGACCTACGTAATATTTGATCTCTCTCTGCATGATTTTCCTCATCTAGAAATAGAGCTATAAATGCTCATCTCCTCTCAATTATTGTAAGAAATTTATCACTTACAATGTACCCTTCAAGTAGCAATAATGTCTATTGTAATTAATAACAACATTTAACTGAAGATTTCTCCTCTATGTTAAGATTTTATTAATTCTCTCTTTTCTTTTTGGCTACTCAAGATCAAATACACATTCAAAAACTAAAATGTATTATTTGAATGAATGACTCCGCCACCCTACCCTAGGTGGATTCAAGACAAGAAATCTGAAAAGGACATATAATTTATGAAAGTTCAAATCAAATGCAGCAGATGAAAGATTTTTAAGATTGACTAAAGTAATATATACTCTATGATTCTAAGAATGAAGAAGACTTGAACAATTTTGTTGGAATTTACTATCACCTACTTATAATAGACATTGTGAAGATGGTGTCTAGAGAAAATGATCATGCTTTTGTCAGATTTTCTTTCTTCACTTTTTTTTTTAAATTTTTTTTTTATTTATTTATGATAGGTACACAGTGAGAGAGGCAGAGACACAGGCAGAGGGAGAAGCAGGCTCCATGCAGGGAGCCCGACGTGGGATTCAATCCTGGGTCTCCAGGATCGCGCCCTGGGCCAAAGGCAGGCGCTAAACCGCTGCGCCACCCAGGGATCCCTCTTTCTTCACTTTTAATTTGCTTTGAAACCTTTAGGTAAGGTAAAAATTTAGTGTCCCTAGTTGATGATCTCAGAGAAATCAAAATGCTAGACATTTTTTTATTTAAAAATTACCATTGGATCAAGGTTCCTTAATTAAGCTCCCTTATTACATACACAAAACTTTAACATAATTTTGAAGAGGAAAAAACAACCTCACAGCATCATACTTTTAATTCAAATTAAAATTTTCAATGGCTACCGGTGAAACTCATTTATAAATCATGAAGAAATGTAACCATAAGGTTTTTTTCTACTAGGGAAGAATACTGTACCTCAATGGTAATTAAACCAGTTAAGCTTCTTCTGGCCTTACATGAAGGAGCTTCAAACCTTGGCTTGTTTTTATGGATTATTTGCACCAGCCCTTGAGACAGAATCTTCCAGTTGGATTGACATATTTATGAGCTAGCAATACTTTACCTATACTTTAAAGTGAGTATGACAAAATCAGGGAAGATATCCTTATCCCTGTTGATCAAGGATGTAAAACACTGGAAGTAAGACCATGTTGGCACACTTGAGAGAAAAAGTTCTTGGTTGGGAAATGGAAGTGCTAAGACAAATTGGTCTATTGCTAAGGAAGTTTGATAGCATGACTCTGGGAAAGATGTGAAGATGGCTTTATAAAATATATACGAATATATTTAGCTAAATAACTAAGTACTTGGCTTATTTATAACCCACAAGGGTGGCTAGGAGGCAGAGACTTAAATGTGTAGAGCCATGCAGTGAGCCTACCCTTAAAAATTTTAGTAGGGGCACTGGATCTTAATGGTCGGGCTATTATTCATCTCTTCAGCCTTTCTTCTTCCTTCTCTCCCTTCTTTGAGCTCTAAAGTCCTGCTAGACTAAAGTACTTGAGCTCTATAGTTCTTTCTTATTTCTATACTCTTGCATTGCTATTCCTCTAAGCACAGACCCATTCCTTTCTGCTTCCCCTGACTCCCTTCTACTCATCCCTCAAACTGGTTTAGGTAAGACTTTTTACAGGTAGCTTTTCCTGGCCCTTGAAGAAGTGAATTATATTTTCTTTTTATATGTTCCTGCTCTCTCCGATGATTATTATAGCAATTATGAGTTGCCTTTATTAGCTTTTGTATTTCTGGAGTTTAGATAATAAGTTAACTTGTCACTGTGTTTCCCAGTATCTTGCAAAGTGCTATGTACATAATAGGTCTTGACAATTTTGTTGAATGAATAAATGACAAAAGGATGAAATCTGTCCTACTATTTGCCTTTGAAGGGTATTTCAGTTACTGTATTTTGCTGAGGCTATGCTTTGCATCAGACCCATTGTCACTAAGGTCTAGTTTATTTCATATAAGACTTGAATTCTTTTAAGATCTGCCTAAATGTGACAGACAGGTAAATTAGTCTGAAACACCAAGAACTATCCATTGATTAGAAGAGTATTTTTTTGCTTTTTATAGGATATAGTTCTCATTTCTCAAAAGTGATCTCTTCTTATCCCAGTCATGCATAAATAAATTATATTTATAAAAATATACTGTACTCTAGAGCTGAAAACAGCTATGTGAATGGAAACCCTGTACTATCATCTTTACTCACCTTTGGAAGTTTTGCATCTGAAAAGCATCAGTTTTTAAATTAAATTATGCTCCATTTCATATATCAAACTCATGATTAAAATAGCGTTCAGACTAGCAGGTTTTACACTAACACTGTACTTGTACACAAGATGCTGCCCTGTGTTCCATCTAAATAATCCTTTACAGGGACAAAAGGTTAATTACTGGCTGTTCTAATGATTTGTTGTTATTGATTTAAATGCTCCATTTGTTTCAATCACATTTGTACGATTTTACGCTACAAAAATTTCCATTAACCCCCTAAAGAAAGTACAGTTCCCCTATCGAATAATGTTTTCTAAAAAGTCTAAGGCAAAGGCAAAGAAAAAGAAAGCAAAATTACTTTGGAAAACCCCTTAGTAGCAACTTTTCGATAGGTTGTGAATGATTATCACTCCATGTGGGGAAAAATATCAATAAGATTAAGCATATGATGCCATTACTTTGCATTTTCATTCTCAAACCAGACCATGTGTATTTAAGTTTCAACTTTACTGAGAAAAATGGGGAAATGGAAGTTAAGTGATTTTCTAGGTGTACAAAGAGATTACAAAGGCAGGACTATAATTTAGATCTCTTAAGTCTTTTTTGTGTATTCTCATCTAGAATACATACACATTCTCTGTAAGCATTGAGAGACAAATATTGCAAGTATATTACATATACATGATATTTTTTTGCTTATTACAAAAGTAGATAAACAGGAGGATTATTTTGGGCAACTGCCTCATGAACAAAATTCTCCTTCCTATATTTTTTAAGATTAGAAGATAAAATAAGTTTTGAAAGACTCCATGAAATACTCAGTAGTAGATCTTTCAAGAAAAATAAAGCTTAAGTTCTCAGAGACCCTGAAAATTCATTAGCTTTAAAACATAGATATGAAATCTATGTTTTCCAACAATTTCTTTAAGATTCGCCACCAGGATAGATAACCAAAAATATTTAAGTATACCAGGTGCTATCTTACCTCATGGTTTTATATGCATTTTATATATTCTAATATTTGTTAAGAATGAAGACTGGTTCAAATCTACACAAACAAATTGTTTACATATACGCTTTCTAATATATACACTTTTAAAAATTAGTCCATCAAAAGATTGTTGAATGGCTCAAGTGACCTAGCCATGTAGCCCTTTGCAGAGTGCCTAGCATATAGAAAACTCTCCAAAATGGTAGTTGTTATTGTGACATCAACTAATAACAGGTGGAGCTAACATAACCTCACAGGAAAATGTCTGCATTACAAGATTAAGTATAAAGTATTGCAATTACTTTATATTTCCTTAAACTTACAACACGAGTAGATTACTTAGTTCTACACTTAGTCCAATGGTGTTGGTATTACTCAAAATGTGAGAGTAAGAGCAGCAAGACCAAGCTATACAACTAGCAAATAAACAAATTGAAAAAGCCAGCCCTGGGATCCCTGGGTGGCGCAGCGGTTTGGCGCCTGCCTTTGGCCCGGGGCGCGATCCTGGAGACCCGGGATCGAATCCCATGTCGGGCTCCCGGTGCATGGAGCCTGCTTCTCCCTCTGCCTATGTCTCTGCTTCTCTCTCTCTCACTGTGTGCCTATCATAAATAAATAAAATTAAAAAAAAAAAAAAGAAAAAGAAAAAGCCAGCCCTGCTGCCACTTCACAATTAAGTTTTGTAAGTCCATAGGATATCAGGGTTTATTTCTGAGGGTACAAGTGTCTTCATGCCTCATCTAACACAAACTATTGTGTCCTCAATTGACTTTGGAACCTAAAAAAAAAAAATCCTTTCTGACTCAAAACTAGTGAGGTTTAAGCAGGAAAAGAGAGTGTTTGGGCCTGGAAGACAAGTACTTTTCTCAGTGACTTAACCAATAAATAACTAGTAAGTAATTTGATCTTTCATAGAACTTGGAGCATTACTTTCTAATCACCTGCTGATTTCCCCATAATAATGTAGAGTAACAAACATTAAGTCAGATAGTGTGTGTACTTTGATAATTTTACCTAAAGAAAGATCAAAAAAACAAAATCCCCATATTCCAGCTCAATCTATCATCAGCCCAATTTCCCCTTTTTTCACTTCCTTCTAGGTCTTGTTTTATTGGTGTTTATTCATAAGTCATTTTTCTTTTTTTTTTTTTCCAGTGCCAGATAACTTCCCAGGGGGAATTCTTTTTTTTTTTTTTAATTAATTTTTATTGGTGTTCAATTTACCAACATACAGAAAAACACCCAGTGCTCATCCCGTCAAGTGTCCACCTCAGTGCCCGTCACCCATTCCCCTCCAACACCCGCCCTCCTCCCCTTCCACCACCCCTAGTTCGTTTCCCCGAGTTAGGAGTCTTTATGTTCTGTCTCCCTTCCTGATATTTCCCAACATTTCTTTTCCCTTCCTTTATATTCCCTTTCACTATTATTCATATTCCCCAAATGAATGAGAACATACATTGTTTGTCCTTCTCCGATTGACTTATTTCACTCAGCATAATACCCTCCAGTTCCATCCACGTGGAAGCAAATGGTGGGTATTTGTCGTTTCTAATTGCTGAGTAATATTTCATTGTATACATAAACCACATCTTCTTTATCCATTCATCTTTCGATGGACACCGAGGCTCCTTCCACAGTTTGGCTATTGTGGCCATTGCTGATAGAAACATCGGGGTGCAGGTGTCCCGACGTTTCATTGCATCTGAATCTTTGGGGTAAATCCCCAACAGTGCAATTGCTGGGTGTAGGGCAGGTCTATTTTTAACTCTTTGAGGAACCTCCACACAGTTTTCCAGAGTGGCTGCACCAGTTCACATTCCCACCAACAGTGTAAGAGGGTTCCCTTTTCTCCGCATCCTCTCCAACATTTGTTGTTTCCTGCCTTGTTAATTTTCCCCATTCTCACTGGTGTGAGGTGGTATCTCATTCACATAGATCAATGGAACAGAATAGAGAACCCAGAAGTGGATCCTGAAATGTATGGTCATCTAATATTCGATAAAGGAGGAAAGACTATCCATTGGAAGAAAGACAGTCTCTTCAATAAATGGTGCTGGGAAAATTGGACATCCACATGCAGAAGAATGAAACTGGACCACTCTCTTTCACCATACACAAAGATAAACTCAAAATGGATGAGAGATCTAAATGTGAGACAAGAGTCCATCAAAATCATAGAAGAGAACACAGGCAACACCCTCTTTGAACTCGGCCACAGTAACTTCTTGCAAGATACATCCACAAAGGCAAAAGAAACAAAAGCAAAAATGAACTATTGGGACTTCATCAAGATAAGAAGCTTTTGCACAGCAAAGGATACAGTCAACAAAACTAAAAGACAACCTACAGAATGGGAGAAGATATTTGCAAATGACATATCGGATAAAGGGCTAGTTTCCAAAATCTATAAAGAACTTATTAAACTCAACACCAAAGAAACAAACAATCCAATCATGAAATGGGCAAAAGACATGAAGAGAAATCTCATAGAGGAAGACATGGACATGGCCAACATGCACATGAGAAAATGCTCTGCATCACTTGCCATCAGGGAAATACAAATCAAAACCACAATGAGATACCACCTCACACCATAAGTCATTTTTCAATGTCTTGAGACTCAGTATAAAATCCTTGCCTTGGTCAAATATTTCTAATTTCAAGTAAGGAAATCCACTCAAATTATATTAAGTCAAGTGCAACTTAGAAAGAAGCAAGAATATATCCTAAGAAACATGGGCAGTATAGAGTCCATCTTACAAGGTTAGAAACAACAAAACATGCCAGGCTCTGAGACAGCTAACACACATCCTCACCCGTCTATCTCTGGAGCCACATCATCTTTCATCCCTGATGCTCTTCTATGTCTTGTTCAATCCTTTCTTTTGGCAGACTAGCTTTCTCTCCCTCCCATGCTCATGGTGTATAATGGCTGCCCAGTCATTCCTGAGCTTATATCTCTTCAAGTCAAACAAGAAGAAAAGATGAACAACATCAGGAAATGCTAATTTCAGATTTTTAGCAGAGGAATTGGAATTAACCTATGTGAATCAAACACATACTTGATCCAATAACTTCTGTCTGGGAGCAGGAATTTATGTAACACAAGTAGAACATCAGCCACTTTCCATCTCCCCATGCTCTGCCTGGATAGGGGGCATATGTGTATGGTATGTGATGTATGCGTATGGTGTCTACCATCCTGTTCTCCATTTTAAAAAGATAATTTCCCATCCACATTCTTCCCTAGAGAGATTTTCTCATTTTAATTACCTCAGGGATAGTGTGAAGAGGATAACCTCTGTCAAGCAATGCCAAAGCTATTCACATTTTCAAAAGCAAATGAAGACACCATAGCTAATCTCTGGAAGGCATCCTGCACAGCTAGATGATGCTCAACAAAGAAATCAATTTGGTTAAAACAAAACCATCCAGGCTAGCATCTTATAGACATGCTGAGCAGCTTCTCTGCTGCCTTTGCTTTTTTAGATAGTTGTGTGGCACCTTAGAAAACATCAAGAACACATCCCAGCCAATCAGTTTTCTTCTGACACAAACACCCCCCAAACTCACATACACAGATGCATTTTTGAAGGTAGAATTTAGGTTGTTTTTAAGAAACAACTGATGCTAGTTAATAACCACTGGATAGTACTGTACTCCATAGTTCAATCATTTGCAAATGAAAACTTTTTGAGGCTCTGCTAGTGCCAGATACTCTGTTCAGACACAACAATAAAGGACTACACAAAGTATGGCCCATACCATTAGAGAGATCACAGTTTAATAGAAGGGAGGGTTAGGCAAACAGGAAGATGTTTAGACACAGGGATGAATTTTGAGATGGAGAAAGATTACTTTGGAAGAATGTTTTCTGTGATTGGATTTAAAGGATGTTTGGGAGGTTGAAGTAGAGAGTAAAGAGTAAAGGAGGTAAAAACAGTTAATTGAGGGTATATATTTATTTAACAAATGGTCATGCCCAGGCTTTGTGATACATGTTGGAGATACGAAGGTAACTAATGCACATAGTCTGAATTTTCAGTTGAATGGGGAAGCACAAGAGTAATCAAAATATCACTTATGCAGTGATGACTGCCAGGAAGGAAAAGTACGAAGGAAAATCCCCTCATCAGAATTTGGGAATGGCTCATCTTACTTCTGCTTATTTAGCCAAAGGAGGACTAGACATAAAAGACAAAACAGACGAAGGAGAGGCACTTGAAATCAATATGAATGGTAGAGGGAGTTCCAGGAGTCACTGTACAAGACAAAATGGAAAGGTGGGCAGCAACCCAACTGCGCAAGTCAGGAGAAAGATTTTGACTCAAGACTTAGTGCAATAAGATCCCACTGAAGATGAGGCAGAGCAGCATTTTATTGCATTTGATTTTTTAAAAAGGCCATGCTGGCTACTCTGGAGAGCATTTCAGTAGTTCATGAATAAGAAAGTATAGATTTAGGAACCTAAAAAAATTCAGTATGATGGGAAGTCAAGAATGATGTGGATGGACAGTGATAAAATGAGAGGCTGGAGAGGTAGACAGGAGGAGATCATAGAGCCTATTGTAATCATATGGGAAAATACATCATCTGTGATCAATAATGATACCTTTCTTGGGCTGCCATTAACAAAATGCCAGAGACTATTTTGTTTAAACAATAGAAATTAATCTCCTCATTATTCTAGAGGCTAGAAAATCCAAGATCAAGGTCTAGAGAATTTAATTTCCTGTGAGGGATCTCTCCCTGGCTTACAGGTGGTCACCATCTCTCCATATGCTCATGTGACCTTCCTTCAATACATGTAGATGGGATGGTAAGAGACAGAGAGAGAGAGCAAGCATTCTAATGTCTCTTCATATAAGTGGGCAAGATTATGTGCTTACCCTTATGATGTCATTTAGCTTTAACTATCTCTTAAAGGCCCTATCTCCAAATATGATCACCTTGGGGATTAAGACACCAACATATAAATGGAAGGCGGGGCACAATTCTGTGGATTCATAGCACCCAGGAGATTCATTTCTTCTATATTTTACAAGTACTTTTTGTTTATGAAAATAGCCATTTGACTATATGTAATATCCTCTTTTCATCAAACCAATTCATCCAAGAAAAGATGGCCTTATAAAAACCTAGAGTCTGAAAAAATACCTTTTATTATAAATCTCATGAAATAGCTCACCTCAAGCGATTTGCCTAGATCCTACTGGGGAAAGAAAAGGGAAGAATTTGTAAAGCGACTCTTCATTCCTTTCTTTTAATAATGCCAAATCTTGCCATTGTAATTATTATTCATTTCATAAAATAAATGTTTCCAGAAACTAATATCTCATTTACACTTGCATTAATTATTCTGATTACATACTACCTTGGAAACATTCCACCAAAATGTTTAAGCCTTCTCCCCTCTTTATTTTAGCCTGTGAGGAGTCCAGAGACAGTACCAAATGAATACCACTTCTCAAGCAAAATGAATTGTTTAGGCATTATATTCTCAACGATTTGCTATGGCAGAGAGCTGAGCTCAATACAAGAATTTTCCAAACGTTGTGTGTTCCATTTCTGAATATGTTTATGCAGAGCCTGGAAGATTACTTGGGGGCGTGAAGGGGAAGTAGATGCACTAGAATAAATGACCTTAAAAAATCCCTCCCAACCATTCCCCTCCATTACTTATTGTCAGGCCACTATACCCAAATCTCTATCTCTATTTTAGTTCTTAGGCTTTATAAATCTCAATAAACTGAAACTTGCTTTTCTAATTATAATTATTTATCTCTACTTGCAGAATCTTATATGGCTATTGTGCTTATCTTGTTTATCCTATTTATCAAAAGTGGATTTTTTTCACTGAGAATGAGATGACATTTCTTTTGAGTTATTATAATGTGTGCTTTGCCAAGGCAGATGTCAGAGGAAGTTGAGCTCTATTGTCCAAAATTATGCCTCCAGACGGGACCTCAATCTCTTTGTTTAACAGAGGAGGAAACTGAGATTTTTGTTTTGAATATAGGCAGGAACTGATATAAACATTTTCAGCTTTCTATATCCTTCCATAGACATACCCCAGCACAGCATGGAGAAAGTGAACAATAGATTGTAGAGATAGACAGAAACGGGTTTAAATCTAAGCTCTGACATTTACTGTTTAGCCTTGGATAAGTTATTTGACCTCTTTGAGTCTCCACTTCCTCATCCCTAAAATATAGATGTTGTACTTAACTTGTTGTAAATATTAGAAACAACTTGTGAGCAAGGCTTGGCATATGGTAGACACTGCAAATGGGAGCCTCTGTTATTGTCGATATTGCTCTCACTGCTGAGATAGCAGCCTCCGCGTTTCCATTTCTTCTCTGCTCCCTTCTCTCTCAGCCTCATATTGCCTGTGGTCATCCTTTTCATCTTTCTCTCTGCTTGTCATCTCATTCCAAGTCTGGCCAGAACACAACCTACAGGGCCAGAACCAGAACAGGGAGTGGTGACAGCAGGGAAGGAGGCTCCTTTCTGCTGATTGACTACTAAGGCAGGGAAGGCACCAGCCACTTCCCACTTACTCTGTTCATTTCCTCAAAATCTGAGCCCCAGTAGGTTCTAGGAAGCTTGAGAACCAACATCTTCCAGTGTCTATGAACAAGTCATTCATATTCTGTTCTTTGGGTATAAAGAATCTATCCAGTGGTAATATCTCCAAGAATTAAAGACAAAATAACATGAAATAAAATAAAGTAATATAAAGGCAGTGCTGGTAGGAAAAGCAGCTTATAAACATTCTGACCCACTTCCCACTCCTCACCGCCCCAGCCAAACCCTCCCCATATACATATACACTGAGTTTGAACCAAAAATGAAACCCTGATCATTCAACAAAGGAGAAAGAAACAAGCGTGACTAGAACTATGCTTTTTAAATCTTAGTCTTTGGCTCTTTTTACCAAGGCCTACATCCCTAAATAATATTCTCATATAGATTTGAATCAATCCCTTTCCTTTTTTTTCCTAATTTAAATTCAGTCAACATCCAATTTTTTGCACTAATGGAGAGAATAATTTATAGTTTATGTTGAAATACATTCTATAATGGGTATTTTCTAGAGATATACCTTCCCAATTATTTTCAGCTGAAGGCAGCAGAGTGGTATGAAATGGGCACCAGCTTAGATTTCTGTATGTCTGCGTTATTATTTTGTACATACTGTCTACAGCATCTACCATTTGACCATGTGATGACAACTTGTTTCTCCAGGATCCTCAGCATCTTTCTCTTTCGGTATATTCACGAATATTTAGAGAACTGTATTGTATTAAAAAGAGGGAACTTAAGGTTCATACATATTGCATGTATTAACCTCAGTATTCCCAGCATGTACCACAGAACCTGGTAATATAATAGATGTTCAGTAAAGCTTATTGAGTGAAGGAGCCTTTTTGCCTCTGCCTCTGACTAGGTATAAAATTTGTGATAAAATATCTCACTTCTGAATCTTAATTTCTTCCCTTGCTAAATGGGAATTATAACTTTCCCTAATTAATAATATTAATGGTAACTAAAACTTCTAGAGCATATACTTTATGTCAGGCATGAGACTATGGATTTTTCTGACTTCTTTTCACTTGTTCCGTATAGCAGTGTTATGCAATAGGCATTATAATCTGCTTTACAGAGAGAACATGGAGGCTTCAAAGATTTAAATAAACTGTCTCATCTGAAGAACCACTGTGTAAGGATTTCTGACAATAACCTTAGATTTTCAGATTTCAGATCTACTAACAAGGTTTTTCATTCTGTGAGCACATCAATGCTGATGAGAGCTGGAAGATGAAGTGCCTTCCCAGTGTCATCTAGAAGCCCTTCAGAGGGAAAAGATCAGTTGGATAAAGTTCAGGTATGGATAATTACTAATGTCTTCTGCTTTCACCACTCAAGGTAGACAGAGATATTTTTTTTTTTTTTTGTAGACAGAGATATTAAAAAAATTACAGTGACCTGAGATGAGTAAAGCACATACAAGGGAATTAAGGAAGAAAGAAAGGTAAGCAATAATTGCAAATAAGGAGAAAGAAACAAGGCAGGAGACAGCATGGAGGCACAGTGATTAGATGTATAGACTGTGAATCTCCATTTTTACTGACCTCCGTCTATGTTGTAGGTGGGATGAGATGATGTAGGTAAAGTACTTAGCTCAAGAGTGAATGCTTAGGAATTGCTTGGTACATAGTTAATTATTAGATGGTGGGGCAATGGAGTGAAGACCATTTTGCTGTGCATAAACTAGTGACTATGCCTAGACATGTGAAATGAAGGCATACTTCCCTGTGCCCATTCATGCGTGCCCTTCTTCATCTGACAGTGATATGAGATTTTGGAGTGATATTTTGAGTCAGTCCCCACTGGTTTCTGGATAACGGTGCAACCTAATACAACCTTGTGATCTCTCAAGATCACATCACTGTTATGTGACAGCTGGCGACAATGATTAAATTAGATGATGGTGATGTCTTAGCTACAGAAGAGTCTAAGAAAATCAGTGCTGCAGAGTTTAGCCTAAGCAATGGTTCAACCTACCACTTTTGTGCACCTCCCCCGTCCCTTTCTCTCCTCCTTTAGTTTCCCTTTCTTCCACCTGCCCTCTTTCTCACTTGAATTTTTCCCCAAGGGATTTAACTGACTGGATCTTGAATCCCAATATGTATTATAAAACAGAGACAGGAACAGATAAAAATTTTGCTAAGAGAGTAAAGCAGATATGCAGGATTTATCAGAAGAGTAAAGAAAAATGAGTAATATATTTCCAAATATCAAATATATAAGAATAAAGATCAGTAAGAGACACCTACTGCCTTATACATGAAGTACTTTGTGTGTACAACCTAAAAGTCGATTTTTCTCCAGCATCAAGTGTGTTTTTCAGTGGTTGACAAACATAGCCTGGGTCCCATCCTACATAGCTGCAGAAAATCAGTTTCTTTTTCCCATGCCTTTCAAGGAGTTCTGCAAATCCTCTGGGAATGATAATATGTCCTTGAAATCCATTCTGATTGTCTCCTGTTTTCTATCACTCTGTGCACTATTCCTCTGCTGTTTGTCTCTCTCTGCATTGTTAACCGCCTTCCTAGCCTGCTTCTCTCCACCCATGTACCAAACATCATCTTCCTCATGAGCATGGCCACAAAGAGGTTTTGGTGTTTAACCAAACTTTACTAAAGACTTAAGTATGACATATAGGAATTTAAATGCAGAAATGGAAAACTTCAACCTTTTCAACTGGATATCAAATATCACTGTTCCTGGAGTCCATTGACTTCAGCTATTCTCAGAGGCTGTCCCATTGAGCTGCCTCCTCTACCTTGGCCTGCCACAATTTGAAGATATCTACATACACCACCCCCATCCTCTTTTCCTTGGCCCTGCCCATAGTGCCTTTTAGACAGAGGGGAAAATAAAATAAAATAAAAATAAAAATAATTCATGTGGTGTTCTACTTTGCCACCAGTGAAGACAGACTTCTAGCTCTTCATGCATGTCCTCACCTCTTCATTCCAGTATAGATACTCAGCATGACTTTGAAAACCAAGATGTTTCAATGACATATTTCCCCTACAAAAAAAGAGAAACATGACCTTTAACATCAAGTTTAAGACTTTATGGGGTCACACAAAGACTTAATAAAGTTTGACATTTAATTTCTTTCTGTAAGGCTTCAATCTGAGATCCATTTCTCAGGTTGGGCTCAAGGTCAACATAACTGGCGTTTCTTCCCAGTGCAAAGTCAACCAGTGGGAAGCTTTTTTCAAGTCTGCAGTGACGGTGATAGGCAGCATTGACACCAAGACTGCAATATATCCCTTTTCAGAACAAATCCTGAGTGTCTCAGTATTTTTTTTTTCCAAAAAATAACATAGCACTATAATTCTGCCTTTTTTTTTCTTTTGGGGAAGGGATAATGCAACCCTAATAAGAAATCATAAGAACATATTAACTAGAATACTTAAATTACCCTTTCCTGGTGTTCATTAGGTCCTTCACAAGGGCTTGAAGAGATAAACGAGAGATCTTAAAAGACTAAGCATTTTCCTCACATATTTAGCCTTGAGCCAAATGCTTGCTGTTTTTCATGTAGATGCCATTCAACTTATTTTTATCCAGTGCCTCTTACACAAAGTGTTTCTAATGTTTTACACTGAGAAAGATAAGAAATAAAATGAAGGTGGTTGGCAAATTGGGAGTAGTTACTTCTGGGGAAACAGAAGAAAAAGGCAAAGAAATTTATGGAGAGGGAAAGAAACAAAGACCCCAAATAATGGGGAGGTTTGAAATGCTATCCTGGTAGGAGTTTGCTCATACGATATTTAGGGGAGATAAAAGGAAAAATGTCTAAAAATGTCAGAAAAATACTTATAATACTTATGTGGTTTGGGTATGACTGAGATTGAAAGTAACCAGAATATGACCTCACGAAATAAAATAAAGAGTAGATGTTTCTATGAGAAAGATAATAGTTGAGTAGGAATAGAAATATATTCATGAAAGTGACTCCCTTAAGGGCAGAGTCAATGAAAATGCCCAGTAAAGAATCTGAACAACTCAGGAGTAGAGTCAATGCTTGGTCTTTTGGACAGAAATTTGTCTGGTAGAAAATTGGTAGCAGGGCTAGAGCAAATACAGGCCATATAGAATACACAGAATCAAAAAAATAAAGAAGAATACACAGAATCAGAATTTAGGAATTTGTGTATTCACTGAGCCAGGACTAAAAAAATGAGTATCTGTGAAAAGAAACATAACTATAAAAGGTCTCAAAGGTAAGACAATAAATTATAGAACTTGGAGAGGCATAAAACCCACTTACCAGGTAGAGAGGCAGCCCTTTCTGAAGACCTTAAGCTCTTACCTGTTTTGCTGGTTAATTTGCTACCCCAAGGCACTTGCAGGATGCAAAGGAAGAGGCAGACACTGATGGATCCACCTTTACCTTGCTTCATTTACCTGGAAAGAGTAGTTCTATTATAATGGGAGAGTACTGGGTAAAAGGTTTTTGGAGGTCAGCTACTATACTGGGTCCTTTCCATTTTTCTCTATGCTTCACTGCCATCTTGCCTATACCTAACAAATGAGGACTGAGAGAGAGAACAAATAGCCACCAGAATCTACATGTGCTAGTGATTGGTTTAGCTGGGAACAATTAGGGCATAGTTGGAGGACTTGATTAACAATTATAACTAATAAGATACCAGGAATTTTTTATATATATAGCTGGAGTTTGGTCCTGGAACTTATTATTTTCATCTGGAGATAATATGCCATGAAAAGTGCAAGAGTGTAGAAGTCAGAAGACTTTCATCTAGTTCTGTTTCTGTCACATATGATTTATGTAGTTTTGAACAAGTTATTTAACCTTTCTGAGCCTTCTTTTTCTTATCTGTGAAATGAGTTTTGCTTATACAGAATGGTATGGAGGTTAAATTTTGCAGTGTCAGTGAAAACCTTTGGCTCTGATTCAGTTCTGTATGTAGCTATTGGCCTGATTTGGCCAATAATACATTCCTGTTCTTTCATTCTAATGAATCTCCATTTAATATAATGTTTCTTAATCTATATGTGTAAATAGAAAATGTTTAAGCTAACAATAGCAAGAAATAGGAACTGACTCAATCTAACTTGCTACAGAAAGGTATATTATAAGGGTTGTGGGTATCTCATAAAATTTAATAAGTACAGTCACACCTCATGAGAATAGCTGCCAAGAAACTAGTAATTTTCTCTTCTTTTCCTTACCTTCTTTTCTTACCTTCTTTTCCTTACTTCTTTCAACACTTGCATCTTCTAGACATCTGCTTGATTCTTTTCTTTAAAAGACCAACTTTTCTGTCCACTTATGTACATGCACACAACTGTCTATGGATGCATCTGAAGCTCCTAAAGTCTACATGACTCTCCATTTTGGCTGCTCTGGGTTAACCACATCAATCTCTGTATCTCAATTTCCAAGTCCAAAGGGAAAGTATGTGATAGACTCAAGTTAGTTCAGATGTGGACCTCAGTGTTCTATCACCTGTATATAGAGGCTCTGGGTCAAATGTGGGTAAGCTGGCTTCTATCCTGTGATGGGACACATTTTTACAAGAGTGAAGTATGAATAAGAAAGAAAGGGTTGCCATTAATACTCAAGGTAGGCACAGTACATTTCTTGAGAGAAATTAAAAATATTCTACACTGAGTACCTCTCTACAATCAAATGCTCCTTTGAGATTCAAGATTAAGGAATAAGTAAATGACTTTTCCCAGAGTTACTCAGATATAATTGGACCTAACTAGGCCATTTAGAAGAGACCTACGGTTATTAGGGGCCATAATAAGATATTTAGGATAACACATATTATTATTTTACTGTATAGCCTAAGCTACCTCCATGCCTCTGAAACATACCTTGCCCCTTGGTAAGTTCCACAGCTATAATCTTTTATTATGTTGAGAATTTTCCTTTTGAGTTATTGGAACCCCACAGACAAGAGGACTTAGAAGGCAGAAATGTAGTTTCACTATTTCTTCTGACACCTGTAGAGAAATCCCTGCCCTGACTTTGATTTAATCAATGAAGAGCATTAAACTCCTAACATTTAAAATAGATAAGTGAATGATTCTTTAAGGATCATAAAATTCCTTTGTCTCTATTGGCAAATCCATTATTTAAAATAGGGCAATCACTATAGTGTTTAAAAGTTAAGTTCTGCTCCAGGACATGGGCTTCTAGCCAAGATTGAGCAAAGTGCAATAACTTAGAAAAGGCTAATAACTGTGAAATGTTATTACATTATTTGGACAGTGCTCTGAGAGAGACTAATAGCAATGACTATAATGTGTGAACTGCCAGACGATACTAGCAAATGGGACTGGATTTCTGTCCATCAGTAGCTCATTCAATCGACCAATGTATAAGGCTCATCACAATCTGCAGGCTTTTGGATTGCCCACAAAAGCTGCTACTGACTCTTTACCATACTACTGCTTTCCCTGCTATAAGTTTTGGCTTTTATTTTTGTACCTGAAAGAGTTAAGACTGATGGGATTGATTCTCTGAAATGCTTAGAGAGAAAAAAAGTTTGGGGCTACTATTCTGAAAAAGAAAGATAAGAATGAGAAAGTATCATGGGGTGTGATAATAGACACTTTTTTGGTCAACAACTCAACCTTATTTTCCCAGACAACTGTTGGAAATGATTCCCTGACCAAATCAATCTAGGCCAGAGAAAAAGACTGACCAAATTAAGCCCATCACATTCTCTCTTGAGAGAGTTTGGAAACAATATTCAAAGACATTAGTTAGATTATTTTAGTATTCGAACTTAGAGGGCATTTAAACTTGCGGGTGGTCCTTTTAAATTATGTTTACAGAGCAACAGAAAATGTGAGGAAAAGAGAAGAATGAGACAGAAATATAAAATGACAGGTGGAGAAGTAAGTTTATAAGTGTCCAGAGAAAGAGAAAGTGAGACTGGCTGCTTCCTAATAACTTTTCCTATTCTAATTCATTCTAAAGCATTTCTTGAGAATTGAGATATAACCCTGAAAATCTCAACAACAAGAACAAACCCTGAACTATTTATATGTGTGTTAATTTGAGTGGGTTTCTATTACTTGCAACCAAAGTAACTCTGGATAAGACAGTTGAGAGCACGTTTATAAACCAATGAAAATGCAGAAGGAGTGCAAGCTAAGATAATTTGTTGAAAAAAAAAAAAAACATTTCCCGAGGTTTCCAGATTGTAGTACTTCATTTATTTTGTTTTTGAAGTGCAAGACTTGCAAATTCCCCTTTTAGAAGACAGAAAGTTGAATGAAATAATTCTTTGAGTTTCCCTTTACTGATATGATCCTTATAAAGACATCAATTTGGGGGGAAAACATTCTTAAACTGACAATATTTTTTTTCAAAATTAATATTTGAATAGAGCAAACCTTTTCGTTGACAACCGTTTCAAGTCAGAATGTGAGAAACTACCTCAAATTCTTAACACAGCAACCATGGCCCCAGAAAGGTATTGATTTTACACAGTGAGACTACTTTTGCATGAATATGGCCCTAATAGTCATTTTCTTTACTAAGTAAGAAGAGATCAACGGGTAAATCCACTAGTTGCTAAGAGGAGACACAGAATTGAAAGAGTGTGCATTAGAGCAGATACATTGAAGATGGAGCCATTGCTTCTAAGAACAAAGAGGAAGAACACTAATGGCCAGTATGGTTTCTCATACAAAATCAGACACTTGTTAGGCGTGGTAATAAATAGCCAAAAGTTTCTCAGCTCCCAAATGGAGGAGTGGTGCGACTGGGGAAGGCTATTGTATCTGACTTTTTATTTTTTTGAAGACACAATTGATAAAATTGTTTCAAAGTTAGTGGTGATTATTGTACAACTCTGAATTTGCAAAAATCTACCAAATTGTATACTTCAGAAAGGTGAATTTTATGGTAAGTGATTTATACCTCACTAAAGCTGTTTTTAAAAAATATGTATACAATAGTTTCACAAAATAGCATAAATAGTTGAAATTGTCACTGATAACAGCACAATTAAAATTTACTGGTATGTTAGAATTACTTTCCTTGGGCTATTGATAAGAATTTTTATTAACAATTTTATATTTAATTTGACCTGGGATTTGTTCCAGACTTCTTTAGGCTACTGAGACCTTTTTCTTTGAGACCTGAGAGAGCGAACAGACCAGCTTATTACTTCATGAAATAACTTCAGGACATCTACAATCATCCTGAAGTCAATATCCAAAGCACTATGAACTAAATTGGGCACTATTTATGACTGGAGAAACAATGTCTCACAGATTGAGTAGCATAGGTAAAGAGAAACTTGATTCCTCTCTGCTTTTCTATAAATATATTTCGGAGGGACTAGAAGCTGACTTTTGAAAGCCAGGTTAGTTCCTTTTTGGACCTAGTGATGGAGAAGAAGAGAATATCTTACACAATGGACAGGAACACTAGGAAATAGAGGAAATATACTTAAATAGAAATGTTAAAAATACACATATAACTTCCTATTGTTCTTTTAGGGTATAGTTATTCTATCATATAGAGTGGTTGTGTTTTAAGAAAGGCAACAAATTACCCTTGATGCATGGTCAAAATAGTCTTTGGTCCACACTAATAGGCTTACTGAGTGGCTATACATATTTACTCCATAAAGACCATGACCTGTCCTCTTGTTTCTGGTCAGTACTGTGGAAGCATGCTGTCAACCAAATGCAGGCTCATTAAAAAGATTGAAATATTTTCCAAAGCCCATAGTAATACAATAACTGGAAATAATAGGTACTATGTGCCAGGTTCTTTGCTACAACATATTTATCCCGCCCCCCGCCCCCACCAGTTACAGATAATAACACTGAGTTTCAAAATCCTTCATTGAGTTTTCTATATTCTCTTACCTAATAAGTTGGAAAAACTGAGTCTGTGATACTGGAATCAAAATTAAATGCTTATTGTCTCTCACAAATAGTTGAAAATGGAATGCTGGTGCTGGATATGCCTTGAGAAGTGTCTAGCCTGTTCTTTTTTTTAAAAAAAAATTTATTTATTTATTCATGAGAGACATAGAAAGCGAGGCAAATACACAGGCAGAGCGGGGAGAAGTAGGCTCCATGCAGGGAGCCCAATCCTGGGAATCTGAGATCAGGCCCTGAGCCAAAGGCAGATTGTTCAGCCACTTAGCCACCCAGGCATCCCTCTAGCCTGTTCTTTTTTTTATGAGTTTTTAAAAAGATTTTATTTATTTATTCACGAGAGACACAGAGAGAGAGCAAGAGAGGCAGAGGCACAGGCAGAGGGAGAAGCAGGCTCCATGCAGGGAGCCTGACGTGGGACTCGATCCTGGGACCCCAGGATCATGCCCCGGGGCCGAAGGCAGGCACTAAACCCACTGAGCCACTCAGGGATCCCCCTCTAGCCTGTTTTTAATGGTGTATTTAGCAGCCCAGAAAGGGTAAATGTCCATGTCCATGGTCATATAGCAAGCCAATAACAAAACTGAAAGAATTATCAACTAACTTCAAGTATTTTACACTGAAGTATAACTTATTTTCATTTTGTTCTAGAGATTATTTTCATGTGTGAGTCTTGAGGGTACTATTGCTTCTTAGACTTTGCCATTCCTCCCCACCCTCTTTAAAATATTTTATTTATATATTCATGAGAGACACAGAGAGGCAGAAACAGGCAGAAGGAGAAGCTGGCTCCATGCAGGAGCCTGATGTGGTACTTGATCCCAAAACTCCAGGTCACATCCTGAGCCAAAGACAAACCCTCAACCATCGAGACAGACAGGCATCCCTATTCCCCCTCTTCTGGGCCACATTGGCTCCCAACATGTTTAGATACAAACAACCAGATATAATTACAATAATATAAATTCATTTTTCCATAGTACTTTATAGCAGAATTTCTCAACCTAGATGCTTAAGATATTTTGGTCTCGTTCTTTGTTGGAAGTGGGTGGGAGACACCTTGTATATTGTAGGATGCTTAACAGCATCCCTGGCTTCTACCAACTAGATGCCAATAGCTTCTCTCTACTTCTTCTACCATTTGTGACAACCAAATATATCTTCAAAAATTGGCAAATGTAAACATCTTAACTTCATACCTTAAATAACTAAAAAAAGAAGGACAAACCAAGTCCAGAGTTAATAGGAGAGGAATAATGAAGATTAGAGCAGAAATAAATGAAATAGAGACTAAAAGACAATAGAGAGAGCCAATGAAACTAAGTGCTTGTTGCTTGAAAATATAAAAAATAGACAAACTGTTAGCTAGACTCACCTAGAGAAAATGAGTGAAGACAAGTAAATAAAGTTATAAATCAAAAGGGAGCCATTGCAATCGATATTACACATGCATAAAGGATAGTAAGAGACTACTAGAAATGATTATATACCAACAAATTGGATGATATAGAAGAAGTGGAAGAATTTCCAGAAACATCTAACCTACCAATGTTGAATTATGAAGAAAAAGAACATCGGAACAGATCAGTTATTAGTAAGGCTATTAAATGGGTAATCAAATCCTCCTGATGAAGAAAAGTCCAGAAAAAAAAAAAAAAAGAAAAGTCCAGGACCAGATGGCTTCACTAATGAATGCTACCAAACATTTAAAAAAGACCTACTACCAATACTTTTAAACTCTTCCAAAAAATAGAAAAGGAGGAAACTCATCCATGAGATCAGTATTCCCTTGATACCAAAGTCATACAAGGACAGTAAAGGAGAAAAAATTATATCCCTGATGAACATAGATGCAAAAATACTCAACAAAATATTAACAAACCAAATTCAACAACACATTAAAAATATTGTCTATTGATCAAATGGAATACATTTCAGGGATAAAAGGATAGTTCAAAATCCACAAATCAAGAAATGTGATATACTATATTGACAAAAGAAGGATAAAAATAATGTAATCATCTCAATAGATGCAAAAAAAGTATCTGACAAAATTTAACATTCTTTCATGATAAAAATCCTCAACAAACTAAATGTAGAGGGAGGATACTTCAACATAACAAAGATCATACATGAAAATCCCACAGTTAACATTTACTTAACAGTAAAATGGATGAAAGTGTTTCCTTTAAGAGCAGGAACAAAACCATGATGTCCACTCTCATCATTCTTATTAAACCTTTTACTGGAAGTCATTAGGCAAGAAAAAGAATAAAAGGAACACAAATGGAAAAAGAAGAAGTAAAATTGTGTCTATTTGCAGATGACAATAGCAATATGATATTATATACAGAAAATTGAGACTCTATCAAAGACTGTTAGAACAAATAAACACTTTCTGCAAAGTAGCAGGATACAAAATCAGTATACAAAAGTCAGTTTGTTTTCTATGCACCAACAACAAACTATCAGAAAGAGAAATTAAGAAAACAACCCCAAAAAGAATAAAATATTTTGGAATTAATTTAACCAAGAAGGTAAAAGATCTGTACACTGAAAACTATTGATGAAAGAAATAGAAGAGGATACAAATAAATGGAAACACCTTCTTTGCCCATGGATTGGAAGAATTAATATTGTAAAATGTCCATACTACCAAAAATGATCTACAGATTTTTTGCAATCCTTTTCAATATTTCAATAGCATTTTTCAAAGAAATTTTTAAAAATCATAAAATTTGTATGGAACCACAGAAACCCCAAATAGCCAAAGCAATCTTGAGAAAGAAGAACAGAGAGAGAGGCATACTTCCTGACTTCAAACTATGATGCAAAGCTATAATAATCAAAACACACATAGATCAATGGAACAGAATAGAGAGTCCATGTATAAAGCCTCTTATTTATGGTAAACTAACTTTTGACAAAGGAGATATGAGTGTACGATGGGGAAAGGATAGTCTTTTAAATAAATGGTGTTGGGAAGCTAGTTAGCCATATGCAAAAGAATGAAACTGAACTTCTATCTTAGGAGTTCAATACATGAAAATCAACAGAAAATAGACTAAAGATTTGGATGTAAAAACTGAAACCAAAAATTCCTAGAAGAAAACATAAGGGGTAAACTCTTTGACATTGATCTTGTCAATGATTTTCTTGATATGACTCCAAAAGCAAAGACAATAAAGATAAAAATAAAAAAGACTATATCAAACTAAAAAGTTTTGGTGAAACAAAGGAAATCTCCAATTACATTAAAATGCAACCTGTGAAATGGGAGCAATACTTAAACAATATATTTAATAATGGGCCCCAATCCAAAATATGTAAAGTACTTATACAACTCAATTGCAAAAAGTCAAATAACACAATTTAAAAATGAGCAAAGAATCTAAATAGACATTTTTCCAAAGAAGGCATACAAATGGTGAGATGAGCACTGGGTGTTATATGTTAGCAAATTGAATTTAAATTTAAAAAAAAAAAGAAAGAAAGCATACAAATGGCAATAGGCATATGAAAAGAGCTCAACATCACTAATTGTCAGGGAAATAGATGTCAGAACAAGATACCACCTCACACCTATTAAATGGCTATTATCAAAAAGACAAGAGATAACATTCAGGTGAGGATGTGAAGAAAAGGCAACCTTGTACTCCATTGTAAACTGGCACAGCCACTATGGACAACAGTATGAAGGTTCTTCAAGAAATTAAAAATACAACTACAAAAGATCTACTTCTGGGTATATAGCCAAAGGAAATGAGTTATCAAGGCAATATCTGTATTTTCATGTCTGTAGCAGCGTTATTCACAGAACCAAAGTATGGAAACAACCTAAATATTCCTTGACAATGAATTAATAAAGAAAATGTAATACACACACATGCACACACACACACAATGGAGTATTATTTAGCTTTAAAAAGAAAAGAATCCTGTTGTTTGTGGATGAACCCAGAGGATATTATAATAAGTTAAATAATGCCAGACAGAAGAATACAAATAGTGAACATTGCGTGATATCACTTATATATAGAATCTTAAAAAAAAAAAAAAGATAAACTAATAGAAACAGAGAATAGAAGTTGTTGACAGGGGCAGGAAGTTGGGGGAAATAGGTGAAAGCTGATAAAGGTATATAAGCTTTCAATTATAAACTGAATAATAATAATATAAACCGAGGATATTACGTATAACATGGTATCTATAGAAAACACTATATTGTATTATTTAAATTTGTTTAAAGACTTGAACTCGGGATCCCTGGGTGGCGCAGTGGTTTGGCGCCTGCCTTTGGCCCAGGGCGCGATCCTGGAGACCCAGGATCGAATCCCACGTCGGGCTCCCGGTGCATGGAGCCTGCTTCTCCCTCTGCCTGTGTCTCTGCCTCTCTCTCTATCTCTCTGTGACTATCATAAATAAATAAAAATTAAAAAAAATAAAAATAAAGACTTGAACTTAAACATTCTCACAAAAAAGGTAATAAAATAAGTAAAATAAAAGGTACTTTTTGGGAAAAAAATGATGTTGCCAAGTGTCTCTTGGTGGGGTGAGGGAAGAGGGTAGGAATTGCCCCAAATCAAGAACCATTGCTTTCAGTTTGCAAAGAATGCTTTAAATATTTGTGACCTCTCACTCTCTCTTTTTTTTTAAAACAACTCACACAATTCTTGCATAGCCCTGTGACGAGGTAGGGTGAGTATGACTGTCACCATTTTATAGAAGAGGATCTGGGAGACTAAGAGCGGATGAGGTCCAGTGACATAGGTTCATAGTTTTTCTTCTTTTTATCTTCTTCTACCACAAAGTAAAACACATATGGGTTTCTGGATAATATTAACTAATTTTACTAATCTTTAAGATGAGTCTTGTTTTCATTCCTGGATCATCCAGCTCCCAAGATCTCACATACCTGAAGTCTTCTTTAGTCATGCAAGGTAGGCATTTTACAATCCATGTTACAGACAGGGAAAATGAGGCCAAAACAGAGGCAATGACTTGGCTTAAATAGGAAGTTACTTAAGGTGATTATTCATTGAACAATCTTCTTAATTTTAAGAAAGCAAAGAATTTTTTTTAGTTCATCTCTATTAGTAACTAATAAGTGTCTGGCATATAATAAGTGCTATATAAATAAAGATGGAAGGAAAAGAGAGAGGGAAGGAGGAAAATCAAAATTGAGACCAAGGTCAGATTTCAAAAATTACTCTCTCAATCTTCATTTGTCTTATAATGCAACCACCCCTGAGGATTATTGGCTAGACCCCAATGACCTAGGAGGTCATTTCTGATTGAACAAGGTTCAAGAATGGAGGGGAGAAGGCAGGAAGAAAGAAGCAACCTGGAAGCCTTCCACTTGGCCTAGTAGCCAAGGAGGTTGCACAACCAGTTCAATGGAGAAGGTCCAACTACAGAGTGAATCATTTGAGTTTGGAATAAGATAAATTCCATTCAATGTAAATGAGATTTATAGCAAATTGCTGACTCCATTTCATTGGATAGATGGATTGAGACTTTTTTCCTGAGGATTCCATTTTAAATGCCTTGGGATACATGTAACGGCTTTGCCTTCTGAAACCTCTTGATCTCAAACTGTTGCTTGCAAATGTATTTCTCCATCTTCTTTTCTGGTAGATTCTCACTGCTGCTGAGGCCAGCTGCTCACACAATATGCTTGTAGCAGCTTTTCTGGCAGGCTCTTTCTCAGAAAGCTGGTCTTGTTTATGGGCTTTCCAGCTGACTGCATGCTCTAAAGCTCACCCAGGCTTCAGAATCAGAAGAATACATATGCCTGCAGGTATGCATCTTTCAGGGTCAGGTCAAAATTAGTGGGATAAAAAGCAGAGTTATGACATTCATAGTTTCATGTTAACATAAAAATGACAACAATAGCAGCAGCAAATAACACATCTTGGAAGAAAATTTGTTGAAAATGCTTAAAAACTGCAAACCATTGCTGAAAACCACAGAATTAGTTGGCAGAATTAAGGGGTGTTGCAGGACACAGTAGATTCCAGTTTTTTTGTAGCCCAAACCCTCTGACCAATGAAATTAAACTCTTAATGGATTGAGTCCAATCAGCTCAATCACAGAAAAGGAATTTATTGGCTCATGTAACTGAAAAGCCCAGGGCTTATGTAATACCTGGATGTAGGCACTAAACAATCTCACCAGGATTATTTCTCTTTTTCTTTTCTCTGTTTGAGAAAGAAAAACACTCTTTCTCAAACTGCATATCAGTCTCCCCTAAAAGGACTCCATATGGCCTGAGGGTGACATGCCTATTCTGGTACAAATCATTGAGTTTAAGGGGATTGGTTAATTGCTTCAAAAAGTCCATTCTGGAGATGGGGAATGTGGGGTACCTTGATTTGCAGTACCACTTAGACACATGAAATAGGTCTTCTGATAGGACCATTCAGTTGCTTTTTCAAATAAAGAAAGTGAAGAGATTGAGTTGGATTGATTCCTTCCTATGAAGAGAATGTGTACCAGCCGGCTTCCGTTCAGAACCAGGGCTCCATCTTCTTTACTGATTTTCTTCTACTTCTGTCCTGCAAATCAAGTTATTTCCCTGTCTTCCCCTGTACTTGTTACATCAAAGGTAGAAGCTTATTTCTTATTGGTTTGTTTACTTCTAGAGCCCACTTATTAGGGATAGAGGCTTCCTTTTTATTGTAGCAACTGAATTTATGTTTCCCAGTGAAAGAAAGTTTTAGTAACACAATAAGATAATTTGAGGCTAAGAGCTTGTTTCTTCTATTTCTTATCATGTTATCTGACAGGATGAAGAATTTATCTATGTTCTTGTGGGTTTTTTTTTTAATCTTTCAGGTTAGTGAAACCATAAACAGACCATTGAGACAATCTTACATTAAACAAATTAAAGCTACCTGTTATAAGACCCAGAAACTTCATGTAATGCCACATTCTTTGGCATTGGTCATAGTCAACATTTTTGATTAATCATTTCCTATCTCAGTCCTTACTAAGTGTCCATTTAATGCTAGGAACTTTAAAAATATTTGTAAAGAAGGATACGTATTATCCTTATTTTATAGATAATGAAACTAAAGGTTAGAATGTTTGAATTGTTTAAGCAGGGCCACAGAATTAATAAGGAGATCTGTCTGGCTCCAAGCCCATTCATCCATCTCTCAGGACATCATATTGTTTATGCGTGAGACACTATATTCTTTATCATTTGTTCAAAAATGTCTTTCAGTTGACTAGCTCTTATTAAAATAGTTAAATGAGGCCCTATTAAATATAGGGATTAAATAAGAGATACTTTTTTTTTTTCTTGTGCATGAGAGTGGGGAATAGTGTTCATCCAAACCTTTTGGATCATTATTGGTTAATTTATTTCAGGATCCCAAATCTCTTACATCATTTTTTTTCCTTTTCTCTTACTCTGCTCAAATTAATAAGTGAATCAAAATGATCAGTGCACAAAATATTAGAAAAAAATCTATGAGCAGCTGAAATTGAATATAAGTCCATTCCAATGCCTTCCACCAAAAGAAAGGGGGGCAATAATTAATTATCTTAGAAAGCAGAATACAATAGAATAACCTCTGGGTGCTTGTTTATAAAAGTAGCTTCTTAAGGTCCCAATCCCAGAGATCATACATTCATAGATCTGGAAGGGGACCAGCCCAGGTGATATAGAGACAAGTGTTTTTCCAGCAGGCAACATTTTAGAAAACCTTGGTCTAGCAACTCAAGAATTAACTTGAGTCTTATTAGATGTGGTCCCATGTCCAATGCCCCATTGCTAGACTGAAGTTTGATAATTATAATCTGTAATAGCTATATCATATTGGAAAGGACACAATGATAACAGACTGATTGAGTGCCAGGAGACCTGTGCTCTGTAACTACTCTCTTGGTTTTTAGTTTTTTATATCTATAAAAATTCCACATGAGCATTTTGAAAAGTTAAGACACTATACAAATTCAGAGTTTCTCCTGAGGAATATCAGAGATGGTGACTTCTAGAAATGTACAGCTTCCAAAGGGGCTCTGAACATAGCTTTTATTCAGCATTGGGACAACTATGAACCTTGGAATTTATTTCCCTCAAGGACTGATGGAATTCCCAAGCTTATAGGCATTTCTTCTGAAAAAATTTTGACTGTACTTTGGCCTATTTCCCTACTTTTTTTCCATTATCCAGAAACTCAAGACTTTTGGTGTCTTGAAATATATATCTGTAATATACATAATATCATTGGGAAAAAACAATAAAGGACATACACTTATGAAAATAGGCTTACAGTATTCTTGTTCATTCTTTAGTAGAGAAGAAAATCAAAGGACTTATTTTAAAGTAATTAGAAACAATGTAAACTTTCTTATATCCTTCAGTAAAGATCATTTGGGAGTATTGGTTTCATTGTAACCTGCGTGCTATTTCTCAAGTTTAATGCTATTTAATCTGATAGCCCAGAAATGTGTCTATTTTCAAACTTGCCATTGCTAGGGATCTCACAAAAGAAAAATGGACAATAAACATATGAAAATATATGATCTTATTGACTACCTATGAAATGAAAAATAAAATGGTTGTCTTAAAATATTTTAAATTCAGCAAAATTATAACCATATTGGAGAGAACTAGGAAAACAATGATGTGGGGATCCCTGGGTGGCTCAGCGATTTAGCACCTGCCTTTAGTCCAGGGTTGTGATCCTGGAGTCCGGGGATTGAGTCCCGAGTCAGGCTCCCTGCATCGAACCTGCTTCTCCCTCTGCCTGTGTCTCTGCCCCCACCCCCTGTGTCTTATGAATAAATAAATAAAATCTTTTAAAAAATGATGATAAGAAACACAATGATGTGTATAATTTCTCAAAAATGTTCATATAATTTGACTTAGCAATTTTCTTTATACAAAGGTATTACAATTGAGGATAAGCATTAACTTGTCTAAGACCCATCTTCCAAAGGCTAAAGTGTCATCAGCTCCATGGAAGGCTCCATGGAAAGTAGTCAGGCTCAATAGTTAATTAGTCCTGGACAACCTCAAGGCTGGACCTCAGGCCCTTGATTATTCCAAAAGGGAGAAGGAGTTTCCCTAAACACAAACAGGGCTGTAGCAAATTCTGTCACATTAGTTGCTGTTTATATATACAGTTGCAAAATATAAAATGCTGAGTGAGATTCAACAGAAGAGGCCCTTTGATAGGAGTATAAATAGTAATAATCTCCCTCTAGATGACAAGTTCCTCAAGGGCAGGGGAAGGAACTGAACCAATCACTTTGCAATTTGTGGATCCTAGGAAATTATTGGCAAATGATATCGGTGATAAGACTGATGATAATATTAGCTAATATCTATTGATTATTTACCAGTCTCAGAAACTCCACATTTACTTGTGGCAATAGACTCTGAAACTTTTTTTCAGTATGTTACTATTTTTTTCAGAGAAATAAATTACAATGCATATAATAAGTCCATCCCTTCTTATTATCCATTCCTTACTGATATCAAATCCACACAAGGCACTTTTAATAACATTGTGACTATGGAACTAAAATTATTTTTAAGATCAAGATTTATATTTCATAATTTCTCACCAAGGCTATAAACATTTTATACCAAACTCTATTTTTGAAATGTGATATTATAGTAAGAATTAACAATGCTTTGAGTAATGTCATTTCATTTTAACATAATCATTGAAAGATTTGGGGATTCTACAATTACATTAAACTTTTAAGTTAAAAAAAAATCTCAATTTCATTTTCTTTGTCTAAAGAAAAGCTATAAATACTCTACAAAAAAATTCCACATTCTTTTATCCACCTCTGCCGAGTTTTTTTTTTAATTTTAATTCCAGTTAGTTAACATGCAGTGTAATTTTAGTTTCAGTGGTACAATCTAGTGATCAACACTTCCATGTAATACTCAATACCCATCACAAAAAGTGGAATTCTTAATCCTCATCACCTATTTAACCCATCCCCCACCCACTTCCTCTCTGGTTTGATTCTCTCTTTTTTTCCTCTTTGCTCATCTGTTTTGTTTCTTAAATTCCACATATAACTCTAAGACCTTTTTAAAGGCAGAAAGTGGGCTACTCTGTTCCAATTGACCTTTTTTCCCCCACTTTAATTTGTAGGCATTTATTTTGGTTTCTATTGAATTAGCAAATAACTGGTTAACATCCTCTTAGCAAAACTACATCTTATACAGAGTTAACTATGAAGTTGTGCCCAAATGTTATTTCTCCAAACGAGACTATCTCAATTCTTGATTGTTGATGCATGATTTACACTGCTTCATCCTTTTCTTTTGGTCTTCCCATATCCTTTCCACTCTTTCCACACACTTCACAACATGCTGAACCCAACATATAAATCTTACAACAAATACAGGTCCCTCTGTATATGAAACAACCATATAGATAGCATTGCTGCATAGTCATCTTGCACATCATTAAACAAAGCCCTTTTCTATGTCACAATTTGAGTGATTATTTAGCACCCCTCTCTTATGAGTAAAGAGAAGGTAAACTAAAATCAAGCTGGACACTGAGTCAAGGGTCTAAAAGAATCTCTCCTTATTATCTATAGAAAGCGTGTGATTCTTTCTCTTTCTTTCTTTCTTTCTTTCTTTCTTTCTTTCTTTTCTTTTTTTTTTTTAAGCACAAAGTGGTTTATTAAAGTGAAGTACATTCTCAAAGTGGGAGAATGGGCAGGCCCAGAAGTGGCAACTCCTGAATTATCTTTTTGGACTCAGAATAATTTTAGTCAGGTTTGTATTACTTGCACCTTGAAGAGTAAGAACAAATAGTGATTATAAAAAGCTCTAGGAAGGATGATTAAGAAAGCAGGCTGTTAAAAGAATGCATTAACTGTCATAAAGCGTATGCTAATGGGAATAAAAGAGAAAAGGAATGTGATCTGAACTGTGATATAACAATAAATACAACAACTATAACAAAAGTAGCTGGCATTTACTTAGTACCCATTTTGTGTACTGAATATTCTACAGTAATTAAATCATGTAATCTTCATAAAGAAAGTCATGAGATTTGTAATGTTTTATTTATCACTCTCTGTTTGCAGAAGGGAAAAAAAAGTGAAGAGTGATTAGGAAATTTGCCAAGAAACTTATATAATAGAGGCTAGAGCCAGGCTTCAATTCTAGGGGCTGTGATACTTAATGTCTTCACTTTTAACTATGAAACTTTATTTACATTGAGAATATTTTATATACTTTGCCTGCTTTTGCCATTGGAGCTGTGGCAGTTCCAGAGAGTTCATTCCATTCCATTTGAATAGTCAAACTTTTTAAGCCTGTTTGGTTTTTTTTCATTTATCTTCTAAGATGGACACCTTAAATATCTTCATGTATTTTTTCTTCCTTAAAATAAAGCAAAAACATACTTATTCTCTCATTCGAATAGTTCTCTGTTGAATACTGGCTTATTTCCTGCATTGTACAAGGCATAGTTATAGGCACTGAGGACATACAGAGAACCAGGACCTCACTATTGCTGTTGTTACTCCTGCCAAAGGTCTTACTCTTTGGGAGAAATAAATTTCCATGAAAAAAAATAATGAAACTTATGGGAAATTATCTCATAAGGCATGTTGGCATACAGCTTCAGGAAAAATTCTTTTCATTCTCAATGTCTAGAAGTGAGAGATTATGAACTATTTAAGTATCTATAATAGGATATTGAATAATTAGGTAAAAATAAGTTGGCTAACAGATAAAACTGCTTTTCCTGGGAACATCAGAGAAAACTGAAAATAAATGATTGGGGTGGAAAAAGAAGTTAAAAAAGCAAGGGAAAATACTGGGCAATGTAATAGTTGTTGTTTTTTTGTTTTGTTTTGTTTTGGTTGTTGTTTCTAATGCAATAATATAAGTGGCAAACAGCTCCTAAATCTCAGTGCAAACCATTTGTTCTTTGCTCATGGGTCTGCTTGTTTGCTGAGGTAACTCTGCTGCAGGCAATGAGTTGATTTCAAACCTACTGTTTTTGTTCTTTTGGGGAATCAGTGACTTCCAGGGACATCCTTTTCTTAGATGGCAGGGCCACATTATCTCTGCAGGCTTTAGGAGAGGATCCTTCCTTTCTTCCTCTCTTCTAGTGGTTGCCAGTAATCTTTTGCATTCCTTAGCTTGCAGCATTATAACTCCAATCTCTGCTTCCATTTTAGCATAACCATATTCCTTGGTGTCATTGTGTCTAAATTTCTTCTTATAAGGACATCAATCATTGGATTAGGGCCCATCCTAGCCCAGCATGACCTCATCTTCACTTGATTGCATTTCCAAACACAATCTTTCATTTTCTATTCTCCAGACTTTAATAATCACTCAGGCTATTCCTCTTGCATGAAATTTACTTCCTTTTCTCTGCTAGTCATATGCTATCTCATACATCTGCATCCTCCATTACATTCTAAATGTATTGTGGATAGGTTTAAAGATTTTCTCACTTCCATATTTGCTATACTATTTGGTATTTGATGGGTTGTCAAAACAGCTTGTTGAATTTATTTTAAGTGAGAAAAACATGTTCAGTGATTTGTCTGGTAGAAGATCAGATATGTTGAATCTCAATTAAAAGAATTTTGCCCTCTGCCATAATGTGCAGGAAACCATGCCCTTCCCTAGGAAAACAGATTAAAGGGAGATGACATTGAAACAAAGAGCTCCTATTTAGAATTCTAATAAATGATGCTATTAGGTGTGATTTTCTGAAGATATCTCTAATTGGAGTCATGCCTTATTCAGAAGTGATTAAAGGTGTCATTTAGGCAAAAAATCAACCTTCTCTTTTTGATTACATCTGTAATTATAATGCATTAACAGAACAACTGTAAATACAGAAACCTTATGTGCTTTTGGCATCAAAATATAATGATGAAGGCAATAAAAATGACTGAGATGGTATGGCAGCCAAAGTCATGGTAATTACTTTAGAGTATCCATACTATCAGCCTAGTGTCATAATATATTGTAAAAAGAATGTCTTATATGGTTTATTGATGTTTTGGCAGGTGATTCACAGTCTTTCTACTTTCAAATATGGATCAGTTTTCAAAATTTCCATCATGTACCAAGGTATGCCTGGGCTATGCATAGAAAACCCCTGGTATTTGGAGTTTGAATTATCCAGAAATCATCTCTCCTACCTTTCCCTCTTTCACTTTGTATGAGGTGAAACTGAATCTTTTTTTTTCTTCTGTCATTACATTTTTTGGGCATGCTGATGATTTATAGATAAAATCTCTAGCCAGATCCCCAGTATGGCAACTCAGAACATTTTTCAGGGACATTGACACTGTCAGGCCAAACCATGACTCTGAGAATTTTTCAGCACTTTAGTGGTCATGATAATACTTATGTTTCTTAAGAAAAATATGGGGTTACTGGGTCCTACCCTCAGACTTACTAAATTAGAATCTTTGGTTTATGGCCAAGGCAATATTCTTTCAATAAGATCCCCAATACTGGGTTTCATGCCTGGAAGGTATTTGGTTATCAAAGTAATTCATTTTTTCCTTTAATCAATATAAAAGATCTACTATGTATACTTTCCTGCATTGTAATATATCAGTAGAAAATAAAAGATAGGACCCATCCCTTAAAGATATACATTCTAGGAGGGGAGATAGATGAAAAAGAGCATAATACATAATTCAACTATATAATATCATGGATGGAGAAAAGTAGAGCAAGGGATATGGGTAGGAATACCTGAATGGGTGTGGTTAGGGAGTAGAGGGCAAGTAGCTAGTAAAATAAATAAATTAGTAAGAATAGAACTCACTGAAAGACTTGAAGGGACTAAGGGAATTCATCGGTGTATTCTGGGGAGGATGGTTTAGGCAGAGTGAACAAAATGAAGGCCCGGGGAAATAGAGCAAGGAGGCCACTGTGTTTAGAGCTCAGAAAGTCAGGGGAAGAGTAATAAGATTCAGACTCAATTAGGCGAGTGCAGAGAACTAGGCTGTGTATGGACTCTCAAGACATGTTTAGAAAGCTAGCTTTTACTCTGATTGAATTGAAGAGGCATGCAGCATTTTGAGCAGAGGAATTCCATGATCTGACTTGCCTTTCAAACAGATCACTCGGTGTTGTGTTGAAAATAGTCTACAGATTGGGAAGGGTCGCAGCAAGAATACCAGGTAGGAGGCTGTTGAAACAGGCAAGGTTAAAGACTGGTGGCTCAATGAAGAATGGTAACAGGTAGAGAGAGTGAGGAGTGGCTAGCTTCTGGATATATTTTGAAGTTACAGCCATCACTATCTTCTGATGAATTCTATGTAAGGTGAGAGAAGAAGAGGAACAAAAAACCACTACAGGTGTCTTTGCCAGAAGAGCTGAAATTGCTAGGAATTTTGGAAGAAAGGTCAGTTTTGACTATTTTGGATGTGAGAGACCTAACAGACATCCAAAATATAATGCCAAGCAAATGCCTGAAGTTTAAGAAAGAGGTAGAGAATGAAGATACAAATTTGAGGTAATTCAGCAGGAAGAAGTTGGGGTCCAGTGAGAAACCAGCAAAGGACTCCAAGAAGAGGCAATCACTGAAGCAAGCAAAACCAAGAGAGTGCCAAGAAGGTTGGTTCCATGAGAAAATTGTCCATTATGAAATAGATTATACTGTCACTTAACACTACACTTAACCACAATCTAGATTACTCTCGGTTCTGCAGAGCATGTGGATTTTATTCAATTATTCAACAAATAGTTACTAAGCATATGCTATGTGCTAGGAAGGCTGCTGGGAATTAATCATCAATCTCTAGAGTCAGGAAAGCTCTCTCAGATGAAATGACATCTAAATTTTTACATAGGAAAGATGAATAGAAATTAATGAGGGAGAGAGGTTGGAGATGAGGAGAAATTTTTCAGGAAAAAAAAAAAAACCCACTAAATTTCTAGAGGCAATTGGTATCCTGTAAAATTGAAAGTAATTCAGCCTGGTGGGATTGCAGGATTCAAGCAAGGGATGGAGGAAGTGAGGTCTAGAAATGAGCAATAGATTTCACAGAGGACCTTGAGAACCAAGATAAATTGGGGCTTTTCCTAAGGATCGAGTAGAAACCTTAAAGCTTTTTAAGAAGGGAAGTGACATGATTAATTTGGATTTTGACATTACCTTGACTGTTTTATAGCTTATGGGCTGATGTCATGGCTAATTTTATGTGTCAAGTTAGCCGGACCATTATGCCTAGATACATGGTCAAATACTGTTCTGGATATTTCTGTGAAGGATTTTAGATGAGATTGACATTTAAATAGTGGTCTTTCCAAATTGTGTGGGGGGCCTCATCCAATCAGTTGAAGGCCTGAATAGAACAAAAGATTGACCTCCCCTGAGCAGGAAGAAATTTTGCCAAAAATAGGCCTTTGGACTTGAACCACAACTTTGGATCTTGTCTGGCCTCTAGCATGAGGGCCTTTGGACTTGATCAACCTTTCCTTGGGATCCAGCCTGATGATCCAACCTGCAGTTTAATTTCATGTCCAAATTCCTTAAAATAAATCCCTCTCTCGATATATATATATATATATGTATATATACATATGTATATATATGTATTGTTGGCTCTGTTTCTCCATGGGAACCCTGACTAATATAACTGGGACGGGGAGATTGAAAACAAGGCCCCCCAGCCTCTTCATATGCTGTGTGAGCTCCCTGAACATTTGTTTTTCCCGGCCCACTCCAAACCAAGGATTCTAAAGAGGCTGTCCCAAGTGTTTCAAGACTGCTCCTGGAACAAGAACCAGAGCCAGGAGCCAGTGTCCTTATTATCTGCCAAAGCTGAAATGGGAAGAGCACATTTCAAACTGGCAAGATCACCCCTGTAATTTAATTTTAAATGAAACTTCTAAAACATTTAAAAGTTTTTATTTATTAATCATCTTGTACTTTGCATGCATCAATAGTTTTTTCTTATACATACAGAGATACTCTCTAAATGTTCAAATGAATTCCTGGCAAGTTGAATGAGAAATAAGAATGAATAAATAAGAATTTGGCAAGTCACTTTGGAACATTGCCAACTCAAATGGTTCTTCAATCCCTCCAAGGGGGTTTTTAAGCAAGTAAAGAAAATTAAGTGAAGAAAGAATCCTTCCATTTTTTTTTTCAGTTGGGCTTGGTCCATTCAGAATGATAAATGTAAGCTCAACCCAGGGCCACTTCTCTATAGATGTCCCAAGAAACTGATGGTTCCCTGCCACAAATTTCACAGAACTTTTAGGAGTATTTGTTAGCTTGTACATCCAGAAACGCTCTTGATCTCTTGGAAGCTGGCTCCTTGCCAACTTTCCTCATGTCCAATTAACCAGTTGACCACAGAGGTGTGCTTCCTCTCTCTGTATTGTCCTAGCTATAAAAAAAGTTCAACCATTACTTTGGGGACTTAAAAAATAACATCTTCCACATTGAGAAATATTGCTTTTACAACTCAAAATTGTTCTAAATGATGACAGAAAAAAGATAACTCTAAAGAGAAAGCAAGAAAGTAGATTTTAGAAATCTTTTGGTAGATGTGGTAAAGTTACTCATTTGATTTATTTAGACAACTTTCTGCTTTCATCCAAATAAATTAAGGGAAACATGAAAATATCTAGCATTTGACAATTCTCCATTTCAAAAAATAACCTTGAACAAGTGTAAAATCATAAACATAAAATAGAAGTTTGGGAGTAAACACTCCTCCCTTTCTTTATCCCTGAAGATTTTGGCCTTGTTTCCAACTTCACTGTTAAAAATACTGTGTCTCCAATAGCTAACTAAAGCTATGCAATATATTTTGTAGCAGGAAAGTAAAGGGGTTAAGTGCATGGGTTTTGGATTTAGCTAGCTCTGGATGTAATACCAATTGTTGCCATGTAATGTCCTCTATAACATAGGTATGGCAATGGTTTGTACCTTATGCTGTGTTTTGAGAATTAAATTCATATCACATACCAGATGTGTCAGATGCTGAAAAAAGTTTCTAAAAGTTTTTCCTTCCTCTATTTTTCCCTCTCTCCTCTTTCTTTCTCCTTCTGTCCTTCCCCAGAAGTATCATGTGTGGGACCAGGTTCCTCAACCCACCACTATGGACCAGTGATTTTCAAAATGCTCTGTTTATCAACCACATACATTTTGTTATTATAGTAAAACAAAATTTCTTCCTTTTCATGTACAGTTCCCTCCTTCTATCACTGCTGCTTCACCTCAGAAGTTTCTAGATAATTTTCTTTAGTTCTTCACTTCAAGTTCATTTACTAAGCTCCATTCTACATTGGGTCTTTGAGGGGTTGGAAATTTGTAAATAGCTTCTATTGCCCATTTAATTTGTGTCCCATTTAGTTTGTATTCCTGAAGTTGTTAACATCTTCTAGAATCTAAGTCCATGGCACACTCTGTAGCGATGGAACTCCCTTGAGCTTCCCCCCTTGCTGTCCCCTTTTCTCTCTCCATCTCTCTGCCAAAGTTCCTTGCCCCTTCCTAACTCTTTGTTCCACACCAAAAGCCCTACTTAGGTGGTTTTTTGTATTGTTCTCAGTTAAGTTCTCATCCACTGCTGTATGGGTCTAGGAAGCATTGGGGGAGGAGGAGCTTCTGAGTCAGAGGACAGAGAAAAGAGACAATGATCTTCAAAGTAAGTGACTTAAAAGTAGTCAATTATATGCTTACATTGTGAAAATTTCTGTTGCAATTTTCTATACTTGTTTACACTGCAAAATTTTTTCTCTATCTTTTTTATTTGCAGAGAGCACAAAAAAATCTCCTTTTACCTCATTTATAAGATGTTCCTCCAGGAAAGGGAAGAAAAGTGATCTTGTCACAATTATAATGGCATAGAAGCTTGCTCAATCTGAAAACACTCTTATGGAGCTTGTAATACGTTTTTTTCCTAGGATTACAGATATAGAACATCAGCATGGAATTTTTGGCATAGAAAAGATAAAAGTTTTGGTGTCTCTCTGACCATAATGCACCTGTCCAAAAAGTAAAAGATTCCATGCTTTGGAGGTTTCTTGCATTCTGAGATTAATCTGGCAACACTGGATTTTCAATTTCTCAAGGAAAAATTGAATGAGATTTAATAGTGGCTGCCTTTAGATAGACTTGACCTCCCTAGTTACCCACAGTCCCCACTACTCCCTATTGTGTTATGCCAGGTCTATATTATGATTTTTTTTTTTTTTACATTCCTATAAAGTCCTGTATACACATTTGAGTTTCTAAAACATAGGGTATGAGATATATTCATCTAGCTATATTTTCTTTTTTTTCCTCTTTTTTTTTTATTATTTATTCCTGAGAGAGAGAGAGAGAGAGAGAGAGAGAGAGAGAGGCAGAGACACAGGCAGAGGGAGAAGCAGACTCCATGCAGGGAGCCTGACATGGGACTGGATCCTGGGTCTCCAGTATCAGACCTCCCAGGCCGAAGGCTGCACTAAACCGCTGAGCCACCGGGGCTGCCCTAGCCATATTTTCTATATCTCTTAGCCTTCTAACTTTCAAAACTGAAACCAATTATGTCCACTTCCTTTGTACATCTAGTCCTAGAAATAGTATATTGCTGATCTAGCATTAAATTCATCCTGTTGTTTTTAATACCACTTCCTGGGGTTGAGGGACCAAGGATACAGTAGGTCCCAGATGCAAATGTAGTTAATTAGTCTAAGTTCTTAAATGAAGCTATTTAGGAAAAACCACATTTCTTTTCTACTGAGATGTTCCAGCCTGTTTTATGCTTTCACCGTGATCACAATACTCTGTCGCTTTATAGGCATGCCTGAGTCAGTGTTAGAGGCTGGCTTCCCAAGGCTTCATTACAGTTTGCCCTGAGATCTACCATTTCCTCAGGTCTTCACCACTTAATAGTGTACAAATCTCTACTTCTACATTACCAACTACTCTTCTTTCCAATCTGAGAGAAATTCCCTTTCTCTTTACCCTCAAAAGACACTCATTTTCCTCAGTATTTGTGGGATACTAAGTATTGTCTCTAAGTGTGTTCTTTTTTTTTTTTTAAAGATTTTTTTTTTAAATTCATCCATGATAGACATAGTGAGGGAGAGAGAGAGAGAGAGAGAAAGAGAGAGAGAGAGAGAGAAAGAGAGAGAGGCAGAGACACAGGCAGAAGGAGAAGCAGGCTCCATGCCGGAAGCCCCACGTGGGACTCTATCTCGGGACTCCAGGATCGCGCCCTGGGCCAAAGGCAGGCACTAAACTGCTGAGCCACCCAGGGACACCTGTGTTCTTCTCTGTTCTTTCTAATAAAAATCTCTGAAGTGAAAAAAATAAATATATAAATGAATGCTAATGTCCCAGCTAGCCACTTGAAACAAGAGAAAGGATGAGAACATACACAAATCAGTACTTTGATAAGGACCACAACCATTCTTTGTTACCCTGCTGAGCATTAGCCCCAGCCTAATCATTCTGGGACTGTCTGGAACTTGTCATCCGATGACTGTTCTTTGGTTCTAGAGCCATGTAGCGGTTCTGGTATCATGGTAGGCAAGGTGGAAGAGGGCTGCATATTTGGCTAGTGCTCTGTCACATTATACATTACATCACATGGGGATAAAAATGTTTTTAGACTATTTTGCGCTGTCTCCTTTAGGAAATCAAAGATATGGACTGATTATATCCCTGAGAATTTTTTCTCCTAAGCTGGTATTATTCTGAAGGGTAGATTTCATGGTTTAGAGCGATATTCTGCATGAAAAATTACATGTAATATTTCAGAATTAAAACAAGTCTCAGAAAAGAGCCAGGATATCTGAGGGGTCCTTAGGAGAAATCATAGTAGTTGGAATATGAGTAGGAGTATTTATCCTTTATGAATTAATCAGCACTTCTGAGGGGAGATGTTTGAGGATTTCCCCTTCCCAAGGTAAGTTATAAACCATGAGTTGTACCTATAGTATCATTTCCTTTGGCTTTCTCACCATTCCCCTACTATATGAGTTTATGTACACACACGCACTCCACCAGTTATTTGGACATATTCATGTGAGCATACTTGTGGTCTCTCTGCTGGACAAAATACTGAGACTTAGCAAGAGGTGTCAACTGCAAATGCAAAGATTTTGCATTTCTAGATTTACATAATTTGCAATTTACAGTGAGAGCTGAGAAGAACTGGTTCTTCACTCATCCCATAATTGGATCTTTTTGGTGTTCATTTTTTGGTAGCAATAGTTCCTTTTAATCTTGACTTTATTGGACAATTGTGTCCTGACAGGCTGCTTTCCTTATAGATAGCGTCTATGAAGTGCTGCTTGGACATTCCTGAGGGGGTGAAAATCATTAAGCCTGTCATCAAATGATTTGCTGGCTTTAGGAGAGTCTCCACATGTTTGAGAGATACCACATAATCCAACTGGGCAGGGGCTTTGTGCACTCAAACTCTATTTTTCTAGTACTAGTACAAGATCTGATAGATGGCAGGCTCTGGGCAAACGTATCTTGAGAAATGACCAAAATGAGTGAGAATTGAATAAGCCTGGTTGCTCACTTTTAATGATGAAGTGGAAAGAACTTAAAAGGTTTTGGGGATGAGACCAGCCTGGGTAGGAATCCAAGTTCTTCCACTTTCATAGGCAAGATACTTATTCTTTCTGATCTTGAGTCTCTTTTACTTGAGGAATATGATAAGGGTTAAGTGAGTATTAAATTTGTACAAAGCTTAGTATAATGTCTCCAGCCAGATATATATTGAATGTTAAATGAATGAGCATATAATGTTTATCCTGTTTTCATGATTGAGGCCGATTTCTAAATTAATTATCCTTCAGATAGAATATCTAACCTAAGAGAACATTTAGTAACTACCGTGAAGTTTTATATATAATAGAATTTGTGTTATATATGCTGATTATTCTAGTGATGATAATTAACAAAAGCAACAATAGTATCTACTGTTGATATATTACTTACCATGCATGTATATTGTATGGTGCTAAGGACTTCTCATGGGTTATTACATTTCATCTTTACAACAGCCCTATGAGTGAAGTGCAATTATATCTGCATGGTCATATACCTAATATGTGACAAGTGTGAGCTCAAACTCAATTCTGCCCAATAGCAGGCCCAAGTTCTGAAGCTTTCCATTGCTTTTCATGAAAGCCAAGATTCTACAAACTAAGTCATACTAATAGATTATATATATGTACATATATATATACATATATATGCATGTATCTATATATATATTTCAAACCCAATGAAACTACACACACACATCCTTTTAAGTTTTATTTATATTTCTTAGTTCAAGAATTACACACTAGCCCACATTATTATATATTTACATGCTGAAACTGGCTGTAATAAGTTTAAATTCAAGAAAATAATTCTTATGTGCTACTCATTTATAATCCTCATTTGTTACTATCTCATGTATCCCAGAGATTTTAGTAGTCCTGTTTTTAGAAAGACATGAAAATAGATGCAATGATATTCACTTGTATTTTGCATTTTCTAGCCATTGGAAAATGTGCATTATGTGCATATTAAGAAAGGCTACAAGGTAATTAGTAAGGCTGATAATCACTACATTGTGAAGAAACTAGAATATCACTTTTTATAAAAGGACAATTCAGAACTGTGCAGGGACAATATTCATAACAGAACTATTTAAACACCCATGCAAATAAAATTTTTAAAATGTTATGGAATTTAAATCATTTGCAACTTTGTTTGAAATAATTAGCTTAAAATGATCAGGGTTGAACTCAAATTATTAACCTGAAAAGGAAAAGATACAAGCTGATGGAACTGTCAACTTGCTTCAGGTGGTACAAGGACACACACAATGGGCATCAGATTAGTGGACATTTGACAGGAGAAGGACATTTGGTTTTGAAAGTTAAAAACACAAAGTTCTGTTTGTCATCATTTTGGATCGTATTTATCTTTATCACAAAAGAACTTTTCAAAGCAAATTAAAATCTGATGTCACAAATTTGCATGTATCCATAGAAATATTTTACTTCAGTTTCCAAATAACTAATAAATTATTTAAGGGTGTTGCTGCTTTTTTCTTTCTTAAGTGATTTTTTTTTTAGGGCAGTATCTTAATTAATGTTCTGTTGTTTCCTTACTAGTTTTTACAGTGTTCCTAGTATATTTGGAAATATTTTTTAAACCTTTGGTGTGAAGCAGTCTTTTTTTTTTTTTATATATTTTCCCCCATTTTTCCTTTTTTCTTTCCTTTTTTGTTTTTTAGTAATTCTGGAGTCTTTGGTTAAAAGGAATAATACTATCTAAGGACAAAATGCTATTATTAAAAAAAAAGTCTTGTGTGTATTTATGTGTAATAAATTTCTGGAATAGGTATGAATAATAAGCACTTTTATTTCCTGTAGTGCCATCAGTATAAACTGTTACTCTTTTAAAATTGAGATTTAAGTTACAACCTTTGGTTTCTTGAACTCAGACATATAAAAAACTCTACTAAGTTATCAATGATCACTTCTGCTTTTCCATTTCCATTTCTAAGGCTATCTCTTGGTTGTTACATTAACTACATAAACACTACAGCATTTCCCATAAAGGGGGTGAAAGTGGGAGTGAGTGAGCGGAAAGTGAAAGTGTGTTTGTGCGTGTGCATACTTGTGTGTGTGTGTGTGTGTGTGTGTAGCATTGAAACCCTTCTGTCTGGGATCCCAAACCATTTATGCAAAAGGGTGTTTAAATTACTCTGCTGGGGCACTGCAGTAACTGTACTTAGTAAAAAATAAATAAAAATTAAGAAAAAAAACAATTATTTGTATCTATTGACCATTTACAGCATGTTGAATTATTTACATAATATTATAACACATGAACTTAAGCCATAAACAGAATTAGCACGTTGCCTTACCATAAAATACAAATTAGAAGTTAAAAATATTTAAGAAATCTGTTTTAATATTTACACACGCTGAGTGAAAGTTATGATTGCTCACATTACATGGACTCTGTACACTTAGCAAAATGGCATGATTGCTACAGTTGAGAGTATTTGCCCTAACCAACATGGTGGGGTTCAGTTATTTTTTTTTTCCTCCTTCAAGGAGGAATTTTTTTTATCATTTTCTGAAGACTTCATTTGTTTTTAAATTACCAATAGACAATGTTATTTGTTTCCTCGAAAAAGAGAGCAAGTAGACAAGCAATGTGAGAACTAGTTAATTCCCGATGTTCTGAGGTACAGTACTATTGTAGTGTCAAACTGTGCAATGGTTCATAAGAACGGTAGGCATTGATCTGCTGATAGAGAAATGCTCAGTACCCTGTATTACTAGTTTCAATATGTTGATTTGTTCAGGTTGCCAATTAAAAATACTCATACACTGGTTTAATGAAAGAAATAAAACATATTAGCTTATTCCTTTTGTTTTCCAACATATGAATGCATATATATGTATGTATGTTTATATGGATCTATATATACACATATATACATGTAGATATGTTGTAAGACCTGTGATTTGTTGTTTTGTTGTTTTTGTTGTTGAATATGAATTTAATCATAAAATTGGAACACAGTTACCTATAGAAAATGGAAATTGTGTTAGTTGCCAATTTAATGCAGGCCTTGCTTAAAATGAACGTGATTCATTTTCCCACTGCATTCTGCTGAACTTTCTCTATGTGTTGTGCTTTTATAAGCTGACAGACTTTTTGTGTTCCTAATGCTAGAATGTAAAGTCTTTTGGTTCATAAACCATTTTTATTATTATTATTATTATTTTTACTTAGCACTGCTTTTGAAGACATGAGAAGAGAAAAGGTCTAGATGGCACTGCTTAAGTATTTTCCCCTGTTATTAAATTGCAGTAGAAAGGATTGTAACATTCCTTATGCAAACACATGATTATGTTGCATGAGTTTTCAATTCTGAAAATGCATTTCATACCTACTAGCAGTCATGTACAATATATATATACAGATTGAGATCAAAGGTTTCATTTAGACTGTGCATTTTAGAGTCAGAATTTGCCTATGAATTTCACAAAGATGAAAAACACCTTAATTGCTGGCTATCTGGTTGTTTCATAATCAAAAGAAAACTATATAGATTTATATATATATGTGTATAAAGTGATAGTAATACCATATCAGAATTGCCAAACACATTTTTGTGGTCCTTAAATTTAACCACTGGATATCAAGCTGACTGGTCTTCAAAGACTTAGGAAATCTAGCACCCCTCCCCGACCCGCCCTCAATTTGGAGACTACAGTCCAATTCAATCACAGTAAAAATATAGTAAAAAATAAATTCTACATCTACTATTATCTCTGGGCAGGATGAGTCAGTCGTTTCTACCTACATGGTTATTGAATGCCAATATATGGATTTCGCTCTAGGGCATCTGTTTCAAGCTCCTGCCTTTCTCCTTTTTTCTGGTTTCCTCTTGCCACTGCGAGCAGAAATGAATCCCTGGTCATATGCTTTTGAGGCTCATGCTGCAAAGTTTCTTCTCTCACTTTGATCTAGATTACTATGTTGATCTCCCTGGACATCAAAATTTTGTTATAACCATAGTGACAATATCAAGGATTTTTATGGCTTTTATGATAATTGCAAATAAGAGCCCACTTCTAGACTTGGGCTCTGAGTTGTGTCTAGAAAAGCCTTTCCAGAATGGCATTTTGGAGTTGTGCACCTGAGTTATCGATATGCTCCTTCCTGTTATATGCTACTCAAACTTTAACCCCTGGCGACAAGGGACAGGCACTTTAATTAGTGTGATGCCCCAAAATGATTGCCTAGGAGAAAGTGTGTTCCTGGAGAAGCTTGAGAAATTTCACTCTGGGTCTACGGGCAGAAACTTGGTTGGATTCTGCCCAAAGACCATTCTCAGAGGTGTTCAAGTGTATAATCAAAAAATAAAGGCCAGAGTTCCCTTTGCTGGTGAAGGAAAAAAAAATACCTCCCATCTTTGAGCAAATTTAGAAAGCTAAATGTGTTTAAACTTTTTTTCCCCTCTGTCTGAAAGTTGGACTAAGAGGGCAGCAGGACTCTATCATATTCCAAGCTGCGGAATTATTAGGGGGGAAAAAACGTACATTTAATCCACAGGCAAATACTTGCCTTGGTTACTATGCACAATTAGGGATGTTACTTTGATTGACAAATAAGTGTGTTTTTTTTTTTGTTTTTAAAATAGAAATAGCAAAGTCATCCTCCAAGAAAACATTCAATCAAATCAAACTTTAAGGAGAAATTAGTAATTCACTATTTTCTCCAAGAAAAAGCAAAATATGAACCTCACATTGATAGAAATAAAATATATTAGCTTATTCTCTTTCCTGTCTCACATATGAATGCATATGTCCAATTAGTATAGAAAAAAGCACACTGACATAATTCAAAAATTGAATAAAAACAATACATCATGCCTGCCTATCAGTTATATATTTTTCTGTAATATCAACTGAGGCTCATAACATTCATCATGTTAATGTGGCTTAGTTGCCATCCTATGCTACACTGCTTTTCATATTCTCTTTCATTAGGCCAATTGCAACATACACAATGAAAGCACCCTTAAAAAGTCAAACTCAACAAACCCACAAACTAACTCTACTTGTGCACATAACCCTTTAAGTATTGTTTGCTATGAAAAATACAAAGGTGAATTTCACTGCACATAAGGAAATGTAGTTCAATCAATCTCTTCAAAGCCTTACTTTGTCTGTCTCCTAAGAATATAATCAGGGTTTCAGAAACAAGAAAAGCTGGAAAGGACCATTAATCCTTTAAAGAAATGAACAAATCCTTCTTTTGAAATATCCTATTAAATTTAGAAATAAACTTACAGGGAAATGTAGAGATGTCTGACATTGTCTGAGATCAACCTGTTTGCTAGCTTTGTCTGTGCTCTATATTAGTATTTGAATGACTCTCAATCTAACCTACATCTAATATACTTCTAATTTTGCTAACTTTTCTATTGTGGTTGTCTTTTGATTAGATAAATTATAAAAAACTTCTTTAGGTCTTCTATCAAAAGTTTGTGAATTTGGGGGGAGAAACTCTCTCAGTGGACCTTTTGCCATCATACAAAATATGTAAAGACCAGATGCTGTGTGGGGTTGATAAGAGTCATGCTGCTCGCTTGCTTTAATTTTGTTACAACAGTCACTTCTGGACTTTTCCACTCTGCTCTGGATTATTAACTCTTATTTTAACCACCTGGGAAATAGCTTTCTAGAACCATTTCTTGGCCACCATGCATGATAATATCCAGCAGTCTCTAGTTTCTAAATGTCAAAATGGAAGACGTCAGAGTTGACTCCCTATGCTCAAGCAGAGACTGGCCAAATTGGTTACCAAGTCTCTTTCTTCACTCTCCCTAACCTGTTTGAACTACATGAGAACCTTCTAGAATCCAGTGGGAATTATCTTCCCGTGACATTATCAACTTAATACGACGGGCATAGACCATCTTCAGTAAGCATGTTTGCATGGCATTGCAGATAATGTTTCATAAACACAGTGCCATATCAACAGCATGCCAATCTTAGAAATGAAGATGGGGAGTATCTGGATATGACCACTTCTCAGTGAAATGCCTGGCAATGCTACTGAGTCCTCTAAGAATGTTTTCTAAATAATTCCCCTCTATTTAGCCTGCATACTAAGCAGATAAAGTAGAACACTCAGACACAGTCTTGCCAACATGTGTACAAATCACTTGCATCCCAGCTGGAAAAGCACAAGGACCTTAGTGTATTCATTACTTAGCAGAAGCGACCCAAATGGTATGAAATGGACCACAGGATAGGCCAGCAACTAAGGTATTTTAGCATCACTTTTGTCCTGGATTGATGTGTTTTCCAAGTCCTACATCAGGCTGTACAACTGGTTTGAGGAGGAGTCTAGTCCTTGCTTCCCACAGGAGGCTATGTTTTAGTTCACATAATAAAGCCAATAAACGATGTTGAAGAAGGAAAAAACCACTGGGAAGAAAATGCGGGACCACCGATCAATGGCATTCACATCAGTCAAGTCGGGGATGGTGATTTTCAGTTGGGAAGCGCGTCTTCGCAGGCGGCTTTTCTTTTGTGCCACATGTCGTTCCAGGGCATTTCGGCCAAAACTGTGCCTGGGCAACCCGGCTTTCCGGTACTGGATGCTGGTGGCATCATAGGCCAGCATTGTGCTCCTGGGGTCTCCAAGTCCCATCACAGCCTCAGACGTGGCCATTTCGTTTTTTATCTCCAGAGTGCTCAGTAAGATGTTCTCATGGGGGTCCATCTGCAAGGGAGAAGAATTTAAAAAGACGTAGATTACAACAGTAAGCCTCTATTGGTGCTAATTATGTAAGGCACTACAATATGTGGTTTGGGTAGTAGTTATCAAAGTGGTTCTGAGAACTGGCTTTGAGGTTACATATTTAACAAGGATAACAAACAGATATAGCTCATATTTTGATTAAACCAGCACGGCTCCCAAATCAGTGTATCATTTAGAGCCAGTTGAGATCACTGAGGAGCATCAAGTTCTCTGAACCGAGAATATAGTTTGATCAAGGCTAGAGTCTCACAGTTTAACTATCTCATAAATATCTTCTAATAGGTATATTATTTCCCCTAATGGGTACATTTTTGGTGCTCAAAAATCAGGGGTACTCGGACATTCACCATTCTAATGATCTTCTTTCAGGGATCCTCACAATTACCAAGTTGTTTCAAAGTGGTCATTCATTCAAGAGATGAAGAAGGAAGAGGAGCATACTGGCTAGGTGTGTGGGTTTGGGAGCCAGGGGGCAAATCCTGGTTCTAAGTGAAGTGACACTGGGTGAATTCCTAATTTGAATGGTGGCTCCCTCACCATAAGCTAAATGAGTTTCAGTTTCTCCATCTATTAAATGGTATAATACAACCCTAGAGGATTTCTGTAATGACATCATGATATAAGAGACTGTTGCTGGTACCATTTTCATTGTTTCTACTCAGGGGCATATAGAAAACAGAAGGCATGATACTCTGTAAAGAATTTACAGTTCTGATACAAATATATGCAAAATTAAGCTTTGCTAGGTATGAAATAGTATTGAGGGATTAATTACTGAATTGTGCTCATAATAATAGCCTAATTACAGATGAATTTATGATAAAACTAGAACTAAAACACTAGATAATTTTTTAGATAACATTTTTTAAGCACTTGCTATTTATGCCAGAAACATTTTCATGTAACTTCATTTGATTATGCTTCTTAACAACCACACTTATACTGTATCACCTTAAATTTACTGTATTGATATAAATAGGGTAAAAGAAGAGTTTTGGACAATAGAAATTCAGGCATTATGTGACATGCCAAAATGCAACAGAACTCTGAACAACAAAGAACTTGAAAATTAACAACTGGACAAACTGTCCATGGTAGAGGGGTGAGTGGGGTGAGGGACTGGCTTGAGAGAAGAAGGAAGGAGGCAGGATTCAAGAAGAAGTCAGTGCAAACCTGGATATATACTAAGTGGGATTTTGAGCCCAGGGAATAGAATGAAGGAGGCCTCTAGATAGGGTGACCCTTTTCTCTCGTGGATGATTTCTTCTTGGCAAAGCTAAAAGTAAGGAATGAATACTGATGTCATTATACCTAAATATTAAATGACCATATATTTTTGTTTTGTTTTGTTAAGAAGGGAAGATTTTGTGTCTCATTTTTTAAAAGATATTATTTATTTGAGAGAAAGAGTGAGAGGGCACAAGCTGGGGGAATAGCAGAGGGAGAGGGAAAGGCAGGCTCCTGTGGGACTCCATCCCAGGGTCCCAAGATCATGATCTGAGCTAAAGGCAGATGCTTACCTAACTGAGCCACCCAGGCACCCAATGTGTCTTATTTTTAAGAGCCCTCAATTGCTACCGATAATAAAACCTAGATGCAACACATTATTATTAATAACAGAGTACATTTATTTAAAATAAAGGAAAATGGTCAATAGTAGATACTGGTGATATATGGAAGCAAGGGATATAACCAAACACTTAATTGGGAGATAAAATGGTCTGAGCTTCATGAATTATGCAGAAGGCAAAAAGAAGGCTGTTAAGATTATATACTAACAATTAGCTTTCAAATGTGGTTTAATGACCCTGTATTATAAATTCAAGTCTAAAATCTTTTGAGAAATACAAGCTATAAAGTATGCTAGAACCTAGTAATTGACCAATTAATCTCTGTCCACTGATTAGACATTCTGTATGTTTGGTTTATGGTAGTATTTTGTTTAGTGGACATATTAAACAAATATATTCTTTAAGTTAATTTTTAAAGTTTACAAGACTTGGAAATGAAACCCAATAAGTTTTGAAACACTTCTGTCAAGGAAGGGCCAGGTAATGGCTTTAGTCATAGAACCAATAGCCTTAGAGAAGAAAACAAATATTCAAAGGCTCATACCATGCACCAGGGCTTTGTGGAAATCATCTCCTGAATGCTCACAACCGTCTTTTGAAAAGGGATTCTTTTCTGGACTATAAGTGAAAGCGTTCACTAAATTTCAAAGTCACACACTTACTAAATGCTGGAGGTGGAACTCAAAACTTGATCATTAAAATGCACAGCTTGGGGAAGAGAAGTATAGCTTTACAACACTCAAGGAAAGTGAAGCTGATGGACATGGGGAACCTAGCACCGCTCATTATTTCAGACCTTGTACTTATTTTCTGTTCTGCTCTGGACTGTTAACTCTTACTTTAACTACCTAGAAAATAACTGATTAGCAAAATTCCTTTGGCCAGTATGCATAACAATGTTGAGGAGTCTCCTCCTCTCTAAGCACCAGGATATATACTTCTCTATTGAGTGACTGTATTAAGAGCACTTATGAATATCCATCAGGCCTGGCTGAGGTAAAAATACAAGTCAATAATAATAAGAATTATAAAAATAACAGGAGCAGTATACTCTTATTATGGAAATTTGTTCTAAATTGGATAATTTGTCTGATATTAGTGAGTTTGTTATCTACGAAATTCAAGATTTGTTAGATAATTCTTGAAGCTTCATTAACTACTTTTTTTATCAAAAATTAAAAGGAAATATCTATTGAAACTAATATGTGTCTGGCACTGTATCACAGCCACAGTGGTAAGGAAGATGGCCTTGCTTCCGGTCCCTGTGGCAATAACAGTCTCTAGAAAGAATATTGGACTTGGAATTAAAAAAACCAGAGTTCTGACTGCTCTGTTTGTTATTTTTGACCTTGAAAAAGTGATTTATTTATTTATTCATTTATTCATTCATTCATATTTTATTTATTTATAAAAAGAGACAGTGAGTGAGAGAGGTGCAGGGGTAGGAGGGAGAAAGACAAGAAGACTCCATACTGAGGGTAGAGCCCAAGGAGGGGCTCAATCCCAGGACCCTGAGCCTGAAACCAAGAGTCAGATGCTTAACTGGCTGAGCCGCCCAGGTGGCCCAGAAAAGTGATTTAATCCCTCCGAAGCTAGTTTTCTTCAATTATAAGAATATAATTTTGGGAGACTAATGGAGATGGATATGTGGATGGACTTGGGAAACCTAAGTGCTATGCAAGCTGATTGTCACGACAGGCTACAAATGCAGGGGATACATACCAGTGTCAGCGGGCTGGGAAAACACAGTAAATAGCTCTGCCTAAAAGACAGTGGAATAGATGTGGGTGATGAGCTTTCTGTAGGTAAGCCTAGCCATCTCAGCACTGCTGGAGATCTGCTCAGGCCGAAGTCAGGAGTTGTGGTGGTGGGTGAGGTGTACTGACATGTCCATCAGGTTATGAGGTGCTACTCCTCAAGGTCTTGCTATGTTAGGAGACTTCAGCCTCAAAATCTGACTGCCTGTATAGTCTCAACTAAGATTACTAATAAGCAAGGAATAAATTAACCTGAATTAAAGAACAAAATGCTTTTCCAGAAAACTCTAACTCTTTACCATGGAGCTATAAAGTGGAGAGGTATAAAATATAACCACTTTCATTTCTAATTTATTTTCCAATTAATAGTGATATGGAGGAGGCAGCTCAAGTAGGTTATGGTTTATTAGGCTGCACCTCAGAGTTAAGCCCTGAGACACTGCTCTGATTATTCCATCTTGTCTTTCCTTGAAATATCAGTTTTCTTAACATTTCCTCATGTCCTATCTAAAGCCTTCCAGAAAATGCCAAACTTTTTAACTTACCTCTTCAGAAACAAGCTGCATCCCTCCCTTGACACATCACAGCATCTGTTTCCTCAACTTACTTTAAATCACCAGTTCTGAGGATTTTTTGTTTTTGTTTTTCTGAAGTGTGCAGTCATGGCCTAATCAACACTTGGAACTGTGTGTTTTCTACCAAAATGGGGAATACAATGCAGAGTTTTCAAGTTCTAATTCTGGACTCAGCAATCCAGGTTTTGATTCTGGGCTGAACCATTCACTATCTTTGTGACCATGGGCATATCATTCAACCTCTCTGAGTTCATTTTTTTCATAGGTAAAGTGAGGGGAAATACCAACACCAGTCTCCTCAAGCTGTTTCAGGGGATTGAATAAGATAGCTCATGCAGACCATCCAGCCCAGCTTTGTACATAGTAAGCACTCAGAAAAATCACAATTGATCTCGCTCTTAAAAAGCAATAAATATTCATTAAATGAATACATTTAATCATAATTTAATAATAATGAATAATAAGGAACACAATAAATATTCATTAAATGAATACATCATTCTTTTTACTATCATTTTTTTAAATGTCATGTACTGCATGAACAAACCAGAGCTTTGAGTTCACCAGATTATTTAATTTTGCTTTGATTAGTGGCTTCTGTAAAGTGCTGAGAATGATGCTTAGTACAAAGTAAACACTAAATATGTTTTTGTTATAATACATAATCCATTTATTAAATATAATAAGTAAATCTAGACTGAGTTAATTCTGAATGTTGAGATGAGATGAGTAGAAGCTACCTTTTATTTCAAGGGTGGAGAAGGAGCTCAGTATTCACGGGATCACAGATCGTCCAGTATTCTCCTGACCACCAAGGAAAACAGCCCTGACATCAGGGTCAAAGAGGGAGATATCTCTAATTGATGGTGTGGCAGAGCAGAGAAAGGGCCAGTCTTGTCTCTCCTCTTGGCCCTTAAATCTTCCACCACAATGCTTGTCATTATGATCATCTGTTTGTCTGCCTCACCAGACTACCCTTCTTGGTAAAGGCAGAAACAAGATCTCACTGTTGTATCCCCAAGTACTTGGCCTGGTGCCTGGCATACAGTATGTTCAATAAGTAATGCTGATAGGATGGAATTAATTGTGTGACCCTTAGTAACTCAAACCCTTTATTAATCACCAATAAAGTAGGTTTTAGGGTACCTAGGTGGCTTAGCTGTTTAAGTGTCTGACTTTGGTTTTGACTCAGGTCATGATCTCAGAGTCCTGAGATGAAGGCCCACATTGGGTTCTGTGGTGCTCAGTGTAGGGTCTGCTTAAGATTCTCTCCCCCTCCTTCTTCCTACACCTCTGCTCATCTCTCTTTGTCTCAAATAAAAAAATTAAAATAAATAAATAAATAAATAAATAAATAAATAAATAAATAAAATTATTTTAAAAAGGCGGATTTAATTCTGCAACACCAGTCTGAAGATTGGAACTGCATGAGGCTACCTCTTGAGTTCCTTTCCTGTGCTAGGGCTTCTCCCTCTATTTATATAGGTCTCTTGCTGGAGCATCATGCTGAGGTACCTGGAATTTGGAAGCAGCGTTTCCCATAATTCCCTGGCCATTTACATGATGGATGCCTCATTCTTACCCCAGAGAAGAGAGCTTAGTGAATAGCAGCTAGAAGCCAGGGCTAGCCTCTTTCAGTTATTCCATTGGCCCTATGGGCCAGGTACTGATCTCATGCTCAGAAAATAAAGCACAGAGAAGTTAAGAAACCTAATACATGTTCAGGCAGTGAATTAGAGCAATAATTAGAATCTGATCTTTTTCAGTGTGTCATGTTGAGGCATAGAAGCAGCTCCCAAACCCATGTGTACTCTATAGCTCATAAAAGAGGACCCTCTCAGTGCATGGTAGGGGCAAGTCATCTGAAGGCTTGTAAAATTTTCCTTAATGAGGAATGAGTAAGGGTGCCTGCATCTAAATATTTCCCTAGAGATGACGGATGATGTAAAGTTCTGTTAACTGCAATGCTTTCATCTAAGTAGAGTAGACATCTGTGGTTTGACTATTCAGTCCTACCAGTGACAGTTTCTGTCTGGGAACCACCACTCTCAGTATCTTTTTGGTTTGATGGATAGTGTAGTCTGTGTCAGTGGTTTCCAAACTTGAACATGCATCAGAATCCCTTGGAAAACCTAATAAAACATAGAGGTCTTTGGGCTCCAGTCCCAGAGTTCCTGAGTCAGTAAGTCTGGAATATGGCTCAACAATCTGCATTTCTAACAAGCTCCCCGATGATACCCGGCTATGGGGCTAATGTTCACAGCTGGAAAACTATCGGTTTATTGGAAGCAGCAGAAGGGCATGACTTTAAATAAAGAAGCAGAGGACTTGAGACCTAAAGAAAAAGCTGAAGTTTTGATTACAGTCCACACTACCACATTAAAAAACAGCTTTCATAGGGAGAGAACATATGTGATCTCCATTTATGATTTTCTGGAGATAGGCATTAAATTAAAAGCTTTACACAGTTGTAATATTTAATCTTGGATGATAACTTTATGAGAAAGTTACTTCTAATATTCTCATGTTGAAAATGAGGAGATTGAGAATTTGGGGTAATAAGTGATCTGCCCAGAGTTGCACAGTTGGTATATAATGTCCTGGCTCTTCATCTGTTTGTTCCAACATTCCTACTTCTAATGATAAAATAAAACTGCATATCTTGAGACTTCCTTCAATTATGAGTTCTGTCTTGAAATGCCATTTCTATATCAGAGTGTATTTAGGTGCAGACGTTCCAAAAAATGGAAGGAATAGCAACTGTCATGTGATTTAGCTTATCTTTGACATTGGGTCTCCACACCAACCTTTCCAGCCTGACCCAGATATATTACCTAATGTCTTTTTCTTCACTTGAGCCTTGAAACACAAGAGAAAACACTAAACTGTTCTTTTTTTGATTAGGATATTAACAAGACCTTTAATCAGAAAGATCATGTAGCAATCTCTATTGCTCTGGGAAACCTAAGAAAATATTTATCAAATTTTCATGTCTTGGCATTTTTACTTATTCAAATAGCTGTGAGAAATTTGTTGGTAATAGTTAAAACAAGAAAGAGAGGGATGCCTGGGTGGCTCAGTGATTGAGCATCTGCCTTTGGCTCAGGTCGTGATCCTGGGGTCCTGGGATCGAGTCCTGCATCAGGCTCCCCATGGGGATCCTGCTTTTCCCTTTGGCTATGTCTCTGCCTCTCTCTCTGTGTCTATCATAATAAATAAATAAAATCTTAAAAAAGAAACAAAGAGAAGGAAGCAAAATTAAATGAAGGGAAAGAGAAGGAAGAGATAGACTAGCAAATAAACTGTCACTCTCTGGAGATAAATTGCCTTTGCAAGAGCTATGCTGAGGCCTTGCCTTAGTCCAAGCATCTATACTATTTGCTTTCTCATCTTCAACTTTCATTCACAAGTGTCCATTTCTGACAAGGGTTTTAGGAGGGGCCCTATTAAACAGGCCAGTGTGAATAAAGTCTCATGTTTCCCACTTAACAATACATCTGAAAATTTTGTTTTACCTGCAGTTCTTTTGCTTATCAATCAGAAAGGAAATGCTGAAACCCTGGGAAAGACACTGATTTATTTACTTTAGCACTCCAGAGCCTCCTATGAATGATCCTCTGTGAATAAGGCAGTTTGCACACTGATTGAATCAAATTCTTTTGGGTAGGAGGATGGACTTCTCTGCTGACTTATTCCCCAGACTGACCATGTGCCAATGGTTCAAACAAGGGTAAATTCATGTTAAACATTTGGATTCAGAGGTTTTATCTTCCTTTTTTCCATTCCTCATCCCCAATTTTTTTTTTCCCATCAAGAAACAGAACATGCTCTGGTTAACAATTTCATTTTGCTTAAAAGATATCATGTTAAACAATGATGAGTGGACCTTATTTTTATATAATTTGTTAGTTGCAGGTCTAGTTTTAGGTTTCTTGCTCCTTTTTCTGTACCTTTCCCAATGACAAGTGTATGCTCAGGAGGAAAGTCCTTGTCCTGTAATCTTATACCAAAAAACAAATCATATCCCTCAGCGGCCTAGCAGCATTGCATGCTTATCTTGGGAAGTGAGAAAGGCGCTATTTTAAATCCCAGTTCACCACTTATATAGTCAAGAGAAGAGTGAGAAATTGCAAAAATCCAAGAAATCCTAGCTCTGCAATTTCCAATTACTGTGACTAGTTGGATAGGAGATCTTGTTTTATCTTCCATGAAATGACACTGTGACCTGAGTAACTTCAAATGCTAAGGCAATGAACTGTTACCACCTGGGAATATCCAAAACACTCTTTCCAAAGGAAAAAACACTTAGAAACCAACTAATATGCATTTGGTATTCTAAGAGGTAAAAGAAAGTTCACCCAACCAGAATATGAAATGGAGGTTATAAGAGAGCAAGAAAAGGCTAGTATTCCACAACCAAAGTAAGTGGGGAATTAGTAATCAAACAAAATATGGAGTTAAGATCTGGGACATACATATAGGAAAATACTGCTGAACTACCCAGGTAGTTGCAGGAGGGTGATCTTTTTTTTTTTTTTTTAACAAAAACTGTAGGAAAAAAAAAAGCACTTATTTTTTAAATTCTGTCTTGAATCATGCTATGCTATCGTGAAGTGTGAAATCTCACAACCACATTATGAGGCTAGAGTTAGTCCTGTAACTCTTTCCTGTAGCTTAGTTTATTAAGTGGTAAAACAATTATTTAAATGTATGTTTGCAGATTCAAATCTTGCACTTTTTCTATTATTTTCACATGAGGAGAAGTAGTTATGGAAAGGATATGGGTAGCCCTAGTTATTGTTGTTTAGTTTTTCAATTTTTAATTTTTAATAGATCACGTGGGTGCGTATCTCAAGGTTTGCTGAGTAAACTGATTCCCTGTTAAGGAAATCCTACTCTATAGTCATCACAATGTCGAAAGATTCTGCTTCAGACACACACACAAAAATTCATCTGGCCAACGAGCTGAATGGGTGAATCAAGTGAGCTCAGTGAGGTTTTACATTATTATTTCAAATGATAGTGAAATTTTTAGAGGAAATAAGAAGTATACCTCAGGAGCAGAAAGAGAAGAATATGATTTTTCTCTCTAAAGGACCCCAGAAGATAAAGCTTTTATAAAAATAGTGATTAATACAGGATCATGAATGAGAAGATCTTCAGCAAGCAAAGCCATCAAGTGAGCTGATGTTCCTGCTCTTTCTTGGTCCTTCTCATATGCCCCTTTTAATACCCACAAGCAGACTGGAAAGGACACTGACTTCAGTGATGAGAACCAGTTCTAATCCTGGCTTGCTCTGGGTCCCAGTGTTTTTTCTTGCTCTGGGAAGTCTAGGTGGACTTAGGACAGCCTTTGCTAAGCCTCTCCACCAGGTTAAATCTTCCATTACCAACTGAGCGCTTATTTCCCCTTGAGAGCTAACATGTAAGCAGAGATTGTATCTTATTGCTTATGTATTCCTAAGGCTGACCACTACAGTTGATATAAAGTAAGTACTCAAAACTTGCTAAATGGAATTACTAGAGGGTTAGATGAAGCCTAGGATCACACATTCAAATCTGGCTAGGAAGATCATATAAAAGCAGGAAGCAGGTATAATGGAGAATAGGAAGAAGTTGGCCCTGTAGTGAACTAGACTAAAAAATACAGGCCTGCCTGAAGAACATTTAAATACAGATTTTTAAACATCATTAGAGTGGTCAAAATCACATCTAAGGGTTTATTTAGCCCATGGGCTGCTTTATCAGTGATAGTAGGTAAATTATATAAAAACTTTGCCTTTCAGTTCATTTAATCTATAATTACAACTTGCTTTATTGTGTTTTAAAAAATTATGGCATAACATAGGAATAATGCATAGGGAAAATTTGCCTAGCAAAAATCCAGTAGTCCTAGAGCTTCCTTTAAAACTGTGATCTAGATCTGTGCTAGTATTGTATTTGTTTTCCTAACCACATAGGGCTTTGCTGTGAAAAATTCTGCAGTCTCTCTGTTCTTGAACTTCCTAAACAGCCTTCCTAACTTTTTGTAATAATATTTGGATTGAGATGGAATGATGAATGCTAAATTTAGGGGAAATAAGACTACATTCAAATTGCTACATTTAATAATAAAGTAAAATTAATAAAATATATGTTGAATTGACTAATTTCTTTTGGAAGGTTGGTAGAGAGATCTGGGTTACTCTTCTTTTTTTTTATTTTTTAATTTTTATTTATTTATGATAGGAACACAGTGAGAGAGAGAGAGGCAGAGACACAGGCAGAGGGAGAAGCAGGCTCCATGCACCGGGAGCCTGATGTGGGATTCGATCCCGGATCTCCAGGATCGCGCCCTGGGCCAAAGGCAGGCGCCAAACCGCTGCGCCACCCAGGGATCCCTGGGTTGCTCTTCTTAATTTAATAAATAAAGCTACTAGTTTCAACTGAAGTTGAAAGTCAGGAGTCATTTTAATTGTATGGAAAAAATAGAAAAGAGTGGATCATACTGAAATTCCCTGAAGCAGGAAGAAGTGAAGGAAACTGTATTCACAATCTATTCATTTTAATGTACCTCTCTTCCATCCAAAGGAGGGACTTGCCTCAAATTACTATAGATCCCTAGGATGTGTGGAATGGAGTAAGGTTTAAAATGAGCTTACATAAGCCCAAGTCTTATTTTGATAAATTTCAGAGAGGTAGATGTGAGACTTTGTCCACCCAATCCTGATAACTCAAAGAAGTCTTAACATCTGGAAGAGAAGGTAAAGGTTTGTTTCAGTTCAACTTACATCTGAATAATTGACTCAAGTCTCAAGCTGGAAACAATTGATCTAATCTTTTTATTGGCTGGTTTGTACAACTCAAAGCATTATGGGTGATGGCAGGCTAAAGATTTTTATACACACCATGTAACTAGTAATTCACAATATCCCAATCCATTTTGAACAAATACCATAGAGGGCATTTGTTTTGGTTTCCTTCTGCAAGGCTGCAAACACGCCAATCAAGTGTTTCTAAAGCACAGGGATAGGGAAAGGGGAGAAATGGGTAAACTTTAGCAAAAGAGGAGCTATATTTTCCATCTGGGGCTTTCACATATTGCCAAAGGTGATAATAGTGCATTTTCCTAAGGGGGAAAAGGGGGGGCTTTCCTAGCTTCCAAAGCCCAGGACAGTGACTAAAAAATGTGGCAATCGATCAGGTCAAATTTCAAGACTTATTGGCATGTTATATTTGACTTAAAGATTGTGATTCATGGGATCCCTGGGTGGTGCAGCGGTTTAGCGCCTGCCTTTGGCCCAGGGTGCGATCCTGGAGACCCGGGATCGAATCCCACATCGGCTCCCGGTGCATGGAGCCTGCTTCTCCCTCTGCCTGTGTCTCTGCCTCTCTCTCTCTCTCTCTCTCTCTGTGACTATCGTAAATAAATAAATTTTAAAAAAAAGATTGTAATTCATAATTATCCTGGGTCATTGGTAGACCCATGGTTTTCTCTTGTTACTGGTTTTTGGAACCCAATTTTGTCCCTTAAGCTATGAAGAAGAGTTTGGGCATACAGAACCACCGAATGCTATTGCTTCATTTCTGTGTCACAGGGAAATTATTGTCTGCTTCTGTCTGTCATCTAGAAGCAAAGAAGTCAAGGTTTAGTTTCTGTCCTCCTTAGCCAAGGCACCAATGTTTTGATGCAGTTGAAAATATGATAGTTCCCTCCTCGGAAGATATTGACTCAAAAAGAGAATTAGCATACTTTAAACAAACAAACAAACAAACAAACAAACAAACAAAAACAAACCATCTAGACTATTATCAGCTTCACTTGCACGTATTAGAGACATGGACTTCCTCATTTACCTATTTACTTACTCCCTACCTTTACCTATGGCCTCCTATTGTTTTTCATTTAATTTGACTAAGCTGCCAGAAAGCTGATCTAATGCAGATCAGATAGGCATGATTCCAGTGAACATGTAGCAGCATATTCAGCTCCACAGAGATGCAGAGAACACAGCCAGTGACCTTTGCTTGTAGGGATTTAGAGTTTAGTTTGTTTCTTGATGGGCAGGGGGCAAGAAAATGGTGCTGAAATGAGTCTCTTGAACAGAGGTGGCTGGATGAGAGGGTACATGAATTCACAATGATTGTTGAATCCTACGAGTGGGAGTTGAGACACATACTTAGTACTAAACAGCACTGGATCTCGTAACTGTGCTTTAAAAAAATGCACCAGTGGAAAGTGACTCAGCAGTAATTAAAAAGTGCTATAGTCAAAATAACTTACAGTGTGTATTTGTAAGCAGGTACTCACTGTATACAACAAAAGCAAAATAACTGATGCTAAGAGCAGTATGATTACAGAACAAATGCCTCCATAACAGATAGGATTGACAAATATCTAATTATAACAAAAGTATTTATAAATTCCAGACAGTTTCTTAGTAGAACATCACTGCTACTGAATAATATGGAGCTGTCTGAATAGGACCACAGAATTTCTAACATTTGTGTCATCAATAATAGGGAGTAGGGAGATCCATATTCATCCTTTCTTACTCTTAGTATCTTGCATCTTTCACAGCTCAGTTCAAAAATATTCCTTCCATTTTTTAAGTCTTCCTTGATTATACCCTCTTTCAAGTCCTGATATATGTTCTCATAGCAATGAAGACATTTGCGTCACTGCCTTTATTTTCACTTATGTATTATTTTTATAGATGTTGAAAGTGTATCCTCCCTTTAAGATGCGGTCCCTGTGAGGGCAAGAAGCATGTTGGAAAGGGACTCCAGAAGTATCAGTTGATTTAACAGGTAATACTTGTAGTCAAGATTTAGTGGGTCTGTATACTATACTCCAGGTAGTTATAAACACTCTACATGGATGATGGCATGTATTCCTCACCACACTCCTTTGTCGTAGGTACTCTTGTTAACAATTTCCATTTTGTAGATAAGCCTGCTGAGACTCTAAAAATTTAAATCACTTGCACGAAATAACACAGTGAGTAAATATGGATCTGAGATTTGAACGCAGACAGTCCTACTTCAGCACACCACACTTAAGATTGATGATATACTAGGATTTATGTTCCCCTGAGAGAGTATGATTCCCTATTGTTTCAAGGGGGAGATATTTAGGAATATAAGCATGCACCATGCAGAGGAATGGTGATAAGAATGGGGCAGGAGCAGTGGGCAAATAAGAGATTATGGCCTGAGCTCAGAGATGGGGGGGGGGGGGATGAAATGTGGCACTGGGTCTTTATAAAGAGAGAGTTAGGTGTGTCAGACATAGGAAGAGAAAGAAAGGGAAAGGGAGAGAGGGAGGCCCCCTATGTCTACACAACATTATATTCAGTATGTGCCAAGTTAGATAGCTTGAGGGACTTCATCTTTTCCCTCTGGTTCTTTCCTGCTAACTTTGACTTTGACTTCATTTTAGGAAGAACCACTTTGTGAAATGAGAGGGACTCATGTTAGATTTTAAAGTAAGCTAGTACAAATATCCAAACTCTTTACCTGTAGACTGGAGGAACACTCAGGGTAAACCTGTAAGCATTCACCTTCTCTTGGGCTGAGTCATTAGTGGGCTCTGAAGTCACACTGCTTGGCATAGAAGCAGACTGGCTTAAAGAAAAGGTCACAAAGCTCTGTGATCTTGAGCAGGATATTTCACCTTTCTGAGCCTATTTTCTTAGCTGTAAAATAGGTAGAACAGTGTCTGCCTTATTGAGTGGTTGTGAGGATTAAGTAAGAGAATTCATATAAAGTACCTAGAACAGTGCCCCATATGATAAACTCACAGAGCAGTAACTTTGATTAGACAGTAAGTGGGTCAATGAATTGAACTCGTGTCACATCATAATCAGGACAGGTTTAGGATGATAAACCAATGTCCAACTTAAGACAGTCATGGAAGTGGTGGCAGAGGACCACACACAGCACCTGATCAATTACTCTTTAAGAGACAAATGAATGAAGCCATACACCTGTGCTACTACTCTCTGCTACAGCCCTTTGTCAGGGAGCTTCCTAGTTGGTTTTGGGCTGTGTGAGTCTTATAGTTTCAGTTGTCTGGGAAAGTGTCTAATGTTGAGACCTCCTTATTCACAGGCCTAAAAAAAAGAAACTGTGAATAATATTTTTTTCCTAATGCTTAATTTTGTTTGGTTCTTCATCCTTATAGTAGGCGAGAGGCAACTCAGTGTATTCCATTTTGTTGTTTGCCAACAGGATCAGTAAAATTTGGGGAATGGAAACCTTGCATCCATCAGCAAAACTACGTTTTCAGATTTTTTTACTGTTTTCTCTTACTTATGAGAAATATATCTCTCTCCAATTAAATGAATCTATAATGAGAGTTTCATTAAGATGATAAAGGTGATAAGAAATTACATTTTATAGATAATCTTTATGCAGCACTATTTTAGATTTCAGTGTAGATAAGAGCATATATAGAGTTAAGTCTTAAAGGCATGAGTTTTGAAATCAGCTTTGTATTCTCACTTCTCTACTGGGCCCTCCGTCAAGTTTCATAGCTTAGTTGAGTTCAGGTATCTCATCTTTAAGATGCAGTTATATCCCCTCATCTTGAAAAGAAAACCACATTACATGACGGTTTGTTTTAAGATTAAAATATTTAAGGAGCCTACCATCATGTCTGGCATACAGTTAGGTGTGTTACAACGGGTAACTGTGGGGCACCTGGGTGGCTCAGTGGTTGAGCATCTGCCCTTGGCTCAGGTCATGATCCCAGGGTCCTGGGATCAAGTCCTGCATCAGGCTCTCCATGGGGAGCCTGCTTCTCCCTCTGCCTATGTCTCTGCTTCTCTCTCTGTGTCTCTCATGAATAAATAAATAAAATCTTAAGAAAAACAGATAACTGCTACAATACTTACAACTTAACATTTCTCGGCTGGGAAAGAAAATGTAAATTCCTAAGTTTGCATAGGTAGGTAAAACTAATTCTTTATATTTCACCATCAGCACCTGCAGTGGGCTGTGGTTGTATCTATTCCACCCATTGTAACAATTGGAGAGACTGATCCTCTGTTTCAGATGTGGGCCTGACTGCTGTAAACCAGACTTGAAATTCCCTCTCCCCTTGCCAGGGTTGGTTCAGTAAAGGGAAGGCATAAATCAACGGAATCACTGAAAGAAGGAAAGGTTTGTTGGAAGCTTTTGGGTTAAAAAAAAAAGTCCCTATCTTTCCTTCTGGATATGAATGAAGAAACATGGAGCCTTTTCCTACTGGCAGCCCAGAACAAGAGATCACTGACAAGATTTTGGATGGCTGGGTTGATCTCTCTTGCTCTTGCTCTTTCTCTCTCTCTTTTACTGTCCCTCTCTCTCTCTCTCATTCTCTCACCCCATGCCTCTGTGCATGCTTTGTGCGGACCAAATACATTAAAGGTGGGTAGAAAATAAAAAAGGTATTAACAAAATTCAAAATAGTAATTTCAATAATTTCAGATTAAGTTACTTATGTTTTATCAAATGGCTTCATGTTTTCTATATCATTGCCTTCTATAATGTCAGAATAATTTCGAAAGGCCAGGCAAGGCCTTATCATCTCACAGATTAACAAAAGTAAGATACAGAGAAATTATTTTCCCAAAGTTGCAGAACTTTTCAGAGGCTGAGTTCGGCTCAGTGTCTTGGCTTCTTTAATCCAAATTGCACTCTAGCTTGCTCTGCCAATGATAGAACTGAGGAAAGATATTTTAAAACAGCTTCGTATGCAATCTGTGATTAAATTGTGCAACTCAGAAAGAGAAATCTAGGTATAGATTCTAGCTTTAGTTAGTCCCAGCTCTACCATTAACTAGGTTATATGATCCTGAGGAAGTTCCTGACATTTCTGGGTTTCAGTGTCTGCATATAAAAATGAGACATCACAAGAAAAAAATTTAAGTATATATGGTGATGGATGTTAACTGGACTTATAATTGACAATCATTTTGCAATATATACAAATAATAATCATTCTGTTGTATACCTTAAACTATTATAATGTTAGGTCAGTTGTACCTCAATTCTTTTTTAAAAAAAAGGAACTAAAAAATGCAACTACAAGTAAAAGGAAGTGTTAATTAAAAACAACAAAAAATTATTTTGAGGTGAAGTTTCCTATCCCGAAGTGTGAGGGAGGCACAAACCATGCAAATGGACCAGCTGGTCCCAGAGTCAACAGAACCATCAGTCTAGTTCCCAAGGCAGCAGCCACTAATCCTTCAGGGTTGGGACTAATTTATATTTCCTGGGCTAGCTCCTTGCTATTGAGTGTGGTCTAGAGATCAATAACTTTGGCATCACCAAGAAGTTTGTTAGAAGTGCAGAATCTCAAGCCTCATCCTAGACCTACAGAATAAGAATCTGCACTTCAGCAAGATATGTAGATAACTTTTAGGCACATTAAAGATTGAGAAGCACTGGTTTAGATCATCTCTCAGATCTCTTAAAGTTCTCAAAATCAATGACTGTAGGATTTTTTAAAAAAGGAATTTTTTTAAGGACCTTGGGTAGCTCTCAAGTCTGCTAAACCAGGTCTTCGATGTCTATATGGTAAAGGGTAGAGGAGTTCACTGGTAATTTTTTGTGCTCCCTTTTCAGAAGGCTGAATTAATCACAATCAAGGCACTAACTAAATCCCAGGGGAAGAGCGATCTGGAGAGGGAGATTAAATCTACTTCAACCAGTGCTCCCTGTACAGCTGGTTGCTGATAGCTTCTGTACATTTAGCCAATTACACGATGAATTACTCCAGGGAGAATTTGCCAAATGCGCCATTCAATCTCACAACCCAACCCTTGATGGGGGACTGCTATTATATGACACAGCCTTATTAAATGTCTCTCTGTTCCATTTTAACACCAAATGACTCTTGGCTCTGAGATCTGAAGATGATTGTAGATAGTAAATTATTAAACTTTATAAAACACAGGCTATAGGTTGTTAAGAAATGAAGAAAATTATGAATTTAGGGAGATAGGAAAGAACATCAAATTCTGATGCTTCGCTAAAGAATAAAATATAAGCTAGACTCTGTCAGATATTGAAAACCCTCAAATAATAGCAACAACAGCAACAACAATAATAATAACAGACCTGGATTCAAATTCCAGGTTTGCAAGTCACTAGCTGTGTGACTGAATATGTTATTTCTCTCTGGACCTCAGTTTTGTCATTGGTAGAATTTTAGAGAACTGTAAGAGCATCTAGTAACTGTTTCAAACTTTCACGAGCATCACGTTATTTGGATAACGTGCTAAAATTTAAATTCTTGGGTCATCAGAAATTCTGATTCAGTATCAGTAAATCCAAGAATGGACTGGGGTTCTGCATTTCTTAAAGTATGGGTGATTCTGATGTTATGGTCTGAGGATAATCCCCCACAAAAGGCTACTACGGGGCAGTGGATGGTAAAAAATTCAAATTAAGCATTTGTAAACTCTTGGTAAATGTTAGTTTTTTAGATATATTTGTAGTAGTTTAGAAGTGTTTTGCTCAATGTTACAGACTAGGTAAGAGCAGGGATGGAACAATTTTCAATGCAGAATGGTTTCCTGTTTATTAGTATTTGTCAGAGTACTTTGTTGAAAATTGCAAGGTATCAAAGAAGGAGGCAGATCAAATTATTGTGTATGGTCAAGTCAAGGAGTGAAAGGCAGTGCTGCACAATGGTCAGGTTATGCCACAGAATGGGAGTCTTTGTTATTTAATTTAATTGCTGTGTGCCCATGGGCTAGTCACTCTACCTCTCTGGGTATCAGTTTCTTCATTTATAAAATGATAAACTGGCCCATTTAATGTTCTTTCAAGGGTTAAAACTGTTTTTCTGTCATAGCCATGTATATCCTGGCAGGGCAGAACAGCTCCTTGCTCTTTTTTTTCCCCCTGAGATGGAATGTGCCTTTTACTCTGTGAAGCTTTTCTAGAACATGCATTTAAAGTTAACATCTCGGGACGCCTGGGTGGCTCAGTGGTTGAGCGTCTGCCTTTGACTCAGCACATGCTCCTGGAGACCTGGGATCGAGTCCCACATCGGGCTCTCTGTATGGAGCCTGCTTCTCCCTCTGCCTGTGTCTCTGCCTCTCGATCTGTGCCTCTCATGAATAAATAAATAAAATCTTAAAAAAATAAATACATCTCAGTAGCATGAAACCCAGCATGTATCATGTGTATGTACTGTGTATTATGCATCCTAATTTAAAAGAATATAATAGGGCAGCACACTCTTCCATCAGACTGACAGGGGCAGTGCTTCTGAATTTAGAAACAAATCTTGAGACATGGGAAAAGTCAGAGTTCTGCCTTTGCAATCCTCTTCCCTGTAGACATCAACTTTGAGGTTAGCCCTTAACAAATGCTTACTCTCCGTGTACTTCCTCATATTTCCTCCTGCAATTCTTAAAATTATCTTTTGAGGATAGAACAGTCAGCTCTATTTTACAAATGAGGAAACTGAGGCTCAGAGAGCTTTCTCAGGCTGACATTATCTAATAAGTGAGAATTATGGGGCTTAAACTCAGGACTGTTTCAAGTTCAAAACTGAGTAGGTTTGATGGATCAGGGTATGTCTGTGTTCTTAACAAGTGTGGTACTCTCCAAGAGCAATAATTTGATAAACTTGCTGAATGATCAACACATTTGTGACATTCCTTCTAAATCCGTGTCCCTTGTAAGAAAAGTTTAAGGCTATGCTGCAGCTGGCTGCGGTGATGGGAGCAATATGTATCTGAAAGACTCTCACAGAAAGGTGGCCCATGTTGTCAGCGTCAGGGGACCAACGTTCTTAACTGCTGAAGTCAATAACCCTCACCAGGGTGAGGAAATGTGAACTGCTCTAGAAAACAATATTCACTGTTGAGGACCCTTATTGCAGTGCATTCTCAGGGTGGCACCTGGATTAGCAGGCTTGTACTCCAGGATTCAGAGATGCTTACCCTGCTGTAGGGAGTCATAGTAGTATCTGGGACTCAGTGGAAGAAACTCAGATGGTATCTTTGAAACTGGCCCAGCTTCCAGAAATTTTCTGCAGCAGAGGCTAGTAGTACTATTGAGAGGCCAAGAGACAGCTGATTTATTGCTGAGAGAGATTTCAAAATTGTGTCAGGTTCCATTTTTTTTTTAATGTCTCCCTTGGTGCTCTTTGCCAAAATTAAACAAGCATCAAGCAATTCTGTAAACCTCTTCTCAGCAGAGGCCATAAAAAATTCCTAATTTCTTTAGGAACATAGGACTTGCTGGAGGTACTTTACTTATATTGTTTTTTTTAAACAATTTAATATTAATAGAAGGATAGTTAATAAAAATTTAATGCCAGTCCTCAATTCTCCATGCTACCCATGGAACACACAGCTTTCTATTTTTCAACAGTTCATAATGTTTCCAGAGTTTTCTCAGTAATAACCGTATTCACACTATGACTATTACTACATTTCCTAAAATCTGAGATTTTAACAACTGCAAAATACACCATTAATTTACTGGCAGGTTTTTATAAAGGAGAAAAGGAAAGAAATTAAATGTTTATGATAAGCAAGGTACTAACTTCAGGTAAGTATCATACTAAATTTCAGGACCTTTTCAAAAATGAAGCTTTGTCTTAAAATTGAAAACTATTGCATGTGTTTGCTTAAAGACTATGTTAATAATCCACAAGGTGTGCTTGACATCCAGTACTGATCTAACAACATGGTAGTGGTATATTAGGGGTATTATATTTCAAAATCTAGAATGGAATGGAGCACCTGAAGAGGCAAAGTATTGCTACTACTTTGAAAAACCACAAAGTGTTACATATATACTTTTTCTGTTGTTTGTTAAATTTTGTTTACTGGCAACATGGGCCCTCTGACTAAACAAATATGTTTTCTAAAATTAACTTCTTAAAAAAATAAATAAAATTAACTTCTTGGTTGTGATTCTCACTCTAGGAAAAAACCTAACTGAAAGGAAATGAGTCATATTTGGTAAATGTTGGCCTCCTTGTAGGACAGGAGGTAACCAGGTTCTCTGATTAAGAAGGGATTCAACAGAGAAACTGACCATGCAATGGGCAAGGCTATGGTAGTAAGATTCAAGGGCTTTCGTCCTGGAAATGTGTTTCTTCAGTGCATGCCTAGGTGTCTGTTCAATTTACTTATTTATAAAAATGGGAATTACATTTACCCTCTATGTATCTGGTTATTTTTGAGGTAATTAAATGAGCTATCACAGGAAGCACACTGAAAAAGTATAAATATTATACCAGGGCACAATATTATTATAATCTAAGGGACCTGCATGCTTGTCTACTTACCATCTTGTTTATAGCTTACTATTTAACTTACATTCTAATTTATCCAATATAAGAATTATATCTCATTTAGATGAGTTAATTTTAGAATAGCAGTTGGATTCATAGTACTTTTAGTTGTTCCTAACCCAGGAAATTGTTTTATAATATTTATCTCTATAGACATTTTTCCACAATTTTCCAAAAGGAAAGTTATTAAATAAAATGGTTTTTAACCACAGAGTATGATATGAACTCTGTATCAAAATGTTTATAAATTTTAAATTAATAACTATTGCTTGCAGAAATAAGTGATAGGAGGTTTAATCAAAAGGAAGCTATGGAAAAAAAAAGGAAGCTATGGGACTAATGAATTTTAGGCAAGAAGGCACAGTTAACATTCTAGAACTACATGATTTTTAAGATGGATAAGATCACGGCTTATTTTGCAGGACAGGTTGACTTCTTGGATATTACAAGTATGGCTTAAGTGTCAGAATTAAAACTTAAATTTTGAGTCTCTTGAATTTCAGCTTACTGTACTGAGTTTAGAAGATTAATTTTTTCCTGGGTAACTATATCTGCAGGGATCCATGGGCAGTGTTGCTATAGGTATGTCTAAGTTTGAAAAAAAGAGACAAAGATCTCTGTCTAACTGTATCACTGGTGACAACACCGACAAGAACGTTGGACAGTATGGGCTTGACTGCTCCTGAGGCACACCAGTTACTGTTCAGCACAGACCATTCTCCCTCTTTCTCTCTTCTTCCTTCCCTCTCCCTAGGATCCTTCCATCTTTCCTTCCTTCTTTTTCTTTCTGACAACAATAATTATTAGAATAGAATATAAGCAATAATTTTTAGAAATGTGTATGTCCTATTTATATGTAATTGGTTTATTCTGGTTAAGTGATATGTGAATTATTGGCAAGAGGAGGAATTTTATCTGTGTGTGGTTTGTGTCTGTATGAATGTGGTAGGTATGGTGAGTTAATGTGTGTGTTTGTGTGTGTAAGAAAGAGAGAATGTAATAAATGGATCATAGGATCATATTGGCAAATCAAGTGGGAATATGTATACATATACACACACTGTCTTAAAATTTAAAAGTAATATGCACTCATTGTAACACTTCAAACACTACAGAAAGACATAAAATGAAAAATGGAAGTGTTCTCTAATCCCATCCCACTCTCCAAATGTAACCACCGGGAAAATGGATTTTTAAAAATGTTATAATGCAATAACACTTGTGCTTTTGGTTTTATCCCTGGAAAAATAAAGTTGACCATTATCTTTCACTAACAATAATATATTATTCAAGATAGATTAAACGTAAAACATGAAACAATGAACTAAGTATGAAAATGAAAAAAAAAAACTTTCAGGAAAATTCATTGGATCTAACCTAGAGTTTCAAGAGGAATTTTTATCCGTTCCAGCAAACCCAGAAATTATAAAGTATAATTAATTAGACAATATAAAAATTGAAAACTTGTTATAGAATGAGTCAAAGCTTAGGGAAAATATCTGCAATGTACATATTAATAAATGGTTAGCATATTTATTATATTTAGAACTCTTGAAACTGAAAATAGAGTAGTGGATAAGAATAACCATAGGCAAGGGGCTCTTGGGTAGGTTGGTCAGTTAAGCCTCTGCCTTAGGCTCAAGTCATGATCTCAGGGTCTTAGGATGGAGCCCCGTTTTGGGTTCCCTGCTCAGTCGGGAGTCTGCTTGTCCCTCTGCCCCTCCCCCATGCTCGCTCTCTCTCTCTCTCTTAAATAAAATTGTTTTTTTAAAAAAGCATAGTAATAGGCAATTCAAAGGAAAGCTGATTCCAACACCACGTAAATATGTGAAAAGTTATTAAGTTACTTAAGAAATATGAAAAATACAAATTAAAATAAGAAAATACCCATAATAAATTGTGAAGAATAATCAATAATCAATACTGTTGAAGGGAAAATGAGAAAGAGAATCTGCTCATATAAAAGTACAGATAGCTGTAATAGGTGTATGAAAGAATGATCATAGGGACTTCTGGGTGGCTCAGTCAGTTAAACCTTTGCCTTTGCTTCAGGTCATGATCCTGGGGTCCTGGGTTGGAGCCCTGCTTCAAGCCCCCTGCTCAGCAAGGAGTCTGCTTGTCCCTCTGCTCCTCCCTCCTGCTCTTGTGCCCTCTCTCTCAATCAAACAAAAAAACATCTTAACAAAAATTATTATAAAACATTGGGATTGTTTTTCCTTTCAAAAAGTGGGATACAAAAGTGGGATTATTAAGTGAAAATAACCATGTGCTTTAAAAAACAATTAGTAATTAGAAAGAGGACAAAAAATTATGTTCCTTTGGAAAGAAAAGGTTTACTTGATAAGAATGGCAAAAGAAAAACAAAAATACAGAAATTAAACATGTTTACATGCTCAAATATATTATTCTTTTTTGGATTCTAGATTTCTTATCTTGTTTTACCTAATTCACGTTTATTAAAATATATATATGCATGATTTTCTGCTCTTTATGTATCTTTTCCTCTTTAAAAAATATTGAGCCCTTTGATTTATCTAGGATTTAATCCGCAGGAAGGGGTGGGTTAAGTGTATGGTATTACATTTAAATATTCCCAAATGGTCATCCAATTACTTGCTGTTTATTAAATAAATCACATGTTCCCAATGATATGAAATGATACTTTCATTAATAATTTAATTTTCTTATGTTCCTAAAGTCAATTTCTATGCTCTTTATTTAGATAGCACTGACTCAGTGCTATACTGCATTAATCACTTTGGTTTTACAATTCATTTAAACTTCTGGTAGAGCTATTCATTTCTTTTTTTTTTTTTCATTTTCCTGATTCTTCACATATATTTTTCTCCCCCAAATCTTTACAATTATTGTGTCAAATTTCTAAAACAAGCCAGTAAAGAATCAAAACTCCAAAGGAAGCCACTGGTCATCCAATGAGATTACACTAAACTCAGAATAATTTAGAAAAAAAATCGATTCTCTTCATATTACCTTTTTTTTTAAAAAAAATAAGTTTTTTAAACAAAGTTTTCTTTCATCAAAAACATTTTATTTGTAAAAGGGCTTTTTTCTTTCCTTCCAATATATTTTTTATAATTGTTCTGTATATAGAAAAGCTATGGAAACTTCCCTTTCTCCTTTCTCATATGGTTTTTACATGCTTCTCCCAGAATTTTTTTTTCATAAGAGTGAAATACTTTTCTTTCCTTTTCTAACGTTTCATATTTTCTCTCATGTAACTTCATTGGCTAATCATTTTTACAAAAACAAATAATAGTGTGATGCTAAGTATCCATTTCTTGTTCCTGTCTTTACTTTTCCACCCTAAAACAAAATGTCAGAGAGAGAGAGAGCTTTTGGTTAAATGAAGAGAAGTAAATAAACAGCAGGAAATATCTATCATTTCCCAATTTCCTAAGGGATTTTAAATTTATTTTATTTTTATTTTTTATTTTTTTTTATTTATGATAGTCACAGAGAGAGAAAGAGAGAGAGGCAGAGACATAGGCAGAGGGAGAAGCAAGCTCCATGCACCGGGAGCCCGATGTGGGATTCGATCCCGGGTCTCCAGGATCACGCCCTGGGCCAAAGGCAGGCGCCAAACCACTGCACCACCCAGGGATCCCGGGATTTTAAATTTATAACCAAAAATGAATGCTGAATTCAATAGATACCTTTGTATATCTCTTAGTAATCTATTGAAAGGATGCAAAAATTTTCACCTTTTCAATGTATTACTGTGGTACATAATATTATAATTTTATTTAGAAATGACAGCGTGGGGATCCCTGGGTGGCGCAGCGGTTTAGTGCCTGCCTTTGGCCCAGGGCGCGATCCTGGAGACCCGGGATCGAATCCCACGTGGGGCTCCCGGTGCATGGAGCCTGCTTCTCCCTCTGCCTGTGTCTCTGCCTCTCTCTCTCTCTGTGTGACTATCATAAAAAAAAAAAAAAAAAAAAAAAAAAGAAATGACAGCGTGTGGTTATGTTGTAGTTTGCTTTTAATATTCTCTGGATTAAACTTGATATTTAAAGTTTCTTTTTCTTCACTGAAATACTCATTAATGAAGTGGATCCATAGTTTTTTTTTTCATTAATTTTTGTTTTTCCAGATATGGAAGTTTTGCTTGTAATGTTTGATAAGACGTACTGTTGAAGCCTTCTAGGCTGGAGTGGGGTTGTAATGTTTTGTCAGTTTTCTTAGTTTTATTTTTGGTAATTGCTCTGTTTTTGTTTTTTCTTTCTGTTAGGGTCAGTTTTGCTAATTCATATTTTTAAGAATGTCATGTATTTTATACACATTTTCTGAGATCCTTGCATAATTTTATTTTAATTTCACCTTTTAGAAAAACAATTGTGTTTTTAAAAAAATTTCTACTTTCCCTCCCTCTTTCCTTCTTTAATAAGTGTTCCCTCTTTTCCTTGATCAATTAGTTCCCTATTTCACTTGTATCTTAAAAAAATTGATTTATGGACAGCCCAGGTGGATCAGCGGTTTAGCACCGCCTTCAGCCCAGGGCGTGATCCTGAAGACCTGGGACTGAGTCCCACATCAGGCTCCCCCTGCTTCTCCCTCTGCCTATGTCTCTGCCTCTCTCTCTCTCTCTCTCTCTCTCTCTCTGTCGCTCATGAGTAAATAAATAAAAATATTTAAAAATTGATTTATTTGTACATTATTTTGACTTTCTATTTTAATTTATAATTGATCTTTATTAATTACTTCCTCCTGCTTCTTTTAGATATATTGCTGATCCTTTAACTTCTTGAATTGTACATTTAAATCACTTCTTAAAACTACTTGCTAGAAAGCTATAGCTTTCCAACTATTATTTTAACCACATCCTTTGGGATTAATTACATAGTATTTTAAATTGCCATTATTTTCTAGGTGTTCTTCAAATTAATTTTTATTGTATCTTTGACACATAAATTGTGTAAAAATGAGGTTATACAACTAATAAACTTTATTAAATACATTACTCAGGTAATGTTTTTGTCATTTTATCTTTTTGTTTCCTATCATTTTATTTGGATGTTATTTCAGGTTTAATTTTATGAATTATATATAAATTATTAATCAATGATAACACCTTCATTTTGGATTGCAATTATTATAAAATATCTCTCGTGAATTTTTTTACCTTCAATTCATCCTTATAATGTAATAATAGTCATAATATTAATATACTGAAAAGTAATAATATCCAGTCCTCAGTTATCCTCAGACTTGTATTTGCCTCATTTGTTTTTGCCTGTGACTTTACATAGAATATTTCTCAATACCTTTACTTTACAGGTGCCTCTTATATATAGTATTTTGTTGAGTTTAGTTGCTTGATTTAATCTTAGAATCTTATTCTTTTGACAGGCAAGTTGAAAAGGTGCTCTAGTTATAGCAGTTAAGACAAGATTGGTCTTACTTCTATCATCTAAATTTATGCTCTAAATTTGCTTTAAATTGCCCTTATCCTTATTTCTGACATCTAGCTTTAGCTGCTTTATCTGGATCTTTCTTTACTTTATTTCCTTCTTATTACCTAAGGTTTTTATACAATGAGTTGTCAGTTCATTATAAGGATCCTGATCCTCAAACTTCCATGCTTCAGTAGATACGACAAAGATCTGGGAGATAAAATGCAGATTCCTCTGCTGTCCCACTAAAGATTTTTATTGACAATGTCTCAGATGGAATCTACGTTTTAAGTGAGCACCCTAGGTGACCCTAACGTAGGCAGTCTATGGTATAACCCTTCAAGAAACACAGTTGTACTAATCTATGTTAATTTTAAACATATCCTTAATCTTCAACTTCTTGATTCATAAACTCTAAAGATAAAGAGTAAATGTCAAGTTCTTGTTATGAATTAGGAAACAAACACTTTCTTCCTCTTCAACAACATACATCCTGATTTATTCTTTTTATATAGTATTTAGTACTTCATTTTAAAAAATGCATTGACTTGGGACATCTGGGTGGCTCAGTGGCTGAGCGTCTGCCTTTGGCTCTGAGCATGATCCCGGGATCTGGGATGAGTCCCACATCTGCTCCCTGCGTGGAACCTGCTTTTCCCTCTGCCTATGTCTCTACCTTTCTCTGTGTGTCTCTTATGGATAAATAAATAAAATCTTAAAAAAATAAAAATAAATTGACTTATGTTTTATTCCGTAACTTTAATTTCTAGAACTGTATAGCTGTCTTTATTTCTGAATGCTAGCATACTAGCTTTTCCTATTCTAAAGTTCCTTACTTTGATTACCTTTAATTGGGGCTAGAATTTTAAAATAAGGTTTGTGGATGCTCTATTCACTAAGACCTTGGATACTGAGGATGGCTTATTTTCTTTTGCCTTTATTTATCAATAATATTCTTAGGTCACCTTTTTCCCCCCTCAGAACCCTGTAGCATTTTCCATTATTTTATAAAATTTAATATTGCTGTGGAGACCTAACTTTTTTTTTCCTTCCTTGTAGATCATTCACCATTTCTGCCTGGAAGTTTAGTAATGTCAGAAGGATATAATAAGGGGGTAATGAGATTATATAATTTTTACCTTGGAACCCAGTATATCCTTTTGGCTTACTGATTAATTTCATCACAGGTATGTATAAATATATAATGTCTAGCATATTAGTTAAGAGTGTAGCCTCTAGTCATATTTTCTGTTCAACTATTTCTTAGTTGTCTATCCTTAAGCAAGTTAATTACACTCTCTGGGTCTCAGTTCATCATCTATAAAATTATAATTATTACAACAAAGGATAATACAAGGACTATGTCATGGCATAATATATATGAAGTATCTAAAAACAAAAAAAAACATTCAGTAAGTATTCATTATTATAATCATTGACATCAGATTTTTTCTATTCCATTTTATTCCATTCCATCATTTAATGATGTTTAGTCTGCTGTACCTGTTTTACATATTCATTCTGTTTTTTTATAACTGATTTTTCTCCCTGCACTTCTCTCCATTTGGCATGATTTTTTTACAATCTGAATTCTGTGTTACTGCCTTGGTTTTTTGCCACACTTACTCTCTTTCTTACTGTTTTAGATTCAGTTACTAGTACCTAAAAGATCATATTGTCTTCATTTTTGCCTTCTTAATCACCTTCTAGCTTCTTGTTTGTCATCCCATCCTTGATCTTTTGTTTCATATTATCTTTCAATTTTTGGTGAGGGAAATTTTAATTTATCCTGAAATATATTTTTTCCAATAAGAGTTATTCTCAGTCTTCAGCATCCTGAGTTACTTTCTCTCTCTACCCAAGAAGAAAGACAGAGACACGGTCATTTATAGTTCTCTTGCAGAGCTACCATGCTGTTTCTGTGCTTAGATGCATCTAACGTGTCTCCCCATTTGCTCAAATATAGCTTGCATGGATTTGGCTGGGTTCTGCTTGCATGAATACTGGCCCTGCTTATGCCTCTCTGTCTCTCTGTAGAACTTCAGTTTGAGTTGAGTGTTAATTGTTTTTCTTTTGTTTTTCTATTGCTGTTTCACTTTCTATGGCTTTTGAACGGAGAAGATATAGGTTTTAGATTCTTCTACCTTCACTAACACTTTTCCAATTGGACACAGGCATCAGTTTTCTGTCTGTCATTTTAGGGGCTGAGTGAAACTGTGTGTGTTTGTGTGTGTGTGTGTGTCTGTGTCTGTGTCTGTGTACTGCCATGCTCTCATATGGTGCTGGTAGGTATGTAAACTATAGTAGAACTTTACTAGAGAACAACGTGGCAATCTGTATCACCATTTTAAAGACACGTACTATTTTTACCCAGAAATCCATCTTAAGCAATTTATCAAGAATTGATGGTGTACAAATATGTCAGCAATGTAGTGCTTAGAATTGTTTATAATGGAAAACCACTTGGAAACAATGAAAATATCTAACAATAGGTGCTCATTACATAAATTATGGTACATATACTAATAAAATATCTTATAGCTATTAAAATGGTATATATTATATTTGAAGATACAAAAAAGCAAGTGGAAAATAGCAGTATACACATAGCAGAGCAAAGTCTTTAAATAGGGGTATGTCACTACCTATGAATAAAAGGCATTTTGACAATGATTACAACTGGGTGTGGAGGTACAGAAAGTTTTCATTGCCTTTTATACATTAAAAAATCATGAATTGGTTTTATAATTAGAAAAATAGTTATAGAACTAAGAAAAAATGAGAAAGATACACACTGTCTTCTACCATCTCCAGAAAAATAGTAGCTATTTATCAAGTGCTCTCTCTCTGGAATTACATAAGACCCTTAAAATAATTATCTCATTTAATACCCTCAGCAGCTCCAGGAGGCAGAAATTAGTATTTTTAGTTTCTAGTTGAGGAATCTGAAGGGTGGAAAGGTTAAACACATCTAATGCCACATAGCTCATAAAAGCCCATGCCTGAATGTAAACCCAGTTCAGTTTGATTCTAAAAGTCACCATTTTTCCAGTGGACCTTACTGCCTCTGAGGATTTTCACATGCATCTTGATGTTTTTACAGGCATATTTAATAGCTAGCTCACTTTTCAAACTTTTGAGTAAGTCCTTATTTCATACACTAAATTTGAACTTAAAAGAGAACTCAAAAGACAGAATAAAGACATACCCAACAACAACAAAAAAAGCATAAAAGAAGATAACATTAAGATTCATATTTCAATGTAAATCATTGGACATTCTCTTTAACATAATGTTTTATGAAATAGGGTAAACTCTTACCCTTAACAAATGAGGATCTAAATCATGATATCAGAGAGTATCATTAACTTTTTGAAGCCATCAGTTGAAAAATTTAATGCACCTAAGAGGTGAATTTCCTTTGAAATATTCTCACAATCTGGAGATTTTCCTGAATTTTCATATAACTTTACCCAGTCACTGGAACAATCATGCAGTATACTTTGGTTTTGGTTTTGAAAAATATAACATTCTTCAATCGGTGTTATCACAAACCCAAATTCCAACTGTCAAACGTGTTTTCTTCTAAATGATTAGCATTCTACCTAGAATACTGCCCAACCAAATCGCTGTACTTCAATTTCAACAAGATAGCTAGACTTAAAAACAAGAACAGCAGCAACAACACAAATGAGATAGCCTAAGAGAACAGACATGGTAGGGGCTGGGTGTTTAGGGGACTAGGGCTAAACTAGTGATGCCAAAATTTCAAACATCTCTTCTCCTGGGATCTACCTAATACCATTTATCAGACTTTGTTACTATGCACACCATAGCCAAGTAAGTAAGTTAAAAGGCAGGTTAAAACACCAAAACAGAGTAGCAATTTAATAGATAAACCATACCTTTCTCCCACCCCATAGGCAATAAAAGTTTGGAATTGAGGAACCTTGAGTCAGAACAGTAACATTAGGGAGGAAAATGATACTCAGAGATTCAATAATAGTTTATCAAGCATCAAGTCCTCATAGGAAAGATTCACAAGCATTCACTATCATTCACTGCCTCACCAAGAAATAGAAAATTTAAAAATATGTAGTTGGATAAGTAGTGGATGATAAGGTAGAATGATGACAATTCTTCTCCAATGTGGAGGGAGATATGGAAGATTTGCCAATTAAGAATTGCAAACACGTAAGGATTCAGAAACTAAACTGTTAAGTATTAGACAAAAAAAAAGTTTTCTTTGGAATTCATTTAAGTCAAGAGCTATAACAAGGAATAATCTCAATTACTGCCTTTTACCTATCATTATAATAGTGCTGAGTCCATCAAGGTAATAGTTATTTGTAATCTATATACCAATAAAGCAACAAGGACTTGATGCAAACATAACATTCCTAGACATAAATTAATAATCTAGGACAGAAAATATAGGTCTCTAAGTTCTGAGCCAATCAACAGAAGGATGTATAATTCTCTATCTATCCCACTAGCCAAAAGAAACACAAGAAAACTAAGAAATGCCACGGCATATAATGACATTCTATCCTCTCAATACAAATGAAAAGGAATCTCAAAATATGATGCACTTGGTTTCTTTCTCGAGCACAATAATAATGACTGAGTGGAACACTGAAACTTAGGCTCATCACAGCTATATTAAAAACAAACAAACAGGAAAACCCCATTAGGGTCTCATGAAAATATTTAACTTATTTCCAAGTCTCTGTGGATATAATAAGTCCATTGGTTATCTGCAAAGACCCCATACATTATTTTACAGGGAACAGCTAAACAAATTGGCTCCAACAGAAATACAAATAAATGGATTAAAAACTGGCTATCTAACCGTATACAGAGAGAAATCGTAATTGGTAGTCCGTCTAGTTGGGGAGAGGTTTCCAGTTGGGTCCCACAAGGATCGATATTGGGTCCCATTTTGTTTAATATCTTTATAAAAAATCTGGAAGACAAAGTAGAGAATGTGCTAATTAAGTAGACTGATGCCACTAGATGAGGATTTGTGGTTAAAGTAAATTGGATATAGATAAATGCTATTGGTCTTTAGGAAGAGTAGAATTTTGAATTAGCTGTATTTTTTTTAAATGATCATTTAAAAAAATCTAATTCCAAGCACTAGAAATAAATAGATTTAAAAAGTTTTAGTGGCTTTGCATAACAAAAATTCAGGCATAATGGAAAAAGGCAATACAGAGATTCACAACACCTATGAATGTAGAATAAAGGATACTCCCCAAATGGAGATCTTTTGGCACAGCTTTATTTGGAAAATTGGTAGTTGTGGCTCCCTCAAAGCAATTAAGATATTGGAAGCTTTTCAGATATGTAGGAGTCAAGGTGCTGAAAAGGCAGAAGTAACAAATTCTCAAAGATAAATATATATAAATATAGTTAGCTATTGGCAGCAAAATAAACAATGAACAACATAAATCTTAAAAGAAAGGAGTATTGAAACGTAAAGGCATAAGCAAGAAAAGGAAGTGAAATTAATCAAGAGCAAATTCTATAAGGAAACACACACACATACACACACACAAATAGAAGAATGCAAGGGATAATAGGAAGAGCTCTCCTAATACTAGGGTAGAGAGAGAAAATATAAATATAAGTATATATATGTATATATATATATATTCATTAACAACTCCAGAAGACAGTTGGAAAAAAGTAGATCTTTTGTTGGTTTGAGGTTTACTGAAATTCCTTGGTATTCTACAACTTCATTTGCTACATGGAGACAATGAAAGTGATGCTGTTTGTTGGCCATGGACTCTCATGAGTAAACAGATTTTTTTTTCGGGTGAAGTCAACTGAATTGAATATATGGACTAACGTGGAATTAGCTTTTAAATTATATGTTATTTTTGTACTTCCTAGCATAGCAGAATGTATACCAGACTGGGAAATCCAGATCAATCTCAGAAATTTTCATTTTGTTATGCAAACTTGGATATTTTACTCTCCTTTAGAGCCTTAGTTTTCGCATCAATTACATGGCAAGATGAGAATTGTTTTAAGAGCTGCATATACTTTTGTTAAATTAAAAACACGGGAAACCAATACAGAGAAGAGATTGGAAAAATGTGGAAGTATGCCACTGAAGCTATAGTTGGCTTCCACCTGGCTAGCCTTCCCATTTTCATCCCTCCCTGACCTCAGGACAGAGCAAAGTTTAAAAATCACTTTAGATGATCTGACATGCTGCTTGCATCTCTAGGAAACTATCAAGGGAAGCTAAAAAGGTCAATCTCTCTCCTAGTGACTGATTTTTCTAGAGCATCTAACAATACTTAGCTGATTATATGTGCCCGAGCTTTTCGGGCGGGGGGGGGGGGGGGAAGAAAAAAAACAGAATTACAGTTGAAAAGAAGGGACATTCTTGATAAAAAAAAAAAGTAGAGTGGCATTATTCATGATGCCAACACAAAAGAAAGTGATGTGCAATCAGAGCCTTATGTAGATCTCTTTTAACTTTTCATGCTGGGATAAAAAAGAAACCATGGGAATCTGGAATGTGAGATGGTTACTTTTTTGCTTTAATCAAATCAGGATGGCTCTAAGTATTCTGGCCGAAGAAATGATAAAGTTTGTAGTTGGTTTGCTATAGACTTTATAGCTAACACTTGTTGAAAATTATTTCCTTGCATTGGCTTTAAAACTTCTAACATGAAACATTCCTCAATAGATAGTACTCTCTTTTAGGAATAGGACTGCACCATGTATGCTATATATTTACTGTGCAAAATATACAAAGAAGCTTTGGCAATATGTCTGGAGACTGTAAATTTTACTTTAAAAGTAAGAATTCCTATCATCTATAATATTTTAATATTTTATTAGTATTTACTACTTACTGTTTACTATATATTGAGGACTATGTTACCTTTCTATACATTATCAGAAGTAATCTTCATAATAACCTATGAGAGAAGAATTAACCCCATTTTTACAGATAAGGAAACTGAATGGTGAGAGTCTTTCTTGTTTGCTTATTTTGTTGTTTATTATGTATTATCACAAAACTGTAAATGGACGGTAAACACTGAAACTGACTAACTCCAAAATACTTGTTTAGAACCGTTGTATTAAATGGAAACTTCTGATGTCTTGATATTATACATCTTGATTAAAGAAAGTGGAGAAACCACTTGTGTTTAAGAGATTTAAGAACACAATAAGCATCCTGTATTTTTCAGGACCTCAGTTTCCTATATTTGAAACTAGAAGACTGGATTAGAGTAGGGTTTTTTAACCTCAGCCTTATCGATATTTGGGGCTGGATGTTATGAGGAGGCTGTTCAATGCACAGAAGGGTGTTTGGCAGCATCCGTGGCCTCTATTCACTACATACCAGTAGCAATCCCCTCCTCCCAGTTTTGACAATCCAAAGTATAGACATTGCCAAAGATCCTCTGGGGGAAAAATAGCTTGTATTTTGAGAACCATGTACTAGAAGAACTCTGGTATCTTTTTTGTTCTCTCATATTCTAGGCTCTGAATTGTGGATCCAACTTCAGCCAAGAAGATGGGCTTTACAGCACTGCAGGGTACTTGCCCAGTAAATCATTCTCTATCTGCATCTCAGTACATTGAATTTAAACTCTGAAGCTCTCCAGGTTCAGTCTACTATAAAACTGCCACTCTCCGGCTCTTAAATTTATCATTTAAATGCAAATTTGGATGAAAAAAATAGAGTAGATGAAAGTGAAAAGAGATCAGATGTTATCTTATTAAGTCAGCATTTCATTAGGCAATTGATTTAGACTCATTTCAAACTGCAGTCCTATGAGATAGTTTTGTTTGTTTGTTTATTTATTTATTTATTTATTTATTTATTTATCCAAAGCTACTATTTCAGAGAAATCATAGAATTGGTTTAAAAGGCGTTGTTTCATTTGACAGACTGAGAGGGCCATAATGCTAGCTTGGAACCTATTGACAGATTCTAATAAGTGAAACCTCAGGTACTGTAAAGAAATTGACAATTTTCTAGACCCATGGTTCATTAGCTTTCGAGGGCCATACTTAAAATTTACATTATTACAAATATCATCTCCCAGGGAAGGAGTGACTTTTCTTAGAGAAAAGTCCAAAAAAAAAAAAAAAAAAAAGGCCTATGGATATGTGAGAACATTAGTGATCTAGAAGCTTTCATTGGGTTTGCTCCAAATAAAATTCAACTGTAGAGATTATTTACAGTGTGCTATCCTTGGAATTCAATTGAAGTTAGAAATATTAAAATGTCAGTTAAATAATGATTGATATGGTTAATAATTCCAGATAGTTTAAAAGTATTACTGTTTTCCTAGTTTCATCACTATGATCTATTTTTTAAATTCAGCTCTATGCACTACTTTATAAGCATTATTTATGGCAGATATTAAAATAAGACCTTGTTTTTTGTCTAATATGAAGGATTTAAATTTCGACTATAGGAAAATACATATATAAATATACTTTTTAGTGCAGAAAGCTTGATAGAGGAAGCCAGGTGAAGTCACATTTGGCTAGTAAAGAGGGATAGATCCACTGGGATGGCTGTCAAACACCTCAAAATGGAGATTCTAAATCTTGGCTGCAAATTAGAACAACATTTGAAGAATTTATAAAAAATATGATGCCCAGGCATAATATAGTACATTCAATTAAGAATTTCTGGGAAAGGAACCCAGGCTTCAGTATTTGTTAATGCTCTCCTAGTGATTCAATTGGGTACTCAAGGTTTACAACCACTGCCTTAAAGACTAATCAGGGTTTACAATTGCATGGAAATCATTCTTTGACTATACGTAATTTAAGCAAGATGGTGTCTCTTATAGTCACGTGCTTCAGTGATTTTAAGTGGTATGCATGCAAGGCATTAAGTGATTATCTGTCACTGAAGGAGGAAACTATTCTTTTTCCCCTCCACTTGTCTTTCTACTCTTCTGATGACTTCAAAGAGGAAGACTTCTTTTGTTGTTTGTGTCTCTATTGTACATCTCTGTACTTGTTTATCTCCCTTTTAAATCAGAGAATGGGCTCAAGCTTGAGCCTTCATTTAGTATAGCCTAGAATTTAATAATGTCGTTTCATATTTCTTACTTAAGATTATCTTCCAGCAAGTAATATTGATTTAAGTGATATAAAATTTCCTTTTTTAATTAAAGTGAGTAAATATAAATAAATATAAAGTAAATAATAGTATACATTATACTCATATTTGGAAAATGTCACAAGGGTAGTTCTCAGATGACTATGGTTTGGGCAAACCTAGTGTTAAGTAAGGTAAGGGGTATCCAAAAGTTGTATCATGAGCTTTTGGCCCTAATTGTGCCTCCATCACTAATTAACTTTATGATTTTGGAAAAACTACCCATTCTCTTCCCTGGGCCTTGGTTTCCTCATTTGTCAAACAAGGCTATTAACCTATATTGCTGGCATTCTTCTATGAGTTTAACAAGCAAAGAGGGCTTGCCCTCTGAATTTACCTTGTTGACATCCAGGCGCATCTTCTCATTGTTGGCACTAGCAGCTTTCTCAGCTGCTTTCTTTTGGCGTTGGGGTCCCCTCCCAAAAAAGATGTAGTTGACCAAAGCATATTCCAGAAGGGCCATGAAAACAAAGACAAAGCACCCCATAAGGTACATGTCAATGGCCTTCACATAGGGAATTTTAGGGAGAGTCTCCCGTAGGTGGGTATTGATCGTGGTCATTGTAAGGACAGTTGTAATTCCTGAAAAAAATGGTAGAGTTAGAATAATAATGTTCCTGTTTCCTGGATACTTTCCTCGTAGTTAAAGTTAATTGTACTTGTTTACTCATTCATATATGCCACAAAATACTTACTGAGTACTGATTGCATACCTGCCCTGTGATAGGCCCTGGCGATACATTTAAATCATTAATTTACAGTAGCATTAATCACTCTGAAACTTTTCCTTTATTTATATTTTTATATTTATAGTTATATATCTTGTGAGGGGCTAGAGATGTGAATTAAAGGCTATGGTAGACATGTATGTTGGGTGAGCATTGATGATACAGAGAAGATCCTAGTTGAGTTTCATGACATGGCAGGATACAGGTGAGGAAGTGGAAATCTGGAACTGAGTCCTGAAGGATACATGGGGGATACCAAGCAACCAAGGACTGGAGGTTAAAGGTGTGGTAGAGAGAGCTTTTGTAAAGGGGTGCTTTGTGTGTGGGGGAGAAAGTACTTGGCCTATCAAAAGCATCTCAAGGAAGTCAGTGTCAGTACATTTTAGGATATGACAAGAAGCACAATGAGGAGAGTGAAGATTAAGTAAGGCTGCATAATGGAGAGCCATATATACAGAGCCTAATGGGGAGTCTGAACTTAAAACTGAAGGCAAAGTGGGGCCATTAACCAGCTTCAAGCAGGGAGGCATAGGGACAAATTGTGTTTAGGACAAACATTCTGGTACTAGTGTGGAGGACAGAAGGAAAGCATAAGAGATAGGAATAAAGAATATCAGCTAATAGTTTTCCAGAATAATCTAAGTAATAAAGAGAAAATAAATTAAATAATCATAATAGTACTGAAATCCATGAATACATTATACAAATGATATATACAAATGACTATAAAAATTTGGAGGCTGGAAATGATCAGTAACAGAGGCAGGTGTCTAGCCTTGAGGTTTCTGGATTGGGCAATTAGGCATGTAATGCACAGATAAAATAATATAGAAGCATTATGAATATGGGAAATGGCATACTGGATCAGGTTATAATTGTTCATCCCACTGAGTGGTCATTTCCAACAGTGAAGAGCAGTTTCCCTCTATAATTGGAGGGAAAGACAGAGAAAGGCCAGGTAAAAGCACTGGGAGTTCAGAGTCCTGAACTTGTCCCAGAGTATGACAAGTTCGACTTTTATAGCAAAATAATGATGTAAAAATAGAGCCCAGAGATCAAGATCACACAGATGGGAAACTGTAAAATCAACATTTGAATGGGTGTCTCTGACTCAGAAAGCTGAGTTAAGTTTCATTTCTATGATTTTTTGGGAGTATAAGTTTCCCACTTTAATTTTATCTCTTTAAAAAGAAAATAGTTTTTGTATTGTTTTTCTACATGCTCATAAAACAGCTACAGAAAAAATAAATTTGCACATCTGATTTTGAACAGGGCCAGAAAAACTCTGTTCTTGCTTTAGATCTAGGTGTCTTAGAGTTTTTGTATCTTTTCTAGAACATCAGCCATTTTGAAACATTTCCCAGTTTTGTTTATCTTTTCATTATTTCAACTAGATTACTCTGTTCAACATGTATATTATAAAACTAAAAATGCTGACTTTGCTTTTTATTTGTCTCATTTTAAGATATTTCTGACTCAAGTAATAAATTACTCAGATTAAAAACCATTTTACAAATTTCTTTTAAAAAAGTAAATAATTTATTATTATTCCTGTAATAGACATAAAATTGACAGTAGATTTTCACTTTGGAATAATATGATATTTACAAATTCCATTCATTACTTTATTCAGCAAATATTTACTGAACACCATTCATTGTGTGAAATATCACAGGTATAACAGAAGCAAAATTAGATATGGACCTTTCTTCAATGTATCTTTCAGTACCATGAAGAAAAAGGACAACACAAACCAAATAAATATGAATTATAACTGCAGTTGGTTTACAAAGGGAAGTTCTCTAGTATTTTAAAATAATATATCATAGATGACTAGACTCAATCCAGGAGGTTATTACTTCTTTCCATCTTGAACCACCACAATTTCACCTTAACACAGCAGCCAGAGTTATCCCTTTCAATCTGAAATCAAATCATGTCACCTCTTCACTCAATGACTCTCTAATTTCACTCAGAATAAAAGTAAAGCCTTTATCATGGCCCTGCAACTGCTTCAGAATCTTATAGTCCCCTCTCCCCAACTAATCTTGACCCTTGAATTCCCTCTTGCATTCTGGCCACCTCACTGACATCCTTGGCACTTTCCTCCATCAGGGCATTTGTAGTAGGCTGGGTTATTCCTATTCAGACATCTAAGTAACTCTGTCTTAAGTATTTGTTCCATTGATAGTTTCTGAATGAAGTTAACAATGATTATTATTATAAACTGTACCTCTTGGCATATCCAACTGCCCCTACATCTTGCTTATTTCCCTCTATAGACTTACTGTATTACCTAGTTCACATGTTAAACAAAATAAGTTTATTGTTTTTTTTTTACTGCTGGCACATCTTCCATAAGGGCACTGTTTTATCTCTAGTGCCTAGTAAATTTGGCACATAGTAGGTGTTCAACAAATATTTGTGGAATGAATAAATGAATGACTTCTCTAAGGAAGTGATGATTGAATTGAAATTTCAGTGGAGCAGTTAACAGCCCAACATTTTAAAGGGCTTAGTCAGAACTCAAAATAATAAAAATAGTGTAAAATATCATAATTTACTATATCTGGAGTTAGTAACATAAAAATGTTCATGAAATATAATTTATTCTCTTCCTCTGGTATTAAAAATAGAAAAAAATCAAGCACAAGATAAGCGGCGCTATGGATGATTTCCCAGTACTCTTACTTTGTTGTCTTCTGCCCTCTACCATGCTACTGCAAAATCTTAATAAGACTTTAGAAGTCTTTTTCCTCTCTGTTAGTTACATAATACATTTCCTTGTCTTCCACTCAGAGAGAAAAAAAAGAAAAGATGGAAGGAGCTCTACCAGGTAAGGAATTACTGATGCAAATTGAACAATTATCAAGTGATATTACATGAACTATGCTTCAATAAAAATATTAAACTGATGGGACTAATTTCATTACCAACTGCTATATGGTTAACTAATTTTGACATGAAAGAGTTTTAATTTGTATTTAATTGATTTAATGCTGAATTAGATAACCCAAAGTCTCACAGCCAAATTCTTGTAATGTGCATAGTCCAATCTTGCCACACATCATAAATACCAGGGTAAAGAAAGCATGCGAGTGGACATGCCTGCACATACACACACACATGAACACACAGAGTCACGCTCCATAAGCAGTTAGAAAATAGCCTACCTAATGCCACTCTTGCAGCTGATGCATCATAATTAATCCAGAAGGAGACCCAGGAGAGGATAGTGATCAGGATGGAAGGCATGTATGTTTGCAGAATAAAGTAACCAATGTTTCTCTTAAGCTTAAAGCTGAGGGACAACCTTGGATAGGAACCTAGAAAGGCAATTTTAGAACATCATCATTATCAATCAGTATTTATAGGGTATTTCCTTTTAAGGACCCTAAATCATTTGTTTATTTTCCTTAAATTCAATTTTAGCTCCTGGTGAAGCACACTTTTTCCTGCAAAAGTAGTCTGAGGACACTGGGCTTTTAATTAGCAAGAGTGACTCAGTGTTAAGTACACCCATGATGCCGTGTAATTAAAAGACTTTCAGATCTTCCATGTTCAGCCTCCAGCACTGGATCAAAGATACTCATTCTCTATAGCTATGAAGACAAGATAATTTGGAACAGCCCCATTGTTCCACCTCAGTGGTTTCTCAACAAGGCCATACTGTCAGATTTTTTGTTTTTGTATATAAGAATAAGGCTGCATAGTCTGGTCATATTTTGGAAGTTTCTTCACAAGCCATAGAATTCATTGTAAATCTGGGATCAATGTTAGGGCAACTCCCTAAAGTTTTGTGAAGGTTTTCGTGTATATGGATCATATTATTTTCTAATTCCATTGATTCTATCAAAGTTTTAAAGGGATTCCTAACTCATCAAAAAGTGGAGAATCCCTGTTTTCAAAGAATATTTGTGGGAGACAAAACTAAAGGATCAAATTCAGGATCAAATTCCTGAAGCTGGGTCCTTTGATTGTGATGACCTGGGGAACTACTCTTTAATAACTTTTTAAACAAGATACATAACTGAACATAGTCTTAGAACATAGAAAAGTCACAGTGATAAGTAGAGTCTGTTGGGAGTGATATTCTTCCTAATATTAAGAGAAAACCATCTAGCTATCTTGGGCTCAAGTAAATGTCATAATATTGAAGAAAGAATATTTTAAGTGTGAACTCATTTCTATAGTCTCAGGGATTCAAAGGACCTCAAATTTAGGAAAAGTTTCTGATAATTATTTTTTAAAGCTAGAGGCTACATTATATTCTTACTAAGTCATACAACTCTTACTTGAAGAAGTTTGCAGGGAAAGGAAGTGCCAGAGTCCTTAGCAGAAGTATGATTAAAAATGTATGGTTACAGTACTAGCTATTCCTGTGCCTGGGGAATTCATTCCAATAAGAACAACATAAAAAGAAATATTCCTGTGGGTTTATTGTTTTTTTCCCTTTAATGAGTATATAGCAAAGTATTACTTTCCTGAGCTTTTTTGTTAAAATTTTATGCTGACGAAACCAAATTTGACAACCTAAGACCTCAATGCTGGAAGAGTAACAGTGGAGAAAGCAGCAGCATAATCTATCTGAACATCTGGAAGGGCTTTTACCTCCAAAACAGAAGGTAAGACTACATAAAGAAATTCCTAACCCTTAAGGAAAATGTGGAATTCTTCTACCTTACTGCCTCTAGAGAATTTCATCATAGTCAGACTTGAGCGAACCATTACTCGGCTCTCCCCAGTATTTGTCAACAGGTTATTAGGAGTTCTGTCTTAATTTCTCTTTCTGTATTCTGTCTCTAACTATTAATTTATTCTTGGTAGATGAGCTTTGTTGGGGGTGCCTCCTGGGAAATAAATGTATGGGTCCCCAGTGAGCAGTGAGCTTGAGGAGGAACTGAAGGTTTTCAGTAAATCTAAATCTCTAGTCATCATCTTTCCCTGGGACTCTAATCATAATATAAGTGAACTTTTTTGACAAAATGTGCTCAAGCCCCTATGCCCTTACCCCTCTTCCCTGATACAAACCTGTGGAAAAAACAACCTTCTTGGTAATAAGTTTGTAATCCACAATAGAGAACTGTGGAAGTTCAATCTTCGTCACTCCTGTTACTGCGTTATCATCCCCACGCCAGTAAAACTCAATGTCGTCAGTGGTATATCCATCTGTAAAAAGAAGAACACACACACACATACACACATATATAGGTACACAAAACAACAAACAAAACAGAAAAAAATACTTATTTAAAAGATGAACTATGTTAATGATAACAGTCACAGCCAAAGGCTACTATGTTCAGTATCATGTTAGGTACCTGAAGTATATCACCACATTTGGTTTTTCCCAGAATCTCATTAGGGCAGTATAATTAGGCCCACAGGAAGCTACAAATGTTTACTGAAATTAATCGCTTGCAAGTAGGAAATAGTATATAGTTCTGACTTGCACCTTGGTTCATCTGATTATGAATCTCGTTTTCTCAAATATTGTCATATTATTACATGACCCTGGATGGTACCCTAGGAGAAGACCAAAGCAGAGAAAAATATAGCTGGAGTTATCAATGAAGTATTAAATGCTATCGAACTCCCCCATACAAAACTTTTGAATTATAATATATTTGGTTTCAAGTCAGAAGAGTAGCAATTATGAAGAAGTGAGTCATCATTTTTTAAATATTCATAGATATTATCTCCAAGTTTGATTTTGCAGCATATCTCAATTCCAAAAATATCCCCTTCAAATAACCCAGAACAGTAGTAATTCTCATAGTTTTAAGGAGTAAATACAAACATATTGTGTGCACTATAAATGCACAGTACATTTTGGAGACATGTTTCTACTTATTCAACAGTTTTTTATTGAGCACCTAGCATGCTCATCACTGCACAGCTGCTGGGATAGAGCTCTGTATAATAAAAATATGAAAAATATGCCCACCCTCCAAAGTCTCCCCTGCAAAGCACAAATTATATTTGTATATCATATACATGTCTTCAAAGAACTTTTGCATCTAGAGAGTTGAATGTTTACAAGTCTAGGAGGTAAGCAGGGCGGATATTACTTCCCAATTTAAAGCAAAAAAAAAAAAAAAAAAGCCAGTTAAAAAAGACTAGTTGTTGGCCTTCTGACATGTGGCAAGTTAGTGTAATACAGGACTAAAATATCAGTCCTTTCACTCTTAGCTCTTATAATATTCATTAAATCATATTTCTTCCAAAGAGAGCAAGTCAATATCCAAAAAGTGGAAATTGATTATTTTTCAAAGAATTACAGTGCTCTTGGTGCACCTGGGTGGCTCAGCAGGTTAAGTGTTTGCCTTCAGCTCAAGTTATGATCCCAGGGTCCCAGGATGGAACCTGGAGTCAGGCCTTTGCCCCTGCATCCACCCCCCTTCGTGTGTACTCTCTCTCTCTCGCTCGCTCACTCTCACTCGGCACTCTTTCTCCCTCTCTAAAATGAAATGAAATGAAATAAAATTAAATTAAAAAGAATTATACTGTTCTTGATTTGAGAACCTGTATCAAACATAGCACAGCTCAACGTCTTAACTTTGCCAGATATCTGCATTCCTCTTTGCTCATAAGAGCAGCCATCTTTATCTGATGCAGAAATACATATTTTTGGAAGAGTTCCTGAGAACTTGAACTTTTGGCTCCATATCTATAGGCTTTTAAATAATAGTTAATGATTTTTAAAAAGGCTTGTTTACTTGCAAACAAATCATAAGTTATATTATAATCAAAACTGTGGAGAGTTAATAGATTATACACCACCAGAATTTCATTATAATTTGAAGCCATTCTTTTAAATTTTTTTTTAATTTAAATTCAATTTGCCAACATATGGTATAACACCTAGTGCTCATCACATCATGTGCCCTCCTTAATGCCTGTCACCCAGGTACCCTCACTCACTTCATCTTCTGCAACCCTTTGTTTCCCAGATTTAGGAGTCTCTCATGGTTTGTCTTCCTCTGTAATCTTTCCCCACTAAGTTTCCTCTCCTTTCCTTATGGTCTCTTTCATTACTTTTTATATTCCTCATATGAGTGAAACTCTATGGTAATTGTCGTTCTCTGATTGACTTACTTCACTCTGCATAATACCCTCCAGTTTCATCCCCGTCAATATAAATGGTAAGTATTTATCCTTTCTGACAGCTGAGTAATATTCCATTGTGTGTGTGTATATATATATATATATATATATATATATATATATATATATGAATGAAAGAAGAATGAGAGTAAGTCAACTCTTACGTTTTCAAGAGAGAACACAATCTAAATTGGTGAAGAATGTGTTTCTAGTCCTCCACCTTCCTTACCTCAGTTTTTACCTTCCCTTGTTCATGATTACAGACCTTATCACAGAAGCTCCCCATAGGCAGACACATGGGAATATCTATGGTGTTTCAATACAGTTGTATAGGAGATGCCTAATAATTGCTTAACAGGTAAAAATATCATTATTGAATATAGACTTTTGTCCTAATGCCAGCTATTTGACATGGTGCTTGCTAGATAATACCTGGCAGAGGAGAGTCACTTGGGATATATACATGTGCGGATTTGGGTGATGGTTGCTCATCCAAATGCTTGGCATTGTGGAGGTATTCATAATGTTTATACTTCTGTCTCTTGCTTCCAATAAATATCTTCTGAGTGAATAAAAAAGTCACCCAATAGTAATAGAGCCCTTAAGAAAAATCCAAGGATTCATTATATATTTATCCTGATGTGATAGTTCAGCAAGTTGCTTAACCTTTCTCTGTCTTCCATTGTTTAATCTGTAAATTTTAACAACAACAACAGCTACTACATAGAATTGCTATGCAGGGAAAATGAATTGTTACTTATAAAATGCTTAGAACAGTACCTGATAGATGCTCAAAAAGGTTAGCTAATACTTTCTTTTCAAATAAAAATTATTTGAAAAGAAAAATGAATTCAAAGTTCATATTTAGTTGCATTTCACGTTGCTTCTATTTCATGAACACATGAGGAACTTGGACACAGAACCCTCCAACCTGTTTAGAAGTTGAAAGTGAAACATTTGAAGTTTATTTTGATGTCTAAGATGTTGGAATCTGACATAATGGAGCAGCACATTTTAATACTTCTTGGCTACTACCGATCTTTAAAATCCCAATCTTCTTGACTTCATTTTGGGTTAACCAAGGATAGAATGTTGCTAATAGAAAGCACATGTAGGCTCTTGCATCACTGATTTTTGAAGATGAAAGACCAATACTCCATGACAGTGCCAGAGTGGTCAAGTTCAAAAGCCAGCTCAATATACTGTGTAGGGTAAACTGAGAGCAGACCTAGTTTTTCTTCTTCTTCTTCCTCCTCTTCTTCCTCTTCCTTTTCTTGTTCTTCATCTTCTCTGAAGGAATATTTAATGGTATCTCAAAGTGATTGAAAAATTAAACACACGCAAATATATATGACCTAACTTTTATAGCTTTCCTAATAATAAAGAGTGAAAAATACTTAGATATCTTTTAAAAGATATCAGGAAAAGATGCAGTGGAGCTTCTCAATGTCTTGCAAATTAAATTTATCTTTTGTATTTTATTCATGGGATTCCAGAATCTGAGTCACTAAATTATATTGTATTGTTATCATTAAAAAAATAACCCACATAAATTCAGATGGCCTATGAATAAACCAAAATATAAATTTACTGGAATTTCCCTGAAGGAATTAAAATTGTATAAAAATGTTAAAGTTCTGATCAGGATGAATAAATACATAATTTTTTAAAAACGATTTTATTCATTTACTCATGAGAGACACAGAGAGAGAGGCAGAGACACAGACAGAGGGAGAGGCAGGCTCCATGCAGGAAGCCCGACATGGGACTTGATCCTGGAACTCCGGGATCATGTCCTGAGCCAAAGGCAGATGCTCAACTGCTGAGCCACCCAGGCATCCCAATAAATACATAAATTTAAAAATCTATGAGATATGAATGATAGATATGTTGTTTTATATTTTTTTAAAAGATTTTATTTATTTATGCATGAGAGACATAGAGAGAGAGGCAGAGACACAGAGGTAGAAGCAGGCTCCATGCAGGGAGCCCAACATGGGACTCCAATAGGGGATCTCACCCTGGGCTGAAGGCAGCACTAAACCACTGAGCCACCGGGGTTGCCCTCTTTTAAATATTAATAAAGATATGTACTATATGAGATCTAAGAAGCAAAAGTGCCATTTTAAAAACATTCATATAGTAATTGAATATTCTCACAATTGTGACATTATCCTATTATATAACAGGGCATTTTTTAAAAAAGTTATTTTTCTCTCTTTAGTGTCAGTCTGCTTATTTATTTTGTTTTCTCCTAAGTAAATATTTTATTTTAGAAGGATTTTACTGTGTAGGGAATATGAACCTATACCAAGATATTAAACAGTAAGGGTTGGTGAGAGCATTTAGAAGAAATTAACTGTCAATGCCACCAGTTTTTTTCCTAGTGAGAAATTAAAATGACTTACTGTTCTCTTGTTATTTATTTAAACTTTGTTCCCTAATAGGACTGTTAAACATTCTAGGGTAATTATTTATTTGCTGTCTCCCATTGTAGCCAAATAGCAATAGTAACATTGTAGTTGCTTTATAGATTTTATTTATTTATTTATTTATTTATTTGAGAGAGAACACATGCCCATGGAAGGCCATACATGGGGCGGGGAGGGGTAGGGAGACAGACAGAGAGAGAAGCAATCTTAAGGCAGCTTCACTCTGAGTGCAGAGCTGGAGGTAGGTCTCCATCTGAGATCATGATCTGAGCCAAAATCAAGAGTAGGGCACTTAACTTACTGAGCCTTCTGGGTGCCTCTGTAGTTGCTTTAAACTTAATTTTCAGTCATCATAACCAACTGGTGATGTCTGAGAATTATGGCCAGTGTTATTGGGACAATGCACTCTAGTCATGGATGATTTCAATTTTTTAAGAATTATTTTATCTAAAATTTTCTGCCCTTCTATGTATCTCTCACAGTACTTTAAAAGTAAAAATTATAGCATGCCATTCTCCTATTAGTATTTAAAATTTATGTGGTTGCTATTATCAGTATATTAGTAACTATTCTTAAAACTTAATTTATATTCTGAGGAATACTAATCCTGTGATATGCTTCATGGAAAAGGATCTACAGTAAATGTATTTGGGAGTACCTGAATATTTTGGGCAGCCTCTTGTTAGTCACAAACAACACAGTACAGTTTAGGATATCTCTCAATAAAGAAGATATTGGCTTAATATTACCCCTGGAATTTTCCTCACTTATTTGACCAGACACATTGTTTTTTCAGGATATAAAAAAGAATTTACACAGTATAATGGTTCCATAAAATGCTGAAGTTATTCACAGATTTTAGGGTGATTTAGTTATGTTTCCCCTAAAACAAGGTCAGTACTTGAGAAGGCACATAGTCCCTTGGGACCATATCTTGCTCTTTAGTGGATTAAATATATATTTTTCCTTCCAGAAGTTTCCAGAAGAAAAGAAAAAAAAACCATTTGTAATAGCAACAGAGATCAAATTGTTTTTTAAGGCAGACAAACATGGCAGGGAAGTAGCATGACCAAACATTCAAGGAAAGGAAACCCTTGTCACATGACTAACTCAGTGACCACAATTAGAAGTCTATCAGTCCACAATCAGAATGGACTACTCTCCACACAGACTCCTATATGTTGTGCAAAGGTGCAAGACTGAATACAATCAATGCTAATTAGTTGTGGGAATTTTTCAAGAGGGAGAAAGAGAAACTCACTTGTCAACTACAATTCTTCAAATTCAGCAATTAAAGTATTCCGAAGACACTCTGAGTGATTACTCTGACTCCTTAATTGCATCCTATTCTTTACTCTTCTCTTTAGATGGACTGCTAGACACAAATGTTCTGCTGTCAAATCATTTCTTGGCCTTGAAGCTCAAATTAATCAGTGTAGGGTAGGTCAGACTTGATTTCCAAGTGGCATCTTAGTAAGGAACACCATCAAGTCATGGCCTGGTGTTTAACCTACATCAAAGATAATTTATTTTTTTTTTTGTTATTAGCATTTTCAAATTCAAATATTTTTAAGAGGATAGGCAATAGATCATAATCAAGTAAAATGTTAGACTTTGTGCTCTAAAGATAATTTTTAGATTTCATTGCAAAATTCAGTATTTGTTTTCTTTGTATGGAAGCAGGGTGCTCTGTGGCTGTTCCTGCAAATGTAACTCCATGATATGTTTCTTAAACTTTCTTATGTTTGTAGAGTTCAAGAAATTAAGCTGATGGTTGAGAGAAACCAATAATAATAATAATAGCCACAACAACAGGAGCAACTGCCATTTCACAGCCCTTATATATTGGGCACTGCCTTAACTCTTTACATGGTTCTGTCTAGAACCATGTAAACTAGACTGAGTTATGGTTACCAGGATTCTTCCCCTCTACTCAACCGTGCTTCTTCCATATGCATGAGTCCTAAGTCCTGAGGTAACATGGAAGAAGCAGAGAACTCTTAGCTAAAAGGACAGGCCAGTGCTTCTCAAATGTAACACAAACAGAAATCACGGGAAATCTTGTTAAAATGAAATGTGAACTCGGATTAAGTGGGTGGAGCACAGGATTCCTTAGTTCTAATAAACATCCAGGGAGGGTAGATGGTGTTTCCCACATGGACTTACCTCTGCAGAATAAGTAATTAGGAGAACACTGCAGAGCAGATGGCATTTACTTTGCCATGGCAATCGGGCAAGGGATGTCCAGTATCTAGCCTGACCAAGAGATGAGCAATATATCTTCTGAACAAAAGTTTTATAGCTCCAAGGTTAAAATATTTTCTTCTAGCCTCTGTCTCTCTTATAAGAGATAAGAGGAGATGTTTCTCATGCTGTCTTTATCCAGAGACCTGGTTCTCTTCAATAAGCTCTGGCTTACAGTCACCAATAGCATAGAACAGAGAGATGGAGACAGCTCTTAAGGGTTTCTGCACATTTGTATTCACACCAGTTTTATTTGAATATTTAGGATGAAGAATAGTCCACTCTGGCATCAGATCTTTGTATCATTTGTTTATATTCTTCAATGGACAAGTCAACAGCCTTCAGGTTTCCCTCCTCCCTTCTTCTAATCTGTGCTACACATGCTGCTGTTATACTTCATTTAAAAACAGGTTGATATGTCATTTCTATGCCTTAAAAACCATAACAAAATAGAAAGCAAAAATGTGGAAAGAATTTCTTTATGGCCTTCTCAAATAGGCCCCGATTTAAAAGCAAATTATTCATTTAGACATTCAAAACTCTATCATGGAGCTTCTATATACCTCACAGCCTCATCTTCTGTAACACTTCTTCCTCTTCCAAAGCTCCCATCTTCTACCCATACTCATAATCCTTTGGCCTCCAGGCATTGGTTCAAGTTATTTCAGCTAACTGAAATATTTTCCTTACTCATACCAAATTTCTGTACAAGTTCAGGGCCAATCTCAACTTTCACCTTTCCCAAACTCCTTCTGTCTTTCCTTCCTGTTGTTTTCACAGCATTCTGCTTGAATTTCTACTCATATAGTTGTCACAGCCAGTTCTGCATCAGAGAGTTTGTGGATGTGTTGGTCTCAGCCAACAGGTGTAAGATTGCTGTACTGAACTGTCAACATGCTATCCCTTTAGCTGTGGTTCACCAGATCCCACTCCTGTGAGTGGAGTGATGAGCAGATGCTACTTACTGAATTGCAAGGTGGTAGGACTGCAAACTTGAGCATCATTAGTGACTTGGGACATTGAATTCCCATGCACCAGCCTTAGAGTCACTAAAAGAAAGGCAGTGCCATTGGTACCAGTCCATAAGAGGCAGCTGCTATTTCGAAGCAAAGGCCATTGAGTCAAAAGAAACCTGCTGGTGTTGCAGATTTTTAATACATATTATCATTCTTGGGTGAACAACAGAACAACAGTTTCTTGGAGTGGCATGACTCTGGTCATGACTCTGGTCATGACCTTCTCTGAGCTGACAGATTTTGAAAACCATGCTGCTGCAAGAGCCTCCAGAGGCAGCCAATACCTACAGTGAAAATAGAATAATGCTCCCCAGTGACAAAGGGATTTAGTCACATGGAAGAGTTTCTTAGCTGAACAGTGATAATGGAATACATTTAAATTAACAAGGCCAATTGGATGGCCTAGGAGATGTGCACAGCTGTGTAATAAAATGCCATCATGTGTTATACCAACCCATTTGCTTTCTCATAAGGGGTGGCAGAGAAAGTGAAGGCCTAGTTTACTGATGTTGGAAGTGGTCTGGGCCTCTTCATCATAATTAGCCCATTCTCTCACACACCTTCACAGTGTCAAGGGTCAGCTGGAGACTCACACATTGAAGGGTATCAGGCAGGATGATCTTGTAGAGGATTTTTTAGTCTGAATGACTGGCTGGTCTGTGAAATGGACTGTTAGCATGTGTCTCTTTTTTTAAGATTATTTATTTATTTATTCATGAAAGATACAGAGAGAGAGGCAGAGACATAGGCAGAGGGAGAAGCAGGCCCCATGTGGGAAACCCGATGAGGGACTTGATCCCAGGACCTCAGGATCGCAACCTGAGCCAAAGGCAGATGCTCAACCACTGAGCCACCCAGGCATCCCAGTATGTGTCTTGACTAGTAAGAAAAATTTTCACACTGCTCTTAAACTCCAGATATGAGCCCCCTTTTCTGTGCTTCCATAATATCCTGTATTAGCACTAAATAAGTTTAATTTAAATTATCTGGTAAGGAATCTTATCAAATACACTCTTCTCAATTGTGAGTTCTCATTCAAACAGTGAGCACACATTCTTCAAATTGATATCCATGGCTTGGAGTGGAAAGGTAGTAAATACCAGATATTAGTACATTTGCCAAGATGCACTGGAATTGTGTTTGGTGAGGAGATATGTGAACAGCAGGAGGGAGGCTTTGGGTACTCATGCATGCTAGCTGTTCTTATAAACATATATGCATAGTTAAATATGGCTGTTTTGTTTGGGGGAGTCAGAAATAATTCATTGAGGTGATCTACTGCAAGGGATTTTTAAAGTTGCTACTAGCTAACATTTTAAAATCATTTCCTGTGTGAAGCCACCATGTGCTTCACAAGCAGGATCTCATTTAATCCTTTTTATGCAAAAACTGTTATCCTCAGTTTATAGATGAAGGAACTACAATTTAAAGAGGTTAAGTGACTTGCTCAAATGTCAGAAATGGGAATTGAACTAAATTCCTCTCAATACCAGGGTCCAATTCCTCAATAACTCTATTTACCATCTCTGTTATTCAAAGTCCTATTTTCAAATTATTCTGTAATATCACAGTAATATATCCATAATCATCCTTCTTAATGTATCTATGCCTTTTTTGGCAATGCGACTTTGCAGCTCCTCCCAAGAAGAGGTAAAGTATTTCCCTACACCTTGAATCTGAGCTGCTTTTGACACTTGTTTTAATCAAAGAAGTAACACTGAGCCAGTCTGAGCTGGGCTAGTGAAGGTTTGGCAGCTTCCCCTCCCTGTCTTTTGGAATCCTGCTGTCATTCTGTGAAAGGCCTTGCCTAGCCTGTGGAGGAAGGCGGGACCTGTGGCCACTCACTGACATCACAGCAGTCAACTAGCCCCAAGCCTGTGCCTGAGAACCATGTGTGAGCCTGGCTCAGAGCCTCCCAGCTCACCTGTAGCTTCCTAAGCAATAATAAATGGTTTCTGTTTTAATCCACTAGGTTTGGGGGTATATTATGAATTAGTAAAAGCTAATAGAGGATACTAGGTTCTGTAGAAAATAGAAAAACATTTATATATATATATATATATGTATATATGTGTGTGTATATATATATATATATATATATATATACATACCTTCATTTGCAGGATAAAATTCATACAGCGAGGTATTGCTTCAGAGAATCTCCAGCTGGTTTTATAAACATTATAGGCTCAGCCATATGGCATAACCCAAATCAGGAGACCTACCTAGGTTCCTATCCCAGTGCTGCTACATACCAGCTGTAGAATTTTGCATACTGTATATAAACTGTATATTCTTTAGAACTCAGTTTTAATACCTAAAAAAGTAAGTGGTTCTAAAAAACAGTCCTCAAATTTTTGGCCTTAGAACCCTTTTATATTAAAAGAAAATATTGAGAACTCCCAAAAGCCTTTGTTTATGTCGGTTGTACCTATTAATATATGCTATGTTAGAAATTAAAACAGATATTTAAAAATATTTATTCATTAATTTATTTAAAAGAATAATGATCCTATTTATATATTAATATAAATGACATTTCTGTGAATAGTAGCTATATCTTACAAAACACAAAAACTGAGAAGACTGGCATTGTTTTGTAAATTTGTTTAATGGCTGGCCTAACAAGACAGCTGAATTCTCATATTTGCTTCTGCATTCAGAGGTTGTGATCATTTGTTTCATGGAGCCTTTGGAAAACATGACTGTACATTTTGAAATAATGAAAGTGTACAAACCCAATAAAGGCTTATTTTTATTATGAAGGGAACTTTAACTTTGAAGACATTCTGAAGAGGTCTCACCAACTTTCCAGTGGCCTTTTTTTTTTTTTTAATTAACTTTTATTGGTGTTCAATTTACCAACATACAGAAAAACACCCAGTGCTCATCCCGTCAAGTGTCCACCTCAGTGCCCGTCACCCATTCCCCTCCAACACCCGCCCTCCTCCCCTTCCACCACCCCTAGTTCGTTTCCCCGAGTTAGGAGTCTTTATGTTCTGTCTCCCTTCCTGATATTTCCCAACATTTCTTTTCCCTTCCTTTATATTCCCTTTCACTATTATTCATATTCCCCAAATGAATGAGAACATACACTGTTTGTCCTTCTCCGATTGACTTATTTCACTCAGCATAATACCCTCCAGTTCCATCCACGTCGAAGCAAATGGTGGGTATTTGTCGTTTCTAATGGCTGAGTAATATTCCATTGTATACATAAACCACATCTTCTTTATCCATTCATCTTTCGATGGACACCGAGGCTCCTTCCACAGTTTGGCTATTGTGGCCATTGCTGATAGAAACATTGGGGTGCAGGTGTCCCGACGTTCCAGTGGCCTTGTAGATCACACTTTGGGTCATTGTTTTAGAGGATCTCTAATCTGAGATTTGGTTAAATTTAAGGATAGCTCCAAATAATTCATTTTAATTTAAATTATTAAGAACTACCCAAAACTAGCAACTTTGTTTCCTATTTTAGTAGGGAAAAGGGACCTCGAAAGATCATTTTTATTTCTTAGACTAAGTGTGTGTGTGTGTGTGTGTGTGTGCATGATTCTTGAATTTAAATGTAAATCATTTGGTTCTTCAGTGCAGTGAAATACTTGTGTATTTTTTTTTTAAGGAGTTAATGCATTTGTATACAATTGAAACGATTGTCCATCCATATCAGACCATCGATTTGGTGGAAATTGTACATATGTGAATGCAGTGAATTGCCAATTCTCATTTGGTCTCTAAATACCTATGCAGATTATTTCATATAAAGAAGACCCTGAAAGTGACATCATTAGTGCAAGCCAAGCATTTAACATTTGGAGCTTCTAACATGGAATAAAACATTTTCATCTTAAAAAATAGAATTGTTAAGAAAACAGCTAATGTAATACCTAAAGCCTTGACCAATGTTGATGCAAATCTGCACTTTTCTAAACTATTGATTATACACCTAGCTTGTGAATAAAATCATTCCTTAAATATAATTTTTTAAATGTTGACACCAAAGATGAAATATAGGACATGTATAAGATGCTTAAAACTAAATAGTCATCAAGATATGACCCAAATTCAGCCAGGCTAAGTGTAGCCTCCTTATATCTCTATAGTTTTGTTGTTGTTGTTGTTCCAAGCTGAATAGAGAATTAGCTTACTGTGGTGATTTTAATAAAATGTCCACAAATTCTTTAATATTGCTACTCACAAATGGTGAAGCTTAACTTCTGTCTCTTGGAGCGTGGGCTGGACTTAGTGATGTAGAATACAACAGAAGTGTATAGTCACTTCTGAGATTATGTTATAAAAAGACTGAGGCTTCTGTTTTGAATGTACTCTCTGTCTCCTTCTTTCTCCTTCACTTCTTCAGGTTCCCCTATGTGTAAGCTACTCTGTGGAGAGACCTACATGGTGAGAATGGAGGGAGGCCTCCAGCCAACTGAGAAACTGAGGCCCTCAGTCTAACAGGAACACTATGAGGAACCAAGCTCTGTCCCAACTCTGAGTGAGCTTAACAAAATGGGTCCTTGCCCAGCTGAGCCTTCAGATGAGGCCACAGCCCTGACCAACAGCTTGGCCACACCTCATGGGAAACCCTGAGCCAGGATCACCTAGCTAACTGATTTGTGATTTCTGACCTTCAGAAACTATGACATAATAAATGCCTGCTCTTTTAAGCTATTGAGCTTTAGGGTAGTTTGTTACCCAGCAATAAATAACATTGGGTAAATCATTTTAATGTTTATCTTCAGTAAATAATTGGCACAATCTTTAATATGTGTTAGAGTAATATTCTTTCTCTTGAAGGGTCTGAACAGAGTAGCAAAGTAAGGAAGCTGATTTTTAGCTGTCTCATTCTACCAGCACTGGGTTAAAACATTTGGCAATCAAGTAAGGGCTAAGATTCTCAAATGCTTCAGGTGTCCAACAAAATGGGTAATATATAAGTCCTGAGGACAGTGCTGAACTGGAGAGTATGATCCTGTACCTGAAATAATTCAAATTCAAGTACTAATGCCAGAAACAGTGACGTTCTGTTGGCAACCAAACAAACCAACCAATAAATAAAAATATATTCTGAATAAATCTGTTACCAGAATCCATGAGTTTCCATCCTAAAAAATCCACAGAAGCACATTTCCATACTTCTGCTACTAATTTGCTATTTAAATTAGGTAAAAACAATTTGTTTGTAAGTGGGGAATCCCTTTTCTTCCACCATTGGTTATTAATAGGACCAGGAGCTGTGTGTCTCTCCTAACATTTTTATAATTAGGTCAGTGATTTTACACCAATAAACACTAAAAAAGCAAGATGGTGGGGTGTGTAGGTGATTTGTTCAAGCTGTTGCCAGCCTCCAGAATTGCAGCTTGAGCATTTGTACTTTGAACATTTGCAAACCAGATTTTTAAAGGCAAACTGCCTGAATGTCTAAACATAAATAAAGTAATACCTTTGATTTGGCATCATGTAAGTCCAGTGTACATGACACTTATACTGTTCCTACCAATCCAAATCAACTTTTTTATTAGTACTTTTTCTATATAGAGCTCGGATATTTTTTAGCATATAACATTAAAACAAACTATCCACAAAAATTTCATAAAGCAAAACAAAAAGAAACCAAACTACTAAAATTTATTTCCTAGTTCCTAAGAATTGTGCAATTGTAGATAATAGGGCAATTTTCTGACTGGAGAAAAACTCGATTGATTTTCAAATTCAAGGGGCAGTTTCATCCAAACTACATTATCTTTATAGAACTATGGTTTACAGTACAAATGGCTTCTACGATGAAGGGGAAAATAAAGGACTAATATTACCAACATAGCAAATTGGTATTTAATATAACAGCCCTGGGACTTAAAGAGTGATTCACCCCAGCAGTATCCTCAAATTTTAGTGAGGCAACAAATCATCTCCAAGACCTGTTAAACATGCCAATGCTGGGCCATATCTATAGAGTCTAATTGTGTAGACTAACTGTATAGGTACATTAATAAGTATACCAGCAGATTTTGATGCATGGACTGCATGTCCATGCTTGGAGAGAAATTCTGCTCTACAGAGTTTGAAAAATTCCTTAATAATTCAACAATGTCTTTAGACATATATAGGTTTATATTTTCTTAGATGTAGGATACCTTGGAAGCTATGGAACTCTATAATCTTGGAATCTATGTATGAGATAATGAACCTCTCCTCTTGCATATATATCTGCAAATCTGTCATTTCCATATGTCCAAATTAAACTCTAATTGTGGACTCTACTTTTGAAATATATTCATTGAACTCTCCATCTCCCAGTACTGCTGTCATAGACTATGACTACATCATCTCATGCCTGCAAAACTGCTATCACTGCCTAACTGGTTTCCCAGCTTCCACTTATATTCCCCTACAATACATAGTAGACAGTGAGCTATAAAATAGCCTGACCATGTCATTCTGTTCAAAAGCTTCTAGGCATTTCTCATTTTACCTTATAAATAAAACAAACAAACCCCTTCACATGGATCTGACTCTGGTCTCGCCTACCTGTTTGAAGTCAACTTCTGCTACTTTTCCCTTACTCTTTTAGCCAAACTACACTGGCCTGCTCTGTTCTTTAGACACAGGAAGTTCCTACCCTGTCTTGAGTCCTTAGCACTTGCCTTATACTCCCTTCACGTGGCTCTTCATGTGGGTGTCTTTTGTTCCTCATTCAGATTTCAGCTTCATTGACCTCCAAATGAAGCTTTGGCCTCTCTATCTTATTCTGAGTCATCACCCTGATTCCCCATAATAGTTGTTCTCTACATTTTTACCTTGTTTAATTTTCTTTACACTTGATCATTCAGGGATAAATTTATTTATTGCATTATCTGTCTGTACTATGATGTACCTTGCTACAGGGCAGGAATGTGCCTATTTTGTTCACTGTGGTATATAAAACATCTAAGATACTGCTTGGTACGTGGTAGGTGCTAAATAAATGTGTTTAAATGACTAAGTAAACCTTGTTGATTAACATCTATATAATAGGTAACATTGGTCTCATCATCCATATATATTCAAAATAAACCAAAAACATTTTCAGTAGGCATATAGTTTAAAATATAACAGAAACGGAGTTTTAAAAAGAAGTACTGGACTCAAATCACAATAAACATATATATATATAAGTACACAGATTAGAAGACATCTATTTATATGGAAGCTTTGGCATTTTTTAATATGTACAAGAATGTTTGAAACCTTATTTAGTATTCATACTACAAAGGAATAGGTCTTCTTGGCTCATGCTTTATGGAATGATGATACTTTTATAAAGTGTCTTATTGATATCATAAAAATATGTCACTCAATAATAGGCTTCTGTTATTAGTTTGTTGACATGCCATTTTAGTTCCTATTCCTTATTCTGAAGTTAACTTAGTTTCTCCACAATACCAGGCACACTGATGGATATATGGTTTTAGCAAATACAAGGGGCAAGAATGAAGGAAGTAAAATTTAAAACCAGAGTTTAGAACCAAACACATACCAAAAAAAAAAAAAAAAAGAAAATGTGATCAGGTGAAGGCAAAGGAAGATTGATGCTTTGCTAGATTTTTTCAGTTTTGTAAGCCTACCTACGTTTATGCAAATAGGTGGCTGGATAGACTAAATGGACATCATATTTTAAGATTTGTTATTATAAAGGACTACTAGAAAATTTTATGAATTCTTAAAAATTGTAATGTAATCTAGGAGAGCTTATACAATCTGAATCTGGCTCATAGCTATCTTCACATCTTATGCTAGAAATATGGTATATTAAAGATATAGCAGATAAATTTAGGGTTCTCTGCCCACCAAAAGCCAAACATCAATTGAAACTGCTTCTTTTCGCAATCCTTGCTGAACCTGGACTGTACCCTCGTTGCAGCCATAGATAATTATACATGTCTACTTTAGGCTGGATTAAACATATTCTTTGCTAAGAATATGGAATCCAAACATCAAGAGACTGAATCAGTATATTTACCAGTGAAATATGGAAAGATAATGATTTAGGAAGGAAAGGGAGAATAGGAAAAAGAAGTCATTATTGGCTATAAGAAAGTAGAGGAAGTCAATATACAGAGAATGAACAATGAAGTGCAGATACCATGGGAAAAGTTACACAGGGCTCCTGAAAAAAAGAAAAAAAAAAAAAACAGAAAGGCAGAGAGATACATGGACAAGGAATTATCCTAGTTCTTAAAGCCTAAAGGATCTTGGAATTCTGGATATTCCCAAGTAACCTTGAACATCCTTTTCTTAGATGTCTGTGAGATTACTTGTTGTGTTCTTATTCAAAACATATTTACTGAATGCCAATTATGTGCAGGCATGGTTCTCAGCATTTATGGCACATTGGTAGAAAAAAAAAATTAAAAATTCAGTTGCCCTTACTTTGAATGCATTCAAGCAGAGGGAGATGGACAATAGATAGTGGGCACAACAAACAAGTGAATTATATAGTATATTAGAAAGTAATATAATTTGTATTGACTCTGGAGAAATAAAAAAGTAGAACAAGGTGAGTAGGATGTGGAGTCTTGGGAGAGTACTTAGGTCACGATTTTAAAGAGGGTGGTCAGTACAGGTGTCATTGGAAAGCTGACATATAAACAAAGACTGGTGAAGGACTTAGCCATAAGCTTTTGGTGGAAGAGCATGTCAGGTAGAGAAAGCACAGTTCAAAGCCCCACAGCTGGTTATGATACGTGGTGTACTAGAAGGACAGTAAGAAATCCAGTCAGTGCAACTAAAACAGAATGAGCAAGGTGGATGAACAGGAGATAAAGTTAGAGAGGCACTGGAAGAGGGTCTTATAATAATGTAGGCTGTTATTTGAAATTTGGTTTCAAACTCTGAGTGAGGGCTTTGAGCAAAGACATGACAAGATCCGGCATATATATTAAGAGGATTATCCTAGCTTCTATGTAGAGAATGATCAATATGCAGGTAAAATTTGAAGAAGGGAAACCAGTCAGAAGACTCTTGTAGTAATCCAAGTAAGAGATAATGGTACCTTACAGCAAGGTGGAAGCACAAGAGGTGGTAAAAAGTGCTGGAATTTTATAAATATTTTGAGGTCCCAGCTAATAGGATTTTATGTAAGATGTGAAAAAAACGAGAGTAGACAGTTATGTCCCAAGGTTTCTGCCCTGAGCAAATGGAAAGATGGAGCTGACATTAAATGAGATAAGAAGGGCTCTACACATTATAGATTTTGAAGAGAAGATACAGACTTCCATTTTGGACATAGAGTTGAATATACAAAGTCTAGGAAAAAAGTATTTTGGAGAGAAATCTGGATTAGAGATAAATATTTGGGTGCAATTAGCGTATTAATGATATGTAAAGCAATGAAACCTTATGAAACAACCTAAAGAAATGAACATGGATTAGAAAGTAATCTAAGAAATGAGTCTTGGGGTACTCTTGTATCAAGAATCCAGGATGAAGAGAAAGCAACCACAAAGGAGACTGAGAAAAAAAATCAGAAGTAAGAAGGAAGCCTAGAGAGAGTGCAATCAATGAAATCAAGGGAGGAAAATGTATTAAGGAGAAGGGTCAAATGATCCTGATGTAACAGGTTGCAGAAACTGTACAGCATGAAAGCTGAGGAATGCCCACTTGAGGTCAGCAATGTGAAAACCATTGTCAACCACGACAAATGCAGTTTTGTTGGCATGTTGGAAGAGAGTGGCATACTGGAATGGTTTTATGATAACATGAGAAAATATACGACTAAAGGAATTTTGCTACAAATAGGAAAAAAGAATTGGCATGATAGCTAACAGGGTTTGTTGGGTTTAGTAGGAAGATTGGTTTTTTCAAGTTGTAAGAAATAACAACAGCATGCTTATAATACTCATGGGAGTGATCACTAGAGAACTAAAAATTAGTGATATAGGAAAAAGAGGGTATATTGCTAGAATCACCTTCTTAAGTGAGCAAGATGAAGAAAATATTTAGATGGAAACATGATAATGGCAGGGGTAAGGCAGATGTGTGGGCATGGATGCTGGTAGGCTGGTAGATGGACAGGTGTAGTGGTGGGAATATCTTGAATTCCTTTTTAATGATTCAATTTTCTTTCTTTCTTTCTTTCTTTCTTTCTTTCTTTCTTTCTTTCTTTCTTTCTTTCTTTCTTTTTTTCTTTCTTTCTTTCTTTCTTTCTTTCTTCTTTCTTTCTTTCTTTCTTTCTTTCTTCTTTCTTCTTTCTTTTAATTTTATTTATTTTTTTTAAATGTTCTTTTTTTTATAAATTTTTTATTTATTTATGATAGTCACAGAGAGAGAGAGAGAGGCAGAGACATAGGCAGAGGGAGAAACAGGCTCCATGCACCGGGAGCCCGACGTGGGATTCGATTCCGGGTCTCCAGGATCGCGCCCTGGGCCAAAGGCAGGCGCCAAACCTCTGCGCCACCCAGGGATCCCTCTTTCTTTTTTTTTTTTTTTTAATATTTTATTTATTTAGTCATGAGAAACAGAGAGGAGAGAGAGACAGAGACACAGGCAGAGGGAGAAGCAGGCTCCATGCAGGGAGCCTGACGTGGGACTCGATCCCGGGTCTCCAGGATCACGCCCAGGGCTGAAGGCGGCGCTAAACCGCTGAGCCACGTGGGCTGCCCTGATTCAATTTTCTTAGTGAAGTAGAAAGCAAATTCATTAGCTGAGAGCAAGAATGTGGCAGGAGGTTCTGGTGAAAGTAAGAAAGAGAAGAAGACACAAAGTAGTCATTTAGGAGAGAAGGAAAATGAATGGAACAGGAGAGTGTATTATTATTATTATTTGGTATCATTAAAGTTTGAAGTCTGTGGTCCATTACTTGAGCTAGTGTAAGTGTACTTTTTCTTTGTATCCAAAAAGTCTTGACCAGAATATAGAATTACAGAGAAGCAGTTTTGCCTCCTGGGAAATCTGTGGGTGGCAATTTTTTATTTTGATGTTTTAGTAATGAAAATCTAGGGCACTGTTTTGTGTTACTTTTTTTTTTTTTTTTTTTTTTTTTTTTTGCACTGGAAAGGGAAAAAGCCTAACTCATTTTAGCACATGTAAGTATACTTAGTTAAACTATTAAGGACTCACAAGTTAGATATATTAGGAAAAAAATACATGTATTCAAACTTCAATAACACAATTTTTGAAATATTTCTACTTTGTTTCACCAATGTCATTTTCTAGTCTTTTGCTATTATGCAGTGCTGACAATATAGTGCTGTTTTAAGATTTCAGCATAACAACACTGGTAAACTTATACAAACATCAAATTTGTTTCATTGTTTTAAATAGCACTGTAGTTGAGTCTGAAATAAAATATTCTTCTAGAGCACAAAGTTGCTTATCTGTTTTCCCCAAATTCATATGTTGAAACCTAATCCATAATATGATGGTATTTGGATGGTATTTGGGACATGATTAGTTCATGGAGGTAGAGCCCTCATGACTGAGATTAACGCCCTCATAAGAGACCAGAGAACTCCCTTGCCTCTTCTATCAATGAGAAAACAGTAAGAAGACTATATATGAACTATATATGAGCCAGAAAGCAGGCTATCACCAGACACTAAATCTGCTGGTGACCACAACTTGGACTTCCAGCCTCTAGATCCATGAAAAATAGAAGTCTGTTGTTTATTAGCCACACAGTTGGTAGTATTCTGTTATACCAGCCAAAAGGGACTAAGACACACCCTACACACACATACACACTCATACAGGGTTTCTGAAGACATGATTTCTCTCAGAGTATAAGGGTGGCAACAGGATAGATAGGTCTCTACTAGAATTTTGATGATGACAGTGATAAATGATAACAGTGTATTTATTGACATATTGCCATATGTCAAAAGCTATGGAATGCTTTAAATTACCTCTTAATACTTACAATAATCCAATGAATGGGTTATTTTTGCTTCCATTTTGGTTATAAACTATCAGAAATGTTGAGAATTGATTTTCATCATAGTAGAAAAGAGCTACAGATGAAAGGACAGTGACATAAATCTGTAGGGATTCATGCTGTATTTTATCTTTAAAAGAATTTTAAAAAGAATGTGTATTTCTTAGATTTGTTAACAGTAAAGACCTCAGAAATGATCCACCCTACAGCACTGAGCACCTCTGTTACCCAGATTGTAGTCTCTATGATTTCTCATGAAGAAGAACCACAGATATTTAGAAAAATAGCTGATTCTTAGTGGCAGGAAATGTGTAAGATGAGCCTAGACTGTCTTGTCATGTTAGAAAGCAAGGAAGTAACCAAACAAGCCAGAATGTATCAAAAAGGCTCAGGTGTCAATTTAAAGAGGCTCCCACTGGCAAAAAGAATGAGAGGATTTGAACATCAACTAAGATGGTATTTGAAATGGATCAAAATAAATGTAATATGTTTAAATCTCTGAGTTGTTCAAACACACACACACACACACACAAGCCCTTCAAGTGGTCAACATTGGAGGTTTTTAGGGAATCAGCTCATCATTTTGAAAACTGGTAAATAAAGAGGAAAAATAAAGCATTTATTCTGCCCTTTCTGTTTTCAAGGTAACCAAATAGTTAATATAAAGGGATTATTTTTTGATAGATATGTTCCAGCTAAAAAATTAGACAGAAAAATAGTAGAAGAATATGACCATTCTTCTAGTTTGAATGAAGTATAATTTAGGCTGCTAACATCATAAAAAAGTCAACCAAATGTTATATATTTCCTGATAGAAAGATAACGTTTACTATGAAGTATTTTGCTCAAAAACCCCAATAAACTTGAATTTGATTAAGCTTTAGATCTAATTAAAACAAACTATGGGAAATAGAAAAAAGATGATAGATAAGAATATGTTAAGGCACCATAATAATGCAATCAGAAATCTTTTAGACTTCAGAGGAAACTCTGAAGGAAAATACGATGTTTATTCAATAATGATTTTAAGGAAAAAAAGAGAAGGTAGCAAGAAATTATAGATTAAAAGTTAAGAGACTGAAACGATGAAAATTGTATGGGCCTCATTAGAATCTAGATTTGAACAAATTGTTTAAAAAAGAGATAAGTATATTTGAATACTGAATTTTTGATAGGAATAAATGTTGTAGATTGTTAGCTATAATAATGGTATTTGTTTATGTTATAAAAATAGTCTTTATCTTTGGTGTTACCACTGAAACATCTATTGTTTCTGTAGCATAGGAAGCTTTGAACTAATAAGTAGTAATCTTTCTTCCTTTATATGAAAAGTGACAAACTATATTTAAAAATAAGACAAGATGGAATACTAGGAATAAAATCTAGGCTCTTAAAATCATCTTCCCTTATTTGTAAATGATCTATGACTTGTTTATTTGTTCTTTCTGTTTTGTTTTAGTAATTGAAGGAGAATAATGTTATACTATCTTAGCAAAACTCATTTTTCTCTGCTTCACATTTTAATCAAGTTGTTCAAGTGATAAAAATCACATACTTAAAAATATATATAATACATTAAACATTCATTCTGTAAGTGTGTAATCCTGAGATAACATTTATCCGGTTATATTATTTATAGTGCACACTTCAATTTTCATGTATGTATACTGAATAGGAAATACACAAAAATAATGATTCTTTTATTATTATCTGCATATGTATAAATCTAGATAGGAAAAATACATGTGTATATATATACACTTATATTATTGATAATAATTTTATTTTTTTAAGATTTTATTTATTTATTCATGAAAGAGAGAGACAGAGACATAGGCAGAGAGAGAAGCAGGCTCCCTCTGGGGAGCCCGATGTGGGACTTGATCCCAGGACTCTGGGATTATGACCTGAACAAAAGGCAGATGTTCAACCACCGAGCCATCCAGGCACCCCAATAATTGTATTTTTAACTCTCTGTAAGGCTTTCCTCAAAACTTATGTGTTAAAGTAAAATAATCTGGACAGTATGATAACTAAATAGAGACTTTGTATGACATAGTTTTTGGTTTCTTTTCTTCCTTGTTTTGTTTACTGTATTATCCCAATTGCTGGAACAGTGCCTGGGACATAATAGGTACTTAATAAAAACAGAATGAATGGCACTGAATTCTTTATGGTGAATTTAAAAATGGCAACATTCCAAAATATTTATATACAGAATGAATGTTTAAACATAAAATTTTGGATATAAAGGGACCTTGAAATTTATTTACTCCATTTACCTGTTTCATATTTGGTTATAATTTTTTATATAGATACACTTACAGAATACCTCAAGATGAGAGAAAAATAATTTTTGACACAGATTTGCCTTAAATATTTATTTTAGATCCTGTTGGCTGGACTGATAATTAGGCACTTATCTTCTTGCCCCACAGGAGAAAAAAGTCTATTTGTTATATGTGTTTCTTCCTTTAATACAGTTCTCAAGTTTGATAGTAAAAGTGTAGTAAATCTGTAAGAAATACCATTCTGTTTAATGTATAAAGTCCTAGAAAGAACATTTATTCCATAGGATACAATCACTTGCCCAGAATAATTTAAAAAGTATTTTTTAAAAACATGCTTTGATCAAGAAAACCTTCTTTATTGGAAGATGCTTTCACAACCCACCGTTACTCCCATGGATTCTTCAGGTCTATAGTAATTCTCACAAATGTATACTTTTTCAGATCAAGAAGGGTTTAGATGTTTAAGACAAATTACTGATGCTAAGAGAAGCTCAGAGCGATAGATAGAGGGAAACTATTCGTTAAGGAGTGTTAGTAGGAAGTCCAAGCCAATGCTCTTAACCACAGATTTAAGATTAGAAAGCCAAGATTCATATTCCCATCATTGCCTGGTTCTAAAATATATCTTACTTACATGGAGGAAAAAAGGCAGAGCCAACAAGTGTTTTTCTCATCTACTAAGTTTTTAGTAAGGACCAGATTAGATGGCTTCTTACAGGACGACTCAATCTCTCAAACCCATATTAAGTCCTCCCCAACCTGAATAAGTTGAAAATAAAATCTGACATTTTAATGAAGTATTTCAATTTGTTTGACTATTACTTCATTCCCTGTTTGGCTTATTTTCTGTAATACTTTTTAACATAGTAGTGTTATGTGAATGAATCACTTATATTACACATAATATGACCTCATTAATCTAAAACTTCATTGTTGCTGCTGCTACCATGTTTTAATAACTTAGAGGCATTTTTAATAACTAGGAATTTTATGGACATTCAATATTATTATCATCACAATTTTACAGATGAAGAATTAGGAATACAGAGAGGTTAAGATACCTGCTCCAATCAATTAGTCAGTAGTAGAACCAGGATTCTATCCTTTGCCTGTCTAGCTCCAAAGTGTTTTCTCATTCATTGTACTTTGCATTTTCTCCTTTTTCTCTTAAAAGGAGAGAAAAAGGAGAAGGCTCAAAATGCACATGAGCCTCTGATATAGCAGTGTAATGAAGATGTTGAGGATTAATGATGTTATTCCATTTTTATTGTTGTGGCAAAGTGGAATTTGTGAATGATTCTTCTTTCTGTCTCTGGAATCTATGTTATACACCTTGGGACACTTCTTAGAGCCGGGATAATGCTTAGGTGGGCCTTCTGCCTTCACTTAGCAGGTATTAGGTACTTCAGGTGTTCAACGAATTGGCATTAAAAGTTCACAACTTCTCTAGAATGAGTTCTGTAAAGCCAGCTAAGCTGGCACTTTTATGTCAGGGAGCATTTTGTTCTGCCCAACTCCCCAGAGATTCAATGTTATAAAAAGTAACCTAGATTCTAAAGAATACAATAAACCATTTCGAAAGGAAATGACAGTCACAAAAAGGGAATCTCTTTCAAAACTGCATTTAAAATGAAAAATATGACTGGCGCAGTTAGCTCCAAGGCAGAATGCTGCTGATGAAGCAATGACCAAAGAATATCTATTATCTCTCCATCATCCAAGGGTTTCTATGTTTCCATTGCTCTTAGCTATGAAATAGGCAAGTGATTGTTCTCTACATTTGGATACTTGAATCTCATTCAAGTAAATGTGCACAAAGGACTATAAATTTAGAACCAATCATTTGACATTATTTGAGCAAAATCAGCAGAGATCTAATTTAACCAAAGAAAAATTTCTATTCAGATGCCAGTCATCTGGGTACCTTAAGAGTAAGAATAAAATTCATCATTGTTCTACTTAGCACATGGTGAGTGATCAGTTAATTCTTAACTGGAAAAATGTATGCATACATAGATGAATGAATGGTGTCCCATTTTTAATAGAAAAATCAGGGCATGGTTACTAGGACAAATTGGTTATTATCCACTCTGTTGTTGATAAAGATTAGCAAAATATTGTTTGAAGTACCCTTTTAGAAATTCAGACATTGTCCTAAGACATGTTCCACTGATAAGGGGAAAAGTCCATGAAAAATAATAAACATATTTTCTAATGTGTTAATCTTTCAAGAATCTGAAGAGGAATCTCTTGATATCAGTTGTCCATATTAAGTTATCAATTCTTGAATTTTTTAATTTCATGATGTAGAATTTTTATAAATTTCAAATTGAAGCATGAGTGCAATTTTCTGTATATGAATTAAAAAACAGATCTAAATACTGTAACTGAATTCACACATGGGGTTGTTGTGAAGACATATTGAGATTATCCATATGAAAATGATCAGCATGAGGTCTGGTACATGTTAAGGGTTCAATCAATGTTAGATATCATTTTTGTTCTTGAAATCTCAAATAAAATGTTAAAAAATAACCAATTATGTATTTGGAATTTACTGAAATACTATGAGTTAACATTTTTTTTTTCTTTTCAAAAGCAGTGACTAGGAATTATCATCTTATTTCAGTCCTCTCCACTTGGAATTTGTTTTTTTTGTTGTTGTTGTTGCATTTAATTCAATCCCACCCCTCCCCCAGTTTCTACTTATACTACAATTCATATGCATACATGCATTTATGATAGGTGATGTCTTTCTCAGATGCATAAATTTTAAAGCCTAATTAGCCCCTATCTTCAAAACACCCCAAGAAATGTCACTTTGAGTGTCAGAAAATGTTACAGTATGTTTCAAAGTTCAGTGGGAATCACATATACATGCAAAGACCAAGTTTAGCTCCAAAACATTAACACTAGGAAATAACAGAATTTCACAGGATTAAATGTCTCCACCAAAGATAAGTAGGCATTTTAATAGGAAATTTTCAAGATTCATCTGGAATGAAACTTCATAGTCCATCTGTAGTCAGGCAACTCAGCAGAGATTCATTTCACTGCATACAGTATACCTGAGGTAGAAATCCCAAATCTACTGTCTAATGTGCACGGGAAAGTCTAAGCTCTTCACCTCCAAATTGTGTTTTAACTTTGTGACCTCATTTCATACAAATATCCTATTTAACTTATGACCCAATTTTCACATGCGCAACCTTCCCCCACACATATTTCCATGTCCTAAAATATTTAAAAGTCAAAATACAGAGGAAAAAAAATCGTTGGAAAGGGAGAAATAGTTGGCAAACTTTTCCACAAAGTACTAATACTTTCATGGAATTAACTGCAGGAAAGTCAGTTAAAGTGACCATGAATGGTCACGTATAAGCCAGTGATTTGGTTAGAGATCTCTGGCCACTGTGTTGCGTATTACCGATTAGGGGATGTGATAACAAATACAGTATATGCCTATGGTGCTCAAAGCATCTGCCCTTATAGATATGATGAAGTAATGCTTTTTATTAGACTAAGATTTGGAAAACTTCAAATTGAACTGCTGATTAAACCCGTGGCTTTGATAAACTACAATCTCTCTTAGTGAGGCCTTCCTTAGAAACAAAATGGGGATCATACTATACATTTCCTATCTCACATGGCTACTACAAATTTTAGATGAGAAAATGCAAGTGAAATATAAAAGCATTAATATCACAATGCCTTGCACCAAGTAAGTGAAATGAGTTGTCTTTTAAATGAAAAAATTACCAGATGGCAGAAAAAGCAGTCAGCTCCATCATCTCTGAAACTGCTGCTGAAACCTTTTCCCATTACTGATAATTCTGCTAACTAAACTACTTTTATTTCTCAAAGTTTATGGATACTTTTCTAACTATATCTGATTTTCTACTCCTCCTGAACTTCCCAATCTATCAGTTCAATTTTTTTTTCTTGCCTAAATTGGAGATGCATTGACTGTGCTGATAAAGTTAATTCTCAATCCTATGTCATAACAGTGTTATGGACAACAACTATCTTGGGTTTGTTTGGTGATTGTAATTTCAGGTCTGTCACTCTTGTTACATTGTGTACATTCAAAGGAAGAGAGAAAATATATATGATAATCATTTCCACTTAACTAATTTTTACTTCTAGCAGGTAAATGTAGGTAGCAGTGCAGGGGTGATCTCTGTTTCCTGTACCTTGACATGCAAAAGGCTCTCCTAATACTCCACATTCAAACTAAAGAGGAAAATTGAAATCTCTAATGAAGCTGCTGTGTGTATTTATGAATATTAATGAATAAAAACTGCTTGGATGGTTTACCTTAAAAAAAAAATCTGAAAGCCATCCTCCATAGCTCATAAGTAAATTACCTACATGCAATAATGACCCTATCACTTCTTATCTGAAAAAATTTGATGGGTTTTCCATCACTTATTGGACAAATCTCAAGTTATTTTATTTTATTTCATTTGTTTTAATTTTTAGATATGGGAGGAGGGGCAGAGGGAGAAGGAGCGAGTGAATCTTAAGCAGGCTCCATGCCCAGCACAGGGCCCAATGTGGAGCTTTATCTCACAACCCTGAGATCATGACCTGAGCCAAAATCAAGAGTCAGATGCTTAATCGACTGAGCCATCCAGGTGCCCTCAAATAATTTTTTAAATCAAAATTGGACACTTAAGATTTTGAGTGCTGGAAGAGCAATTCTGGTTTGATATTGTCGGCCATGGGAATTGTCTTATGTTCTTGAGCAACAAAGTATAAAGGAAGGCATGACAGATAAACAATCTAGCAATGTTTTAGAAATAAAAATGGAAGATAGAAAAGCCTAAAAGCAGGGAGCTGTGGTGTCAGAAGCTGCCAAACATGGATCTTCAGATTTAGCTTGGCCTGTAGATATTACCTATGGTTAACACTTAAGAAATGGCAGATTTCTAATTTATCTTGGGAGGAAAAAAAAAACTAAAAACCAGATTGCTATCTGGCAATCTTCTGAAGTTAAGTAGAAGCTACCTGCTATAAATGTTGTATAGTCTTCCTACTCAGTCCGATTGACTTATTTTCACATTCCACCTGGTTTTAGGTGAGGCATTTCATATTTCAGTGTCTGTATAAGAAGCTCTAGTGATTCAAACAAGACATGGTAAGAGGTTAGACTAGAGAAGTATTTGTTGAGTGGACAAGAGAAGAAGCTAGGAGACATTTTGATGGAGAACTTGTAGAACCTATTAGAAATTAAGTAGAAAGAGTGAGGTATCATTCTAGCTATGTCTTCCAAGTTCTGGAATTGATAAATGGCTGTTTATTCCATCTTTTCTTGTGGTAAAGTTTCCATGTTTAGAAATGTGTTTGGAAGTAAAATGTAGGATCCTGTATAGCGCTTTTTTATTTTTATGACAGAATCAATGTCCTCAGATCTCTTTTCTAGAGAATGCAGAAATCAACCCAATTATAAACACTAACAACTAAATAATGCCTATGGGCCCTGGTGGATCTGCAGGTCTACATTTGGCAACTTCTAACCCTGGGGATGACTGCCTTCAGATTTCTTTAGTTTTATTATTAGAACAACTTGCCTAAGAAAACCTGATAAAATTCCCAGTTTCTCTTCTGTGGCTGTGAACATATTAGCACACCCAAATCTATGCTGTGAATAGATTTCCTGCAGGGAAACTGGCAGCTCCTGCTGAGAGACCATTGAATTTTTCTCAATTAAGGTGTTTTAAGAGCAACATTTTTTTCCCTAAAAATAATATTTCAAATAGCAGTTCTATTTTTAAACAATACAATAAGAATATGCATTAAAATATGCACAGGTAGTACAGATTTCTCATATCCATGAGTGAAAACCTCCCCTTCTTTTATAAAGATAATATTTATACAAGACCAATTTGAACTTTTCCTTTAAACTGGAAAGAATAAATGATTTAGTCTGATCATTGAAATAACATGCAATAAAAACCTAATTTATGATGGGGGAAAATGAGATTTCTTCCTGCCTTTTTATCTGTGAGAGAGAGAAATTGAGAGAGAGAATATAATAAAAGATCATAAGATCATACTGGCAGAGAAAGACATGGTTTCACTTACATGTAGAGTCTAAAAAGTCTGAACTCAGGGAGCAGAGTGATGAACCAAGAACAGATTGGTGGTTGCCAGAAATGGGTGGTTGGGAGTGGGGAACTGGGTTAAGAGGGTCGAAAGGTACAAATTTCCAGTTACAAGATGAATAACTTGGGGATGTGATGTAGAACGTGGTGACTATAGTTAATAATACTGTAGTATATATTTGAAACTTGCTAAGACAGTGGATCTTAAAAGATTTTATCACAAAATAATATAACTATATAAGATGAGGGATGCTAACTAAAATTATGGTAATCATTTGGTATATATATTTTATATATATATATATCAAATCATTATGTTGTACACTTTAAGTAGTACAAAGTTATATGTCAATTATATCTCTTTAATGGGAAAAAAAGAAATTAAAGAGTTGATATACTTGGGGTAAAAAGTTTCTTTCTGTCATTGGGAATGGATTTGCCAGGCTACATACAGAATTTTCATTATAAGTCTGTTCTATTCTCCAGTAACTAGAATTCAATCATGTTAATGTTGATTTAGAACCTTTAAAAAATATTCTTCAGTACATTTTGTCTTCTTATTTGTCTTTCTTCAGTTTAATATTAAATGGTAGCTTACTTACAGTGCACCTAACTTGAGAAGGTAATTAGTGATGTCAAATAATTTTCTCTGACTGGTGTTTTCAGATTTCCTCTTTTATAATAAATTAAGCTGTTTCTGCTTGCCAACTTATGCCTAGAATCATCCAGTAAGTTTTTACCCATCAACTCAGTGATAGCTAAAACTCCATGTAACAAAGTACTCAGCAGTACTAAGAATCTTAAGGCTAATAATTAAGAAGAAAGATGAAGATGAGACTTATTTTAGTTGTACATGGCAAGACTTATTTTAGTAGTACATGGCACTGGAGTCCATTCTTGTCAAGAAGATTTTTCCTTTTCAAAAATGAAGAGGAAAAATAAAATACCAGATGGCATACAAGATCATATGTACTTTTATGGCTATATGTATGAATGATTTACTACAAAGGAAAAATACAGTGTTAGAGCAAGCGTTATCTGGTGTCTTGTCCTTTTGTTAAACAGTAGGTAGGTTAGCTCAATCTATCAATCACAGTGCTGATAAATCTGAACTTAGCTTTGGTTTTGAGAGACCTAGCTGTGTGGAAACAGAGCTGAAAATAATTTTAGAAGAATATGTGACTTGGGATAGCCTATCTAGAAAGAGGAATGTGAACAGATCTACCATCTCCATTTGTCAAAATGTGCCAGAAACCTTTGGAGCCAAACTCTGTAAATCTGTCATTTTGCCTAGAGGAAATTGTGTTGTATAACTTCCTGTTGACTGTGGATCATCCAAAAAAATCTGCTTTCCTTTTTATCTCCTTCAGCATTCAGTTTGGTGTTTTCGCAAGACCCAGGCACTCAGAGTCTTTTAGCCAGAGAATTAAATCTTTTGCTACTTATAAATAATGATTTAGTAGTCCACACACTTTAAGAATCATCATGCCAGGAAGGTAATAACAAAACTAAAGTCAAGAAGCAGCAGCAACCTTTATTAACCACTGGAAAATCTAGCTTGGAAGAGTAACCACATGGTCTTTAAAGATGTCACTTTGGGGCAGCCCCGGTGGCCCAGTGGTTTAGTGCCACCTTTGGACTGGGCCTGATCCTGGAGACCTGGGATTGAGTCCCACAGGGCTCCCTGCATGGAGCCTGCTTCTCTGTCTGCCTGTGTCTCTGCCTCTCTCTCTCTCTCTCTCTCTCTCTCTCTCTGCCTCTCATGAATAAATAAAATAAAATGTTCAAAAAAAAAAAAAAAAAAGATATCACTTGGTGACCAGGTTAGTGGAAGAGCCACTGATGTGAATAAGAAATAGAAGACTTCAGCCTTTGGGAAAGTCAGTATCTATTGTGCTACAGATTTCCAAGAGCAAGAAATATTGTTTCTAACCTTGTTTTCAGAAAAATCATGTAGCAATATGTTGTTATTATTTATAGTTCTGAGGTAAATAGTCCTACACTTCTCACCTCTTCCTCTTTTTAGTTCAAAATGCTGGCCAGAGTAGCAGAGGTGTGTTAAGCCATATTCTTATTTCCATTGCTCTCTCTGACAAGAACCAATTTCCATAATATAATTCTTTGTTTCTTAGTCATAATCTGGGCAGAAACTTTCTTGGAAGTACACTTATACAGTGACCTCAAAGTTAAAAAAAAAAAGTAAAATTAATGACCATTTATTTAAATACATGAATTGTCTTATAATAACAATATCTATTATCTACCTAAATACATGAATTGTCTTATAATAACAATATCTATTATCTATCTATCTTGGGCCACATCTAGATTTCTAAAATATGTATTTAAAGAGAAGACAAGGCACAATCTAGCTCTTTTAATAGCCTTTAATGCATCCTGTGGACTAGAAATTTAAAATGCCCATTGGTTTTTTCTATGAAAAGAAAGCGCTGATGGGATGATGTGCAATAGAACCACAATCAGCCTACGCAGCAGAGCCTTATTCCAGAGCTGGCTGTCAAGGACAAGGGGAAGATCAAGTAACAGTTTTTAAATGGGATTTTTGAAAGAGAGGAACTTTATATATCGATGCTGAGTCTAAGGATAGGAAAAGTTTCCAAAAGTCCTATTGTTTGACCTAAATGAAAACCAAATACAAAGTTCATAAAAAATTTTTTTTTGTAATGAGATGAATTCAGTCATTAGCTAATTGATTAAGTTATTTCTATCTGTGGAACATGTGCTACTGCCATTTTACCCAGAAGTGACAGATCAAATCTGATCTGTAGATGTATTGTTTTGGATCACCCTCGGTGATTTAATATATTTTAAAAAATCACTTGCCAAATGGTTTATGTTTTAATTTCATATAAATGATTTTGAAAATTCTTTTTGAAAAATCAGAGAATGTGGCTCTGGTGGGACTGCACTTCTGCATAAGACAGTCTTGCATGGCCACAAAAGTGGGAGGCTGATACTGTCTGCCCTCTCCTGGGGAGAGGGCAATATACCCTTCTAATTCTCCATAGCCTCCATCTCCCTTTTGTTGTATGCATGGTCATCTCCACTTACTTTCTTTACTTCCTTAACTTTCACAGGTATTTGAGATTGTATCTCCTATTCTGGGCCATTTCTAAAATATGTTCTTAAGTATGGGAAACATTTACATGTGCCCTTAGAGTGAGAATAACTTAATATCCACTAAAGTGTAATAATCCTCATGGCTCCCTCGTTTTAGATACTTCTCTTCATTGTAAGAAATCATTCATGGACCTGCCTTCCCTACATCAACAAAATGTAGATAGTATTCATAATTATAGAAGTGCTTAATATTTATTGAATGCTTACTCTGTTGCAGATACTGTCCTAATCTTTTTGCATGATTCATTCACTCATTTAAAATCCATGTAAATTCTTTTTAGGTATTGCAATCGCCTTTTAACAGATGAGACAATTACAAGAACATACAAGCAGTGGTAGAGGTGAGATCTATACCAGGTCAGTGTGGTTCCCACATCCTATGCTCCACTCTGCTATGCTGCATGCACTAAATTCTACTACATTAAAACCATTGGAACAAGCTTCCCCCATGCAGGGAATGAGCAGCCCTAGCCTCTTTAAAAAGAAAGCACTAACACAGAATACTTATTTATGGGGAAAATCAAAACTGTGAAGTGCTAGGGGCATCAATATTCCAAACTAACACACCTCTTTAGGCAGATGCCTTACTCTGTTTTCCCTCTTGGAAATTCCAATACAAATTGGAATTCCATATGCAAATATGTGTTAAATAAGGACATTCCATGGGCATCCAAGTATAATAACTATGGGTAAATTATCATAAAAAAGACCCAAGTAGGGACACCTAGGTGGCTCAGTGGTTGAGCATCTGCCTTTGGCCCAGGGCATGTTCCCAGGTTGCTGGAATCGAGTCCCACATCGGGCTCCTTGTGGAGAGTCTGCTTCTCCATCTGCATATGTCTCTGCCTCTCTCTTTCTCTCTGTGTGTCTCTCATGAATAAATAAATAAAATCTTAAAAAAAAAAGACCCAAGTAACAGTCCCTTCTTATCTCATACACAAGAGAGATATCAGTCAGACAAGTTCTGCCTTTCTGGACTAAATTTCCCCCACAGATTCCCACTGATTTTGTGATTTATAAAAGCTTTTCAATAACCAATACATTTCAAGAGACTCAACCTCAGTACACTCATAAAATGAAGAAAAATACAGTATGAAGGGTATAGTTAACAGTGCTGGTACTTTCATTAATTTTGGAACTGTGTTCCTTTTGGAGGTCACACTCAATGAAAACTTCATTTAAAAAATTTACCTTTCACTCATTGTTCCACTCCTGGAACACATTTTATCAGCCATTGTGTACTAATCTTTTCCACTTCTACAACATGGCATCTCTTTCTCTTCAACAAGTCATCTTTGAAATTGAATCCTGTGTCAAAAGTTTCAGAACTGTCCTGGGCAAAGAAGTTAGGGTACTTAACTGTTGTAATTCTTTCTCATTTTATTATCATCTTTAGCCTCCACACATGCCAGAGCTTTGCTGCTTCAAGCTACATTTATTCTACAACTTCTACTCCTCCATGGTCCATCTCTTTACTAAGCAGTCTGAAGATTTTTCAGATCACAAGTCTTTCATTCTTTTTTTTTTCTTTCATTCTTTGATCACCTATAGCTCTTAAAGTCTGTGCCACTCACATGAATGTGTGTTTCTCTCTCCGTTTTTAATGTTGCCATCTCTAGTTTATTCTTCCCTTCTGATCCAAGTGCCTTCTTGACATTTCATCCGGACTTGAATGTAAGGAGACATCTCAAATTTAACATTTTCAAAACAGAAATCTTGATTTCTACAACAAACCTGTTCCTCCTCACATAGAAGTATCCACCTCAGTAAATGAAACCTCCATTCTTCTAATTGCTAAGTCATCCTTGACTTCTTTCCTGGAACAGCTATCAACATATACTACTGGTAAGTTTAATCATTTCTCATAAATCCTACCCTGTCCAAGGTATCAAAGGTTTTCTCTGAGCTATCAGCAAGAACCTTCAAACTGGCTCCCCCAGGGCCTTTGCACTTACTTTACCTTCTTCCTTTTTTTAAATTTCTTTTTTAATTTCTTAATTCCAGTGCTGAGGACAGTGCATAGCACATATTGAACACTTAAAAGATTTGGTCAATAGATAAACAAATGAATACTCCTGGTAGACAAAAGCCACATTTTGTATGTCTTACTATTCCTTACGTCTCTAGCTCTGTATGAAACACAAAACAGAGATTTAAAAGCTGATTATTTGCTTTTCACATCCTTCATTATTCAGGAAGCTACTTGAATGCATGAGTTGAACTAGTTCTCAGATACTAGCATAAATCATAGTCCATAGCCAGTATCCAATAACTCTTTATCAAACCAATGACTTCAAACACCAAGAAGGAAGAGATCAAGTTTAAATCTTTAGGAGTTAGCCAGGGGAATAAATATTACAATAAACAAATATTGCTTTAAAAATAATTTCATATAAAAGTTGTCTAGTTTCTCTTGAAAAATAAGAAGATCCAACAACAGTGGCTTGTTATTCCCTCTTAGAAGTCATCAGCTGGAGTTCAAGTGAGGCAGGAATGCATCCTTGCTTTAGAAATGGCATATGATGTAGCCTTCGCAACTGCCTGCTTCACTCATGGGTATTGCCCATCTAATTCCATAGCAATTTGTCTTTGTGATTCTTTGAATAGATGATAATACTCATTATTCTATAACTGAAAATGGCTCCTGGGAAAACAATATTATACCAAGGACAAAGGTGAGGGGTTTTGTGTCAAACAGACTTGGTTTCCCATGTGATCCTATCAATTCTTGCTGTGGGGCTAGGAAAATTTTTACTTAAATTCTTTAAATCTGGGTACCTGGGTGACTCAGTTAAGTGTCTGCCTTTGGCTACAGTCATGATCCTAGAGTCCTGGGTTTGAGTCCTGCATCAGGTTCCCTGCACAGCAGAGTCTGTGTCTTTCTTTCCCTCTAACTCTCCACTCGCTCATTCTCATTCTCTCTCTCTCTCTCTCTCTCTCTCATGCTCTTTCTCAAATAAATAAATAAAATCTAAAAAAAGCCTTTAAATCTCAGTTTTCTCATATGTAAAACAGGGGCAACACAAGGGCATTGCGAAATTTAAATAAGATAATGTCCTTAAACATCTCAGCATTTAAAAATACTCAATGATGATTAGAATAATTCTTTCCAACCAGAAAAAAAAATCCTACTATTTTTGGCTTATCAATGGAAAATATAATCAATCATTTTTAAGGTTCTGACATTGACCATATTACTGGATACTGCAATCTTTTGTTGAAGTTTCTACTTAATACATAGTCAAGATGAAATATCTCCTTAGATAAAAAATATGCATCTTTTTCCCTCCTCTATCACATTTACAGGATTTAGTCATTTAGGCAGGCCTCCATTCATCATTAAAAAAAAAAGTTTAATAAAGTTTAATTATTTAAAGTCATTTATTGGGTATCACAAAGACATATTCCCATACATCTTCACAGCAGAAATAGGAAATAAAAGTGAGGGGGAAGCCTCCTTTAGATACGAGCGATGAACTAATAGAGGTAACCCTAGTTTATGCTAATAACAGAGATGATGGTGGTAGAGCCAACTTTCCATATATGAAGATAATTGGACTTGAACCAGCCAAGGTGTCAAAAGAATTCTAGGATATCGATGAATTTAAACTCTGTAAACACCTGACATGGCTAATAAGGTCCAACATAGGTAAATGTGGGAAATCAAGTCCACATATAAAAAGATGAGAAAGAATGACTCTTTCCTAAGTTGTAAGTAGTTTAGAACCAGAATAAAAGAAGATATTCAAAGGTTACCTAGGGGGTAAAATTTGCAGAAATCCTTAAACTTGTGGTCTATCTGCTGCTTATTTAAGAATACTTTTGGTATTATTGATTCTATAGGGAAATAACAAATGGGTTAATTAAATATAAATTTATAACTATATGTAACATATCTGTGGTAAAACATAATACTTTCTGTCCTAACATTTGTCAATAAGAGGGATATTATCAATATCTAGAATGCTCTTTAAAACAAGCATTATAAACTGCTATATATCCCATTTCCTGCAATGCATTTTAATTGCTGCTATAATCATGGTCAATTTCATTGCAAATGGCAAGGCAAGCAGGTCATGTGATAAATGTGGAGGGAAAATATTTACTGCACACTTTAAAATGTTTAAAAAGGTAGCCTTGGTATATATAAGTAAGGAGAGTTTATGTAATTTTAGAAAATTATAAATAAGGAGGAAGGAAAGGAGGAAAAAAAAAAAAAAACAAACCGACAAAGCAATAAAAAGTAGAGGTGAGGACAGCCCGGGTGGCTCAGTGGTTTAGAGCTGCCTTTAGCCCAGGGCCTGATCCTGGAGACCTGGGATCGAGTCCCATGCCAGGCTCCCCGCATGGAGCCTGCTTCTTCCTCTGCCTGTGTCTCTTCCTCCTCTCTCTCATGAATAAATAAATAAAATCTTAAAAAAAAAAGGAGGGTGAAACCTAGGGCAACTGTGTCAGGTTACTTAAATATACTTGTGCTGGTGCTAACATTTAAAGCTTCACCTAAAATAACAGACATTTTATTGTGACTATTTCTCTTCCATATCTAAAACACAGGTGTTGTTGTTGTTCCATTGTAAGTCATAATTGTCAAGCTTTGAAATTTTGGTAAATGATCTTTAAAATATGTGCACAGGCATAAACATCGTTTTTTGAATTCTGAATGTCTAAAGGGTCTGGCGTGTGGGGGTTATGGATAAGCCTTGGTACCCACCAGCATTAAGGAAAACTGCAATAGGAGAAAAGGGCCTCCATATCTCAAATTTGTTCTCTTACTGAGAGATTAAACTTACATTACTGAGAAAAACATATATTCAGGAATAAATGCAATTAAAATCCTTCTACTTGATAAAGATTTCTCTGCTATTAGCTATCTGAAGTCTGTAAAAAAACCAAAACAAAACAAAATGGAGTTGTCCATGCTTCCTAATAAGAAAGGAACAAGAATTGTTCTGACTGCAGGTGTTCTGATAGCAAAGGCTACTTTAAAGTAGAAAGTAATTTACACATGTCTCAAGATAAATGTTCAATGTATCATTAAATAACTAGTTTTAGCTAAGTTTGTGTGGTCTAGGCACTCAGGGAGTTCCACACTTATTTTTCTCATATCAGAAAGCCCTTATTACATTTATAAACCAGTTATTTGGTAGCTGTACATACTTTCCTATACCAAGACTGGCTACATTTGCAGATCAGCTCACAAAATCTCTTTGAACTCATAAGTTCTCTGAATATGGTATTAGACTTCATACTGAGTATTTAACCACCAAAAACAATGCTGTTTAGATAGGAAATCCAGTTACCATTTCAGTCTTGGGACCATGAACGAGTCTCCTCCCATGGATTCAACAAGGTAACATGCGCTCTGGAGCAACCAGTCCAGCAAGGGACCCAACGCCTGGCAAAACAGACTCCACAACTAAATGTAAAGAAGAGGTCCTACTGAAGAGGGTAGGAAGGGTGAGGACTCTGGGAACCTAGACTCCATAGGTCCAACCACCAGAGGGAGGGACAAGAGGCAGACCAGTGCACTGAGAGACTACAAGGAGAAGAGAAATCTCCAGGCATTTGACCTTGAAAATTAGAGGGGCTTAATTTCATGAGTGATTATAGATGAGGGGAACAAATGTAGCTAAAAGTAAATCTCTTTACCACGTGCAGCCCACTGATAAATACCTTAGACTTGCAAAGTGTGACATTCCTCAAGAAACTCAGGGCTGCCTTAATGATAATGTTTTGCTAGAGCCTAAGAGCAACCTTATCTTGACAATAGCCAGACCTCCAGGATCCTATTACTCTTTTTTAACATGCAAAAATCCCTTAGAGACTTACCTTATCTCTACCCTTCCCCCTAGTACCTAAAAGTATCTACTCAGTCCTTCCTCACAATCACAAATGCTGCTCTTTCTACTCATAGATCCTGTCTCTGTGCTATAATAAAAACTTCTTTTTTGCAGACATTAAAAGAGAGAGAGAGAGAGAATTTCCCTCTGAGGATTCCAATTTCAATTTTTCTACTCAATTTCTTTGAGATCGAAAACTTTGAGAACTATGAAACTAAGTATTTAAGAAAACAGGCTTACTAGCTTCATGCCTTTGCAAAACTTATTTAATCTTTTGGAAGCTGTTTTCTCATCTGTAAAAGGGAGGAATAATCACAGCTAATAGAAGCTCGTTGCATGACTTACATAAACTAAATTATGTAACTAGGTAATACATAGTGAATGTTCAATTAAAGTTGTTATTGATAAATATGGAAGTAAAAATATTCAATCTTAATTATACTGAAATACAAACCTCATGAGGGAAGAAGCTATTATTTCTACATATATCTTAACTTCCTACAATATCTATAATTAAATATATTCCCAATGAACTGACACTAGCCCTTAGAACAAGCTAATGGCAAGACTTCATGAATTAAGGTCAGATGATATTTTTACAGTTCTGGGAGGAAACACATGTTTTCACCAACTGGTACCATTTCTGTCTTTACGCTAATAGCAATCAATCATGGTGATATGTTTACTATGATGCACAAGTGGAAAAGCAGTTATGAGAATTTCCGAGACTGAGTAAAAGGAATTTCCCTATAGTCCTATTTTGCTAAAAATAAAATGATATAAATTCATTATAATGGCTCTGAAAGGTACAGCCAATAATGATAAAATACCACAAACTTTTAAGTCTCAATAACATAATATGTAGTACATTTGAAAAGCACATATTTAAAATTTGAAGCTAAATTGATAATTACTATACAGAATCAGTCAGAGTTTAATTCAAGCCAGAGTTCTGATGGAATTTTGAACATAAGATGCAGAGGGGTCCATTCACACAGGTTACAGGAGAGCTACTTGAATGGTCTCATTTTAAAGATAAAATGATCTAGAGAAGTGGCTTTTTAAAGTCATTCAACTAGACTAGAAATTTAATCTCCTCATCGTCATTACTCATCATTAAACCATACTCTCTTGCTTTCTGATTTCAACTACATTAGGAATAACATTAGTTATTTTAAAATAAACATATAAAACATATCTTCAGGCTTTCACAAAACATGTACTTAACCATTTTTATGCACCTACCCTAAGTAGTTGCTGGGCATACAGAGAATGAATAAAACAGAAAGGTGAGGTCTCCAGGAGCTGGTACTCAATGAAAGAGAGTTTTTTAAAACATAAATCCATTATAGTTATCTAAGCAATATCATACAAATGTTGAATGAAGCTAAACACATGCAAAAACAAAAGCAAAAACAAAATAGTGTACAACACAGGCTTTGATACTAATTTCCAAACTGCGAGATTTTTAAGGAGCTTCATACATATGTCCTTAATGTTCCCAGAATAATACTTCAGGGTTTGTAGTGTCTCTGTGTGTGTATGTGTGTTGAATTTTCTAAGTTTTAAAGATTTTGCCTTTTTTGACCCCGGAACATTTGCTTATATTTGTAAATACTGCAAATATTTGAGTCAAAAAATGCTCATACGCCAAACAAAATATCTATAAGATGATCTCTATTAAAATATTTCAAATAACACATTCTCAAATTTCATTCTATTCCTATTCCATTGGTTCTCACCTTCCAGGTGCTAAAGTATTTTGGATGATGAGTCAATACCCTCTGACCATAGAGCATATTTTCATACATTATTTCTAGTATCCATTAAAATAAGACTTCACTGCGCACCACTTCCAATTAATGTCCTCTCCCTGACTCAACTCAAATTGTACTATTAGCATGTCATTCCTTTGGCTGAAATGAACCTTAGGGTTTAATATATGTTAAATTGTATATGCTGCTCCTAGGAGGGATAACTCTTGAAATTATTGTCAGTTATTTATGCCAAAGTGTGAAAGTGCTGAATGCTTTCTTTCTAAAGAGTAAATATGAAAAAATACTGAAAGAAGCCTGAAAGAGGAAAGGGACAAGGTGCAAATGGGAGGCAAAGAATGTAATTAACTACAGTAATAGATAAGAAATACTGAGAGCTTAATACCTGCTAATCTGTGGAGCTGATCTCATTTAATTACCTTATAAATGACTTTTCTGTCCTTAAATGTTTTAGTTGGGGATACATGTCTATAGAATCTCGATTCATTAAGATTGATTCTAGAAATATTTATTTATTATTAAAGTATAATTGATATACAATGTTATATTAGTTTCAGGCCTACCACATATTCTGTATATTAATCAATCAACAAGTGTCAGAAGATACAAAAATTCCATGGGTTCTAAAATAAACAGATCTTTACCTGACTTCAGTGAACATCCCAAGTCAGTTTGATGCAAGTGTTCTGCTAATCACACATTATCAAATATGACCTCTGAAATAATCTATTATTATTGTAATCTAGTCTGCCTTATTCTGCAAATCTGTAATAAAAAATGACAAACAATCCCAAACTTCTTTCCACAAAATTGTACATTTTCAGGAACTTAATTTACAATTGAGACTATAAACTATCACCTGAGCAATGGAAAGCAACTTTATTATTTTATGAAAAGCCATATCACCTTCACTGTAACTTATCAAAATTCTGGATTTTACAAATTCCCTTCTCGCTTTTTCTTAATGACATGCTCAAATGTTCTTCAAATTCTATTTAGATCCAAAGTGTACCAGCTTTTTACCAATTGCATTTGCAAATAATCACTTCTGACTTTGGGAGTTAAGAGCTGAGCTGCATTGCGACTGTCGGGGGGAATTAGCTTCCTGTGCAAAGTTTCAAGAGCAATGCTGAGTCAGTAACCTTTTTGTTCAGGACATGCAATGCTCTTGTGAACAAGGATTCTGACTTTTGAAAATTAGAAAATAGAGTGACTAGAGCTGAATTAAATCAAACTTTAGGGAATGCAGAAACTTTAGACAACACAATGCTATAAAACTGAGGGTGAATATGTACTTATCACATGGAACCAGAATGACAGACTATAACGAGGTAGAAATAAAATGGCTGTGTATTGACACAACTTAATGTGACAAGAGATTGTTGCCATGCTTTTACAAGGGTAAAAAGAAATGGGCTTTATTGAGGGTGAAGATGAGTAAGAGGGGGTCGGAGGGAAGATACAAAAATTCCATGGGTTCTAAAATAAACAGATCTTTACCTGACTTCAAAGGCCCTACCACAAAACTTCAGAACAAAATGTTGAGAGACAAATGGCTGGTACCCAAATGGCAGATTTAGGGGGATCTTCAACCCTCCCTGTAGATATTCTTATTTCTCCTTTAACCTTTTTCAGTAAAAGAAATGTGGGCATTGGAACCAGGCAAGGCTGAATTCAAATCCCAGCAATTGCATTTATCAATTTGAGTGACCTTGGGTGATTACTTAAATTTTTAGAACCTCAGTTTCTACAAGTGTAAAATGGAGATCATATTATCTACTATTGGGTCTCTTGGCAAATCCTAAGTATAGCTCCTTGGATATATGAGGAAGCCACCACCAATAACAACACTACCCCAATAGCATTATTATCATAAAGAAAGAGGATGGGAGCTCTGGGTGGCTCACTTGATTAAGAGTCTGCCTTCTGCCCAGATCATGATCCCAGGGTCCTGGGATCAAGCTCTGCATTGGGCTTCCTGCTCAGCAGAGAATCTGCTTCTCCCTCTGTCCCTCCTCCCCTGCTTATTCTCTCTCTCTCTCTCTTTCTCTCTCTCTCTCAAGTAAATAAACAAAATCTTAAAAAAAAAAAAGAATTAGGATGAAGAAAAGGATATGAAGTGAATCCGTGCCCTCCTTTAGACAAGGCAAGAGAGGCACCCAGGGTAGGGGACTAGGGAAGAAAGGGAGAGTCTACAGGTGATTCAGATGAATGACTCATTTACTATAATGTGAGATAGTTGACTGGTTGAGATTTTAGGATGAGGATAAGGCCACATCCCTGTGGTAGGAGACAGGCTTTATTCTGAAGGGGGTGAACAGTTCTTCAGTGTACTCTTTACAAAAATAAAATAAAACAAAATGTCTGACACCTACAGCAGATCAGAGGGAAGGTAAGGCAATACCTTCTAGGTGTTTCCAAGCTGAATGTAAAATAAGAAAGTATACTAAAGTGGTTAAGAGCTTTGGAGTAGTCACTCAGATTGAAATCTTGTATGACATTTTTAGCTTTGCAAGTTAGGCCAAAAATTACCTCAGTTTTCTATTAAATGAGAATAATATCTATTTCATAAATCTGGCATATGATCAACTGAGATGATATTTATAAACACACAGTACAGCATTGGATATGCAGTATATTTTCAATGCACTTTAATCTCTTCAATATTATTAATAAAATATATTATTCGGCTGCCTGTTAGCTTTCCCATTCATTTCCCTTTTGATATTGCCATGCCTTAAAGTGTTGCTTAGTCAATCTAATCTAAGCCTTGCTATACAGATTTTAAAAAGTATTTCTTTAGTCTATTCTTCACCTAAGACATTGAAGAGAAAATATGGGACAGAGAAGAGGGAAGAGGAGAAACTTCCAATTGGCAGATGAGAATAAATATCAGGGCTCCTGGCTCAGATACCCTCCACTCCCTGGAAGAGTTCTGTCCTCTGTAGGGAGTCTGAGAAAGCTGGACAATAAGTTGTAATGGCATAAGGAAGTATTTCATCAGAAACTTTCCCCAAATTACTTAGATTCTCAGACTGAGGTGCATAACATTGAAGGTCCCTATCTCTAGGCACAGCACAAACCCATTCATCTCCATTGTGTCTACTGATCATACTTTGAACTTTCACAATCCTCTGTCTGGATCACAGTCTTTGTCTTGTAAGTGACTGATTCCATAGGAATAATACTTCTGTTTGTTCTCAGCCACTCTATTTCCTTGCTAGGCAAATGAATGTCATCCTTCTTCACCTTTCACTGGGGTCTTACTCCTCAGAGTCATTGTCACATGACTTGTTTTCCAAGGACATAAATTCTACTCATTGGTTCACAACCTTCTGGCTTCTATGACATGTTATGCTTTTGTCTCTTATATATAATAGGAGTGGTAGCCCAATGGCTCAGTTCTAAACCACTGGTTTAACTCACCCTACAATCTAGTCATAAAGGCTTAGTCTTCACTTTGACAGGCCAACCTTCCATTTTCCACTCAAGTAGCTCTGTGGATACCAGAGCCTTCTAGTCTTGCCATGCATCCCCTTGTGTCAGTCTCTTGGCAACCTCTCTTGAGAAAAGGCTGCCAAACCTCCACAAATATCTGCTCATCCTTCAAAGAGAACTCTGGATGGACATAAAAGAATTAGGTTTTAAAGATATTTTTTTCTTCTTCCTTTGTCTATTCAAGTATTATCTCTCCCCTAATTTTTCTTATTTTTTCATTTTAGAAAATTCTTACTATTTTTTGTTTCTTTAAAAAACTGTTTAATAGGAGATCTACCCTTTTAAGACATTCTTAAGTATACCATACAGTACTGTTAATTACAGGTACAATGTCATACAGCACAACTCTAGAACTTATTTATCTTGTGAAACTGAAACATTTTACCTGTTGAACATCACCTCATTTTCCCCAACCCATGGCCTCTAGTAATCACTATTCTACTCTTTGCTTCTGTGACTTTAACTATTTTAGATACCCTGTGTAAGTAGAATCACAAAAGTACTTGTCCTTCAGTGACTGGTTTACCATGAACCATTCCAAACATATAATCAAGAAAATACTTTAAATAATAGTCATATTCCCATCATTTAGCTTTAGGCATCATCACTGGATGCCCAGCTATGTTGATCTGTTCCTGCACTGTCCAGTACAGTAGCACTTGCACTTATTAATTGATTAAAGTTAAAAAATGTACACAAGTTCAGATTCTCATGTGCACTAGCCACATCTCAAGGGATCAACAGTCACATGTGGCAAGTGGCTATCATTGCTACAAAACAATTGAACATTTCCGTCATAACAGAACTTTTTATTGGACAATGCTAACATGTATCCAACCCTCATCACAGGGTTTTTTTTTTAGATTTTATTTATTTATTCATGAAATATATACAGAGAGAGGGAGAGGGAGAGAGAGGCAGAGACACAGGCAGAGGGAGAAGCAAGCCTTGTAGGGAACCCGATATGGGACTCAATCCCAGGACTCCAGACTCACGCCCTGAGCCAAAGGCAGGCGCTCAACCACTGAGCCACCCAGGCGTCCCCATCACAGGGTATTTTAAAGCAAATACCATGTCATCTAAACATAATTCCATAATAATAATAATATGTTATAACATAAAAATACATATATCATAATAATATATAACAACCATAATATGTAATACATCAAATATGAAGTCACTGTTAAAATTTCCCCCTTATAATAAAGTTTCTTAACTTGGGGTACATAGGAGCCCTCAAGTGCTTAGCAAAAGTTCTTAGGTTGCAAGCAAAAATTTGTTAAGGAATATACATGCTTTTTCTGGGGAGATGATCTATGGTCATAGTTCCAAAATTGTGATAAGGGTCAATTTCTCCAAATTTAAGAAACATTCTTTTAGAAAAATATATAAGGGCACCCAGGTGCCCTCACTAAGGGCACCTGGGTGGCTCAATGGTTGTGTCTGCCTTTGGCTCAGGTTGTCATCCCAGGGTCCTGGGATCGAGTTCTGCATTGGGTTTCCTGCAGCAAGCCTGCTTCTCCCTCTGCCTATGTCTCTGCCTCTCTCTGTGTGTCTCTCATGAATAAATAAATGAAATCTTAAAAAAAAAAAGAAAAATGTATAGTCAATGAGATAATTAAAGAGTAACACAACTTAGAGGTAATTAAAGAGATGAAGCAGTTTAATTGTTAATACAACTATAAATCTGACCTTATAAATGTGAAGTAATGTATTCTCAGAGACATCTTTTTTCTATACATCTCATTATTTTTAACTATTAAATATAGCTAGATGTTTGGAGTTTTCATCTGTTGTATAATCATGTATAATTGGGTATGGAATAGAGGGGAACATGCTTCTCAGTTTGTTTTTGCTATAGTTAGATTAAGACTTCTTGGAAAAGTGGAGAGTTTGCCCTAGGCTTCCCTTGTGATAGCCATAGTATTCACCTTCATTCATTTATTCTCCATCCATCCACTTATTCATCAAATACCTAATACAATACCTACTAAATATAATATTTGCTAATAGCACCAGCTACATGCCGGTAATATAAGTTCATGGTTTTGATATGGTTAAAAGATGATCTCAGCTCTAACTGAACTTCTACCTGGAATACAACTTTGGTTCTTGGGACAGTTAGCATTACTGAGGATAACTATGCCAAAATCCAGGGACAGGTGAGAGAAGAGAGTTTTATTAATTCAACCACCAAAATTTATCCAAAAATTACTATAAGACAGTTCTTGTAGTCAGCCAGACAGATGAAATCTTTTTCCTCACAGAGATTATATTCTCCATTTGTATTTAGCCCAACATACACATTCTGAGAGTTGGGGAGAGGATTGTCTCTTGATGTATACTCTTTGGGGCAGTAAGTAAGAAAGGTGGGATTATATAGTTTTACATTTGCTGCAACTTCTCTTCTTTCATTCTCTAGGTTGTGTTTCTGATTTTGTACTTTCAAAATGGTAGTTAACCTTTTGCCCCTTTGCACACTCTTCCCCAGGACCAGAGCCTAAAAACCCATTAAATTAACTAGAGAATGAGCAATCCCCAGCCACAACTGGAGTCTTCCTGCCTTTTCCAGAAAGGTCCAGGTCTCTGATTTCCTCTAGTCTTTCTTAAGCTAAGAGTCATTATCAAAAAAGCTTTGATGAATATTCTCTTCCATTCTAGATGGAAATATCTGCTGGCTGTATCTTTATCTCTACACACTTTTGTACATACCCTTAAGTGAATTCTAGTACATAAATCATTTTTGAAGTCTTTAATGCAAAATATTTTGTGAATATTTCTCTGTAAATACTTTTTCCAGCAAACTTTTATCTCCTCATTTCTTTCTCAGTAGTGAAGACATGGAGAGGACCTCTCATTTGGAAAATTCTTTATGAAACAAGAAATGGTCTTGGTTATTGATGCTTGAAATAGTCATTTTATATTTTCCTTAGTATTTCAAGGTTGTTTCCTTTTTAGGTGAAGAAAAAAAATTCTTGGTGGTAAAATAGGAAATAGGGAAATTGATCTTATCTTGTTAGCATTCTGTAGTTTAAGAATCCCTACACTCAGAAAATCTGAAGCGAAATTATTTTACTAAGTCAGTAAATATCAATTGATTGTTTGCTCTATGCCATGCTCTGTGCTAACTGCTAGATACTGAATATTGAGTGACATAAACATGGTCCCTGCCCTATTGGGGAATAATGGGGAAACAGACTGAAAAAATGAATACCAGAGTAAATATATAACTAAGAGCTATGGAGAGGGAAAACTACCTGGTATTAAAAGCCTTAATAATAAGGGGGCTTCGTTAATTTGATTGGAGAGGGAAAACTTCTTTTAAAAAAGTGATATTTAAGCTTTGTGGGTAGGAATTAGCCAGGTGAAGCTAGGAGAGTTGACTATGGAAGCATATTCCACAAAGAGGGAAAAAAGTTATTTGCAAAATCAGTAAGGAGGAAAGGAGTCAGTCAGTTTGAAGAGCAGCACAGGGATAATGGAAGAACATGTGGCAACTAGAAGGGCCACTATTTTTCAATTTCAAGTGTTCTTTCTGTCAAATCTGAGATAAGCTAGGAGCACATTCTGTTTTATGCAATTTTTCCAAATAAAAAAAGTTTTGACTCTTGTACATGGTTAATTCTTCCATAGCATCTTCCAATAAAAGGCAGAGGAATCAATAAGATAGGTGAATCTAAAGGCACTGTGTAGAAAACCCACTTTAAATTGTAAGTCCATTGCTACACTGACACTTCCACTGTACATTTTAAAAGTCTTGATATGTTTTAAACATGATTTTGCAATGTGGTCTTTGATGTCCATTTGTTCTTTTTTTCTGAGGTCTGGGATTAACTATTATATGGCTTTAAGCAACTTGTTTAAAAATTCTGTGCCTCAGTTCCCCTGCCTATATAACCAGGATAATGAAGTTAGCTTCAGGGAATTTAGCAGATGGCTGGGATAATTAAATGTGTTAAGATCGTGAAATTGCAAAATATGACGTGCTACACAAATATTCCCTATGTCATTTTTATTTATTTATTTTCCCTTTTTGGAGTATATCTGTGAGGAGGTGCATGACAGTCTGTGCAGTGGGTACGCTCTTGGGCTCCAGAATCAAAATACCAGTGTCCAAATTGCCCCTCTCACTTCTATACTTCTGCCTGTGCCAGTTTATGTAAGTGATTTACCTTGTCTACACCTACATTTTCTCATCCAGAAAACAAGGAAAAGAATAGTCCCTAATTCATATACTTATTAACCAACTGAGATAATCAAGTAAAGCATCTAGAATAGTGTCTATCCCATAATTAGCTTTTTATAGCTGTTACCTATTGTGATGTGTGTATGTTGGGATGTAATATACAGAAATACATATTCAGAAGTTGTGGATCCCTGGATTTCACTGGATATTTCTTGAGCACTCCCAGCTCAAACTGTTCTCCCTTCATGTTCAAATTATTCTTCTAAAATAACCACTAGAAAAAAAATCTGTGGTTTGATGAAATGGACCTACTAAATCATTATTTTCACCCATTCGAGGCTTATACTTAACCTAACTGGTCCTCACAGATTTATTTAAGCTTTTGATCTCTGCTAACATTTTAAATAGTGACATGATTTCTCCCCTAAAATCTACCAGCCTAAAGAATCTTGTGATTTAAAGCCACAAGAAAAACTGTAATAATTTTTAATATTATGCAATCTGTAGTAAAGACAGTCAAGAAGCTAAAATATGAATTTTGGCACCACAATAAGTACACTTTTGCAAAATTTGGACTGTCAACTCCTTCCATTCCTCTGAGTGAGAATACACAGGCCTATTCTTTATACATCTCAGGAAGCTGACCAGTATTTATAATCTATCTATACCACACAGAATCCATATATTCCCTAATGTCAATAACTGCTCGGGCAGCCCGGTGGCTCATCTGTTTAATGCTGCCTTCAGCCCAGGGCCTGTTCCTGGAGATCCGGGATCGAGTACCACGTTGGGCTCCCTGCATGGAGCCTACTTTTCCCTCTGCCTGTGTCTCTGCCTCTCTCTCTGTGTGTCCCTCATGAATAAATAAATAAAAATTAAAAAAAAAAACTTCTCATGTTTTTCTATTTTCAGGCTGAAATAGGTAATAAATCCCATGCAATAGATGTGAGCAACACCATCTTTCATGTCAACTATTTTTCTTTAGGAAAGAAGTATAAAGCTAAAAATACTTAAACCTAAAAAGTATAGAATCAAATGAAGCATTGTAGAAGAAACTGTTAGTTTAAATAAATAAACTACTAAAGACTAACACATCTAGAGATTTTCAAATGCAATTTTTTTAATTAACCATACATAATTAAATCTAGGGAGATATTAAAACACGAATCCTAACAGATTTAAGGATTTAAATTCAACTAAACCTCATAAAATTGGCACAGAAAGCCAATAACAGGTTTGAAAGACAAAGTTCAAAATGCAGGTTGTCAGAACACAGACAACTGAACTATGATTTGTGATAACAAACTAAATATATACATCTTTCAACTTAAAGTTCCTCTTATTCCTCAAGGAGCCAACATGCTGGCCATAATTCTAAGAATCTGTGAAAGGATTTAAAATAGTGGGGAATTCTGTTTCAAAACATATTCCTCTAAAGTGATTTTATGAGGTACTTAAAGTAGTTAGATGTCATATAGATGAGCTGTCTTCCTTTTGATTCCAACTTGTAAAAAGGCATTTCAGAAAGATCAGTAGAACAGATTTTCAAGATATCATTCATCAAAGATATCAATAAATGAAAGCCTTAAAAATTAGTCCATTGATATATCAAAAATAACTATTCAAAGATTTATTATTCCACAAATTTATTGTCTATAGTCCATCAGCATTTTTCAAACTGAGAGGTATAATTTGCTTGTGATGCTGGCTTTTTATTATATGAACTACATTTTTATTGACCTACTTTTTTAAAATTAATTTTAACTCTAGAAGATAGATAACATGAGATATATTGGCCATTTTGCATTTAATCATTCTTAGGCTATGCAATATCCTCCATAAAATCAGATAATGGTTAAATAAAGTTTAATGTATCACCAAATCTTTTAGCTATCCTTAAATTACGATCTCTCTTCAATGGCAACATGTTGATTAATTACTCTATCGAAAGATATAGTTTTGCTTTAACTTTGGTAAAAATAGAAATAAAATCACATATAATACCCACAAAGTATACTATAGGTCTTGGACAATTCCTCTCTTATAATCACATGTGCAAAATAAATACAATTACAGAATTTTATTTTAATTAATCCTTAGCTCAATTTGTTTTTTCAGAATCATAGAATATCAAGGAGGAAGGAAATTATAACCTAGACATCTAGCCATAATATTGATTACTTATCTGTAATATTGAATTATTGAAATAGACAATACATAACTCTCAATTCAGATCACTTTGTTATAACAATAGACAACAGGAACAATACTAGAATGTGATGCATCCAAATTAAAACACAAACCATTAGTGGTTTTAGTTTAACAGTTTGTAACCATGCAGATCATCCGATTTAGGAGACACCATGTCAAAATTGTAGATAATTAAACTTCTAAAATATACTCCTAAAATACCTATTTCTATTAACTCATGTTAAAAGTGTGAAAAAAATGGACTTTGACTAATATCATCTTGGCACTGAAACATAAAAAATTTTACCAATTAATGATACTTGTTTTGAAAGCATGATTTTTCATAGATCTCATATTCAGTATTACATTTGCAGATAGATTATAGATAGGTGCTTATATATATATACACACACATAGCTATAATTTACATGTGTATGCATGTGTGTCTGTTGTATGTAAAAGAAAAACAGAGATAAGAGAAACAGAGAGACACAGGAAGAGAGAGACTGAGAGAGAAAAAGACACAGGGGACTGAAGAATTGTTTTAGAGTATGTTTTGACCAATATCTATGAAAGGAACTTTTCATAGAAACTTTCACCAATAATGTCAACCTCTGGAATGACTCAATTAAAAATCTCTGGAATACACCTTTACTATAATATTTTACATGGGCTTCTCTCAGAGAAGGGGCAACAAATTACAGTAGACCTACATTTTTATTGTTTAATGACCAAATAGTATGGACTTTGGAATCAGAAAGACACAGGCTTAAGAATGCATTCCACAGCAGTATGAGTTGTGCTACTGGGAACTTAACTTCTCTTGAGCTTAAATTTCCTCAACTCCAAGATGATGATGATGATGATGACAACGATGATGATGATGAAGACAATGATGATTACTGTAATTATAGTGAAAAAATAATATAAACACTTAAATCACAAGTTGTTTTGAGAATAAAATTAGGAAATGTATATAAAAGGCAGTACCTGGAACATATTATTGGTCTTATTTTCTTTTGTGAAATAAATTTCCACATAGTAAATTTTCTTTTTTTTTTTTTTTTAAAGATTTATTTATTTATTTATTTATTTGAGAGAGAGAGAGAGAGGCAGAGACACAGGAGGAGGGAGAAGCAGGCTCCATGCCAGGAGCCCGATAAGGGACTCGATTCCAGGACTCCAGGATCACGCCCTGGGCCAAAGGCAGGTGCCAAACCGCTGAGCCACCCAGGGATCCCCTCCATATAGTAAACTTTCAACCAATGTTTAAACTAGTAGGCTATTAATCCAGTTAATCATGTTGTCCTTTACATGGTCAACTATGAACAGGGTAGCCCTGCTGTATCCTGCTTTCGAGTCAGTTCTGGGGGTTTCATGTAGTTTCTTGAGAAAAAAAAGATTAAATATTTGTGTGGACCAGTTTAACCATGAGAAATATGAGATGAACAGATTTAAGTTGAGGGACATTCTAAAAATATCTGACCAGTTCTCCTCAAAGTGCTGAGACTATGAAACAAAACAGAAAGCTGGGAAACCATCACATGAAAAGAGACTAACAAGGCATGACGACTAACTACAACATCTGGATTAGATTTTTGAACAAAAAAGGCCCTCAGTGAAAAAAAACCTGATGAAATCTTATTGAAGACTAGTTTATTCAATAGGATTTTCACAATGTTATTTTCTCAGTTTTGAAAAACGGATCATGGTATGTAAAATGGTAACAGTAGAGGAAGCTAGGTGAAAACCCTGAGGAAACTGTACTATTTTTGCAACATTTTTGTGACCTAAAGTTACTTAAAAAAATTTGGGGTGGAATATGAGAGCTAATACTTGCCATAAATTATCAGGTTTGTATATTATTTATATATATTTTCATTTCTCCCAATCCTTTGCACTTTGGCTTCTCCCATCACAGGAGGCTCACAGTAATATCACTAAGTCACCTAGTTCTTGTGTCCACACCAGAGCTCCAAGGAAAACAGTTAAGAATAGTATACCCACATGTGCATCTTCTCAAATTTCAAATAAGCATCAAAAATAGAAAATTTATGGCTTAGGGGCCATCAGAGTTGTTGGACAGCATTCATTCTAGCTAAGTTCTAAGAGCATAACATCTTTTTATTACTCTAATAAATTAACCAGCAATGACAGTTTTGTGGCAATTAGGTTATATAAACTTCTTACCACAAAGACACATCATTAGGTTATATTTTTAAACTTCCATATGTCATCCAAAGTTAGGCAGAAAGAAACATGCAGTGCAATCTTTATGACAGATTTTCTTAAATTCACTAGTTTTCCCATTTCTCCTGACATTTTGTTGAAATTTTCATACTCTACACTTTGGCATTTGACAGGTTTGCTTCAACTAACTTAGTAAAGCAGGAGCATATGTTAAAAATGGCAAACCATGCCCTCTTGTGTGTGTGTGTGTGTGTATGTATGTGTGTGTGTATGTGAGAGAGAGAGAGAGAGACAAAGACAGAGACAGAGAGACAGAGAGAGACAGAGGAAGAGAGAGAATGGTGGGTCACTTTAACAAGGCAGATTTTTAAAAATCTGTGATATCAAAGGATGAGTAGGCTATACTCTGTGCAAAATAACTTTCATTTAGTTTCTTTAATCATTGAGATATTCTCCTGGGATAGAGTAGTGGGAGTAAGTCAAATGTGAAGTAGTTTTCAGGGTGGAATAAAGCCTTGTTCTATTTAAAATACAAATTTTGAATTCTCATATGGCATAGGAAGCTTAACATCATAGCCAGCAAAGAATGCATAATATTAGCATTAAGAATTATGCTCAGAGAAAAACCAGGAATACACATTGAGAAATATCTTTCCCTCTTTTGTATATGTGAGATTTATGTAAATATGTTTCATTAGAAGAACGGATACTGATCCACAGAACTTGGCTGCAGATATTAATAAGATGTAATGAAAAATTATGCTCTTCCAGAATCCAAAAGGCAAGAAGTAATAAAGAAGAGACCATCAAACCAAGAGACTCATCATTCACTGTTGGTTGTATCTAAGAAGGGCCTGGATCACAGATCATGTTCCCATTTTAGAGAGCATCTCCTAATTCTAACCCCCATGCCAAGTGAACTTCTGCTATTACTGAAACAGCTCAAGACCTACAGATGGACTGAAAGCAGAACTGGTGACATAATTTTATGGGGTGCAAAGTTAAAATGAAAAGTCTCTTGCTGACAAATTATTATGAATTTCAGGACAAGGACAGCAAAGAATTACACCAACCATGAGAACCCTATAATGATGGGGCCCTGTTTGCCTGCCCAGGTCTTGTGCCCATGAAGCCAACTCTGATACAGTGTTAAACTCTGGATGCTGACAGAGTTGCGCTCAAACTCTGTTTCTGTCATGTACTCAGATGAAAGAGTATTCATCTAGGACCTTGATAAGAGGCCCATATGACAGCATTTGTGATTATCCTTGCCTCTTCTTTATATGGAAATGATCAGGGATCTAAGTAAATAAGAATAATAACTATTTTGAAATAAAAGAACACCTAGTGACAATCTGGTCTAACTCCTCTACCCTCTGAAGAACTTAATTGATGTCTGCCACTAGTCAAATGCTCTCTTAGGTCTTCTGACCCCAAATGCAATGCTCTTTCAGTAGCATTGTGGGTTAAGAGTGGTTGTTAATTGCTCAGACTTTGGAACCAGTCTGGTCCTAAATTTTGGTTCCACTACTCTGGGACACTTTGGGCTAGTTACTTAACTTCTCTGTGCCTCAGTTCCCTTATCTGAAAAAATGGGCATCCTAAGATACTTCACAGGATTAAATTCAATGTTTATTACAAATAATTCAAAACATTGGTTATTTATTGTATAGGGTATTAAATAAATGTTAGCTATTGATATTTCAAACTTCACCTCTAAAAATACCTTTTTTTTTGAGGAAAACAGTGGATAACCATATTGATTAGTTGGAGAAATGTAAGCTAAATTAGAGAGTGGATCTATAGTCAACTGAATAACTTTATAAAACAAATTATTACTGAGTTGATATGTATATGCTAGGGCTACTCTTGTATATTATCCAAACTTTTTACTAACACTTTGGATAAAAATGTATCTGATATGATTACATATTTGTTAATGGAATAATTCTGGGAGGGACTTTTTTTTTTAAGAAATGGGAAGAAAAAAAAGAAAAAGAAAAAGAAAAAGAAATGGGAAGCAGAAATGACTGATTGAAAGAACTAAAATAACCAAGATAAATTTCACAGGGAGACCTAGTTTCTTTTTTATGAAAAACTATATCAAAGATATACAACTTTAAATTAACCAGAAGCTTCACATGAAATCACAAGATAATGTGTCTTTCCAGAAAGTAAGTACAAGTCTAAACTGTATTGCTAGGGTATCTAGTGAAAGAAAGGGTGAAAAGAGGTCAAATATTAATGATCATCAATAGTGCAAACACAAATGACCACCCAGGCCTAAGATTTCTCAGTGTATTCCTTTTCAAAACTCTTTAAAAATATAAAAAGCCATTTTTAGCAATATACCATACAAAAAAGAACATAGGCTAGATTTGGCCCATAGGTAATACTTTGCCAATTTCTGGTCTAAACATTTTTATCCAATTGAAAGACAGAGATTATCAAAGCATACAAAAAGTAAGATTATATGAGAGCAACTTTAAATATAAAGGCATAGATACATTGATAATAAATGGCTAAAAAATGAATCGTGTTAAAAGCAGGCATAATAATGCCAGATGGCTCTTTTAATGGAAAATAAAATGTGCTTTGAGACAAAGAATATTACTAGAGATAAAAAATGGCAATTCATAATAATAAAAAAGAAAACTCATCAGAAAGACATATCAATTATCAATATGTATGCCACAAATAATAGTCTTAAAATGCATGAGGCAAATATTTACAGAATGAAAGAAAGAGAAATTACATAAATACAGCAGCAATTTTTTTTACATCCTTCTTCCAAGATTGTAGGGCTAGAAAGAAAATTGATAAAAACAGAGAACATACAAACAATACTATTAACCATCTTGATCTAATTGTCATATGTAGAACAATGCATCCATCAGGTACAGAATACCCACTTTTTAAGTGCATACAGCATATTTATCCAAGACAGATAAGCCTCCATAAATTTTAAAAGGGTAGAAACTATAAAAAGGGCATTCTCTGACTACAACAGGATTGAATTAGAAATTATTAAATAATACTGGGGCTCCTGGGTGGCTCAGTTGGTTAAGCATCCAACTCTCGATATCAGCTTAGGTCATAATCTTAGACTTGTGAGATCAAGTCCCTAATGGGGCTCCAAGCTCAGTTGGGAGTCTGCTTAAGATTGTCTCTCTCTGCCCCTCCTCCACCACTTGTGCATGCTCTCTTTAAAATAAATAAATCTTAAAAGATGGAAATTACAGTAATACTTTATCTAGAAAAGTTCTAAATTGGAAGTAAAAACACAATTTCAAATAATTATTAAGACAAAAATGAAAATCACAAGAGATATTAGAAAATATTTTTAAAAGAATGATCATGAAAACACATTAAAATTTTGGGAAAGCAAATAAATCAGAGCATAGAGACAAATTTGTATCTTTAAATACTCATATCAGAGTAGGTAAAAGAATTTGAATCAGTGGCTCCAGGTTTCATCTAAAAAAAATCCAGAGAAAACATGAGTAAAGTAAATATGAAAGAACCAAAGGAAGAAGATAATAAAGAACAGAAATCAATAAAGTACAGAATAGATAGTAGAGAAAACAGAATCAAAAGATGATTTTTGAAAATACTATCAAAATTGACACACTTCTAGCAAAACTGATCAATAAAAAAGAAAGAACACAAATCACCAATATTAATACTGAAAAAAGGGATTATCACTACAGGTATTATAGATATTAAAAGAATAATGAGAGAATACTATGAACAACTTTATGCCAAAATTCATGTTAGGAGATATAGAAACATTTATGGAAAAATAGGACTTACCAAAAATGACACAAGAAGAAAGAAAATCTGATCAGTTCTATATTTATTGAAGACATCCCATTTATCAGAACCACCCCCTACCAAACAAACAAAAAACCTCTAAGCCCTAACAGCTTCACTCATAAGTTCTATCAAACATTCAAGAAGGAAAAACAAGCAACCAAACAAAAGAGCCAAGCTTACACTTTCATAAAATAGATGAGGCCCATTGTCCTTAGTCATTTTTAAGGCCCCATAACTCTAATTCCAAACCCTAAAAAAGGCATTGCCCAAAAGGAAAATTATGCCTCTCTTGATACAAAAATCTTTAACAAAACCTTAAAATATCACACTCAACAACATGTAAAAATGACAATGCACCATGACCCAGTAAAATTTGTCCCAGCAATGTAAAATTTGTTTATACTTCAAAATCAATTAATATAATCCATCAAAGTACCATAATGACAAAGAAAAATCATGTGATCAGCCACTGAGGGGCTATTTATTCTCCATTTTTAGTAAGGTTGAGGAGGCAGTTGATAGATGAATATCCTTTACATTCTAAGAGTTAGCTTAATGAAACACAGTAATCTCATTTTCCCTTCTTGTTATTTTTCTCCTTAATTTGAGGCAGTGATGGCCTGAGTTTGAGGGTAAAACTGAACAGGGTTCCCTAAACGTAGCAAATGACAAACAAAATGGGTGGGGCTGGCTATTCATTTTAATACAACCATCCAATTAATCCATTTATTATTTAATAAATATTTTTGAATTTTATAATGCTTTGCATTCAGCACTGTGGATGTAATGAAATAAAAATAACCATTGTACTTATCTTGTGGAGTTTATAGTCAAGAAAGAAAGGTAGACATTAATTATAAGAGTAAGACCCACAAATATTACAGTTGTAATAACTATCATGAAGAAGTGGTACAGATGCTTTGAAAGAGGGAAATTAGGAAAGGCAATGTTAAAAAATTAATTCCAGCTCTAGATTTGAAGGATGAGTAGGAGTGAGCTAGACAAAGAGAAAAAAAAAAAGTATTGTAGGCAAAGAGAACAGCAGGAAATCCCTGAAGCTATTGAAAAAAATTTTTTTTTTCCTGGTACAAGTGCAGTGACTTGCTTCTCTGTATCTTAGGTAAGGAATAGTAATTACACTGAAAAGCCAGGACTGCTCACCTCACTTCACACACCTTCTGCCTTTCAGTGATCGAGGAGTAGTTCACCAACTCAATGTTATTTACAAGAATATAATAATCAATTATACATTTCTTTGGAGAACTTGTGAAGGTCCAGGAAAGAAGCCTCTAATCTCTTGATTCTCTCTTCCTGCTTTCCACAGTCAAAACCAAAAGAGGAAAGATTTCCTTTCTTAGTTTGAGTGAAAATTTTAGATAATAGTTTTCTATATGGTATATTGTGCTTCAGAAATTATTCTCATATATTTTTGGTTTTCTTTTTGAGTTATAGATGCACCTAATGGTTAACTAAGAAGCTTAAAATGTCAGGAATTAGGTCTCAAAAAGTGACAGTTTAGCCCTATAAGGAAGCAGAAGACCACACTGAATCTACATACATTTCATCCATTCCTCCAGGTGCAAGAGTTGCATTATGGCCCACTGGGACTTTAAAATGTTACAACAGAGTGATTAGAGGGAGTGAGGATTTCTCATTGCTCCAGGAATGTCACTCATCTTCCTCTTGGCACTGAAGAATAGGATAGATTATCTGTTTTCTTCTTTCTGGAAAACCTGATAAAGCATTCCCATTGTCTCAGATTTCCCAGAGGAGAAAGATGGTTAAAATGAGAATCCCAAACCCCTTTGGCTTATATAACAAATCCTTCTGTTGGTTTTTGAATGAGTCTTTTTTACATAATTTCTCCCAGTTCGTTTGATGGTTTCCTAAAACCAGTATGGTATCTGTAAGTATGTGTTCAATTGACTATGAGCTACAGTTTGAAGTTCTGTTCTTAAGCCTCAATGGTTTTTATTAACTCAATGAATAAGCATCACCAACATGGTTAAAGTATCACTCTGCAATTAGACTTTGGGCATTAAATGAATTCTATTCTCACTTCCAAGTGTGTTTCAAATTACTTAACCCTCATTTTCCTCCTCTGTTAAATAGCGATGACATTGTACTTACCCACGGGGCTGTTGGTGAAGATTAAGTAAGATTATCAATGTTAAGATCTCACCACAAAACTGGCATTCCAAGTAGTAGTTATTCTTGGTAATGCATTGAATATATTTCTTCAAATCTTAAAAAAAGGGTCTTTCTGTTAGACTTTAAGGAACACTCTACTAATGTATCTTCACAACTAGAAAACTGTAGCCAATTAGTATGACCTTTATTTACATAAGCACTAAGAAGAGAAGGTAGAATTAGAAAGACATATTAAAGCAACCACTTTTTTGTATATGTATGTAATTTATAATACTCTGTCTTCTGTTTATATACTATTTTGATACAACTTCATCAGAAGAGGCACAGTTATTCAACTTAAGGCGAGATCAGCCTTAATGTATTTTTTCCACGTCTGTCCACCAAGGCTTACCAGTGGGCAGTAAATTTGATTAAGTGTAAACTCAAGTAGTATTTTATGTCAGGGGTTTAAGTACAAAAATACTTTAGGATATATGTCCATAATAAATATCTATTTCTAAAGGTGTTAAAAAGGGCCATTTGAAATCAATTAACCTATCAATAAGTGGCTTTCTTTTAGTGAGAAATAAATCATAAATCTTAAAACAATTTTTTTCTGTTTATCAGAAAAAAATTAGAGAAACAAAGTGACTAGCAATGGAGTTAGAAATTCTTGACACATTTGTGGATATTATGATACTAATATGCACACACCAACAGAGTATAAACACTCTCTTAGTTAGGGGACTAAAAGGGAATAGAGGAACTTCCCACCTTAAAGTAGCTTAAAAACTTAATGACTAGTTTCACCATTACTGTTTGACTTTAGCATCATCATTCCTTGTACACTTTCTTTTTTTAAAAAATATTTATTTATTTGTTTATTTACTTACTTACTTACTTAAATTAAAGAGTATATGCATGCTGAGTGTGAGCTCCATCTGGGCTCAATCTCACAACCCTGAGATCGTGACCTGAGCTGAAAACAAGAGTCTGAGGCTCAACTGATGGGGCCACCCAGCGCCCCAATCTCTAGGTATCCTTTCAAAGTAGGTGGTATACTGATTGAGAGAAGGTTGATAAGGATGACTGACAGGCCTGAATCCTGACTGGGCCACAGTGTATGACCTTTATTTAATCTCCTATTCTTGTGGGATTGATAAAATAAAATGAGACAGTGAATACAAGGCACTTAGCACTTAGTAAGTGCTCAATAAATTCTATCTACTTGTTGTAGCCACAGAAATATTAACAGAAATTCTCTAAGATTTTCAGGCAAATAGTCTAAAATCACTTGCCAAATAGCATGGGTTGGGGCACGAAGGGTGATAGATCACAGTAGAGTGCTTACATTTAGGGAATTCTTAACTGCACTATTTCATTTTGGGAGGACCTTGTTCTAGAGTGAACTTTGATAGAATAAATGAATTAAATTGTTGAAGAATTTCTTCACTACCTACCTGTCGTTGCAAAGCAATATAAGAGATAAAAAATAAAATAAGACATAACCCTTCCTTCAAGAATTATGGCAATCAGGGAACTTAGCTGCAGACAAGATTTGGTTAAACTAAATAGAACAGGCACTTATGAAAATGCTATTGAACAGCTTACAATAGGCCTGATATCCAGGTTCGGAAGCTGTGAAGTCAGGAATAATGCCCCAAATCATAGAGCTAACTGTTGTAAGAAGTCATCAAGGTGCCTCCACTGGGTCAAGAACTGCAGGTCTCATTGCAGTTTTTACAGGAAATGTGCCCCTCAACACTTCTACCTATCCACTCCCCTAGCTCCCACCTTTCTTAGCCTGGGTTTTTCCACAGTCACTGGTTCTCTTGGCACATATTTCCAACTCAACATTATAGGCTTGGTAGCACCTCCGTCTTGCACCTACCTTCTAGTTGCAAGTAAGGCTGAGAGAATGAATGTGAGGCCTTTTCAGCCTCTATTAAGGAAGGTGGACTCTGTTTCATAAAGTAGGGGATTCTTTAAATATAATGTTCTGATATGGGCAGGCAAGGAAAATAACAAAGTCCGCTGAGAGCATACAATTCAGCAGGTAGAATTTAACAAATATAGAATTCTTAGAAATAAATTATAATACAAACAGGAACATGCTAATTTTATGCTAGGGATATAAACAAAGACATAATATATATACTGGTTAGAGACATGGCCTCTAAAATCAGACTGATCTGGGTTCACATCTCAGCTTGACACTCTGCTCAATAATGAGTCCTGCCTGACGACATTCCTCACTTTTGTCTGTGGTTCTAAATGTGATCTAGGCTCTGCCAATCAGATCACTAGCTGGAGACCTGAATTCAGAAGTCGGGTGAAGAGAGTACAGCACAAAACACCTCTTTTATTAGTACGGACTACCTGAAAAGCAGTGTGGTTTTGGTCTAGCAACTGGAATAGTGGCCCTTTTGTTCAGGAGGCAATCTTAATACTCTGGCAGGAACAGTGATTGCCTTGCCAATACAGGCTATGGTTGTAGGGATTATATATAAATGCTCAGCCTAAGGGCACCTGGGTGGCTCAGCAGTTGAGCATCTGCCTTCCGCTCAGGGTGTGATCCTGGGTCTAGGGATGGAGTACCGCATCAGGCTCCCTGAGAGGAGGCCTGCTTCTCCCTCTGCCCGTGTCTCTGCCTCTCTGTGTCTCTCATGAATAAATAAATAAAAATCTTTTAAAAAATAAAATAAAAGCTCAGCCTAGAGTCTGTTTCTTCAGTCTTCATCAACATCTGGTAAGCCAAATAAGTCTCTGTTTAAACTAGCTAAACTGGATTTTGTTTTCTTCAATTAGACATTCACCTGCTAACCTCTGTGTCCTTTTTTAAGTTAATACAACTTCTCTAGGGCACCACATCCTCATTTGTAAAGAAGAAATAATATGGGGAGCTGCCATATGAGGTATTTAGGTGAGATCGTATGTATATACACAGCATCATGCCTCATACAAAGTAAACATTTAATCAGTGGTAGTTACTATTATTGATGGTGGTGATCATAACAATAAATACAATAATCACGGTACTGGCTACAATGGAGGTAGAAGCAGGAACAGAGAAGGTAGACTCTAGAAGCTCTCCTGAAGAGAAAGGTATTGGATTTGTAAAAACAAATCAACAGTATTGAAAGCCTATTAAAAGGAAAATATCTTCTAGTGTAACACAGAGAGTCAGATGCAGGATCTGACAAAAGTCAGTCTGAGTTACAGTTCATTGGGCTGCAACTATCTAACAAAAACAACACGAGTCTTCAGGAAATGCTTCAGGGAAGGTCTGTGGGTGTATTTATGCCTCTGGCTTAGGATGTTCCCATCAGGTTTCATAAAGTGTTCTCCAGCTTTCACTAAAAATGCTAAGAAAGCCACAAATGTGGTATTTCACTTAATTAGGATCAAGTATAAAATGAAGCCCAGCCAAAAAGAGACAATTCTTGCTGAGAGCACTGTTGGCTCCTTTCCTGAGCCTAAAGGAAAACCAGGTAACAAATTTGGACACCCACCACCCTTCCCCCACACATCTGCCATAGAAAAAATTGTAATATACAATGAGCACCTAAACTGCATTTTTAGTTTTAATGGGAAATTTCAAAACGGGGTGGGGAGGGGAGAGAAATGAGCATCAGAAACATAAAAGAAAGTGGCTTTCACCTTCAGAAAGGGAAATATACACAATGCAGAGTTTTGAGCAGAGCCTCATCAAACACTGTCCAGAGAGACTGAGGAACTCATTTAGTCTTTAAGAAAACACTCTACCCTTTAAGAACCATAATGGGAATCAGTCTTCTTGTAATTGCTCCTTGCTGTTCTTTGAGTTGAAAGCTGAGCCTGTGCCAACACATCTTAAACTTTACACCTGTGCTTACCACATGGTCCAAAGGGTGAGCACCTCTTAAGCTCTGGGCTCATTTAGTTACCAAGTCACCTTAACACAGGTGAGGGGTGGAAGGCTTTGTGTTTAGTTTACCTAGGTTTGGCATAGTATTTATGTTGATGTATACAGGGCAATAATCTGATAAGGGGCTGAGTCTACTATGCCAAAAAATACCTCCCCAAATTGTCTGTATCTAGAACTCTAGATTCCAAAGCTACTTGTTAATTCATGTGGAAATCTTGATCACTGTCAGGATAATATAGTCTATCCACATTCTACCTTTTGATCTAGCATTTACTAAAGTACACATACACACTTCATTAACTGCTTCACTTTTCACATCATGTCAGAAACAGCCTAATGGTGGCTAAAGGGAAAGGAACGAAACAGGCAGATTTTCACCTGTGAGATTGGGAGATACCAATTTGATAACACTATGAATTCTGCTTCCTTTTAAGTTTGCCCACTTAAGAACAATAAAGTAATGGTTTCCTTTTCAATTAAGAAAATACAATTCTAATGTCCTTTGGCTTCCTTTTACATTTTTGAAAGTATTTTTGAAATCAGGTTATATGTAAAACCAGACTTTAAATTTTATAATTTCTATGATATAGTTTTTCAACTTCTATGAACTTACTTGTATTATTGTTACTCAGACTTATTCAAATGATGCAAATGTTCTAGAAACTTGCACTGTCCAATATGGCAGGAACTGGTCACCTGTGGCTACTGAACACAGGAAATATGCCTAGTGAAACTGAGGAACTGAATTTTTATTTTTTTATTTTAATTAATTTAAATTTAACATTTCATATTACATTGCACAGAAGAGCCATGTACATATACATATAATCATGATAGTATTTAATGATAAATAGCTTCAATCATACACAAATTATAACATTATTAACAGTAGCAACATAGTTGAATTATTATATGTTCCTCAATTGGGAACTGGTTAAATAAATTATGGTTTATTCATCCACATGTGGAATACTAGACAGACATGAGAAGTTATGAGAGGATTTCAGAAAATAAGATATTTGTGATGTGCTATTAAAATTTTAAAATGAGGCTGAAAATTGTATGTGTAGTTAAAAACTGAATATGTGTATGAAAAAAGGAAAATTCTAGTTTAAGATGACATATTTACTTTTCCTGCCTTACTAGAATCTTATAGAAATAACTGTAAAAAGAATGGCAAAAATCCATGATAGCACTATAAATTATAGTAAAGTATTACATCAATGGGCTAGTGATTTTGAAAAATGTACTAAAGTTAGAATGTAGATGTGGTTATTTAGAAAGAGAAAACCAAAGAAAGAAGTTGTGCATGAGAAATGCAAAGGAAAGGGCCCATCTTCCCACTAAAGCCCTAGAGTAGTGTTTTCTTTATACTTGCAGTGTTAGCATCACCAGCAAATGTGAAAAATGCAGTCTTGAACCTCACTTCGGACTCACTTTAGTCAGAAACCCCAGGGAATGGGACCCAGGAATTTGTGTTTAGCAAGCTCTCCAGGATATTCTCATGCTCACTCAAGTGTGAGAACTATGCCCTAGAGGACTCTCTTCCAACTTTGTTCATTGTCATCACCTGCAGAGCTTTTAAAATGACTGATTCAATAGGTCTGTGGAGTGGCCTGTTCATTTGGATTTTTAAAAACTTCCCAGGGGATCTGATGTACTGCGAAGTTGAGAACATATGCCTCAGAGAATTTGCAGATGCAGGAATTTTGCAGTAAGAGCCACCATGAAACCACCAGACCAGCCTTCTTGCTTCTCTTACATCTAGCTGTGGTGACTGCTCCTGAAATAATGATAGAAATAGGCTCCTTGAACAAAGTAGGGGCTGCCTGGGTTCCTCGTTTAGATATCGGGCTGAAGAGAGAATCTAAACAGAGCCCCAGACCAGTCTGGGCACTGCTACAAATGGAGAAAAATAAATAGTTGTTGTTCCATTAGATCCTCCTAGGAATGAAAGGGTAAAATAATGTTACGTGCTTAAGCCTCAGATGAGCCTTGGTTTCCTGTGAAAAATCTTAGTCCACTCTCCTAAAGGGGAAGACTGTCTTGGTCAGCATGCCCCATTCTCCCTCTGGCTCCATTCTCCTTATTCAGGGAAGAGGCTAAGAAAACAGCTATATAAATGTGCTAAGGAAACCCACATCAGTTCAGAACATCTGTATCAGGAACTTGTTGGTCAAACTAGCCCTTTATTTACAAATATGAATTGACTACCAAGATTAGCGGACTTACAAGGAAAATCATCAGCATAAAAAAGAAGGATCACAATAAGTAAACATACATCATCACTAAAGGAAATAGAAAGATGAAGAGAGCAGAAGAAAACTTGTAAAATAATTTAAAATGATATCCTTAAAATAAAAAGGAAATTCTATAAGAAAACAAGTAACTATGCGAAATGAGTAATCAAATGATAAGAGCTCATAGAAATTGAAAACAGGGGGGGACACCTGGGTGGCTCAGCGGTTGAGCATCTTCCCTTGATTTGGGGTGTGATCCCAGAGTTCCAGGATCCAGTCCCACATCAGGCTCCCTGCATGGAGCCTGCTTTGCCCTTTGCCTGTGTCTTAGCCTCTCTCTCTTTGTGTTGCTCATGAATAAATAAAAAATTAAATCTTTAAAAAACTGAAAACAGGATGGTCAAAATAGTATACTTGCTACTAATAATTTCTTTAGAATAAAATAAATATTAGTAATCTGGAAGATAAAATTCTACAAATTTTATTTCAATCATTGAAGATAAATGTGGGACTCAAGGTGTCTCTGGGAATTCTAGAAAGAGAAAATAGAGACTACAGAAAGAGAAAATTTTAAATATGAATAAAAAATAAGATTTCTCTTTGGGGGAAACAAAAAACTTTAGATGGAAAGAGTTCAATATCATTATTTTCCTATTCAATAGTAGAGTGTACCCTTTATATTTAAGTCACTTCTTCACTTTCTTATAATGGAAGAATTAAAAGGATGGAAGTCCTAAAGTCCAGATACACAAGATCATAAATAATATCTTTATGAGGTGCCAGAGTTTCTAAATATACATCCTGGCACTTGCTTATTGTCAAAAGGGAATAATAATTGTTAAGCAGTGATCGTGTTCAAACAAAGTATCACACAGCAAGGAAGGGAAGACAAATCCTTCACTTCCACACCGCTAGGTACAATTCAAGAAAATAGGAAAATGGAACAGTGATGCAAATTAAATTTGTATGCAGTAGCACCACAGAGCATTTGCAATGCTCTTTGATTTTCTCTAGATAAGTAATTATGATTAAGTCCCACTGGAATGTCACAGAAATATTTTTCTAACGTGAATAATTCTAGGATCACCCAAAATACTTGGTAGTTTCATGATTTAATATTATCACCACACACACATACACACACACACACACGTGCACATACATTGTCTTCTGCTGTGATGATTCTTAAAGTCTTAATGAGATCAAAACCCTCAAGAAGGTTCTAAATTATTTAGAAAGTTAGGAAAATGTTTGTGTGGGGAAGTCTTATTCTTCTCACACAATGGTAAGAATTATTCCTGTGAGGAAAATCTGAGAAAAGAAAGATCACTAGCTAAATAACAACAGACCATCAGCAAAACACATATAGCATATACTTAAAACCTTAGGTAGCATGTGATTTTCATTTTTTCCTAAATAGCACTGCTCCCAGATGTATATGCATATGGGATCTGCATCTTCACAGAAACCAGTCCTTGCTTACTTGTCCTTTAACTGGAGTCCTACATATTTTTGCTGGTGCCAAGTAACCTTTAACCCAGAGCTCTGTAGAAATCATATAATCCTATCACTTGCTCATTGTAAGAATCCCCTTTCCCCCAGAAAATGGTCTTACAGAGCAATAAACCTACAAGATTTTCACCAGCTGTAACTGCTATGAACTTTTTTTATATAAATATTTCAATCCAAAATTGCCTTTTTGCATCTTTCATCATTAGCCTAGTTTTGCCCTTAGAGCAGATACAGTCTGCTCTTTTAAGAGGAAATGCTGTAATGTTTTGAAAACAGCTATCCCATTCAAATACTGCCACTCTCTCTCCCTGGTTTTCTGTTCCTCAAAATTCACCTCTCTTCCCACTCATTTATTCTGCTAATTTATCGTACTCCATGGTTTACCTATCACTCATATTTTGTTTATTCTGACTGCTAAATATCCCTCTTAACATGTTGTGACTCTACATGAGTGCAGTATTCCAGGTGCAGTTGATAATGATAATAATAATAGTATAAAGATAACTAGCTATGGAAATACCAGTACCAAGCATAGCACAAAGATCTCCATCTTGATTATCTTATTACCTATAGAGTATTGTAATATTGTAGAGATGAGAAACCAGAGCTTGAAAAAACTAAGTGATTTGTTTGGTTAGCTTGAGAAATTGATACCAGAAAACTACCAGTATTCAATAAATGTCCTCTTATTCACTATACACATTAACTCAGAATCCTATCCAATCACCACTTCCTCTGTGATAGCTATTTTGAGTCTAATGACACTCCAAGGTGCCATTAATTTTCACTTTAGGAGTGGAAGAACACAATGCCTTTTCCTCTAAGTTCTTAAAAATCTTGCATGAATATTTACTAAAATATTGACCAGTGCATAGCATAAACTATATTCAATATATATTAACCTGTACCATATTAGATATGGATTCAATACCTTAATCTGTTTAAATGTATCAATCTATATTGATCTGTTTAATAAGGATTATTTTGAATAGTTGTTGAAAAGATAATAGAGCCTTTACTCCATCAATAATCAAACAGCAAGTTATTTTATATAATATCCAAATTGAAATTCAGTAAGACAACAATAGGCACATTGCTATTTCTTCCTTTCATAAAGCATGGTGAACATCTCTAGGAAGAAGAGAGACCTGTGCCAACACACTCTCACTCACTCATAGGCACATTTTGCTACAGTGATTGCACAGACTTTAGATGGTCATCAGGTGATGACTATCTTCTCTGGCCAGTTTAAAATGTTAGCAAAATCACAAATGGACTATATTTTACAATGGGCTGCACTTTCATTTCATCTAAGTACAGATGTCAAAGAGCTTTTAAATCTCTCTCTTTGGATTTTGAGGCTAGCTATTAATTCTTTTCCACTTGATAGAAGTAGAAGAAATTAATTTGCATTTTATACTGTAGGCACAGCTGGCTGAGACATTCTATGAGTAAGTAGACGGCCATACAGAAAATGAGACTTACTTAGAATGTTAAAGCAAGAGCTGGAATAAGATCTACAAAAGTTGAGAAGGGCAATGCTGTGTTTTGGGTCTCTCCTTGGCTGGATTTACTAGATCTCATAATGAAGTCAAATTTGTGGCAGTGAGGAATCTTTAAATGTAATAAAAGCAGTGTGATAATAACAATAATAATTAATTACCAGTTACTGCTTATTAGATGCTTAACATGTACCAGGCAAATTGCTACATTCTTTATCTTTATTAGTTCATTTAATCCTCAACGTGATATGGAATATATTATTATTCCCATTTTATTTATGAGGGAACTGAGTCAGCTCAGCTAAATTGGGTGACTTCTATGACATAATGTAGGTAGTCAATGAGCATGAGAGGCCAGCAACAACTGGTTTCTGATGCTGTCAGGAAGGCAGAGTTAGGATTTTTTTTTCTTTTTTTTTTCTTATATCCTAAAAGGAGATGCCTGACTGACTATCCCAGTGAACACTTGACATAGCCCTGTGAAGTTATCTATGAAAGAGCTGCTGGGAAAGTTATATACTCTCTAATTGATGGTGAATCACGCCAAGGCTGGAACTGGCTGAAAAACAAGAACACTAAGAAAAAGAGCATTAACCTTATTCTCTGAGACACGGGCTGACCAGTCCAAGTCATCCAGAGACGGGCTGAGATAAAAGCACACAAACAAATGAGGGGAAGAAGAAAGAGAGAAACTTTTGGGTTTTTGTAATGTGAGCAGCCTGTCAATGGATCTAGCTGAGAGAATTCCACACTCTCTTTCAAACAAGTGGCTCACATACCCAAAGTGGGGAACCTGGAAATAGGGTTTAAGAATTTATAAGACTATCTTACCTTTCTGAGGAGGAGAGTGGGGCCATGTAGCTCATATTGGTATTGGGCAGCTAATCTCACTCAGAATTTACAAGATTAGCCCCCTAACTTTTCCCATTTCAAAGATTTATAATACTCTCTTTGCCCCCTTTGCACTATTTTTCATTTCTAGATGAAACATATTAAATAGCTTTGCAATAAGCTCAATCCTTATTCCCTCACTCAGAATCAAGTTATATTATTTTCTCTGACATTAAACCAATATACTAATTGCTAAAATAGAAACAGGGTAATAATGATTTAGTAATGCCACCATTAAGGTCACTTGCATTTGAGAGAAGTAGGGAAGAAAGGCAGAAGAGGGAAGGAGGGAGAGAAGAAGTGAATGCCTAGAGTTTGCTTAACAGAAGGAAATGGTTAAGGTCGAATGTCAGACATCAACTTCAGAGCTAATTCTTTAAGAGATAGGATCCTAAAGTCATTTCAATAAGCTTAATTAGTTAACTACCTACTTATAATAGTAAGACCTAATTAGTTAACTACCTACTTATAATAGACCTGTATATCATATATATATATATATTTAATATAATACCATATTTCATTATCATTCATATTAATTCATATAACAGTGATTTTTTTGTCTGGTTAAATATGAATAAATTCTGATTTTTTATAAGTATAAGATATTTTCTTGGTTTCTACAATTAGGATCTTCTATAAATCTGGTCCCTATAAAATCAGTGGCTTTAAAAGCCAGCTATCAATTACCACTTCAGCACAGAGCCATTCCACTCAGTGGCTGCATGACCTTGGGCAAATCTATTTACCTCTTTGAATCTGTTTCCTTAGATGTAACATATAAATATTAATACCTACCTATAAACTTTTAGTTAAAAATGCTCACAAAAGATAAAGAAGGTCACTGTATGATTATAAAGGGGTAAATTAATAAAAAACATATAACAATCATAAACATGCAACATTAGAGCATCCTGGTATATAAAGAAACTACTAACAGAACTAAAAGAAGAGATAGACAGGAATACAATAATAGTTGGGGACTTTAATAACCCACTCTCAGCAATGGCTAGATTATCCAGACAGATAATCAATAAAGAAACAGAAGATTTGAACACTATAGACCAAATGGACCAAAGAGATATACAAAACATTCCGTCCGATAGAAACAGGATATACATTCTCCTCAAGCCTGCACAGAACACTTTCTAGGATAGATATTACGTTAGGTCACAAAACAAGTTTCAAAAAATTCAAGAAGACAGAAATTATATCAAGGGTCTTTTTCTGACCACAAAGGTATGAAACTAGAAATCAATAGCAGTAAGAAAGCTGGGAAATGCACAAATGCATGGAAATAAAACAATCTTGAATCACCAATGGTTAAAAAAGGAAATAAAAAGGGAAACAAAAAAAAATCTTAAGACATGAAATAGAAACAATATGTCAAAACCTATAGGATGCAGCAAAAGCAGTTCTGAAAATTTATAGTTACAAACAGATGTATTGGGATAAAAGAAAGATCTCAGATAAACAACCTAACATTATATCTCAAGGAACTAAGAAAAGAAGAACAAACTGAGACCGAAGTTAGCAGAAAGAATGAAATAATAAAGAGTGGAACAGAAATAAATGAAATAGAAAAGCAATGAAAAGAAAAAAGCATAAGAAAAATTAAAATTCAGAATTCATTATCTAAAAACAAGATTGGTAAATCTTTAGCTAGACTAACCAAGAAAAAGAAGTGAACTCAAATAAATAAAATTATAAATGAAAGAGGAGACATTACAACTGATACCACAGAAATACAAAGGATCCAAGTGACTACCATGAACAATCATATACCAATAAATTAAACAACTTAGAAGAAATTAATAAATTCCTAGAAACATACAATCTATTAAGATGGACTCATAAAGAACTAGAAAATACGAGCAGACCAAGTAACAAGTAACAAGGAAAATTGCGTCAGTTCTCAATAACTTCTCAACAAAGAAAAGCCCAGAACCAGATGTTTTCACTGATGAATTTTATCAAATATTTATTTATTTCCAAACATTTAAATGAAAATTAATGGCAATCCTTCTCAGAACTCTTAAAAATGCTGAAGAGAAAGGAATGCTCTCAAACTCATTTTACAAAGTCAGTGTTATCCTGACACCAAAGCTAGATAAGACTACTGCAAGAAACTTACAGGCTAATATCCTTGATACATATAGATGCAAAAATTCTTAACAAAATACTAGCAAAACAAATTTAATAGCACACTAAAAAAATCATACACCATGAGCAAGTGGGATTTGTCCCTGGGATGTAGGGATGGTTCAGATGCAGATCAAAAATGTTATACATCAAATTAATAAAATGAAAGAAAAAATCATCTGAATAGATGTAGAAAAAGCATCTGACATAATCCAACATCCTTTCATGATAGAAACTCTTGACAAATTTAGTATAGAAGGACTGTACCTCAACATAATAAAGGCTATATATGATAAATCCATAATTAACATCATACTCAATGGTGAATGATTGAAAGTGTTTCCTCTAAGATCAGGAACAAGGTAAGAGTACCCACTCTCAGCACCAGCACTCTTGTTCAGCATGGTACTGAAACTCCTAGCCAGAAAAATCAGGCAAAAAAAAAAAAAAAAAAAAAAAGAAAGAAAGAAATAAAAGATACCCAAATCGGTAAAGAAGTAAAATTATTCTGTTTGCAGATGACATGAAAACCCCAAAGACTGCCAAAAAATTAAAAGAATATACAAAGTTGCAGGATACAAAATAAACATACAAAAATCAGTTCCATTTCTATACATGTTTATATTTCTAGAAACAAAATAAAATAAACCCATTTACAATAGCATCAAAAACAACAAAATACTTATGAATAAATTTAACCAAGGAGGTGAGAGATCTGCACAATGAAAAGCATAAGACATTGATGACAGAAAGTGAAGACATAAATAAATGGAAACATAGCCCATATTCACAGATCAGAAGAATTAATATTATTAGCATGTCTATATTACCCAAAGCTACCTATAGTTTTAATGCATCCCCTATCTAAATTCCAATGTATTTTTATAGAAATACTATATATTTAAGAAACTATATTTAAGAAAACAATCTTAAAATTTGTATGGAACCACAAAAGACCTTGAATAGCTAAAGCAGTCTTGATCAAGATAACAAAGCTGGAGGCATCATACTTTCTGATTTCAAAGTATACTGCAAAGCTATAGTGATCAAAACAGTATAGTATTGGCATAAAAAGAGATACAAAGACCAATGAACAGAATCAAAAGCTCAATATAAACTCTCACATATATGGTCAACTCATACTTGACAAGGAAGCCAAGGATACTCAATGGGAAAAAGAGCCTCTTCAGCAAATGGTGTTGGGAAAATTGGTATATACTTCAAAGAGAATCTGTATCAGGGAAATGTAAATCAAAATCATGATGAGATATTGTTTCACACTTGTTAGAATGGCTATTATCAAAAAGATAAGAGAACAAGTGCTAGTGAGGATGTGAAGAAAAGGGAATCTTGTGCACTAATGGTGCGGATGTAAATTGGTACAGACCACATAGAAAACAAGCATGAAAATTTCTCAAAAAATTAAAAGTAGAACTACCATATCACCCATATTTACTACTTCTGGGTAAATGTATGAAGCAAATGAAATCTCCATCTTGAAGAGATACCCGCTTTTTTTACGTTCGTTGCAGAATCATTTATAATAGCCAAGACATAGAGACAACTTAAATGTCCACTGACGAATGAATAGGTAAAAAAAAAAAAAAAAAAAAAAAGTGATACAATGGAATATTCAGTTAAAGAAAGGAAATCCAGGGATGCCCAGTGGCTCAGCAGTTGAGCATATGCCTTTGGCCCAGGGTGTGATCCTGAAGTCCTGGGATCGAGTCCCACATGAGCTCTTGCATGGAGCCTACTTCTTCCTCTGCCTGTGTTTCTGCCTCTCTCTCTCTCTGTGTCTCTCATGAATAAATAAAATCTTTACTTTAAAAAAAAGGAAATCCTGTCATTTGTGACAACATAGACATAACTTAAGGGAATTCTTTTAAAGATTGATTGATTGATTGATTGATTGAAGAGACCACGTCGTGAGTGGGGAGAGGGACAGAAGGAGGAGAGAGAGAATCTCAAGCAGACTCTGTGCAGAGCACAGAGCCCAGTGCAGGACTCATTCTCAGGGCCCTGAGATTATGACCTGAGCTGAAACCAAGAGTTGATTACTCAACCGACTGAGCCACCCAAGACCCTCAGAACTTAAGGTAATTATACTAAGTGAAATAAATCAGACAGAGAAAGACCAATAGTGTATGATCTTATTTATATATGGATCTAAGAATTAATACTGAAGTCATAGTATTGACTTCATAGTATTGTCAACTTGGTAGTTGACAGGGGTGAGGGTATGGGGAGATGGTTGAATGTAGTTAAAGGGTTACAAATGCTCAGTTAGAAGATGAGTAAGATCTGGGTATCCACAGAATGGTGACTATAGTTAACAACTCTGTATTTTATACTTGAAAGTTGCTATAGGAGTAGATCAGTTCAAACACACACACACAAGGTAACTGTGTGAGGTAATGGATGTGTTAACTAACCTTATTGTGGCAATCACTTCACTATATATATATATATATATATATATATATATATATATATATATCATCACATTGTACATCTTAAACTTACACAATGTTATATACCAATTACATCTCAGTAAAGTTAGGGGAAAAAAACTACCCCATTTAACAGGGTAACTGTGATTTGAAATAAGAGATGTAGAAGCCCCTTTATTAAAATATAAACTTTCTAAAAGTCTGAAGAATTATCATGTTAATTTTAAAATATTCATGTCAGAATTATAATTTAACTACATTAAATACCTGGGTGTTGCCTGTGCCCTTAGGCATTAGTTCTTTAAAATAGAAAGGCCTTGTTTACTTACCTGAGGGGGTTGTGAACAGCTCAAATGAAATAACATCAGCGCAAGTGCTTTAACTATGTGTACAATTATGATTATTTAAAATTCCACTCAAATTTCATCATGAGTTCTCTTACCATAAAAATTCATTATAGTACATGACAATCTACTTTAAAATAAACCTTACTCCAACAATTTGAAACAACCAAAGAATTTGGACTTTGGAGAACATTCTAAACTTAAATTGTATCATAAGTCATGAAAATGCAAAGTTATCCCAAAAATATTTACATAAAAATAATCATCAATATCCTATAGACCAGTTTCTGTAAATAGTTCTTTATTGAAAAGATCAAACATGAAAATGATGATTTGATAACACAAGTATAAAATCAAGTTCTTAAAAAAATGCATGTAAATGTAATATTATCCCTGGAAGCTATGTTTTTTTAATGGGCAAAATACCAGCAATGTGCCATACAGGCTTGTATTTCTACTCAGAGTAGTGACTTAAATTTGCAATGCTTGTCACAGCTAGAGTTCCTCGTAACAGCTGAGAGTGTCCTATCTGCACAGCAGTCAAAGTTACTCATTATCTAGAATGCTGGATATAAAATCAGCAGCTTCCAATTGTTTGGTGGGATGAGGTATGAAAACATTGCAAAGAACTGACAAAGAAAAGAAGATCAAAATCCTATTCCATCTCAAATGACCTCTGTGCATGACCTCCAAAATGAAGATAGATCATGAAGTCAATGTTTTCACCCACCCAACAGGGTAGGTGATTGAGTCATCAAGAAGGACACTGAAACTGTGGCCCAGAAAAGCAAGAACACTGCAAAACAGGTCAGCACAGGAAAGAAAATAAACATGCATATATATATATACCATCCTTGGTCATTGTATGGCTTTCAGCAAGAATATAAAATAAGTTTTAGAAACTGACAACATCCCCCGAAACAAAAAACATCCCACCAATCCACACTCTGTGAATGTTTCAACTGGTCCAGAGGCCACATTTATTTTGCAATTGCAAAGAGATAACATTTGTGAAAGGCAAAGACAACTGAGATTTCCTATGTCACCCTGGCTTTACCACCTATTTTCCCTTCTGTTGTAGCTCTATGCACCATTTCCATACTTTAAATGCCTGGAATAGCCTTTGGTCTCCTTCCAGGCTCTTAGTGTCTTCCTTTTATTGCTAGATTATGTCTTCTCTTATACATGTCTCCCAGGGATTTAGAGATGAGACTAAGAGGTTGGCAGCATCACTGAGGAAAGACACTGTATCTCCCTCTACCAGATTTACTGCAGTAGCAGGACATTTTCAGGACCTGTGGTTTGGGCATGAGCCAGAATAATCTTAAAGCAGAGTTCAGTCTAGCTGCATTCTTAGAAAAACTTACAGCTTTCAATTTCCAAGGTGCAATTTTGTTCATCCAGTGGGTACCGTCTTAGGTCCATCATGCAGGCAGCTGTAGTTGTGATTCTAGAAGAGAAATAGCAACAATATATGCTGTTAGCTGGTCCATGGCTGGTGTTGAAAAAATTAAATCCAAGTATCAAAGAGGGCAGAACTGGGCCTCTAGAAGACTGATTTAGCCAAAGTTCTAGTGAAAAAGGGTGTTATAGCTTCAGATAACCATTTTCCTTTATAAGCCTCAGGCTGATTTATATATAAAAAAAAGACGGGACTAAATCAGTATTTCCCCAAGTGTGGTTCACTACCTACTTGTACTAAACAAAATCACCTGAGAGGGTTTATTAAACAGACGTTTCCATGCTCCAGAATGTCTTGGTGTAGGGAGGGGTGGTCCCAGGGCTGTTTATTTTACAAGCATCACAAAGTGATTAAGAATATCAACATAGATAGTTCCTCTTCCATTCATATTTGTTTCCTCTTCCCTCAAATCTAATCTTCATTAAATCTTGGTTTTGATTCATTATTTTTGACATTTCTATGCATAGTATAGTACTTTGCAAGTGCTTTAACACAACACACAATCAGCCTTTCATCTATTGCCTGATTTGTTCTGTGCTGAGTAATCTGCTATTTTCATGACCTGTTAGTGTCCTCCTATGGGCTGGCACAGTTACTGATTTAAAATACCTGGTTCCTTTATTATTTTATCAGAGATATGAATATGTCCCTTTAATGTCTATATTTCTCTATCTTCATTTTTCACTAATCTCTTATTAAAGACCTACTAAAAGGAGTCAAAAAGCATATAGTCCTAAGTGGTTTGTTAATATATATTTTCTGATCAATATAACAGCATAAAGTCATGAAAAACACAAGTTTTAGAATACAACAGATAGAGGTAAAAATTCTAATTCTGTATCACTAACTGACATCAACGTGGTTAATATATTTTCACCAACCTTAGTTTCTTCATCTATAAGAAGGGGATATTATTAACAACAACATAATAATAACATAACAAGGTTTCTAAAAAGATTAATAATTGGGAATCCTGGGTGGCTCAGTGGTTGAGTGTCTGCTTTTGGCTCAAGGTGTGATCCTGGAGTCCCAGGATCGAGTTCCACTTCTGGGTCCCTGCATGGAGCCTGCTCCTTCTGCTTGTATCTCTGCCTCTCTCTCTGGGTCTCTCATGAATAAATAAATATTTAAAGAAAAGATTAATAATTTATGTAAGGAATAAAAAAAAGTACCTACATATAGCGGGTCCTTTATATCTACTTAAAAAAAACTTATACAAGAAATTGATATTGAATTTGATCAACTTTGGCCTACTCTACTCTGAAGGGCGCTTTACTATGAGTTGGGAATAGAGAAATAAGATACAGTCCCAGCTTGAGAGAAACAGTCCCCAGCTAGACATTTTTCACTGGAAAGTTGGGCAGAGTTTAAAAGTAATCTAAGTAGACTGAGTTTATGAAATTCCTCAGTTAGGTGTGGGAGTCCCACTCCTCAGTTGTAGGATGAAAATAAGTGATTAACTCAATGTAAGTAGTTCATGCCTCTTTAGTTTAATTACTGCTTCATTAAGGTTTGTGCTCTGTTAATTTCTGTTTTTCTTTTTAGCAATAAGTGAGTATCCTAAGGCTGATGTTCATCCCCAATTCCCTCCTTTTCTTCACCAGGAGTTAGCTACTCTGCCTGGGCTCATTTTCATCTCCACTGCCTCCTTCAAAATCTATGGCCCCACTGCCTCACCTCATATTATTACAGTAAATTGATCTCTTGGCCTTCCATTTGCCCCCCTACTATCCATTATCCACACAGCTGTCAGATCTTTTAAAAATATAGATTTAAAAAAAAAAAATAAAAATAAATAAAAATATAGATTTTATCACTCCTCTGCTTAATTTTTTTTTTGTTCTCCCAATAAAATCCAGAGTCTTGGCTGTGTCCTACTGTGCTCTGAATAATCTGCCTCTTCCTTCCCAATATTATCTCATACCAAGTCCTTACTATCTTCCAGTCTGCACATTTGTTCTTTCTGCCTAGAACATGTGTCTCCCCGATCTTCATAAGTCCTTCTCTTCTGATCCTTCAGCTCAATAATCACTTCCTCTGAGAGGCTTTACCCAAGCAGCCCACCCAAAGTAGCTGCCTTAACTGATGTTCCATTTTAACCTATTTATTTCCTTCAGGCAAGTATCACAATCTGAAATTATCTTTTTTTTTTTTTTTTTTTTTTGCTTTTTAAAATTTAGTTTCAAGTGTATAACATAATGATTTAACAATTACTAAACCATAAGAAAAGAATGAAATCTTGTCATTCATGGTAACATGGATGGACCTAGCAGATATTATGCTAAGTGAAATAAGCTGGAGAAAGAAAAATACCATATGATTTCACTTATATGTGGAATATAATAAACAAAACAAATGAACAAGCCAACAACAACAAAGAAAGAAACAGACTCATGAATATAGAAAACAAACTGGTGATTGCCAAAGGGGAGGGATTAAGATGATGGGTGAAATAGGTGAAGATGATTAAGAAGTAAAAACAAAAGGGGCAGCCTGGGTGGCTCAGTGGTTTAGCACCTCCTTCATCCCAGGATCAAGTCCCACGTCAGGCTCCCTGTGTGGAGCCTGCTTCTCCCTCTGCCTGTCCCTCTCTCTCTCTCATGAATAAATAAATAAAGTCTTTAAAAAAAAAACAGAAAAAGAAAGATGCTTTAAAGTACTATTTCTCTCAATAAAATGTAATCCATTAGGGGTACAGGCTTTGTTTTATTTATTGTAAGAGAATCAATAAACATCTGTTGGATAAATAAAAATATGAATTTTAAAGAGGCAAGCAGTTGGTTTTGCTGATTATAAATCTTTTATTTGGAGGATTATCTTATTTCATTATTTCTCTTTTCTTCAACTTTTAATGTGCCTTAAGTTTTAGGGATTCTTCCCATATTTTTAACAGCAAATGTTAATTCATTTAATTAACATTGTGTATATATAGTACTAGAGTTTATCTTATCATCAAACTGATTGTTTTGCTTTCAATGGGACTTGTCAAATAACGTTTTACAAATACTAAAAATTATATAAAAAATAAATTTCACATTAATTATTTACTCAGGGCTTAAAAATGACAAACCATTTTGACTACGCAATATATGACTGAATTTCTCACTGGTCCATCTGTCTACTGCCCTTCTTTTCTTCCTTCCTTCCCTCCTTCCTTCTTTTTTTGTGTTTTAACATGTAGTTACAACCTGAATTGCTACTAACATAGGAGAAACCTGTATTATGTAGAAGATAAATTTTCAAAGAAAATAAAATTAGTATATGATGGGCATACCAAAACTCCCATGTTACTTCTATAAAATAGCAGAAATCATCCATCTTGAGAAACTAGAATAAAGTAACTTCAAATGACAGAATGAACACAAAGGACATTAAAGGTACAAGGGCACACGTACAATTTTAAAAAAACAAGAACCATAAACAGATGCTCAACTGTGTGAGATGAAGCCTGCAATAGCTACTATATAGGTTGTGGTTCACACTTTCTGATGATACATATTCATGGCAACTAACATCTGTGAACTAGTGCTGTAAACATGAGTGCTATGAACAAGAAAAATAAATTGTCTAATGCTATTGCAGATGAAATGAGTTTCCACCCATATTTAAAAAATAAAGTAGATGAAAGTGTTTTTCTCACATCAACATTTGTATTTACACCAATGTTTTACTTTTTTAATGCTATAATATACTTCATAAAACAAAAAAATACATATATAAATATTTTCTAGTCAATGTTTTCAAGGCATTTGTGTCTCCTATTGGCTTAAAGCAGAAACTCTATAGACAAAATAATCCCTTTTGAGTCCTGTTCATATAGACCAGAACAAGTAAGCTGGGGTGAATCACTTAGATCCTGTAATACTTGGATGCTCCTGAACATTTGAATGAAAAACTTGCCATCCTAATTGGTTATGAGATGGTAAAAACAAGAAGAGATCTTTACCTTGTAAAATGTTCTGTGATTTTTGTTATGACACCTGCTAATAAGCAGATACAGTGATAACTATTTTGACCAGTGGTTGGTATTTGAAAATATGTGTAGAATACTCACACACCCATATTAAAAGCAAAGCAGAGCTATAAAATATGATGTAAATAGCAACCGAATACATAAATATTCAAAAAAATTATGCCATCTATGTATGCAGATTTTAAAACAAGGCACAGACACGTGTGACAAACCTGCATCTTTTCCACATGATTTATAAGATCAGGAACTACATATGTTTTTGTCTTATTTGTTTCTCAAGCACTTTGGCAGGTCTCTGGCACATATCACTAACCCAAGATTAAAACAGTAAAAATAATAATAAAGAGAAGAAAAAAGAAAGCAAAGGTCATAAGCATTCTCAAACTGAGAATTTTGAAACAATTCTCTATATTAAGTACCTCATTTAATTTATTTAAAAAATTCTAAACTCAAAGAATTATAGAAGAAGCTACTCAGAAATGAATCTTATTCAAAAAAGTTTAATGATCAACATCAAAAATCTGTTCTTTGGAACTTTATGATTTATAGCAGTGCTAAGTTTCCGTAGGAATAAGTCAATACAACAAATATACTTAATGGAGTATTCATGAATATGCCTTTCTGAATACTGTTAAACATCAATAATGGGCCTTAAATTACTCAACATTAGTAGTAGGAATCTTTGAAGTGAAGCTAGTAACTTATTATGCAGGTATCCTGACTAAATTTTAAGACTACAGTGAAATGTAGAGATGGCTTTGTCTTCAATCACAGGAAACAGTCAATGATGCTTTAAGAATGTACCTCATTTACATGTCACAAATTTTCTATACTTGCAAGTGGAAATGTGCCTTTTCGGGGGCTGAATACTATAATGTGGATGAAAGCCACCTTTGGGGAATGCCAATATTCTGACTGGACTAAAAGATCTTTTGAGAAACTTTTTATTCCTTACCCATTGGGCCTTGTCAACTAAAAATAACTTGCATCATAAAATACTGATAGAGTGCAAGAAAACTATACATGTAACATACCCTAAAACAGTCACTAAAGGCACCTATGAAATCAGGAAATACAACAGTTCTGCTAGCATTTTGCACCAAAGTCATAACAAATATTTTATGGTGTCATTACCTGAGACTTAATGGTGCCACCATATCATTCCGAGATTGAATAGGATCAAAGATAGTTATTAAGTAATAATAAATGCCTTTGTCTCTCAGCCAATAGGAGATAACTCAAAATCAATGTGACATGTTTTGGTCCTTTCAACAGACTTTTTAAAAAAATTATTTATTTGAGAAAGAGAGAGTAAGGGGAGAAGGGCAAAGGGAAAGGGAGAGTGAATCTTAAGCAGACTCTGTGCAGAATGAGGATCCAGAAGCTGGGCCCCATCTCACAATTCTGAGATCAGCTAAAACCAAGGGTCTGGCACTTAACTGACAGCGCCATTCAGATACACAACAGACGTCTCAAGATGGGCTTCAGGCACTACAATATGTGGTCAAACAAGTACCTTAACAGGTGAGAAGCATGTTAGGATTTCAACCAGAGGTGATAAGAAAGTAACTGTGGATTTCTTTTATTTTTGTATTTTTTTTAAGAAAATCAAATACCTTACCTCCAACTATGTTCATTCTAAAGAGCTCATCTGAGTCACTTCCCCAAAAGGTACTTTAAAAGATTTTGCTTCTATATCTCCAAGCAGACTTGATATTATTTTGTGTCTCACAACCACTTTAGTTGGGAAACTAATTTCTCACATACGTTCCTCTTGGGATATGCTCTTGCATTTTGTTGAGTAGGTAGAGCATTGATACAAGACTTAAATGACTTCAGCTTTGGCATTCTTGCTAGTGATAAACATGCTTCATACCAACTGATCACTCACTGAGTTCCAGGCATCATCTAGTGTTGCTTAAATGTATCATCTCATTTAATATCAGTGTCCTGTTATTCCCATTTTATAGATAAGAAAATGGAGGCAGAGAAAAGTAGAGTGATTTTCTCCAAAAGTCACAGAGTAAGTGGTGGAGTTGGGATTTAAACTAGAATGTTTGACTCCAGAGCCTACAGATTTAACTGTCATGCTATAACTAACCAGCTAGTTGACCTTGATAAAATCATTTAGCTTCTCTGGGTAACTGGACGATTTCTGAAATCCCAAATGAGCTTGGAAATTCTATAATCCTATGAAAATACATTACATGTTCTGTGACCCTGTATATTTTGTAATTGTGTTTTACCCACACATTCAAATGCTGTATTTCACAGCTGTTCATTCTGTTTTAGTCAATTATGTAGATTAGCCTACCCCAGACAAGCAAATACAGGCCTCTCCCCAAGGAGTCCCACTTAATATTCTCCCCTGATTGAAGGTCTCCCTCAGCATTTTTCTTCCAGCCTATGCTCTTGATTTACCTCCACAGAGTCCTGCTTAAATTAAAATCTCCAACACTCATGCATAATTGTTTTTAAAAGCTCTTTACAAGTCCTCATATAGAGTCACATGCGGTAGTATGCTCAACTTTGTAATCACCAAAAAAAGTAAGATTGCTAGCAATCATGTTCCCTTTTGATAAATCATGCATTTCAGATTAGAGCTATTTGTACTCGTCTGCAGCTGTTTGGCCTTCTGTGACTCTTTGCTTTTCTGGAATCTTATTCTCTCTAAAGATACTGTGACCATTTAAGGACTACAAGTTTCTGCCACAAATCTAGGTGCTATTATCAAAGATATTTCCTTAAATACCAAGACTGTAGAATCCAAACAGTAGTATTGAACAAAATCTCATTTTGTGAGTATATAAATCCTACTCAATCAAAAATATTAATCGATATGTGCATACAGTCTAAGTCTTTATTCCTCTGCAGTGACTCCCTTGTTTACCAAGATTTCCCACATTACATTCCTGATGGTCTCATCTGTAAATTGTGTGCTTATCTCAGGAATGAGAATATGCTTACTTCTCTCTAAATTATGTCTTACAGGAAGTCTGAGTCCCTGAGAAAAAGTAGTTGTTCTATTTTTGGATTCATTACCTAACAAATGAAATTTGATTTCAGATCAACATAAAGAATTTAACTGAACCAGAGCCACTTACCAACTAGAAAGACATATAGCTGGGACTCAGACTATTTCAACAATGATTTTGTTTTGTTTTCAAAATTTAAAACAGTGTCCAGAAAGCTTTTGTTGCATTAATTAAAATATATTCAAAATATTTAATTTTTATTTTTAACAGATTAGAGTCATATTATTTCAGAATAAGTTCATCAATTTTATTTTAGCCATTTATTTATTTATTTTAACAAAGTCAGTGTTTCATAGGTGCTGATTTATAGCTAGCCAGTGACAGGCTAAGGTTATAACCTCACCTGGGTCTGTTGCCACTTCTTCCAAATACCATCCAGTATTATTTTAAAATATAAACTACACATGCTGGATGTCTTTCTTTGTCTCTCCAGTTCCACTCTCTCCCCTTAATCACCATGTTTTGTAGTCTTACAGACATGAATGTTTGGACTTCATAAACTGTCTCCCTGATTGATTCTCTGGCTTCAGGTTGGATTTGACCACTGGGAGTTTAGAGGATGGAGGAGAGTGTGAAGGGGGGAACTGTTTCCTAGGCTCCATGCCTGCAGAGCTTGTGTGCAGGTTCCCCCTGACTGTGCCTTGTTCTCCCCCGTCAGGTGGGGCACACCAGAGAGTGGACGACAATCCACAGATCCTATCTCTGTGAGGGAGGAAGTGCTGTTTTCTTTGTAAAGTTCCCTTTTAATACATTGTCTTCAAAGTATCCCATTTTTCAGTAAGTCATCTGTTTCTTGTTGGGCCCTTGAATGATAAAATATATTGTAGAAATGTATTTAAAATTTGAGGTTTTATGAGTTAGGCTGTCAAAAATATTAGAAGCATTCCATTCCTGGGTCCTTCGTCTTGGGATTGTAGGGATGAGGGGATGAAGGTTCTATCTTAAATGAACTTCCTCCTTCTATGAATGCAGTCTCCGTTCATTCCAGCCACAGAGGAAGCATTTTCCCTCCACCTTAGCTAACGTAGGCCTAACCCCCTCCCCACTGGTCACTGTCATATCCCATTTTACTTCTTTCATTATACTTGTCATTATCTGAAATTATCCCATGTATGCATTTACTTGTTATTTTGTCTCCCTAGTAGACTCAGGGTCTTTCTGCAGTTGAGTTTTCCAGTAGACCCTGAAGGATGCTCATCAGGCATCCTGACCTATAAAAGAAAGGGAGAAGAAGCCGAATTGCACACAAAAAAATAGTGCAAGATTCAGTCCCAATGACATGGAACTTCTGGAAGGAATATTACCATCATAGCTCCCACATGAGCCTGAAATGGCCTTTAAACTATCTCCTTCCCCATCACTGCTACACACACACACACACACACACACAGAGAGAGAGAGAGAGAGAGAGAGAGAGACTTCTTCCTTGAGCAGCTGGCATCCAGCATCTGAGGAAAAGACATATCCTATGAAAAGCTCAGAGAAACATTTCTTTGTGTGTGTGGTAGATCCAGACTTTAACACGCCCTCAAAACATATTTTCCCTAGAGTTCCCTATGGTTGCAACTGTCGTAACCTTAACTAGTAAAGTAAAATAGGCTTTAATACAGTAATAGTAACAGTAACATAACTGCTGTTATGTTTTAAACAAGAAAAATGAATTCGACAAAGCTGCCTCCTATCACATACTGGCAACTCACCTTGTACTTCCAACTTCAACAAAATTCACACACACTGCAGTCTCTGGCCTTTCTGCCACTCTGATCTTTGATGCTAAAGATTTTCAACTAAATGGCAGTTTTACTATTTAAGAGTTAAATCTCTTACACAAAATAGGCACCAGATATGTGGAAAAAATGCTTAACACTATTAGAGACCACAAATTTGTAGAAATACAAATTAAGCCATGATTTTTATTGCTTACCTAATCAGCAAAAATATAAAAGAATTATAATATTCAGTACTAGAGATTCTGCAGGGAAACATACCTGGTATGCTGGTGGTAGAACTGTAAATTAGTACAAACTTTCTGGATGGTAATTTGACAACATCAAAACCCCCCAAATGAACAACATTTGCTCCTGAAATTTCCCTTTAAGAAATTGTGAAAATTAAATTATGTAAAATTATATACAAAGATGTTAAATACAACTTTAAACTGAGAAGAAATGGAAGCATTTTATAAGGGATAAGTTGTAAGGATAATTAAATGCATTTTGACTTAGTAACATGATGTAGTGAAAAAACACTTCGAGAAGAGTGTGGACATGGAAAAGTGTTTTCCTCTGGGGGAAAAAACATTAGAAAGCAGTGCAGCGCAAGTTCATATTTATTTAAAGAGGCATATTGGTACACACAGTTAAATGACTAGACGTATACTAAAATAAACAGTGGAAATGTAGTTGGTTTTTGTTTTCTTATAGTTTCACTTTTTTTGTGATGAATGCATATTGTTTTTCTCTCTGAAAATGTTAAGATAATTTTCCCTGTCTGCTTTAATCTCAATGAAGACTATCTATTTATTTATTTATTATTTATTTATTATTGTTTATTATTATTGTTTACTTATTCTATCTGCAGCAACATTTGTTCCGTATTGAGAACATTTGATAATGCTCGGGATACTTGGATTCCATGGGTTGGAAATGTTGGTCAGCATGTTAATTGCATCAAATGTATGCACTTCAATAAATCCTATGTCATTAAAATGTTGGCAGAAATGTCATCATTTTATTGTGGATTCTCAAAGGATTAAATGATGATGTACATATATACAAATACCTTTCTGATGAGTGAATTCCTTTCATAAGCTCTCTTTAATTATTGTTCTAACTTGAATCTCTCTAGGGAAGAGAACTCACTCTTTCTGAAAAGATCCTATTCCATTTTGGAAAAGCTATGATTACCAGAAAGTTTTTCTGTATTTACCAGAAGTTTATATTTCTTTTTTTTTTTTTTTTTTTAGAAGTTTATATTTCTTTGGTTGTAAATTGTTTATCCATATACTTTGCAGTTTTTTGTCTAGGGAGTGTTTTTATTTTACTTAGTGATGCATTAGTTTTTGATGTTATTTTGTCATCAAAGCTATAAATCATTTACATTTTTGTTTCTTAAATTGCTACATTTCTAGGCTGTACTTCTCCATCCTAAGAAGAGATAAAGTTTTTACTGTATTTCTGTTTCATGGTTTCAAATTCTACAGTAATTCTTTTTTTTAAAGATTGATTGATTGATTGATTGATGATAGACACAGAGAGAGAGAGAGAGGCAGAGACACAGGCAGGCTTCATGCCGGGAGCCCGACGCGGGACTCGATCCCGGGATCCCAGGATCACGCCCCGGGCCAAAGGCAGGCACCAAACCACTGAGCCACCCAGGGATCCCCCTACAGTAATTCTTAAATCCATTTGGAATTGATATGGATATATTGTGTGCACTGAAGACATACCTAACATTTTTCATGAAAACAATGAGCTACCATTTTTGACTAAAATATTGTTATTTTAAATGTAATAAATGGCAGAATATGGATAAACTGGAATTCTCATAATTTCTGGAAAAATACAAATGGATTCAACCTTTATAAAGGGAAGTTTGGTCATCAGCACCTTTTACATACTGGCCAGTAGTTTTACTTTCAGAAATGTATTGAGGGAAACAGAGAAGAGGTCAAAGAAGCATGTACAAGGAAATTCATCCCTGCATGACACATAGTAGTAAGGATGAAGAACACAGTGTTGGGTAAACTGGTGATATAAGACTCTCATACACATGAACACAGAAACCAAGAATAGACACCTTGGAAATGAGCAGTTTCGGGTTCAGGTCTTGATTCTGCCTCTTGCTGTGTGACCTTAAGTCAACATATGAAGAGGGACTGCTATAATGCAGCAGGTCCTTCTCAGCTCTGGACAATTACTTATTCAGAATTCTACAGAAGCATGACTCTGAGAATCTTACCAAAAAGCAATTAAGACTAACTTTCTTTTAACTTGTGGAAAGCATTTTATTTATCTAGACATGTTTAGTTACTTAGAACAGAGTTTTGGAGTGACTGTGGAGGGTAATGATTGCAGGTCACAGAAACTAAAACCTGAAATTCAGAGAGCCCCATACAACTAAAAACTGATTAAAACAAAACAGAAAAAGGGGTGCCTCGGTGGTTCAGTTGGTTAAGCATGAAGCTGAAGTCAGTTAATTTCAGCTTAGGTGATGATCTCAGAGTCCTGGGATAGAGCCCCATGCTCCTACTCAGCAGAGAGTCTGCTTGTCCCTCTCCCTCTGCATCTCCCCCACTCCCCGCCACTGGTGCGCTTGCTCGCGTGCGCGCTCTCTCTCTCTCTGTCTCAGTCTGTCTCTCTCTAATAAATAAAATCTTTAAATAAAAAAATAAAGGCTAACTTGCAAAAAGGATATTTGAAAAATTCCTACAAAAACACATCTGTAACACAGGGTTATTTGAAAACACAAGAGGAAAAGAAAAAAAAAATCACCTTGTATCCGAATGATAGCACACTAACACAAGAAGCTCAGTTGATGAATAAAGAGTTAAAGCAGAATAAAGTGGTTCATAATTTTAAAAACGGAATCATTTTAAAGAAGGCTTTCAAAGAAACAGAAAAGTCTCACAAGAAAGTATAAACACATTAAAAATAACAATTTGCAATAAAAATTACTCAAATATTATTATAGCACAAAATTATTATAGCACATTGTTAAAAGGCAAAAATGAAAACACACATCCCATTCTGGGATGAAAAATGCAAATCAATAACAGAACCTAGCAGAAGGGAAAAATTTGTGTAGTCCTCTTTTTATATGGACAATTTCATTTAATTGAAACTGCGAGAAGGAAACAGAGCTGGAAGAATGAGAGAGTGGCCAACGAAGGTAAAGAATGCCTGCAGTGTCAGTATTTTGCATTATTTGCCGTATTGGTCTCTCTGTCCTTCTGGCTGTTTCTCTCTCTAGAAGAAAAAAAAAGAATATGACAAAGTGGCTTCATAATTCAGTGAAATGTTACTAAGTATTAAAACCTGAAAATTAATTGTTTCTCAAATGGCTGGATGAGCTCTGCTGTTCCAGCTGGAGAAGAGAGAGTAGCCTGATAGATATAATAACAGCCTCTATTTATATGGAGGGCTCAAGGGAGTGATGATCTGCTGTTCACATTTTCTTCTATGGACCAAATAGAAGCTATGGTCATAAATTCTATCATGAAGGACGTAGAAGATTTAGGTTAAATAGAAAGATGACTTGGCTGGTCAGGAGGGCTGTAAAATAATGAAATGGCTCCCTAGGGTAGATAGTAGATTTCTCTTTCTGAAGATGATATGTAAAGAATAGGCTCATCTGTCAGGGTGATGAAGGGGGGGCTAACCATGGCACAAGGAGAGTCTCAGTGACAGCCTGTACTTTCTGGTTCAGTAAAGTAGCATCTATCTTTAATTTTCAGCAACTGAAGCAAATGCCCAAATCCTCTGCAACCTCAGCACACCTTTGCTAATTTGGCTTGTAATGGATTTTAGCTTAATAAAACAGACAATAACTTGAGGCTCACTAAATATAATTAAATAACTAAAGAGTTGTAATACAGCCTATAAATGTTGAGGTATTTCAATGCATGCTTAATGACAACAAGGGCTAGGTAAAGATATATTTCTGTCAGGTAATTATTAACAAAACCATTCAAGATTATCCTTACAGCACTGGGATGCAACATTATATGTTGGTCATAGTTTTTATACTCAGTGTTCACATCAGTTAAGGCATTTGTGGTGGTGTAATACTACAATGTTTCTAATGAGTAATTATTTCTAGAAAAGTTATTTTTGAGTGATTAAGGTGTATTGTACCACGGTGACACAACAGATTTTATATTTGCTTTCTCAAAAGACTTTGCGTCTTCCCCAACCCCCACACCCACCCCAAAGCACATTCAACTGTTCTTTTCTTAACAGGGAAAAAAATAGATTATAACTGCCAAATCCACACCATCCCTGAGAGAAATATAATGCAACAAACTAATGTCTCTTATTTTTTAACCTACCATTAGGGAGTTAAAGGTAGTATAAGAACTTTGCATTGGGTACATGTTAATTTAAAAACCTAAAATTTGCAAGTTTAACATCACTTGGTAAATGAGTTTGAGAAAGATTTAAGCTCCTGAATTGTAATAAACCTGAGTGAGAATAAAGGAAATGGTCAATATTAATCTATCCAAAATGAGTCTACATTTTGCATGGTGCTTGCTAAGAACAGAAGAAAATATTTTATAAAATGATTAAGAGGTAGTCTTTGGCCTTAAGATCTTAAATTCAAAGTCCAGATACAAGATTTAGGAAGCAACTGACCTAGGACAAAATTAGCTATATAGCCTTGTCTTATTTTACCTCTTTAAGCTATAGTAATAATAATAATAATAATAATAATAATAATAATAATAATAACAACAACAACAACATGTCAACAATAAAGGCATCAACTGCTCATTATGGATGTAAAAACTTAAACAATACATAGAGGTTGTTTAGCATGGAATAAGCATTCCTATGAAGTTTGGCTATAAACAAAATAATCATATTTATTTTTTATTTATATTTATTATTAGGAATATGTGTTAAGTATGAATAATTTGTATTACAAGATCTCTAATAAGGAAGATGATTGGAAGCTGAAGCATCCATTGCAGAGAAAATGCACTATCAGCGAAGTCATGGAGGATAGATAAGATTTTGCTTGACAGAATGTAGCTAGGAAGATTTTCTCATCAGCATGGTACAGTGCAAGCCCATGCTCAGAGCCAAGACAAATGGGTAAAATGGATAGAGAAACCTGAATGGTAGGCAAATCTGTTGAGATTCTTACCTGCTTGAGAGGCTGGGTGAAGTGGTTGACCTTAAGTTCCAGGCAACTTAGTTTATGTTTTATCCACTGAAGATTGTAGAACATGGTATGATATAATATGAAACAAAATGATAAAATTATGAGATACTTAAACCTGATTGATAAGTCACACTCAGACTCAGAGGGTCTAGCTTATGGCCTCTGTAGTATGTGGAGTAGGCTCAACATAAGACAACTGGGAATGATGGGGACTGGGATGAACTGGAGAAAACATAACCTGTCTGAACAAGGTACCTATTTCTCAGCTCCAGCTGACTGTTGCTATGTGGGATATAAGGCCTAATGTCTCCAATCTTTAGATTTTTAAATAAATAATTATAAAATATAAATTTTAAAATGAGATGTTCTACTTTTCTAAAATACTGTGTTGGTCAAATAAAGCACCTCCATCAGTTGGATATGTCCTGAGGGCTGATCTGTAATTTTATAAAAGAAGAAACCAAGTCTCTGAGACCTTGAGTGATCCACCCTAACTGACACAGAGGGTGAGTTAGAGGCACCACTGGGATCTGAACCAATGGTAATTTTATCCAAAGTTAAACTAAAACTCATTGGGACTAGGCTTTATTCCAGTCGGTATGGAACCGTGTGGGCACATGTCCAGAGCCAAGACATCTTTGAAGTTTCAGTGTACTTTGTACATTGTACTAATACACGTCTTTAAGTTCTAGATTATTTTTCATTACAGTCTCAAAGTAAACACAGTAGCTGATGAACACAGGTCAAAATAAAATTTAAAAAAGCAAGTGTGAGCATTGGTTCTCTTTTTCTGGTATTAGTGTAAAAGAGAGGAAAGAAACTGTTCTGCAGACTCATTGGGTCCTGCAGACTTGAGTACAAACACCAATGTTTATCATTTCTAGTCATGTCACTTGAGTAGGTTAATTTGCTTGTCTTTAAAATGGAAATAAAGATGCGTAGGATGTAGGGTTGCTGGAGGATAACATGGAACTGAATAGCTTGATGGCATGTTATCAACCATTTGCGTGATAATGTTATAAAACTTGGTTTTCAAACATTGATTTAAGAAAGTCAAGGAAAGAATTAATGATTTAAGAATCAGGAAAGGATGTTCTTATCTGAGCACTAGTTCCCTAGGAAGTATAATTTAAAACTCAGCAATGATAACAACTAATTAAATTACTAATAATCTGCTCTACCATTCATATAATCTAGATCAGTGAAAAATTTAGACATTGTTAAAGCAGAAATAAGGATGGGTTACACATGGTATTGTTATTAAGATTAATTTCTTTTATAATGTATTACAAGATAGAGGAATCATGAGTTAAAGCCAATTTTCACAGCTAAAAGAAATGAGCTAAGTTACTGTAAATCTTCAAGAAAATTGGTGAGTTGGGGAAATAAGCAAGCTTTGTAATAGAACAGAATTCTCCTGCATTTACAATTGTGACTCCAAAAGACACAGAAATAGCATTTTTGGAAAAGAGATGGAATAATATTTAGAATTAGTCTTGGATTTCAATCTGGACCTGGCATTTCCAGCTCTGTGATTCTGGGGATATTATTAATTCTTCTCTCAGCTTCCTCTTCTGTAACTTTTGGATAAACATGTCTATTTTATAGCAGTGCTATAAAATATCAAACAAATAATGTCTGTGAAGTGCTTAGAGTAATTACCTGCAAATCTTCAGTGTTAGGTATTATTACAATTATAATCTAATTTAAGACTCTGAGTGAGGTCAAGGGGGAAATAGAATATGTTTTTAAGATTTTATTTATTTACTTGAGAGGGAGAAAGAGAGCGTGAGAGAGAGGTGAAGGGAATGGGTGAGGGGAAGGGAGAGAATCCTAAGCAGACTCCATGTGGGGTGAAGAGCCTGATGTGGTGCTTGACCTCACAATCCTGAGATCATGACCTGAGCTGAAACCAAGAGTCAAAGCCTTAACTGACTGAGCCACTCAGGCACCCCCTAGAATATTTTTTTTTAAACAAAAGAAAGGAGTAATTAAAAATACTATTGCAAAAAATATTATAATTAATGCTTTGAACACATGGATAACATGAATTTTTATATTAAAAGTAATGCTATTTATGTCAAATCTAGAATGTCAAATTCATTTTTATACCTTTACTTTACATAATTGACAGGAATGTTCTGTCAAACATCAGCTTCCATGACTGCAGGGAACACATTTTGTATGCCTTTTATGTTTGTTGTAATAATCAGTAAAATATCCTACAAAAACTATCTAAGAAAAGTATTTAACTAAGAGTAGTTTCTAGGTTTCCTCTGCATGATTTTTATACTTCTTTCTCTAATAATGGCTTTTAAAAATAATTTCTTAAAGATTTCATTTACTTTGAAAGGAGAGAGAGCACACTCATGCAAGCAAGGGGAAGAGCAGAAGGGGAGGGAGAGGGAAAAAGAGACAATCTCCAGGAGACTCCATGCTGAGCACAGAGTCCAACACAGGGCTTGATCCTAGGACTCTGGATAGGACCTGAGCCAAAGCCAAGAGTCCAATGCTCAACCAACTGGGCCACCTAATAATGGCTTTTTAAAAGGAGAAACACAAATCAATAAGAAATATAGCACTTCCATCCTCAGGTTCCTTTAAAAATGAATATCTATATCAAAGCAAATGGTGGGTATTTGTCTTTTCTGATGGCTGAGTAATATTCCATTGTATATATACACCACATCTTCTTTATCCATTCATTTGTTGAAGTACAATGGAATTCAGGGTATCAGGCTGAGTGAAATAAGTCAATCGGAGGACAATCATCATATGGTTTCACCCATACATGGAATATAAGAAATAGTGAAAGGGATTATAAGGGAAAGGAGGGGAACTGAGTGGGAAAAGTTAGAGAGGGAGACAAAGCATGAGAAACACTTAGGTCTGGGAAACAAACAAGGGTTGCAGAAGGGGAGGCGGGTGAGGGGGATGGAGTAACTGGGTGACAGGCACCGAGGAGGGCAGTTGATGGAATGAGCACTGGGTGTTATACTATTTGTTGGCTAATTGAATTTAAATTAAAATAAATAAATTAATAAATTAGTAATTTCTTGGGGTGATTGTTCAACCAATTTTCTCAGTCTGGAAAATACCATTTTATATCTAAAGCATAATTAATGTAATCTTTGATTTCAGTAGATATTGAACTGGTACCATTTATAGGACTAGTGTTCATTATATACAAAATGTTAAAGACTTTGGGGGTGTTTTATCTATCCAAGGAACTGGGCCATCTGCTCTGATAGTGGAACAAATTATATACAAAATAATACTTTCATGGAGCAAGCTATCAGACCACATGCTGAATTTGACCAACAAGTTACTTCTTTTTTTAATTAAATTGAGTTGAATTTTAAATCCAGTATAGTTAACTACAGTCTTAAATTAGTTTCAGATATATATAATATAGCGATTCAATAATTCCATATATTACTCAGTGCTTATCAAGGTAAGTGTACTCATAATCCCCTTTACCCACCCATCCCCCACTACCTCCTTTCTAGTAACCATCTGTTTGTTCTCTATAGTAAATAGTCTGTTTCTTGGTTTGTCTCTCTCTTTTATTCCCCCTTTGCTCATTTCTTTTTTTTTTTTTCTTAATTCCACAAATGAGTGAAATCCTATGATATTTGTCTTTCCCTGACTTATTTCACTTGGCATTATACTCTAGCTCCATCCATGTCATGGCAAATAGCGAGATATCATTCTTTTTGATGGCTGAGTAATGTTCATATACATATATATGCTCCAGTATATATATGAAGCAATATATGTAACATATATAGTGGAGCATAATACATATATATACAGCAGACCACCACTTATTTCAGTTGGTTAATGGATAGCTTTAAAATGTGAGTTTAAAGGCCTTTAATGAAGACATGCATTTTCCAGATTCTCTAAGGACCCATCTCTTCAGATTCTCTTCTCAATTCTATTAGTAATCCACCCAAGCCCAGTGGATGTTTGACTTTGTGACACTGGCTTCAAGATACAGGCATACCTCAGAGATATTACAGGTTTGGTTCCAGATCACTGCAATAAAACAAAAATCGCAATAAAGTGACTCAAATGAATTTTCTGGTTTCTGGGTATATAAAAGTTATATTTATACTATTGTCTATTAAGTCTATAATCCAATGTTGTCTATTAGGTGTGCAATAAGCACCCAATGTTGTCTATTAGGTGTGCAATAAGCTATGTCTAAAAAACAATGCACACATCTTAAAACACTTTATTGGTAAAAATGCTAACCATTATCTGAGCTTTCAGCAGTTTATAATTCTTGTGCTGGTGGAAAGTCTTTCCTCAATGCTGATGGCTACTGACTGATCAGGGTAATAGTTGTAGAAGGATTGGGGATGCCTATGTCAATGTCTTAAAAAAAAAGACAACGATGAAGTTTGCTATGCTGATTGACTCTGCCCTTCACAAATGATTTCTCTGTGGGGTGCCTGGGTGGCTCAGTTAAGTGTCTGTCTTAGGGTCAGGTCATGATCTCAGAGTCCTGAAATTGAGTTCCATGTTGGGCTTTCTCCTCAGCAGGAAGCCTGCTTCTCTCTGCAGGCTACTCCCCCTGCTTGTGTGCTTTTTCTCTGTGTGTCAAATACATAAATAAATAAATCTTTAAAAAATGATATTTCTGTAGTATGCAAAGTTGTTTGATAGCATTTTCCCCACAGAACTTCTTTCAAAATTGGTGTCAGTCCTCTTAACCCCTGCCACTGCTTTTTTAATGTTCTAAATCCTTTATTGTTATTTTGACAATCTTCACAGCATCTTCATCAGGAGTAAATTCCATCTCAAGAAATACTTTCTTTGCTCATTCATAAGAGGCAACTCCTCATCCATTCAAGTTTTATAATGAAATTGCAGCAATTCAGTCACATCCTCAACCTGCATTTCTCATTCTAGTTCTCTTGCTATTTCCACATAAGCAGGTACTTCCTCCACTGAAGTCTTGAATCCAACAGAGTCATCCATGCAGGTTGAAATCAACTTCTTGCAAATGCCTGTTGATGTTGATAGTTTGACCTCTTTCCATGAATCACAAATGTTTTTAATGGCATCTAGAATGGTGAATCCTTGCCAGAGTTTTTCATTTACTTTGCCCAGATCCATCAGAGGAATCACTATCTATGGCAACTATGAAATCTACAAAATCTATGAGAACTATGAAATCTATGGCCTTATGAAATGTATTTCTCTATCATAAAACTTGAAAGTCACAATTATTCCTTAATCCATGGGCTGCAGAATGGATGTTGTATTAACAAGCATGCAAAAAACATTAATCATATTGTACATCTCCATCAGAGCTCTTGGGTCATCAGATGCATTATCAATAAGCAGTGATATTTTGAAAGGAATCTTTTATTCCAAGCAGTAGATCTCAACAGTGGACTGTAAACAGGTGTATTGTCATCCAGGCTTTGTTGTTCCATTTATTGAATGTAGGAAGAATAGATTTAGCATAATTCTTAAAGGCCCTTGGATTTTCAGAATGATAAATGATCATTTGCTTCCCCTTAAAGTCACCAGCTATACTAGCCTCCAACAGGAGAATCAGCCTGTCCTTTGAAGCTTTGAAACCAGACATTGACTTCTCCTCTCTAGCTCTTAAAGTCTTAGAAGGTATTTTCTTTTAATCGAAGTCTGTTTTGTCTACATTGAATATCTGTTGTTTAGTGTAGTCACCTTTATTATCTCAGCTAGACCTTCTATATAACTTGCAACAGCTTCTATGTCAGTACTCGCTGCCTCACTGCACTTTTCTGTTACGGAGATAACTTCTTTCCTTAAACCTCATGAACAAACCTCTACTAGTTTCAAACTCTTCTGCAGCTTCCTTACTTCATCTTTTTTTTTAAATTTTATTTATTTATTCATGAGGGACAGAGCGGGGGGGCAGAGACACAGGCAGAGGAAGAAGCAGCCTCCATGCAGGGAGCCCGACGTGGGACTCGATCTTGGGTCTCCAGGATCCTGCCCTGGGCTGAAGGTGGCGCTAAACCGCTGAGCCACCCAGGGCTGCCCCAGCTTCCTTACTTCTTTCAACCTTCGTATATTGAAGAGAGTTAAGGCCCTACTCTGATTTAGACTTTGGCTTAAGGGAATGTTGTGGCTAACTTGATCTTCTGTTCAGACCACTAAAACTCTCTCCATATGAGCAATAATGCTCTTTTTGCTTTCTTATCATTCATGTGGTCACCAGAGTAGCACTTTTAATTTCCTTCAAGAACTGTTCCTTTGCTTTCACAACTTGGGTGGCTGGCATAAGAGGCCTAGTTTCCTGCCTATTTTGGCTTTTGAAATGCCTTCTTCACTGTGCTAAATCATGTCTAGCTTTTGATTTAAAGTGAGAGACAGATGTGAGTCTTCCTTTCACTCGAACACTAAGAGGTCAGTGTAGGATTCTTAACTGCCCTAATTTTAACACTGTTGTGTCTCAAGAAATACGGGGGCTTGAGGAGAGGAAGAGAGTTGAGGAGAATAGACACTTGGTGAGGCAGTCAGAACATACACAATATTTATCAGTTAAGTTTGCCATCTTATGGGGTGCTGTTTGTGATGTCCCAAAACAATGAAAATAGTAGCATTAAAGATCACTGAACACAGATCATTGCAACAAATATAATAATAATGAAAAATTTGAAATATGGTAAGAATTACCAAAATGTGAGACAGAGACATGAGGTAAGCAAATGCTGTGGGGAAAATGGTACTGGTAGATTTGTTTGATGCAGGGTAAGCTACAAACTTCTGATTTGTATCTGTGGAATACAATATAAGGAGGCACAATAAAACAAGGTATATGACTATAGTTAAAAGGTGAAAACCACTTAAATATTCTAAAGTAGAGGGTTGGCAACATGCAGCATTACCCACAAATATGATAGATTAAGTAGCTTCAAAAATCATACTGCAGAAAAATGAAGGAACAATATTAAGTGAATAAAGAAAATTATCATATGGATGTAAAACATAATCACAATTTTATGTGAAAAAAATATTCAAAGAATATAGAAGGTAACTCTAATTGACCTGACAATGACAGGTATCTCTGAAGGTGTTTTTATCTTTAAAAATTGATACTTTTTAAAATACTTTTCAAATTCTTTATGACTCACACTTATTTTTTAGGTAACTAGAAAACAAATTCTTAGTCTTACTAAAAAAGGAAAGGAGAGAGAGAATTGACATTTCTTGAATAAATCCATATAAGATGGTAGGCAGAGGACTCAATAAGTTTTCAAACCTCCAGTGCCTCATCATTTTACAGATACATGACTACAACAATACCAACAATTATGCTACAAATCCTATCAGCCCATATAACCTATAGACATGGCAGATATGGAATGGTATATGGATATAAATATAGAATGATGTTTTAAACTGAATAATCTATGAACAAAATCTCTTACCTGCATAATATATGGCTATAATTTATAAGATTTTTTTCTATAACGTAGGAGCTATAACTAAGAAAGCACATCATTCACAATTCATGTGTCTTTAAATATTAAGACTAATTTGTGTCAGTTATAACAACCTATGTTTTCCTAGAAAGGTAAAAAGGGCAGTACAGAGTAATTGTTAGGATTTCAGAAGTCAGATAGACTTGGATCCAGTATTCAGCTCCGTGATCACCAGATGTGTGACCTTAGGTACTTAACTTTTTTGAGCTTTACTTTCCTCTTGTGTAAAAATACCTACTTTTTGAAGTTAAATTATATAAAGCATTTAGTATAGTGTGTCTGGCCCAAAATAACAACTAAATAAGTGTGAATTAAAATGAATGTTTAAATGAGCTATAAATGAATGGAAAAAAATAAAGAAATACAGAAATAAATAAAATGTCATGAGCAAAAGTATATGTTTGTGTCAATTTTGGGAATGTATTTAAAATGATATATCTGGTCTTGTGTAGAATCTTCCACCAGCACATAGAGGTAGCCACTTTGCTGGCCAGTGGCCCCATGCAAAGCTTAATGGAAACTAAAGCTTGCTATGCACTATGGGGAATTTTAACTAACAGTACCAGAGATCTCCTGCCAGCACAGAGAAATGGATGTGTAGGCCCCTTCTCAGTGTTGAGCAATCTGCCCACAGAACATGCAGAGCATCACTGTTCTGGGACTTTTGGATTCCGTGGGTGGCAGCTACTCAGTGACCATTACCTGGGTCAGATGGCAAAGAATTCCCAGCCACTGGCACTCATCTGCTCTACCCTGCCATTGCATTTCTTTTTCATCGCTCTCCTCTTTTTTTGATCTTGGAGTCCCCCTCAAGCCCTGTGACATGTTTCCCCATCTGTTTGTGCAGATGGTGCTATCCAGAGAAGTAAAAAAGTCTGGTGTCCCCAAATCCCTCCTGATTCAGTTGGTTCTCTAACACAGAGCAGCAGAGAAAATAAATGAAAAATTGGAAAGCATGTTTTAATTAATTATTTTTTTAAAGATTGTATTTATTTATTTGAGAGAGAGAGAGCACAAGCAGGGGGAAGGAGAGGGAGAGGGAGACAATCTCATCTCCAGCAGGCTCCATGCTAAGCACAGACCTCAACATGGGGCTTGATCCCACAACCCTGAGATCATCACCTGAGCCAAAATCAAGAGTCAGGTGCTTAACCAGCTAAGCCACTCAGGTGCCCTGGGAACCACATTTTAAGGCACAGAAAGGTCATAGCTCATAAATGGAACACATTCATGTTCTGGTTTGCAGTGAATGCTCTCTGTATAGAGAGCATATAGGTAAACTCTTACCCTGACATTCTCCAGAACAAAACTGTATTTGCAATAGCTGACAGCACTTGAAATATAGAATTAAATCTCTTCCTGCCCCCCAACACCCACCAAATCTTAGCAGACAGCACTACACTAATGATCTATGGAAATCTAGCTCCATGTATATTTTATGCTTTTTTCTGTCCATGCCTATGACAACTGAAAACTTGCAAGGACAAAACAGCTTTTTGAAATGAAGGAAGGAAAAAAAAAAGAAATGAAGGAAGGTTGTCACTAAACAATAGTAATTTGATTTTACACAATTTTAAAATACTACAGAAGATGGAATTTAGCCAAGCATCCCACTCATGGTGAAGAAAACAGAAGCCTGAGCATCAATCAAAAATAACAAAATCACAAATAAAGGAAAAGTAACCCTGGAATATAGCCTCTTCCTTGTTTAAGATGTCTGAGATCTTTGTAATAAAATACACACTAAAACTAAAACCTATCCAATGATACAGACTAAATTCAGCCTCTTAGGCAATTTCAGAGTCTTAAGTGTTCTCAAATTAGAACGGCTGATAATCCATATTATTTGGAACTTGGCCTCTCGGAGTACAACACTGTTTTTCTTGTGCCTAGAATTTAGAAATACATTTTCACTCCTGTGCTGATTTCCCCCTCTGTTCTTTCAGCTTGCCTTCCCACCTAGACCCTGGCCACACATGCAGTGGACAGACTTTTCCTCCTTGAGAGTAACTCCACCTTCCACAAATAAAGATCTGACCTATGGTTTGTTTCATTCCCTCATCACTGGATGATGACTGATTGTGCAGAGATTAAGTAACTTAACAAGGACCCATGAACTGACCCTTAGTGAAGCAATGAAATGTATAATTTTGTCACATACTAAATGGATGATGAAAGAGCCAGTTGGGAGTGGGGTGCAATGTTTCTTATTATCACACCATAAGCTTTTTTACATGGGCAGAAAACTGACCCTTATCCTTTATACCTAACTTCCCAAAGGAAAAATCAAGCCACAATTCCAGCCAAATGGGCTAAAATACATACTTTTTGCAAAAAAATATTGTTCTGAGCCAATATAAGTGCTTCTTATCTCCACACAATATTCAACCCTCACTCCTCCCACTTCCTGCCTTGCTTCCTATCACACAAATACAGAGAACATACTTGTGTGCACATATGTGCACATGCACACACAGTTAAATGTAGACAAGATAGTTCAAATAACATAAAGACTTACTCTATGCTAAGCAAAGAATATATTTCTATTCTGCAATCAATGAGAAGATATCTACATTTTTAATCATAAAATATTTGATTATCATAAATAAAAAAATAAATCTCCCTTGAACTCAGCCATAATGAAATTTTTGAGGTTTGTGTCTGAAAAGCACTAGCTTTCATTAGAAGGTGTTTTCTCACTGACTCATTCTTTGGTAGAAAGCTAATATGGAAGAAAAAAAAAAAGAAAGCTAATATGGGTCACCTAAATTCCACATATATAGAATTCACTTTATTTTCACATCTCTATATATCTTTTAAAATGCCACATGGACAGAAAATGATAAGGTAACATAAGAAACACCACACCAATGGAAATTTCTACACAGTCAACTCATATTTGCATTTACGTCACAACTTGGAAAGCTGAATTCATGATAAATGCAGAGCCTATCTTCATTTTCAGAATGCCTTCTTATCATCTGTTGATATAAATATCATCTCAAGTACCATCTCACTGCTAATGTAGTTCTCCCCGTTAATAAAGAGAAATGCACACAGTGCTACCTGGTAGACAATCAGATTTTTTTCACCTTATTAAAACATAAAAATCTTTGATAATTGGGTTCTCCATGATATCATTTTGATTTTATGCTTCTCTTTTTTTCCTCCTCTTAATTTACCTTCATATGCAAATCCATTGTTTAAAACGTTAGATGCCATTTTGTCTGAGTTGCTTGCTTTGAGACAGAATGATAAATCAATTTGCGATAAGCCCTGCAGAGACCACAGATCCCTTCCAACTGATAAACAGAGTCAGGTAGTAACACTGATAAAATAGGAAGTGCTGTGGATAAATTGCTATTACTTATTCATTCATGCCAATATTTACTCAACAAGTAGTTTTTCATTGACTCTTCTGAGACAGGCACTGTTTAAGGTGCTGGGATACAGAAGGGAAAACAAAACAAAAACGAAACAGAGATCTCTCCCGGAGCTTACTGTATAAGGCCAATAAGAATAGTAAACAAAAGAAGAGTAAACAAAAGAATTATGCATTTAGTTATAAATAATATAAAATGCAGTAATATGAAAAAGAGGAAACAGAAAGTCTGGGTAAACTTTCTTCCTATGAGCACATGAATGTATTCTGTCCTTAGGACCATTGCGCTTTTGTTCTTTCTAACTGGAACAGTCATTCTTCAGATCTCTGCCCGTTGATCTTCATAAATAACATCTTGGTTCAGATGTCATTCCTAAGCTAGGACTCCACCACCCCTCTCTTCCAGTCATTCTTTATCAGATCATTCATGCTATTTAATTTTCTTCATGGAATTCATTACAATTTGCAAGCCTCATGTTTAGCATTTAATATCTTTTTTCTTCTTTTCTTTTCTCTTTTCTTCTTTCTTTCTTTCTTCTTTCTTTCTTTCTTTCTTTCTTTCTTTCTTTCTTTCTTTTCTTTCTTTCTTTCTTTCTTTCTTTCTTTCTTTCTTTCTTTCTTTCTTTTTTTCTTTCTTCTTTCTTTTCTTCTGTGGTTTGTTTCCTTTATTAAGTACAAGCCTCTGGAGTTAGGGATAATGTCTGGCTTATTCAGTCCTGCACCCCCAGTACCCACCTAGAGCAACAAGATGTGTTCACTAGGCAGTTTATTGGGTGGATCAATGCATAAGTTAATTAAAGGTTCAGAAATTGACTTGACTACAATGGCCATGTTTCATTAATAAAACGCTAGTATTTTCTCAAGCTTCCTTTGGGTACACTACACAGACATTCCTAACATTAGGTAGTCACAATGAAAAACAGCATTGAGCTATCAGGCTAATGAAAATTCTGAGTATGTCTGTGTCTGTTCTGCTACATTCCAGTCCACGCACTGGGTAATTTTTCTGCAATAAAACCTGTTAAAACATGAAGGACATGGGCTTCAGAGTCAAGCAGACTTGAATTCTATTCACAGCCTTGACGCTTGAACCTATGATCTTGAACAAATTACTAGATTTGTCATGGCTTAGTTTCCTCTTCTATAAAAATGGAATGATACTAATATCTGCCAAATAGGATTATTTGGGGTTCAAAACATACAATATATGCACAATAAATGATACGCAATATGTATCTACTTGATTTTGATGGTTACAGTTATCTGGGTAACTAGAAATAAAGCCACAACAATTATTTATTGGGCATCTACTGTGTGCTGGCTACTTTATATAAGTTACATTATTTAATTTTGATCATATTCTTAGAAGTTAAATGATATTAGTATTTTCAATTTAAACTTATTAGGTAACTTTTTAAAAAGCCACAAAACCTATAAAATCTATCTCCAGAACCTAGCCTTCTCCCAGTATCCTATCATATTTTTCTTCATCTCACTATTACATATCTTCTCATCCCACTAACCTCCAAGTTTTGAGTCTCAATTTTTGGTTGCCTCGTTTATTTTCGTGTATCTCCAGGACCTGGTACAGTGTTGAAACATAATTAGGGTTTAATATTATCATTTCCTCTTGTCAAATATCATCCAGTACTAATAATCATGATAGAAACAGCAGGAGAGGTCAAAGGTAAACATATGTAGCAATCTTACAATAGCAATTGATCTACACAAAGAACTGTGTGCTGAGCACTTCACTAAATGCTTTACAAGTTTTTGTTCACTTAATTTCCCCAGTAATCCTATAAGGTGGGTACAATAAAGCCCTATATCACTAATAAGGGAACTGAACCTCAGAAAGATGGAGCACAGCTAGTTTATGACAGAGGAAGTCCTTGAAACAAGGCAGTCAGATCCCAAACCCATACTCCAAAATACTGCTTCTCCAGTGGCTTTGTGTTCTGTGGCCTCACTATGCAGTGATGTAAAAAGTACAGATGCCTCCTGCTATGTTGATTCCAGAAGCAGCTCTGGTCTTTATCCTGATCTTTTCAGTAGTGTCCCTTAGTTGTCAGACTGTTACAGCTGCTAAAATAAAAGTCCTAATTATTTCCTCTATTATGGCTAGTGAGAACAATCCAACATAGAATTAATATCTTCTTCCAAGGATTTATGGCCAGTTAGCATTTTTTTGCTTTTTATTCTGTCCATAAGAGTGCAGATAATGAGCTGCTTCTGAGAAGTGAAATAGCTTGAGCCTTTTAAAATGTGGTGACTGTGATTTGAGTCATTAAGCTGTTATACTGGCTTGGTTTCCAAAAGGAAGGTTTGCTTTATTTGTGACCTCCAGAATAAAAAGGTAGGAATGGGTTCGAAATCCTCTCTTACTAACCATTTAGCAAATCAAGGCATTAAAACTTTTACCGAAAGACCTTAAGCAAAAAATTGTGGAGGTGATATCCTTAGATTGGATATTTTTCTTCTATATATATTTTTCTCTCCATGGGGAATAAGGCTGAAAAATACCTCAGTGAAATAAAACTTTTTTTTTCTTATGCCACAAAACAAATACAGATTTTCTTCAGTATACCCTAGGATCTTCCCCAATAGCCTTGTAGTCAAAGGTACTTTTGTAGTTATCTGAAAGTCAGAGGTACAATGAATGGCTCAGTCCTTTCTTTGTTTTCCCTTCCAGGATGAATACTGTTGGTAGAGTTAGGGTCAAGCATCTCAGTGAAAGAATGCCTGCAAATCACTGACATGAAAATGTACAGGTTACTGGGGTAATCACTTCCCAGTTCATGAAGAATTTAGCTTCTTCAACCCAGCAGAAAATCCTATGGACAGAATAACTCTTAAGGTGGCTTTGAGTCTCTGAGAGCCGTGGAGGCTAGGTGGTCTCCTCACTTCCACTAAGGTATTATATCTTTGCTAACTGACCGTCTAGTCTTACAGTGGTTGCTTCTTTCCTAAGCCTGCACCCAAACTCCACAATATGGCTATATAATTCTGAAAAAGAGGAGAATTTCAAAATCCCTATACCCCAAATTACAAACTATAGTGCACATTGCTTTTCCTTCAACGTGGGGATTCAAAAACATGAAACAAAAATAACTTTATGCCTCTAACTTATAAAGTAGAAAATCCTTCAAGGATAAAGGATGAAAGTAGAAGTGATGATATAGACTTAAATCTGAGAGATACACTTACATGTGCCATATGTGTAGAAATGGCTACAGGCTAGCCAAAAACAGTACACAAATCCCCATTGTGGAACCTGTTTAAGACTGAGAAAGTCATACTCATTTATTTATGAACAGTAACTATGACAGTCTCTCTAGGGGAGAGATGATTATTAGAAGTTCCTTTTGGGAGCCTTGGAAATTTGGGTTCTCCATTCTTCTTCCATCAAGATTTTCAGTATTGCTTTCCCTAAGGGTCTTTGGCATCCATCTACCTGGACAGATAAGGCATTTTTCTCGACTCTGGGGAAGTGACTGAGATCATGGGCTTTGAGTTCAATTCTGAGCACAAAACCAACCAGTAAGTTATCTATTTCCCCAAAGCTTCAGTATTCTCAATTATAAAATCAGAAGTAACAGTAGCTTGCTTCACAGGGTTGTTTAATGAAGATAATTCAGAAAGTATTCAGTATACATTACTACTCATACTGCTAGCACTACTACAAATATCTCAATTAAACAACTGCTCATCTATATTTGCTCTGAAAAGGTCGTTGTCTAATTAAAAATCTGCCATAACTAAACTCCTTACAAGGACTAGTCCAGCTGCATTTTGCCTATTTGCTAAACAAGTTGCCAGCAAAAGCTGCCAACAAAATTCACTGATTTCATGAAATCAGAACATTACAGAAGTCACTCCAAATGTAATTGGAAAAAACCTTATCTTTAAATGAAGGACAAGTTGCACTGTTTAAAGGTTAGATTGATGGAAGTCCCTTCCATTTTCTTTAGATGTAACATAAGACAAACAGAAGAAAAAAATGTTACTGAGACATATATGTCTGAATATATATACACATACATATGCATATTTATATCTATAAATAGAGATATACCTATATATATAAACATATATGCAAGAGCTACAATCAATCATCCACTGAAAAATACTCTGCTTAAAATAAAATAAAATAATTTAATTTAATTTAGTTTAATTTAATTATTTAATTTAATTTAAAAGTGAATCTCTGGCCTCTTTCCATGATCACAGCATTCTTGAGATCCAGAGAGTTCATTCTCAATTAAATCTGGAATATGCAAGGGCTACCTCCAAATGTGCTATGGATAGCAATGCTGTATATAGATACATTCATGAGCCTACAAATAATGTGCCTTCAATGAGTTTGAATGCTTCTTCCCTTTGCAGACAAAGACTACCTCTATGGCACCATTGTACTTATTCTTTGGGCCTGCCATTCAAGAGCCATGTCTCTACTGGGAATAGAGCTGGTTTCCTCCCTGCTTTGAAATGCCTGGAGTCTCTGGCCATTCATATTTTCCCAGCAGTCCTTTCACATCTTTGGTTTCAGTTCTGCCACATTCTGACTGAAATCAATAGATGTGAGGACAACTAGGGACCCATCTAGCTGGCACTGAAAGAGACTCACTGAGTACTGGAATATTATGAGACAGTAATAGTTAAGAAAAGGAGTTAGACAAACTTTCTTCTCCTCTTTAAATGTTTTTCATCTAGGGGCACCTCGGTGGCTCAGTCAATTGAGTGGCCACTCTTGGTTTCAGCTGAGGGCATAATCTAACGGTCCCAGGACCAAGCCCCTCAACAGGTCCCATGCTCAGTGGGAAGTCTGCTTGAGGATTCTCTCTCTCTCCCTCTACACTTTCCCCTGCTCTCTCTCTCTCTTAAATAAATAAAAAATATTTAAAAATATGTTTTCTATCAAAAAGTCCAGCATAACGTAGCAACAGAAAGAGCCCTGGATTATTTCCTAGGGCTGCTAAATACACACTGCCTCCATTTCTCAAGTCCAAAGAATAGCATGATCCTGATTCTACTGTTTTAGATTTGGATTTGACTTACTAGCTAATGTCAGTCCCAGAATGATGACTCCAAATAACCAAATGACTCCAGTAGCAGCAGAAGAAGCACTAAGAGCAAGCCCTGGATTAGCAGTAGGAGTTTGGGGTTCTACTCTGTGCTTTGCCATTAACTGTGTGATGTAAGACAAAATCCCTTTCTTCTCTGAGACTCCCTCTTCTCACCCATTAGAAAGGGAGGTAAATTTGGAGATGTCAGAAATGATTTCTAAATGTTTTTAATCTAGGGACTCCTGGGTGGCTCAGTGGCTGAGCACCTGCCTTCCGCCCAGGGCGTGATCCTGGAATCCTGGGATGGAGTCCCGCATCAGGCTCCCTGCATGAAGCCTGCTTCTCCCTCTATGTCTCTGCCAATCTCTCCCTGTCTCTCTCATGAATAAATAGAATTTTTAAAATAAATAAATAAATGTTTAAAAATATTTTTAATCTAAATAATTTTATCTGATAGAGTAAAAATAATGAGCAAAAAAGTTTTGTAAAAATTTCATTTATTTATTTGAGAGAGCACACACATACATGCACATGAGTGGGGATGGGAGGGGGACGGTGGACAGAGAGAGAAGCAGACTCCCCGCTGAGCAGGGAGACCAAGGGGAGGCTCCTGACCCCACAGGCCTGGGATCATGACCTGAACCAAAGGCAGACATTCAACCAACTGAGCCACCCAGGTGCCCTAAGAAATTCCTTTAAAAATTATTTACGACTCTTAAGAGAAGATATATTCTATAAAACAGTATCTTTGTATGCATTTTTTTCTAACAGAAGAGGAGGTAGATGAAATAATTTTTTTTTTCTTCTTAGAAGAATGAGAAAATCTAAAAAGTGGAGTCTCACACCCTGGCTGAAAACTGATACTCTTAATGAAATTTGTTTTTCTGCATGACAAAATGCAATCACTGTGTCTATTAAAAGGCATTAAATCAATTAGGAAATCTGAGTAAAAACTGATATTTTATTGTTTGATAGACTACATTTAAGTAAGGGATGGCCACTTGACTATTTGGTTGTTTAATATCCTATGGTAAAACTTTAGGAATAGAAGAAGAAGGCAAAATTAATAAATAAAATCCTCTGCTGTCTAAATTCATTACAAGCTAACATTATCCTTTGCCATTTTCCCAATGACAGAACATACATAGCAGGAGGTAGTTGAATTGCCTTCTGCTTCCTGCTGAATTTTTCCTTAAGAATGTGAACCTTTAATCAGAAGTGACATGTTTCTGATCTAATGTTACATATGGAAGGTGTATAGCCATATGAAGTCAAGGCTTCTCCCTCACACCAAAAGACAAACAGCTATTTTTAGATGGGTCAGCTATTATTGAAAGACTAAGCCATCCTTTCCATAAGAACTGACCTAATAAAATCAGCATCAGTACATCTCCAGAGCCATTTATTTAAGCAATGACACTACAAATTATAATAGCACAACTATAAGATTATAAATTTTGCCACAAAGAGGTTTGCCTGTCACTAAAATATTAAATAAATTTTAAATTGCAGTCTTGTATTTTATAATAACAACCACATATTTCTCATCTTATATCAAAACCATAAACCATACCAAATATATTCCGAATAGGTCCCATAATGGCTAAAGAATGATGAGGAGGAGGGTTTGTTGACATGCAAACATGTTTATGATACATTCATTGTTATGGAAAAAAATTCAAATCACAAAATAGTATGTATAATGGAAATCTGTTTTTCTAAAAACATTCCTATTTGCTTTTTTACTAGAAAAGTATCTGGAAGACTAGAAAGCAAGGTACAGATAGTGGGAGAATTAAAGGTAATTTTATTTTCATAATTGAACTTTTTAGATTTTTTAATTAAAAAAATGTATCATCTCCTGATAGGAAAAGTTTTTTGTCTCAATTATGTTTGTTAAAGAGTTTTTAATATGTGATAAAATGCTTATGATATAAATAATATGCAGTCCAGTTTGGATTCAGTTTCTAAATGTTAACAAAATGTACATTGTTATATTAAAAAAAGTCATCGGTTGATAATTCAGGTTTTCTTGTGTATCAAAATGTGATGATTTTGTTTTTGCTTTTTTTTTTTAAGATTTTATTTATTTATTTATGAGAGACACACAGAGAGAGAGAAGCAGAGACATGGGCAAAGGGAGAAGCAGGTTCCATGCAGGAGCTTGATGTGGGACTCGATCCCAAGACTCCAGGATCACACCCTGGGCTGAAGGCAGGCACCTAACCACTGAGACATTCAGGGATCCCCCATGTTTTTGCTTTCTTAATCAGATTTTTTTGAAATCTGATTTCCTAAATAACTGAAATATCATGTTAAATATTGCTATATGCATAATGAAATGGAAGTATATATCCCCAACAACACATGTGCCATACATTAGCAAAATCACAGGACTATGGGATTTGGGAAGATAGAGAAAAAATTTAGAAATCACTTAAATGAGTAATTTTAAGAATCATTAATTGTTAAAACAAGGCCTTTTAATTCTCTTCCTTGTGCAATTATTCATTTACTTTTGAAATCTAACAAATATCTCCTATTTCAAGTAACTAACAGTCTAAAGTCTATGTAACATTTTTAATAATACCAATATCAGATAAATTTGATTTTTATCTGCTAGGGCTTTAGCTGGATTCATTAACAAAAATCCAATATTTTCTATATCATTTTCCCTCTATATCATCAACCGATGATCATTTCTATATCATGTTCTGAAAATGATTTGATGGGGACAATCTTATTTGCAAAAATATATACTTAGGCTTTTTGAAATATTTCCTTTGTAAATTGCTAGGAATTTTGCCTCGTCAACTGGAAAGTCGTTTGTCACCAATTATCCAGCCGGATTACTCCTGAGAAAATATTCTTTCTCCTCCAGCTCTATCTCCTGACAGAAATCTCTAAATTGCATTGTTAAAGACAAGAGGTATTTGATTTTATGATCAAATTGGTGTAATTGAGCTATCAACCAGTCAAGAGTGAAGGTGAGAGTCTATATTCAAAGATTTCATTATTCTTTAGCCGCAAACTATAAATTGAAGTTTCAAAAAGGCATTATTCATAATTTTGTTTAATTATTCCTGTGTCCCACAGATCTTATAAATAAGTTGAGCAACTTGATACATGATGAGACATGATGAGGAAAAGGAAAGTCTTTTTAAGAAATCACACAATGCTAGATTAAATAATAATTACCAAGTGCACGTTACAAACGAAGCCCTGGCCTGGGGCTACAGGGCAGCTTTTACAGGTAGGTATGCCACATGGGTCTCAAGCCAGGCATTCATTTTCCTTGCTCCAGACTGCATGTTGCCAAATGCAATGGCTGGAGTTAACTGACTCCATTATATATTTTCTTTAGTGGTTCCCTTTTTCACTCTAGATATGCCTGGGCTAGACGTTTCCCATTCTCTTCCACCCACTTGCTCACTGCCACTCTTCTGGTTCTACACAACGGACCTAGAGTCTTATTTTGTAAACTGCAGTAAAATTCTGTAATATAAAATGGCTACCTTGATATGTGAAGCTTTTGCTTTGCCAGCCTTCAAATATCACCACATTCATTTATTCATTAAATAGTAACAATGAACACTTATATACCAATTACTATGCTACTCCAAATGTATAGTTTCATTTTCTAGTCGATGTTCTATTATATATTCTTTTAGATTCATTAATTATTGATTCAGAGGATGACTGGGTTGTAAAAACATTGCTATCATCTAACTTACTCCTTTGATTCACATATGAGGAAATTAAAACCTTTATAAGACACTCAAGATTCAAAAATATATTTGTTACAAAAGTCCAAACTAAAACCTAAGTTTCATTATTATTATTCTTTATTAAGGAATTTGGTTGCATTGCCCACTTGTGTTCATTTATGTATCTGAACAATATTTAAACTTTGTTCTCTGAATCTCTAATTCAGTTATCAACCAGAAGAGCACTGGGATAACTGAGAGTAAGCTGCTAATCTGTGCTTTTGGTGATGAGGGAAAAAAATCCAATCAGAATTAAAATTGTTAACATCTAGCCTATAACAGTAGCACCTAAAATATTTTCCTTATTTCTAAATCTCCATCTCCATTTTCTGAGCTCCTCAAAGCCACTGTACCTTAATGCGAGCTTGCTGAGTGGCTGCTGTGCTATTTCTCAAAACTCCTGCTATCCAAACACAATATATCAGCGTGAGTGTACTCAGAGCTCCTGTTGTGTAGAGCCAGACACAAAAGGCCACTCATGCAAGACAACAACTGATTTCATAAGGAGGTTATCAAGGTTTTAAGTGAAGGGCTTTGACTACTCCTTCCCTAGGTTATGGCTTAGCCTGGTTGTCTACCGTCATGGATCCCACCCTCTGAGCCACACATCCTTTGAGATATGGTAATCTTATTTCAGACATAGCTCCTGAAAGTAGATGTCGTATATAGAAGATTCTCTACCTCCAATAGGTCAGAAATATCATTTCTTGGCTATAGACTTTTAAATCTTTAATATTTCCTGGATATTACAATCAGATATTCCCAGGTCTCTGGAACATAGCATTTTTCCATTTCCAAATTTTATCATAAAAATGTTCAAACCTACAGACAAATTCAAAGAACAGCACAATGAATACCTATATATCAATGACAAAATTAAATAAGTACTGGGGCACCTATGTGGCTCGATATGTAAAATGTCTGACTCTTGATTTCAGCTGAGGTCATGATCTCAAGGTCGTAAGATGCAGCCCTGCATCAGGGGCCTGCTTAAGATTCTCTCTCTTCCTGTTTCTCTGCCCATCCTCCCACTCTCCTTCTCTAAAAAAAATTAAACAGGCATTAATATTTGGTATACTACTTTCTCCTTATGTTTTATTACCTGACTGTTTCACTGAACTAAACCCTGCAAAAGAAGCTTACTCAGATCCTCTGAATGTTCTCTTCTCTGGCTCTTTTCTCTCAGCCAATGTGTGTGAATGTCAATGGGAGAGGAGTTTAAGGGTAAGTAGGAAAAGAGACCATGTACAGTGGAATCAACCTTAGCAATGGTAATTTTAATTGAATTTGCTTTATTTATATATTGCAAATGAACCTCCTGGAGATGAAAAGAGAGTATGTGGTCTGCATTAAATTTCTAGCATGAAACAAATCATTCTACTATTTATCAGTAAAAACTGGAATACGATACCCGTAAATTTCCTGAAAAATCTTGTTATCAATTTCAAAGTCAGCATTAACAATACAACTGATAGAACAATTAAAATTCCTGTGCCTTCTCTGTCAGGTAGTGTTAACTTTGCAAATGTCAGATGTGTTCAAGACCCCTTGTTGGAAAAGGGGATGGGAGAGTGATGATTTCCTATCACTGTGAGTTTGAATTACAGCAATGTCATATAGTGCGTCTTAATGATACAAGTGAGCAGTAATCGATGTTTTTCTCTGATTATAAAATAATATAAAGAAGCCAATTCCTTCTCAATTCCAAAGACAGTCTAATTGTTGATTTTCCCATCCTGATTGTTGAGTTTCCCATCCATTCAATTTTGCGTATCTGTGGATTCAGAATTAATTAATAAACTTTATTGAGCACATTTATGGTGTAGGTGCTTTTTCAGTGCTGGGTATACCAAGGAGAATACAACTTGTTCTCTACTTTCAAGGTAGGTGTTCCAAGGAAATGGGAAGAGCTCAGGGTAATTTCTGCATGATTGCTGTGCAGATTAAGTGATTTGCTGAGCAAATGCCTCCAGCACTGGGTCTGGTGCTTAGCCAAAACTTGCCACTTGCCAGTTCACTCTCATTCACTATAGAGTGGGTGTTATTTCTATGCCTCTTTCCGCCTTCTTCAGGATTCTGACCACTCTATGAGCTTCAGTCTTAAAAAGTGTGAATTAGAGCCTCTTTTGAACCCCCATCTCCTCCATAGCCCACACCGTTACCCTCTCACCATTCTAAATGCTTTATAGATAATTCCAAGTGGTAAATTTAGCACAATGTATCCACTAACACAATTCTTTCCATTAGTGCTTTCAATGTCCATCACTGGTGAATCTTTGCCAACACTGCCAGTCAATTCCTTTCTCTGCAGCTTCTCTATTTTCTAAAACATGAATATGACTACTGCTCATATCCAATCCATCTTCTTACCTCCAGTGGCTGACAGAGTACACATGCTTTCTCTGTGCCCTACCCTCAACCATTCTCCCTTGGTAGTCAAATGCCACTCTCTCTAAAAATATGATAAACAAAGCAGCTGGTTCATAAGCACCCTAGACAACGTGCCATTCAGACACACTGAATATATCAGGTAATGTAAACAGGACATGACAGATAAGAAAAATGAGGAAATAAGAAGCATCCCAGTGTAGTGGTTAAGAGCTGTGGCTCTGAACTTGGATCTCCGTTTGAATCTCATCTTTGTAGCTTATTTGCTTTGATTTTAGGCATCAGCCTCGGTTTCCTAATTTGAAAATAAAGAGCATAACAGTTTCTAATCTATGAATTTGCTGTAAGGATTAATTATAACAATGCATGGAAAGCATTTAACTCAATATTTGACCCTTAACCCCTAATGAATAATCCTATTGTTACTACCATTATTATAATAAGATAGCCACACATGTATATAAAACAGATCAGAGATATTTGAATGTTTCAGAATTTAGTTTCTTCCCGATAACTCAGAGGAATCCTTTATGTTGTAATAATGCAATTTTCAGAGTAAGATAGCTATCTTTTTTTTCCATTTTCTTTCAGGAAACTATCTATTGCTTCTATACAAAATAAACTTTAAAAGAAGAAACTGTCTTATTTTACAATTCACCCTCACCTTAACAGCAGAACATCACAATTATTTTCTGACAAAAAGTACATTTACTAGTATAAATTTATTATTAATACACATGGGATAAAAACTTTATTTATTTGCAAATCTGACTGCTCCTTGGAGGGTAAGAAGGCACAAAAAGCCTCCTGTCATCAGAGGACTAGACCCAATACGTGCAGCTTAGGAGAAATTTATAAAACAGAGCTTCTGCCACACTCAAACAAGTATTCAGCATTCAAAATTTTTCTGTTGTATGGAAACCCTATATCTCAGCTTTCTTGATTGTTTATCCTTACTCCTTAAAGAAAGCAGCTTTAGTATCAGCAGCTGATATTAGGAGATAATTCAGAAAAACTTATTCTTAGCTAGGGCTAATTCCTCTTGTAAACATGCTCCCCTAAGCTCTCAGATGTCTACTGGATAGGAGATTTAACTGCCTGTGACAGAATTGAAGGAAGAATAAGGAAAACAGTACAACATTACTTTCCAATAAAAAGCAATAACTATTTCATTCAGGAAAGTTCAATTTTGAAATGGACACTACAAACCTGAGGCCATAAAGAACTGTCCCATCTGGATGTAGGCGGATCATACGGTTCTTGACAGTGACTCCATGTACAAATGACTTCTTATCATTCAGGAAGTAGGTATCAGGCACCCACAGCTGGTCTGCCACTCTATTGTCCAGAGTCAAGTTTAAAGGTATTACATTATAGGACAGCCTCTTATCTCTCCAGGCTTGCTGAAAGTACATTGTCAAGGTATAATCCTGTGAATATGAAAAGAAAATGGTTATTTTGTACCTAAATACACCTGGAAGATAGGCAAACACTTTAGTATTCATAAGAAAAGAAAACATACACAACCATACACTAGAAACATATACTATTCACATGTAGGCAAATATGAATTTATTAAATCCTTTCTTACTCAACAACCACTATGTGTCAGGCACCATGGTAGACACTGTAAATATGGAAGTGAAGAGAACATATATCCTTATAAAAATTTATTATATGTTACCCAGGAAGAAAGATGGTAAGGACTAACTAGTTAATTAACTAGTCATTCCCAAAGTACATAAAATTGTTTTAAATGGGACACAATACAATTGTAAAAAAGTGGTTAATTTCTTTACAGTAAGAGTTTGTCAATGAGAATCCTAACCAGTCTAATCAAAGTGATATTCCCAGGAAAGGTGACATTTACAATGAGACTTATGTAGCTTCTTGGCTGAACAACATTAATGCAGTCAGTATTTTGTAAGAATTTTAATCCCAGGATTCTGAATCAATAGGAGGCTCTCAGCTTTGGAGAAACAACGGGTTATTATAAAGTGAGCACTGGCCTTGGAGTTCCAAATCCAGCATTTCTCAATTATTTCTAGCATGTAAATTTATACAACTTCTTTTTGGTTAAGTGTCATTAACTATAAATGGGGATTTTAATACATACCTGATCTAAGTAGAAGATTATTATGATAAATGTATAACTCAAATGCAATTTGTAAACTACAAAAAGCTATATATTATGAATAAATCATTTACATATATAGTGACATGTTTTATCTATTAGAGGCCTATGGGTACATTGTAATTGCTCTCTCACTCTCATTTGAATGACTTAATGAAAGACCAAATATTCATTTGAAAAGATAATTACCATTCTATTTTAAAATCAGTTCACAATGCCCTACTTGAGGGCTTTTGAAAAAAACAGAATCATGTATAAATCATCTCTGTAACCTGAGAGCTAGCACAGTCCTAGGGCACAGTCCTAGTGAATGAATGAGGAGTGTAGAATCAAACTTCTATTTTAACCAAAGATACAATATCTTCAAGTTATATCAAATAATTGTAGGTGAAATTTCCTCTAGTGGATCAGTGTAGTCAGTGCTCTGAAGTGTTCGGTAATACTCTACTTTCATTAAAAAAAATAGTATGAGGATCTCTAGAATAGCATCTTGATTTATAATAAAAACAACCTTGTAGGCTTACAAATTAAATAACTAGAAAAAGGAAAAGGACCAGATACATTTTTTTACATGAATATGTTATAACCTAAGAAGTAGAACATAAATAAAATAAGCAATTTATATGATGCTTAAGAAAACACATTTTGTGATTTCTAATTCTTGGAGATAAAATTGAAAATGTGATTATTACCTCTATTGGAAGATAAAGCTATTTACGCTTTTTTGATAATAAACACTTTTAATATTTAGGGGAGATAATACTGTTTGGAAGGTGCTGTAGTTTATCAGTTAGCTGAGATGTGTTTGGACACTGAAACTGTATTCTCTTTGGGCCTAAATAAATGGTACTATCTTGATAACCAGTGTCATATGCTAATTCAGTTATTTGTCAGCAAAGCAAGCCTGCTAAGAAGTGCACCCAGACAGACTCTAGTAAGTCTGCTGTCTCATCAATTTTCATTTTATTTATTTTTAAATGACACACCAAATAACACTGTCATGAATAGAAGAAACTCCCGAATCTAAATAAATGTTACTGGACTTAAGAAAGAGTAGTTCTCTGTTCCATCCTCTCTTCCAAGCCTCTATCCACCCAAGATAAATCCTTTGAACATTCACATAAAAAGTACATCCTTTACATTTAACAACCCCACCTTTTGGAAGTCGTTTCACAATTGGTTTATTCAAACTGAAAAACACAAAAAAACAAAAAAATAAACAAAAAGAATAAAACAAGATAAGCCACTTCTGGATACTTCTCAATCCATGGCATTATCATGCAAGAAGGATCTAGACAATCACAACTAAAATCATGTGACTTTGCTGAGTAAGATGCAGTAAGCCCACTACAGGCTATTTCTCCCACTAATTACACCTAAATATTCTGGAAATAATAAAAAAGAAAAGAAAGAAGCGAAAACCTTCTTAAGGACTATGAAAAAATAATAGTATGTATATTGGGGAGGGAATCAAAATGTGAAGAAGGATCATTCCAATGGTGAGTTTATTATTTGTTTTATTTATTCTCCCTCTTTTATCTCACTAAACCCCCACACACACACGTAGCCCAAGGCAAATAAATAGATACACCATGTTCCTGGATTTGAAAAGTACTGTTAAGATTTTAATTCTCCCCAAACTGATCTGTAAATAAAAATCAATCCCAATCAATATACAAGTAGGATTTTTTTATAGATACGCATAAGTTGATTCTAAAATTTATATAGAAAACATAAAAAAATGAGAATAGACAAAACAATTTTGAAAGGAGAGGGCAAAGGTGGAGGACTATCTGATTTCAAGACTTAGTATTAAGCTACAGTAAGACAGGGTGGTACTGTAGTATTGATAGAAATATAGGTCAATAAATAAAATAGAAGAATCTAGAAATAAACCCACATAAATGTGCTCATTTCAAATTTTCTCACAAGGATGCAATGGCCATAGATTGGAGAAAACATGATCTTTTTAACAAATTGTCTGGATCACAGGAACGTCTATATGTAAATAAATAAATAAATAAATACGCCTACCTTACCCATACTCTACACCTTAACAAAAATTAATTCAAAATGGGTCACAGACTTAAATATAAACTGTAAAACTATAAAACTCTGAGAAGAAAATGTAAGAGAAATTCTCTGACTTAAAGTTAGGCAAAGACTGATATAAGCTCACAAGCACAAGCAATAAAACAAAATACTGATAAATCAGACCTCAACAAAACTTAAAATTTATGTTCCATGAAAAACACTATTAGAATAAAAAGACAAACCACAGATTGGGAGAAAATATTTGCAAATCACTCATCTGACAATGACAGATATCCAAAATATATAAATGTCTAAAAAATTCTCAAAACTTAGTAAACAACCCCATAAAAATAGACAAATGATACCAATGAAGATACATAAATGATTGATAAGCAAATGAAGTGATGCAAGAAAACATCATTAACCTATTAGAAAAGCTAAAATAAGGGGTGCCTGGGTGGTTCAGTCAGTTAAGCATCTGACTCTTGATTTCAGCTCTGGTCATGGTCTCAGGGTTGTAAATTGAGCCCCAGTTGGGCTTCATGCTGACCATGGAGTCTACTTAAGTTCATTCTCTCTCTCTCCCTCTACTCCATTCCCTCTCTTAAAAGAAAAAGGAAAGCTAAAATAAAACATCAGAAACCAACTGACAATTCCAAGTGCTGTAAGGATGCAGAGCAACTGAAAATCTTATCTATTGCAGGTAGGAATATAAATTATCAGCCATTTTGAAAACAGTTGGATAGTTTCTTATAAAGTTAACATACATTTGACAAACGATCTAGTAATCTTACTCTGGTGAACAAATATTTATAGCAGTTCTATATTAATTGCCAAAACTGGAAGCCATTTGGATGAATGTTTTTCAGTGGATGAAGAGATAAACCAGTACATCCACGAAAGAATACTACGCAGCAACAAGAAAGAACAAACACTGGATATAAGCAACAACATCAATGGTTTTCAAATACAGAATATTAAATAAAAGAAGCCAGATTCAAAAGGATACAAATTATATGACTTCTTTTATACAACATTCTGTAAAAGGTAGTAGTTCCCTGGGATTCAAGATGGGAAAAAGATTATATCTATAAAAGGCCAGCGTAAGGGAATGATTTGGGGTAATAGAGCTATCCTGCATCCTAATTGTGCTGGTGGTTACATGACTAGGCATTTGTCAAACTCATGAACTGTACACCAGAATGAGTCTATTTTTACATAGGTAAATTTTTAAAAAATAAAATTTAAAACTGCTTAAAAAAATAGTCTGTAGGGTCGACCCACTCAGGTTCATATCCTAGACTTTTTATGTTCCTCTGTTTTGACCTTGAGTGAATCCTCTCTTGTTTCTGCATATGTTTTCAATTCAGAAGAACAACTAAAGTTAATTAACTTAGAAATTAAGGTAAACAAAACTGCTTTGACATCTGTGAGGGAAAAGCAGGCTAATGTTACAAACTAAGTCTCTTGCGTGCATACTTAGGGACAAACGGCCCCATAAGGATGGGCTGAAAAGACTCCCACTAAACAGTTATAAGCTCACAATTCCTCATTGGTACGATGAGGCAGCTGGACTAGGGAGTCCCCAAGGATGCTTCTAGTAATAAAATAATTTATTTCTAAGAAATGCTTTGTTGACTTTGTGTTCAAATGCATATTGTCACTTTAAAATCTTCTAAATATCTAAAATATTTCTTATATTTGTTTTTTGCTATCTTTGTAATTTGTTTTCTAATACAAAGATTCAAACTTTTCCTGTTTCTTTGGCTTACTCTTCTAGAAAAGGTTATAGTATGAAATAATTTGTGTGCATATTTCTTAACTATTTTATTATTTTGCAAATTGCTTATTCATGCTCTTTGAACATTTTTCTGCTTGAGTGTTTACTGCTTGCTATTGGATATTTTGAAATAGAGATAGAGATAGAGGTAAATGATACAGGCAGAGATAGATAAAACATTCTTCTTTTGCTGTTTTCTTTTAAATTTCTTTTTATATTTATCTTAACTTTATATTTTGAACCACACTAGTACAGAGTTTCACACAGCTTCCTCTAAAATTAACATTTTACAAAACCATAAAACAATATCAAACCAAGACAATAACATTAATGTAATACTATTAATTAAACCGTAGACATTATTAGAACACTACCCATTTATTCACCAAGGCTTTTTTACTGTTTCAGGATCCAATCCAAGATCCCATCTTTCACTTAGTTTTTATACTGCTTAGCCTCCTTCAATCTGTGGCGGCAGTTCCTCTTTGATGATGTCTATGCTTTCAAAGAATTCTCGTCATTTATTTTGTTGAATGTCTCTCAGTTTGAATTTGTCTGATGCATGCTTATGATTAGTTTATACCATTTGGGCAAGAATATCATCCAAGAGCATCATATAAGGGATACATGATGTCAACATGTCTTATTTCTGATTATATTAACCTTGAACAGTTGATTGAGGTTGTATCTGTCAGGCTTCTTTATTGGGAATTTGACATTTTCCTTTGTAATTAACAAATATCTTGGGGTAGACGCTTTAGAACTGTGAAAGGAGTAAGAGTATTAGGCTGACTTCTATAATCACTGTGTTTTTTTTTTTTTTTCCTGCATGCTTCCAAATTTCTATTTCTCTTCATTCACCTCAACCTGAAACGATGTATTCAATCAATTTGACTGACAATGCTTAACTTTTAATAAGACAAACCAAAGGAAGTAAATACCAACATAAGCCATTTAATGTGTTTTATTATTAAATAATGAGAACTATCTTCTTGAGGATCATTTTTCTACATCTTCCTTTCACAAACTAGTGGAATTCTCCTGGATCCTGCTCCCAACTATAGACTTCCACTCTGGATGTACAGTGTAGAATCTTATCCTATCTTAAGTCTGCAGAGTGCACTCTGTGGTCTATACTCATACATAGGCCTGATTTGCTGTTCAATTACAAAGCTTTAGCATTCTATCTTCATTTATCTCTATGGTTTTCCATATGCTGTATTGTTATTGTTCTCTGAAGATCTCATCTTTTCTAATCAATGGAGCTTTCCCTTTCTTCTTTCAGAGCAAGGCTATGTATATGAGAAAAATTATAATTGTAACTACAGGGGCACCTGGTCAGCTCAGTAAGGTTGAGCATCTGCCTTTGGCTCAGGGTGTGATCCCGGAGTCCTGGGATTGAGTCCCACATCAGGCTCCCCACGGGAAGCCTGCTTCTCCCTCTGCCTATGTCTCTGGCTCTCTCTCTGTATCTCTCACGAATAAATAAACAAAATCTTTTTTAAAAAATAAAAATAAATTTAATTACATCATTTTCCAACTCTTTATGTCCTTTTCTTTAGTCTTCTGTTTGGGGAAAATATACTGGGGTAGGAGGGTGATTTCACATGTGTTTACTCTGCCATCTGAGGACATAAGAACATCTATCAGTTTATTTTTCAATGATCGGGGTTTAAGGTTTTTTTTTTTTTTTAAGATTTTATTTATTTATTCATGACAGACACAGAGAGAGAGGCAGAGACACAGGCAGAGGGAGAAGCAGGCTCCATGCAGGGAGCTCGACGTAGGACTCGATCCCAGGTCACCAGGATCACACCCTGGGCTGAAGGCAGCACTAAACCGCTGGGCCACGGGGGCTGCCCAGGGTTTAAGGCTTATTTTCCTCAGTAATAATGTGTGGGTTATTTAATTTGCTTTATTTATTGGAACTACAGTCTCTAAGCTTGACAATAACTGCTACTGTGCTAAAATCTTGAGCTTTCCTGATTAATATTTTTTCTTGAGATCTTCTAGATAATGTTTTGCCTCTAAAACTAGATGTTTTCAGAGAAAAATCTCTTTCTCTCTCTGCTTAGGCTTCCATATTTTTAAAAGAAAATATGATTTTGTGCTTTGTCTTAATTACTTCTTGCTGAAATAACAACTGTGTCTAATATACTATCATCTGTTATTTTCCTTTAATGTATTATGCTAGGTCAAAGGTGAGGTTTTGAGCTAAAAATCTGACTTTCTGGCTTTTGTAAGACAGAGCTAATGTTTTTTTAAGACAGTAGAATCTGTGATTTAGGAACTGTAAGTTTAATTTAGGAACTATAAATGAAGGTGTCAAATAGAAAATAGAAGTTAGATATTGGTAAATGGAGCTCAGAGGAATATTTTGGACTCAAGTTATGCACATAAGCTTGAGATACATATACATTTGGGAGACATAATGCAAGTTCCATGTCAATAAAACTCCATGACAGTTTGTTCAACATAGCACATTTATAATTTTTACTATCATTTTGGGCATAGTCTTTTAATCTGGGACATGTTTAGAAAAGTTTTTCATTGTTTTTGTTTGGAATTTCCACTTTCAAAAAATATGATATAAGAGACTGAATTCAAAGATTAGGATGCCAGATTATTCCTCTAATTAATAACTTCTGTTTTTACCCCTTCATGAAAGAAAAGACTTTACATCTGATGTGGAAATTATCACCTAAGTAAATGCCATAGGAAGACACAGGAAGTACATAGTAAGTGCATTCTCAACATCTTAAACTGTCACCTCCTTGAGAGCAAAGACTGTTTCTTACTCCTGTGTACACAGACAATATTGTGCATACTTTCTGGTAAATGGCAGAACTACCATTGCCTGTAAAGTGGTGCAGATTTCCTAGTGAACACTTAGGAATATGTACAGAGGTCTAAATTGTGCATACCCTCTTTGTTCTGGTATTTATATTCCTAGAGATACTTGTAGAAAATAATTAAACAGTATATTTTGACAGCTTTATTTACAATTACCACAGTCTCTTACTTGTCTGTCTCCAGTACTACAGTCTAGTTTAAATCATCATCACTTGTGACTGTAATGCCACTGTTATGTCTCTTTGTTTATAACCCTTGCCTTCACAGGATAGTAGAAACATAAAGCAGTTCATGTCTCCCTTGGTTAATATCATCTGGAAGCTTTCCATTGCACTTAGAATAAAACCCAAACTTACTACCATGGTCTTAAAGGACCCACATGTCCTGGACTCTGCATGCCTCTATCATCTCGCCTCCTACAACCTCTTTTCTTCCCTTACCTCAACTCACTAAGTTCATTTACTTAAGCCTTTTCTCTGTTTTACAAATACCCCAAGCTCTTTCAGCCTTACAAACTGTCTTAACAATTGAGTAACTGGAAAAGTTTATGTATCTGAGTGTAACTGGCTCTTGCTCTAGACTCAGAGCTCAACTCAAAGATTAAACCTAGTCAGCAGGCCCTTTCCTGACCATCTTCCTCTCAATACCAGCAGTCTTATCACACCCCTCATTTCTTTTTTTTTTTTTAAGATTTATTTATTTATTCATGAGAGACACACACAGAGAGAAAAGCAGAGACACAGGCAGAGGGAGAAGCAGGCTTCATGCAGAGAGCCCGATGTGGAATTCAATCTCAGAACTCCAGGATCCTGCCCTGAGCCAAAGGCAGACACTCAACCGCTGAGCCACCCAGGTGTTCCACATCCCCCATTTCTATTATGTTTATACCACTGACCATTTTTTCAACTAGTCCTATTTATTTATTGGTTTACTTTTTTTATCTCTCCCAAGTAGAATGTACGTTCCCTGAAAATATGAGGCTTTCTTGAACTTATCACTGTGTTCTCATGTCTAAAAAAAGAGTTTAGCAAAATAGCAATACAAAAACTATCTAGTGAAATATTTGAAAGACTGGATAAAAGACAACACATAGACATTTATCTCCCCAAGATACTTATTCCTATATTAACAAAAAATTAATAAAGACCATCAGCATGGAACTGAGTAAATACAATATAGTACAAATATATAATGGAATACATGCTGGAATTAAAAATAACATTGTAAAAACATTTATTGACATAAATAGATGTTCTCAACATATTATTATATATTACTGTTTTTAAAGAATATTGCAAAAAATATGCACAAGATGGTCCCATTGAGAAATATATAAATATATATTGGGAAAAGGTGTCTAGAGAAAATATAAATATTAACAGTGGCATATCAGTATGGTGAGATGACAAGAGATTTTTAATTATTTTTGTAATCTATATTGTGTTTTATAAATATAAATTATTTCTTTTTTGTTTTATTCAAATTCAAGTTCATATAGGATAGTGTGTTAACATTACTAACATGTAGTGTGTTATTAACTAACATTAATAACTAACATAGTGCGTTATTAATTTTGTGGTAGAATTTAGTGATTTATTAGTCACATATAACACTCAATGCTCATTACATCAAGTGCCCTCCTTAATGCTCATCACTCAGTTAACCCCATCTCCCTCCACTTTCTCCTCCAGTAACCCTCAGTTTGTCCTCTGTAGTTAAAAGTCTTATGGTCTATCTTCCTCTTTGCTTTTATCCTATTTTATTTTCCTTTCCCTTCCCCTATGTTCATCTGTTTTGTTTCTTAAATTCCATCTATGGGTGAATCCTACAGTAGTTGTCTTTCTCCAACTGATTTATTTTGCTTAGCAGAATACCCTATAGTTCTATCTACATCATTGTAAATGGCAAGATTTCATTCTTTTTGATAGCTGTACACACACACACACACACACACACACACACACACACTTACACACATACATACATACATCATCCTCTATACTGAAATGGAAGTTTGAGTCAATGGATTCTTCCGAAAAGCTTTCAAAGAGACTCTATTGTTTGTAAACTCCAAACTCCTCTTTAAGGTCTGTTCTACTCACTTCACCTCTCTGCATCTCTGCTTTTTCATCCAAAGTGAATGAATACAAATTAAGAGTTACAGAGTTTTCAAAGTTTGAGTTTCAGATGTTCTAGGATTCTGTATCATTCCATTTTTCTTCAACAAATCACTCTCCTGAACTTTTTGTTTAAACTAAACTTTTCTACCTCCCCAACACATTTTTACTTTCTACTTTATTCTTTTCCCTGTGCCCTTCCTTGTCTGCCTTCCCAAATCTGATCTATTCTCTAAGCATTTAGAGGACTCTCCCACTTCTTCCTCTGCCACCATCCTTGTTCCCCCTCTGAATTCTTTAATGCAGTGGTTTGTAGCATTCTAAGCATTGTTGAATTGGACTCTTACCTATTGTGATGTTATTTAGAATAGGCAGTTAACCTCCCTAACTAAACCATATTGGGTTCTCCGAAGTCAGAAACCATGCCGCCACTTATTTACAAAGTGTTTCGAGCATCTTCTCTTTAACATAATTGATGCCTTATAAATACTCATGGACAGACTAAAGCTTGTTCTCACTTCTTCACTTGCCCTTATGGGTTTCAAATTTTGATTCTTTAACCCTCCTTTACTAATCACTACTCCTGAATCCACCAAGGAATTTGTTCCCTCCACTCACAGGCATTTGAGAGTGAGTTTTCATCCCTTTCTCACATGTCTCCAATACCCTCAGAGCTACTGTTTTTTGTTTGTTTGTTTGCTTGTTTGCTTCAGTTTTTTATAGCTCCTTGAATTCTACTAGCAAAGTCCCCACGGCCGAGAATGAGACTTTCTGAAGGACACAATTATCTATCCAGAGCAGAAAGAACTCAGAGAGAAGTACAAATATTCCCACAAAGCCCTTTCCACATTCCTAGCTCTTTAAAATGCTCTCTGTCTCCCACATCTGAGCCCACAAATTGCTGATCCAATTATAGGTCATGGCAATATTTTCACATTCACAACCTCCTAAACTAGAATGTAATGGAGTAAAACTCAGCCCCCACTTAATAGAAGCCATCACACCAGATGTTCAATTGCAGCGTTTCAGAAGAAATACATGGCTGCAGCTCTGACTAATTGCTAGAGACACATTCGGGACATGAGAGCTGCACCTAAGATCACCCATAAGGGAAGTCTAAGTTCAGAAGTGACTGATTATTTTCTTGTACGTGAAACTAAAATGCACTAGTCAAGACAATGAACTTTTCCACTATTTTGCTTAGTTCACTTTGCATTTTATGATAGACTAATCTTCGTAGTGATGATGGGACTAATTCCAAGGATTGCTAAAAAATTGAGGCAGTATAACATTATCTCTCCCATCTTAATATATAATGCACCATCAGTAGGACACTTAGTTCACCCTGAGATAATCAACATCAAAATTACACTTTGTGCATATGATTTGTTCCCTATAATTTTGTGCTTTTTTTTCTCTCAGTTTATCTCAAATTATTTTAAAGTCTTTTCCCAATTTTAATACCCAACATTGGTCCTTGGCTAACACTTTTACATGCATTATCTCATTAATCATCATAACAGCCTTATAAGTTATGTATTAGATGTATTTACTACTTACTAGCTGACTGAAATCTTGAGCATGCTATTTAACCTCCCTGAGACCTCACACTCTATAAAAGAAAGTAAATCATAGTCCCTATTAGCAAAAAAGTTCACATAAGGAAAAATGATTAGTAGAATGCCTGCTATAGATTAAATGTTCTATAAACATTTTCTCCTATTATCATCATTATTTTCATTTATCCATTTTCCAGGTGACACAGCTGAAACATGGAGATGCCTGGGTGGCTCAGTAGGTTAAGCATCTGCTTTCAGGTCAGATCATGATCTCAGGGTCCTATGATCAAGCCCGCATAGCATAGGGCTTCCTGCTCAGCGGGGAGTCTGTTTCTCCCTTTCCTCTGCCCCTCTCCCCCTCACTCATACATGCTCTCTCTCTCTCTCAAATGAATAAATAAAAACTAAATCTTAAAAAAATTAAAAACATGGATATGTGAGTCACTCTTCCAATTGTCACTCAGTCAATAATTTTCTAAGTCATGATTTGGTTAGGGAAACCTCTGACCATGGAGCCCATGTTTTTTAGTACTGTAATGAGCTGGCTCTTGAACACTGACCTTACTGCCAGTTTTGATTGTGAGTCATCATTTCTCAACATTGCTTCTTATCTGCTCCACTCCTTCCAAAAAGTGAGGGAGGAAATTATATTTCTCTCTCTCTCTCTCTCTCTCTCTCTCTCTCTCTCCCTCTCTCTCTCGTCTCTCTCCCCGAAGTTACATAGAACAACAAAGAAACTAGAAGAATCATGGGCATATATAAGTTATTTCTCTAGGGGAAAAGGCAAATGTTGATCCCTGAGAATTCTCTGGGATTTAAATACTATATATGCACGTATTCCTGAATAAAAATAGATTAAATTTTACACAAAAGGTGATTTCATTAACTCCCTTTGACCCTACAGAATGATTAAAATAGCTTTGGTTTGGCAGAGTGTATACCTTACTACTGAGAAGCCCAAAATAATCAGAGGGACTGTAGGGTACGATCTATAGTAATGCACTTACTCAGAAATAATTCAACTGGGAAACTATTTTCAGCAAACTAAAGCATGTTTAGCTTAGAAGACAAAGAAAAAGAAAAGAAAGTAAGAAAGAAAGAGAAAGAAAGAAAGAAAGAAAGAAAGAAAGAAAGAAAGAAAGAAAAAGAAAGAAAGAAAGAAAAGAAGGAAGAAAGAAAGAAAGAAAGAGAAAGAAAAGAAGAAGAAGAAGAAAGAAAGAAGAAAGAAAGAAAGAAAGAAAGAAAGAAAGAAAGAAAGAAAGAAAGAGAAAGAGTAGGGAGGGAGGAAGAGAGAGAAAATAGTGCTGACAAGGATGTGGAGAAATTAGAACTCTTGTGCACTCTTGGTGGGAATGAAAAGTGATGCAGTTGCTATAGAAAACAGTATGGTAGTTCTTCCAAACCTTAAAAATAGAATTACTATATGATTCAGCAATCCCACTTCTGGGTATATATCCAAGAGAATTGAAAGCAAGATCTTAAAGAGATATTTGCACATAGCAGCATTATTCAAAATAGCCAAGAGACCAAATACCCATTAATGGATGACTAGTTAAATAAAATGTAGCATATACAATGGATTACTTTTCCACCTTTAAAAGGAAGAAAATTCTGACACATGCTACAAGATGGATGAAATTTGAAGATATTATGCTAAGTGAAACAAGTCAGTCAGAAAGAGACAGATAACGTCTGAGGTATCTAAAGTAGTCAAATTCATAGAAACAATACAATGATGTTTTCTTGGGACTGGGAGGATAAAAAATGGTAGAATTGTCTAATGGGCATATTTCAGTTTTGCAAGATGACAAGAGTTCTGAAGACTGGTGACACAACAATATAAACATACTTAATACTACTGAACCATTCACTTACAAAAAGTATATCAGGGACATTTAGTTAAGTTACCATGTGCAAAAAATAATCATTTTATAAAGCAATCACTTGCTTTATAATTTTGCATTTGTATAGAGTTATTTAGTAAACCCACTTTTTACATGATATTTTGTAAAAAGATAAGAAAAGCTGCAACTATTCTTTCTTCCTCCTTTTGCACAAATGTATTGAGTAAAAAATTAATGTTACAAAGTCTTTGTTGCTACAGGATACAGAAAGATTGGTTTGACTGAATTAATAGGAAAAATTTTACTTGAGATATGCAGATATATTTAAAATCGTCAAGGAAAATTGCATTTATGGCCACTTGACATGACACTATTAAGTTATTTTTTAAAACTCACCTTGAATAACAGAAGTTACATAAATATCACCATTCTGTTTTCAAATCAAACAAATTCATAGAGTTACCATTAATATAAATTACTACTTTGACCAGATATTATATAACTGATGGTGGTTTCAAAGTGATCTTTGACATTTCTGAGTTTTAAGAATTTATTTTCAGCCTATAGCATACTGGCCAGTGGGTACACATTACTATTGAGTACATCAAAATGAAATTATTTACAAGATGCTTCTTGAGTTTTTGATCTCCCATGGAGTTTCCTACAATGGCGCATTAATCTGTCAGTTGCAAAGAATACCTTTGGAAGAGATTTTAGGGGGAAGGGAATGGGCAAACAAATATTCCACACAGCTTTCCATGAGCATTTGTCATGACTGGCTATAATGTATTCTATATCATATTATGTTTCCTTTCAAATAAATTTGTCTTACCTTATTTATGCATATTGCAATTGTGGAGCCTATCCTATCTTATTTGGCTATTTTAGTTTTTCCTTCAATTCTAAGCAGTTGATTTTACAGGAAAAGAGAGAAATATGAGGAAGTGATAGAGACAGAAAGTGCTATGTAGACCCTTTTCAATATTTTAGATGCTTATTTTTGTTCTGCTCGGCATGAGACAGGCTCATTCTTTCTGAAGCAGTAGCCTCTGAAGAGATCTGACAGTATTAAAAAGAAAGGACATTTTAAAATAAGTACACATCATTGCTTTTATACCTTTGACAAGCTTGTAGAAGCTGAGAAGGCCAATCTGCAGACCCAGGCTGGAACAAAGAGAATATGCTTAGTCAATGCCTCCAAGAGAATACCTGATGTGCTAAGATGAAACAGAAATGCACATGATCACTTTTGGAGGCAAAGCCAATTAAAACAAAAATTTGAGAGGAAAGTGGCATTAGGCACAGAGCTTTGCCACTGCCCTGTCTGCATCATATATTCTTAATATTTATTGAATGCATCAATAGGCCAGGATTTCTGAGGTCATCCTTCTTTCTCTGAATATGATTACCACCTACATTTCTGCCGTTGCAAGTGTAGAGCCAGAATTTGATAATCCTTTTAAACTGTGTATCCTAACATCCCATTCTAGTCTTCGCCCTGCATGATGTATAAGCATATTTCTCAGATTTTTGAAAAATATGCTTATTGGTTTTTATTATCATAAAATTAATTATAGAAAATTTGAATACTATGTAAGCATTATGATAAAGAAAATTTAAATAGTTCAAAATATTACAATCCAGAGTAACTGCAAATATTGGGCCTTTTCTTCAGGTAATCTTCTCAATGCAGTGCTCCAAGTATTACAAATTTATGGTCTTATCCTATAGACACACACACACACACACACACACACACACACTTCATAATTCTTACAATTTATCAAGCTAAGCCCAGGACTATTTTTCCCAGCCCTCCCACCTCCTCTCTCTTCATTGTTTTTTTGAGGCTAACAAATGCAAGCCAGTATAATGTGTTACTTTCTTAACCTGGTGGCCCTTTCTATCCTTCTATCACTCTGGGGAATGATAAAGCCCCCAAACGGAAAGAACCAGAGTCCCTAGGGCACAGTGAAAAGGAAAGCTGCCTGTTCAAAAAGGAACAAATGCACTCATTTGTGAGTGAGAAATAAACTTCTATTGTGTTAAGTCAGTTACAAAAGCTGGTTTTAGCTTAATGCTGCAGAGAGCATAGGTGTTGATCTATTAAATTCATAGATTTTGATAGAACTGGAGTTTCAATGATTAGATTACCTACTTTCTGTGCAGCCTCCAACAAGAGGAGTCTTCCAGCCTCCTATGCACATTAGAGAGAATGGTGCTTATCTTGATTGAAAGAATTGAAAGTTGTGACTGAAAGAATTGAGATGACTTTATAGCAACACAGTTACTGTGACAGTTTTCAAAGTCCAGCATCATTCCTTCTTTTTGATGCCCTTCAAGATCTCAAGAATCTCAAAGGCTGTCTCATGCAGAAAGAAGCAACTTTAATGTGCATTAATACTGATACTGCCTTATCTAAACTAGTTAAGTTGATCTTTGAACCATTATCAAATCTATTTATAGCACAGTAGCTTTCCCTATATAATGTCAAACCTACAATCCGTCTTAATTAGGTGGTGCCCTTTCAAGATGAGAAGTACATCATAGAGAATACAGTCAATAATATTATAACAAAGTTGTTTGGTGACAGATGGTGACTACACTTACTGTGGTGAGCACTGAGTAATGTATAGAATTTATAGAATTGTTGAATCAATGTGTTATAACCTGAAACTAATATAACACTGTATGTTAATTATATTTCAGTTTTTAAAAAGTGGTACCTCAGAGGCATGAGCATGGTCATATTAATTCTTTTAAAATACATACTTTGCAGATCAGTGACATAAAAGTCCATTGATCCAATGTGTCTTATTAAACACAGAGGTTTGAGAAGATTATTTTATTTTGAGTTGAGTATTTTTTCCATGTTTAATTGCCACCTATGAAGAAATTTGAAAAATGGACAACAAGTATTCTTTTTGACTTCAGATTCTAGATTTCATTACATTTCTTACTTGACTGTGCTATGATTTTTCATATATATCATCCGTCTGACCAAAATGTATTCTACAAAATAGTTCTACTAGATGTTTCTCATGGAAAGTGTGGTATGTTCAATTGTGTTAGGAAAACACTACATGCATTCTATTTCTTTCTTATGGATTTGCTTATTACTGAGAAACTTATTAACCTTATTCATTACTGAATTTCTCAAACTCATTGACCATGTAATAAAAAGAACTAGCAGAATTCCCATTTACATGTGATATTTCTGTGTTATTTAGGAAGGACCTCTTGATTTTTCTTTCTTTCTTAGCCTGCAAAGTGTACCAAGACAAAGCTCCCCTATATCTTACTTACTGCTGTATTCTAAGAATGAATAGAGAACCTAATGCACGGTTGTTTCAAAAAGAATTCTGGATGAGGGGCAGAAGGGTTCTATTATATAAAAATTGGATACAATCAAGAAAACAAAAACAAAAAACAGTTAAGTTAAATATTCTATAAGACTATTATCTTATCTCATCAATGAGTCAGTATTATTTTAAAAATGGGATTGAAGTGGATTAAAATAGATTTAAGATGAATAACTCTCAGGTACATGTTGTAATCTTGAATTCAGACTTCTGCTTCAGGAAAGCCCACTGCTAACAAAAACTTGAGAAAAAAAATAATATAGTATGTAAAAGAGCAAACATATTTAAAAAGTAGAAGTTTTGCTATAATAAAATGTGGCATAAAATAGTATAAATATATACGTATGTATATATATATATTTATGATTTAGACTAAATCAGGATGAAAATATAGTAAGGTGTTAAAAGTGGTGGGATTATTGTGATTTTATTTTCTGATTCCAATCTTCCTCTTTAATGAAAGAATCCATTTTCTCAAATCCCTGACAGATGGTAACCCAAATTCTACTCGGATATGTCCAGTAACAAAAATCTCTACCTGGCAAGGCTGGTATTGCACTCTTAGATAATGACAACTATAAGAACTGTGCTTCCCTATGGCTTTCACCCATTGAGTATACTAAAACCGATTCTATCTTTAAAATGTAGCTGATATGTAACTTGAGAAATGGTCGTAAACTATGGCTCAAAGACAGAGGAAATGACAGAAAAGCAGCACAGTTTCATTTCATTTAAGCATTTTTCATGCTCACTTGGTTATCACTGTGCCCACCTTATTTGATTCAGTCTTCAATTTTTTGCATGGATGGTTTCTTTCTCTTGTTTAAAGATTTATTTATTTATTTGAGAGAGAGAAAATGAGAGAGAGTGTGCACAAGTGAGTGGAGGAGGGGCAGAAGAAAAGGAAGAAAGTCTTAAGCAGACTGTGTTGAGCATGGAGCCTGACACAGGGCTTGATCTCACAACCCTAAAATCATGACCTTAGCCAAAATCAAGTGTCAGAGGCTGAACCAACTGTGCCACTCAGGCACCCCTGCATGGATGGTTTCTTTATAACTATTCCTGGATTTAAAAAATGAGCCCAAAATACATCTAGAGAGATATGTTTATTTCCTGGAGATATCTACATGTATTGACTGTCTACTCTTGAGTTAAAAAGAAGTCATCAACTTGTGTTCAGTTCTTCTTTTTCATAAACTCTCTTACTATGACCTACATAATAAGACAGGTAGGGTATGCCCTACATCTCCCACCATGTGACTAACTGGACATTTTCCCACTGATAAATGGTTAATTTCTCAAAGTACAATAGAAGAAGCAGAGATGAGGCAGTCATACAGAAAAAAAAAGTGTCAGCCTGGGAAGAAGGACCTCTAAAGGAATCAGCTCCTGTTCCATGAATTCCCTCTCCCTCCCCATTTCTACCCAAAGGAAACCAAAAGTGATGCTCACTGTATCAATTGTTCACATTATAGAAACACTACACTATGTATAAAACTATATACCTATAAAACATCCAGGGGCACCTGGTGGTTCAGCTGACTAAGCATCTGCCTTCAGCTCAAGTCGTGATCTCAGCATCCTGGGATCAAACCTTGTGTCAGGCTCCCTGCTCAGTGGAGAGTCTGCTTCTCCCTCTCCCTCTGCCCCTCCTCCCAGTGCACTTGCTCTCTCTCACTCTCTCTCTCTCTCAAATAAATTTTTTTAAAAATCCAAATTCCATTGCAAGGGGTTTGTGTAAATACAGTGTACATAATGTATTCACTTATCTCCATCCCACAACTCTTGACTATATTTAGGCTACCACTAGGTCTCACCTGTTTATTAAAGTTAGTTTCTCTGCATCCAGCCTCATTCCTTCTCTACATTTTGTATGTTCTCTACATTTTGCTGGAGAGAGCTTCTGAAAATGCAATTCTGATCTTGTCATTACCTTACTTATAATTTTTCAATAGTGATCTGTAGTCTTCAATCTAGAGTTCAAACCACTCAGTGTAGCATATAAGGACCTGAATATTTTTTCCAGCCTTATCTCCAGAAATGTCCAAATTCAGAAGTTATTCTTCAGAACGTCCAACTTATTTAATGTCCTGGATCTTCCAGGTTACCTAACAGCCAGACCTTTGCATAAGCTGTTTCTTCTGCCTATATTACTTTTCCTTTTACCTCCTACCTAGCCATTTCCTCTTCATTTGAGCAATTCCTATGAATTCTTTAGGTCCTAAAATATATACCACTTATTTTCTAATGATTGATTATCCACCTCTACTGCCATTCTCTAGCCCTGAACTTGTCATTGTCCTAGTCATTATACTTACTATTATATCCTTATCACTACTGAGGACTAACACAGAGTAGCAATTCATTTTTTTTTTCAGAGTAGCAATTCAAAAACATTTGTTGAACACATGGATGGATGAATAAAGTACTTCCAAATGCAACAAGTTAAAGGAGATAGTTGAAGATATCTGGGAGAAAGGGAGTAATATTCTCATGGGTTCACTTGGTCATATGATAACAAAGCCATTACCTAGAAGGAAAAGAGACCACTTTTGTATAACTCTGGAGTTAGAAACCATGGCTAATAGGTAGAAATTTAAGGAGAAATATCTGGCTTAACAAAAGACATAATTATCTGAAAATTACAGCTATCAAATTGTATATGTCTGCTATGAAACAAAAGGAACAGCTTGCCATGCATGAGTACAGTTCAGACATAAGATTTTAAAAAATCACGTTAGAGGGGCATTTTAGATATTAATGATATAGAGAAGACAGAAATAACAAATGAAGACTTTAAATAGCACATTATAATTTAGTTATAGTGAAGAATTGCTATTACTATACTACTACTATTATCCTGCTGCTAACACAACTCAGTATTATGGACCTAATAAGTGCAAAACACACTGCTTTATGTTTTATATAAATTAATTATAATCTTCACAATAACTTGTGTAATGTTATTCTCATTTTTTCAAAATTAGGAAATTGAGAATTCAGTTACTTATTTAAGGAATATAATTAAATGACAGATCAGGATTCAAACTCAGTATTATACATTTTCAGGGCCACCATAACTACAACTACAACTACAATTACAATGCCCAATACTGGAGTTTAGAATGAGAGTAATTGCCATTTGTTGCCTTTGCCTGCCCAAATTCCATTTCTTCAGTTTCTGGTTATAGCAACCTAAACTCCTTTGAAGAACAAAATTTCTCCCCACTGTGTTCATATAAATTTGGATAATATTGATTTCCCATTCTTGGAAGGAGATATACCTGGCTAGATTATTTCATTTTGTTGGTTTATAGATGGTCACGTGATTGCAGGTAAATCACTAAGACTCAATCCATGACTTTTGTTTCAGCAATTTGAAAAATGAAGCTATTTGCCTTTGTGCCCTGGAACTTTGACAGTCACCAATGGTCATCAATTGGAAAGCACTTGCCTGGGAGTAAAAAAGAGAACCACCAAGAGATGGAATAAGGCTACTTTCTGATCCTATTATATAAGCACCTAGACTCAGCCAAGCCTAAAACTAGAACAATCCCTCGTCATTGTAAATATGGAGAAATACATTTCCTCCTTGCTTATGCCTGTTTGTGCTTTGTCTCTGCCATTGCCATTTAAGTGAGCCATATCTAATATATGGTATACCTACTTATGGTTAAGATAATTGCAGACTAATGGGTTCACATTGATCTTTGAAAAATAGCTAGAATTTTCAGAAACGAGAAGAGGAAAGGTCTTCCTCTTTAGCTACACAAATAATTATTAAATGGCCACCCTGTATCAGACCACCTGCTTAGTAACAGGCATTACATAAAATTAATAAGGCACTGTTCTTGCCCTCAGAGTTCTCAGAGTTTGGTCTGTCCATTTCACCTACTGCAACCGAATAACCTCCAGAACTAAATATATTACCCACTGAATCTAACTCTTGGGAAAATGCACACAATCTAACTCTTGGGAAAATGCACATTGTTGACAAAGGCATTTTGTCAACATGATGGACTACATTTTAATCTCCTACACATATCACTGAAAGATTCTGATCCATCTCTGATTTGCTCCAACCTGGCTTATATGGGCACACCATGATATCCCAGGCTGAGCAAACAACAAGTTAGGCTGGAAGGATGGTGCATCCATTTAAGTGCATTAGTTCATGACATGTTAAGTCAGCTGTGTAACATATAAATTTATATATTAGCGTGGTGGCTTTCTTTATGCCATCCAAAAAGACTGATAGGCTTTTTCCTCCCATGCAGTTCTATCTTTCTAAGTCTCCTCCTCCATGCTGGAGATAATAAATATTCATTTCAGAAAGGCATCAGCTCAACACTGGCTATTTACTGTCTTCCAGATGCTGGAGAGGTCACTGTGATGAACTGCCTCATACAAATAATTTTGGACATCATGGAACATAATCCATGTATCCTAGCTTTTCTACATGCTTTGGTTACCAATAGACAAGGAATCTTTATCAAATTTACCAAGAAGAAAGAGTAAATTTAGTTTTTGATACAGCAATAATATTGGGTGGACCCTAAGCAAAATCCAAGATTACAAGTATCTCATTCTATAGCTCACGCTGTCTAAAAGCCAGGGGATTGATATTTTTTCTAGATCAGCCTGATTCAGTAGCAACACAGATTCTGAAAATGTTTCCCAATTATCCTGGTGAAAATCATTACTCTTTTGCCCAGGGTTTTCTGAGTGACAAGCTAATCTGGAAAATTAATTCAAGGTTTGGTGTTCTTAACTCATTATAGAAAACTTATGTTGCTTTCCCATATAAATAATCATAGAGCTCTCCGATATGTTTTTTTCCCCAAAAAGTGGTAGAAAATGATAAAAATTGGACTTAGGCTAGTAATGTGAGATATCTGGGGAGAGCAACATTAAAAAAAATGTCATGCACATGAAATTATAAATGTATTACTATTTGAGTTGAAATTTGTTGGACTTGAAGTTTTGAATTTGGACTTAAAGAGGAAAAATTCCAAAATTTTTGGCTTATGGGGAGAAAGAGGAATATTTGGAAAACATTGTAAATGTAAGGAAAATGTTTCTGTTGACTGTAGATCATTGCTGAAAGCTCCATAGCGAGAGATATAGTATATCCATGTGTTTGAAACTCAGGCCTGGCTCTGCTCCTGTTCAGCTATGGAAATCTGGCTGGTAATTTATCCTTTTGTCAGCTTTATTACCTATTATATGAATGCCCAATTCAGAGTAGCCACAAAAATTAAACAAAATAATATGTAAAAAAAAAAAACATTTAAACTAGTGCCTACTAGAGTAAGCACTGGATAAATAGTTGCTAGAGTGATAGGAATTACAAAGAGGTAAAGAGAATTTCCTCATAGCTTTACTCCTAATCAGATTCCAATGTTTTGTTGTTTTTAATGCCCAAAATTTGAAAGGAAAGTTTGATAACACCTAACCCTGTAAAAATATTGGCTGAGGGCCACCTGGGTGGTTCACTGGTTGAGCATCTGCTTTTGGCTCAGATTGTAAGCATGGAGTCCTGGGATGGAGTACTGCTCTGCATAGGGATCCTGTTTCTCCCTCTGTCTATGTCTTTGCCTCTCTCTCTCTCTGTATCTCTCATGAATAAATAAATAAAATCTTTAAACAAACAAACAAAAACTATTGGCTGAAACCAGATGATCTAGTAGCATGGGATAAAAATTCCCTAAGAACTGGAAGTAAGGGGCACTTGGGTGGCTCCACGGTTTAGCATCTGCCTTTGGCTCAGGTCATGATCCCAGTGTCCTGGAATCGAGTCCCATATCGGGCTCCTGGCAGGAACCCTGCTTTTCCCTCAGCCTATGTCTCTGCCTCTTTTTATGTCTCTCATGAATAAATAAATAAAATTTTAAAAAAAGAACTAGAAGTAAAAGAAAAAAATGTAAAAACATGAAAAAAAAACCCAGAAGACTACCAAGTATGTCCACCTTCATTAAAATGCATCTCAATATTTTCCATATACCTTCATGCACAAGAATAATTGAGCAGTTTAGTAAGAGGAACAAATTAATCATTGTTCCTCCTCCATGGATTTTTCTATAAATATTGCCTCAAGGATCAATACGGTTTGAATCAAAGTGGAGCGTCTTAGAGAAAGGGAAACAGAAAAACCTGGCATGGTACAAATGGTTTAGATTTTTCTTCTAGTTTTGGTATTTCACTACTTTTCCTGAAGACTCAAGATTCCAGTAGTTTCAAGATACCCCTCAAGTCACATGCTGATGTGAATATTGTGGTTCAGTCATAAGACAAGGTTTCAGTCCCAGGGAGCTTTGTTTCTCAGCCTTTCTTGAGGAAGGATGTGCTACTTATCTCATTCTGGTCTTTATTCTTCTTTATATAGGGCTCATTATCTTCCTTTATGCAGTTTTGGTGAGAAAAGACTGCATATGTTTTTATGATTAGAGAAATACTTATGAAACCCTTAGGGTGGGAAAAAAGTTATTGCCTTTTACTATTTTATGATTATTGGCTTTTGATTACAGAATGTTTTAAGGAAATTTGTTGTTAACATAGCTGATCTTTTTCATATTACAGTTATCTTTTTATTATCTCCAAGTGATAAAATTAATTTTTAAATTCTTGTCTAATCCATTCGGTATGCATAGCACCACAAAAAGCTTTTCTCTGGCCTAAGGCAAAATGTTCTTACCTGTTGATTTGTTACAAAATTTTTTGGTATCTCTTCAGAAGAAAATATTTACAAGAGGTATAGATTGTTATCATGGCTGCATAGTAAGTGATAGATATTATTTCCAGCTAGGAAAACACTTAGCAAACTCATGAATCAGAAATTTGTTCAGGTCTTAACCAATACCAAAAGATTGGATTCGTCCCCTGCATATTTTCAGACCATAATGCTTTGCAATTAGAACTAAATCACAAGAGGAAGTTTGGAAGGATTTCAAACATATGGAGGTTAAGGACCGTCCTGCTACAAGATGAAAGGATCAACCAGGAAATTAGAGAAGAATTAAAAAGATTCATGGAAACTAATGAGAATGAAGATACAACTGTTCAAAATCTTTGGGATACAGCAAAAGCAGTCCCGAGGGGGAAGTACATCACAATACAAGCTCCATCCAAAAACTGGAAAGAACTCAAATACGAAAGCTAACCTTGCACCTAAGGGAACTGGCGAAAAAACAGTAAATAGATCCTACACCCAGCAGAAGAAGAGAGTTAATAAAGATTTGAGCAGAACTCAATGAAATAGACACCAGAAGAACTGTGGAACAGATCAACAAAACCAGGAGTTGGTTCTTTGAAAGAATTAATAAGATAGATAAACCATTTGCCAGCCTTATAAAAAGAAGAGAGAGAAGACTCAAATTAATAAAATCATGAGTGAGAAAGGAGACATCACCACCAACACCAAGGAAATACAAACAATTTTAAAAACATATTATGAGCAGCTATATGCCAATAAATTAGGTAACCTAGAAGAAATGGACATGTTTCTGGAACACCACAAACTACCAAAACTGGAAGAGGAAGAAATAGAAAACCTGAACAGGCCGATAACCAGGGAGGAAATTGAAGCAGTCATCAAAAACCTCCCAAGACACAAAAGTCCAGGGCCAAATGGATTCCCAGGGGAATTCTATCAAATGTTTAAAGAAGAAATCATACCTATTCGACTAAAGCTGTTCTGAAAGATAGAAGGAGATGGAGTACAATCCCTAATGCAATCCCTATCAAAATACCATGGACTTTCTTCAGAGAGTTGGAACAAATTATCTTAAGGTTTGTGTGGAATCAGAAAAAACCCTGAATAGCCAGGGGAGTATTAAGAAAACCATAGCTGGGGGCATCACAATGCCAGATTTCAGATTGTACTACAAAGCTGTGATCCTTAAGACAGTGTGGTACTGGCACAAAAACAGACACATAGATCATGGAACAGAATAGAGAATCCAGAAGTGGACCCTCAACTTTATGGTCAACTAATATTCGACAAAGGAGGAAAGACTATCCACTGGAAAAAAGACAGTCTCTTCAATAAATAGTGTTGGGAAAATTGGACATATACATGCAGAAGAATGAAACTGGACCATTCTCTTACACCAGACACAAAGATAAACTGAAAATGGATGAAAGATCTAAATGTGAGACAAGATTCCATCAAAATCCTAGAGGAGGACACAGGCAATGCCTTTTTTGAACTAGGCCACAGTAACTTCTTGCAAGATACATCCATGAAGGCAAGAGAAACAAAAGCAAAAATGAACTTTTGGGACTTCATCAAGATAAGAAGCTTTTGCACAGCAAAAGAAACAGTCAACAAAACTAAAAGACAACCTACAGAATGGGAGAAGATATTTGCAAATGACCTATCAGATAAAGGACTAGTATCCAAGTTCTATAAAGAACTTATTAAACTCAACAGCAAAGAAACAAACAATCCAATCATGAAATGGGCAAAAGACATGAAGAGAAATCTCACAGAGGAAGACATGGACATGGCCAACAAGCACATGAGAAAATGCTCTGCATCACTTGCCTTCAGGGAAATAGAAATCAAAACCACAATGAGATACCACCTCACACCAGTGAGAATGGGGAAACTTAACACAGCAGGAAACTACAAAAGTTGGAGAGGATGTGGAGAAAGGGGAAACCCTCTTGCACTGTTGGTGGGAATGTGAAATGGTGCAGCCACTCTGGAAAACTGTGTGGAGGTTCCTCAAAGAGTTAAAAATAGATCTGCCCTATGACCCCCAATCGCACTGCTGGAAATTTACCCCAAAGATACAGATGCAGTGAAACGCTGGGACACCTGCACCCCAAAGTTTATAGCAGCAATGTCCACAATAGCCAAACTGTGGAAGGAGCCTCGGTGTCCTTGAAAGATGAATGGATAAAGAAGCTGTGGTCTATGTATACAATGGAATATTACTCAGCCATTAGAAACGATAAATACCCACCATTTGCTTCGATGTGGATGGAACTGGAGGGTATTATGCTGAGTGAAATAAGTCAATTGGTGAAGGACAAACATTATATGGTCTCATTCATCTGGAGAATATAAAATAAAAAAAATAATGACGGGGTAAAGGGGAAAGGAGAAAAAATGAGTGGGAAATATCAGAAAGGGAGACAGAACATGAGAGACTCCTAACTCTGGGACACGAACAAGAGGTGGTAGAAAGGGAGGTGGGCGGGGGGTGGAGGTGACTGGGTGACAGGCACTGAGGGGGGCACTTGATGGAATGAGCACTGGGTGTTATGCTATATGTATTTATATATATATATATATATATATATATATATATATATATATATATACAGTATATATGTAATATATACTGACACACACAACGATCTGAATGAATCCCCCAGAGAATTAAGAATTGAGATTTAAAAAGCCAATCCTTAAAAGTAATGTGCCATATATGAAGGCTCAGTCAGTTAAGGTTCCAACTTTTGATTGCATCTCAGGTCACGATCTCAGGATCAAGCCCCCACACAGGACTCTCCAATGACAGAGGAATCTGCTGAAGATTCTTTCCCTTTATCCCCCCCTCCTCCCCGCTCATGCTCGCTCACTCTCTCGCTAAAATAAATTGCTTTTTTTTAAGTTAAAAAAACAGATATTTGTTCATGGTCGTGTTGCAAAGGATAATTATGTTTTACATTTTGTTAAGTGGCTATACTTCGATTATATGTCAAGAGGTTAACATCTGATTAGAAAGCAGAAATGTCTTGAAAAGAAATGCAGGATATACTGAAATTCAAGCTGATCATAACTTCATAGTCGGAACTGTGGACTCTAATGAAACAGCCACCATTCTTCAAATGAACAGATGACTGGTGTTGAAGGTAAATGGCTACTGAGTAACAAAGCTGCAAATAGGTTTTCCAATCTGTTTTTTCCCTGAAGAAATAGACTAATTTTTTAGCAAACTATACCTCAGGATATTAATATAGTAAAAGATAGATTGATCCTCAAAGTATGTACAAATATTTTTTTAGAAACCCATGAAAAAGACCATATGAATAAGGCAGATAATAACAGGTAACACTTATGAAGCACATATTGTGGGCCAAACAATCTGCATAGCTATCTCAGTTAATTAAGCAGCAACCCTATGATGTAGGTATTACCACTGTTTTCCTTTCTTACTTATGAGGGACAGGGTAAGTAAATGTGTCAAGGTCACATAGATTGTAAATGGGGGAGTCTGAACTCAAATCTAGGCAGTATGACTAGTGAGCTGGAGTTTTCACCAATACAGCAAGCATCTTAGTGAAATTGCTGACAGCGACTACACTAAGAAAAATATATTAGGCCATTTGATGGGGAAATACTGAAATTGCCATACAAGTTTTTTCTCCATACAACTCAAATAAGCTGCACTGAAGGATTTATGTAATCCAGGAGCAATCTTTTGAAAAACTAATAATAATAATAATAATAATAATATCCCAAAATGTTTCATCTTATGCTTATTAAAAGCTCTTTACTTGATGACTGTAAGACTGTAAGCTCCTTCTCTTTATGAGGTTGAAATGTTTTTATAGATTTCAATTCTAAACCCAATCAAGTATTTCCCTAAAGCATGCACGAGAGATGCACAGAGAGCGGCAGAGACATAGGCAGAGGGAGAAGCAGGCTCCCCGCAGGGGAGTCCCCCAATGCGGGACTCCAACCCAGGACCCCGGGATCATGATGTGAGCCAAAGGCAGACACTCAACCTCTAAGCCACCCAAGTGTCCCTACCTGAGACCTTCCTGACTCAAATCCTCTGCACTGTCCTCTAACCCACAGTGCCTCTCAGGATGATGGCAATCTCAGGGGTGAAGGGGCTTATGTGGTTAGTGATAACAACTATGGATTTCAAATTATGGATCATGGGGCAGTGGATAAGAACATGTCTTTGTAGGAGGTCAGAAAATCCAATATTTTTGCTTTAAGCATAGAAAGTGACTGCTAAACTTTAGGGGAAAAAGAAGAAATTCACCCCACAAATAAACAGTATGTGTGTTCAAGCACTAGGCTAAGCCTTTTGGGAGATAAACACAAATCTTCAAAATAAAAAGTCTGGAGAAATCATCTATGGAAACATTATAGTGTAATGGTTGAGAATTCTGGTTGAGACAGACCAACATGGCTCACAAAAGTGGCTTGCAGTTTATTAATAATGTGAACTTGGGTTAAGTTATACAGGCACCTCCCAAACTCTTTCAGTGAATTATAAAATGGGGATGATCAAATCTATCTGGTAGAACTACTGTGAAGTTTAATTGACATATTATTTATTAAGCTTTCAAGATACTACCCAGCACACAGTAAATGTTCAATAGCATCTAAAATTTATTACGGTCTACTTAACTACTTAATCCCCAAACTTTGGGCTGTTAAGAATTATCTCAATATTATAGAAAAGGCAACATGAATCTAAAACTAATGAGTAAGCTGATAGAGATACCATGGCCTTATATTGAATTTGTCACATAATAAGGTCACAATAAATTTTGATGCACAACTAACATAACAGAACCTAAAACACACATCTGCCTTCTGGTGCATTACTTTTTCTTTAAAGTATTCTCATACCATACCTCTAGGGGCAAGAGATACCATCCCTTTTCACATGTTTATATTCTTAAATTTCTTTTTTAAAAAATTAATTTTATTTTTTATTTTTTTAAAGATTTATTTATTTATTTATTCATGATAGAGAGAGAAAAATTAATTTTATTTTTTTAAAGATTTATTTATTTATTTATTCATGATATATATAGAGAGAGGCAGAGACACAGGAGGAGGGAGAAGCAGGCTCTATGCCCGGAGCCCAACGCAGGACTCGATCCCGGGACCCCAGGATCGCGCCCCGGGCCAAAGGCAGGCGCTAAACCACTGAGCCACCCAGAGATCCCCAAAAAATTAATTTTAAAGAGAGAGAGATGGAGAGAGAACGTGCATGGGTGGGAGAAAGGGCAGAGGAAGAGGAAAAGAGAGAATCGGTAAGCAGGCTCCCTGTTGAGCACAGAGCCTAAGACTTGATTTCAGGGACCTGAGATCATGATGTGAGCTGAAATCAAGTCAGCCATTCAACTGACTGAGCCACCCAGGCATCCTGGTTCCTAAATTATTTCTAAAAAATTATTTCTTCGGGGATCCCTGGGTGGTTCAGTGGTTTAGTGCCTGCCTTCGGCCCAGGGTATGATCCTGGAGTCCTGGGATCCACTCCCACACTGGGATCCCCGCATGGAGCCTGCTTCTCCTTCTGCCTGTGTCTCTGCCTCTCTGTGTCTGTGTGTGTCTCTCATGAATAAATAAATACAATCTTTTAAAAAATAAAAAAATAAAAATAAATTTAAAAAAATAAAAAGTAAAAAATTATTTCTTCTAGGTTTATCTCCAAATAGTAGTCAGGATAACTGGTTTAGAACTTTTTTTCCCCCATAAGCTCGAATTTCACTGCAGTTTTGAGAGGGTCCTTAATGGTAAAATAAACCACGAACTCCTTCTCCACTTGTAAATCTTTCTTCAACAAGGAGAAATCCTTTATTGGGGTAAAGCTTGTACTGCAAAATGAAAGTAATACTTAACAAAATTACCCATGATAACAAAATCAATTTTAAAAAACATAACTTTGTAATTCACAGAAAAAGGTCAGGAAAATAATGTAGTAGTGGTGATAGTAGTAATAGTAGTAGTAGTAGTAGTAGTAGTAGTAGTAGTAAGGAAAAGGAGATGAAACAAAGTTTCCCAAGTATGAGCATTCCTGTAAATTATTTACAAGTAGAAAATTGTTACTATGCATACTAAAAATGAAAACTGAATAATAGTTTGAAGACTAAGGTTTTTTCCCATGGGATTTAAGTAAATGACTCATGGCTTGTAATTAATTAGTATTCCTTTAAAAATGATTGATTCTATTCATAAATCGTGTTCTCAATGCAAAACTTCTTGGGTGTAAATGTAATTTACAGGAACTGTGTGAATGAGACTACTGAAGTAATTAAATAAAAGCAATTATTCCTATGATCTTTGATAAGATTAGCTCTGGTTCCAGATCAGAAGAAAGACAACTGAAGGTGTCATTTGGAATCTTTTATAAGGGTCCATCAATATACTGCAGTGATTTGTCCTACTCATTTGGGAAAATATTTGCCCAAGGGTGTAGTGAGCAGCATCTCTAGAGTCTTCAAAACCAAGGAAAGTGATTAGTCTTCCAGAAGTTCATTTTAAAGATAAAAGAGGTTTGCCTAGATAATTCAACTTGATGAATATATTCCATATATTACTGGAGATTGTCTTTTTTATTTTATTTTTTAATTTAAATTCAATTAATTAACATAAAGTATATTATTAGGGTCAGAGGTAGAGGTCAATGTTTCATCAGTCTTATATAACACCCAATGCTCATTATATCACATACCCTCCTTAATGTTTATCACCCAGTTACCCGAGTCCTTCAGCCCCCCTCCTCTCCAGCAACCCTCAGTTTGTTTCCTATGATTAAGAGTCTCTTATGGTTTGTCTCCCTCTCTGATTTCATCTTGTTTTATTTTCCTCTCCCTTCCCCCTATGGTCCTCTGTTTTGTTTCTTAAATTCCACATATGAGTAAGATTAAGTCTTAGAGCAAATTAAGTAAATTGACATTCTGATTGCATACACACTGCATTCTGTAATAGAGCAGCTATGTTACCTTTTGGAATATGTTCAGCATCATCCACAGAACCAAAAGTATCAAGAAGCAGTGATGTATCAAGTTTTGATGATGTAGTAGCATCATGTGAAGAGGCCAATAGAAAAAGTGATATGTTAGGAAGGGTGACTCCCTATAATTTAGATGAAAAAATTTCCCTATATTCCCAATAGGAAAAGGTGTATCTGATTTCAGCCCCATATTTCAATCTTGCTTACTAACAACCTATGTCTTCACCACAAGATCTCAGAAGATATGAGTCACTTGTATTTTAAAACTTTAAAAAAGAGAAATTTGATTATTCTTAAATTTAACATCACGTAGCTAGACTTAACAAATATCTTTCATCATACCTATAAACTAGGCAAAAGGTATTAATTTATCAATTAAAAACATTAGCCTCAATGTGCTATCGTCAGATGTTATTGTTAGCATTTCTTTGTCTTTTTTTTTCTATAACCAGTCATGTTGATCTGACCTTGTAAATGTCTACAGAAACTAGTCCTTTCTCTTCGATCTAGCTTCTATCACTAAATGTTTGTCCACTCCTTGGAGTAATGCAAGGAGTAACTAAATGGTATTCCTTCTACTCCTCCCATTTCCCTGAAATTCATGCATGTTCCACATGGCTACCAGGATCTAGAATTTTGCATTTCTTTCTTTTATTTTTCCTTTTTTAGAATTTGTTCATTGTTTAATTAAAAAGTAACAAACCGTTGTAATATACTCAAACAAAATATAAAATGTGAGTAGTAAATATTATTTCTTCATCATTTTACAATCACACTCTAAAGGTAGACACTGCAAATAGCTTGGTATAGGTCTAATGAGTTCACACTAGACATGTTTATCTCCAACAGGCATTTGCACTTCATTATATATTCCAGACATTTTTCAAATAAGTGTAAGTAAGCTTACATTATTATTTCTATTTCTACCTAGTGTTTTATTAAATGGGTTTATCAAAATTGATACATTCATTTCCTCATTCAAGTACTTTTATGTTGCTTTCAATGTTTGTTTTTTTTCTTTTACAAAAGATACTGAAAGAAATATGATTGCAAGCATACATTTTTGAACTAATGCAAACAGTTCTCAATTATAGATTCTTAAAAGAAAGTTAGCTGCATCCAGTAACATATATCAAGTAAAAGAAAACTGCTTCAAGCTGCATTTTTAATTTTGATAGATATCGTCAGGTAGCAAACAACAATGTCTCAAATGGTTGAGAATACTAATGACATTTTAATGTCTTTCAAAAAAAGGTGGTATCTCTTTATTACTTTATTATTTCTTCAAATATTACTGAGGCTGAGGCATATTTTACATATTAATCTGCCAGTAATGTCTCTTCTCATTTTTTTCCTTATTGATACAAATGAGATGCTTACATATTATAGATAATAACACTTTGTTCTAAGTGGTTTTCCCTCTCTTGATTCTGGAAGAGAAGTGGAGAAAAAAATCTCCTATTATCATACATCCATTAATCATTTTATACATTTTACCTTTTCCCACTGATTTAAAATGTCACCTTTTCATATGCTAAATTCCATTGATTTACTTAATCCACAAATTTACTCTTTGAGATGACTCTCATTTTCTCTTTAAAAAATTAAGATTTTGATGAACATTTTATTGCATTTTCAGATCAATTTCAAAGAACTGAGGTTTTTATAATACTGAATATGTGTTAATAAAATTATTCAAATTGAGGTTTCTTCTTCCTTTTATAAATAACTATGCATATTTCAGGGTATATTTCCATCACATTTTAATGAAAGATTGCTGAAAGAAAGGAAAACCACCAGTTTTTGTATACTTGCATGGTATCTGACCACCTTAGCATCCATGAAGATAACAATATATTAATATGGTGTATTGCACCAATACATTTGTTAATGTTGAAGGATTCAACACAATTCAGGATTGTGTTGTAAATACTACTTGATATGATATATACTTCTCTAAACACACTGCTGAATATATATCTAGAGTCACAATAAGTAATAATCTCTAATAAGATCTCAAATTCAGATGCCTATAAGAGCCCAGCTAGTGGTGTAAACTAATAAAGAATTAGGTTGGGACACCTGGGTGGCTCAGTGGTTGAGTGTCTGCCTTTGGCTCAGGCTGTGATCCCAAGCAAGGTCCTGGGATTGAGTCCCACATCGGGCTCCCTATGAGGAACCTCCTTCTCCCTCGGTCTATGTCTCTGCTTCTCTCTGTGTCTCTCAGGAATAAATTAATAAAATCTTAAAAAAAAGAATTAGACTGTTATGAACTAAAAATAGATGTATAATGCTTTAAAAAACACATTTATTATATGTCTTTCAAATTAGAAATGAATTAATAAATAAATAATAACAATATCTCTTGGTATATTCTTTTGTGCAAAAATTGTTCTCTGTTTTTCATTAATTCAGTAATCATGTATTGGCCACTGGTTTACTGTGTGTATAAAACATCATTTTAGGTACTATGATGGTGACAGAATTGAATAAAATATTATCTCTTCACTCTAGGAGCTCATAATCTAATCATAAACACATAATAAAAAATTATATAAATTACGAGACTGCTACATGCTAAGACTATCTGCATTTGATGATAAATAAAGAATTTGGGAATTGCCCACAGGATTATGTAATAGATGAGATTGTGAGAATTGACTTAATTTCTCTTCTTCCATAGTTCCAATATGGAATGTAAACTATGGTGTCTTACCATATACCATCTAAATGAATTGACCCATGACTAAACATGCAAATTAACCTTAACAATTCAGAAGCAGTGGGGATATATTTATTGATATGTATGTTTGTCCATGTGCGTGTTTGTGTGTACATGTGTGTAAGTGTGTACATAGGATGACCAAGGACTAAAAGCATTTTCCATTATCTCTTGAAATATAAAGAATAGATTTACTTTCCTATGTGGAGAAGCATTAAATGTAAAGCCAAATTTTGTACCTCAAAATCTACTTGCTATTTCTCCAGAAATATAATATATAATGTCCAGAGTTCCTAAAATATTGTGCATTTTCGAATCTCAAATGGCCTTTGGTGTCTTGGTTTCCTTTAAAATCGTATTTAAAGGGGTACCGGGGTGGCTCAGCCAATTCAGTGTCTGCCTTCAGCTTGGGTCATGATCCCAGGGTCCTGAGATGAAGCCCACATCGTGCTCCCTGCTCAGGGGGAGTCTGCCTCTCCCTCTCCATCTGCTTCTCCCCCAGTTCATGCTCTCTCTCACACTCTCTCAAATAAATAAATAAATAAATAAATAAATAAATAATCTTAAAAAATAAAAATAAAATCCTATTTAAAGAAAAATTCAAAAACAGTAAATAAACATCTCACAGTTAATCATAAGGCTTCCTCAAAGACAGAGTATATTTCATTACTCAGCAACCCTGTATGTAAACCAACAGAATTTTAGAAAACTAGTCTATACAAAGTCCTTATCATAGATTCTAGCTTCTTAACTCTGTTACTCCCAGTAGTTTGACCTTTACAATTTTAATCAGCTTACAAAATGTACAATGTTTAAAGTGGTTGCTGTTGTTATTCTTGTTGTTTTTTACAGTTAAAGCCAAAAATCATATGTTAAAAGTCACAAATTTATATCCAGCTACTCCTAAAGTTATAATCCTATATTTTGAGTACTCTAAAATTGAATTCACAAGTACTATTCTGTTTTGTATGATTAAATGATAGATTAAACACTGTCATTATAGAGAAAATTTACTTGAATAGACTCTTCCTTATGCGCCTGAGAGTTATCTACTACAAATGATACAGTTGTTTGAACTCTACAAGTTTGATTAAAAATCAAAATAATATGGAAAGAAATATGAATTATTATCCATAACAAAATATTATACAGTAAGGGCAAATTTATTTATTTATTTGTTTGTTTGTTTGTTTATTTTTAAAATTTTATTTATTTATTCATGAGAGACAGAGACAGAAAAAGAGAGCCAGAGACATAGGCAGAGGGAGAAGCAGGCTCTATGCAGGGAGCCCGATGTAGGGCTTGATCCTGGGACTCCAGGATCATGTCCTGAGCTGAAGGCAGATGCTTACCACTGAGCCACCCAGGCATCCCAAGGGCAAACTGATTTATATAGAATATTTTAAAGCAAATAAGTAATTTAATGCCATCAGACTTTTCTTCCTTTTGAGTTTCTGTTTCTTCATTTCAAAGAATTTTTTCACAGTTTATTCTCTTGTAGAAAAATTTGAAGATGGTTTCCCTGAATCACCCTGAATCCACTCTATCAAGGTACCCTTGAGAAATTAAATGTCAACATCTCAAAATAGTGGATTTTATACTCCCGAGGCTGAATGGTATTCAAGGCTCAATGATTAAAATTGTGGCCATAATTGGAAGATTTCTCTGCTATTATTAGTGGGGTTTCAACCATGCTATTAGCTGAACCAGAAATAAAGTTAGAGACACATTCCACAAGGAAATATGCCACTCTGAAACAGAGGACAGAGTGAGACTTCCTCATGAGTAAGGAGCACATGAGAAAGGGATTTCACAGTTCCATCCTCTATGTCTTCTTGCAATAAGTCGGGAGAATTAAAATAAATTGAAGCAGATAAATTGTGTGTGCTTTTGATGATCCACTACTATAAATCTTCACATTAGACTTTCTGTAACCAAAGAGCTCTTCACATTTCTATTCCTAACTTAATACTGTAAATGCTGCTATAACCCACACTGGAAAGCAGAAGTGAAAAGGAAGACTATTGTCAATGATGACAAATACATACCCCCCTCCCCTTTTTCTTTTCCAAGACTGATAGGCCATTGACAACATGTCACCAAACTGCCCTTAGTAAGGCACAACAGAAAGATTCAGAGAAACATGGTAGTGATTCCTGATTCTATTCCTTACTATCTATGTAATTTGACATTGGACAAGTTATATAACCTCTCTGATTCTTTTTTTCCCACCTGTAAAATAGTGACTATAATACCTCTAGTAGAGGATTTGTGGAAGGATTAAATAAATGAAACATTCAATATTTCCAAACAAGTATATAGTTGACTGCTCAATACATATTCAATTTTCAATTTATTTTATATCCAGATAAGATTATTTTACTCAAAATGGAAAGATATTTGTTTTTCTTATAAAAATAATCTATAGTAATTATAGAAAAACTAGAAGACATAGTAAGGACTAAAGGAGAAAATAGTCAAGCAAACCCATCACCTAGAAATAGCCACTGTTAAAAGACTGTCATATAAACTTTCAGAAAACAAATATAAATATAGACTTCTATGACCATATTATACATGCTATTTTGTTACTCACTTATAAATACATATATATCTTAGATATTCTCTACATCATCACTTTAATGCCTGCAGAGGAGTCTCCTTAATTTTAGATACCACCAATACTCTCTTACTGATGAATGTGGGTTTTTAATTTTTTTCTACTAAAATTGATAAATTTGTAAGGAGTATTCTTAAATATTTCATTTTTATACACTTGACAAAATATCTTCTTAGGGAATAGTTAACATCTATTATTATTATTATTAGATATAGCTAGTACATAATAAATGCTGTATTCTCCATAAAACTCATGCCTCCTCAGTGCCTTTAGGCCCATTTTCCATTCAAAAAGTAAATAATTCAATAATGTCCAACATTTGAGGGAGATACCCCTAAGATAAAAGTTATTAATCTTATATATGGTATACTTAGAAACTGAGCTCAAAGTTATTGAAATTCTCAAGATGAGTTCTAATTCAATGAGCCTCTACATTATGCTTTAGATTAAAAAATTTGCCTCAAGCTCAAAAATGACCTTCAACATGATTACTTTTTTAAAAACAGAAGGCAGCTGAGAATTTTAGCAATAATTCACTTGGCATCTGGCAAACTTCTCCAGATCCTTGATCTTTGAGTCTTGCTACAGTACTAAACCTGAAGGACACAATCCCAGGTGAGAGGATGGTCATTAGCATCACCCAGGTAGAAAGCACCACTGAAGTCCTGAGGCATTAAGATTGCTGAAGTGTTCCATCTAGCAGGCAGAATCTAATCTGAAGCCAGCAGGGCATAATCATGTGATCTCATAGGAACTTGAGTTTAAATGTACTGCCTTCATCTTTTTTGAATAACTAGAATTTCCCAGAGAGCCTGGGTGGAAGACAGCCAATCTGTGATGGGTAGGAGGACCCATGAAACCTGCAGTATGCAACAGCATAATCAAGACAATATAATACCAACACGGCATTCTCTTTACAAAACCTCTTTGTTCCCTGACAGTTCAATTTCTACACATCACACAAACTGACTTTTGACACTACTTTTCAAGTTACTTAACAGAGATCACTTATTCTATTCCCTCTCCAGTTGGGCTGCTAGCACGTCCTCACACTGATCCTGAGTCAGGAAGCCTCCTAAGATTCTGCCTCTGTCCTGGAGAGCAGCTATCCCTCGCCTATATGTCCTCGGAAGAAAATTTCCTTTCCTTGGGTCTCTCGGTCAAATTCAAGATTATTTAAAGATTTCCTATTTGCAATATGAGATATTGAGAGGTTTATTTTGGGATGTTTAGAGATGTTTCTCTAGAGAAACATTTGGAAATAATAATCAACTTTTGGAAATAAAGAGGATAAACATAGCTTCACCCCTAATTTTCTTTGAAAAGCTACTGCAAAGTAGTGCAGTCATGAAAATGCTACTTTATTGCATATGGGAAATACTAATTTAACTATGAAATTTAGAATGCTTTGCATGGATCTTTGAGCATGTTTTCACCATGAGTCAGATCCAAGGGATACAAATATAGAAGTCTGACTGAAATGGATGCCTTAAAATATATCATAATTGATCCTCTTAAGTATTCACATAGCAAAGACTGTGTATTACATAAGCATATTAAGTTAACTCTCCTCGGATCAGGGACTCTCCTTGGTATCTCTGAGGAATCACTGCTATTCCTTTCATAAAGAGTTAGGATAGATTTTTTTTTTCTATCCTAAGTTAGGACAGAAAATTATTTAGTTTTACATCGTTTCTTTAAGCTATACTTAAATGGCACTAATGTCACTGAATTAAAAAAAAAAGACCAAAAGTATCATGTTCCTGTATTTTTACTGGCTCTGATACTCTGGAGCTACAATAAAATTAAATTTTGGTTAAAAACTATCAAATTCCACTCTCCAAATCAAGGACAGTAATCTATTAGATTCCTTTTGTAGCTACCATTTTTCAAAGTTTATGCATTAATTAATCTTTCTCCAATAATACCTATCAATTACTATATTTCAAAAATAATTCTAATATTATTCAAAATTATTCAAATTATCAAAAAATAATATTCAAAAATACGGAGTAAGTATCAGTTCTCTTATTTGGGAGAAAAAGCATGCACCACTTTCTGAGGCCCACATTACCAACAATAAATGCTGGCCAAATGTGAGGGGAATAGAATCTCATATTAAAAATAGGGAACAGGGGATCTCTGTGTGGCTCAGCAGTTGAGTGCCTGCTTTTGGCTCAGGGCGTGATCCTGGAGTCCTGGGATCAAGTCCCACATCGGGCTCCCTGCATGGAGCCTGCTTCTCCCTCTGCCTGTGTCTCTGCCTCCCTCTCTCTTTCTCTCTCTCTCTCTGTCTCTCATGAATAAATAAATAGAATATTTTAAAAAATAGATAAATAAAAATAAAAATAGGGAACAGATTAGTATTTTTTAACTGAAATTGAATTATGTTAGGGGCCTACAAAGTATGTAGCATTTCTTCATCTGTAAAATAAGGGGAATACGCTAATTACTTAATCTTCTATGGGCCCTTATAGGCATTGAAACTTCATGACTTAACTTCTCAACATTTAATAATTCATGACTTTGATGGGTAGTTGAAATTAGCAAAATACAGAGAACGGAACTACCTCTAAATAATGGAATTATCAGCCTCTCTTCAGGCATTGCCATTACTATCTTTAAATAACTATGTAACATTTTGAAAACAAGCTCATTGATTGCTTTGCTTATCTCTATTAAACATTTTTTAATAAAGTACTATATCCTGTAGCTCTTCTTAGTCTATGATGAGGAAAATTGATTTCATGGTTCAAATCCTAAATCTACTAGCTAGGACAGCAGTGAAAAAAAGAAAAAGAAGAAGTCATCCAAAACAATACTACAACAAGGCAAGTGGTGCAAATCCACAAACTGAAAGACTTGGGAATCTTGTGCATGGAAAACTGCAGATTTTTAAAAATTTAAATATGTAAGTTCTCCTATGGTTAATTTCGAAAGGGGTTTTATCACCCAGGATAATATTGTTGAGTCTGCTACAAACACAAACACTAAGGAGATCCGGGACTGAATATCCAGGCTACTACTTGTTATCTGTCTTTAATTAAGCAAACTAAGTATCTTTCTGGGACTCTTAGTTTCTGTTTTCTGTGTGTTTGGTTAGTTGTTTCTTCCCCTCCCACCCCACCCATATATAAAACAAAAGGTCTGGAATAAATGACCTTGAAGTCAATGTGAAGTAATAGAAAGAATATGGGACCTGGTAAATGAGGCTCCATTTGTAAAATGGATATACTAGGATTGTCGTGGGGATTAATTGGTAAATGTATATAAAGTGACTTTTTTGGGGTAATCCTTAATTGGTAGTTGGTGAGCAGACGTTTTGTTTTGCTTGTTTTTGGTTGCTGTTGTTGTCCTTGATTTATGTTCCTTTCCATTTTTCTACTTTATAACCCTTTTTGAATGATATCAAACTATTATTAGCATGGATCCCCCTTAAGCCTTCAATAATTATAGACTCATATTGAAACAGCAAAAATCCATTTAATTCAAAGGAAATTACGAATCAGTGATTTCTATTTAGGCTTTATGTCATTTAAAGATGTTTCCAAACATATTAGGCAAGGTAACACAATTTCTCTAAATCTTTTAATCTCAAATTATTATTTTTAATCAATTTTTTCTGATATATTTATTTTAAAATGGGCATGTATCATTCAGTACATGGAATGTATCAAATAATAAGTAAATTTTCAGTGCTTAGTGAAACCCCTTAAAAGTTCTTGAATAAGTGGTCCTGTGAAGAAAATATATATTGGAAGTTCATTGAAAAAATTACAAAACTATCTTGAAATCAAGAAGAAAGCACAAAAAGCTAAGTACATGTATGAGATTTGCTCCCCAAGAGAAATCTAAGCTTCTTTTAAAAATTCTTTTTGGTGCCAAATCTTTCTCTCTCTCTCTCTCTCTCTCTCTCTCTCTCTCTCTCACACACACACACACACACACACACACACACACACACACACACAGAGTGCTGTGAATGGTATTCAAAGAAACAGAAAATAATGTGCCTTGAGCAAGGTGGAATTAATTACCTTCCAACTACAGATTTTTAAACAGACAGGTTTTTTCCACTATCCATTTTAAATCACAGTAGTCTTTTGAGTGCTTTATTTTAGAAAATGTTTAACTATTTCACTCTCCCTTTTGACAATTTAAAAGATAGTGACCTAATTATACTTTTATTTTTCAATGCTAATAGCTCAGTTTTAGAGACGTACCAATTGAAGTATTCAGTCTTAAATTACTGCTATACTTTCTCAGTATTTCACTGGTATCTGGTGTATTTTCCAAGAATAATCTATTATATTTACTTGACATCGATCCTGATTTTCTTATAGGGGATATCTGCATGCATCCAATCTTGATATATATCTATTTCTTCTTTTCCAGAACTAAAAAAAGTGCTGGAGTGGGATGCCTGCATGGCTAGTTGCATTTAAGTGTCCAACTCTTGGTTTTGGCTCAGGTCCTGATCTTATCAGTTGTGAGATCCAGCCCCGAATTGAGGCTCTGCGCTCAGCAGGAATCTGCTTGGATATTCTTTCTCTCTGCCTCTACCCAGCTTGTGCTCACTTTCTCTCTCTCAAATAAATAAATAAATCTTGAAAAAAAGAAAGCTGAAGCAACATGTTAAATAATTAATATATATAAAATATCTTAAATATATTATTGTTAAATTTATTTTATATACATGCATAAAATTCATCTATAATATAAAAATTATATACAAATAATTACAATTATTTATAGTTATTTTATGTTTATACTTTATATTTTATTCTTATACATAAACATGTCAGCATATTTAATATAAAATGCTTTATATTTTATATAATTGGTAATATTATTTATATTTCCATTGTGTTATGGAAACCTCAGTGTAACTTGATCATATTGATGGAGAAAATATGATATAAATAAGAATATAAAACAGTAGAAAAAGTATTTTGGTATAATAAACTTCACTACACTATAGATGTACATATATTTCAGTGCAAATGATGATAAACAAAAGTATACAGACTGCTTAAAATATCAGCATTTTCAGTATTCAATTAAGTCACCATGAAAGAGACAAGTTGTTTATTAGAACAGATATGAAATGCACACATGTACATCCAAATGAATGAACGGAATGATCCTGATTTTCTTTCTTTCTTTTTTTTTTTTTTTGATCCTGATTTTCTTATAGGTGATCTGTGCACATATCAAATCTGGATATTTATGTTTCTTCTTTACAACTAAAAAAAATGCTGAAGTGGGGTGCCTGGGTGGCTCAGACAGTTAAGCTTCTGCCTTTGGCTCAGATCAGGATCCAGGGGTCCTAGGATCAAGCCCTACATTGGCTCCCTGCTCCATGGGGAGCCTGCTTCTCCCTAACCCTGTGCCAGCCATTCCCCCTGCTTGTGCTCTCTCTCTCTGTCAAATAAATTAAAAACTTTAAGAAAAAAGATTTATTGATAAGTAACATGAGATTAAAACCTATCTCTAACTTTTGGTTCTGGCTATGAAGACTGACGGTTATAAGACTAACATTTCCATACTTCATGTTTCTCCTCCCTTTAGTGACTGCTGTAAATAATTGTAAAACCAGATAAAATATATAAATCAACCATGTTAGCTGTGTTCTGGTATTGAACATAATACAGCAGAGGGCTGTGACCCTTGGAAATAAATGTAGGTAGTGAGGTTCACAAGCGCCACAATCTCTTGCCTAGAAGCACTGTTCAAAGCACAGTAGACAGAAGTATATTTTAAATAGGGAGCAGTAGTCTGGTAAGTAGAAGAAACGGGTATCAAGACTTGGGGCTGGTAAAGCAGCTGAAATTTGTGGGGCAACGTACTAAGCAGAGTACCAGAGAAGAGAGAATTACACAAAGAAACTCCAGTAATCTCCATAGGAGTTTTTAGTAAAAGTGGCCAAATGCTAAACAGTGCTAGAATAGGGTAAAACTCTCTAAGGCCCTGAAGAAAATGATTTCGGGGCATCTGTGAGCTGAGGATCTAGGAATTTTATAGGTGTTATACGGTGATTGCAGACACTGGACCTCCAGCAATCCAGAGAACAAGCACCAGAGAGACACTCTGGTCATTCAGTTAAGACTCAGAAAGGCCATTTATTAGGAGTCAGGTTTTTACTGTAGAAAAAAAAAAAAAAAAGGGCCTAAAAGCAAGTCTTACTAAGATCAAACTAACCCACCACTAAAGTAACTACTTATCACAACACTCAACAAATTTTAGATAAGGAAAAAAACAAATTCTTGATAATGTGGAATTACAAAAGTTCAGCATACATTCAACAATTACTAGACTAAAAAAAAAAAAAAGAAAAGAAAAGGTGACTGATAAACAAGAGAGAAAAAGTCAGTAAAAGAAGACCAAGGGTTGTTTTTATTTGTTTGTTTGTTTGTTTGTTTGTTTTTTGTAGGGGGAGTATTTTGGTATACTTAGAGAGGGACATTAAAAAAAACTTATAAATATTTTCATGGATTTAAAGTAAAAGCTGTGTACAATAAGTAAACATAGGAAATCTCATCAGAGGTATAGAAATCATTTTTTAAAAAATCAAATAAAGATCCTAGAATTGAAAAAGAGAAGAAAAATTTAAAAAATATTCAATAAATCCAAAATGTGGCAGGAAAGAATGGAAATATGAACAAAAAGGCAAATGGGACAAATAGAATGGAAATACCAATATGATTTATTTAACCTCCCAAATATTTCAATAGGTATATTAAATGAAGATATAAATGGAGTAAAGCACTTACTCCATTTATATGAGAGACACTATCAAACTGGCTTTAAAAAAAAAAGATGCAAATATACACTGTTCATAAGAGATACATTTTAAATATAAAGATCCAGAAAGGTATAAAAATGAATATATATATGAATATATATATATATAAATATACAAACACACACAGTTCTAAACCTAATCATGAAAACTAGAGTGAAAACATTAACAACTGACAAATAAGACTTCTAGACAAAGAACATGACTATCAAGAGGGAATGTCCTAATAAAAGCACAAATTCATCAGAGGATATAACATGAAATGCACATACATCTCATTACAGAACTCTGAAAACATGAAGCAAAAACTGATAGACCTAAGGGGAGAAACAGACTAAATCCACAATTATGTTTGGAAATTTTAACAGCCTTCTTTCAGTAGTTGATGGATAAAGTAGACCAAAATATCAAGGACAATGAAGACGTGATTGACTCTACATACCAAATAACCTAGCTAATATTTATAGAACACTGTACCCATACAGAAGAATACACATAATTTTCTAGTGTACAGGGAATATTCACTAAGATAAACTATATGCTAGGACATTCAATAAGGTCAAAAATTTATAAGGATTGAGGTCATATATATAGTATGTTTTCTGACAACACTGGAATCAATCTAGATTTCAGTAACAATGACAATAAAGAAAACCATGGAAACCACACAAATTAAACAAAATAATTTTAAGTAACTCATGAATGACTTAAGCAATCACAAGGAATATTTAAATATTTTGAATTGAATAACAAAAACATAACATTTCAAAATTCGTGGGATGCAGCTTAAATAATGTTTATAGAGAAATTCATAGCTCTTTATATTTGCCTATATTTAAAAAGAAGAATAGTTAAATCTAATAACATAAGGATCACTGTAAGGAATTATAAAAACAAGTATAAGTCAAGCACAAAGTAGAAGGAAAGAATTAATAAATATAAGAGAAAAAGTGATTAGACCAAAAGCAGATTCTTTGAAAATATCTATTAAATTGATAAACTTTTAGCCACATTAATGAGGGAAGGAGGAGGGAGAGAGAGAGAGAGAGAAGATACAGAGAAAATACAAACCAGTATCTGAAATGCCAAAGGGAATATCAGTACAAAGCCTCAGGGCATTAGAAAGAAAAAAAAAAAAAGAAATCCAATGAACAACTTTATGTGCACACATTTTCCAAATTAGATAAAGGGGGATAAATTCATTGATAGAGACAACTCATAAAAATGATACAAGAAATTCCCAAGAACTATAAAATAAAAATAATTCATAATGAAAGTTTTTGCAAATAAAGAAGCCTTATAGCCCCAGATGGCTCCACTCGTGAGTACTATCAAATACAAAGAAGAAATGTTACAAATTTTACACAACTTCAAAAATGATTAGATCAACATTCCCAAGTCCTGTCCTGAAGCCAATGTAACCTTGGTGCCAAAACAAGAAAAGGATATTACAAGTAAAGAAAATTATATACCTATTTTCCATGCCACATAAACTTAGACACCAAAATCCTTTGAAAAAATTAGCAAATAATTTAAAAGAATAATACAGCATGATCAAATGGAGTTTATCTTAGGCATGTCAACATGCATTAATATTTTTAAATAAATCAATATATTTTTCCTACTTATTAACATAATATAAAAGAAAAATAATATGATTGTATTATTAGGCTCAGAAAAAGTATATGGAAAAATTCAACACCCATTCATGATTTTTTAAAAACCTATTTCTACAATTAGAAATAGAAGGGAACATCCTTATTCCAATAAAAGATATCTCTGAAGAATTTGAAAATAATATCATACTTAATATTAAGAAATATATTTATTTCCTCCTGAGATCAGAATCAAAGCTAGATTCCCTGCTATCATCACTTCTACTTCTATTCAATAATTTATTGGAAATCAAAGCCACTATAATAAATAAGGAAAACCATAAAGATTAGAAAGGAAGACAGATAACTGTCTTTATTCATAGACGAGATAATTATGTACATAGAAAATTCTAAGGAAACAAACAAATGTACTATGATCACTAAGGAATTTAGGAAGCTCACAGATTCATAGTAGTGAAACTGCAAACTAAATAAGTTCATACCATTTATAAAAACTTCAAAACCACAAAAATACTTAGAGAAAATTTTAACAAATCATCTATAATACCTCTATACAAACATTTATGAAATAAATTAGAAAAGACCTAAATCAATGAAAAAATACATCATGCTCATGAACTGGGAGACAAAATATTGTTAAGAATGTCAATTCTTCCCAAATTGGTCTATAAATTCAATGAAATAAAAATAAATCTTTCAACAGGTATTGTTTTCAAAATTAATTGCTTATTTCACAATTTACATAAACCTACAAGGGACCTAGAATAACCACAACAACTAAGGAAAAGCAAAACCAAATCGGGAGGACTTAACATTACTTGATTTCGAATCTTACTCTGAAATAGAAACCAACAATACAGTCCATAGGCTGGCTGCTTGTTTTTGTAAATAAAATTCTAGTGAAACATAGCAAAAGCAATTTACTTGCCTATTATCTATGCTACAACAGAACTGAGTAATTTTAAGAGAGATCTTATATCCAGCAAATCTAAAATACTACCTGGCCCTTTAAGAAAATGTTTATATACCTCTGATCTAAAGCTACAATATCAGCATAAGAGACAAATAGAGCAATGAAACAGACTAGAATCCAGCAATAGACCCATACTTGCATGTTTTTTTTAACAATGGCATCATAGCAATACAATGAAAAAGGGTCAATCTTTTAAATAGGCAATGTTGGAAAACTAATTAATTATCCATTAAAAAAACAGAACTTTGATCTCTTATCTCAATCCTTAGATATTAACTTAACTTGGATCATAGACCTAAACACAAAAGCCACAACTACAAAGCTTCTAAGAAAATATAGAATATCTTTGTAAACTTGGACATCCAGAGGTTTCTTGAATAGGATGCAGAAAACATAAAATAGGTAAGAAAACATTGACAAATTGAACTCCATTGAAAGTTTTAAAGATTCTGCTCAATCAAAACAAAATAAAACAAAACAAAAAACCTGTTAAATCCAACTGAGGCATATTCTAAAAAATAAATTACTGGACTTTTAAAGATTTTCGAGGTCATAAAAGACAGGACCAGCCCAAGAAACTGTCACAGACTGGAATAAAAATGAAAACTAGATGTATATGGTATCCTGAATTGGATTCTGAAACAGAAAAAGGACATTAGAGGAAAAACTAGGAAAATCTGAAGAGTCTGTAGTTTATTTAATAGTATTGTACCAATGTTAATTTCTTAGTTTTGATAAATGTTATGTAAGATGTTAACAATAGACAAAGCTAGGGGGAGGGTATTTGGGAACTCTCTGTACTATCTTTGCAACTCCTCTGTAAATCTAAAATTATTTTGAAATAAAATTACTGAGGGGGAAAAAAGGTTGTTATGAAAATGAATAGGCAAACCACAGGCTAGGAGGAAAAACTATATATAGAGATGGAGATAAAAAAAGAGATAGATATAGAGATAGGGATAGAGATAGAGACAGAGATAGAGATAGATAGAGATAGAGATGATAGAGATAGAGATAGAGACAGAGATAGAGACAATCTTGTAAGGGACTGTACCCAGAATGTAGGTCCATAAGTGCTACAACTCAATAATAAAATGACAAACAACCCAACTAAAAATGAACAAGACTAAAACAGACATTTTACAAAAGAAGATATGCAAACTGGCCAATAAGCATATGAAAAATTGCTCAACAGCATTAGTCATCAGAGAAAATGCAAATTGAAACCACAATGAGATACCACTACACCCCCACTAGAATGGCTAAATTTATAAAGAACAACACCAACGATTGGCAAGGATATGGAGCAACCCAAATTTTCATACACTGCTGGTGGAAGTGTAAAATGAAATAACTACTTTGGAAAAGAGTTGGCCAGTTTCTTATAGTTAAACATCTACACAAGACCCACTAATCTCACCTAGTACTGGGTATTTATACAAGCAAAAAGGAAAGATGTTTACAAAAAGATATGAACAACAATGTTCAAATACTGTTTTAAGATAAATGTTTTAATACTAGCTATTTAGTAAAAAAAATTTATATATATATATATTACTAAATGCCTATTCTATGAGAGGTACTATGCTAAAAAATTTATAGATTCAAACTTATTTAGCCTTCACAAAACTTTATATAGCTATATATGTTATCTATTAATACATATATTCCACAAACATTCATTAAAAACTTCTATTGTGTAAATCAATGTTCTAGACACTGGAGACAAACTAAACTAGATGTCAAGTTCTTTGTTCTCTCTCTTTTTTTTAAAGATTCATTTTTTTTAGAGAGAGAGAGCACACAAGCAGGGCGGAGGGGGGGGAACAGAGGGAGAGGGAGACAACCTCAAATCGACTCCCTGCTGAGTACAGAGCCCCACAGAAGGCTTGATCCCACAACCCTGAGATTGATGACCTAAGCGAAAATCAAGAGTTGGTCACTTAACCGGCCGAGCCACCCAGGTGCCCCAAATTCTTTGTTCTCTTAAAGCTTACACTCTACAAGAGGAAGACAATTGATAAATAAAGACTATATTAAGGGGCGCCTGGGTGGCTCAGTCAGTTAAGCATTTGCCTTTGGTTCAGGTCATGATCTCAGGATCCTGAGATAAAGCCCTGCATTGGGTTTCCTGCTCAGTGGCAAGTCTGCTTCTCTCTCTTCCTCTCTTTCTGTGATCTCTCTCACTCTTGCCCTCTCAAATAAATAAAATCTTTTTAAAAAAAGACTCTATTAAGATGGGTAACAGTATTGTCCCCATTTTATTGATGAGGCTTGAAAGATGGTGGCTAGGACCTGAATCCAATTTCTCTGATCCAAAATGACTACTACACTGACTATGGCACTATCGTGCCAAAAAATGGGTTAAGACAACACCCCTCCTTTCAAGTTGTTGTCACTTTAGCAAGCAGAAGGACCTTAAAATAAACTATGATAGGTAATGTTTAATTAAATTCATAATAAGGAAAATAAACTGTCCAGGTTTCTAAAGAAAAAATATGACTGTACCTATAGTTTCTACAAGAAGGAGGCAATTATGTAAAAACCTGAAGAATATACTTAGTAGGTAAAAGGGTAAGTGTACAATATCTTGCCCTGCCACTGATGTGTAATAGTGTAGGCCAAATTATTCTATCTCTTATTCTTAATTGGCTTCACACATCATATTTATGATCATCTTTGTACATGACCACAGAATCATTACATTTTCTCCTAATATCATAAAAATAAGTCATAGAAATCTGTAAACCACCATTGTATAAATAAGGTAGAATTAATTTGCCAGAACAACCTAATTTCCTTTAAGCTATGCTCTTTGGATAGGCTTTGTGGTTCCTTTTTGAACAAGTAATACTTAACTCCATTACAGATAGCTATATAATGAAATGAGGCAATACTACATAAATGGAGTACTAGATATCTCTTATTTCATTCACTTTGCATTAGTCTCAAAATAATAGATGTAAAACATAGCATGGACAATTCACCCTTTGACTAACGTCCCCCCAAAACCAGTACAATATCAGATACAAAGCATGTATTAAATATGATTAGCTGAGTGAACTTCAATGATTTCCATGCATTCCAATGTTTTGCAGGATAAAATAGCTTTCCAGTAATATCTCTACCATGCCTTCACATTTTGTGCACTACAGTCTAGCAGTATCAATCCATATATATGTCCTTGAACATCACATTCAGTTTTATTACTTGAAAATTTGGCATATGCTGTTTCTTTTGCCTGAAAAGCCTATATCCCATTCTTTTGCATGAGAAAAATCAGCTCAGGCATCACAATCTCTAAAAAGTCTTCTTTGACATCCTCACAGAGTGAATCATTCTCTCCTTAGAAACAGCTCCATCTTATATATAGCCATGTCGATTACCGCACTTGTAGCACTGTATTACACTATTTGTTTACATGTCTATCTTTTTCACTCTGACTCCTTTTTCTCAATCCTTACTTCATGTCATTCCCATATCACCCCACCTCCCATGCAGCACAGTTAAGATATTATACCCAGTATGGTATGTAAACTGAACAGTCAGAACACTAACATTATCCAACCAGAACAACTCAGTGGATGAATATAAGCCCCTCCTCTATATCCCACTGTCACTGTCCTAAGGAAAATTGCCATTCCCTCTGCTTAGCCTTCTGTATTACTTCCTACATCCTGTCCAGCCTCAAGTTTCATTCCTTTCTTCACATTTTGACTAGCATGATCTTTTTTATAAAGCTTGTTTATTATAACTACTTAAGATCTAGCTGACCTTCACCTTCTCAGAAAATCCTTTTTAGCATAAATGAAAAGAATAAAATTATCCCACTAAACTCTTTATAAAGTTATTTTGTTACACAGTATCTGTGATTTTTAATTATTTAAGCCTAGATTGCTACTCTAGTCTAGGGGATAATGTGGGGTGTTTTTTTCTCTTGCATATCTATCAATATACCAAACAACCCAATGTTAAGTCTACCACTTAGATTTCATTAAAAAAAAAAAAAAGCATTATGGAAAGAAGGCAAGGAGGAAGAAAAATTAACTTTTTATGATGATTTTAGTATCTCCATTTTTTTAAATCTTCTATTATACTTCTTTGGTCTTTCAAGGCTTTATCCATAATTGCTAGAGGCTCACAACCATATTCTTTCCACACCACGGTAGTCAGGATAATGATAATCAGGTTATGGTAACAATCAGTTATTTTACCATATCATAGTTAGTTTCATAGTAAAACAAAAGGGCTAGTCCACAATAATTGAGAAAGTAGCAACTTCACCTATATACTAATTATATGATCATAGGGCTAATTCTCCTGAATAGATTTGGTCTGATGGCAGAGGTTCCATACTAATCTACACCAAAATCAAAGGCATAAGAAACTTCAAAAGACAAATCAATACTTTTGGAAAATATTGCTCTTTTCTTACACAAAAAGAATTATATATTGTATAAACCAACTGAATTTTAATCCCAAGGTATATCCTTTTCAGACTATAAAGTACACATTTTGGAAAAACCTTTAAAAATATGGATAAGTATAAAACATTGAAACATTCGTAACACCCACTACCCAGGTACATACTACATAAGTTATCCTTACTAAGCTACTAATTAAAACAAGTGATAGATGCCAACAAAGCCACAAATGCAAAATAATATTTTAGCATAAGAAATATATCCAAATACTATTTTTGCATAGGTTTTTAAAATATTTATTTTGAAAAACCAATGATTAATATCACCAAACAGAACAAATTTAAAACAGGATTTTATAGTAACCTACTAGAATTTATTTATTTATTTATTTACATGCTAGGAGTTAGAGAAAATCTCTACTACTCTCACCTGTAACATGTGTCCATAGATCCCAACTAAAACTGACTACCAATGGAAAGAAATTGCAACAGCAACAACAACAAAAAATTCACACTGGAAATGCTAACTACAGTGAAGCTGGAGATAACCTATATGTTACCAAAATCTGGCTTCTTCATCATTTGATTGCTTCTTCAAAGACAAATTCATTTTAAAGTCACACAATTTTGGCTCCATTTCATCTGGAGCAAGAAAGCAAATATTTTTCATATAGTTATACTCTTCTCTTGCCAAAAATATTAGCCAAGTGTGATTTCATTCCAGAACTTTATAATCACAGCTCCCCACAGCACAGTGATGTGCTCATCACCTGACACTTTTGCTTAAACAGTTGCAAATGTGTTTGCTGATTATCTAACCAGGGTTTTGGATACTCTTCCCTCAACACTTCCCAAGAGTAGCTTCCTCTTATTCTTTATTACAAGCTTAAATGCAACTTCTTTAGAAATCCAACCCCTGTTTCAAAACAGTCCCTCCACTGGTAAGCTTCTCTCTCATCATACCCATCACTTCCATATTCTGTTTATTGCCTTCACAGACTGTGTAATATTCTTATTTGCATGTTCACTTGATTATTGTTTGTCTCCTATAGAAGTAGCACATAAGGTGAAAGATATGGTCTGTTTCATTCATCTTTTTATCTCCTTAAAATATGAAATACATAGAAGAATGTTTATCCTAGAATGAATGCTTAGTGAGTATTTGTTGAATAAATAGATGAAAAAAAGAAAAAGTAAATTCTTTTGTCTTCTCTTTATCATTAAAGCATATACACTTTTTTAAGATTTTGTTTATTTATTTTTTAGAGAGAGAGAGAGATCACAAGCGAGGGGGCAGGTAGAAGGAGAGGGATAAGCAGATTCCCTGTTGAGCAGGGAGCCTGAGAGAGGAGGGGTTCAATCCCAGTACCCTGAGATCATGACCTGATCCAAAAGCAGACCTCCAAAGAACTGAGCCACCCAGGAGCCCAAAAAAGAATATACATTTTTAAAGGAATCATTCTTGTAAGCTATAACTGCCCCAAAATGGTTCTCAGTAGGCATGAGAAATAATAGGCACTGATTTTGAACTCTAGGTACAGTAGATCTAGCCACAGTAGAACAATGGCCCTTTGGACAACTCTCCCCTGCTGAGGTCTCCCAGATTCTCCAGCCAAGACTGACGTCCACATACTACTCTGCATTCTAGTCATCCCAAACCTTAGCTTGAATTTTGAATCAAACCAGTCTTTATCATTCATGAGATGTGTGAGTTTAGAAGATTGGTTACTCTTTCTAATCTCTAGTTTCTTCACATTAAATATACCCTAGCCTCATAATCATTAATTACTTTTTAAGAAAATGTATGTTAACCCAAAGCCTTACCAGAGCAAGTTCTCATTAAGGAGTAGTTAGAATACTTGTATTAGCCAGGGTCAAGTTGACACATAAAATTAGCCATTACAATATCATTGATCCATATTTGTTGATACTGCTTTATGTAATAATAGTATATTCATTTATATCAGTTAATTTCAACAGCTACTGAGTTCACTTGAAATATGGCTTAGATAAAGAAAAGGACCATGTTAGGGAAAATAAACTTAGTCTATGAAGTCAATCTATTCTTTGTCATCATTTTTTTTTCATTAAAAATATTCCTACAATCAGTTATTTAACATTTTGACTAAATGTGAATGGAAAGGAAATTAGAATAATGTAAAAAAGACCCCACTAAAATAAATATTTGTTTTCAGCAATATGAGTCTATTATTAGAAAATATATACTATCTACCCAGGAGACAATTTACAAAATAGATCTTTTTAATTTGGAAAATGAATGAATTGCATATAAGTAAAGCTGTGAGAAACTCAATTTTACTAGAGATTTTCCTGTTTTCATTTTTTCTAAGCAGTTTAATTATCCAAACAAAATATTTAAGTTCCTGTATGCTTCACATATCCCATTAATTCCACACTAGGTTTAAGTTCCTTTAAACGTCACTGATTTTTAATTACCATGCAAATGCATTAACTAAGCTTCTTAGAATTAAAAGTTAGAAGCACATGCTAAAGAGCTGATAAAGGAATTTCTCCCTTTCTTGTTAATGACAACAACAAAATTGTGAATTACTACTCTGTATCTATAATTCTTTAAGATTATTTCTAAGATAGTAAAAATGTAATTCTCAATTAGTTTCAAAACATCATCAGCATATTTTTTTTATAGGTAAGAAAACATGTTTAGCTTCAGTTAATGGACTAATCAACAGGTATCAAAACGGACATTATAATTTAGGTAGGACAAAAGAACAAACAGCATGCCACACTAGAAAGGTGTGAGGAAGTCAGTGTATGACTAACCTGGCATTGACACAATTCTATGGTAGCTTTCCTGCCTGCTACTTCATGGAGGTTTGTCAAGAGGCAGCCACTATAGAAAATAAGCACAGACTTTGGAGTATCATTTGCAAGACTTTGAATCTTGACCCTAGATTTGCTAGTTGAGTGTATTGTATTTTATCTCTCATTCCTACTTCTCTCATCTGTAAAAATGTCCTTATTAGCATAACTTTCATATAATAAGACTTAAATGAATAAGAAGTCTTTTATTTTTGTTGATTGATTTTATCTCCGTTTGCTATTTATACTGTTTAACACTGTAGCTAATATTTATTGAGTGCTTAGTATATGGCCTGAAACTTTACTAAGGGCTTTATATACTCTTTCACTTAATTCTCACAACTTTGTGAAGTAAATATTATTATCTCTGTTTTGCATGATTTCTAAAGCCTTCTTCGTAACCAGTATGGATACCATGGTTTCTGCAAAAGACATACATGATTTTATCACAGCATCCAGTGGTAATCATTTCTGTGTCCAAACTAAGGAAAAGGAAAGGAAAGATAAGAAATACAGTGAAAACTCCCCACAGGGCTTCACATACATATAATTAATAAGGGACCAAATAAACTTGAATTCAGCTATTTTATTTATATTTAAGAGTAATGCTGTTTCTGATATGCCATACTCTTCTATTATATGTGCTTCAGGATTTGCAAAGTAAGAGAAAACCTGATTCTTGTCTTTGAGGAAGATTTAAACACAATGGAGTTTATATAATGTCCAGCACATTTCATGGAATATTCTTACTAAGAAATTACAAACTTCCAAAATTGTTTTTCCTTAATCCATGTTCAATTAATCAAAACAAAAAGGCACAATGGACTGCTACCAATAGCCCAGGTAACAAAAATAAAAATAGAGCTCTGACCCAAGAAACTGAAAAACATTTCATTCAGCTCTATTAGTTCCCAGTCTTTGATATGTCTTTACTTTTTTTTCTAGCAATAATGTATACTTGACTTAAGGGAACATTTCACCTCATCTCACTTAGACTTCTGTCTCAACCTTTTTTTGTGTATAAAGCAGCACCATTTTTTCCCCAGATATTTTGCTATGCTCTTTTCTGCTCTGTGGCTGAATCTGATAGGTTGGACAATTCCTGATATGAATATATAAATTAACAGGACAGAAATTGGCATGTTGGGGGATATTATATGAAATATTATTAGATGTTTGTGTCCAAACTTTTCACACAGACAGCTGGGACGTAGGTGGAATTGGGACAAGATAAATAGTATCAGTATATGCAGTTATCATTATGGTATACTTGAAAGGAATGAAAGTTTCCTTCTTCCATCACTCCCGGGGTTAGATTATTGACCCTGACGAAAGATCTCCTGGCCTCCAATAAAAATATTAACTTAGCCACTGTTAAGATATATTATCTGCTGCCCTTTCTTAGATATTACAAAAGAAACTGATGAAAACACTGGCTTTTTTTGTCCATTTTCATGTTCTAAAATTCATAAACGTAGGGGTGTCTGGCTGGCTCAGTCAGTGGATGTGCAACTCTTGCTCTCAGGGTTGTAAGTTCAAGCCCCATGTTTGGATGTAGAGATTCCTTAAAAGCTTTTAAAAAAACTCATAAATGTATTCTGTAAAACCAAGAAAGGTCTTAATACTGTAACTTCCAAAAACACCTTTCAAGAAAAAAAAAAACTATATCTGATAGGATATATAACACTAGGTCCTTATGGCTGGGATTAACTCAGATTTGAGTTTCTGATACTAAATTTGTACAGCAAAGGGTAAAGTTATTAAAGAAAGAATATGCGTTAGAATTAAAGGGGCTAGGGATCCCTGGGTGGCGCAGCGGTTTGGCGCCTGCCTTTGGCCCAGGGCGCGATCCTGGAGATCTGGGATCGAATCCCACATCGGGCTCCCGGTGCATGGAGCCTGCTTCTCCCTCTGCCTGTGTCTCTGCCTCTCTCTCTCTCACTGTGTGCCTATCATAAATAAATAAAAATTAAAAAAAAAAACTTTAGAATTAAAGGGGCTAACTTCCATCTTGACTTAGAAGTATGGTGGATAACCACTGTTTTATGCTGTGACTTTGGTTGAACTCAGCTGGGGTAATATATATAAATGCCATATACATTTTTATGTCAGTAATATTCATCTTCATTGTGGCCTGGAAGAAAACTTAGAGAGCAAACTTATGTAAACTGCCTCTCCAGGTACCTGGTGTAATTTGGCGGGTCATTAAAATGATTGCAGTGACCCACTAACTGCATCACTCTCTATGCTCAGACTGCACAAAATGGGTCATAATAAGTCATAAAATGGTGCCTTAGTGCCACAAGAATGGTTTACAGGGCCAATTCTAATGAATACACCCTACCTAAAGTTTGGTGAGAGGAAAGTGTGATTGAAATAATGCACAGATGACAAAATATAACTAAAGGTTTCTGATTTGTTCATGAGAGAACACTGAGGAATATTTTAAGTAAAGGAGCTTAGCCAACCCTCCCTTCTGCACCACATGGGAAAAACTTATTATTTTCTAATTATGCCATATAAAATAAGAAGTATGAACAGATAGAATTCCTTTGAAAAAAACAAGTTCTTGATCTAGAAAAATTCCAGTGAGGTAAACAATGAAGTAAAAGGAATATGAAGACCAAGTTTTAATCCATTCAAAAAAGGGGCCTTATATACACAACTGCAGTTGTAGATATTACCATCCTATTGCTGTAACTTAACTGAAGGACAGGTAGTCAGGATAGACCTCTAATGTCTTTCATGGCCTCTTAAAGTCCTATGAGGTTCCCTAACTTTTCCAACAGTTTATGGTAAAAAGTACATTTGATTGTAAAAAGAGAAAATATATTTAATGCCATCTATGATCCCACCAAAAACCAGTCTTTTTAGGTCATGCTGCTTGACTATAAAATTCTTCTTGATTATACAGAGCACAAAATTCATAAATACTGCATACCACAGAAGCCAGATTTCTAAAACTTGCTCAAAATATATCCACATAACAGAGAGATGCTCTGATTAGTGCAAGGTACTGATAAAAAGAACACTGATAAAGTCACTGGGTATTTTGAGAAAGCATCTTAAAGTCTGAACATTATTTTCAAATGTAAAAAATGACATATTACAGACTGAAATTTATAAATGAAATCAGAATTCTTTGTGCCATACCTATAACACAAGCTCTTGACCTAAACTCCACAATCAAATTTTAGTTTGTAAAGGAATTTACTAACTCTCGAAACAAATCACCTTGGAAAACAGTAGTGGCAGCTTCTTAGGACCAACCGAAAAACAACTACCTTTGAATTTTATAAGGTTAATAAAGAACTCTATGTAGGTTCAGGGCAGAATTTTTGAAGTGGTAATGAACATGTTCAGATGGCTATTCAGAGTCTGTAAACAAAGGTTAAGTTTGGATGCTAAGTTATTTTGAAAATCACTATACCTTTTAACACACACCAGAAAAGACATGAATAGGCAGGTCAGAGGTTTCCTTCTGGAGACCATGAGCCACAGCAGAACTGGTAACACTTTGAAAAGAGACTAGAAATTGATCCATCTACACATATAGAGTCAGAGTGGGCTCACCATATGTTCATTCCAATTATCATGCAATTCAAACTGCTTTGCTTCAGATACAGCGATTATATTTGGCCTACAGTAAGGCATCACCACTTGTTTGAATAGGAATAGTTTTTCCAGAAACATACCCATTAATTATACAGGAAGCTTATGGAGCTCTCCTCTAGGTACCTACCCTTCTGAGAATCATTTTATCACTAAAGGTGGCTACTCAATCTCTACTGATGAAGGGAAAAATCTGTGAAGCCTCACAATGAAACCTTAAGGATTCAACAAAGGTAGTTACAATACAAATGTTTTCATGTTGGAGAAATTGACTATTTTTAAAGAACTTTTTACATATAAGTCTCATCAAAGATTCAGGCATTTATAAAATAAAGCAAAAAGCTATCAAGAGACGGTTTGAAATTACCCAATAAAATACAGAAAGAAATTAAAGTAAAAAATAATATCCCAACTTAATGTGACAAAAAATAATAATTTAAAGTGAATGAAGGTGAGGAAAGATGAAATTTTGCAAGTCATTCCATAGTTTTTGTTTATAAATCATGTGATATTAAAGTTACGTCTAAGAAATCTTTCCAATAAGCAAAGCAAGGTCAAGGTATAATAGAAAATACATTTGACTATTTAAATGGCATCTAACACCATGACCATATTTTCTTTTATAGCTATCTTTTCCAATATTGTTTTTCCTTTCTTTAGCCAATGTTGATGTTAGATTTTTCATTAAAATGGAACAGAAAATGAACCATAGCTACTTGCTTTTAGGATTATTTACCACTAAGTGAATTATAAGAACATTAAAGATAAAAGAAGCTCCTAGAAACTTTTAGAAAAATAACCACACCATCCACCTGGCCATGAGATTATGTGAGTTGTATAATTAGGAAATATTTCTGTGGCAGCCTTTAGTATGTAGGAAGGAGTAGCTTATAAAAGCTACATGTCAGAGTACTTGCCTTATGTCACCTATAACCTTGAATACTTACCTGATACTCAGCTCTTTCATCATAAAATAAAGAGATTTGGATTTGATGAATTGCAAGATGCCTTTCTACTTTAGTAATTTTTATACTTTAATTTATCAAAGAACAAATCTTCATGAAACTATGTGGTTACAAAATGAAAAAAAATATTTTATTATTTTAACCTATTCAAATTCTTAATATTCAGTACCCAGCTGCCATTATTGTATCTCTTTTACATAGCTTCTTTGGGAATAGTATGCCTTTTGACATAATGTGATAGCCAATTTTCATATATAAGAAAGATAATTTTTTAAAGATTTAATTTATTTGAGAGAAAGCATGAGTGGGAGAGGCAGAGAAAAAGGTCAAGAGAATCTTAAGTGGACTCCACACTGAGCACGGAGCCTGATGTGGGGCTCGATATTATGACATTGAGATCAGGACCTGAGCCAAAATCAAGAGTTGGACGCTCAACCAACTGAACCACCCAGGTGCCCTCAAAGCTAATTTTTCCTTGAACAGGAAGTGTACTAAAAACATTAAAGAAATTATCATATTTAATCTTCATTGAACTCCAAAATTTACTTCGTTGGATAGATGAAGAAATTGAGGCTCAGAAATTAAGTAATCTGCCTAATTCACACATGGTTGAGATGTTAATGCAGTTTGTCAGTGTCCAGACCATGTACTGTGAAACCAGTTCACAGAAATGCATGTCCTATGACAGTTGGTACCCTGGCTATCCCAGAGGAGAAACTGTCATTTTGGTATAGGCTGTAGGCCCAAAGAAAATCATATTTGCCTTTCTAAAATGAACAAAAACGGAGCATGGCTAAACTTCTCATCGCAGCTTGCCACATTAGATCTCAATGATCAGTAAAGCATTCCAAACAATCAATTACTACTACAATACACTGCTTCAGAAAACAGGGATAGCAAATGACATTTACTGATTTGGGGGGGTTTTCTGCAGAAGGTCTAATTTGTTGGCTGTGACTTGGAACAATCTATGATTTATGATGCTTGATTAAGTGTGCCAATTCTTCAAATGTAGACAAATCTCATGGGGACAGACAAGCTGAAGGAACATTGATTTTAGTGGTTTCCTGAGATTACCCAAGGCATTAAAATGAAATGATGCTTAGCAAATCCAAGCTGCTCCTTTTGGATTAACTATTAGGTTTATTGACTCTTTAAAGGAATATATTTGGTGCTTACTCCAAGTACTTTATCCATGGTCACTAAAACCTCTATCACTCTTTCTTAAGATTTTTAAAAATCTTTTCCTAAATCATACTTCCAATAACTGGCTTCCTGAATTAATAAATAGAACCAGATTTGAGTTTGTAAAAATCAGTTCAAATTCTACTATTTAATTAATAATATGACTTAGCATTAATAAATCACTTAATGTTGCTGGATTTTATTTTTGAGAAAGACAGAGAAGGGGGGAAATCAGGGAAGAAGAGAGGAAGACAGGGAGGGAGGAAGGAAGGCAGGAAGCAAGGGAAAAAATACAAGCAACTTGTTATATTTATCTCACAGGAACAGCGGGAAGATCAAATGAAGTAGATTATACTAAAGAACTTTTAAAATCCTCAAATGTGATAAAAATAATAGTATTAATCATTTTTGTAAGTATTCACATGGAACTAAGAAATAGCCTTGGTAGCATATAATAAAATTCAAGAAAATAATGGGCCATGATGCACTGTTGAAAGACTGTATCTAAACCAAACTATGGAGGTTGAGATCTGAGCAACTCTGTGATGACAAATAATAGTTTTCTGTCTCAGCAAAAAGCAGGTAAATCAAACTTTAAAGGTAGGAAGGGACATGTATTCTGAACATTTGTATTTTATTTTAAGATTTTTCACTAAGAATGACTTTGGCAATAACTTCCAAATGAATCAGAGAAGACAGATTGTCTTTCCAACATTACTAAACTGTACAATCAGTTCTTTTATTTTCTTCCATCACAGAAAGCAAATAGTAGCTATGAAGCCATGTTGTAGGGCATCTACATTTCCCAAGGTGAAATCCCATGCTAATTACAATAAGAAGGGTGTCATTTTCCATTTATGAACCTTGGATCTTTATCTGTTGAACATACAGCTCTTGTTAGAATCATACAATTAACAGTCCTCTAGTTGTTATCACCCATTTAAGATTAGACATGTTTGATTCGGAAAGAAAACTACCTTCAGCAAGAGAGTAGAGTTGTATCTTGCATTTTAGCTTCTCAATAAAATTATTTTCAGAAATATGAACAGATATTAGAATCCAGAGGTATTAGCATCTAACAACTTCATAGCAGACTCCTGAAGACAGAACACCTTGAGAGGATTATACTCCTAAAGCTCTAAAGAATTAGTAAAGTGCTTATTCTGCCAAACAACTGCAAAATATTCCATTGGAAAGCAGCACACTTTCTGATAAACAACACAACTACTGTTTGTCAGTTTTTTTCCTGGTGTAATAAGCAATGCTATCTTTTGTTTCCCCTAGTGTTTTCCAATTTTGGCTGCAAAGTTAACAATTTAAAAATGAATTTTAAAAACTGCTTTTTTTTATTAAAAGATTTTCAGGTTTCAGAACTAGGTTAAAAATTGATTGATTAATTGATTGATGAGAGACACAGAGAGAGAGGCAGAGACATAGGCAGAGGGAGAAGTAGGCTCCCTGCAGGGAGCTGATGTGGGACTCAATATCAGGACTCAAGGATCATGACCTGAGCCAAAGACAGACAGTTAACCACTGAGCCACCCAGGCGCCCCTAGAAGGTTATATCAATACAATCATTGCCCTTATCACCACCCCTGTCCCCATCCCACACACAGAAACATAACTATGGTCCACAGAGGGGAAAGAATGACATACCTGAGATCACACACTAGTGTGTAGGTGAATTGGAGTTAGAATTAAGTCTCCTGAATACTAGCTTAATGTCCTAGGATTCCTTTCTAGCACAAAGCTTCTTTGATCATCACATGATCATGTTCTTTTCAAGATATCAGTACTCTTGACCTGATGTCCATTCTTCATAAACTGAAATCATGAATATATCAGAGGTCTTGTAGCATAATACAAAATTAATTTTGAGTGTAATGTTAATAGTCGATATAATTTATTGAGATTTATTATGTGTAAATAACTATACTAAGCTCTCTCTGTATATTAAATCATTTTATTTTTAGAATTATTTTTTGAGGATGATACCATTATTACTCCTATAGATGAGAAAAGTGATGATTTATGGAATCAGGTTATTAGGACCATATTACACAGCTAATAAGAAGAGACAAGATTCCATGGCCCAGGCCTTCAACTATTGCAAAATGCTACCAATGTTTATAAAACTATCAAAGAAAAAACATACACCCCAGAAATTTTCATAAACAAACCTGCCTTTATCAGATTTAAGAAAGAAAACTGTTTCCTCTTGTGGTTGGAAACATAACTACCAAATGTATTTAGTTCTAACCAAGCAATAAAAAGCAGATTGTTTAATTTTGTTCTTTAAATACATTTCAACCGATTTTAAAGATGTTCAACTTTAATAAAAAGTTTCTTTTTAATTTTTTAAAAGATTTTATTTATTTATTCACGAGAGACAGAGAGAGAGGCAGAGACATAGGAAGAGAGAGAAGCAGGCTCCTTGAGGGGAGTCCAATGTGGGACTCCATCTGGGGACTCCAGGACCACACCCTGAGCCGAAGGCAGATGCTCAACCACTGAGCCACCCAGGTGTCCCAATAAACAGTTTTAAGGACTAAAGTTAAAGCTTTATTTATCTGGTAGGCTAATTTAGTTCATTGTTGAAATCCCTGCTCTTCTTAATCTGAAATATTATGGCATATTTATTAGCAGTTGTCACAATAGCTATATCTCATTTTATGTACAATCTGGTACTCCTGTCTAGCTCTACTCTTAGGTTTAGTTTTAATCCTACCCATAATTATAGTGCACAAACTTCAGAAAGGAATGGGAACTGCCTAAAGATGTCAAGTTGGGAACCATTTGAATTCTGTGTATTCTATTGTCATCACCATTGATATGCAGATTCTTACATAACAGCAGAACCACTATGATAGCTCTGTACCATGACTTCCAGAACAAATTCTGAAAATCAACCAAAATATCTTTGAATAAAAATTACAGATTAAAAGTAAGCAATGATAAAAACTTCTGAACAAAACTATGGTTTTGTTGTGCTATAATCTCTTAAGAGCAAGAAGCATTAATAAGAGAGATTATAGGTTATTCTACTACCAATTTAACTCACTGCTTACATAATTTCCATGAGTCAGACCATTTTGAGCTAGATCTGAAAGTAGTTCAAAAGTCAGAAAAGCAGACATGGTCCTGACTTCATGAATATGTTTTAATGGGCTATGGGATTATTTCTCAGTGGAGAGAAACTGGTAAGGACTATGAGTAGAAAAGATTTTCTTGATTCTAATTCTTATATTAATATATTAATCTTCTAAGAAGCATCCATACATTTTTATTTTTAGGTCATACAAATTCTCAGTTACTTCTAGAGCAAACCTGAACATAAGTTACTATCATTCTGTTTTTAAAACTATTTATGATTGGGACGCCTGGGTGGCTCAGCTGTTGAGCATCTGCCTTCTGCTCAGGGTATGATCCCGCAGTTCTAGGATTGAGTCCCACATCAGGCTCCCTGTGAGGAGGAGTCTGCTTCTCCCTCTGCCTAAGTCTCTGCCTTTTCTCTGTGTCTCCCATGAATAAATAAATAAAATATTTTAAAAAATAAAACTATCTTTGATATTAAGGAGCAAATCAAAAAATAGTGACAGCCTCACGTTATTTTTTTATAAAAATCTCAATTTTAATACTAAATATGTCTTCTCTTTTATGCTTTCTATAATCTTAATTAACAGAGATGTACTTCTCCATGAAACTACACTTTAAATACATTCTTATCTCATTTGAATCATCTCCAAAAAAAAAAAAAATTGAATCAGTTCCAACTCAAGTAAAATCCAAGCAAATATGTAAGCAAAAACAATGGTATGCAATTTCACATGCTTCCTCTTCTATTGGTTTATATATCCAGAGTACTTTATTTTTATTCCATACTTATTGTCCTAAAACACAAGTCAGAGACTTTTCTTCTGTAATGACCACAGAGTAAATATTTTGGACTTTGTAGACCATGTGGTCTCTGTTGTAATTATTCTATTCTGCCTCTAAAGTGCAAAAGTAGGTATGGATAATAAGCTTGAGTGTGTTCCAATAAAAGTTTACTTACAAGGGAAAGGATGGAAACTGAGTGAGGAAAAATTAGAGAAAAACACAAATCATGAGAGACTCCTAACTCTGGAAAACAAACAAAGGTTGTAGAAGGGGATAAGGACGAGGGGATGGGGTAACTGGGTGATGGGCAGTAAGGAGGCCACTTGATGGGATGAGCACTGGGTGTTATGAGCATTGTATGTTAGCAAATCAAACATAAATAAAATATTTTTAAAAGTTCACTTATAAAAATAAGCAAATATTGGCAACATTTGGTTCACCTTTGCTCTAAAATATAAATAATCTTTTAGACAACACTAGCTGAAAAAAGATGAGCATGATTATCAAAAGCACATCTGACTAAAATACAGTTTAAAAAATAAAACATCCTACAATATATCTTTGAAAATAAATGTTATAATTATCTTTTAGAAAGGAGAATAAATCTATAGATGACTAAGAATCAAATTCCCTTTTTAAAAAATCCCCTTTCAATTGTGCTAGTATTCTATTTATGATAGTACTGTAATTGTATTTTTATGAAAATAAATAGAACCAAAACATAGTTGTCAAAAAAATTCAAGCCTTTCTTGATATATCAGACAGAAGTCTAAATTCATTGATGTGTAGCACATCAATACTTTAATTTTAAAAACATTCATCTAGTATAGACATTTTCCAAGTAAAAATGTATATTTAAACCCATGCAAAACAGCATAGAATTCCACTCTCAGTTTGCCTATATTTAATCATAAACACATTTTCCTGTCTGAGGAAATATAGTCTTTTCAAACTGATGCATGTGCCATTATTATTTCATATTATATCCCCATCTACTAATGCATCCAATTTAAATTAACCAGCATTAAATAATTCATCCTGACAGTGGTAACTTTTTGTTTAAACAGAAAAAATGTACACTCAATTTTATCAATGTATGTGTGTGTGATGGCCAAATACTATATGCTACTGACAATGCTGGACTAGTTTATAGAAAGCCTTTTCTCCTATATCTGAGCTTTTGCTTTTCCTTAAGGGCATTACTGATTTAACCAATACAAAAGTTACAATTCAACTAACGAGTCACTAAAATCTCTTAAGATGTATATGGTATGCTATGCTTTCCCTAAAGATTTGTAACATATACTGGGATATTTTCTAGGAATCTTAAACTTCATGCACAACTAAACCATACTTAGCTGAAGGATTCAACATGAAAACTAAAACTGCTCAGTAAACTGTTCAGTAAATACACTGACTTGGTCAAATCACTTATGAATTTATATAACCATAATGGGAGAGCCTTTACAGTTCTCAATCTTTGGTCATCAAGTCTGTGAATTAAAGGTCATGATCAGGTTTAGTAATAAATCCAGACAAGTCTTCACTCTGAAACTGGTATTTGTGGTAATATTCACACACTGTGTCAATTACATTGCTTTGTTCTCTGGTTGTAATTGTTCTGGATATAAAATATACTCTCTTCAACTATTTGTAATTAAATTATCCATACTTCAAGTAATGGATGCCAGAGTTTAAATGTAGCATGTGATGATGATTTGGCTCACTACATCCAAAAAAAAAGCTTTTTTATTTTCACAAATTTCATAATGTGCAAGATAAAAATGGGATATATTAAGCAGAGACTTCTGCTTTAAATCTAAATTTTATTCAATAAGGTTAAAGGAATAGAAGGAATCTTTAAGACTATGCCTCTAGTGGTAATTCCTCTTGGTTTAATGGGGCCAAGTAAGTGGCTTCTATGTTGGAGGTTTAAATTGAAATAAGAGAGCCATTTTAAATGTTTAAGTTGGTTAGGAATAATAAGCTGCAAAAAAGTGATATATATATATATATATATATATATATATAGAACAGGCTAGTGACACCTAATGCACCTCATGCATAAATTGAAATGGAAATAGTATTCTGAGTTGTAAAGATAAAAAACACCTTCTCATATGATTATATGGCATTTATTCTTTTGGCCAAGAATCAAAAATAATCATTGGATATAAAAATCCTATTCACAATAACCATAAAAACTGTAAAGTATTGAATAATTAATTTACCAAGAATTATGTAAGGCCTATGGGAATACATTTAACAAGAAATGTGAAAGACTTACAGGTAGAAAACTATAAAATTTTACTGAAGGACATAATAGAATATGTATAAATGGTAAGACATTGTATGTTTTTCAATAGAAAGGACCAATATTGTTGAGAAGTAAATTTTCTTTCAAATTTCAAAGCAATTACAACCAGAATACTGGTAGCATTTTTTTTACTTGCCAAAATATTGTACGAAAGTACAACTATCTCAGTATTTAAGTATAAATAAATAGAAATATAATGAGGGGAGATTTGCCTTGATATTTAAGGTCAGAATAATTAAAACCACATGACGCTGGCACAAAAATGGAGAGAAAAATATTAATGAATGAGGCAAATTGCAGAGTAAAAACATAGACCTAAGGACACATGAGATTTCTTATACGAGGAACAGATTATTTCATTAAATTTTACTGTCACAATTATGTCTCCATCTATCTACCTATCTAACCTATGAATAGTTCCATTTCAGAACTTACTCAAAAACACATTGCAAATGAAGTCAATATTTACACAAAATATTGAAGTGAAAAAATTACACAAAATACTGAGAGATCACTTGAACATTCCTTTCAAATCTTGGGGTAGACAAGACTTTTCAAAGTCTAAAAAGCAAGATCAAAAACCATAACATATTTTAGTAAAAACGAATAGAAATTTTCTAGATACTAAAATGTATTATTCACAAAGTTATTACATAAGGAAATATGTTTATAATGTATAATAAAGTGTTAATATCCTTAATATATAAGAAGTTCCAACAAATAAGTATAAAAAATGAATTCTCCAATAGAAAAAGATATCAATAAATGACAGGAAAAGCCAATTCAGAGAGAAGAAATACAAATGCCCTATAAACAAAAGCAGTATTTGAGATAGTTATCTTGCAATAAAAAATTCAATCAATCTAGGAAATTACCAATTTCACTTTTTACATTGGCAAAGATAGGAAGAATGAACATACTGAGGGAGATACCTAGGAATAGTCTAAGTATGTGCACATGGAACTTTCATACACTGGTGGTAAGAGCATAAATTAGAACCTAAAGGAAGCACAGTTTTGTAATTGTATTAATACCCAAAGTCTACAAGAATTTACCAGAGGAGATAATTTTACGACTGCATCAAATATGACCACACATGACTGTTTAATATAGTTTCATTCATGATAGTATAAATCCCCCAAATAATTATAATGTCTATCAACAGGACTGATTTAATAAAATCAATGAAATTCCGAAACCTTTGAGTACTATGCTATAGAAAAATCTTAGATGTCATCAAAAGATGTTCACAAAATATTAAGAGCAGAAGTCATAAAACATGATGTCTGATACTACCTGATTCTATTTCATGTACATCTCAAGAAGTCTGGAGGTTTAGTGATCACTTCCCTAACAGTATTTATATTTAGGTGATGACATTAACTGGCATCTTCACTTTTAATTATAGTTTATTAATTTTTTTCTGTCCATAATGGACAGAAACAAGTAATAAAAACAATTAAGGTTTAATAATGGGAAATTTTTTAAATGGGAGAATATTAAGAAACTTATATAACATAAATTTACCCACTTTACAAAATGAACATAACAAACAGCTGGAAGCTACCTTATATCTTTCATTTAATTTCCTTAATTTCCAAGTACAGAAACTCTGAACAAGAATTTTGTAGGAAGTTTTATCATCAGTGACAAATTCAGGACAAATCCAGAACTTCCCAGTCCCTGATTTTGATATAAGTACTGAGTTTTTCACAAAAAATAAAATAGAAATAATCTCTTTAAAAATGTAACAGCATACTTTAGCCCAAGGATTGCTTGTTTTCAAAAGAAATCTAGAACTTAATAAATATATATATATATACCCATGTATATATGTACCCTAATTTTATTCTTAATTTTTATCAACCCAGGTGTATATTTGACAAAGTAGAAAAAAATTAGAAATATTTTGTTGAAGCCACATGTTTTTCTCAACTTTGAAGAACACAAATATATTCAAACTGAAGTCTTTTAGATTGACCTTGAAATACATCACAATTGTTATTTCACACAAATGCTAATCATCATTTTGCTGAATATTCTGAGATGCTCAGATACTGAGATAGATACTACCTCATTAAAATAAAAGAAAGATATCAAGGGCAGATATTTTTTTGGTTCTAAAAGTCATAAAATTTAATCAAAATCTAATTTTGTTCTTAATTCTCAAAATTACCATATCTTTTTTTTTCAGAGAAGATTTTTGTTTCAAGCAAGCAAGAATTTAATTCATTCCCTGGTGATGAAAGATGTTTATCCAAGAAAAAAGTAAACCATAATCTTCAATTTACCCACAAACTCTAATGATGCTGACACAGTGAAAATTACTAATTTTAATTGATCTCTCAATTAATTAGACTGACTTTTTTGTGTATTACAGATTTTATTCCCTATGTTCTATTTTTTTATTTTCAGATTTTATTTATTTATGAGAGCCACAGAGAGAGAGGCAAAGACATAGGCAGAGGGAGAAGCAGGCTCCCTACAGGATCACGCCCGGAGCTGAAGGCAGATGCTCAACCACTGAACCACTCAGGCATCCTTATTTATTTTATTTGTTTAGGTTTGCCAAAAATCATATAAGAATCTGGAATGTGAACTATTAACAACCATCTTGAGAGATTGTGATGGAAGCAGGTCTGTTCAATTTTTTCAATTTCCTTTTCCTTTAAATTTAAAGAAAACACGAAATAAATGGGCTAGGGGACAAATCAGGCTCAAATTCCAGTTCCAGCATTTTCCAGCTATAACATAAGGAGGGCTATCATTCTAATAGCTTCTAACTCACAAAAGTCTTCTAACCCACAGTTGTTTATCCATCTGTAAAATATGATAATGCTTATTTCATAAAAATTTTGAGAATTAAATGTGAAAACATTTAAAAATTAAGGTTTCTCAAAAAATGGTAGTGACTTTCAGTAGTGTCATTAATCAAAATAAATATATCCCAGTTACATATCAAAGGTATACTGCAATTTTTCAACTCCTGTTTTTCCTTGACCTTTTTTAATTCAAACATTAACTATCAAATGCTTAAAAGAACAGAGAATCCACATGCACTTTAATACTGTTGATTTCATATCATGTAAATTCTAAAAGACAGTCCCTAATTATGTATACATTCTTACTTGGTAACTCTTGGTTGCATACTTTACATATATAAATATTCATTTATAATAAACAAGACCCAACTACTATGTAACAAAGGCCTTCTGCTATTTCTCAACTATTGAAAACACATTACACGCTCCCCAAGAACAGGAACACATATGCCTATCCCTCTTTTCCTCTTCCTCTCTGGGTATCTCTATCTTTTTCTCTTTCTCTTTAAAGCTCAAAGATTTAAGTAGCATATGATTGTTCCTACCATGATTACATTAGGCACTACAACAATAACAACAAAATAGGAGGCCCAAAGCTCCAGGATTGTGGCTATTTTTTAAAAATAAGAGCATACACAATTAAGGTATTTTGTCTAAAACTAGAACATATCTATAGCATTGCCACTTTGACTCAAGTAACCTAAGTAAAGAAAGTTCCATTAAAAACAAATTTCCACCTAAGTGGTGGTGATGATGATAGAATCAGTTTGGTAAACTAAGATAAAGCCATTTTAAAATGTGGCTCTCAAAGCTGGTTCATTAAATAGAAAGAATTTTCTGGACTGTTAGAAAATGTGCAATTAAGATGTGAAAATGAGAGTTGATCTTTCTGAGTAACCAGAAAATAATATATTTGTCAGAAAATACTACTTTGTAGTGTTAAAAAAAAGCAATTGGTGAATGATTTTATTCAGATTTCTTACAGAACAGAACTTGGCCTTCAACACCTAATGTGTAAAATAAAGCATCCTAAAAATCTGAAGGAAATAAGGAAAGCTGTGTTTTTCATATGCTCTGTAATTCTACTGATCTTTCACCTGTAAATTTGGCAAGTACTTAAAATATTATGACTTTTAGAATAACAAAGGTATCATCTCTAATGAATTCAGTTAGAAGAATGGTTTGCCACACGGACATGCTAATGTGATTCAAGTAAACACTTAAAAGCATTCTTTCAACACAGAAGCCAGATGCAAATTTACACAGCCTAGCAGATCAGCCCCACCAATGTCAAAAGAGAGTGTTGGCTTAACAGTGCTTGAAAGAGCAATGGTTTACATAACTGATTGATGGGAGAGTTCTTCAAGAGATCTTCAGTCTATTAACTCAAACACTCATTTGGAAAAAGAAATTTAAATATGTATTTACAAAATAAGTCTTGAAGTTTCTCTGTCGGTCTAGAAAAGCAAACAGAAAAAGTACTTAAATTTCATTTTTTGGATCACAGTTACCTTCAACAGTGGTTAAGTTTACAAAATGGTGATTGGAGTTTACAACCCAATAATTGGCACCTACTCCCTTGTATTTGAAATTCTTGACATCCCTGCTAACTTTATGATATTCCTTAAGATGGCCTATAAATCATTTCTTTAAAGATTAATGTTAAAAATATTTCTTGAGAAATCTACAGTTAATGAATTGTTAACACCCCCACAAAACCGGACAATTTATAAAGATTATCTTTGCAGAATTGTTTAAAAGCTAGCTGCGTGACTATACAGTCCTTTGTAAAATCCAGTTAACTTATGTAGTCCTAAGAAGTAGGAAGATTCCATACTTATTTTAAAACAAATGCTCCATCCTGGAAGGGACGAACAGCACACTCTCTAAAATATCACTTACTAGATGTTAAAGCTATAGAAATTGGAAGCTAGGACTAAATGGGACTGTTTCCATAGAAAAAGGTCACTTTTAAATTATCTATATTACAAGCCATACTATCTAATATTTCCCCTTAGCAGAATAATAATGCAGAATAAAACAGACTTTAATTCCCATTATTATTCACTATTTCTCTGTTTTCATGGAAAATGAAAAACCAAAGCAGTGTTAAGATGAGCATGAGAAAAAAAAAGATGAGCATGAGATAACAGTATAACTTAGTACATATTTTATCAAACCCTCTAAATCCCTATTTTGAAGGGTGTCACGGTGGCTCAGTGGGTTAAGTGTCTAACTCTTGTTTTTGGCTCAGGTCATGATCTCTAGATGGTGGGATCAAGCCCCACTTCAGGCTCTCCATGCACAGCATGGAGTCCTCTTGACATTCTTTCCCCTTTCCTTTTCCCTTTCCCTCTGCTTCTCCCTCTGCTTGTGCTCTCTCTCACTCTTTCTCATAAATAAATAAATAAATAAATAAATAAATAAATAAATAAATAAATAAAATAAAATCTTAAAAATAAATGTATTTCAAGTATGTTTGATAGTGTACATTATATATTAGTGAAGAGATAAATAAATACACATTTACTGAGCAAGTCAAGTAGACAGATTAAATTCTCACGATGCAGCCATCATTTCTATCTAAAAAGTAAAATAAAATAGCTGAGTGAAAGACGGCTTTTAAAAACTATCTATTTAATTTATAAAACTTCATGGAAGAGTCTGTAGATAAACATTTTAGAAAATGTTTTTGATCCAATGGTGTTGTACCAATTAGGCACTGAATTATTGATCTGTAGAGGAGCAATCTCAAGATGCTTAATCACTGAGGCCTCAAGTTGAAGCAGATATTTCCAGAATTATAATTAGGCAGCCATAAATAATTTATAGGAAGCTATTCAATATACAAATGTGCAATACTACTATTACTAACCAATTAAATAGCTACCTTTCTAAACAAAGAATAGCCAAATTATATAATCCTGAAATGCATAGTAAAATATCAGTATTTCTGATTTTTTTCAGACATCTTAAAACTAAATAACTGATATAGCTATTACTAATTTATTTATCGTAACAACACTGTGCTAGGTGCTCATCCCTCCTCCATTTCACACTCTTTGTTTCAACTTTTGTTTTTTCTAAATATTTTCATCCTTTGTGTTAATAAAACTAGTGTGGGGGCTCCAAAAGACATTTATAAAAATAAAAATCAGAGCTGGAAAATATTTTTCAACTTTCTCATACTTCCTTTAGGGTCTCCTGCCTTCTTCACTCTTTGTGAAGCTGCTTCAGATTTTCTCATCATGTCACAGCATCACCCAAGAATTTCCAAGGTCTCCTCTGCATGGCGGGCAGGTCCTATGCAATTAAGCTTCACACATAGGTATCGTCCATGCATCTCTGATCTTCCTCTGTGGCTTACTTTTGTATCATTTTTCTAAGATATATGTAGATTCACCTCTAAAACTTCATTAATTGTTGCTATTGTGTTAGGAGAGAAGTTATTTTATCTTCAATTGCCAATTACTTCTAAGTTAAGACCTCTTGGCAAGTAAGTAGGCGGTAAGTGCCAAATTATAGAGCAAGGAAAAATGAGACTTGGCAATAAAAATGCCGATAGAATGTTAACAAAATCAGCACCACCAAGAGCCAATGAGCTAAAAACATTCCTATATTTTTCCATATAAATAGGGACAGGATAATATAAACCCGTTTCTTTCCTTGTTAAGTAATATATGTATTTTGTAAATAAAATGCATAACTGTGAGCAACATATAAACCTTGTGTTTGTGTCTTTTAAAAACTCATAACCATCCTTCCTCTTATTCCTCTTTTAACTGTTTCTAAGTGTTTTTGTCATCTGATAAATGTAAATTGATTTTGAAAAACTGAGTAATATCGGGCAGCCCCGGTGGCCCAGCGGTTTAGCGCTGCCTGCAGCCTGGGGTGTGATCCTGGAGACCTAGGATCGAGTCCATGTCAGGCTTCCTGTATGGGGCCTGCTTCTCTCTCTGCCTCTCTCTCTCTCTCTCTCTCTCTCTCTCTCTGTGTCTCTATGAATAAATGAAGTCTTTAAAAAAAAAAAGAAAAAAGAAAAATTGAGTAATATCAGAATAGAAACAGTAAAGAGTAGCTGTGTAAATATGAGTCAAGCTGATTTATGAATTTTTTTAAAATTTCCATTTATATGCTATTTAAATGCAGTTCTCTAATTTGTATATTATTGTTAATGGTGCAAAAGTAAAAATAAATATGTTTATTTTCAAATAATTGATAGCTAGAATTAGGATTAATAATCTATAAAATGTATATTAAAACTGTTTTTTGAAAAAATACAGAGCGAATAAAACATAAAATGTCATTATATTCATGTATATGTTTGTAAGATTGTGGAAAAATACACATCAATTCACACTGGTGATAGTAGAGGTGTGTACTTTTTTTTAATGAAAGCATACGTCTGTAAAAATACTCAGTGTATTAAGTGAAAATGTAGACTAAAATTTTCTCTACAAAATAAGTATAATGTATAAAATATGAATAAACAAATAGATGAGAACTAGAAGGTAATATAGATCAATTAAAATACAGGTTTAATGAAATGATGAGGATGTATACAATCTTTGTTTTTGATGTTTGCTGGTATTTTAAGATTGGTTTTGACACAATGTACCACCAAACATACATGCAAATGGTAATTAAGCAAAAGATCAATGAGAAAAATCTCAATGACAAATCTCTTCTTTACTCTAGTTGCTTGGTTGGAAACAAAACCACAACATCCACAATACCATTCTTTACACCAATGTTTCTCAATTGGGGACAATCTCCTTATGCCACATGGTACATTTAACGTTTTCTGGAGACATTTTTGGTTTTCACAACACCAGGAGTACTTCTGGTGGTTAGAAGGCAGAGGCAAGGTTGCTGTTAAATACCTCACAATATATATGATAGCTCCCCTACAACAAAGAAGTTTCTGGTCTGAAGTGAAAATAATGCTGAGGGTAAGGAAATCTTGTTATAGAATGATCACAAAATAAATCAGTGCCGTTTCCCAAAATTAACATACACACATATCTCTCCCATATAACTAGGGAAAACACTTTGTCTGACTTACATTCTTAAAAAAATTCCCACAACCATTTCAGAATTTCAGTGGGGGTAGAGAGAGGTGCACTGAAGTACACATGATGAGCTAAAATATGAAACTTGAGACACTTCCTTAGCCTGCTTTCTCTTGCAGAGTAATCATATATCTTTAATCGTAATCATATCTTTATTTCATGCCATAGTTAAGCAAGAACATTGTTCAAGGTACCCATGAAGTAACAGCAAAAAATTTGTCTTAGACAAACCCAAGAAAAAAATAGGTTTATAAGCTGTAATATCAAGTGGCATAGATGTTTAAAAATAGGTAAGTCTTCTAGAGATGCAATCTTTATAATGAGTCTCATTTATACTACATGGGATGGAGGAAGGAAAGATCTGGGGGAAAAAAAAGGAAAAAAATCAACCACCTTTAAGAGAATTATTTGCAGGAACAATTTATCAGAAATTGGAAAAATGTGTTTTCGGTGGAAAAAAAGTTCAATTGAAAATGAAGTCTTTATAATAAAAAAAAAATAAGGGAAAGGATGTGGTCTTTTGTACATAATGTCCACTCACAGCCATAACTACTGAGTTTATGGTTCTTAAACGTATACCAGCCACTATGTCCTGGCAATTACTGGCCTTAATGGTTATCGGATTCTTTTGGAGCAACAAGAAAATTATTAGACAAGTTAAAAAAAAAGCACCCATTCATAATAAAAGAAATCATGACACAAGAGATATCCTGGATTCTTCAAGATCTTATGAAAGTCTTCCTTTATTGCATGGTTTACATTATGCTCAATAGATGTAATTTAGTGTATAAGTATCTCAAGGATGGGGACCATTTTTTATATTTAATATACATTAGCTAAAGTACCTACTTGAAATCACTTTAATAAAATTAAGAATTTTTTAAGGTTGGAGAGAGTGAGGATTAGTTTATCTGATCTCTCCACTGTTTCAAAAACTAATAAAAACAAACACAACAACAAAATAGGGTCCTCAAGGAATGAAAAGATTTTTTTTTTTTTTAATGAGGCCTTGCTACATGTAAAACTGCAGTATAATCATATGGCTAAAATTAAGGGATGTGAAATCAGTCATCTGCTAGCTGTGTGACCTTGAACAAGTCACTCAACCTCCCTGGGCCTCAGGTTCCTCTTTTGTTAAATAGGTTGATAGAAGCCATCTCACTGTTTTTATCAGAAGATTGGATGAGGTAGTGTAAATTAACAGGATACTTACATGAGTTAAGAACTCAATAAGAATTAACTGTAATTATTTTATTATATTAGTATTATATTAGCATCATGATGACAATGAAAAATGTTGCTTACTGTACAAGAGAGGGAAAGAGAGTGGGAAGGAGGAGAAGCAAAAGAAGAAGAGAACATAACAGTTTGCTAAAAGTTGGGTAGGAAGATTTCTAAGCATAATTTACTTAGAGTTAAGTGTGCCTGTGGTCGGTGAGTTTACCCATACCCTTCACCATGTTTTCTGCTTCCTGGCTATTCTTCTATGTGCCCCAGGCAACCTCATTAACTTACCCATTTTCCACAGAGGCCAATTTTAACCTCTTCTATTCTCAACAGAAAGTGTCTCCTATGTCAGAGAGAATATAGAGGTCTTCAATCAAGCAAGCATTTCTTTAGCTTCATTTCCTGCCTCCTCACTCATCTATTATATTGTATCTGCAACTTACTCCCTTCTAAAGGAAACTTTTCCAAATTATATATCATTCCTTTTAACAATTACACTCTCCCTACTTCACTTTAGATCCAAAATTTTCAAAAGTATAGTTTCCAACTACTAAAGCTCCTGTATGTTTACCAGAGAGCTCTTATTACTACTATACTTGGGAGCTAAGCCTCAGAACTTATTTCAATTGATCATTGTGGCATGTGACACCGCTGACGACTTTCTTCTTCTTTTTTAAGATTTATTTACTTATCTAAAGATAAGACAGAGAGAGAGAGAGAGAGAGAGAGAGAGAGAGAGAGAGAGCGTGCGCACTCCACTCGGGAGCGCAGGCGAGAGCATGAGTGGGGGGAGGGGCAGAAGGAGAAAGAGATTATTAAGCCAACTCTCCACCAAGGGAGGATCCTAAAACAGCCATAACCCACAACCCTGAAATCATGACCTGAGTTGAAACCAAGAGTCAGAGCCTTAACTGGCTGAGCCACTCAGGCACCCCACTTTCTTCTTTCTGAAACTCTCTTGTGCCTCAGCTTCTAAAACACTCTTATCTGCAGATTCTCTTCCTAACTCTTTGATTGTTACTTAGCTACTTATTAATCTTCGTGGACTCCTTTTTAGTCTTCTTCCACTTAAATTACAGTGCTCACCAGGTATCCATTTATAGCAGTCTTATAATCTTCCCTTTTTAATTTTCCCCATTCATACTGTTATAAGTGCTACTTACATCCTGACGATGTCCAAGTTCATCTCTCTAGTCATGACTTCTTAGGTAGCTTTAGATCTATATTTTCCAGCCTCCATTAGGAGATTTCATGTTTATAGAAAAGTCAACATCCCAAACTGAGCTCACTGTCTGTCCATCACCCCACCTCCAACTTGGTTGCTTTCTTTGTGTCCTCCATATCAATAAATGGTACCATCAGAAATTTGGGATTTACCAAGTCCTTTTGCTTCTATCTTGTAAGTGCCCCAGGTTTATATCTTCTCTTTTATGTCCCTGCCTCAATTCATCAATTCTTCCTTTATTTTTGCAATGAGTTTCACCTTATCTCCCAACTTTAGGTCTTGTTTACCTCTCCATATTTCAGAAGCATCTTCTGAAATGTGAATCTATTCATACAATACTCCTATCCTTTCATGGGTCCCTACAGTCTTTGAAACAAAATTTAAATTCTTTAGCAAGCTGCAAAAAATGGTCTTTATAAGTTGAACACCACCTATGATCTCAATACCAGCTCTTATCATCTTCTTACTCCCACTCCCAACTCCAGCCATTTAAAGTTACTGGCTAATCCCTAACCCCGTTTATCTCTCCTGTGTTTTTTTCTCCTATGTGCCATTATTTCTGCTTGGAATATCTATCCATAGTCCTCTAATCCCATCTTCAACTAGTAATTTCTGTGTAATATCTCAGTAGTCTGTATTCCCAATATGGCCTGTGTATTTTCTCCTTCAAAGCATTTCTAATCCTGCATTATGATTCTTTCTACCTTGGTTAAACAGTGAATGCCTTGAATTTGAAGCCTATGATTCCATGTTCTGTTTCTCCACATTTATGGTACAGTGTCTAGTGAATAATAACAAATTGCTTCTATTGGAACAAATAGGTCACCCAATATTTGTGGCACTAACCAGGAGTCAAACATCCAACCAACTTTTATGTATAGAGCAAAAATCACATGGGGAGATCTACTATAACTGTCTACACGCAGTTTATAAACTAGGAAGAAAGAATGAATATGTAACTTATACAGCAATTTGAAGGGGGGAAATACCAAATGAACCCATGGGAGGTACAGACCACTAGGTAAACAACTGGCTGCTCACAAATAAAATTTTAGAGAAAAGATAAGATTTGTGCTAAGTATAAGTACAGTAATAGTCTACAGAAAAATTAAGAACAGTGAACACCTAGATATTAAGCCTCAATGAGGTCAGGAGGCAAATCAATCTTATTCATTGCTCTGCCTCTAAGGTCTAACAACATGGCAGGATCATAGTAGCTGCTAAATAAGCATTTGTGTTGAATTGAATTTTAAACTGTGCATCTGGTGATGCAAGAAAACATCTGTTTTAAAAAAAAGCAGCACTTTTCTTCTTTCGCCATTCCATAAAAAGGTAATTTGTGTGTGTGTTTACTAGAACTATTTCCTCAAAAGTGAAATATTGCTTCACTCTTTGGTTGGCAAATGTGTTGTTTCAAGATGGATAAGAATCTGCTTTAAATGAAGAGAAAGCTATTTCGGTCCATAATTCTCAGAGCCAATTTTGGATCTTAAAATGCACTTTTCATCAAAGAGTCTTAACAAAAAGATTCCTGCCAATGTAACCAAGACATCTAAAAATACTTCATTCTAAAGCCAGGCTTTCTGCTCAGGAGCATTCTAATTGAAATCACATTCTTCCAAAGATCTAGCATTGGGCCAAGAGTCACCTGAGCAAGCTACCATCCTCACCTTCATGAGTAAGAACTCAAAACGGCATAATATTTAGGAATTCTGTATTTTCCTTACATTTATGCTGGATTTCCAAGTTTTCCTGGAGCTTCTTTGTACTCAACAGAGCTATTATAATAAAGCAAACCAGCAACACATATAACTTTGAGTTGGAAGTCAATTTAACATGTCCCCTCTCATTTCAAACATTAAAAAAACCTGAGACCTGGTAATATAAATTATTGACCCAAGTACATTTAGGGCAGCAGCTGGAATGGAAAGAGTCTCTTGTGTTATAGCCTGTTATTCAGTCTTCCACATAAGCTCTGTTAACGGAACATCAATACTTTCACATATATTGTTTTATTAATTCTGATAGTCACCTGAGATAGGTAAAATGGGACTATTCCTTCCCTTTAACAGGTGAAGAAATTGAGCCGCACCTGTCTGTGAATTTCCTTAGGATGACTGAGCAGCAGAAGCAGAGCTAGTATTCAAGACTCTTGACTTGGTTCAGATATTTCTATCATTGTAATTTACCAGGAGCGTCAAATTGACAGGGTTCTTCAGTACAAATGAATCATTGACAATCTAAATGGTCTGTTATTTACCATCCCTCAAGGGAAGATTTGCTATAGTAAAAGAAAGTTACAATTACCAGAGGTTGCATTTCACAAAAGATAATGAGGCAAAAACATATATGTTGATTAATTTTGAGGTTTAACTTAAATAATCAATCATTCTTTCAGAATTAAAAATAATCAAAAGATACAAATACTTTCAGACTTGTGTACAGGGGCAGTATGCCATGAACATCTTATTTTTTTTTACACGCTAGTGATGAAATTTCCCATCTGTTGCTTCAAATCAAATAAGCATATTTAAAAATAACATACATTATTGTTAGCTGAAATAAGTGTTAATTTTTCAACAAGTAAAGAATGTGTCCGGACAAGTCCACATATGTTAACAGCAGGCTAAGAAAGGAATCTGACATGGGATTTTTAGCACTTGGTTCTAATCATTAATGCTACAGTACTGGCCTATTTACAATCTGACATTTGTTTTTGCACTTTCAACATCCCATGATTTTTCAGCAACAGTAAATAGCTTCAAGAGATGACACCTCGCCTTAGCTGAGTCTATATTTTGACTAGCAGGTCTTGGCATTGTGTCCAGCTCAGATGCCTCTCCAAAATGCTGCATGCAGGTAAAAGGTGAGGAAAACTTAAGAAAACAAAAAACAAACAAACAAAAAAAAACACTACTCTAAACAATTGGGGGATATAATCTATCTAAAGTTCATAGCTGACCTACCACAGACACTTCTAATCTTCTTATCATTGTCTGTTTGGATTCTAGTTCCTAATTTTTCCATAGAATACCATTTTGTGATGTTGCTATGTAAAAAACAACACAAATAAGTCAAAATGCAAAAGAAAGGAGTCTAATTTAACCACACAGGACACAAAGAACCATACCTGATCTCTATATCACTTTGTTTCTAGCGATACAATTTAGATTCAAGTGTTTGAGACTTGAGAGGTACCCACATTAGGACATTTTAATATGGTTATGGTAAAACTCAAAATTTAAACTGATGAAAGACCTTCATAATCCCACAAAAGTAAATATTTGCATAGCTGAGAAATTAACAGTTTTCCAAGGAAGATGTATTCTCTAGACAACAGAGGATTTTCATAATGTGTGGGAAATCTGTGGTTCTGGATCACTCAATATTGTCTCAGTCTGTGTTTGTATCTTATACAACAAAAACGTCGCCAATAATTAAAATAGAAAAGGATACATGGCATTAAAACATGTATGCTGAAACTGTTGAATATTCCCAGGAGTAGTCATGAGATGTTTTATAATCTTGTGATACCTCAGGATTATCACCTGTCTTTGGAGAGTTTACAGGGATAAGGCTGGTTATTAGAGCCTGCTCTCTATTTGAATTCTGGGAATATGGAAATTTGCATAATGTTGAGAGCATATCCACTACCTGGAGTACTTTGGCTCTCTTGAGTTAATTAATAAGTGTCCTAATTTTCAAGTCCTGATGTCTGGCTTAGAAGTGTTTTTGAATAAAACTTTACACACCTCACCCTCTTCTTTAAATAGTATATTTCATTTCTAGGAAGAACCATGCCACAACACGATTTGAAATGTACTGTGTGTTTTCAGGATTGAAAGTAACACTTGCATCTTACATTCAAATGTGACCTTTATACAGAAACTTTTCCAAAGGAGAAAACTTCAAAAACACAGTAGAAAAACCACTGGAGAAACAAGTGAGCAGCCCAAGTAATCAGGGGTATCTGGGACACTTCGCATTGTTTTGTATGTCTGCAGTGCCCCAATATGGGCAGCAGGGGGCGCTCCTGCATGAAGCAAACCCCCCACAAGTGTCCCTGGGTCGAGAACACAGAGGCTTTTTCTCTTAGCATTTGCCCCAAGTCCAACCAGGTATTCAATGTGTACTGTTGTCCATAAACTGTACAAGCTTAAGACATACGGTGAATAACGTTGCAGAAGTGACTTGCTAGGGCTTATGGGTCTGAGCCTGCCTTTAGAAAACAGTGACCAATTTTTGTTATTTATTTTGGTGGGCAAGCAGACTTATGAGCTGGTGAACAATTGTGGGAGGAGGTGATTGCCATCAGCTGTAAAGAGGCCATCTCTGAAAGCAACAAGTGGACATCAGTATCCCAGGGTCATTTATTCAGCCTCTTTGTAACAGTTTAGTTTGTAGGTTATATTCCCCATGAAATATCAAATCAAAACCCTTCCCTCTTTTCCTGATCCAAACTCAGAAAACCCTGGATGAATCTGGTTTCCCACTACACCTCAGGAAAAGTGGCTTCTGCAGGGGATCTTCTGCATGTGGCAGTGTTTTGCACATGAATTATGTGGCATTTTACTTGCTCTGTACCAATTCCCAAGTATCCAAACCAGGTTGGAAAAATTGTGAGGAACCAAAAAAGCAAATGCTTTGAAACCTCCAACACTGTGGGCTCCAAAGCAAAATGCCCAGCCTTCACCCCCCACTTCATATACATACTCATGCATACACCACCCCCACCGACTGGCTCCTTCCTACTTCCTGTCCCCAAATGAAGGTCTGCAGAGACACAACCATAAACCTCAGTACTCACCATATTGACTTCAGAAACCATATCAATGCTGGCGATGTCAATGTTCATTCCCACGGCCACAGGGGGACCTGCGAACCAAGATACCCAGCCACGTGACTTCTCAGAACTTCATTCATTCTCAACAAGAGTTGTAACTGGGCATGGGACATTCAGCCCCAAATCCCTCATATTCTTCACTTCCCTGCTCTTTTTAAAAAAGAGTGCCAGGCACTCCTCTAGGAAATGCTCTATGGAACATGTACACACGTGCCCTCGTAGAAGAGGGATTCCAATTCTATCTACATATGTCGATGTCTCAGTATGAGAACACACACAACTCTCAGAAGCACAATGAACCCGTCTAGCCTGAGGCAATTTTATATATTGCACTAAAACCCCCTCCTCCTCATTCTTTCCCACCCCCCTTCAGTGCGCAGGTTTTAACTCTTTGAGCTTCGTAAGTCTAAAGCAAAATTAAATGAGCATATCAGTGTATCTAAGGCTGCAGCAAGAGGTCCCTAGACCTTCTCCTACTTACCCTCTCTACCTCTTAGTCCTCTCCAACCCCTTCCCTCCCACCTCCCCAAACAGTGGGGCTTCCAGAACTGGATAATATCCAGACACCAGCCGCTTTAAACCATTGCCAGAACTCTTCCAAAGTAGGCGGGCACAGGGGATTAATGTCACTTTTCAACCAATTGCCTGCACATTTTGTTCTCGAAAATGTTCACGATGGCCTCCAATAAGCCAGGTTCTCTGGGCACACCATTAACTAAACTTAAGAGGTTTGTATCTCAATGAAGCAAAAACAGTGAAGCAAAGGATTCCAGCAGTGAAGCTCACGAACAGCAGTCATCTATGCACTCTAACAGGGTCTCACTGAAAGACCATCTAAGTGCTGAATAGTAGCAAATCGGCATAAGTTTGGATCACTTTCTCAATATGGTAATGCAGAGAGAGATACATTCGATATACCACATGCAGCCAACAATGAGGGGAGGGAAGACACAGCGCACACAAAGCTCAAAAGACAGCTTAGGCTATAGCTGGGCTGTTTCTTATTTCCAAGGCAACCCCATTACCTCCAAAATCTGGTCTCAGACGAATGTCATAGCCTTTCAGGAGTCTATCCACTGTCTCTTTAACCAGCGACATATTACTAGGGTCATTGACACTAAAGAAAGAAAAGACAATAAACAGGCATCAATAAGGCAGCAGGCACGGCGTCTTCAGCATCTATCTGATTCTGACTACAGATCCCTGCTCACAGAGGTATGCAGACAGAGCCCTTCAAAGTGAAATGAAAAAGAGAAATGCTGGGCACACTTACCTCTGCGCACAGACAGCGGCGATTATTAAGGGGAATGACCAAATCCCAAAGTAGCCCTTTTTCCGGACTCTCCACATCCCTTTAGTTTTTGATGGGATTGAGGGTTTCACTGAAGAGAGGAGATCCAACTTAGTCTGCCCAGTGCAGTAATTCTAATGTGAGGCGCATGCGCACGGTGTACCAAAACATCAAAGGGGCAGCGGCGGCTGCCTGGGACCGAGCAGATTTTCTTGCTAAGAAAAAAAAAAAAAAAAAAAAAAAATTAAAGGGGAAAAAGGAAAAGCATATATATGTATCATATACACATATTTCAATAATAATAAGGAAAGGCACCCCGCGGGGGGACCCAGAGTCAAGTCTTTGTTTTCCTTTCGTTAAGACAAAAACAACTAGAGCGCCTGGTAAGTTTTGGTAGTTGCAGGAGGCAGTTTTGCACCTCGAGGGCTGTGGGGTTTTGGGGCGTGTGTGTGTGTGTTTCCTCTTAAATATGCAAACCCAGATAAGGAATTTAAAAGATAGCAGGTGTGGAGTGCAAGTGGAAGATGGGTGCCCGGGAGCCCACTTCTGGTATCAGCAAGCCTACGACGAGAGGAGTTTGAACTTTATTTCCTGGCGAACAGCATTCCCTGCGTGGGGCGAGATGTGTGCTGAGGGTGGGGGTTGTGCGGTGGAGGGTGGGGGGCGGGGGGAGGGGACGGGGGGGCAGTAGTCCAAGGGGGAGGGGGGAAAGACACCAATGGGAGAAGTGCTGAGCAATCCGTCGGATTTGGGGCGGGGGGGGGGGCGGGTAGGGGAGTAGAGAATAAGGAAGAAAATGAAAAATTAAAAAAAAAAAAAAGAAAGAAAAAGGAAGAATAAAACGATGCCTGGTCTGCTCGAGGAGTAAAGGAGCGAGCTGTTCTTCACTACTCACGAGCGATTTCCTTCTCCTCCTCCTCACCCCTTGCCCCCTACTCCCAGAGAAGCAAACCTCGGGGTCTCGGTTTCTCGCCGTGTGACGTGCCTGACCCGCTAGTCCGGATTATTTATAGAAGGAGGAAGGGGGGGCGAGGGAAGCAGAAGGCAACGCCGTCGCTCCAGGTTTCGGTCTGACTCTGCGTTGGGAAGTCATTGTTGGGGAGGGTGGGGTTTGGGTGAGGGGGTGATGGGGCCCGGGGCGCGGGGGGCGCGGGCGGCTAGCGCGGGCCGGGGCGCGGGGCGAGGGCGCGGGGCGAGGGGGCGGGGGCCGGCCGGCGGCGCGGGGAGGGCAGGTGGCCGCCCCCCTCCGCCCCCCGCCCCCGCCCCTGGGGCCCGCGCACAGGCGCGCGCACGTGCAGCCGCTCGCCCCGCCCGCCGCGCGCCCCTCCTTACCTCGCGGGCCCTGGCCGGGCCGGGGACACCTGGCCGTGGGGGCTGTGTGCGCCCCGGGGAGGGAGAAGCCGCGGCGCGCCCTGCGAGGCGGCCAAGTGAGGGAGGGGCCGGGGGCGCTGGGGGCCCGGCGTCCTGCCGCCGTCCCCGCTGCGCCGCGTCCTCGCCGCGCTCCGCTCGCAGACCCCAAGGCCGCCTCCTCCCTCCCGCCCGAGGCTTCCCCGGCTCCCCGCCGCGCCCGGGGCCCGGAGGAGCAGCGAGCGAGCTCGGCGGTGGGAGAGGGAGGGAGACGGTCAGTCCAGCGCCGAAATGCTTCCTCGGCTCGAGGGAGAGAGCGGCGCCGGGGCTGGGGCCGGGGGCCGGGGGCCGGGGGCCGGGGGCCGGGGGCCGGGCCGTGTGAGCGAGCCCGAGGCCGGGACGAGCGCCTCTCGCGTGCTCCCGCTCCCCTGCCACGCCGAGGAGGAGGGCGGGGATGCCGGGCAGGTGCGCCCGCCGCCCCTTCCCCCACCGCTCGGCGAAGAACCTGCGTTCTGGACCGAGCGGTTTTCCCTGACTCCCGCTGCAGATCATCGCTAAGCAGTAACCGAGCGCCTACTGCCTGCCAGACGCGCTTTATTAATTAATTCTTGCAACAGTCCTAGGATTTAGCCACCATCTAAATTCCTCACGTGGATTTAGAAACTGGCGCGCTGAAGCCCGGGAACCTGCCCAAGGTCACCCAGGAGGCCAGAGGCGGAACCCGTCCTGGATGGACTCCAAAGCCCGGGTCCCTAACCACTGCACGACACAGCCTCGGCCCCCCGGTCCGCGACCTTGCGGGCTGCCGGCCCTCGGCTGCAGCAGAGCTCCCGGACCCGCGGAGTCCCCGGCGGCTGCGGGAGGAGCGGGAGCGCTGGGTCCTGGGTGGGCACCTCGAGTCCGAAGGAAGGAGGCAGCAGCGGCCGTGGGCTGGGGCGCTCCGCTCCGCTCCCCGCAGCCGGGACGCCGTAGGGCCCTGGTCCCCGCCAGGCTCCTGACCCCTTTACCTCTTGACAGCTCCCTACCCCCGCCGCCCCCTCGCTGCCTAGGTCAGAGGGTCCTTCCGGGGGGCTTGGGGGGACGAGGGTGCAGAGAGGGCTTGGAGGCGGTGTCCGACAGCTCCCTAGGAGGGAACGGCGAGCAGGAAGGTAGAGCCCTGTGCCTTCACTGAGGCCGCTGCTGAATCCGAGACAGGTAAACCAGCGCCATAATCTATGCAGTCCCACCGCTTGGCGTTCTACGGGTTCCAGGCACCTAGAAGTCCGGTGCGAGAGACAGAAAGACGGACAAACGGGGTTGGGGGGGGGGAGCAGAGAAGAGGGGGATGAAATCTGTAGCTCTCCCATCTGTAATTATTCGGGTTGAGAATCACAAGGACAAAATATAGACCTATGGCAGAGGGCAACTGCCAGTTTTCCTCTCTTTTTTATACTTCTATACAATGGGAATCTTTTACACAAGCTAATATATTGAAGGGAAAGCGAAGTTTCGATGACTAGGATTATATACAGAGGATTCCCAAATCAGTTTGAACCCCAGGTAACTAACTGGTGAAAACCTAAGAAACTTCATTTTCCTTGAAAACACCCCAGAACAGGATTTTCCTTCTGACCATTAGTTATCCATGTTGCACTTTATGCGCTGCTAGCCTCTCCAACTTAGACTCCCTTCAGTTTGGGTTGAAAGAAAAGAAAAATCAGTAAACAGAACAATGCCAGAGATACCTTCATCCAGCAGTAATAAAAATAGCCCAGTTTAACAATAGTACAGCTAAACAAGTACTTGTAGAAACCTTATGTTATACAGAAAATTAAGGCAGAGGGGGGCAAAGAGTGAAAATAAAAGTCACTTTCATCTCAGCAAGTAAAACAATAGCACAGTGTAAACTGAGAGCTTCAAAGGAACTGGAGGCAGAAGTTTGGGTTCAAATCCCAGTTTGTTTACTTAGTATCTTTGTGACTTGGATAGGTCAGTTAACCTGTCTAAGCCACAGTTTACTCTTCTGTAAAAATGAGAATGATAACTGTACCTTTTCCATTTGATTATAGAGTGATGTAGATATATGTGTGGCATTTGGCATGAAATTAACAAATACTAACGACTTTTAATGAATAAAGCACAATTAAATGGGCAGGAAAACAAGATTTAATAGCATTAATGTATAAAGACTGAGTGGACATAAATTTAATGCACTTACTATAGCTTGAGAAGAGAGGAGCTGACATTTCAAGGGAATTAAGATAAGGTTAAGAAGGCAAGGTATTAAAAGCAATCAAAAAGAGAAAAGAGAAAAGAATATTTTCTTTATATGGTAACATCCCAGGGATATCTCTTACCAGTAGATATGAGCAACATAATCATAGAGATATTCCTACTAGTTATAAAACCTGAGATCAACTTATATCTAAAGTGGTTCTTTATTGTACAGCAGAATCAACACTAGAACTTCTCTCTGGAAGACTGATAATGCTGCCTAGAAATGTGAAAATTGGAACAGTAATGTGCAAGGGAAGGCACTGCTGGAATCTGGAGATGTGTCAGTTACTGGAGAGCATCCTCCATGATCCCAGATGCAGAATAAAAAAGGCAAAAATGCAAGTACTATTAAGAGATCATGATTCAAAGTCATCTCTGAGTATGAAGTACATAAATGCCAGATAAAACCAGTCTCCAGCCATCTGCTCTTCCTTAGTCTTTACTATAATATTCATTCATTTATTTAGTAAATATGTATCGGGTACCTACTCTATGTCAAACATTACTTGACCCAACAAGTAATGAAGATGTATTGAAAAAGGCAAACATGGTTTTTATCCTCTTGGAGCTTACATTCCAGTGTGGGTAGAGCCATTATAGAAGTTATAACTGGTGTAGCATGTATTATAAAGTGGGAAAGATAGGATATTATGGAAACCATAATTGGTGCAAATAAATCAAGTTGAGGTTTTGGATAAAATTTACTGTATAAATTAATGCTTCAATTGAAATTTGAAAGGTGGTCTAGCCTGATGAAGAGTTGAGGGAAGAATGTTCTAGGAAGAAGTAATAGTATGTGTAAATATCCTGGGTCAAGAGAGGATGGCATAAAAAAAGAATGAAGGAAAAACTGTAAGACTAGAAGAGAAAGGTAAGAGTGGTCCCAAGAGTGATGCAGTTGGAAAGCTGTGCAGTAGCAATTTGGGATCATTGATCTGTTGAGGAAGAGGAGTGACAAGATGAGTTTTAATGACACTGGAGGAAGATGGTAGTAGCTGTAGGGAGATCTGTTTTTTCAGGGATCCAGATGAGAGTTGATATTGACCTGAATTAGGATAGTGACAGTGAAGATGGAAAGAAATGACGGGAGTTATGTGATAGAACTGACTGACCTTTATGACAGGTAGAATATGGGGAATGAGAGAGAGATATCCAAAGATAACTCATACATTTCTTGTTTGAGCAACTCATTAGTGGTGGTAGAAGAAACTTGCTGGACATAATACACTCAGTTTGGGTCATGATTAGTTTAAGGTAACTTCTAGCCATCTAAACTACACCAGATGTTTTGATACATGCACTTCTGAGCTTGTAGCTTGTAGCTTCCAGCTGAAGCTCAGAAGTGAGGGGTGAAATACAAAATTTCCATGTTCCATTCTAAAACATTTATTTCCCTTTTCTGCTTTGATTTGTCTCTTTAGAATATATTACTATCATATTATATTTTACTCACTTCCATCTGCATTGAATAAAAGTTTAAAAAAATAAAGATTTTTTTTATCTGCTTTACTTAACCACTGTATTCCAGTGCCCAGTGCCCATAGCAGACACTTAATACATATGTTTTAATGAATGGGTGTATGTGTGAAAATTCTGAGGGTGTAAACGACTTGATCATAGGAGCATATGAGACTTTTCTCAAGAGGATGAACAAAATGAGAAGACTAGAGGATATAGAAGAGAATCTTCTGGTAAAGGACAATTACAGCCATCAGAAGAATCAAATTAGGACTGGCCCAAAAGGTAAGAGGAAAACTAGTGTGGTAATAAAAGCCAAGGAAAGAAGGGATTCTGCTAAAGAAGGACTGTTCAACTGTATTACATTCTTTAAAAGCTTATTAATTTTGGAATGGATGTTATATGCTTATAGTATAAAATTCAAAAGGTAATTCACTCTGTCCCTCTGTGACCCTGATTCCCTCCCTAGAAACTAACACAATTCAGTTGGTAGGGGGTAATGTGGTATTCTATGTCATAGCCTTTTATCTGATGAAGAACAAGTATGGAATGTGCCCACAGGTACCAGGTCACTTTCACTGACCTGCTGCTGGTAGCAAAGCATCAGCAATGATGCTTTTGGGGAAAGTCTTATGGAACATAGGTTACCTGTTTTGTCAAATCATTTAAATATTTCTGTTATTTTTTAAATGAATAATGGATCTCTTAGCTTTAAATATTGATTGGGGTCTTTTAAAATAATATTTAGAAGTTTCAGTAATACTGAAGAGTATGGAGAAAAGTCCAAACTATGTAGAAAGAAAATATACGTTTATTACTTTCAGTATATACAACAGCACAAATTTATCCAATTACTAATAACATATTATTAGTATGGCTAATGCCTTCCTGATCCTCTTATAGTATACAAATAAGAACCACTTTAAAATAACCTGTCTATATATCTTATACATTAATGCACCTTTATTTTTATATGCTAAAAGATCCTAGAGTAATTTAAATTTTATCAAATATTTTTCTTTATGCTAGTCAAAAATACCCTGTATTTATTTATTTATCTGGCAAACCTTGATTTCACAGATACTGGAAAATAAAATTTCTCCTGAATTACTATAAATTTCAAATTATAGGCTTATGGCTTAGTTTTGTCTTATTCTGCAGAATTAGAAATGTGAATTCTGTGTTCACTGAGTCCTGCCTCTTTCTCCTTCAACCATTTAACACTAACATTAAACCTGGATTTCTATATAATTCTTGGCCATAGTAAGCCTAATGATATAAAAATCCATTTAAATTATTTAACTAAAAATTAACATGTAATAATAATAATAATAATAATAAATCAGATACTATTTTAAATGCTCTCCAGGTGATAACATTTAATCTTTATAATATGCCTATGAAATGTTATTATTATAATCTTTTCATATATGAGGAAATAGCAGAAATTAAGTGGCTATAAAATTATACAGATTATAAGAAAATACTGAAGGACTCAAGCCCTTCCTGATAATGATGTGACTTATAAATAAAACTTCTGTGGATTTGTCTACTTTACAATTAGTTCTCAGCTTGTCTCATCTAGTGAGTTAATACGGCAAAAATAAAATCTCAGCCCAAAGGATCTATGCATCTAATGGAGATTTAATTTAACAATCGAATGACCAAGAGGAGATATTGAAAGTTTGAGTTACTGGATACTTTTTGAAAGTCCTTTTACCTTTTATATTCTTTAGTCCTTTATACCTTTTAGCACCACTTCAAATTAATCGATCTTCGAGAGTACAAAAAAAGTGTGCCTTAAAGTACAAAATGAAATTACTGATGCTCCAAATGGAGGTAAAATTGTTAGATGAGGAAATTACTTAACTCTGATGCCACACAAGGAGACAATTATATTCACAGTCTCAGTAGTAACAAAACACCACATCCCTTATCTTTTTACCAACTACTTCTCAAAATCTGAAGGAGGAGAAAAGGTATGCCTCATCAATATAAGTAAAGGAGCAAAACTGATGTGTAAGCAATGACACTGCAGATCCCAGTGAATAACTTTTCAAACCTCTCTCAAGTTGATTGGTTACTTAGGGATGACTTTGGAGAAATGGTCAAAGGTGGGTAATCCAGTGTATAAAATGAAGCTTTCCAGAATGTGGGTCATATACTCTGAAGCCTCTGCTAATGCTCCTCCACCAGGACCATTTATCCAGTAAATGGCTGAATTAGAGAACCTAGTGTTTACAGCCTTCTTGGGGCCTATAAAAAATGTTGGAATCTTGAAAAATAATTACATATTGGTTCCAAATTAGAAAAGCAAACTACAATTCTGAAATTGATTATTGTTTAATTAAATGTCTATAAAATGCAATATATTGTCTTTAAATATCAAATGTAAATTTCATATGGGAAATGTATGTTTTAATATGGTTTATATTATATGTCAAGGGGCCTCCAAAAGTTGGAGTACTTGGGCATATTAAAAAGTTCCATCTGTCACCAGCCTCAGGCAGGGTTAGTCTCTCTCTACTTCTATGCATCTAAAGCCAATTGTAGTCTTGCTTTTTTTGTTTTGTTTTGTTTTTCTTTAAATTCCCTCTGAAAACATCTCCGTTTGCTAGTTCTACAAGGGACTTGTATTCTTATTTTATTGTTCTCCATGCTCACTGCATTCACCTAACTTGTATGAGACTCTCAGTAATTAATAAATTATAAATCCAATTATTATTCATGGAAAAGACTTATTAGTATTGCTTGTTTACTAGCTTGCTTATTCTACGATGAACACCAACAATTACTCAATTCTGTGAAGCATATTATTCAGTGCTCTTGGGGTTGAACGGAACAGAAACCAAACTCAAACTAGCTAAAGTAAGTGAATATTAAGTCATGTAACTGAATAAGTCAAGGGTGTTCAACTCTGATTCAGAAGGCTTAAAGTATCTCATTTCATAGTCCTGTTTGATGAAAGTTGGCTTCAGTCTCAGGCTGTCTTCCAAAGATAACCATCAACTACTCTAGTTTAGCAACACTGAGAAGATTAGGAATTTTGTAACTACCAAACTACATGATAGGACACTCTGTGGGGCTTGGATCCCACTCCTATTTCCAACTTATCACTTGCTCTGATTGTTAGGCTCACTCCTGGCCCTGAAGCTTGGATAAATCATATCCAAACTATGTGGATGATAAGTGGTTAAGGAACAATGACCCAAAGTCAGATTATTAATGTGCTATTTTCAGAAAGAGGAGGAATGGGTGCTGAACAGATAAAGTCACAGATGTCTACAATAGGTAGAATAGGTGTTATTACTAACCAAAGGTGGGTTTTCTTGTAGATTTTTTTTTATTGGAGTTCGATTTTCGATTTGCCAACATATAGTATAACACCCAGTGCTCATCCCGTCAACCATATGTTTTTGATACAGAAATTATAACATGAGGACTTGAGTATGACTGGAAGAAGAACCCAAATTGACCTATCTGTCTTACACGAATGTCCCTGAAACTGACCAATAAGGATGAATGAATGCATCAGTGTAGGATATCTGAGCTCTCAGATTCATGTCAAGGGTGAAGGATTGCTACTTACATTTTAGCAGCTCACATAGTCATGTGTGAATCACTCTGAAAACTGTTTAAAAAAGAATCAAGCTCTAAGTAATAAACTTAAGTAAATATGTACAGGAGCTGATATAAAAATTTAATAAGATTATGAACAAGAATGACTAAAACTAAAAGATCCCCAATAAATGAATATTTGAGTAACTGAAACCTATTAGGACAAATATTGCAGTATTAATGTCAAATGATTGTATTAGCCCCCACTTATACATATAAAACCTTTTAAATATATATTGAGTGAATGAATTCCACATTTTTGCTGTCTAAGCACTTAAATAGAAGACCTCCTATATTAATAATCATAGAATAGTTTAATTACTGTTAAAATGCAGTTTTTCTTAATAATAAAAATATACCTTTATCTGGTATTTAACTATGACGCATAAGTCATCATGGATACCAAATGACCTTCCTGATACTTACATTCTCACCTCTCTACACCTCATTAATTTTCACAAAATACTATGAAGTAATTTCTAATATTATCTTCATTTCACAATATTATAGAAGTGTCAAAGTTTTTGCGTTAAGAAAGTTTCTCCGCAGAAAAGAAGGAATGGAGAACTAGTCAGTCTGTCAGAGTGAAGATTTTCTTTAATTGGAAACATTAAGAGCAGGTGATAACAACCACTGTTTTCTTCCATGCTTCTTTTTTTTTTTTAAAAAAAGATTTTATTTATTTATGATAAAGAGAGAGAGTACAAGCATAAGGGGGGAGGAGCAAAGGAAGAAGGAGAAGCAGGCTCCCCTCTGAGCAAGGAGCCCAATTTGGGGCTCAATCCCAGGACCCTCACACCGTGACCTGAGTTGAAGGCAGAGACTTAACCGACTGAGCTATCCAGGTGCCCTATTTCCATGTTTTAACATAATTCTCTCGTATTAGAAACTGCATAAAGACATGTTTTGTTCCTAGTTCCTGAGAAAATGAATTTGCTTTTGGCTTCGAATAAATTACAAAGAGCTGTGAAGGAAGTGTTCCTACTGAGGGATGTGATATATGGTGGCCTAGAGCACAACAATTGCTCTATAAAATAAAGACAGTTCCTTTCAGGCTAGAAAGCCAAATAGCCAATATCTACCAATGTGATTGTTTAACTGTAATTTATCTTTTTAAAAAAGTTTCCAGTTTCCTTGAGATATAATTGACATTTGGTACTGTATAGGTTTGAGGTGCATAGCTTAATGATCTGACTTACATATATTATGAAATGATTAACACAGTAACTTTAGTAACATCCATTATCTCATACAAATACAAAAAAAATAAAAAAAAGTTTTTTCTTGTGATGAGAACTCCTAGCATTTGCTTTCTTAATAATTTTCAAGTATGCCATACAGCAGTGTTAACCAGAGCCATCATGTTGTACATTACATCTCTAGTACTTCATCTTACAACTAGATGTTTGTACCTTTTGACTACCTTCTTCAAATTCTCCATGCCCCCAACCCTCCACCTCTGGTAACCACAACTCTGACATCTTTTTTCTATGAGTTTGTTTGCTTATTTATTTATTTTTTTTAAATTCCATATATAAATGAAATCATGCAGCATTTGTCTTTATCTGAATTATTCACTTAGCATTGAAGTCCCTCAGTTTCCATCATGTTGTCACAAAAGGTAGGATTTTCTTGTTTTTTATCCCATAGTGTATATATACTACAGCTCCTTTTTTTTATTCACCCATCAGTGTACATTTAGGTTGTTTCATGTCCTGGCTATTGTGAATAATGCTGTTATGAACATGGGGGTGGGGAGAGCTATTCAATGTAGTGTTATTGTTTCTTTTGCGTTTATTCCAAGAAGTAGAATGATATGATAGTTCTATTTTTAATTTTTTAAGGAAAATCCATACTATTTTACAAGGGACTGTACCAGTTTACAATCTCATCAGCAGTACACATGTTATCTTTTGTAATTTTGATGTCATTCTAACAGGTATGAGTTGGAATGACATTGTAGTTTAGATTTTCATTTTTCTAATGATTAGTGATTTCAAGCACTTTTTCATGTACCTGTTAGCGACTCATATATCTTCTTTTGAAAAATGTCTATTCAGGTCCTTTGCTCATTTTCTAAATTGGACTATTTTATTTTTTGTTAAGTAGACTTAATGAGAGTTTAGTATTAAGTGATTTAGCTGTTAGAGTCAATGATGATTCAACAAGAAGCAAGGAGTACTTTGGGAGTTTGGTATGCTTCAAACATGCACTTTATTTGGAAGTTTGCATGTAGACCCTTGATGGTTCAGGAGATGGTTTTGAGTAGTATATGGACAGATATTCATTCATTGGGGAATATAAATAATAGTGAAAGGGAATATAAGGGAAGGGAGAAGAAATGTGTGGGAAATATCAGAAAGGGAGACAGAACATAAAGACTCCTAACTCTGGGAAACGAACTAGGGGTGGTGGAAGGGGAGGAGGGCGGGGGGTGGGGGTGAATGGGTGATGGGCACTGGGGGGCACTTGACAGGATGAGCACTGGGTGTTATTTACTGGGTAAATTGAACACCAATAAAAAATAAATTTATTTAAAAAATAAATAAATAGGACTGTATTACATGTCTCAATTTCCTTTCCATCCTGATTAAGCTGCCAAGAAAGTGTCAGTTTGATGCCAGCATGCCATTAACCTTCCCTTACCAAATCTGTTCCTTCTCTACTTTAAGAGGTATAAGTTTTCAGACATAAATTATTGATCTTTCTCATTATGGTTATATTCCATTTATGGTCAATAATACTAAATTTCCACAAAAGGTAGTGATATCACCTTTCTTTAAAATACATTTATTTAAGTTAAAAGTGAGTTAATTCAAGGAAATACTGACAAAAACAGCAGAGCAGGTGCTATGTGCATTTGACAATAATAATGTAGGTGGTATGCAATGATTGTGGTATGCAAACATTTGGGAAACTCTGACTAAACTATTTGGGCAGGAACAATCTGCCAAAGTTTGGTAAGAGAAATCCTCATAGTTTAAGCTACAGTGAGGGCTTCCTAATTCTTAAGTATCTATAATTATCAGAAGTCACTAGTGTGATTGATCAGAATTCAGAAGATGTGAGGTGAATCTGAACATCATCAGACAAGGTCTTCTCTATACATAGGGTATCAACATCTAATTCAGCAATTCAATGAATATACTGAGCATCTATGCATGTGGAAGTGTGGTTGGTTCTGGGGGTAAACAAAAAGATGAATTAGACAGTGTTATTAACTGATGATTATGTGGTAGGCCACCAAGCTATCCTTAAGCAACTTACACTCCAGCATTTCCTCATAGAATCAGGCTCAAATTTATTCTCTGAATGGCTTTTCCTTGAAATCTCACCCATGTAATTCGTTTTGTTGTTCTCACACAACTATGTGATTTGGGGGGAGGAGACTGGAGGTGGGCAAGGTATAGCCTCTTCCTATCTCTTATTTGTCTCATATGTAATATAAGGCTGTCAGACTAAGTGATCTCTAAAGTTCCTTTTATATCTAAAATTTAGTGAACTAAATCAGAGGGTTGACAAACTATGGATCACTAACCAAATGTAGCCTTGCCCCCTGTTTTATTGGAATGTGGTCATGCTCATTATTTTAGATTTTATCTACCGTTGCTTTGATGCCACAACTACAGAATTGAATAGCCTAGGAGGTAGGTCTATTATCATCCTCAACATTTTTTTAAGTGAGATGAAGAAATTAAGGCAAAGTGAGGTTAAACAACTTGCCCAAGCTCACAAGGCAAGTAACGGCAGAGCTGAGATTCACATTCAGCCAGTCTGCCTCCAGAGTTGATGCTTTTATTTATTTTCATTTATTTTTTAAAAGTTGATGTTTTTAACTACAATACTAAACTTTGCTAATTTAGGAAGGTCATAATGAAAGTAAATATTAAATCTCTCTGACTCATAGTAACTACATCATATTTATTTTGTTTTTAGTAGCAAGGTTAACATTAACAGGAACACATGTGGAAGCATGAATGGAGGAGAGGAAGGAGGAGGGTGTCTGTAGGCTCAACAAAGTTGTTAGGAAATAACAAGAATAAAATAAAGCCTGCTTATTTTTTCACCATCACATGGAGTTCTAAAATGTGGTTTCACGTTCTCTTCATTTTCCCTCATGGTACAAATCACAAACACATTCACAAACAAAATTTGCAACGAAGATGGTTGACTTGGTCCTTAACACACCAGCTCACATGTCTGTGGAGCAGAACTAATCATTTTAAGTTATTTCTCACTTCTCATCCCCTTCCCACTTCCTCTGAGATTGCAATTTTGTTTAGGCAACATGATGGATGACAATAACAAGGGTAGACATTTTACTTCTGACAATCCACAGCATTATACTGCATCAGCACAGTCTGTTTTATATTTTTTGTTTGTTTTAGAGCCCATTGACATAAATTCCCTTAACATACATTTGCGTATCCTTTTCCACTGAGTGAAAGACTTATTTGGATGGAACAAGTTCATATACTGATATAAGTTGAGGAAAAAGGAAATATCCCAAAGAGGGTAGGATGGAGAGGCATTTTTCAATTTATTTTCCTTAAATGAATGATAGGATTTAAATCATGAAGGAGTAGGGGTAGCTAATATGAATTTCTGTCTGTTTTATAAGGAAAGGTATTATTTTCTGGTAAATATTTTGTCCCTCACAATTTGATAGTCACATCATGTGAACTTGGCTAAAATTACCTGGTTTTGAACATTATTGCTATACTTTAATGCTATTCCTCACGTAGCTAAAATGAATAAGACATTCCTTATTCTGCCCAGGTCAGAATTTCCTTTTATGATCATTTTTAGCAGTGTCTGGGTCTGCAATAAAATTAAATCAATTTCCTTTTCTCTTTGTGTGTTTCATTTTGCCATTATTAAATGATTGCATGAGTACATAATTGTACTAGCTACTGTGCTAAGTGCTTAATATACTTTATTCAATCTTCACATTAATTCCTGAAGTTGGGTTTGCTATCTATAATTTTCAGATAAGGAAACTAAGATTGTTAAAAGTTAAGGTACTGGCCCAAAGTCATAAAACTGGTAAATAATGCATTATAGATACTAACTCAGGTCAGTCTGCCTCCAGGTGATTACCTTAAATCCTGTACAAGAACCCAAACAGGTAAAGTATAAAAATTCCCAAATAATAATGTGAATCAAGAAAAATATAGGTTTCCAAGTGGAGATCAGATAGTAATGATGAATTTGGATCGACGGGGAAAAGGTTAAGAGATTGTATCACCAGGATGCCTGGGTGGCTCAGGGGTTGAGTGTCTCCCTTTGGCTCAGGGTGTGATCCCGGTGTCTGGGGATCAAGTCCCACGTTGGGCTCCCTGCGTGGAGCCTGCTTCTCCCTCTGCCTATGTCTCTGGCTCTCTCTGTGTGTCTTTCATGAATAAATAAATAAAATCTTAAAAAAAAAAGAAATTGTATTACCAAGATCAAAAACAAGTAGGTAATACATTCACCAAGGTAGTTAGAGAAAGAAACATTTATCTTGGCCTGAAACTTGATAGAGATTACAGCTTGGGGGACAGGGGGTGGCTGAGGTTCAGAGCAGCACCTGGACTCAGAACCAACATAGAAAGAGCTACTAATTCCAAAATTTTTCATTAACAGAAAAATGACCTGATTCTGAGGCATAAATTTTCCAAGCTAAGGAAATGAAGCAACATTTATGGAACGCCTACTTTGTGTTGAATACTGTACAGACTATATATGTTGGCTTATTTATTCTTCACAAAAATACAAGAGAGACTAAAGAAGTTAATTATCTTTTCTACAATCACACAGGTAAAAGGCAGAATATGATGCAGGGTAGAATTGGAGAGCATGTTGGCATTTCATTTGTAAACTAAAAACTGTTTTTCATTATAAAGTAGTGCTGCTATAAGCTTATAGAAGAAAAAGTCCTGATAATTTAAGGATGTCCCAAAGTTGTGGGTTTTTAAATTTTTTTCAACTAAGTTTATTTTTTAAAGTTTTTATTCAAATTCCAGTTAGTTAACATGTGATGTAATATTGGCTTCAGGTGTACAATATAGTAATTCAATATTTCCATACAATACCAGTGCTCATCACAAGTGTACTCTTTAATCCCCATCACCTATTTAATCTCCCTACCAACATTCCCTCTGGTAGCCATCTGTTTCTTCTCTATAGTTAAGAGTCTGTTTCTTGGTTTGCTTCTCTCTTTCTCTCTTTTTTCCCCTTCACTTTTTTGTTTTATTAAACTCCATATAGGAGTGAAATCATATGACATTTGTCTTTCTCTGACTTACTTCACTTAGCAAAATACTCTCTAGCTCCATCCATGTTGTTGCAAGTGGCAAGATTTTATTCTTTTTTTATGGATGAGTAATGTTGGGAAACAAAAGCAAAAATAAACTGTTGAGACTGTTTCAAAATAAAAAGCTTCTGCACAGCAAAGGAAAGAATCAACAAAACTAAAAGGCAACCTATGGAATGGGAGAAGATATTTACAAATTATATATCTGATAAAGGGCTAGTATGCAATATATAAGGAACTTATAAAATTCAACACCCAAAAAACAAATAATCTGATTAAAAAATGGGCTGAAGAAATGAACAGACATTTCTCCAAAGAAAACATCCAGATGGCCAACAGACAAATGAAAATGTACTCAACATCACTGATCATCAGGGAAATACAAATCAAAACCACAATGAAATATCACTGCACACCTGTCAGAATGGCTAAAATCAAAAACACAAGAAACAAAAGGTGTTGTTGAGGATGCGGAGAAAGGGGAACTCTCTTGTACTGTTGGTGGGAATGTGAAGTTTTGTTTTTTTCTTGAAAATTGATTGAAAGAAAGCAAAGGTACAGAGTATTGTGGCTTGAAAATATCCATTACATAGTATCTACTTGCTTTGAAAGAAATATACATCTTTCTTCTCCTATATTTTAATGCTATGCATGTGGAATTCAGATATGTGAACCACTAAATCTGCCTCTGAGGCGGGAGAAGGTAGGGAAAATAAGAGAAAAACCTATAGGGTCTCTTGAGAAGTTCAAACAGAGAGACTGTTTAAAAATATAAATGTGCCTCTTTTAATTTTTAGCAGAGATTTCTATGAAGAATATAATGCACTTAGCATTTAACAATTTGTTTGTCAAAAATTTCTCACTAAGATTTGACCCATAAGGAAATGGAATCCAAAGTGAAGAGACAAGCCCTGGAAGGCATTAGAATTCTTGATGAATTTTGTAGGTAATCCATATTTATACCTTTTAAGAAAAAGTAGTAATTGTGGCATCAAATTTCCTTTGCTTAAATCTAAACTACGCTTCTAAGAACTTACACAAATCATGACTTTATCTTCCAGCCAGGCTTCTTTTCCCTTGCTTTCCTTAGGCTCTGATTTCTTTCCAAAATGGTTTACATGCGCTGTTTTTCTGCACAATTTCAAGGGGTGTAACAGGTCCGTCTCATCAGATCTTTTTGCTCTATGACCTTCCAGCACTCTGTTAGAGCCCAGAATTACTCCTGGACCCTCACCTCACACACTGGCCATGCACACCATGTAAGCTCCTGCCTCTGAGCTTTGCCCTTATGGACCTCTGCCTGGAATACTCTTCTCCCAGATTTTCACATGGCTAGCTGCATGTCCAGGTCTCATCATCTCACATATAACCTGCACAGATTGGCCATTCCTATATTTCAACAACTCCAGTTAAGTCTTTCTCTGTCATATTATAGCTTTCAATTATCTTCTCTTCTGAATTGTATTTAAAAAAAAAAAACAGTTCATTTTTTTTTACTTCTCTCATTATAAAGCAGACTTCAAGAAATTATGTCTATCTTCTTAACACAGTATCCAAAAGATCTGACATATAAGTCTAGAATAAAATTTACATTGAACAAATGACTGAATTTTGAATCTTTCCTTCTCCATGAATCTTTCGTCTTTGACTTAATATTGCAGTTTTCTTCTTCTGATCAGGTATAAGAGTTGCATATATTTTAGAATATTATGTGGGACACATTGCATATTTTAGTCCTTATAACAACTCTGGGAGGTGACCAAGAATATGCTCATGGAAACTGACAAAGCTAATAAATATCAAAACCAAAATTCAAACAAAGGTCAAATGCTTTCAAAGTGATATTCTTGTTAAACTATAACTATTTGCTATCTAATGTGAATGCCTTTTTTTCTCCTAATTGTTCGGGTTAGGACTTCTAGTACTATATTGTACAGGAGTGGTAAAAGTGGGCACTCTTATTTTGTTTCTGATCTTAAAGGAAAACTTTCAACCATTCACCGCTGAATGTGATGTGGGTTTCTCATATACGGTGGTATTAAAATGATGTCCTTGGTTGTTCAGTATCTCATTTTAGCAAATGCTGTCTCCTATGCTTTTCTACTCCAATCTTTTCCCTGCCCCAAGTCGTGGATTTTATCTCATAATCCCCTGTTACAGTTAATAGTTCCTTGAATATCTTATTATAGGTTCCTTTTGCATTCCAACAGCAAGGAGCATGGGGTAAGGCATTTGTAGACATGTTATCAATGCTTGTTGAAAAGAATAGGCCATATTTGGTAAATAAAACAAATAGGATGGAATTACTGACAATGGCTGTTAAAAACACATTGCCATGTGTATATTTTGGTGGTATGATTGATTCAATCAGATACCTTTGTTTTCTTTTACAAAGTCCCTACAAATTCACTCATTTCTTCATTTAAAAAGCAATTATCAAATACCTATAAAATGCAAGGCACCACCCTATGCACTGGTGGTATTTAGAAATGACCCATCATGCTAAAACAAATTTGAGTATATACAAACTGTATCACAGAATACATTATTTTCATAATATTCAAAAAATATGTCCTATATTCAGTAGCCTTGGGTTAGAGTAGAAAGGATGAATGAATTCACAAATAATTCTCAGAATTTGTAATTTGGACCAAGAATCAGGCTCCAAACCTTTCTCCTTTAAGTTGAGTCCTGGCTTGATCACTTCCAGACTGAAGGCAGGTATATTATTTTCTTTGGGCCTCAGTTTACTGTTTTGTCAACTGAAGATTATGGTAAAAATCTTATTTGACACACAAGTTATCAAGGGGAGCCTAAACAGATAATGCATGTGAAATACAGATCTCAGTGTTTGTCAGGTGCTACGGACTTAATAAATTGTAGCCATTATATTTTAGTTCACACACTGAACCAGAACCAGAAAAATATTATCTTTTTATTGTAATTTTCAATTTGAGGGCATTTACTTGACTCTAGCCATACCTGGCTGATTGTTAGAACTACCAGAAATAGTCATTTGATTATTCTGGGGACATGGCTGGGCATGTCCTCAGCCATGGTGGTTTAAAACTCCCCAGGTGATTCTAATGTGCAACGATGGTTACAAATCACTGACCTTAAGGCTGTTTCGGTAGGATGACAACAGCTAACTCCACTCTGTATCCTGACCTACCTCAGGTAAGAATTCAAATAAGCAATGGAATTGCCAAAGGGCAGATGAGAAAAGGTACATACTTCAGCATTACAGAACCTGCAGGATCCATATACTGTGTTCCTAAGGCCCTGTTTGCCCTACATTTTCTGTTTGGTATTAGTTTCTAACTGGCTGTGAACATTGAGTCTCACATCCCTGGAACCCTAGCTCCCACTGCCTCTTTGTAGAACCCAGTGACACTAGGAACTAAAATTACTCTTTCAAGTCATTAGTAGGAACATCTTTGCATCATAAAATGTTAGTGCATTTAGTAGTCTCCTAGCAGCCTGAAAGAACCTAGTATTTCTGAAAGTGTCTGATGGACTTGAAGGAGTATATTACAGAAAAGATTTGAGACTACAGATCATCACATTCTTTTATAAATGGCCTCCTTCTTTCAATCTCCCTAAGCCATCTCTTTGATTATGTCATTTCTCAGTGCAAAAACTTCCAATGGCTTTCCATGACTACAGAAAACTTAATTTCTTGAACATGGTTTTCAAGTTTTTTGACTATCTGGACTGACCAATATTTCTAAACATGTCAAACTTTTTTTTTTTTTTTTTTTTTGCAGAAACCCTGTGCTTTAGCCAATCTATTTGATCTATTTACTGTACCCTGAATATTCTTTGTGCTTTTTGCCCTCTTTACCAGTGTTTCTCAAACCACTTGAATATGCATACAAATCACCTGGGAATCTTGTTAAAGTACATATTTAATTTAATAGTATGTATTACTGAACACATTTAGTAGTGTTCACTATAGGGAGCACAATAAAGCTTTACATTTCTAACAAACTCCCCTGTGACACAATTGTTGTTGGTGCTAGTACCATACTTGGGTAGCAAGGATTTACACATAGGCTAATAAAATTTCAGGTAAAACAGAATGCCCTATCTTGTCCACTTTGCCTGTCTTATTTCTACTTGTCATCAATGTTTATGTGACAGACTGATTAGCTGAGATATTAATTTGCTTTCTTTCCCTCATGGTCCTTTCTCATTCTTCATCCGTTCCACAAAGATATTATGATCTTGTGTACCTCCTTGCCCTAGGAGAGATATCTGTTTCTGGGTCGAAAGAAAAGTGACTTACAAGATACATCCTACTTTGGTTTTTGTTTTCCTGAAGGCTAAGTATTTGAGAGGAATTGTGTTGACTTGCTTTGTTCTTTGAGAAGTGGCAGCAGTGAAGAGAATCCCATGTCTGGGAAGCAAATAGAGATCTGAGAAGGCCAAAATGCCTAAGGGAATGGTTGCCCACTGTATCTATGGTACAGCAACCCTCGTAATAGTGCTCCCAACCTTGCCAGAAAGGCAAACACAGGAAGTTTAGCCCAAAACTAGAGAATCTTGGTCACTGATGGAAGGAAGCTTCTTCCTCCCCATATATAAACAACCCAGAATCTCTACAAATGGTTGGAGATGAAATTAAAACAAAACAAAACAAAAACCTAATGTGATATTCCACATGTTGGGGAACTGAAAAAAGTTTAGGTTGATTTATAGAAAATAAATGGATACTTTCTTTAGGGCTGGATGTTTGAAACATGTTTCATATGTGCTAAATTCATTTCTGATCCAATCTCCTTCTCAAAGCCCGATTTGTTTTGTTTAAGGACATCATGGCTGAGACAAGAAGTCCTGACTTTGGAATTCTGATTGAATTCCTAATTTGGGTGTATGTGAGCCTGAGTTCTCATTTGTAAAAATGTGGCACATAGCACTCCATAGAATTGTTGAGAGATCTAGAAATAATAAATGCAAAGCAGGTGGTATGCAGTGTCTGATTAGTAAATATTTGCTGTTCTTAAACCTACTAACTTTACCACTACTATTATGACTGCTGTAAACACATTTGCTATAATCAAGGTAGCATTTTATTCTCACAGTTTGACATCCTCAAAATTCCTAAAGCAATGTTGTGCACATAATTTATTTGAGTATTACTCAGAATCCTGCACAGCAACCAGGCACTAAATAATAAACTTTTGATCATAATGATGCCTGTGAATTTATTACCTACTCTTGGTAGTTATTTTTCCATATATCTTAGTGCCATACCTATAGCATAAACTCTGAAGACAAATTATGTTTCATACTTCTTTGTAATCCATAAGTGATTACTGTTTTGTAAATAGTAGACACTCAGCAAATACTTGGCATCTGGTTGTTACAAAACAAAGACTAGTGATAATTTAGGAGAAGACTAGGGGACAGAAATTCAGATATAATTTGGCAATCTGGGATTACACAAAGTATTACATTTTACTCTATATTACCTTCATATTGCTTCAAGCTTAGTTGTATCCCAAAGCAGCCTATGTTTTGTTGCTTACCAAGTAGACTAAATGTTATGGTAAATGCAGCTATGGAAACCACACCAGGGACAAGCTGACCAGTAAGGAGAATCTCCTTTTATTCATTTGTTTTACGAATATTCTTGCAAAGCTTTTGAACCTGGGGTTTTAAGGAAGAAATCATTGCTGTTAATCCAATTAAATAGCTCATATTTTTAAAAGTAAAATCCTGATGTCTATGCCAGCAAGTTATAACATAAGTTCTTAGGAATCCAGTTAGTTTGGGGTTAAACTCTACCCTAGCAACAGAAACTTTACAGCTGCTATCAGAAAAACAGTAATTACTTTGGTCAACATTTTCCAAGAAATTCCAGCTGTCTTATCAAGCTTTCTTTGTCAGAAAGACTCCTTTCCTGTTAGGGGGCATGTGTTGCAGAAGAACCACAATGGTGCCAGTGAGAGTTGGGAAAAATATATGTTTAAGAAGCCATATTGTAGGTTTTGTTTTTGTATTTATTGTTTGTTTTGCTAGGATTTGAGATTCCAATAATATCTACTGTGCTTTTAAACAAATTTACACTAAATTTTAAGCACTTCAAAAAATTAGGTATCGATAGCTTTTTTCTTTGAAACTAAACTCCCTTGGAATCAATACTGACAATGGCCATCAGTGTAAATCTCCACCCCCAACATAAAAGTGAAGCTATCATTAACATGTATCATGTATGCTCTAAGACTTTATCACCTCAGTGTGACTTCCTCTGAGTAGGAGCCTTCACTCTAGATCTGCTCAAATGTCAAGAATGGTTCATTTTTTAGAGTGCCAGCTATTCAGGAAAAGTCTCATCATGCATGGAATTAGGGTCATTCAGAAAGGACTTGTAGTTCATACAATTATTCTTCATTTATTTCCCCCATTTTCTTCTGTGAGGGAAGATTTAGTGAGAAAGAAATTATAGTCAGGTGCTGAGGAAGGTATAGGTGAGGAAAGAAAAATGAAAGGTTGATGTCCATGGAACTGGTCAAAATACAATTAGAGTAAAAAATATGTATTATTAGCACTTAGCAGTGGAATGTTCCACTAGAAGACCGACACTGATTATCTTCATCCTCATTTTACCTGGATAAAATCCAAACTTGTTATGCTGACTTCCCTCCATCATTGATGCCTGACAACTTTTTCAACTTCATCTCATACCATTTCCTACTTTGGATACCATGCTTGATACACTCAGACATTTTTGATTCTCCGACTTATTAAGCTTGTTCCTAATTAGAAATTTTGCACTGGCTGTTCCTTCTGCCTTGCCATCCCTTGAGCTTTATATATGTACTCCTACTTGACATTATAATTTCAGCTTAAATGCTTCATCCTACCAGAGGTCTCCTTTGATCATCATGCATAAGGTAGCCACTCACTCACTAGCTTTCTATTTTAATTATCTGTGTGACACTTAACATTACCTTCTTTTAATTTCTTAAGCATTTTATTATCATTTTTATCCACATCAAGATAAACTCCACAGAAGCAAGTTTCTGATTTGGTTTTGTTCACTGTAATATCCTTAGGAATTACAATGATGACTAGTATATCTAAAACTCAATAAATGTTTTTGAAGGAGTGAATGAATTTCAGAAGACATTACTTTAGAGATTTTTAGTCAAAGTGATTCTTAAATTGAAATCCATAGATTATATGAATATCTTTGCATGAATAGTGTGTGGTTGTGTGTGTGTGTGTGTGTGTGTGTGTGTGTTTTTCCCTGAAGGTAGCAATGGTTTTCAGCAGACTATCAGAGGGGTCTTTGAACCACTCTCTCATATCTCAAGTTGGGTTCCCCAGGAATAGCTCTAAGAGGAGAATTCATGTGAAAGTGATGTATTAGGAAGTGTTTCCATGAAAAGCAGGTTGCCAAGTGAAGAACTGAGACTAAGAATGGAAGCAAGCCAAGCAAGTGTAAGATATCAAACCAAATTCTGCAGGAGTATAGTTGGGTCTGTTTTGTAGGAAGGTCTCCAGAAACTGAGTAAACCACACTTAGAGTGATGGATAGCAAGGGGTAAGAAGCTAGGACATTTACAACCTACATGTTAGTCATTGGCTCATAGTTTCCCAGGGATGGGGATGGAGATAGGGGTTGTAATTCTGACTCTCTCAGTTTTCAGATAAAGCTTTCTCAGGAAGCCTGAGGGAAGTCTCCCAACGAAAGGAGACAGGTTCTAGCTGTTGAAAATAAAAGCACAGTGGAATCCGATATTCATGAAAGTGGGAAAGAGATCCCAGACCATGTGAGTGGAGCACTGACAGGGTCTGCTATACTTCCTTGAAAAGAAACAAAAAGTTTAAGAATTACCAATCTAGTCTAATTTCCTTATTTTAAAATAAGAACTACCAAAGTGAGGTGGTTCTCAAATAGTTACATAATCAATTCGTGAAATGTGTTTGGATCAGACCTAAGGTCTTCTAATAACTAGCTCATTTACTATCTATTCATTTTTAAAAATTCAAATGGAAGATACTCTCTTTGAAGTTAAAGAGAACACAAAGATGAATAAATTACTGGCCCTATTCATAGTGATTATAGGAGATGAAAGATGCATATGAACAAGGACTATAAGTAATTGCATTAAAAAATAGATTTTAAAGAACAATCAGAGCAGAGAGAATAACCACTTCTAGTTTAGGGACTTAAGAAAGATTTTGTTGAAGTTGAGATATTTGACCGTGGTGTATCTCTCTTATTAAAAGAAAATATATTGATTCATTCAAAGATACTTATTTTTTAAAAGATTTTATTTATTTATTCATGAGAGACTCAGACAGAGAGGCAGAGACACAAGCAGAGGGAGGAGAAGCAGGCTCCATGCAAGGACTCCAATGTGGAACTCGATCCTGGGAATCCAAGGTCACATCCTGAGCCAAAGGCAGAGGCTCAATCGCTGAGCCACCCAGATGTCTCACATTCAAAGATATTTAAATGAGTATCTATTATATTTTAGTCATGGTAATATGCACTGGGAATAAGGTAGTGAATAAAAAGACCAAGTCCTTACTCTTATTAACTTTATATTCTATTTGAGCAAAGACCAATATTAACCAAGAAGAGTAACAAACAAAAGGAAAAATAGTGGTAAGTACTATAAAGGATAAATGAAAATAAGGGAAAGAAGAAAAGTTGGTATTTTAGATGTAGTGATTAGGGAGGGCCACTTTGATGTAATTGATACCCAAAGGAAGAAAAGTGCCAGAAACAGAGGGAAACACTTAGAAGAGAAATCCAGGCAGAATGAAGGGCTAGTGCAAAAGCCCTGAGGTATGAAACAGTATGGAATAGGTCAAGAAATTAGAGTGATTTTGAAACTTTAGGAATAAAAGGTTAACCTGGTTTAGAAAGATCAGTAGGGTCTTGCAGGCCAGAGTTAAGGAATTTGCACTTTAAATGCAATGATTAAAGATGACATTGCTTATGTTTCAAAATTTACCATGTGCACTATTATTAAAATTGGAATTTGAAATTTAAAAAACCTATTTATATATTACCCAAAAAATAAGTAGTTAGGTGTAGATCTAAGATAATTGCACAAGATCTATAGGGGAAAAACTAAAAGAACACTGTTCAAAGAAGATATAAATAAGTGCAAACACCTGGTGTGTTTATAAAATGGATAATTCAATGTCATTAAGATGTCAGTTCTTCCACTTTGATCTATAGATTCAACCTTATCCCAATCAAAATTCTAGCAAGTTATTTTATAGATATCAGCACAATGATTTTAACATTTGTATGCAGATGAGGACATAGAATAGCCAACACAATCCTAAAGAAGCAAAATAAAATTTGTTGACTTAACCACTCTACTTCAAGACTTACTATAAAGTTCCAGTAATCACAGTACCTTGCTTTGGGTAACAGAATGGATATATAGATGAATGTAACAATATAGAGAACACAAATAGACCCATACAAATTTAGTTAATTTAGTTTTAGCAAAGGTAGAAGGCAATTCAATATAGAAAGGAAAGGATAGTCTTTTAAACCAATGGTGCTGGAAATGATAGTCTGTTTATACACTGGTGTTGAAAAAAGCAATTGGAAATCCATATAAAAATATGAACTTAATCAAATATCAGACCTTACACAAAAATTAATTTAAAATTGATTATATACCTAAATATAAAATGAAAAACTATAAAAATTCTAGAAGAAAACACAGGAGAAAATCCATGTGATACTTGATTTGGTGATAATATTTTAGATACAACACCAAAAACACAATTCATGAAAGAAGAGAAAAGATGGTAAATTGGACTTTATTAAAATTAAAATCTTTCAAGCTTGAAAGATATAGACAGGCTTATAGAAACTCTTGGTTTATAATACTATTCTCCAAATAAAAGGAGCTAAGTGTCTTTGAAGAAAAAAACCTGATTCTAGGACTGGGACAAGTATATGCATGATGAACCTGGAGTGTATTGTAGTGCCAAAAAGAAAGAACTGAAAACAAAACAAAACAGACCAAAACAAAATGCCACACACAATTGTGGGAATATGCCAAAAGGTACAGAAGCCAACTGCAAGAGCTCCCAATGGTCAAAGCCATTTCTCTGATCTTGAAACCATGGGGATTGTAGGGAAATCTAGGAACAGACCACTGGGAATCTGACTGTGACAGAGAAGGGATGAGGGGCTTCCAACAATCAGCACACATGTCTTGGAAGACTGATTTCATGACTGCATTGCCTAAGTAGTAATCTCAACCAGCAGTTTTGCTCATCAGCAGAGTCATGTTTGGGGCACACTGTGATCAGGAAACTTGGTGAAATGCATATCTGCCTAATTTGCATCCTCAAATGAGGAATTTGGGGCCATAAAGCCTAGTTTGCCAACATCTAGGCAAGGAACTGAATTCCAGGGCCACCAACTATAGAGCAATTCCAGCACCATCTGACCAGAAAGATTGGTAAGATCTCCTGGAAGCAGTGTGGGGCCTAATGGTCCTTGAGCTGAGAGGTAGGCAGGCAGAGGTGATCATCCTCAGAGCAAAGCCAGTGCCAGGCATGGAGTGTTCTAGTGCTACACACAGGCAGGGTAATTAATTTATACCTAAGGCTGTGGATAGTACCTGGCCCATTCAAGTGGAGACCCTGTTTGGGATTTTTTAAAGATTTTATTTATTTATTCATGAGAGACACACAGAGAAAGAAGCAGAGACACAGGCAGAGGGAGAGGCAGGCTCCATGCAGGGAGCCTGACATGAGACTCCATCCCGGATCCCAGGATCACACCCTGAGCCCAAGGCAGACACTAAACCACTAAGCCACCCAGGCATCCGGATCCTGCTTGGGATTTGAGAGTAGTCTGGACACGCCCCTCCTCCTGCCTGGTCAAGGAAGCTGAGATATAGGCGCATCAGCTATGGAGAATGTTTTTCAGCCCCATCTGACCAGAAGGGTTGGCAACAAGTCCTGGAAGCCGTGGGGCCTGGCAGCCCTCACACTAGGAGGGAGCAGACAGAACCAGCAGTTTGTAGAACACCACCAGTGGCCCCGTTTGATCAAGGGACTTGTAGTGTGAGTCCACTTGAGTTAAGAAGACAGCATTACCACTAGCCTTAGAGCTGCTCCTTGCTTCTCCCACTGTGATCAGCTGGGAAATCGAATTTGGAACCCTGATCATTGCTGAATAAAGGTTGTCCAACTACAGAACATTACAGAAGAACACAAGAAGCCACATAGCCCACTCAATAGTCCTATGTACTATAGCATTTGAACAAAGAGCACAACTCATGGCTTCTCCCATCGGCAGAACATAACTGGTGGCCTCCCGATCAGGGAATTCATTGCACACTCTGGCTTGATGTGGGTCCCCAAACAATTAAGTGTATAGGCCCTGGGTCCCACACTGCTGCCTTGTCAGAGAAGGGAAGCTAATTCATCTCCCCATCTACTATAGAATAGAGTACCCTCTCCTGACCATTTAGTAAGCCTGACTAGAGTTCAGGCAAGTGTGGAGCCTATGCTACAGCCTCACTTGTGTAGGGAACCAAGACAGGGTCTTATCCAACTGTTTGCCCCCAGTGTCACACTCCCCATCCCTGTCTTCAGAGCTCAACCAGTTGCCTCACCCCCAAGTAGACCATAATAGCCAGCTCCAGCTGCCCAATAACATTACCAGCAGGAGCACACAGATATCTAAACTAAGCTGACTGATAAAAAACTGTTTCTGCCAAAGCAAATGTGTTAAGTCTGGAAAAGGAGCCCAATTACTCAAATGTGCAGATGTTAATGTAAGTAGTCAAGAATCACACACACACACACACACACACACACACACACACACACACACATCCAGTAAATATAACATCACCAGAGGAAGCTAATAAATCTCCCACAAAATGGCCCTAAAGAAACAGAGATCTGTGAATTGTCAGATAACGAATTCATCTCAGCAAAGTTTAGTGAACTATAAAAAAACACAGACAACTAAACAAAATTAAGAAATCAATGAATGAACAAAACAAGAAGTTTGATGAAGAAATAGGAACCATTAAAACATATACACAGAAAATCCTAGAGTTGAAAAATGCAATAACTAAATTGAAGAATTCAATAGAAATTTTTGAAAATGGCCTCAACTACACAGAAGAAAGAATCAACCACTTGAGGGCAGGATATTGGAAATTACCCTGAAAGGGAGCAAAAAGAAAAATAATGAAAAAAAGTGAAGAAATTTCCTACAGGGAATTATAAGACATGAAGAAAAGAAACAATATTTGCATTATGGAATTCCAGAAAAAGAAAGAAAGGGAGAGAAAGTATATTAAAGCAATAAAGACTGAAAAATTCCCAAACCTGGGGAGAGACATGGACACCCAGATCCATGAGTCCCAAAGGACTCAAATAGTTGAATTCTATTAGGGCTACACCAAAACACATTATAATTAAACTGACAAAAGTCAAAGACTAAGGAAGAATTTGAGCGACAATACAAAGAGAGAAGTTATGTACAAAGGAACTAACCCCTGTAAGATAATTGGCAAATTTCTCAACAGAAACTTCAAGGAGAGAATAGAAAGATATATTCAAAATATGGGAGAAAATGACAGTTAGGAAGTCTATACCTAGCAAACCTGTCTTTCAGAAACAAATGAAGACTAAAGACTTTTCTGAACAGACAAAAGCTGAGGGACTCCATTACCACCATACTGGCTGTATAAGAAATACTGAAGGGAGTTCTTTGAGAGGAAGTGAAAGAATTTGAATTAACATCACAAAAACATAAAAAGTATAAATCCCTAGTTGGTAATTGTAAATATATAGTCAGTTAGATTCTGCAATATGATAATAGCAATAGCAATATTGTGATACATAATTCACTTAAAACTCTGGTTTTGAAAAATAAATGTAGTAAAAAATAACATAATAGTCTGTTATTAGTTAACAATATAAAAACACATAAGTTATGACAAAAATAACCTAAAATACAAAGGGAAAGAAAAGTAAAAGTGCAAAGTTTACAAACTCTATTGAAGTTAAGTTGTTACCAATTTAAAATAGGGTGTTGTAAGTTTAAGATGTTTTATGTAAGCCTCATGGTAACAAGAGAAAATCTTGTAGTCATTACACAAAAGAACATGATAAGAAGTCAAAGCATATGAAAGCAAAAGACATCAAAACACACACAAAAAGACAGCAGGTTGGGGCATCTGGCTGGCTCAGTGAGTAGAACATGTCTCTTGATGCCGGAGTTGTGAGTTCAAGCCCCATGTTGGGGGTAGAGTTTACTTTAAAGAAAAAATTAATATTAAAAAAGATAGCAAGATAAGAAACAAGGAACAACAGATCTACAAATAATTAGAAGACAACACAATGGCCATAGTAAGTCCTTACCTATCAATAATTACTTTAAACATAAATGAATTAAATTCTTCAATTAAATATATAGAATGGCTGAGTAGAATTAAAAAGAAAAAGGAAAATATAAGATTCTGCAGTATACTGTCTACAAGAGACACACTGTAGCCTTAAAAACACACATGGACTGAGAGTGAAGAGATAGAAATAGAGATTTCAAACAAATGATCACAACAACAAAAAAAGCAGGGATAGCTATATGTGTACCAGAAATAAATATTAGAAATGGTAAAAAGAGATAAAGAAGGACATTATATGAAAAGGGGTCAATATATGAAGGATATGTAACAATTGTAAATACTATGCACCCAACATTGGAGCACCTAAATATGTAAGGCAAAAATTAACAAGCTAAAATGAGAAATAAGTAGTAATACATGAATAGTTGGGGACTTTAATTCTCCACTCCTAACAATGGAAAGATCATACAGAGAGAGAGAATCGATAAGGAAATGGAAGAGTTGAACAACACTATGGACCAAATGAACCTACCAGACATCTATCAGAATAATCTATCAAACAGCAGAATACACATTCTTCTCAAGTATACATGGAACATTTTTTAGGATAGACCACATGTACGCCACAGAACAAGTCTTAGCAAATTCAATATTGAAAATATACCAAGTATCTTCTTTGACCATAATGACATGAAAGTAGAAATCAATAACAAGAAGAAAACTAGAAAATTTATGAAAAATTTAAAACTAGAAATTTATGAAAATTTATGAAAACTAGAAATGAAACAATATTCTCCTAATCAATGGATCAAAGAAGAGATTCAAGAAAAAATAAAGGTTCTTGAAATAAATTAAAATGGAAATATGACATATCAGAACATATGAGATGAAGCAAGAACAGTCCTAAGGACATTAAGAAAAAAGAAGATCCCAAGTAAAAAACCTAACTCTACACCTTAAATAACTAGTAAAACAGAGGATAAACTGAGCCCAAATTTCACAGAAAAAAGTAAATCATACAAATTAGAGCAGAAATAAATGAAATGAAGAACAGAAAAACAATAGAAAATATAAACAAAGTTTTTTTCTTTCAAAGGATAAACCAGTGACAAACCCTTATCTAGAATAACCAAGAAAAAAAGAGAAAGAACCCAAATCAAAATTATAAATAAAAAGGAGATGCCACAAGTATCACAGAATTCAAAGAATCTTAAGGGGCTAGTAATAACAACCATCTTCCAACAAACTAAATAATCCAAAAGAAATGGAAAAATTCTTAGAAAGATACAACTTACCCGGACTAAATTAGGAAAGAAAAAAAAAAGAAATTCTGAATAAACCAGTTATTACTAAGGAGACTGAATCAGTAATCAAAAACTTCCTATGAAGACAAGTGAAGGATCAGATGGCTTCACTACTGAATTTTACCAAAACGTTTAAAGAAAAATTAACAACAAAGTTTCTCAAACTCTTCCAAAAACTTAATAAGGACAGAAAACTCCCAAATTCTCTGTATGAAGCTAGCATTATCCTCATACCAAAACCAAAAAACAAAAAACAAAAAAACAACAAAAAAGATACTACTAGAAATCTTCACACCAATATCTTTAATTATAAATGCAAAAATTCTCTAATAAAATGTTAGAAAACTAAATTCAATAGTACATTAAAAGTATCATTCACCATAATCAAGTGGGATTTATCTCTGGGTTCCAATGATGATTCAATACATGCAAAATGTGATAAATCACATTAAAAGAATGAAAGAAAAGAATCACATGATCATCTCAATGGGTGCAGGAAAAGCATTTGACAAAATTCAACATCCAATTATGAAAAGCTCTTAACAAATTAGGCAAAAAAAAGGAATATATCTCAATACATTAATGGTCATATATAGCAAGCCCACAGATAACATCATACTTAATGATGAAAGTTTGAAAGATTTTCCTCTAAGATTAGGAAAAAAACAAGGGTGCCTACTTTCACCACTTTTATTCAACATAATACTAGAAGTCCTAGCTAGGACAATCAGGCAGGAAACATGTAAATAAAAAGTATTAGAATTCGAAAGGAAGAAGTACAATTGTCTCTATTTGGAAATGTCATAATTTTATATACAGAAGGGACTCCTGAGTGGTTCAGCAGTTGGGCGTCTGCCTTCAGCTCTGGGCATGATCCCAGGATCCAGGATAGAGTCCCACATCAAGCTCCCTGCAGGGAGCCTGCTTCTTCCTCTGCCTATATCTCTGCCTCTCTCTCTCTGTGTGTCTCTAATGAATAAATAAATAAATCTTTAAAAAATTTTATATACAGAAAATCCTAAATACACAACCAAAAAAAGATCTAATCAATGAATTCAGTAATGTTGCAGGATACAAAATTAACATACAAAAATCAGTAATATTTCTATGCATGAACAATTTTCTGAAAAACAAATAAATTGATAGCATTTACAATATCATCAAAAACAATAACCATAAGAATAAATTTAAGGTGAAAGGTATCTACTCTGAAAACAAGACATTGGTGAAAGAAATTGAAGAAAACACAAATAAATGGAAATGTATCCTGTGTTCATGGATTAGAAGAAGTAATATTGTTTAAACGTCAATACTATTAAGCCATCTATACATACAACATAAACGCTTTCAAGATTCCAATACCATTCTTTACAGAAGTAAAAAAAAAAGTAAAAAAATAAATAAATAAAAACACTCATAAAAATCTATGTAGTACCAGAAAAGACCTCAAAGAGCCAAAGAAATCCTGAGAAAGAAGAAAAATGCAAGAAGCATCACACCTCCTGATTTTAAGCAATACTATAAAACTAAATAAAAAATAAAAGTATGGCACTGGCATAAAAGCAAATATACCAATGGAACAGAATTGAGAGCCTATAAATAAACCCAAGCATCTATGGTCAGCTCATATTTGACAAAGGAGCTGAGAATATTCAATGGAGAAAAATAAACAGTCTTTTCAATAAATGGTGCTAGAAAAATTGGCTATTCACATTTAAGAAAATGAGACTGGGCCCACATCTTATACCACCCACAAAAACCAATTCAAGATGAATTAAAGACTTAAATGTAAGACCTGAAACCATCCTAGAAGGAAGCATAGGGATAAAGGTCCATGATATGGGTGTTGGTAATGATATTTTTGACATGACAATGTATAGCCATAAAATAAAAAATTAAGAAGCGGGACACATCAACTAAAAAGCTTCTGCTCAGCAAAAAAAGCCATCATCAAAGTGAAAAGAAAACTTAAAGAACTGGAAAAAATCTTTCCAAATCATATATCTGATAAAAGATTAATATGCAAAATATATAAAGAACCCACTTTTATTATGCAACCCACTAGCAACAAACAAAAACAACAGAAAACACAACAACAATTTAAAATATGGGCAAAGGATCTGAATAGATAGTTTGTTTTAATTTTTATTTTTAAAATTTTTTTATTGGAGTTCAATTTGCCAACATATAGCATAACACCCAGTGCTCATCCCATCAAGTGTCCCCCTCAGTGCCCGTCACCCAGTCACCCCCACCCCCCGCCCACTTCCCTTTCCAACACCCCTTGTTCATTTCCCAGAGTTAGGAGTCTCTCATGTTCTGTCTCCCTCTCTGATATTTCCCACTCATTTTCTCTCCTTTCCCCTTTATTCCCTTTCACTATTTTTTATATTCCCCAAATGAATGAGACCATATAATGTTTGTCCTTTGAATATATAGTTCTTTAAAGAATATATATGAAAGGCCAACAGGTACGTTAAAAGATGATTAGGAAATACAAATTAAAACTGCTATGTGATGTGACCTCACAAATATTAGAATGGTTATTGTCAAAAATACAATGCTGGTGTGGATATTGAGGAAAGGGAACCCTTGTGTATTGTTTAGTGGAATTGTAAATTGGTATAGACACTATGGAAAACATTATGGAGAATCACCAAACAAATAAGTGTAGAATTACCATTTGATCCAGCAATTCTATTTCTGAGAATATATCCAAAGGAAATAAAAACACTAATTCAAAAAAAAATATCTGCATCTCCACATTCACAGCCAAAACATGGAAATAATCTAAGTGTCCATCAATGGATGAATGGATAAAGAAGAATACAATATAAGGTATAATGTATAATATACGTATAATATATAATATATATAACATATAATGTATTATATATAACAACTACTATATACATAAACTATGTACACACACACATTATTCAGCCATTAAAAAAAAAAACAAGGAAATCTTGCTATTTGTAAGAATACAGGTGGACTTTGAAGCTATTATGCTAAGTGAAATAAGTTAAAGAAAGACAAATATTGCATGATCTCACTTATAACTGGACTCCAAAAAAAATAAACAAAAATAAACAAAAAACTCAAAGAAAACAAGAGTTATTGTCATCAAAGGTGAGGTAGGGGAGGGGGAATTTGAGGAAGTATAGTCAAAGGTATAAATTTCCAGTTCTAAGATAAATGAGTACTGGGGATATAATGTCCAACATGATGACCAGAGCTAACACTGCTTGGTACATAGGAAAATTGTTAAGAGAGTAAATTCTAAGAGTTCTCATCACAGGAAATTTTTTTCTTTTTTCCTTTTTTTCTTTCTTTTCTTTTTCTTTTATTTATATGAGAAGATGGATGTTAGGTGAGCCTGTTATAGAATCATTTCACAGTATATATAAATGAAATCATTATGCTCTAAGCCTTCAGCTTTTTCAGTGAGTTACATCAATTGTTCTCAATAAAGGTGGAAAAAAATCTCAAGTTTAAAATAAAAATCTAAGGAAATCTGAATGAATTGTGAGCTTTATATAATAATAATGTTTCAACATTGGTTTATTAGTTACAACAAATATACAGCACTAATGTAAAATGTTAACAATAGAGTGAACTGGATGTGAGCTATATGGGAACTATTTTTACTATCTTACAACTTTTCTGTGAATCTGAAACTATTCTGAAATGAGAATTTTACTTAAAAATTACTGTGACATGAGAAAAATAGGAAATAACTTAAAAGTCTATCAATGAGGGACACCTGGGTGGCTCAGCGGTTGAATGTCTGCCTTAGGCTCAGGGTGTAATACTGGGGTCTGGATGAGTCCTGCATCAGGCTCCCCACAGGGAGCCTGCTTCTCCCTCTGCCTCTGTCTCTGCCTCTCTCTGTGTCTCTCAGGAATAAGTAAATAAAATCTTTTTAAAAAAGTCCATCAATGGTAAAACAGGTACACAAATTTTGGTCTATACTTTTGGTGAAATACTACACTGTGCTAAAAATCATAAACTTCTCATTTGTACAACAATATGGAGGCATTTCAAAAATATTTTGTTGAGGAAAGAAGCCAGAATAAAGAGTATATACTGCAGGATTTTATCTTTGTAATCTTCCATGTGAAAAACAAAATAGTAGTTGCTGCTGAGAGATGAGGTTTGGAAGAGGGTATGAGAGAAATTTCTGGAGTTTTGAAAATGTCCTATATTTTAATTTTGGTATAGTTGCATGAAGTATATATGTATTAAAGTATATATGTATTAAAACTCACTAAATTGTATTTTTACAATCTGTACTTTTCATGGCATATAGATTTTACTTCAGAAACACCCACATTACAAATTTTAAAGTACTTGGCCACTGTGGAGAGAATAAAGTTTAGGAAGATTAGTATCAAGGAGACTATTGAGGAGGTTATTGTGGAATTCCAGAGGAAAAATAAGTGATAAAACAGAAAATAAGAGAAACAGAAAGATTGGGGATATATTTTGGAGCTGGAGACAACCAGGACATGCTGTTTTATTAGATGTAGGTAATTAGAAATTTTTAGGAAGAGAACTCTGAAGGTTATCCACAGACCCAGATCTCAGTTTCAGGTCTGCTACTTTCTATTTGTGTGATCACACACAAATAGTTTCATCTGTTTGAGTCTTCTAATATCTCATCTTTTAAAGTGAGGTAATTATACTTTTTGTCTACCTAACTCCTAGTTTCCAGAAACAACTAAATGAGGTTATATATTTAGAAAGTTAATAAATTGTAATGTATTACAGATTTAAAAATTATTATCAAATACATTATGTAAGCAGTATGACAGCATTGAAAATATATCATGGATACTTTAATCATTACCCATGAGCCGGTAAAACATCCTAGGATAATAGACAGCTCTATTTCTCTGGAGGGATATTACAACTAAGAATCTGAAATTTGAATATGAGTTGGAAAACAAATTTGGAATACCTGGTAAGAGATCAAGGTTGCAGTACTGAGGATTGTGCTATATCATGTCTGTTAGGAGAGCCTTCAAAATTCCATGCACAGATCTTCCTGCAACATGATAACACCTCAAACTCAGTATAGTTTGCATCTGCTTGCAAATAAGCACAGAGAGGCATTGTTATATCCTCGGAGCAACTTATCTGGGGCTATTCCATTCTAACTCTATGCTCAGAACTCTCGTGATAAGTCCAGCATGACAGCCAATCAGACATTACTCCACTAAGGTTTCCTAGGAAACAGACACACAGCTAAAGAAACGAATTGCACACAATTGAGAAGAAAAACACTGCAGCAATTTCACCTTACTGATTTTTTTTTCTTCCTAAAAAGAATATATGTATATACATAACAAGGATCAGTTTTGGAAAAACCGAATGCTAAAAACCAACATAACCAATGAAACAAAGGGCCATCACACCCCTGTTGTCCTAATCTATAAATACAATTGTTTTCTGGAATATAGTTGTAAATAATAACACTGTAAATAGTGATATGATTTGAAAAATATATTTAACTTCCTAGAGAAGATCATTTAGGACAGCATTCTCATTCTATCCTCATTCTAAACTAAGATTTGTTTGTTTGGATTATTTTTTTAAGATTTTATTTATTTATTCATGAGAGACGCAGAAAGAGAGAGAGAGAGAGAGAGAGAGAGAGGCAGAGACACAGGCAGGGGGAGAAGCAGGCTCCATGCAGGGAGCCCAACGTGGGACTCGATCCCGGGTCTCCAGGATCACGTCCTGGGCGGAAGGCAGTGCTAAACCACTGAGCCACCCGGCCTGCCCTATTTGGATTATTTTTTAAGAAGATCTGATTGTGTAGATATTGAAAGACATGTATTTGTTTCTTATAGAATGTAAAACATACCCAAGACTTAGTGGGCTCTAAACAAAAATGATTATATCAATAAAGAAATAGCACTGAATTTTCTGAATTCATAATGTCCCTATTCTATTCTCAATTCAAGGCACAAGCATGATTAGTTCTGTAGATAATGAACAAGCACTAGATTAAGGTAGCAAAAGAACAGTAGTCTTTGGTCATTTTTCCTTTTTAAAATTTGCCTTCACTTTCCACTGATCTAGAATGTAATCAGTATGTTTTAGCTAAGGTCTGAGTAGATGAAATGCATTCCTGACTCTTACCTTTCTGTTCTAGTGTGTGGATTTTGCACTTTGAGAAGAGATGAACCTGAGTAATTAATTTAGCACACATGTATTAAGTCCTCACAGTGTGTCTGTTGCTAGAAATGCTGACTAGTATCATAACTGATTTTGAACAAATGCTTAACATTCAAAAATTAATGAATTTTTATATATAGGCCTAGACAAATATGATAGACTTTTAGAGCTGCAAAGAACTATGTTGTTATGTGGCCAGATTTAGGATCTCTAAATCTTTGAATACCATTCATCAGCAACCAATGCAATAGATTAAAAACTAAATGATAGAAAACAACCCAGACAAATGCATTTTCTATATTACTAGCTAGACTATAATTCTGAATCTTACTTATTTGATATCTTGCCCTGATAGTCCTCAAATGAGCATACAGAATTTCTAAAATCTAGCTGAATTATCTTAAAATCTAGAGGAAGTTTAATTATCTAGAATATAAAACTTGTTAGATGGGGAATCCTATCTCTTATTTACACCTATATCTTCAGTGCCTAGCACAGAACTTGAGCTTAGTAAAATTTTGCTGGATGAAAGAATAAAGGTGGGCTCCTTTTTCCCTGGGACCCATCTCAGTAGACTAGGGTTGAGCAGTGAGAGTCTGAGAGGAAACTTTCACCTCCCTGGAGAGATTAGATGAAGTCACTGAAATTGAGGAGTCATTTATTATATTTCCCTCATTGAATGGATACAAGTAATGACTTCTAGGGAAGGTAATGTTTGCTGGAGATTATATACGTAGTTAGTGGAAGAATTTCTGAGCTTATTCCATCTTACTATTGTACCATGGTGTGATTGGAAGGAATTAATGGACTGATCATTGGATGATGAAACTCAGTGTGATCCCTTTCCAAGGAAATATGCATGATCTCTTAGAGGGCAAAATTGTATCCTAAGAGTAAACTTCTGCATAGTAAAGATAATTTTTAAAAGTAATATAATTAAAAAATTATTCTTATGATTTTTAAATCATACTATATTTCCAAATGGTTTATAGATCCAATTTTTAAAAACTTTCTATATATGTATATGTCGAGAGAACCTTCTAGAGCGATCTACAATGAAATGCTATCAGAGATCTTTGAATGGTAGAATTTTATATTATCTCATAACTATTGAACATTAAAGTTGATTCTAAGACCATTTTTTAAGAAGATCTTATTTATTTATTTGACTGAGAGAGAGAAGTAACACAAGCAGGGGAAGCTGCAGCAGAAGTGGGAGATGCAAGCTCTCCACTGAGCAGGGAGCCCACCATGGAGCCCAATAAAGACCTGAGCTGAAGGCAGACAACCCACTGAGCCACCCAGGCACCCCAATTCTAGGATAATTTCAACCAACACTTTCTCTATTAGATTTAAAATCAGTATATGAATATACATTATACATGTAATTTTGTATATAAATATAAAATAGTGCTTGACATTGGTAGGAGTTCAATACATTTTTGAATGGTTTGTATGTAGTTTTTGCATATATAAAAACATACCTGCAGTAGAACCCTTTTGACTATTTAATACATTATTATATACTTTACATAATTTAAAATGAACTAATTATGATTTCATCTATATGATGAAAGCATTATTTGTAAATCTTTCAGTCCTGATAGGGCTACATATCTTATAGTGAAATGGATTATGCTATCTAGAATTGATCATGTTGCCTCGAGTTTGGATTTTATGAAAATTTCAAATCTTTTATATGGTTTTGTGCATACATCTGAAGATATCCCAAGCTGAAATATTTGAAAAGGAAAACAAGGCTGCAAATGAAAGAAAGGCAAACTTGCTTCGCTTCGAGAGAACTTACTGAAGCAAAAATTACTAAAGTAATTACAGCCTTGATTATTGTTTTAAAACTGTCAAAATATTCACTTCCAAATACCCTCTATTTTATCCTGTTTTTGGATAGCCAAAAATAGAGGGAAAAAAATAGAAAGAAATACTGCCCAATATAGCTATTCTTAGATGATTCTCTCAGGTGGTTAATCACCGGGATTAATTAGCAAGCAGCAACTGTGAGAACTTGATCTTTTTTCTTATTCTTAGTCTTACATCACCAGGTATTTTCTAAAATCAGGCTGAGCACATCCATAAATTAAGTATCGAAGCTTGCCCCTGAGGGAAGAGCACTCATAGGTGTCCACCCAGCAGTATGAGCCGTGATCTGAGTGCAGAGTGAGGCAGTGACTTGAAAAATACATTTGTTCCCACCCACACCTTCTCCCACTGACAAATGCTATGGCTCTCCAGGCTAGAATTCTACTCTAACAAATAGATTTACAAAAATAAGAAGAAAAAAGAAAAGAAAAGGAAAGGAAAAGAAAAGAGAAAGAGAAAATAAAAACCTGTCAGAGATATAGCACCTGCATGAAATTGAATATCTAATTGTGCCCATACCCCCAAAATACTACTTTTGAAGCAACTGAGATTTGCTGTTTCAAAACCAGTGTTTGTGTCTAAATGGTCTTATAGTTAAACACTTCTGGTTATGAGGCTGGTAAGTAGGAAATATGAAAATGCCTGCTGAAACTGAATAATACAATCATTTTTTAAGTTTTTATTCAAATTCCAGTTAGTTAACATACAATCTAATATTAGTTCCAGATGTACAATAGTGATTCAAGACTTTTGTACAACACGTGGTGCTCATGACAAATGCACTCCTTAATCACATCACCTATTAAGACATACCCCCACCCAACTCCTCTGACAACCATTCTTTCACAACTGCAAATTCTAAGCTGGTTAAGAATACTATCTACTTTATGCCACTCCTTCTGGAATAACATATTCAAGAAGGCTGTCTAGAATTTGACACAAAACAATCCAGATCCTTGAAGTGGTATTAAATATCATCACTCATTTTTTAATGAACAGTTTTGAGTCTGTGCTAGGGCTGTGGGGATGAGACAAGGCAGATAAGGGGTAGAAGTGGCTTGCTACCAAGTAAGTATGATGCATTTCTTCTCTCATGGACCTTATAGCTCCATACATTCATTATTTTTATGTAATTTTACTAATTTATATATTTGTGATTTTGTACAGGATATCTTTACATTAGACATAAATATTTATTCTCACATAATTGAAGAAGGCCTGAATAATTGGCATCAGATTTCAGGAAAATGGGCTATTGTAAAACTAAATAACAGATAATTTGCAAACCATCTAAAAAGAAAAAATTGGGCAGCCTGGTGGCTCAGCGGTTTAGCGACGCCTTCAGCCCAGGGCGTGATCCTGGAGACCCGGGATCTAGTCCCATGTTGGGCTTCCTGCATGGAGCTTGCTTCTCCCTCTGCCTGTGTCTCTGCCTCTCTCTCTCTCTCTTTCTCTGTCTCTCATGAATAAATAAATAAAATCTTTAAAAAAATAAAAAGAAAAAATAAAAAGAAGAAATTGCCAGTGTGTGTACTATGTAACAAGGAACTATGATAGTCACTCTTTGAGCATTTTTATTTTTCCATTTTTTCTCCTTCTGACTTGCTTATTTGTAATTGTCATCTGGATTAGAAGCTAGGATATTTTTGGGATCACAGAGAGTCAACCTGAATCACAGTCTCCATGAAGAATAGAAGCACAGTCACAGGGCTTCCAGGGAAAGAATCACAAAGTCATTTTAAAAACAAGATCTATTTGTAAGTTTTATCCCTTCTTTGAAGCATTAGGAATGATAGCTCTGGGGGTATCTTTCAGTAAAAATAGATCCAATGTGTGTCACACAGGTACTTTTTAGAAGCTCAGACTGCTTTGCAATATCATAGAATAATTCCACATACAATATTCTCTTTGCAATTATTTTTAAGAGATTAAAATAAGTATTTAAGGAGGAAATAAATTATTATCCCTTATGACACTCAAATTTCTGATAGGTTCTCCAGGTTTTACTTCATGAATCAAGGCATTATAAGAGTAGATTATGGAAATCTCAAAATTATTTCTGCACGTAAACATAAGTTAACTGAGGTACCAAGTACACCATAATAAGACATTATTGAAACCTTAATATATTTTCCATGTACTGTGATAAGTATTTCATATCTATGTAATTTTAGAAGCCTGTTTTTAACAATGATTAGGGCTGTCTTTCAAATATTTTCGATTCTCCTCCAATCCTGTGATAGGATTACAACATTCTTCCCCCTGAAGTTGGGTGAGGCCATATGACTTTCTTTGGTGAAATATTAGCAGTTAAAGTTAAAGTCAGTACACATTAATTACTCTCACTTTCCCTCTGCCCTAGTGATCAACAAAATTTTATGTGGTAGCCACTCTAACAGCAAAGGTTCCAGAGTGAGAAGAAATGGTGTGCCTCAACTGGCCCACAAGGGACTTACAGCATGAGTGAGAGGGTAAACAAACCAATCTTTGTTGTATATGCTACTAAAATTTTGGAGCAGGAGGGAGGTCTGTATAGGTAGTAATCATTCCTGGCATAATAGAGAGAAGCGTGTTGTTAAACTCAGCTCTGCAATCAATCTGGGATTTTATTTTGCAATCAGGATAATTGATAACATTTTCAATCACTGTATTGTTATCATTTCTAAAAATATAACTGATTAATATAGCCATAAAAATAGTAGAACAATTCAGGCTTAGAGTGTAAGATGATTACAGTTGAGAAAGTAACTCAAAACACGTCGTAGGCCCAAGTGAAAATACTTTGAGTTTAATACTGATCCTTGGGATATTTTTTTTCAAAGTTTCCCAAAATGAGAGATTATCAAGAAGAAACAAATTTAAATTGTCAAACAAATTGGACCTATGTATAAAAGCAAATGCATTGTATATTGGAGAAATTTTATTTTTGGAAGTATACAATTGCTACAAGTGAACAAGTTCAGATTTCTTTCAACTTCAAAACAACAATTTGTGTCTCATTATTGGTTATACTTTTAAAGTTCTATTTTAATAAAGTTATTGATAACTAATTTAGAATATGTTTAATATTTCATTTTATAACTACACATCATTTAAAAATTATGTGGTTACAAGTTATTTTTTTTAGTCTTCTGTTATTAAATGTGGTACAATAAAAACACTCGAAAAGTGCTGTATTATTGTAGGTAAATTTCAGCATGATAGTACCTATTCTTTTGTAGACCCTTCACCAAATTCATTCTCATAAGTATTATCTTGAAAGAAAATGAGAGGTTTCCCACCCTGAGCTTCCTTGATTTTAAGCAGGAGGAAATGAACAAGGGATATTGCTTTATTTGGGTAAGTCTGCACAGCAAGTAGCTGAGCTAGAACTAGAACTCAGAACTCCAAGATAATTGGTTTCCAGGTCATTGGGTCTCACTGACTTAAAGTATCAACTATATTTTATATTAGTTCACCAGACCATCAGACCCTTGTCAAGGTTTAGTCTAACATGTCAGAAGGGGAAGTCCTAAATATTCTATGTTATCTATTCCTTTTGGCAACATTAGAATTTCAAACATCATCTGAAACCACAACCAGATTAGCTATAAAGATAACAAAAACTCAGTTCAGAGGCACACATTTTCTAATTCTCTTGAATAAAGAAGTTTGTTTCCAGATTTCAAGTGTCAGACATGATGCTAATTCTGATTTTAGCACATCTCTGACAGAGTGAGTATAATAATTCTGGTACGTGCTTTGAACTCATACATTTCAAGACTTTCCAGTCATCTTTAGTTTCTCAAAGTCTTAGTATTCAAGGACTTTTGATTTTATTCTTGACCTATTTTTAAATGATATTTTGATAATCTGTTTATATTCTTAAGTGTATATTTGTATGTGTATATTTATTTTTATATATATTGAAATAAATATCTATATATCCATTGATATATCTAATATATAGTCATATCTGCATCTATATCTAGTCTTTTCATATGTATAGTCTATACACATGCATATACATATACATCTGTATGTATATACTACCTATATCTATAAATCTGCATGTGGATATATGATGTACATATTATATATAGAGAGATTTATAGATATATGAAAGAAAATATAAGTATATACAGATGTATACTTACAGGGATCACAATATGTAAATGTGAAAACTGGAAGCAAATACTTTGAATTAAAAATTATCCCTCAAGGCTTACCTAAAATACTAAATTCCTCCAAAAGGTCTCTCTTCCAAATGAAAATTATTGCTGACTCCTTTGAACCTCTCAACAATATACTCTTCTCATGAAACTTTTCTCAAACTTCAAATAATAATGATAGCCATCACATGCTGATGTGCCAAACACTACCTAATTAGCTCAATCTCCAACTCAAGCTTGAGACTTAGCTATTATTCTCTTCATTTTTAGATGGAGAAAACCTAACTCAGGGATATTGAGAGACTTTCTCAAGATTAAATAACAGAAAACATGCAGTGGAGAAAATTGGATTGAGGTCTACTTGACTCCAATGCCTCATGTGTGGTTTAGTTTAATTAATAAATAAATGTCAGAAGATTTATTGAGCCATACTATATTCTGTACTGCATATAAACTCCAGCCAACTACCTGGCTAACCATGAACTATGCGTGTGGGATAAACTCCAAGATTATTAGCTAGACTAAAATAATTGAGAGATTTCAGAGAAAGGGGACAGTGTATGGAGTTTGGATTCAGGGACTTAACGTCCTAATAAAAACAAATCAAATACTCTTGAGAAGAGAATAATACAGAGTCTTTAAAGCAAATAATTGACAATATTTAGGATGTACTCCAATGTACAATATATGAAGAAACTGGAAAACATGCCCCATACTCCAGAGAAAAGACAATCAAGGGAGGCTGACCCAAGATGACCCAGATTTTGGAATTAGTAAACATTTTAAAGTAGATATTATGACTATAGATGTAAAAGGATATAAGAACATAAAGAAGAAAAAGATAGGAAATCTCAGCAGAAAAATAGAAACTATAAAAAGAATTAAATGGAAATTTGAGGACTAAAATTACAATGTCTGAAGTAAAAAATTCATTGGATACACTTAGCAGCATATTTAGGATGACAGAAGACAGAGTCAGTGAAGATAACCAATTGACATTATTCCAGTTGAAAAAAAAAGGGAAAAAAGATTGAAAAATTATGATCAGGAACTCAGAGATTTTTGGAGTAATATGTAAACGTCTAACATATGTATATTGGACCCTTAAGGGAGAAAAGAGAGAGAATGGGACAGAAAAAATATCCCCCAAATTCACTGAAGGACAAATTACATGTTTCAAAAAGCTTAGCAAATTTCAAGAAGGATAACTATAACAAAAACCACACTTGACATATCATTGTCAAATTACTGAAAAACAAAGAGAAAGATAAAATCCTTAAAGTACAGAAAAAATAACATTTACAAGAATAATAATACAAATTATTGCTCAAATCTCTTCAGAAGTGTGAAAGGATATTAAAAAGACAGAGAAATAATTTATTTAAAGTGCTGAGAGAAAGAAAGCTTGTCACCCAGAAATTTATATTCAATAAAAATACAGTTCCAGAATGAAGGAGAAATAACTGCATATTGAAATAAATAGATATTTATACTTTGTTAGCTGTAGACCTGCATGAGAAAAAATGTTAAAGAGAAATAATTCTGGCGGAAGACAGATGAAACCCGAATGTTCAGAAAAAAGTAAAGATCATTCTAAATGTTAAGTAAGTACAAAACACTAAATTTTATATTTCTCCTAATTGCTAAAATTTAGATATTGCTTAAATTGGAAGTATAACGTATTGTGGGCTTTACAACATATTTAGGCATAATGTATAGGACAACTGTATCATAAAAATGGAGAAAAAGTTATATGATGCATGGATCTTTCAATTTACATAATTCTAGTACAGTATTAACTCTAATTAGATGTGAAATGTTAAAGATATAAATGTAATATCTAGGGGAAACACAAACACAAAAATAATGAAGGAGGAATAGCTAAAAAGCCAATAGAGAAATTGAGATAGAATTTTAGAAAATATTCTAACTAAAAGAAGAAATGAAAGGAGGGACAGAGGGAGAAAAACAGAAGATGGGACAAACAGAAAAAAAGTAGCAAAATTCAACCATATCAATAATTACATTAAATGTAATAAATAAATAAAATATATGAATAGCTATATCACATAAAAGAGATACTGTTATGGGCTGAATTCTGTCCCCCTAAAATTCATATGTTAAAGTCCTAATCCCTATTTCCTCAAAATGTTACCTTATTTGGAGATAGGACCTTTAAAGAGATTATCAAGGTAAAATGAAGTCATGTGTGTGGGCTCTAATCCAATGTGACTTGTATCTTTATAAGAGGAAATTAGGACACAAACAGGCACAGAGGAAAAACCGAGTGAAAACAGAAGGAAAAGGTGGCCATCTACAAGTCAAGGAGAGAGAATCTCAGAAGAAACCAATCCTGCCAAAACCTTAATTTTGGACTTCTAAACACCAGAACAGTGAGGAAACACATTTCTGTTGTTTAAGCCAACCAGTCTGTGAGATTTTGTTATGGAAACCTTAGGAAACTAATACAGATATTTATCCTCATTATTAATCAAAGAAACGGAAATTAAAACCAGTAGAAGATTGTTTTATACCTATGAGACTGACAAAATAAAAATAGGAAAAATAAATATAGATGGATTGAACATGTCCATTGAAGACATAGATTATCAGGCTGAATTTTAAAAATAAGACAGCATTTTTTTGTTTTCTATTTTTTTTGTCTCCCTTTCATTTTATTTATTTATTTATTTGCTTATGTACTTATTTATTTATTTATTTATTTTTATTTATTTATTTATTTGTATTGGTTCAATTTACCAACATACAGAATAACACCCAGTGCTCATCCTGTCAAGTGTCCCCCTCAGTGCCTGTCACCCATTCCCCCCCTCCCCCCACCCTCCTCCCCTTCCACCACCCCTAGTTCGTTTCCCAGAGTTAGGAGTCTTTATGTTCTGTCTCCCTTTCTGATATTTCCTACCCATTTCTTCTCCATTCCCTTATATTCCCTTTCACTATTATTTATATTCCCCAAATGAATGAGACCATACACTGTTTGTCCTTCTCCGATTGACTTACTTCACTCAGCATAATACCCTCCAGTTTCATCCACGTTGAAGCAAATGGTGGGTATTTGTCGTTTCTAATTGCTGAGTAATATTCCATTGTATACATAGACCACATCTTCTTTATCCATTCATCTTTCGATGGACACTGAGGCTCCTTCCACAGTTTGGCTATTGTGGCCATTGCTGCTAGAAACATCGGGGTGCAGGTGTCCCGGCGTTTCATTGCATCTGAATCTTTGGGGTAAATCCCCAACAGTGCAATTGCTGGGTCGTAGGGCAGGTCTATTTTTAACTCTTTGAGGAACCTCCACACAGTTTTCCAGAGTGGCTGCACCAGTTCACATTCCCGCCAACAGTGTAAGAGGGTTCCCTTTTCTCCGCATCCTCTCCAACATTTGTTGTTTCCTGCCTTGTTAATTTTCCCCATTCTCACTGGTGTGAGGTGGGATCTCATTGTGGTTTCGATTTGTATTTCCCTGATGGCAAGGGATGCAGAGCATTTTCTCATGTGCTTGTTGGCCATGTCTATGTCTTCCTCTGTGAGATTTCTGTTCATGTCTTTTGCCCATTTCATGATTGGATTGTTTGTTTCTTTGGTGTTGAGTTTAATAAGTTCTTTATAGATTTTGGAAACTAGCCCTTTATCTGATATGTCATTTGCAAATATCTTCTCCCATTCTGTAGGTTGTCTTTTAGTTTTGTTGACTGTATCCTTTGCTGTGCAAAAGCTTCTTATCTTGATGAAGTCCCAATAGTTCATTTTTGCTTTTGTTTCTTTTGCCTTCGTGGATGTATCTTGCAAGAAGTTACTGTGGCCGAGTTCAAAAAGGGTGTTGCCTGTGTTCTCCTCCAGGATTTTGATAGAATCTTGTCTCACATTTAGATCTTTCATCCATTTTGAGTTTATCTTTGTGTATGGTGAAAAAGAGTGGTCTAGTTTCATTCTTCTGCATGTTGATGTCCAATATTCCCAGCACCAGTTTTTGAAGAGACTGTCTTTCTTCCAGTGGATAGTCTTTCCTCCTTTATCGAATATTAGTTGACCATAAAGTTCAGGGTCCACTTCTGGATTCTCTATTCTGTTCCATTGATCTATGTGTCTGTTTTTGAGCCAGAACCACACTGTCTTCATGACCACAGCTTTGTAGTACAACCTGAAATCTGGCATTGTGATGCCCCCAGATATGGTTTTCTTTTTTTTTTTTAATTTTTATTTATTTATGATAGTCACAGAGAGAGAGAGAGGCAGAGACACAGGCAGAGGGAGAAGCGGGCTCCATGCACCGGGAGCCCGACATGGGATTCGATCCCGGGTCTCCAGGATCGCACGCTGGGCTAAAGGCAGGCGCTAAACCGCTGCGCCACCCAGGGATCCCTGGTTTTTTTTTTTAATATTCCCCTGGCTATTCAGGGTCTTTTCTGATTCCACACAAATCTTAAAATAATTTGTTCTAACTCTCTGAAGAAAGTCCATGGTATTTTGATAGGGATTGCATTAAACGTGTAAATTGCCCTGGGTAACATTGACATTTTCACAATATTAATTTTGCCAATCCATGAGCATGGAATATTTTTCCATCTCTTTTTTGTCTTCCTCAATTTCTTTCAGAAGTGTTCTATAGTTTCTAGGGTATAGATCCTTTACCTCTTTGGTTAGGTTTATTCCTAGGTATCTTATGCTTTTGGGTGCAATTGTAAATGGGATTGACTCCTTAATTTCTCTTTCTTCAGTCTCATTGTTAGTGTATAAAAATGCCATTGATTTCTGGGCATTGATTTTGTATCCTGCCACGCTACCAAATTCCTGTATAAGTTCTAGCAATCTTGGGGTGGAGGCTTTTGGGTTTTCTATGTAGAGTATCATGTCATCGGCGAAGAGGGAGAGTTTGACTTCTTCTTTGCCAATTTGAATGCCTTTAATGTCTTTTTGTTGTCTGATTGCTGAGGCGAGGACTTCCAGTACTATGTTGAATAGCAGTGGTGAGAGTGGTCATCCCTGTCTTGTTCCTGATATTAGGGGAAAGGCTCCCAGTACTTCCCCATTGAGAATGATATTTGCTGTGGGCTTTTCATAGATGGCTTTTAAGATGTTGAGGAATGTTCCCTCTATCCCTACACTCTGAAGAGTTTTGATCAGGAATGGATGCTGTATTTTGTCAAATGCTTTTTCTGCATCTAATGAGAGGATCATATGGTTCTTGTTTTTTCTCTTGCTGATATGATGAATCACATTGATTGTTTTATGAGTGTTGAACCAGCCTTGTGTCCCGGGGATAAATCCTACTTGGTCATGTTGAATAATTTTCTTAATGTACTGTTGGATCCTATTGGCTAGTATCTTGTTGAGAATTTTTGCATCCATGTTCATCAGGGATATTGGTCTGTAATTCTCCGTTTTGGTGGGGTCTTTGTCTGGTTTCGGAATTAAGGTGATGCTGGCCTCATAGAACGAATTTGGAAGTACTCCATCTCTTTCTATCTTTCCAAACAGCTTTAGTAGAATAGGTATGATTTCTTCTTTAAACGTTTGATAGAATTCCCCTGGGAAGCCATCTGGCCCTGGACTCTTGTGTCTTGGGAGGTTTTTGATGACTGCTTCAATTTCCTCCCTGGTTATTGGCCTGTTCAGGTTTTCTATTTCTTCCTGCTCCAGTTTTGGTAGTTTGTGGCTTTCCAGGAATGCGTCCATTTCTTCTAGATTGCCTAATTTATTGGTGTACAGCTGTTCATAATATGTTTTTAGAATCGTTTGTATTTCCTTGGTGTTGGTAGTGATCTCTCCTTTCTCATTCATGATTTTATTAATTTGAGTCTTCTCTCTCTTCTTTTTAATAAGGTTGGCTAATGGTTTATGTATCTTATTAATTCTTTCAAAGAACCAACTCCTGGTTTTGTTGATCTGTTCCACAGTTCTTCTGGTGTCTATTTCATTGAGTTCTGCTCGAATCTTAATTAACTCTCTTCTTCTCCTGGTGTAGGATCCATTTGCTGTTTTCCCTCTAGCTCCTTTATGTGTAAGGTTAGCTTTTGTATTTGAGTTCTTTCCAGTTTTTGAATGGATGCTTGTATTGCGATGTATTTCCCCCTTAGGACTGCTTTTGCTGCATCCCAAAGATTTTGAACGGTCGTATCTTCATTCTCATTAGTTTCCATGAATCTTTTTAATTCTTCCTTAATTTCCTGGTTGAGCCTTTCATCTTTTAGCAGGATGGTCCTTAACCTCCACGTGTTTGAGGTCCTTCCAAACTTCTTGTTGTGATTTAGTTCTAATTTCAAGGCATTATGGTTTGAGAATATGCAGGGGATGATCCCAATCTTTTGGTATTGGTTCAGACCCGATTTGTGACCCAGTATGTGGTCTCTTCTGGAGAAAGTTCCATGTGCACTTGAGAAGAATGTGTATTCAGTTGAGTTTGGATGTAAAGTTCTGTAGATATCTGTGAAATCCATCTGGTCCAGTGGATCATTTAAAGATCTTGTTTCTTTGGAGATGTTGTGCTTAGAAGACCTAACAAGAAAAAAAAAAAAAAAAAGAAGACCTAACAAGTATAGAAAGAGCTAGATTGAAGTCACCAAGTATAAGTGTATTATTATTGAAGTATTTCTTCACTTTGGTTATTAATTGATTTAAATATTTGGCCAGCTCCCACATTCAGGGCATATATATTGAGGATTGTTAAGTCTTCTTGTTGGATAGATCCTTTAAGTATGAGATAGTGTCCCTCTTCATCTCTCACTACAGTCTTCGGGATAACTTTTAGTTTATCTGATATAAGGATGGCTACCCCTGCTTTCTTTTGAGGACCATTTGAATGGTAAATGGTTTTCCAACCTTTTATTTTCAGGCTGTAGGTGTCCTTCTGTCTAAAATGAGTCTCTTGTAGACAGCAAATAGATGGGGCCTGCTTTTTTATCCAGTCTGAAACCCTGTGCCTTTTGATGGGGTCATTAAGCCCATTCACGTTCAGAGTTACTATTGAAATATATGAGTTTAGTGTCATCATGATATGTATTCAGTCCTTGTTTTTGTGGATTGTTCCACTGGACTTCTTCTTAAAGGGGGATTTTAAGAGTCCCTCTTAAGATTTCTTGCAGAGCTGGTTTGGAGGTCACATATTCTTTCAGTCCTGCCTGTCTTGGAGGCTCTTTATCTCTCCTTCCATTTTGAATGAGAGCCTTGCTGGATAAAGTATTCTTGGTTGCATGTTCTTCTCATTTAGGACCCTAAATATATCCGGCCAGCCCATTCTGGCCTGCCAGGTCTCTGTGGAGAGGTCTGCCATTACCCTAATATTCCTCCCCATAAAAGTCAGGGATTTCTTGTCTCTTGCTGCTTTAAGGATCTTCCCTTTATCTTTGGAATTTGCAAGCTTCACTATTAAATGTCGAGGTGTTGAACGGTTTTTATTGATTTTAGGGGGCTCTCTCTATTTCCTGGATCTGAATGCCTGTTTCCCTTCCCAGATTAGGAAAGTTTTCAGCTAGGATTTGTTCAAATACATATTTTGTCCTCTGTCCCTTTCGGCGCCCTCGGGAACTCCAATTAAAGGTAGGTTTTTCTTCCTCAGGCTGTCATTTATTTCCCTTAATCCATCTTCAAGATCTTTTAATTGTTTGTCTCTTTTGTCCTCAGTTTCTCTCTTTGCCATCAACTTGTCTTCTATGTCACTCACTCGTTCTTCCATCTCGTTAACCCTCGTTGTTAGGACTCTAGTTTGGATTGCATCTCATTCAATTGATTTTTAATTTCTGCCTGATTGGATCTAAATTCTGCAGTCATGAAGTCTCTTGAGTCCATTATGCTTTTTTCTAGAGCCAACAGTAGCAGTATAATAGTGCTTCTGAATTGGCTTTCTGACATTGAATTGTAATCCAGATTTTGTAACTCTGTGGGAGAGAGGACTGTTTCTGATTCTTTCTTTTGAGGTGAGGTTTTCCTTCTAGTCATTTTGCTCAGTGCAGAGTGGTCAAAAGCAAGTTGTATTGGGAAAAGAAGAAAAAGAGAGGAGAGAAAGAAGGAAAGAAAAGAGAAAAAGAAAGAAGAAAAAAGGAAGAAAAAAGAAAAAAGAGAAGAAAAAGAGAAAGAAAAAGAAAGAAAGGGAAAAAAGGGGGGTGGGGGAAGCAAACAAATCAAAAAGCAAAACACACACACACACACACACGCACACACACACACACACACACACACACACAAACCACGGGGAGTATCTTCCGATTCTGTATACTTTAAGTCCCTTGACTTCCCCTGGACCTGGTCCGTCTCGCTGGTCTTCTGGGGGAGGGGCCTGCTGTGCTGATTCTCAGGTGTTAGCACTTGGGGGAGCTTCTCAGCCCCTGCCTGGTGCAGGGCTCAGTGGGGGTTGTTCACCCCGTGAGGCCCCAGGGGAACAGCCCCAGTGGCGGGGCCAGCTCTGGAGCCCTGGATCAGCTCGGGGTAGGAGCACCCTTGCGGTCCTGTGCCCTCCAGGCCTCTGCCTGTCCTGGGTGGAGGCTGGATCCTGGGCTGTGTCCGGGTGCCCCGTGCTCCCGGTCTGCGCTGTTCGATTCGCGCTCCCGGCCGCGCAGCCCCCTCTCTGGGGAGCCGCCGCCCGAGCCCCTCCAAGCTGCTCCCGGAGCTGCGCAGCCCCCTCGGCGCGAGCCTCTTCCTCTGCCCGAGCCGCCGCCGCTGAGCTGCTCCAGGAGCCGCGCAGCCCCCTCTGCACCGAGCCTCTTCCTCCGCCCGAGCCCCTCCGAGCTGCTCCCAGGGCCGCGCAGCCCCCTCCGCGGAGCCGCCGCCCGAGCCCCTCCGAGCTGCTCCGGGCCCCACCGTGCGCGCTGCAGCCCTTAGGGAGCTCGGCGCATCTCCCCGGGGGCAGGTGCCTGTTAGTGTCCCAGGGAGCCCGAGGGCATCCCCGCCCTCCTGGGTCCTGCTCCAACTCCCTGCGGGCCCCTTTCCGCGGGGAAGGTTGGTGCAGCTCCTGCTCCTCCGGGACGGGGCTCTCCTGTCCTGGGGACACTCGCCCCGGCCTCAGCCCGGCTCCTCGCGGCCCCTCCCCCTTGGAGGCCTTTTGTTCCTTTATTTCTTTTTCCCCTCTTCCTGCCTTGATAGAAGCACGAACTCTTCTCACTGTAGCGTTCCAGCTGGTCTCTCTTTAAAGTAAATTCTCAGGCCGAATTCGTAGATTTTCAGGATGATTGGAAGGTTATCTAGGTAATTTGGTGGGGACAGGTGACTTGGGGACCCTACTCTTCCGCCATCTCTCCCCTCCTCCTCCATTTTTTGTTTTCTACGAGAATCACATATTAAATATGAAAACAGGTCAGCTAAAAGTAAAAGAATGGAAAACTAGACTATATTAATATCAGATAAAGTAGACCTCATTACAGTGCATTGCCATCAATGAAACAAGACATTTTTTAAATGATGTAAGAGCCAATTCATTGGCAAGACATAATAATCCTAATATGTGTGCCCATAATAACAAAGCATCAAATATATGAAGGAAAGTATGGAAGAATTAAAAGGGAATAATAGACAAATATATCTGGAGATTTAACATTCCTGCTTGGTAATTACAAAAAGAAGTTAATGAGTCAAAAGAATCAGTAAAGACAAGAATATCTGAACACCACTATGGAACACTTTGACTTACCTAGCATGTAAAGGACACTACAACCTAGATCTTCAGGATACACATTCTTTTCAAGTGTGCATGGCACATTCGCTGAAATCCTCATGACTATATTATCTAACAAATCATAGAATTGAATTAGAAATTAATAACAATAAAAATCCCGGAAATCTCTAAATATTTAAAAATTCAGGAAAATCAGACAGTTAAGAAAATGAAAAAGCAAATTTAGATTTGAAGAAAATGTTGATAAAATATAGCTGACAGAACACTTATCTCTGGAATATAGAAAGAATCTCTAAAACTCAGTAATAAAAAGATAACTGAGTTAAAAGCAAACTGAGCCTGGGGGCTCAGCAGTTGAGCTTCTGCCTTTGGCTCAGTTTGTGGTCCCGGAGTCCTGGGATTGAGTCTCACATCGGGCTCCCTGCATGAAGCTTGCTTATGGTTCCTCTTCCTATGTCTCTGCCTCTCTCTCTCTCTCTCTCTCTCTGTCTCTCATGAATAAATAAAATCTTTAAAAAAAGTAGACAAAAGGTATAAATATGAATTGCCAGTAAGCACACAAAGATGTGTTTAGCATTAATAGTTATCAGAGAAATTTAAATTAAATCTCTGAGATCCTGCTACACATCCACAAGAATGGCTAAAGTTAAAAAAGATGGACAACTCCAAGTGTTGGTGAAAATTTAGAGTAACTTGAACACTCATACATTACAGTAGGAGAATAAAGTGCTACCAGCACGTTGAGAAAATATATGGCAATTTTACATAAAACTAAACCAAGCCCTACTATATATATCAATTCTAACTCTGGATATTTATATATGATCACATATTCTACAAAAAGATTTGTACAAGAATATTCATGGCATTGTTATTCATAATAGCACAAAACAAAACAATCTAGGCATCCATCACTAGGATAATAATTAAATAGCACACATACACACACATACACACACAGCACATGCTTGTGAAAAACGGGTATATGTATAATGGTATACTATTCAATATTAAAAAAGTAAGGAGCTGATACCTCCTAAAACATGGATGAATCTTAAAAGTAATATGCTGAATAAAAGACTAATTCAAAAGAGCACATGCCATAGGATTTCATTTATCTGAAATTCTAAAGCAGGTAAAATTAATCTTGGTGAAAACTAATCAGGGCAAGGGTTGTCTCTGAGAGTAATAGAAATGGGACTGACTAGTAAGAAGCATGAGGAACTTTTCTGAGTTGATGGAAATACCATATAGGTTGTTGGGATTTCGATTCTATGTGTGCATTTATTTTCTAAGACTTATTGAATGATTCACTTAAGATTAGTATATCTCAGGAGGGTACCTTCTCCATTATAACAGAAGGGAAGGAGGAAATCCAGCCTTTTACCTTCTATGCTATAATGTTAAGGGATTTGGTTTCATTCATCTTTGATTTTTCATCATTGCTGGCAGAGTGCTCCCAGATATATTCTGCTTACTAAATGTTTGTAAAATTCATACGTTTCTGTGACTCTCTTTTCCTGTTTCGTTCTTTGTTAAACATTTTTATAAACTACAGTATCAGTGAACTTACTGTCACCATTGTCAGGGATTTTAATAGGCATGTGTTAGTTTTAATATTCATGATATGTATGTGGTTCATGTGGCACAGTCACAAATATGTAGCTTAAAGAAGGTGAGGCCAATTTCTGACACTCTCAACCTGCTCAGATTAAGAATTGTAATGCCAAAACACATGATGGAGAATATCATTGATATAATTTTCACCCGTTGATGAAAACCATTTCAGCCTGGCCTTCTGCAAATCACCATTTTTAGTGGCTATATAAACCCTAGTAGTAGTTTCATGAAAGAATTTGAATTTGTTTATTTCTTGAAGCAATTTTCTTATAGCCAGTGAATTGCAGGTAGAAACATCCATTAGAAATCCTAATCATAAGAAGCTTACAAAGGAAGGAAAAATTAGCTAACCCAGCTCCTTGTTTTAAATTCCCCTGGCATTTCCTTCTTTGGGGAATTGTCCAAGAAAGAAAAGTCATTCCAGGTCCTCATCAAGAAAGGTCTCTGGGTTGGATCACAATTTTCCTTGCTTTAATCACTCATTTTAGAAAATGAACCAAACATGTATAAAAAAAGAAGCTGCAGACCTTCACTCCAAATATTAATTTTCTTCTTTCATTCAAAATGACAGTAACTCGTGGAATCTAATTTGTTGCCATACTCTACCTGATAAATCTTCCCATGTTCTTTGTCCATTAAACATAAACCCTCTTTGCGTTATGTGTGTATGACATTTCTGGCTAGATCTACAATTTATGCATTTAGTTTTGTTTCTACTCCTGTTCTCAGAAATCATTTCTAAAAGTCACTCAAGTTTCACTTTTACTTAGAAATAGGGAAATAAAGCATTCTTCGTACTTTAGACTTAGCACTTTCAAATTGCAAATTAAAATAAAATGAGGGCTAGAAAATTTCCACAGGTGAAACAAATTCAGGCAGTGTTAGATGAGCCAGTAAGTTCTAATTTTAAGGTTTCTGAAACTCTGTATGTGTGTGTGTATATTGTTGTAATCAGGATGAGTCAGCTGTAACCTTCATAATACTTCACTTGTCATTGGATCCATTTAACTTTCTTCTTTTAAAATTTTAGTTTAAAGTATATTAACAGACCCAGATTCCTAAACTAGTTATAATAAAACTCTTATTCTTTACCATTATTTCATTAAATACAGTTGTCCATAAATTTATGTGTGGAAAATGAAGACATTGCTCATGCCAGAGTGTTACAGGATGTATTGTTTCCACTCCCTACAAACTGATATGCTGAAGTTTGAACCCTGAGTGCCCAGAACAAGATCTTATTTGGAAATAGAGTTGTTGCAGATATAGGTAGGATGAGGTCATTCTAAAGGAGAGTGGGCTCCTAATCCAGTAAAAATAGTTATCTTCATATAGGGCAAGTTGGACACAGACACATAGAGGAAAAAACCCATGTAAACTGAAGGTACATATTGGCCAGTGAAGGCCAAGTATTGCCAACAAACCACCAGAAGCCAAGAGAAAGGTATGGAACAGCGTTTCCTCTATGGTTCTCAGATGGAATCAACTCTGCATCTTCATTTTGGGCTTCTAGCTTCCATAACTGTGAGACAATGAATTTCTATTGTTTTAAACCACCTAGTTTGCGGTATTTTATTATGGCAACTCTAAGAAACTGATACACAGAGCAATAATAGACTCACTTATCAAGTGACAAGGAGTGGGAGAAGGGAAGAAATTATAGCAGATAAGAGAAAGGAGTTATTTGGCTGAATCTGGCCTGAATTTTGCTAACAAGCCACTTCACTCATGAGAAAAACCACATGGACATGTCTGTGTGGGTGATCCCTACTTTTGAAACTCCTGGATCTATCAGCTGGGACTTTACATATCACCATCAAACCAGGTTGTTAGACATTAGAGATGATGGCTATAAAGGGATCCTCCAGGCTGTGCAGGGATTGGAGAGCAAAGAACCCCTGAGTAATGTTTGATTATGTTTGTTAGTGACTTGAGACCCTGAGGAAAGTATTTGGGCTTTATCTACTTGATAAATGTCATTTGCTTTTACTCCTGTCTCTCCCTTACTCATTTCTTAACGCTGAAATTTTTTTTGGTTAGGAAAAATGTTAGCTATTGATATAAGAATTAAGACTTTATGTCTTCTGGTTTTTTTGTCCTTTTCCTTGATCTGCCTGACACCGAGATATTCTGAATAAATTGTGTAATTTAGAATTGTGCATGTGTATAATAGAAAATCCAATTTAAAGTGAAATTAACTTTTATTTGAAAATTAAGAAAGTTCAGAATTATGGTGATGGATTCAGAAATGATTGAATCCAGGAACTTACATGACATTGATAAAGAACCGTTTCTTTCTATTTCTCAATTTTGCTTTCTTCTCTCTTGCATCAGAAATATAAAGCTATGGGGAGTCATATTGGAAAATTCTTCCTCCTTTGAGTAGCTCCTTAGAAAGTCCTGACATGCAGTCTGATTGACCATCCTGGATCATGTGCCCATGTATAAGTCAGTAACTGCAAATTCCTCAGGGTGGCTTAGGCCAGGTACATAAATATGTCTGGAATTCTGATCAGCATGGATTAAAGCCAGGAACGGATGTTGTACCAGAGAAATTTAGTAATTGTAGTTAGGACAATGCAGAAATAATACTGTTAATATAAAATTCTGCTTAATTATTAATTCATCTAAAAAAGTTGATGATAAACAACTATTCAGTGGAAAGTACTATGCCAGTGATTGAATAATCAGAGTAAAATAAGACATTTGGGAGGTTTATAGTCTACTGCAAAGACAAATGTATAAGCCAATAAAAATTTACTGTTATGTGTTGTGTAGTAGAAGTGTAAGTGAAGTTCTATATGAAAATAAAGGAGCTAAAATTTATTATTTTTTCTGTCTGGGATATGGCAGGTCTAGGGGTAATTGGAGATGTCAGGGAAGGCTCCAAAGAAGTTGTTTGAACATGCCTTGAAACATAAATAAAGATAAAAGAGACAAAAGAAGAGACATTCAGGCAAAGAAACAAAAATATTTTTTACCAGTCATAGACAGGACATATAGCTTTTATGAGGCAAGCATGCCAACCACCAGACTTTTACAAAAATGACCAATCTTTGAACCTTATATTTTGGCTCTTTATGCTCCTGTCTAATCCTTAGTTTTATGATTCTTTGTTATTTCTTTTTAAATTATAGATGAGTAGTCAAAGTAGAACATGAAAGACCTAATGTATTTAAATAATAGGGAATTATTTTATTTAATTCTTATACTATCTCATGAACATATAAACAATAAGTTTTACTCCAATGCTATTTTGTGGTCTATATTACTTATACATCTTCTCTGTGTGACAATCTCTTTGTAAACATTCAAACTTACTGGAATCTTGAAATTTTAAATGGGCATACTTATTAGTGTTTTTATAATGTAGTAGTACTTAGAAGGAATGCCTTTAAAACACATGAGCTTCTGTTTGAATCCAACACTAGATGTATGATCCTGGAAAATGGACTTCTCTGGGCTTTTGTTCTAACATACAAAATACAACCCCTGAGGATTTTTAAGACAATGAAAGGAGACAATCTATGCAAAGTCCTCAGAGGAATTTTTGGCATAAAATAAATGTTCAATAAATCTAACTGCTAGGATGACAGTAAAAGTGATTTGATATTTTAATAACCAAATTCTTATTTGAAAAATTAGCATAAATCCATTTTGCCCAGAAAACAAACCCATTTTGCCCAGAAAACAAATCTCCAGTACTTAATTTAAAGATGGTTCAATCATATGACTCCATCTTTTAAAATCAATTTTTATTGATAGAGCATTGGTCTCAGAATTGGATCAAATGAGGTTCCAATCTTAGTTCTGCCTTGAGAGGAATCTCAGATTTTACTCTCAAGACTTCAATTTCCTCATCAGTAAAATGACATTAATGACCTCTATTGCCTTCCAAATAAAAAATTCTACAATTCTACAATTTGGATAACATGTAGAGTTCTCAACAGCAGAGTTGCTCACCAGTCTACGATTACATCAAAAATGTTTTGTTATATATAGTACATTCAGACATTAATTCAGAATATGAAAATGATGATTCAGCAAATGTGTTAGAGTTCTATTTTATGGTGGTGCATTTTATGGAGGTGAGTGCATTAAACATCAACTGCAGCATGAACATGCCCATTTAGGTGTAAATATATGTATATTTGACATTTATAATCCTATAAATAAGCCTGTAGGAATACAAAGAAAGTAAAATATGTTTAAATATTTATTTTTGAAGTCTAAATGTTTAACTTTCAAACTCATTGAGCCCACCAGAGAAATGCTGAACTAAACTAAAAATTGTGAAATGTTGTCTTGGGAAACAGTATATTCCTGAAGATGCAGTGGGTCAACAACAGTGTAGTTGTCTTTCCAGGCTTCTTGAATTCAAACTGAAGTCTATCTTCAGGTATGATTTGATGGTGTTACCTAAGCTGAAAGGGATATGCTTCCTACAGTACAGGATCAATACAAATGCATTTGATAATCTTAAGAAAAGAAGAGCCGGGCAGCCCGGGTGGCTCGGCGGTTTGGCACTGCCTTCAGCCCAGGGCCTGATCCTGGGGACCAGGGACCGAGTCCCATGTTGGGCTCCCTTCATGGAGCCTGCTTCTCCCTCTGCCTGTGTCTCTGCCTCTCTCTCTCTGTGTCTCTCATGAATAAATAAATAAAATCTTAAAAAAAAAAGAAGAAGAAGAAAAAGAAGAGCAAAGCACAGTAATCAGAGCAAAGAGCTGAGGATGCAGAAAACCCTTCTAACTTAAATTCATTAAAAGGCTGTTTGAGGACAATTTTAATCATCAATTGCCTTTTGGATACTCCAACTGAAGCAATTACTCTATTATCCTGGCAGATGTGTTTATTTGATTTTGATGCTGAAATATATCTTCTGTTATCCACTAGCAGGCAAAAAGATTGGATATCTCTTATGAACACTATGATCAAAAATAAATACAATAAAACAAAAACAAGAAAAACATACAAAAAATCTATTATCCTAGAAGGTTATCCAAACTTACTATATTTTAGAGGGAAGAAAGGAGAAGCTTAACTTCCTGGAAAAGTTATCTATTGTACATTATGGCAGGTTGGGTGTTTTCTGCCATTTGGTCAAGGACTGTGAATATAGCCATGGGGTAGGTAATAGAGAATTCTGATTACCTGAGGAATTCAGAGGAATAGGAGTAGAATGTAAACCAGTAAGACATTTAGAAAATGAAATACTCCTTAACAATGAACCAGTAAACCCATGATGAAGTCCCAAGTCCTCCACTAATTAAATCAAAGACATTGGCCAAATCACTTAAACTCTGAGCTTTATCTCTGTAAGATGGAATCTGTTGCATTTGTCCAGCTTAACCCACATTATTGTGTAACTCAAAAGATGTAAAAATCACTCAAAAGTGATTTGCAAAAAAAAAAAGTGATTTGCAACCTTTATTTGTTAATTCAAAATTTAAATCTTCCGTATCCATGAGAACTTAAAACTCTATAAGGAATACCTAGATAGAGTGTTGGTTTTCTTTCTTCAGATTCTTCCAGTGTAGTTTGAAGACCAGTCCCATATATGAATTAAATAAAGAATGAGATACAATGAATGATAAGTCTTCTAGATTGTATACACACAGCAGCTAAAAACATTGACTCTATTGAATTTTATTTCCTCCTCTTCCAACAGTTTCCTCTCTGGACTTTTGTTTGGCTCCACTTCCAGCAGCCTCTTAAGTAAATATTCCCCAATGCTTTCTCCAAACTTACTTTGATATATCCTTTCTTACTGGATGGATTAATTATTTTCCACCCATGCAGGGTGGGTCTTCCAGTGATTTTCATTGATACCAGCTATTTACAGCCAGCAATTGTTCTGATTACCCAATGCACACACACTTTATTCCTCATTGCCCATGCCATACTCGTTATTAACTCTTACCATGGCCTTATATAATTTTTGTCCCACATTTCCAACTTCTTTTTCAAACATTGCACCTGGAAGTCTCACCAACTTGTCAAACATAATCACTAAACCTGAGCTCATTGTCTGCTCTGCACAAATTGGCTTTCTTCCCTCTAGTGCTTGTTTTGGTATATGGCATAGTGATTTTCTTTTCACTCAGGCTTGAAAACTAAAATTCTTTCCTTTTCCTTTCCTTTCCTTTCCTTTCCTTTCCTTTCCTTTCCTTTCCTTTCCTTTCCTTTCCTTTCCTTTCCCTTTCCTTTCCTTTCCTTTCCTTTCCTTTCCTTTCCTTTCCTTTCCTTTCCTTTCCTTTCCTTCCCTTCCCTTTCCCCTTCCCTTTCCCCTTCCCTTTCCCCTTTCCTTTCCTTTCCTTTCCTTTCCTTTCCTTTCCTTTCCTTTCCTTTCCTTTCCTTCTTTCCTTTCCTTTCCTTTCCTTTCCTTTCCTTTCCTTTCCTTTCCTTTCCTCTTTTTCTTTTCTTTTTAGTTGTCCATCTCCCTCCACTGCTCATTAATTGCTCTATCTTGTCATTTCCACTTGTACAACTTGTACAACTCCTTTATTCAATGATCACTTCTAGAATACAAGTGGAGGGCTGTTTGCTTGAATCATTATACTTATTTCCCTGTTTTTTTTTTTTTTTTACCATAATGGATTTTACTATGTTTGACTGGACAAGACAGTATGAGCATATTGCTCAGGATTCAACTACCAGACAGACATTTTTTTAATGTTAATAAATCTTAAAAGAGGGGGTTTCCTTATTCAACATGAAAATTCAATATAAAATGACTGTAAACACTAAGTGATATTTAATAGAAAATTTGTACAATTCTTCAAAATTTTTAAAAATTGTTTTACAAAAAAAAAAACATTTCCCTTTCACAATGGTTCCAAATAAACCTTATTATGCTATTCTTTTTCATTAAAAATACTTCAGTGTTATTTTACTACTTAATAAAATCACCAATCACATGGCTTTATGTTCTCTTCCATTTTTCCACTCATGCAATCTATGCTTTGCTCAAATGCACAGAGATTATTCAATTATGGAAACTCAGAACAGACATGGAACAAAAAGTCCTTGATAAGTGGCAGCTCCCTGCAATATTCTTATGTAAAACCCTACATTGACCCTTCATAACACATAACACATAACATAACATAAAGAGCCCAAACATACCCAACTCTGTGATATCTTTTTGATGTCTATAAAGTAGAATGTATTTTCTCCATATTTTGGAAATTTTAAAGTGCTTTGTCTTGTTTAAAACTGGCTTACCACTCTCTGACTGTCATTATAATTTTGGGTGTTGTTGTTGTTGTTGTTTGTACTTGTTATTTTCCCTTATTAGATCTCAATCTCCTTGAGAGTAGGGATTTTATTTTTTATTCTTTGCAGCATATTCATTCAGTATTTATTGAATTGGAAAATTCCAACAAGTAAACTAATGCTTGTTTTGATTTTTATTTCCAAGGTTGTAACTAAAATAAAAACACAAAATATTGTAATCAAATGAATAAATATTATAAATAAATAAGGTGATACATATTACAAAAATATACTAAAATCCATCACCAGTTTAGTGATCTGGATAAATTTTTTCCTCTTTTAAATAAGTTTAGAAGAAACCATTGCTACTGAATGAACTTTTTTTCTAACATATTTTAATATAATACTTTATTCCATTGGAAAATAAATAAAATAAATGCTTCCAGGAAAAATAAAAATTGGCTAACTTACTTCTTTTCTGAATCACTTTTTAGCTGGAGGAGACTTAAAAAGGACTGTCAGTTTACAAACTTCTTTTTCTGAAAACAACATGGCAATTTTCCCAGATGGTGGTGTTTCTGTAGCTGTTTAAACTCAGTTAAAATTTCACATACAATAATGGATTCTATTAATCTTTTTAAAAGACAGTCACTGTAAACCACATAGCAGTTAAATGAGATTAAGAGTGATGTTCCCTATCAGGATATAGAGTGAAGTTAGAAGTCTTTGGAATATATCTCCATCCACTGAGGTCACCATCATGAAGACAAACTACTTTCTTTTCCCACAAGATGGCCCTTAGTAACATTATCTGAACCAGGATTTGATAATGGATGGACCTTAGGTATAAATTATTATGAATGTACATACAATTTTAATGTCCATTCCTCCTTTCAATAAAATTTTATTACGTGACCAGAATGTGCTGAGGATTGTATCACCTAAACCTCTAGAGAAGAGTTTTTCTAAATTATTCTACCAGATACTTATTACAAAAGGTAGTCTTTGGAAAAATTTAAAAAAAAACTTTTGGTCAATTATGTTGAGAAATATTTATTTTATTTTTAATGATTGTATTTATTTATTTATTTATTTATTTATTTATTTATTTATTTATTTATGAGAGAGATAGGCAGAGACACAGTCAGGTTCCCTGACTGGAGCCTGATATGGGACTCAATCCCAGGACTCCAGGATCACGCACTGGGCTGAAGGCAGATGCTCAACTGCTGAGCCACCCAGTCGTCCCTCTATTCTCCTTTTAGAGATGTACATGCATATTAGCTTATAAAAACTTCAAATAAGCCCAATGCTAAAGAAATATGCTTCACTTTATTTAATCCAGCTTCTCCCACACCTTTTTACTAGAAAAAAAAATCATGTCCTCTTTCATCCAACTGTATCCATTACTAATAGATGACACTTTGGAAAATAAACCCTGTCAGACTTAGTATTGTCTTAGTATAGCTTATAAATTCTTGTCCATGATGGCATATGCATACTGATGGAGATATAGTGTCTCATAAGAGAATAGCGTCATATTTGGAAGGTCATCAGGATTTCAATTTAAATTTCAGAATCTGTTTAACTGAGAGTCACTTGACCTCTATGGGCCAAATTATTTCCATTGCACAAAAGTGAAATAACTATGGGTTTATATTCTAAAGGAGTAGGCCTTTTTGATTTCTTGACATTATCCTTATCAATTTTGAGAATAAGGTTGTATGCCTATAATATTGTTAGGATAAAACATAAACTATAGTGTACCTAAGAAGTTATGAATATAGGACATGGAAAAAACACTATACACTTAGGTACACTATAGGTACCTAAGAAGTTATGAATATAGGACATGGAAAAAACATGTTGGGTGTGGTTAATATCCAGTTAGGGATAAAACATAAACTATAGTGTACCTAAGAAGTTATGAATATAGGACATGGAAAAAACACTATACACTTAGGTACACTATAGTGTACCTAAGAAGTTATGAATATAGGACATGGAAAAAACATGTTGGGTGTGGTTAATATCCAGTTAGTGCAGCTCATTGAAAGGGCTATTGCTCTTTTCCTCCCAAAGAGGGACATTGAGAGAATTTTAGTGCTTTCTCCCATTTTTAAAAATATAGCACTAATAGTTTATTAGTATTCAGGCATACATTATTGGATTTGATTATGCATGTCTCTAAAATTGTCAGCAAAAAAAAAAGGAATTGACTTGGACAATTGAAATAATATGAAAGTTCATAATAAAGGAAATCAATTATAGATTTTAAGGATACAGTGTACTAAGGAAAAATGGAATTATATGATGATATTTAACATAGATTTGATCCATGAAGGCTATTTTGTGTAAACCAAGTCAGTTAATCACACCATTTCAGAGGTTAAATGGACAAGGATAAAGGATTTCTACCACTTTAAGAATAAATACTCTTTGTTGAGGTAAAGGATCTATACCCAAAAAACTACAGAACACTTCTGAAAGAAATTGAGGAAGGCACAAAGAGATAGAAAAATATTCCATGCTCATGGATTGGAAGAATTAATATTGTGAAAATGTCAGTGCTACCCAGGGCAATTTACATGTTCAATACAATCCCTATCAAAATACCATGGATTTTCTTCAGAGAGTTGGAACAAATAATCTTAAGATTACAAGGAATACAAAAAATAGTGAAAGGTAATAAAAGGGAAAGGAGAAAAAAATGAGAGAAAATATCAGTGAGGGTGACAGAACATGAGAGACTCCTAACTCTGGGAAATGAACAAGGGGTAGTGGAAGGGGAAATGGGTGGGGGGTTGTGGTGACTGGGTGATGGGCACTGAGGGGGGCACTTGACGGCATGAGCACTGGGTGATATGCTATATGTTGGCAAATTGGATAAAAAAATAAATAAAAGAAAAAAAGAATAAATACTCTTTGTTATACTTACTTTCTCTTTTGTAAGAATTTTGTTTTTTTTTATTACAAAGACAGGTGAATTTGTTACTTGGGTCCTATGTCTGCAACTAAAGAGCTGTGTGACATTAGATGATGCCACCTACTTCTGTGACACTACATTTTTTACATACATAGCAAAGGCTTAAATCATGCTTTTTGGAATAAAAACAATCTCTTATCCTATGAAACAATGTAGAGATGTCAGAAAAATGATCAACATGAAGGTAAATCAATCTAGCACACCATATTTTCTATTTGAGTCAGTTGAAAATGTGCCTTTAGTAGTATGGAGTTATTTGAGAATACCAGTTCATGGGTAAACTCAGTTAATAGCCACTGTAGGACAACAAGCCTTGAGGGAATGCACAATTAAAGGGCCTTAAATGTGTATTTGAGAGATTGCAACAGTCTGGTAAGTCACTGCATATGAACAAGTCACAAGAGACATCTTGGCTCCAGTGATAGAAAACTTAGTTACATGACACTTTATTAGAGCCAAAGGAAACATCTCATAGAAAATCTTATAGAAAAAAAAATGTATGTTTGAAATGTAAAAATGATAATCTAGATAAAATTTGAATCACTTTCTAAGATTAAGGCAAATAACTAGTTTGGAGATGGAATATATAATAGTCATTAAAATTAAAGCCAGATACCCTAGCTGTAAAACCCAGTACTGCCTCCTACTAGTTACATGCTTTGTGGAAGTTACCTTCATTCTCTGCGTTATAGTTTCTTATCTGACAAATTGAATGAAATTAGTAAATCCCTTCAAGACTTTTCTGATAATTAAATTTTAAAATGCATGCAAAATATAATACCTGACTTCAATAAAGAGTGCTCAACTGTGCACTGAATCACTAAACTGTACACCTGAAAGTACACTGGATGTTAAATAACTGGAATTTAAATAAAAGTTTTAAAAAATGCTCAACTAATGTTAGCATTTTCTCAAAAGTTCTGGTTTCAACAAAGGGTAGAGTAGCTTGATTCATACTAATCAATATGCTAAAAACAATGATAAACTTTGGACAAATATGAAAACAATTGTCATGAAACAATTGTAAAGCTCTGGAGAGGAACCAAAAGAGGTAGAAAGTAAAAGTAAAAGTACTCAGTAGGAAAGGAAGTAGAAAGGAACAAAATACAAGACAGGACATAGAGGAAACAAAGAGCCCAAATATAGACTTAAATCCAATCTACCAATAATGGCATTTATTGCATATGGACTAAACACTTCAATTAAAAGAGATTGTCAGACTGGCTTTAGTAATGATTCACACTAAAATTATTCATAAATATATAGGTGAAAATTAAAGGATGGGAAAAGAGAGACAAAACAATCACGAGAAAGCCATATTAATAGCAAAGTAGGCTTTAAGAAAATGAGTATTACCAGGGATACAAAAAAAGAAACATTTTATAATGATAAATTGTTTTCCTCAAAATTTAAGAGAGCATAGAGATAAAAATGTAAGGATGTAGAGAAATTGGGCAACACTAGTAACCAATGTGACTAAATAGGCATTGCTGAATAGTACCTGAAGCAACTTCAGAATACATATTCTTTCAGCTATATATAAACCATTTACCAAAATAGACCGTATACTTTACTGCAAATGAAGCATCACTTGACTCAAGATTGAAAATATACAGCCTATCTTTTCATTTGATGCAATAAAATTGAAAATAAATAACAAGAAAACTAGAAAAACTCAAATATTTGAAACTAAGTGACACATTTCTCAGTAGTCCATAGAGCAAAGAAGAGATCATAAGGAAAATTAGAACATGTTTTGACTCAAAGAAGAGTTAAATGTAAAAATCCTGTTGAGTGGGAAATTCCTAGCTTTATGTTTATATTTTAGAAAATATTAAATATTTTAAATAAGCTAATTACTCAAAGACTTTTTAAAAGATAAACTCAGAGGAGAGTAAAACAAATAAAAATAAGAATTTTAGATACTTAAATAGAGAACAAACGATAAAGAAAATTAGGAAAGCTAAAAGTTGGTTTCTTCGAAAAAAAATAATAAAATTAGTAATATTAATATTTGCAGAGAAAGAAAGAAAAAACACAAATTAATATCAGGAAGGAAGTAAGAAGCATCACTACAAAGTGTACAGGCATTAAAAGGATAATTAGGGGAATATTATGTAAAACTTTAGCCTAATAAGTTCAACTACTTAGATGAAATGGTCTCCTTTAAAACCACCATTCACTAAAACTAACGTAAAAAGAAATAAAAAATTTAATACCTTATGACTATTAAAACTGAACTAATTACTAAAATGCTTTCCACCAAAACTCCAGGGCCAGATGGCTTTACTGGTGAATGCTATCAACACTTAGGGATCAAATAACATCAATTTATAATAAATCTTTCAAAAATAAGAGAGGAGGAAACATGTATTAACTAGATTTATGAGGCCATTTAATATATCTGATACCAAAACTGACAATAAACAAAGCATAAAAATAAAATTTTAAGATACTTATCCTTATGAACATAAATGTAAGCACTTCAGTAAGGTATTAAAAACATCAAATAATATACAAAAAATGATACACTAGGACTAAATTCTTGGGTTTATCACAGGAGCACAAACTTGGTATAATTTTTTTTAAACTTGGTATAATTTTTAAAGTCAATGTAATTCATAATATAAGAAGAAAAATTATATGATTATCTGAAACGCAAAAAATGTATTTGGTAAAACTCAGTAACCACTTATAGTGAAAACATAGACAAACTAGAAATTAAAGAGATATAATTGATACTAGAATTTCCTGGACGGCCCAGAGGTTGAGCATCTGCTTTTGGCTCAGGGCGTGATCCCAGGCTCCAGGATCAAGTACCACATCCGGCTCCCGCGAAAAGCGTGCTTCTCCCTCTGCCTCTGTCTCTGCTTCTCTCTCTCTCTCTCTGTGTCTCTCATGAATAAATAAATAAATAAATCTTTAAAAAAATAAAATTGATCATCTATATTGGCGATCGACAGTGACAGACTACATCAGCCATTATCTGAACTGCACACTTAAGACTCATTCTTTTTACTATATACAGAATGTAAAATTAAGCATGAAACTAAAAACAAAAAGAGATAGACAATTGCATCTCATTGAGTTAATTAATGCCAACACATGAATTACAATGTAGAATTCTTCATTTCTTTCCCAGAACATTTAAGATTTTAAGAATTTTAATATAAGCTTAAATATTGCTAATAATAATAATAATAATATCAATCATTTTGAGGGCACCAGTGTGATTCAGTCTGTTAAACATTCAGCTCTTGATTTCAGTTCAAGTCATAATCTCCAAGTCCTGAGATCAAGCCCTGTACTGGACTCTGTGCTCAAGTAGCGTCTGCTGTCCCTCTCCATCTGCTCCTTCTCCTACTCACACTCTTACCCTCTTTGTCAAATAAATAAATAATTTTTAAAAATAATATAAATCATTTTGGACTGGTGTAAGATGCTGAACTTGTCCAATTGCATACTTGAAGTTTGTTAGAAAGATTCTTGATTCCTTTTTTAAAAACAATTTTATTCCTTTTTAAATGCTTTTTCCATGCTATAGAAATATCTGGTATATACCTAGTATGAAATTTACAAAGTTTTCAAAATAATATTACAGGTGTCAGAAAAAATATTTAGCTCAGTACAAAATGAAAAAGAGCAGTGCCTATTTATGGATGGTACTGACATCTATGTCTGTTACTTTAAGTTACAAAAGCAGATGTTTGTATTATATCACACTTGCAGCTGTAATTTTATTTTCCTATGCCTAGACTATGCTAACTACTAGATTAAGTAATTTCACATAATTGATCTCATTTAAGAAGAGATTTATGTCCACAATAGCCAAACTGTGGAAGGAGCCTTGGTGTCCATTGAAAGATGAATGGATAAAGAAGATGTGGTTTATGTATACAATGGAATGTTACTCAGCCATTAAAAATGACAAATACCCACCATTTGCTTCGATGTGGCTGGAACTGGAGGGTATTATGCTGAGTGAAATAAGTCAATCGGAGAAGGACAAACATTATATGGTCTCATTCATTTGGGGAATATAAATAATAGTGAAAGAGAATAGAGGGGAGGCGAGAAGAAATGGGTATGAAATATCAGAAAGGGACACAGAACATGGAAGACTCCTAACTCTAGGAAATGAACTAGGGGTGGTGGAAGGGGAGGAGGGTTGGGGGTGAGGGTGACTGGGTGGCGGGCACTGAGGGGGGCACTTGATGGGATGAGCACTGGGTGTTATTCTGTATGTTGGCAAATTGAACACCAATAAAAAATAAATTTTATAAAAAGAAGAGATTTATGTAATATTACAGTTCTGGCTATTGTTTAGCACTTATTTTCTAGTATCTTTCTATTAACGTAGTATATAGGATTGAATAAACTTTATTCCCTAACATTCCTCAGCATCTTAAAAGCCATCTACAAAAAGCCCACAGCAAATATCTTTCTCAATGGGGAAACACTGGAAGCCTTTCCCTTAAGATTAGGAATAAGACAGGGATGTCCACTCTCACCACTGCTATTCAACATAGTAGTAGAAGTCCTAGCCTCAGCAATCAGGCAACAAAAAGAAATAAAAGGCATTCAAATTGGCAAAGAAGTCAAACTCTCCCTTTTCACAGATGACATGATACTGTACAGAGAAAACCCAAAATACTCCACCTCAAGATTGCTAGAACTCATACAGCAATTTGGCAGTATGGCAGGATACAAAATCAATGCCCAGAAGTCAGTGGCATTTCTATACACTAACAATGAGGCTGAAAACAGAGAAATTAAGGAGTCAATCCCATTTAAAATTGCACCCCAAAGCATAAGATACTAGGAATAAACCTAACCAAAGAGGTAAAGGATCTATACCCTAAAAAGTACAGAACACTTCTGAAAGAAACTGAGGAAGACACAAAGAGATGGAAAAATATTCCATGCTCATGGATTGGAAGAATGAATATTGTGAAAATGTCAATGTAACTCAGGGCAATTTATACATTTAATGAAATCCTTATCAAAATACCATGGACTTTCTTCAGAGAGTTGGAACAAATTATCTTAAGATTTGTGTGGAATCAGAAAAGACCCCGAATGGCCAGGGGAATTTTATAAAAGAAAACCATAGCTGGGGGCATCACAATGCCAGATTCAGGTTGTACTACAAAGCTGTGGTCATGAAGACAGTGTGGTACTGGCACAAAAACAGACACATAGATCAATGGAACAGAATAGAGAACCCAGAAGTGGACCCTGAACTTTATGGTCAACTACTGTTAGACAAAGCAGGAAAGACCATCCACTGGAAAAAAGTCTCTTCAATAAATGGTGCTGGGAAAATTGGACATCCACATGCAGAAGAATGAAACTGGACCATTCTCTTATACCATACACAAAGATAAACTGAAAATGGATGAAAGATCTAAATGTAAGACAATAATCCATCAAAATCCTAGAGGAGAACACAGGCAACACCCTTTTTGAACTTGGCCACAGTAATTTCTTGCAAGATACATCCACAAAGGCAAAAGAAACAAAAGCAAAAATGAACTATTGGGACTTCATCAAGATAAGAAGCTTTTGCACAGCAAAGGATACAGTCAAAAAAACTAAAAGACAACCTACAGAATGGGAGAGGATATTTGCAAACGACATATCAGATAAAGGGCTAGTTTCCAAAATCTATAAAGAACTTATTAAACTCAACACCAAAGAAACAAACAATCCAATCATGAAATGGGCAAAAGACATGAATAATTTCTTTTAAGACATCTTGAAATCTGTGGATCATAAGATGAATGCTGTGATGCTATAAATGACAATTTTGCACAGCCAATTAAACAAAAGTACTGTACAAGTAGAAAGTGCTCTATAAATGCAGATAATATCTGTGTTTCTGGTGAACATTTGTAAAAAATTACAAATTGATTTTATTCTACTGTCAGTTATGACTTTTTACCATCATTAAATTTAAGTTAGTTTCTATTATGATACAAATGTAATTATTCAGGAGGAATAGAGCTAAAATAAATTATTAACACTGATTTATATTATAATTTACTCCCAGAACAAATAATTTTATACATAAGTCTGTGTCAAAAGTACAATGCTTTCAATGTTCATTACACAGATCATTTTTCATATCCTTTTATAATTTAACTATATTTACTCATCTAAATGACTATAAAATAGATGAAAAATAATTATGGAAAATAGATTGCTTCATTTTAATATATTCATAAATATACTTGTGAAGTTGTTTTGTGCTGCAGAGATTATATTATTCCATAATAAAATAAGCTTCTGTAAAATCAAAATTTTTTTATTGGGCTAATTTTCCTGGGATAAAATCTTTAATAATAATGCAATTAACACATTCTCTCAAGATTACTAGCAGAGTTCGAGAGAGAATATATCTATGAATTCATGACTCAAGATTGTTGTTTATTTATTTATTTTTAATTGGCTCCCAGGGTGTCTTTTCTATTAGAAGATATTGCTTTTTCCACTAATAAACTTCCTCTTCAATAGAAAAATCAAATTTCCTGCACAAGATTTTAAGCAAGTTTTATATTATAAATAAGGATTGTGTGATCTATAAACAGGGAGTCATGAGTAAAAATAGGGTATATGATGGTACAATGTCATCCCACTTCCCACTATAGTTTCTTAGAATAAGATTTTGATATAAGTTAATTTCTTCTAATTAAGTCAAACTTTATGATCCTCCTAAGAACTGAATATAGTCACTTTTTACACTATCACTAAATTTAGAAGAGAAAGAAATGTACATGATAATTTGTTACAATGACTTCAAAGCTAAGATATTTTAATTTATACATAATAGCAGCACCTGAGGCTCAGAGGAGTTAAGTTATATGCTAGAATTAGCAGCACACTAGTAAAGAACTAGTTTGTCAAATTTCTGGTTTTAGGTCAAAGTTTTGTTTTTATTCTATGTAAATTTGTTAGATGTTTGTACCCTTTTGTTTGTGCATAGAGGGAGGTGAAGACTTCCAATTTTTAGGAAAGAATATTTGAATGTATGTTTCCTCCCTTCAGCTCCTCATTTCCTCCTTTCCATGCAGAAATCTATCAATCTAAGGAGGTAACTTTAGCAATAGTTTTCTCGAAAACATAGTAGAATCTATGTATCTCCCTGCCACATTATCCAGTTCTACTTTACAGTAATGTTGAGAACTCTGCTTCATTTGACTAATGAAGTGTATTTATTAATTTGTTAGAAATTGTAGATGAAGGGATGGATGATCAAGTGGCACCACATCTCTAAAAGTTGAAATAATTTCACCCATTAATATATCCCCCTCCCAATTCAGATTCTAGAGTGCTACTCAGTGTTCATCACATCATGGCACAGATAAAACATTGTATTTTTTGGCACACTAGGGTAAACAGATTAGGCTGCCTAGCAATAGCGAGAAGAAAGATCTAGCTGGTCTAGATTCGGAATACTTCCTTTCAGGTGCAAAGACTATCTCTTACTGAGTTATTAAACTTAATCTGAGATGTTTTTGTTTTATTTTATTTTATTTTTGCATAGTTGCTCAAGAAGGGTAATCATGAGGGAAAGATATTATCAATGCATGAACCTCAAAGACAATCATAGAGATCTAGTGTACAGCCTATTATAATATCAGTACCAGTAGACACCAGTCCTACTCAATTGGTATTTTGATATGTCAATTTTAATTATTTTTACCCATTCCTTAAAACAGACTTCTACAAGGCAACTAGGGAAGGGTAGAATGTTGCTATTATTTGTGTATTACTAATAACACTTTATATTTTAAAACATTTCTTTCTCAAATGGGTCCTAATTAGGCTAAAATCACAACAAAAAAACAGGACCATGTTCTTATTTATTCATTTGAGAAGCCTTTTTCATTTACTCAGAAAGACTGTTTCCTTTTTGCTTTGATCTTGTCTTCCTCCAATTAAATTATCAAGTACCAATTGATTTATTTGGAAATGTATGATTTATAAATGTATTATCTCTATGAGGCTCTATAATTTAGCATATGATCTAGATAAATTAGCATTATCTGTTGATTTATTTTCTTCAAAAGAATGTAAAACAATGAGTTTTAGGAATTACAGAAACCTAAGGCAGAAAGTCCTAAGTAAGCACCTAAACTAAAGATTAGAATTTTTTTTCTGGAAAGGGTCACATTGTAAGTGTTTTTGGCTTTGTGATTACACTAGTCATCCTAGGGACTGCTCTGCTCTGTTTTTATAGGGCAACAGTTTTTAGACAAAATCTAAATGAATGGATTTGTCTGGATTTGGCCCATGGGCTACAGTTTGCTAATCTCTCATCTAAATATATGTCCATTGGTATATAGATAGAGTGCTATCCATTGAGGACATAACTTGCCTCTGGTTTCAGATCAATGGTGGGAGTTCAGAGCTCCTACTTCCCAGTTGTTCACCCTTTGCATGCTGTTACATTACTTCTATTTGTGTGTATATAGGGAGGCGGGGAGGAGTAGGGAAACAAATGGCACTAAAAACTAAAATAATCAGAGTGTTTTATTTCTGATATGTAAATATAAAAATATTAAACAGACAAATACTACTAGCCAATATTTTTTCATTCAATACTCTGTATTGTGTAATATGCTGTGTTTACATGCATTTTATTTACTCCCCACCCAAGACTATGGTAGATACTTATATTATCTTTTTCTTACTTATAGGAAACTGAGGCTCAGAGAGTTTAGGTAAATTGACCAGGACACAAAGACTGTAATTTGGCATAGCTAAGATTCCAACCCAGTTACCAAAGCTGGTAATTCCTACTCATCTATCATCCTATCATATTTTCTCCATTTACAAATATGTTGAGTATGGTGGACATTTATTGTTTAGGGTCATCCAGCTGTGATTTCATATTGTTAGTATCTATAATAATAGTCACCCAAAGATATTAAGTCCTAATCTCTGGAACTTATAAATGTTATCATATTTGGGAAAATATGGAAAGGATCTTTACAGATGTATTAAGAATTTTAAAATAAGGAGATTGACCTAAATTATCCAGGTGAGACTTAAGTAAACATGGGTATCCTTACAAGAAAAAGGCAAAGAGAGTTAAGATAGAAACATAAGAAAAGGCAATGTAACCACAGAGGCAGATATTAGAGTGATGTAGCCACCAGCCAAGGAACTCTTGGAACCACCAGAAGTTAGGCATACCCTGGAACAAATTCTTCTTTAGAGGCCCTGGAGGCAGTAAGGCCATACCTGATTTTGGGCTGTCTCCAGAACTGTAGACAAATATTTTTGTTTTGTTTTGTTTTAAGTAACCAGAGTTGTGGTAATTTGTTAAAGCAGTTTCAGGAAACTAACACAAGTAACAATAATCTGATTTTCCCCTGGATCACCATCCCTTTCCTATTCTTTACTCCTGTGTTTCTGGTTGAAAATGATTACATCCTTGTCCTTCAGAGTGGTACATTTTAGTCATTCAAACTACATTCTTCTGGCCCTGATGATTGACTCAGGAATAGACACACAACCAAGACTACCAATTAAAGTGAGTATATGGGTGATCCCTGGGTGGCGCAGCGGTTTGGCGCCTGGCTTTGGCCCAAGGCGCGATCCTGGAGACCGGGGATCGAATCCCACGTCGGGCTCCTGGTGCATGGAGCCTGCTTCTCCCTCTGCCTGCGACTCTGCCTCTCTCTCTCTCTGTGACTATCATAAATAAATAAAAAACTTTAAAAAATATTTTAAAAAAATAAAGTGAGTATATGAAGTTCATAGCTATATGGATACTTTATCTTTCCTGCTGGATTAGGGGGAGGAGAACATATAGTTTAAGGGTTACCAATATACATCTTGCAATGATGAGAGAAGTGGTTGCTTAATAATGAAGTCAACTCATGATGTAATGAGCACAGGATGTTATATGCAACTGATAAATCAATAAATTCTACCCCTGAAACTAAAATGATGATGATGATGATGATGATGATGATGATGATGAAGCCAACTCAGAAGAAGCCAAGCCAGAAATAAGTGAAACTTATTAATTTTATTAGTCAGGATTCTCCAGAGAAACAGAGAAACAGAACCAACTGGAGATATATAGATTATGGATAGATACATAGATAGATATACATATAGTACACATATATAGAAAGAGATTTATTATGAGGAATTGGTTCATAAGATTATAGAGGCTGAGAAGTCTCATGATCTGCCTTCTGCAAACTGGAAACCCAGGAAAATTGGTGATATAATTGCAGCCCAAATGCAAAGGCCTAAGAACCCAGACAGCCAGTGGTGGAAGTCCTAGTCTAGGTCCAAAGGCCTGAGAACCAGGAGCACTGATGTCTAAGGGCAGGAAAAGTTAGATGTCTGAGCTCAAGCAGAGAGAAAATTTGGTCTTTCTCTACTTTTTTTGTTCTATTCAGGCTTTCAGTGGATTCAGTGATTCCCATCTGCTTTGGTGAGGGCAATCTTTACTCAGTTAATTGATTCAATGCTAACCTCTTTCAGAAACACCCTCAGAGATACACCCAAAAATCATATTTTACCAGCTATCTGAGTATTGCTTAGCCCAGTCAAGTTGACAAATAAAATTAGCCTTCAGGAGTGGCTTCTATTAAGCTCATGCAAAAATCTTAGGGCCAGCTCTATTACTAGACTTACTGTTTACATGAGCCCTAAATTCCCTTTAATAGTTGCAGGCAATTAAAATTGAGTTTTCTGCCATGGTACATAAAATCTCTTAATGTGTATTAGGCTAGACATTTTAAGGCTTTCTATAAATGAAAAAAAATACATATTTATTTCATAATTTTTATCTTATTAAAAATATATAATCCACCAGGAAAATGTGTGGCATATAAAATATTTCATGCAAAATTTAGTTTATATTTTAGCATAGTGCATTTTGTGGAGAAAAAAATACAACCAATGGATTTCTTTAATTCATTCTTTTTTAATTGGTGAAATGGTGATCTCACCACCTTAAAATAATTCTATCAGTTTCTATTTATTTGCTAAACTCATTTTATTTCAGCATTTATGAGATTCTTATGGTTTTGTCAGTTTCTCTAATTTTTTGTTAATATTTTCCTCATTTTTTCATTCTTAACTCATAGATTTCAGCATTAATTATATTTCCCTCAAAAACAGTAACCAGAGGAAGAGATTTTTCATTTTTTTTTTTTTTTGAAAAATGCTACTGTATTTGATGGAGTTCAGAGCAGGCCACCCTAAAATATGCCACTTTGGCATATTGATTATTTTGAATTAAAATTACTTTAAAAGCAGCCAGTGCAAAAAAGTACATTCTGACCTTTCTTTGACACCCTGAAAACAGGAAATAAATCCCTGTGTGAAGGATATCCTCCCTGCACCAGGAAATAAAGAGACATCCTTATCACCAGAGACATGAAAGGCAGGGCTAAGGAGGCCATGTAAACAAACCTTGTCACTTCTTTTCTAATTTACTACCCTAAGACAAGATTTCTTTGTCTTGTCAATTCTTCATACGTTTATTGTTTCCTTTTCAACAAGGTATAAAAGTTGTCTCTTCTGGTCACTTTTTTGGGTTTCATATCTTTGGAGCCCCTATATATGTGAAATTAAGTTAAATATGTTTTCTTCTGTTAATATCTCTTTTGTTACATGGGGTGTCTCAGCCAAGAACCTTGAAGGGTAGAGGGAAATTTATTTTTCCTCCCCTACACATTTTACACCAAAACAAAAGATTTCATGTCAGTAGTCTGCTTCCACAATGATAATGTCTCTTCAGAGTTGGTATATAATCAAAAACTTAAAACTAACTGAAAATTCAAATGCTCACTCCGGAAGTTTGAATTACTTTAGACAAAATCAACGTCTATTGTATGGGATAATACATTTGAGAGGGCTTTTTCAAATTTAGTAAATGTCAATCAATTGTATATAACTAAAATATCATTGATTAATTATCCATTGAAATGTTTGTAAATTTGTTTCAAAATATTCTTCCTTTGTCAACTCCTAAATAGGAAAGGTGGCTGAATATATGACATCAAATTTTACAAAAATGAAATGATATGTTAATTATTTCTCAATAAAACTGGAAAAAGTGAGATAAAACAATGCATCCATGGAATATGCAAATATGACAATCATTACAGCATAATGCCTTTAATTTGATACCTGTTTGAGTTGTTTGCCAAGAAAATTAGTGAGTATATGAAGTTACTCATAGAGCAGGAAAATAATAAGTTAACAACTCTTTGCAGTAATTGGCATACCTATATCATCCTGTAAAATAAAATTGTTTTCATAATATAGCTCGCATGGTTTCCCTCACATCAAAGAAATGTCTTCACAGCTATTGCTAATGCTCAGAAGAAATTGAAAACACATAGTAATTTAACCATATAGAATATAACAAGTTGAAAACTTTGGACAGGTTGACCATATGAAATATTGTTCTCTGATGCATGTGGTAGCTAAGCTAATTGTTTAGGTAACAGTTCTTACCTCTTTGGACACAGCTGAATGAATTGATTCTGTGGTAATCTGATTTGGTTGTTTCTTATGGCTCAAATAACCATAATCAGAATTGTTCTGAATGTCATTTTACAAATGTTTAAAATATAACTGGGAACTTTAGCTTCATATCATAGACACTGTTCTTTTGTCCACATGTGGGCAATGATCTTGACATGCAACAAAGAAAACTGCTTGGCTTGTTGCTTTGGAAATAGACATTACTGGAATTATTCTTTTTATGTGTCATCCTTCTGATCACCGGTACCATGATCCTTTTTCCAAAGACGTATCCATTTTTCTTTTTTATGTGGAAAACGTGAATGTGACAATCATTACAGTATAATGTCTTCTTTAACTTGATGTATGTTTGAATAGTGTACTAAGAAAATTATTGAATGTAGGAAGTTGCTGGTAGAGACAGTAGAAAAATAATAAGTTAAAAACTCTTTGCAATAATTGTCAAATATTGAAATTCTCCAAATCCTCCTAACATAGAAGGGAAATGTGAAGGCTAAATATTCTAAACCAAAGGCCTTAGGTTAGTCTCTAGTGATTATATTTAAGAGATGCAGAAATTAAGGGTGATAGAGAGAGGACTAAAACATAAGCTTGAAGCATATTATCTAGAATTCTTGGATACCAGTTTACGCAGGAAGTTTTATGGTAGACCCTCTTTCATCCTGAAGTCATTCTTAGTGCCTGGTATCAGGGACAGAGGCAGATAGTATGTTGAAAGGAAAAAAGTGACCATTCTTGACTGCATACTTTGTTCCAGAGATTTTGCTTAGCACTTTTCATAAATATTCCTTGTGGTACTCATGACTGTATCATAATTATTAAAGTAGAGTAAGTCTTTAATAGATAATAAAAATTATAAATCAATAGAGAAATAGATGTACTATTCAATATGTTATTTTGGTAATGAGAAAACTAATTCAGGAAAAAACAAATTATGCACCAAAATAAATATCAAATGAAATAACAAATTAAATGTAATAAAACATTTAAAAAATGAAACCTAAAGGGACAAAACCAACAGTTTTTTATTGAGTACCTACCATGAACAGGACATTGTGCTAGGCCCTATGGTTAATATAAAAGTTATATGCATGAAACTGAGTGGCCGGTTGGTTAAGTGTCTGCCTTTGGCTCAGGTCATGATCTCAGGGTCCTGGGATGGAGCCCTGCATCAGGAGGAGAACCTATTCTCCCTCTGCCCCATAGCTCCCACCACCCTGTCTCTCTCTCCCTCAAATAAATAAAATCTTTTAAAAAGATAAAAGTTATATACTTTTTGGTATTTCTGAATATCATGAATTTACTTGAAGCAATTGGTTCTCCAAGTAGTTTCTATAGAGAAAGTAGAAATAAGATGTATTAAATACCTCTTATAAACTACTTTATAGTCTTTTGGTTTCACCTCCCATTCCAGTACTGCCCTGTGACCAATTCATAACAGGTTTTTTTTTTAAAGATTTTATTTATTTATTCATGAGAGACACAGAGAGAGAGAGAGAGAAAGAAAGAGAGAGAGAGAGGCAGAAACACAGGCAGAGGGAGAAGCAGGCTCCATGCAGGGAGCATGGACGTGGGACTCGATCCCTGGTCTCTAGGATCGTGCCCTGAGCCAAAAGCAGGCGCTAAACCACTGTGCCACCCAGGGATCCCTTCAGAACAGGTTTTAATTGATCTATTTCCCCTAGATAGAATTTCCTAACATCTGTTTCCAACTCTAGGGATTTTCATTAGGCACTTCAAAATGGGTAACCTGGAAATGTACCTGAATTAGTGTTCTTGAGGTCACTTCTGGATAGTGGGGGATAGGAATCAATGGATAAGTAATTCTTTCTTTCATCACTGGTTGGATGGTTTTAAGGAAATATTTTATAAGGCTTCTTAGAATATTCCTCAGGACAGAGAATCCATAGCACATTAGTGGTGACAAACCATATAACACGTTTGCAGTAAAATCCACTTTCTTTCTGTTTCACTTCTTCTGTCTTGCAGTCTGACCCTCTGGCATTGGGCTCAGGGATCAGTAAGACAAGAGTTTAAATCCAGACTCCATTCATCCAACAGAGCTATCTGAGGCCAACTAGTTAAAACGACTAGGCCTCAGTTTCCCTATCTGTTAAAATAAGTCATGATAGAAATTTTTATGGATTTAATATGATAATTTTTGACAAACAGTAAGTGTAAAATAAAAATTAATAATGATTTTTAATAAAGAGAGAAGTTGAGAATTAGGTCAGAGAAGCATTGTTCTTCCATGTAGAGTAGGATAAATATAAATATAGAGTAGAGTATATTTAGAGCATACTCCAAATGTGGTATTAGGGGCTTCACAACCAGAAAGAAGCTGTTAAAGACCAGACATGTACATTATCATTCATGACTTTTGGATTAGTTTGCTGTATGGATAACATTGATTTGATGCAAATGCAGAAAAAATTCCACTGATCTATTTTCATTTCTTATCTACTATATATTACAACATCTTATCAGAGAGTAAAGTGAAATCAATGAAAAAAAATGTTTTCTGCATTAGGCATTCTTTAAAAATTTTTTTTTGTTAAATTTTTATTTATTTATTTATGATAGTCACAGAGAGAGAGAGAGAGACAGGCAGAAGGAGAAGCAGGCTCCATGCACCGAGAGCCCGATGTGGGACTTGATCCCGGGTCTCCAGGATCGCGCCCCGGGCCAAAGGCAGGCGCCAAACCGCTGTGCCACCCAGGGATCCCCCATTCTTTTAAAATTTTAACTTAAATTCAATTTAATTAACATACACAATATTATTAATTTCAGAGGTAGAATTCAGTGATTCATCAGTTGCATACAACACCCAGTGCTTATTACTTCAAGCATCCTCCTTAATGCTCATCACCAAATTGTCCCGTCCTCCCCAGCTCCTCTCCAGCTATCCTTAGTTTGTTCCCTACAGTCTCTTATGATTTGCTTCCTCTGTTTTCATCTTCTTTTATTTTTCCTTCCCTTCCCCATGTTCATCTCTTCTGTTTCTTAAACTCCAGTGAGTGAAACCATATTGTATTTGTCTTTCTCTGATTTATTTCACTTAGCATAATACCCTCTAGTTCCATTCACATTGTTGCAAATGGCAAGATTTCATTCTTTTTGATAGTTGAGTAGTATTCCATTGTGTGTGTGTGTGTGTGTGTGTGTGTATGTAGGCCACATCTTCTTTATCCATTCGTCTCTTGATGGACATCTGGGTTCTTTCCATATTTTGGCTATTGTGGATGTTGCTGCTATAGACATTGGGGAGCATGTGCCCCTTCGAATCACTATGCTTGCATCCTTTGTATAAATACCTAGTGGTGCAATTGCTGGGTTGTAGGGTAGATCTATTTTTAACTTTTTGAGGAATATCCTACTGTTTTATAGAGTGGCTGCACCAGTTTACATCCCCACCAAATGTGTGAGAGAGTTTCCTTTTCTCTGCATCCTCACTAATATCTGTTGTTTTCCTGAGTTGTTCATTATAGCCGTTCTGACCAGCGTGAGGTGGTATCTCATTGTGGTTTTGATTTGTATTTCCTGATACTAAGTGATGTGGAGCATTTTTTCATGTGTCTATTTACTGTTTGTAATAGAAATGTTACAAATGTCTGTTCATGTCTTCTGCCCATTTCTTACTGGATTTTTTATTTTGGGGGTATTGAGTTTCATTAAGTTTTTTATAGATTTTGGATACTAGCCCTTTATCTGATAAGACATTTGCAGATATCTTCTATTCCATAGGTTGCCTTTTAGTTTTGTTGACTGCTTCCTTTGCTGTGCAAAAGTTTTTTATCTTCTTTTTTTTTAAGATTTTATTTATTTATTCATGAGAGACACACACAGGGACAGAGAGAGAGCGGGGCACAGAAGCACAGGCAGAGAGAGAAGCAGGCTCTATGCAGGGAGCCCGATGTGGGACTCTATCCCAGGTCTCCTAGACCACACCATGAGGCAAACGTGGCGCTAAACCACTGAACCACCCAGGCTGCCCATTTTATCTTGATGAAGTCCCAATACTTCATTTTTGCTTTTGTTTCTCTTGCCTTTGGAGACATGTCTAGCAAGATGCTGCTGTGGCCATGATCAAAGAGGTTTTGATTTTGCTCTAGGGTTTTGATAGTTTCTGTTGCACATTTAGGTCTTTCATCCGTTTTGAGTTTGTGTGTATGGTATAAAAGAAATGGTCAGTTTCATTCTTCTGCATGTGACTGCCCAATTTTCCCAGCACCATTTTTTGAAGAAACTGTCTTTTTTTCCCCACTGGATATTCTTTCCTGTTTTGTTGAAGATGAGTTGATGATAGAGTTGAAGGGCCATTTCTGGGCTCTCTATTCTGTTCCATGTGTCTGTTTTTGTGCCAGTACCATACTGTCTTGATTACAGTTTTGCAATACAGCTTGACGTCCAGAATTGTGATGCCTGGAGCACTGGTTTTCTTTTTAAACATTCATTTGGCTATTCGGAGTATTTTCTGGTTCCATACAAATATTAGGATTTTTTTTTGTTCCAGCTCTGTGAAAAATGTTGATGGTTTTTTGATAGGGATTGCATTAAACATGTAGATTGCTTTGGGTAGCATAGACACTTTAACAATATTTTTTCTTCCATGCATTAGGAATTCCTTAGCAGAAATACAAATCAAAACCACAATGAGATACCACCTCACACCAGTGAGAATGGGGAAAATTAACAAGGCAGGAAACAACAAATGTTGGAGAGGATGCGGAGAAAAGGGAACCCTCTTACACTGTTGGTGGGAATGTGAACTGGTGCAGCCACTCTGGAAAACTGTGTGGAGGTTCCTCAAAGAGTTAAAAATAGACCTGCCCTACGACCCAGCAATTGCACTGCTGGGGATTTACCCCAAAGATTCAGATGCAATGAAACGTCGGGACACCTGCACCCCGATGTTTCTATCAGCAATGGCCACAATAGCCAAACTGTGGAAGGAGCCTCGGTGTCCATCGAAAGATGAATGGATAAAGAAGATGTGGTTTATGTATACAATGGAATATTACTCAGCAATTAGAAACGACAAATACCCACCATTTGCTTCAACATGGATGGAACTGGAGGGTATTATGCTGAGTGAAATAAGTCAATCGGAGAAGGACAAACAGTGTATGTTCTCATTCATTTGGGGAATATGAATAATAGTGAAAGGGAATATAAAGGAAGGGAAAAGAAATGTTGGGAAATATCAGGAAGGGAGACAGAACATAAAGACTCCTAACTCAGGGAAACGAACTAGGGGTGGTGGCAGGGGAGGAGGGCGGGTGTTGGAGGGGAATGGGTGACGGGCACTGAGGTGGACACTTGACGGGATGAGCACTGGGTGTTTTTCTGTATGTTGGTAAATTGAACACCAATAAAAATTAATTAAAAAAAAAGGAATTCCTTAGCAAATTTATTTTCTAAGATTCGTTACTCTGTCAACATCCCTAACAATTCTAAGGGCAAGTCTAATCCTTAAAAATGGAAATATGGGCAATGTTTAAGAGGTGATAGGAAATAAATATGTTATTGATACCACTGAAATATTTGTTCTGTACTCTCATTTTCATTTTTTTTTAGAAGAACCTTTGCATCATACTTTCTTAAAACGGATGTTTGGTTACTTATTAAGTGACCTTTGTTAAAAAAAATCAAAATTTTATTTTTTACATAGCAAGTATTTTCTAAGAACAGCTGAAATAAAATAATGCTTCTAGTTCTTTGTCATATTTGACAAACATTTATTCCTATTTGCTGTAACATTTGTTTCCCCTATTCCCAAGGCCTGATATGATGACAGACAGTGCTAAAGCATATAAAACTCAGCAAACTTATAATGACAGCTTTGTAGATGGTTTCTCAAGTTATTTCATTATATCCATTTACTTGTCTCAGTTAACTGTTTCAGTAAAAAATGTACAATTTTTAATTGATCATTATAAGAAAATTGGATATTTTTTGTTAATATATATTGAGTTCCACATTCATCATTTGCTTCTGTGTTTTCATTTTTTGGTGGTATGGATGTTAAAAATGACTATAGAAGTTTTTAGGTGGTACAGACTAATAAAAGAATTTTTTAATTTACTTCATAGTTCACATGTGTGGAAACTGCACCTTAATAATGTGAGGTCTGAAACCAAATAGAGAATAATTTTGTGCTAGCTGTATGCTGGCCTATTGGCTTTTCTTTGCATTTTTGCTTTGATATGTGAACTTTTTCATTATTCTGGTAATAAAGAGTAGGATTCATGATTTTTCACTTTCACTGTCATTCATATTTTTTATCAGATATCTAGGTAAATTCAACAACGTAGATGTATAATCTAAGCCTTAAAGTTGGTGTACATATTAATGAAAAAATCAGTCAAATGTCCTCTTATATTTTTCAATAAATACACCAACACACATTTGGATGCTTTAAAATTCAAGCTATCATTCAAGTACTTCCAATATAAAGAAAAAACAACTTACACATTTTAACTAATTCATGAGTTTCACATAGGTTTTTCTTATGGTTCAATGACTTCATCAAGGTATCATTAACAATTGAACATACCAACACTTTGTTTTGTTTTTCCAGCTATCTTCATCAACAATTTTACATGAGAAATCACACACTTGTGAGTGAAAAATGGAAAATTTTTCACTTTTATTCAGTATAATCAACTCAGACAAAAGACCATTATGTTCAAAGATACAGAGGAAAAATATAGTCATTGATTGCTGAACATTTCAGCTCCTATCTTCAAAGACACAAAAAAGCACAAAGAAAGTCAATATAAAGCAATTAATTCGGTGTGCTGTTTTATAAAACATTAGGTGGAAGTTAATAATATGAACATTATGCCTGTAATAATATGAACACAATAGTTGTAGATCTGAGTGGTGAAAGCTACATTTTAAGAAATCAGCCAAAAATTCCTCCTTTGTTTTGCCTTCCAAAAGACTTATATAAAGGAAATATTCTTTTTTGGAACCTCAACTTGCCATTTTGCTGTCAAACAATAGTCATTGACAAGGAAGAGTTGAGATCTAAGGTGTGAAAATGGAATGATGACTGTGAAGAAAAGTACTCTTAAAAATTTATGTAGGTGTTAACTCAGTAGTGTTACTAGCCTCCATTTACACCTTGGCGTTGCATCCTTAGAACATATGTCCAGCACCAAAGACGTATTCCCTGAAACATCCTTGGATCAAACCGAAGTTGGGTGACACGTTTCAGGCTGAACAGACCTGTTAAGATGACATTTTCAGGAACAGGAAGAACACTGAGACTTGAAGATCTAAGATGTGAATCTCTGTTCTCATGCTTTCAATACTGAAAGGACACAGAAGGTGCTGAAATATCCCAAGTGTCATCACTTCCTGGTGAGACTGGCACATAGTTGAGTGATTTTAGAGACTCTACCAAGACACTTCTTTTGATGGAATTATGTTGGCGAAATTAACAAAGTATCTAATTTTTCTCATGTAAAAATCTTATTTATCTTTCTAAAATCCATATCTTTTCTGAAGTGCAAAAGAAGGAAGTTTTCTAGCCAAAACAAATTCAAAAGTAGATTGAAGATAAACCAAGTTAAAGATTGCAGAAATGCCTGCTTTCCATCCTTTTACACTCTCCCCCTCTCACACCACTTTCCTTTCCTGGGGCTCTCTTTTGAGGCAAGCAGCTTCCTTGAGATATTGGCAAGAATCTTCCTCAAAAGTACTTGAAAGGAAAAAGAACTTGAAAGGAAAATGGGATTTGTAGCTATTTCAAAAGTATCACTCACCTCTCTGCCAGACCCAAAGTGTTTCTTTTCTTCAAATTTGATTTCTATCCAAATAGAATGAAGAACTATAATGCCAGAATACTTCAGGCTGATATACCTGAGTTAATTCATTGTAACCAATCCCTAAAAGCTTTTCAATGTTACAGGTACAAACTATTTAATTGCTACCAGTTAAAAATGTACTTGGTGTTATGAGTAGTGAGAAGAGTATTGAACAGCCCAGAAAAAAAATGTTACACGGGTTTGAGAAACATATGCATTTGAATACAATTTAAAGTACATGGATACTAGGGATGCTCATTATAGAATTCTGGAAGAACACTTTGTTATAATACATTTTTGCAAATAAAACAGAGAAAAAAATTATTTCACCTCTGGGAGGGAGATAATCTGCGCTGAGTTCTCACAACTGAAGCATTGATTTGTAAGGGAGTACATGCCTCTAGCAGGGTAGGTATAAAAACAGAAGATAATCTTTTTCCCTCCTCTGTTTTCTAGAACATATAAGGTGTAGCCTGATAGCAAATGGAAGAACTATCCACAGCCCACATTCTCTTCCTCTTTTCTTCCAACCAAACATCAATTATATGGTTGGAATTAAGTTCTAGAAAGTAATCAACTAAAAAAAAAAAACTGATTTAATTTATTTTCTTGTTAGCCTTTGGCCTGAGAATTTATTTATCATTATTTTACCAGACAAAGAGGGAATATTTGTTTACATTATGGAGTATAATAGAATGGAGCAAACACCCATGATAGTTAGGCACTATAGAATACAAAGTAAGAATGTAGGCACAGTAGCAGTTTTATTAGGCTTTCAAAGACTTAAGAGCCCTAAGTTGGAAAAATGTAGTAGCAAAAAAGAAATGCAACAGGAAGAGGGAGGTGAAGGAGGAGGAAGGAAAGAAGAGAAAGAAGAGACAAAAATTTGATCTCTCTGCCACTAACAATCTGTAATACTGGATACTCACTTGCAATGCTACTGCCATGCCAGGGCATTATGTACAATTATATATTCTGTATAACATTATATACAACACCAATATGCCAAGATATTATATACAATTAGGAGAGAAGAAGGTGGGGAGAAAGGGAGCCAAGGAGGTGCAAAAGATTCATTTAATTAAAAAGGGAGCAAAAGACTCCTGGTATAGTGAAGGAAAATGTATTGATTAAAAAAAATAATGACTTGAGTAAATGACTCAACTACAGTTGGACATGGGACATGACCTATATAGTTCAGAGATCAGATAAACTGCTTCTATTCTAAATGTGCAACAGAAATTTTCATCTGGCCTAGAGTAAATCATCTTTCCAACATATGGATCACTAATTCACATCCAAATTGAAATGTATTTCTTTCCTATTTTATTGTTTAATGATAGATGTTAGAAACAATAAACTTTGAACTTTAGTTATTTGAAATATTTATGTTGGGATGCCTGGGTGGAGCGTTGAGCGTCTGCCTTTGGTTCAGGGCTGATCCTGGAGTCCCAGGATCAAGTCCCACATCCGGCTCCCTGTGTGGAGCCTGCTTTTCACTCTACCTGTGTCTCTGCCTCTTTCTCTACATCTCTCCTGAATAAATAAATAAAATCTTTAAAAAATAAAACAAAACAAAAATGAAATATTTGTGTCAAAGAACTGAATCTCACTTCAAGCTGCCTGAGCACTTTTCATGGAAAATAGTATAGCTAAATGGTCTGAGGAATTTGCTTAATTTTTTTTTCACACTGAGATATCATATCTGCAAAGCGATTATCTAATGAGAAGCTGGAAGAATTTACATTTAAAATTTTCTAGTTAAAAGAGCTTCTAACAATGAATTTTAAAAAGTATTATCATCATAATCCACCCCCCCTTGTTGTCCTCTATTTTCTTAAGTAGAGAGCAAAATAAATTTTTAGAAAAAGATTAAATTTATAGTCAAAAATCAAACCACTTAATGAATAATCTTGTTTTTTTAGACAATTTTATAGTTTTAAATATATTAAGTATATTTAAATATTAAACACATGATATATATCATGCAGCAAAACTTTATCAATTTTTGTTTTTTATCAGTTTTTATGCCAAGAATATTTTTAATTACTTTTCATTAATTTATATAAATATAATTACATTTTACTTATCCTTATTTTGCACTAATGCAAAAGAAAAATCTTGATTTAGAAGTTTGATAAGATATAACCATTGTTTAATATTGTCCTCTGTAAGGTTCTTTTAAAATCTTATTTTAATAGGCTAGATAAGATCACTTATATTTTACTCTCCCTTAAAGCTGTTACTATAAATGAACATGTATTTTGTTGCTATGAAATATCCAATTATAAATCCATGACTTTACAAACAGAGCTAAGGCTAATTCATATTTTCTTAACATCATTTTCCATTTTTATAAGTTTTACAGCTGTAATTTTAAAAAATAAGAATGTTATCCACTCAAAGCTCTCATTTTGAAGACATAGTATAAAGAAAATGATAAAAATTTCTCTTAAGAATGATTGTAGACAATAAAAGAATTTGGTTATTTGCCTTGATAATTTTTTATTCACTTAATTCATTAAATTCCTATCTGTTGTATTACAGTGCATTGCAATGGTTATGTTGCATTGCAACTTGATATTAAATTATTTCAATGGAAGAAAGCATTTACAGACTACAAAGTATTAAATTCACAAAAACAAATTTTTTCAGTGCTTTGAATAATAAAGATATTTTTATAACCTAGTGTATATTTGTTATGGTGAGAAGAAAAAAACTAATTGGTTGATCAGGACAGACTTTTTTTTGCTCTTCAAACCTTATGATTTTGAGTTTTTTGGTCTATTCAACCCTACAATTTTGTTTTCAGTGCAGTTCTTCACCATAGACCGTATATTTAAAATAAACGACAATACTCAATATAATAATAATTTAAAAAATTAAACAAACAATAGGGATAATTTATGCAATTTTAAAAATATAGCCCATTACTAAATAAAACTTCCCTAAGTTTCAAGAGGTTGGATGATAACCTGAGCACCATTGTCAATTAACTGTGAGAGCTTAGGCAAGTCTGTTCTTAATTTTGAGTTTCAATTTTACTTATGTGGGAATGAAGTACATATTATTTAGGAACGGTATTTGCAATACATATATATAAATATAGGTATATAAATACCTATATATAAATATAGGCAATATAAGGTATTGCATAGCTGTTAAGATATGAGCCCAAACTTTCGGACATGTAGATCTGAGAGTGAAACCTAACTTTCAGATGTGTGAAAGGATATGATTTTGGGCAAGTTGTTGCACCTCTATAAACTGTGGCTCTACTAGTAAAATGGGAATAATTATATTTGCCATGCACTATAAAGAGCTAATGCAGCATAACATAATACTGGGTACCTAGCAGGTATATAAAGTGATTGCTATTTAAAAAACCCCTCTAAGATGCCTTCTGATCCTCTAACTCTAAAATTCCTTTTACTATGAGCCATCTATATGAATGAGCCTACCACATAAATGAGGAAATAATACAAAATACATCAGTAGAGTTAATATATCTGTGACAATATTAAGAATTATTAATCAAAACATGAATCTGTCATATCTGGAGATGAAAATGCATTAGTTATTTATTTAGTATAAAGAATATGTTGAGTTCATGAATTCAAGATGATAGAGGATAATATCAGGGGAGACTTTGGGAAGAAATGGAAAGAGAATGGGTAAAAAGGCTAAATGTTTACATTCTTGCAGATAGATTATAAATATTCTACATTCTTGCAGACATTATGATTACTCTTTGGACAAAGAGTAAGTTCACAGGGATGCTGTTGATGGTCTTGGGAGTAAGCAGGTGAGTTGGGAACTTCTGCTACCCTCTCAAGGACTTGGTTTTAGTCAGTATAAAGAAACCTATGCTCCTGCTTCTCTTGCCTCACTTGATCAACCAGTTGTACATTTCTGATGGAAGCAACCTGTAGCATTAGGCTTTTATAGATGTATTCCTCATGATATAGTAGTTCTTTTAATTGGCTTTGTTAACAAGCAATTTTGGTAGCTTGCTTCTTTGTTTACCTCATTTGCGTCTTGCTGCCAGCATTTCAATCTCATTTCCACTGACTCCTTACTCCCTGGGCATTCTCTCTCCATCAAACTCTCCAGGTAAATTCTCAACCCTGGTTAAACCCACCTGTCTATATTGAATTCTTGTTTGTGAAGAGGTGACTATAGCAGAAGGAAAACTAATCAATTGTGCTTTAAATTTATGACCACAGATTACAAGTGGGGACTCTGCACTCCCTAGCAATTCCATTGAATTTCCTGGTAAATGTGCTGTCCCATTTATGCAATGACTATTTCATAACTTTACCTTATGGTTAAGCTTCCTTTTCCTCTGTCTCATCCCCCAGTGCTTAGTTTACTATGGTACTTCTTTCACTAAGAAAAAAGAAACAATTAGACAAGCACTACTTCATCTTCCCACCACTTAATGTATCGATCTGCTGGAGCTGTAACAAAATATATTGCTTCTACTTTTGTAATTGTGGTCAAACTGCTTCTGCTTCTTCTAAGGCCAATCTCAACATATGGACATGAAATCCAAAACCATTTCATCTGCTCAAAGATTTTGCTTGTGAAATCATGTCCTCACCCCCACTGCGTTATTAATCCACTGTCTCTGCTGAAGCACTTCATCAGCATAAAATATGTCATAATGTCCCCAATTTGAAATATATAACCCTTTCCCCATATCACTACTCAGCCCTCTTTGCATATCATTGCACCTCCTTTGGGAAAACCCTTTACATTTGCCTTTTCTAAATCTTCACTGTGTCTACTACCACTCAGAAATTACTTTTGTCAACATCAATAGTGGCTTTCTATCTAACTAACTTTAATTTTTCAACCTGTCTTATTTCCTCAGTATTTAACCCAGTTGAAGATTTTTCTCTCCTAGAGAATAAGCATCTTAAATTAGCTTCGTCAACACTGACCTCTTCATTTCTTACCAAGCATCCCTTTCTTCCCAACTGTGCCTCCCTAAATCCCTTCTTTCAGTTAATTATATATATCACATTTAATTATACAGGTCAAAGAACCAAGAATTATGGTTCCCTTTTTCCTCCTCCTTGATATTCAATTAATCAGCAAGTTCTCTTAGCTTTTTCTTCAAAATATATCCTGAATCTAACCACCCCTTATCAACTCTTCTACTGCTGCTTTGGTTTAAGTAAGTACCTCCTTCATTTATAATGTAATAATCCTCTTAATCAGATATATTGCTTTGTTTCTCACTATACACTTGCCCTGGTATATTCCTATCATAACAGTTAGATGTATCATTTAGAACTACTAAAAAAAATAATGTAACTTCCCTGAATAAAACTGCAATGGTTTCTCATTGCACTGAGAATTAAATCTAACATTTTTTTGTGACTTATGAAACCATTTCTAAATATATGGCCTCTCTGATCTTATAGCCTACTATTCCCCTCTCTCATCACTCTCCAGGCATGTAGAGTTTCTGTCTGGTCACAGAATATTCTAGTATTTTCCCTGTTCTTGGACTTTGAGATTCTACTTGGCCTTCCTCTGTGAAGAGGGTGATATTCTGAAATATGTTAATAGTAGTGGTAGAAATTATTTATTATTTTATTCATATTCCATTTCTCTCTTTTCATGAAATTTTGGTGCAACTATAAATCAACATATTACTTGGTTTGGCCAACAGGTAAGCATGTTACTAAATCCTAGCAAATCAGCTTCTTTCTTTTGGGAATTTATACTTTGAGTTTATGTAAGGGTGGATAGAGTTTACACTTATTTAATATAAGGGCTGCAATTGTGAGATAACTATTCATTAGATTTTATAGCAATTCTTGGAAATGACCTTATTTGCATTCTTTCTGAGACTTAATGTTCAGTAATGTATTTGTTAGGGCTGCCATAGCAAAGTACCACAGATTGGGAGGTTTAAGCAATATAAATTTATTTTCCATAGTTTTGGAGTCTGCAAGTCTAAGATCAAGGTGTCAGCAGAGTTGGTTTCTTCTGAGACTTCCCTCAGTGATTTGTAGGCGGCCTTCCCTCTGTGTTTTCACATGGTCTTTCCTTTGTGCATGTCTGTGTCCTAATCTCCTTTTCTTATCAAGACATCAGTCATATTGGATTAGAGCCCACCCATAAGACCTCACTTTAGTTTAATTGCCTCTTTAAAGGTACTATCTCTAAATACTGTTACTATTCTGAAATACTAGGGGTTGGGACTTTAATAAATATACTTGGGGGGGGGGACACAATTGAGCCTATAACAAATAATCTGTTTGATTTTGAGACTGATCTATGATCTCCCAATACACATACATGTTTTGTTTTGCTTTGTCTGATATAATCTTTGTCGCCTGCAGGTAAAGTATTCAAACAACTATATATATATATATATATATATATATATATATATATATATATATATATAGTTTGAAACTCATTGAACCATAATGCCATTTTATGTCCTGTTTATAGAGAATATAAAAACATATAGTCATTTAGTTGTGTGAAAGGAACTTTATGAGGCATGACTGAATAGAGACACTTTTGCTACCTTTATTTAGGGACAAACAGGTTTGTTTTTTTTTTTGGAAATTTTGTATTCATAGCTTTTCTTTTCTTCCTGGCAACTGTGGGAGTTTTTACTTGTTCAGGGAGAAGGGAAGTCATTTGGGGAACAGAGGAGAAATAGCAGCCACCTCTGATTAAGTTTATGCCAACCTAAAATGAAATTCTTAAGTTTGTACATGTTTTATATATCATACCTCACTCATTTTGTTATTGAAAACCTTATTTCCCTAACAAAATAAAGATTGATTTTAGCCATTTATTTAAATCTTTATTAAAGCATTTTTATTTATTTATTTAAGCTCACAGAATGATAAAATACCATGTTACATTTGTCATTTGCAGCAGTTACTTACACATTGAAACATCTGATCTACTCTACACTACTCTGCTCTTGGATTCTTGTAGCCAACTAAAAAACTATATTATATGTACATAAAACTCCAAATAGTATATAAAATCAAAATATAAAATATAAACAGAAAGTTCTTCATTTCCTAGTATTTGTTCTTAAACAATCCCAGGTATCTCCATGCCACTTGAAAGTCAAATTATTCAAAACTGAATATGTTATACTAATCTTGCCTTAAACTTACCCCTGTTTCTATTTTTACATTTATCTATTTTTACTGTTTTTACATATATTCAGTTATCCAAGATGTAGAACTTGAAATTACACATTAAAAAAATAAAAGGCCCTTATTCAATCAACCAAGGGCCATTTCCATCGAGGCACCACTTCACTGTCAGGATTAAGTGGAGATAAGGATTAAGTGGAGATAACAACATCATTCTGTTCTGGAACATCCCACTGCACATTATAAGAATGGTAAATGAAGAACCCAGCCGGTCTAATAAGATTCAACTTGGAATTTTTTTTCTTTTTTACTTATTTGGAAGGGGTAACCATATTTTCTAGAGATGCTGCTGCTCTGGAAGAATATAAGTCTGGAGCTGCTGTGAGGTGGAAATCTGAGAATAAAGCCAGCCAGAATAAATCATGGATTGACTATACAGATATACAGAGAGACACAGATATTAAAAACATTTTTGAACTCTTAGTTCTGTCCATTCTGAAGTTAGCAGCTATTTCTGAGCTTTGCAGTTCCCTGAGTAAATAAATTCTCCTTTGTTGCTTCAGTTTGAGTTGAGTTCTGTTAATTGCCATAGAAAGAATCCAGAATATTTCAACAGAGGATAAATGAGGAATTTTATTTTAATATTTTGGAAGCCATTTTCCAAATATACTAATATGGTATTCCTTGATTTCATCATCTCTACTTGATTCTTCTATGGTATATATAGATTATTATCACAACTTGTATTCCTTTTACCCTATGACCCAGTTTAAGGAAGAATATCCACATTTGGACTTTGGCTGTTCTTTTATGGTACAAATACAAAATAAGAAACATCCGTGTGTGTGTGTGTGTGTGTGTGTGTGTGTGTGAGGAGTGTTCCATTTTCCTGAAGGTGGAGTACCTATGAAAATTATTTGGAATTTTCTGCATGGGAAATTTGTTCATTCTCCCCCATTTATTTATTCGATTATTCATTTATTTATATTAGCATGAACTAGTGAATATTTATTTTATTCCTAGAATTATATTCCAATACTAGGTTATTTTGTTGCTCACAATGTTCCAGCTTTGATCATTGGATAATCTTTCAGTTGGCTTATGTGTCCCTTTGAAATACTTCCATCATTGTGTTTGTGTTTTAGAGTCCTTTCTTACTTTCTTTAGTTACAAAATGCTCCAGGCTCATCCTGTGTATTTCTTCCTTGTCCTAGAATCAGCCCTTTCTCCAAAGAGTTTAGGCCCTTTTATTAGAGAATGACAATGGCAAAAAGATGTAGACACTACATGTGCTCATTATATATATTTACCCTCTGTATTTATATTGAGCTAAACATGAGATAATGTGTCTCCAACTCTGAACCATTATCATGTGGATTATCCCTAGCCTTCTTTCCTTTCTTGTGTATAATCTCCCATTCCAACAGTAAGAAACCTGGTTTCCTTAATTCACCATCTATTGAATTAAATGTTCAATTCCAGTACACATGTACAGTGGCTTACAAATTAATAATACTTCCATAGAGAAAAACTTAAAAAATTTATGAACTAGAGTACAGTGCTTATGTATATTTCCTTCTGCTTTAGCCTTATAGATTCCACTCATTTCCAATGTTAGGTCAGCAACATTTTGGCCAGGCCATTCAATGAGGTTGTTTCATATATTTATAATACAGTTTGATTTTTTTCATAATCTTCACTCCATTCTGAGATCCATCAAATTCTTAAATAATTTAATTTATATATGTTAAGCCCCACTCTTTGGGCTCTACATTTCTATGGGTTTGCAAATGCATAATGTCATGCATCCACCATTACAGTATCATACAGAATAGTTTTATCATTATAAAAAAAGTCTCTTGTGCACTTACTCAATACATATAAACTTTTTTTACACAAAGGATGGCTTTTCTTTAGAAGAAAAATTAAATTTAGAATAGATATATATTTACAGAAAAGTTGTGAAGGTACGAGAGAGTTCCCATATAGCCAAACCAAATTTCTCCTTTTTGGAAATTTTGGTTTTCTTTTTTATGACCTAAATAGTTTTGAGGAGTAATGATTAGTATTTTGTAGAATGTCCCTCAATTGAAATTTACCTTCTATTTTTTTCTGATGACTAGACTGTCATTTTGTGTTTTAGGGTGGAAGACCACAGAGTTAAAGTATCATTCTTTCCACATTCTTTCAACTTTTCCAAGAAACACAGACAACCATTGATTTATTTACCATTTCCATAGTTTTACCTTTTCCAGAATATTAAAATAATGAAATAATATACTATGTAGCTTTTTATGACATGCTTCTTTCACTTAGCAATATGCACTTAGGATTCGTTGATATCTTTGAGTGTCTTTAATAGCTTATTCTTTTAAATTGATAAATAGTATTTGATTAAATGGATATACCACAAGTCGTTTATGTTTTCTCTTATTCAAGAACTTCTTGGTTGTTTCCATTTTTTTTGACAATTGTGAAAAAAAGATTTGTCTGCTATAGACAAGTTATGGCTATAACTTTTTGATCCGTTGGGTTGTATGTTTTCCTTTATTAAAAAAAAATTGTTGAATGTCTGGCATTTTCAGCTAGCAGTGAGTGAAAATTCCTGTTGCTGCATCTTGTCACCAACAACTAATATTGTCAATTTTATGGACTTTAGACATTCTAATGTATGTGTAGTACTGTCTCATTGTTATTTTAATTTTAATTTCCCTGATGACAAATAGACCCAACATTTTTTTCATATGCTTACTTATCATTCAAATATATATAACATATTATATATTTAACATATATATTGTCTTTAGTATTCAGATCTTTTATTGATTTTTAAATTTTATTTGTTTTCTTATAGTTTAATGATGTCTTTGCCCACTTTGGGCAAGTTCATTATCAAATTGATTTTGCAAATATTTTTTCCAGTCTGTGCATTGTCTTTTTATTCTTTTTTTTAACTACAGTATTAAATATGAAGCTTTAAAAAAGCACCTACACAGTTTATAATTATATATTTTTTCCCAACTATACTGTAAGCCAATTAAAGACAAAAAAAGTACATTTCCTCATTATCTTAAGCTAGCATTCACTTATAGGATGAACCTAATGATTAATCACTTATAAAACGCACCTAATCATTAACATATGATGATGTGAGAAATGAATTTTATGTGTATATTTTTGAGATAGCAGGCATTATCTCTGACTCTTAAATGGGCCCAAACATCAATAATTATTAATACAGCATTTTGATAAAAATATATTTTACTTAAAATATTTCCTCATTACATTCTAGTCTATAACGTGACTGGACTAAAGAGGAATAAGAACTCTGCAGAAATAGTTTACAGTATAGTAATTTATTTACAGGACTTACAGGTCATAGATGGAAGAAGACATGGTTGGAATGATGATTAGCATCTGATCTAATTTACTTTTCCTGTAATCTAGCTTGCCCTTATCAGGAAATAGGCTCAGTTAGCCTATGTCATCTTTAAGAAACTTGACTGATTTACTTTTATCATGTAGATATATGATCTATCTGGAACTTACTGAGGTGCAGATAAAAATTTATTTTTAACTAATTTTTAATTTATTTAGGATCATTTATCAGAAAGACCATCTTTTCAGCATTGCTGTGGTGACTTTATGATAGATAAATCAAGTATCCACATGTATGATAGGTCTAAATCTGAGCTTACTATTTTGTTTCAGTAGTATGTTTGTATATCCCCGTGTCATTTCACATCCTGTAAATTACAGATTTGAAATAAGTTTGATATATGATAATAAAAATCCTCTAATTTTACTCTTCAAGATTCTTTTGGCTTTTTTGCTTGCATTTTCTTTTCTTTCTTTTTTTTTAAAGATTTTATTTATTTATTGGGGGGGCGGGGGATGCAGAGACAGGCAGAGGGAGAAGCAGGCTCCACGCAGAGAGCCCCACATGGGACTCGATCCCCGGTCTCCAGGATCACGCCCTGGGCTGAAGGCTGCGCTAAAGCGCTGAGCCAGGGGGGCTGCCTTTGCTTGCATTTTCAAGTAAATGTTTAAATCCGCTTGTGAAAATGCTTGAATTTTAAGTTATTGCATGAATCTATAGATCAAGTTAAAGAGATTTGATATCTCTATCATAAAGAGTTTTATAATCATTAAACTTACTATAATCTTTCATTTGTTTAGATCTCCTTTGACTTCCACATAAATGTTTTGTTAAATTTCTGTGTAGAGATCTTTCACATAATCTTTAGGTTTATTCCTATTTAATTTGATACTTTGATAGACCCATTGCTTTGTAAAATTTTACTATTTTCAGATCACTGCAGTATTAGATATAGATTAGTTTATTTTATACATTTAACTTGTATTCACAACCCCTTTTAAATCATTAATTACAGTTTATTAGTGATCTTTTTAGATTTTTCAATATACACATTCATGTTGTATGAATATTGACAATTTTATTTCTTACTTTCCTTTTTTTTTTAAGATTTTATTTATTTATTCATGAGAATACACAGAGAGGAGAGAGAGAAGCAGAGACACAGGCAGAGGGAGAAGCAGGCTCCATGCAGGGAGCCTGATATGGGACTCGATCCTGGGTCTCCAGGATCACACCCTGGGCTGAAGGCGGCGCTAAACCGCTGAGCCACCGGGGCTGCCCTATTTCTTACTTTCCAATCGTTACATCTTTCCTTTTTAGGGTGGACTGGTCTTATCTACTAGCTTGATTTTCTAGTATACCATTGAACAGAATTGGTGCTAACGAACATCATCGTCTTATTTTTTATCTCAGGAGAAATTTTTCAGTATTTTACAACTAAACATAATATCATGTTTTGTGAAAACTTTAAGAAAGGTGTTTTTTTTTTTTTTTAATTTTTGTCCTACATAGCTAACAGGGTTTTTCTTTTAATTGTTACATGGGTAATGATTATTATCAGATGCTTTTTTCAGATGACATTGTGATTTTCCTACTTTATTTTGTTAATGTGGTGACTGGCAACATTTTTTAAAATGTTTAGACATTTGATGTATTGATGGAATAAATCCCAACTTCTTATGATATATTTTTTGATATCTTTTGATATCTTCTTATGATATCTTTTTTACATATTGCTGGAATTGATTTGCTGATACTTCAAGTTTTTGCACTTAGATTCATGAGATATTTGTCCTATGATCTTACTTATAATATCTTTGCCAGATTATGATATCAAACTTGTCTCATAAATGAGGTTGAGGATTACAGAAACATAGGTGGTGGTCACCTCTTATATCTATAAAAGGAGGTAGAGCAATTATATAACGAACTCAAAAGCTCATAATCAATATTTACAACAAACCTTGGAGACAAACTCTTTCCATGAACACTAAAATGCTAAGTGGATACAGAAAAAGCATCAAAAATCCTAAAACCCTGATGCTATTGGCATCAGCACTAGAGAAATAAGGATAAAGGAATAAGGGTATCATCTGAGGATCCTAACCTCAAATAACCAGTTGATATTTACTGCAAAGTAAGGGGATTATTTTGAAGACAGCAACTAACAAGGGTGGAATTATGTTCTCACTAGTGAATGAGTACAAGGAATTCCAGTAAGGGCTAAATGATCTGCCCTTAAAGCAGTCTTTCTCTTATGATTTCTCAAACTGACTACGAGGGTTCCCTTCTAGAATACAGCCCATGATGAGAAAGTATTCAAGGTGAAATAAAAATTCAGCAGGATAGGCACAAGAAAAAGAAAGGAAACAAAACTTCCAAAGCAAAGTTTGTGAAAGAGTAGACCAAAAAAAAAAAAAAAAAAAAAAAAAAAAAAAAAAAAATCCCAGAATGCAAGCTTCCTTGTTTTTGAACTTTACATAATAATAACAAAAGAGGAATCTCTTTGAAGGTAGAGCTGCTTTCCTAAATTCCACTTCATTCTAAAAGTTTAGGAATGCTAGTTTCACATAAAGATGAAATACAGAAGAGTATCAAGATAAGATCTAGTACAAATAATCATAAGAAAAAAATAATAAGGAGCAAAATAATGTCCTTGTAGAAGGCTATGTGCATGAAGCCAGATCAAATCAGTAACCCACCATGTTAAAATAAGCTAACAGGTATTTAGAAACAGTGAAGGATGTGAAGGAAAAAATATAAATCACAATTAGAAAAACTCAGAAAAGGATGAGAGGACTTGGGCAAGTGTTGATGATTTTTCTTTTACCTTTGGCTTTTAACAATTTTACTATTATGTGCCAGGATAAATTTTGTTTTGCCTTGTTTCTGTATTTAATGTGTTTGGTGTTTATAAGTTCTCATGAGTCTATAGATTGATGTGTTCATCAATTTTGAAAGAATCAAAGCTGTTATTTCTTCCAATATTGCTTCTTTTCTGTTCTCTTTCTCCTCTTTCTTAAGCCTCTAAATATTCGTATGTCAAAAAACTTTCACTTTATACACATACATACATACATACACAAATACACATATACATATTTTATAGTCTCTTGTATCTTAAAATTCTTTATTTTCATATCTGGGTATTTTTCTAGTAATTTATTTTCCAGTTCACTTATCCTTTCTTTTACTACATCAAATCTTCTCTTAAAACTTAAAACTGTATGTTCAATTCTGAATTTCAATTGTTGCAATTTTCAGCTCTTGGCAATAACTCATCTTTTAAAAAGTTCTCTGCTGAAAATTTCCGATGTTTCTGTATTTTATTGAAAATACTCATCATATAGTAAACATATTACAATGTTTCTCTCTGATAACTGTAATATCTGAACCAATGTAAGTCTATTTCTATTACTTATTGTACTTATAGTTTATTTGCTCATTTTGGGGCATATCTTCTAATTTAAAAATGAGTGTTCCATATTAAATATGAAAAATAAATGGCTCTGGCTGATGTTATCTTCTTTTAAAATTAATTTAATATATTTTCCTGCCAAGCAGATACTGCACAGCCAAAATTAGGGTTTAAGGTTTTGTTAAGAATGTTTTGTCTGATTTGCTCTTAATCCTAGGGGATAACCTGTGCATCTAGAGTGTAGCAAATTAGGGCCTCAGCTGAAAGCCTAGGTTTTACCAGATCCTCTTTACCTGTAGAACATGATTTTCAAATTCAGTCTGCCCAGCAGTGCAAGACTGAATACATCTTTCTTCAATTTTTAGACTTCTAGTTTACTTTACTTAGATTATAGATAAGGGTTCTCTGATCCTGGAAGAGATGGTGCTTGTGTTGAGTCTTTTTAATTTAATGAATATAACAGTAAAATATTTAAAAGTACAAAATCAGTTATGAGAAGCTATATCTTGCGCTTCTACAGCTGAAGTCATTAGAGAAGATTCAGGATCTGAGGATTGTTTTTTTCAAAAGTGGAAACAACATGGGCAGAAATATGAAAAGCAATAGTGCTGCAGTATTTGAAATTCTTGCTGAGGGCAAAGAATGAATGAATTCCTCACCAAAAATATCAATTTATCAGGTAGTTCTTTCCTTTGTAGTGAACTCCAGCTACCTCCTCCCAACTGCCCCTATCCCATGGTAGAGAAATTTAAGATATATATATATATATTTCACAGATATTACACAACCCACAAACATTCCTGGGAATCTTTCACTCAGGTTCTGAATATCTGCATGCCTGGTATCTACATAAGAGATATATCCCTCATTATTCTTACCTCAAAAATTTGTTTCTGTCTTTATTCTGTGTTATACTGGATTACTCAAGAATCCAAAATTATGAGTTTCACTTTCTACACTCTCCCCTGGAGCAAGATTTATCTGCTTGTCTAAGAAAATCTCATCTATAATCTACTTCCTTGATTGATGATTTTCTTCCTAATCTTCTAATCATTTCTTCATGGCCTTCATTTTCTCCTTCAATTGACACTTTCTCTATTCAACTAATTTATTTTACATTAAGCAGGACTCAGTTTTGGTTTCATAGACCATGTCTAGTAAGATATCCACTCTTCACCACAGAAGATGAACTTCCTCCTCCAACAGATAGTTCTATTTATGAAGGCACAAAGTTAGATATTGTTATTGGGAAAAAAATAAGTTATACTATATGTCTATTCAAAGATGCTAAGGATTTTTATGTAAAAAATCCTGTGGACTCCATAAGAACTTTTTGGAACTGATAAGCAAGTTCAGTAAGGTATTGAAATATAAAATTAGTACTCACAAATCTATTGTATTTCTATAAACTAGCAATAAAATAAAATATATATAATTATAGTTAAAGCAATTTTATTTACAATAACATCAAAAGAATAAAATATTTTGAAATAAATTTAGCAAAAGAGTAAAGGACTGTGTACTGAAAACTATGCAGTACTATCTTAAGGAATAAAGGAAACTTAATAAATGGAAAGATAGTTCATGTACAGCACCAAGTCCTCCAAAGATGATAATTGTCCCTAAATTTAACTTCAAATTTTATGCAATATCTATCAAAATCTTTGCTATGTTGTGTAAGTTGACAAGGTAATTGTAAAATTCATGTGGATATGCAAGGGACACAGAATAGCTAAAACAAAGTTAAAAAAAGAACAATGTTGTAGAACTCTTCCCAATTTCATATCAAGACAGTGTGCTACTAGTTTAAGGCTAGTCATACAAATCAATAGAATAAAATTAAGAGTCTATGAATAAGATGTTGCATTTATGGTCAGTTAATTTTGAAAGAGTTTCCAGGATCATTTAATGGAAAAACACTGTCTTCTCAACAAATGGTCCCGAGACAACTGGATATCCACATGTAAAGGATATCTATCTCACACAATCTATAAAAAGTAACTCAAAATTGAGTATAGACATAAATATAAAAATGAAATCTAGGAAAGTCTTAGGAGAAAGCATCAGAATAAATTTTCACTTCCTTGGATTAAGCAATTTTCTTTTTTGGCTCTGACACCAAAAGCATAAATAACAAAAAAATAAGTAAATTGGATTTCATCGAAATTAAAAACAAAAATTGTGCCTCAATAGACGCCTCTAAGAAAGTGAAAAAGCAAACCATGGAATGAGAAATATGTTTCAAAATTATGTTTAGATAAGGAAATTGTATCCAAAATAAATAAAGAACTCTTAGCCTCAACAATAAAAAGACAAGCAAAAATTAGAGGAAAGATCTGAATAAACATTTTCCAAAGAAGGTACATAAATGGCTAATAAGCATATGACAAGATGCTCAAAATCATTAATCATTACTTAAATGAGGATCAAAAACAAAGTAAACTGACACTTCATACCCAAAGGGATGGCTGACATAAAACAGAAAATAAGAAGTATTGGAAAGGATGTTGGAAAATTGGAACCCACATATATTTCTGGTGACAGGGGTTATAAAATGGTAAAGATACTGAGGAAATGAGTTTAGCAGTTCCTTAGTATGTTAAACATTGATCTGCTGTACAACCCAGCAATTTCATTTCTGGGTATGTACACAAGGGAATTGAAAATGCACATCCACACAAAAACTTCTATAAAAATATTCATCACACTTTACTTATAATAGACCAAATCCCTCCCAGAAATAATCCAAATGTACACTTATTGATGAATGAATAAACAAAATGTGGTATACACATAAAATGGGATATTATTCAGAAATAAAATGAATGAAGTTCTGGTATAGATAAAGTTTGAATAATTAAATAAATGAGAAAAAAGGCTATTCTATGCAGAAAAATTACAAATAATTTATGTAGATACTCTGTCTTCAAGCACATGGATCATAATGATTTATATTTTAAATGTGATCTGAACATAGTGACTACCTTCCAAAAAGCACAGCATGGAAAGGCAGGGAAAAGAATAACTTTACAGTAGAAGAATATGACAAACCCTATTTCAGTCACATTTTCAAAGTTGACATCAACAATAATGAATCCTGTTGATAGTAAGTACCTTTGATGTGAGATGAAAATGGCACTTTATTTTTAGAGTCTTACTCCTGCAAGCCTATATCGCCAATCTAATAATAATAAAACATTAGACATATTCCTAGTAGAGATATTCTGCAAAATATTTGAAAAGTACTCTTCAAAATTATATAAGGAATTGAGAACAAGGAAATTCTGAGCAACAGTAACAGCCAATATGAGCCTCAAAAATCATGGTGACTAAGTGTAATGTGATATAGTGGATGGGACTACGAAGCAGAAAAATGTCATTAGGTATAAACTAGGGAAATAGAAAGTATAGATTTTAGTTAATAATTATATAACAGCATTGGTTCATTAATTTCAACAAATGTATCATACTAATGTAAGATGCTAATAATAAGGGAAGCTGGTTGCAGATCATGCTTTATTAGCTACTTTCACAATTTTTCTGTAAACCTAAAACTATTCCAAATACAAAGAAGAATTAAGTACTTTTGATAAATGCTACAACATGGATGAGCCTTGAAAAGATTATACTAAGTGAATGAAGTCAGTTCAGCTGGCCATATTTTATATGGTTCCATCTCTATGATCTGATCCTAATAGGCAAATTTATACAAGTAAAAGTAGACTGGTAGTTACCAGGCACTTGAGAGAGGGGAAAATAGGATTGAATGCTAATGAGTATAGAGTTTCTTTTCAGTGTGAGAAGTCTTCTGGAATGAGATACTGGTGGTGATTACACAACCTTGTGACACACTAAAAACTATTGAACTGTATTATTTTAAGGGTGAATTTTATACTATGTGAATTGAATTATATATATTAAGCCTGTTATTGAAAAAATATGGAGGTCTAAGATTAAAATAAGACTGAAAATGAACTGATCAGAAAAATTTTAATCTGTTCTCATTGACCCAGTCTTTAAAGAATCTCTGATATGGAGGACTTTCAATGGACACACATCTAAAAAATCACTTTCTTTTATTCTTTTACAACCCATTGAGTTAAAATATCCCTGTTACAGGAACAAAGATCATTTCCCAGACACATTTACAGTCTTCTGTAAAGATAAGGTAAGATGGGAAAGGTATAAAAAGACCACATTGCTCCATTTCTCCATCTGATATAATAACCATGTAAGTTTCATTTTTGGAGGCATAGCTATTTATCTATTCTATTCATGAGTTATTTACAATATTAAGGAAGGAGAAAACATTTCCCAGTACAAAGAATTGAAGTGAAATTTCTTAATGTTTTCATTACACTCCCTCCCCTATTGCATGAGAGTTTTGTATTCCCCAATAGTAAATTAAACATCTGTATAAATTCAAGAAAAACAGAAGCACTAAAGTAGTAAAAATAATTGAAATAATTTCATATACTTTTTAAAAGTCACAAGAGCTGTCAGGATTAAAAATAATAATTATTGGTGGTACTCTTATTTCTTAAGTTATAAAATTTAAAATCTATACACATAAAAATGAATTTAACTCAATAATGCTTTAAGGATGTCCTTAGGCAGATTTTATTAGAAGAGAAGTAGAAGAATTGGAAAATGATTATGATATTGAAATTTATATAATCTCCTTCAATTTTTTTTCAGTCCTAGAGGGCATCATGTGTTCAATAAAATCTCCTGAATCTTTACTAACCAAATACTTCCTGTAAAATTATTTGAGTACAGAGAGAAGATGGGCCTCACTGGCTCAGACAAAGCCTTAGAATAGACATTAGAGAGTATGAGGGCTCAGACTGATGGAGAATAAGTCAAATAAATGATGTATGCACAGAGAACCATTGTAATTTTGGACACTATGGATTTTGCATGTTTATAATGATGGTTAAAAATTTCCTTCCAATAGTAAACAGCAATCTGAGATGTTTGGTGTTCAGAGAAGAGGTGTTTTCCTGCTCTGAACAAACATGCTATTAGATAAGTTAGATAAGATGCCTACCAATTGGTACTACTGGTGAGAAACAAGACAATCAAGCTTCTAGTTCCAATAGAGAAGGGAGGAGATACTAGTGAGAGGTGTATAGGTTGAGGGAATCAGACAGATCAAAAGATTGGAGATCTCTATGAGAAGAAGAAGAAGAAGAAGCAATGAGAGTGAGATGATGAGAAATTTGGACTGATGAGGCTGGTGTTTAGAGAGTAAATATTGTTATATATTTCTGAGGTAGGGCTTTTCAAGGTCCTGAAGGTTTTGAGATGTGTTGCTGAAAATAGATGGCTGAAGGAGACTCAATGAGAACATTGTTGAAGTAAAATAGATCCAGGATGAGCCAGTTACATGAATAGCAAAATATCTCATCATTATGATAGAAGTTTTGGTCCAGGTGGAAATTGTGCATGTTTCTAAGTGAATAAGGCCAAGTGACTCAAAGGAGAGTAACTGACTTTATATTCCTTGTCATTGTTCTATGTAACTGATATTTGACCTTCTCCACGATTCCCTCATTGTGGCAGCCAGTCATACTGTTTGTCTAATATTTCTAACTGTCTTCCCTATTGGCCCGTGTTAGAATTGTACATCCTGGCTCTCTTGAAAACCAAGATAGTAGACTGCAGATGCAAAGTTTTGTTATTTCTAATAATGTTAATAATGCTAAGAGCAGGTATTACTCATTGAATGCTTGCTGATGAGGCTTGCATTGTACCAAGCAATTTAAATGTATTATTTCACTTAAACCTTACCACAACCCTAGGTATTATTACCTCTTACACAGATGAGAGAAAATGAATGCACAGAGTATGTACAACTTGAAAGTAGTGGAGCGATTTTAAACCCAGGCATTCTAAAAATGAAAGATATTAGGAATAAAAAGAGGTGTGAAAGTCAATTTATATATCAACTTGAGTAGGTCATGGGATGTTTAGATATTTAGTTAAACATTGCCTTTGGGTATGTCTATGAAGGTGTTTCTATATGAGATCAGCATTTGCATCAGTAGATTGGGTAAAGCATATTGCTCTCCCCAATATGGATAGCATCATCTGATTTATTAAGGATATGAATAGAACAAAATGGCAGAATAATGAAGAATTCTTTCTCTGTCTGACTGTCTTTGAGCTGAGAATTAGTTTTTTCTTGCATTTGTTCTGAAACTTATACCATTGGCTCTCTTGGTTCTCAGGCCTTTGAACTCAGACCAGAACTTACCAGCTCTCCTGATTCTCCAGCTTTTGACTAAAAACTGTTGGACTACTCAGCCTTGACAACCATGTGAGCAAATTCACTATAATAAATTTCTTTATGTGTTCTTGGTTCTATTTCTCTAGAGGATACTTATTAATCAAATAAGTAATGAAATATAGATAGGTCTTTTTGCCCCAGTATAGATCTTTCTCTTTTTCTATTCTCCAACTCCCTCCTTTCCACCTTCATGCAAATTCTAGGAGCATCATCATTTCTTCTACTGAGTTTCTGATCTATCAATGGATACTCAGTGGGTACCAAGTAAGACAATAAATTAATAAGAATGCTTGAGATGTGATTTGTTTCCAGCTTTAATGTAACATTGCCTATAGCTTTCTGGGAAGTTTTCAGAGTACACAGGAGTGTCATATGGCTGACTTATCTACATACTTACCTAGAAACAAGTATCCACACTAAATAAAATAAGCATGTTTCAGGTTATGTGATATTGTAAAAAAATAAAAATAAAATGATGATAAAATATCTAGCTTTCTTAATAATATCCATATACTCTTATATTCTAATCACTCACATATTGGCACTCACTAGAATGCTTGAGGAACATGATTTGCAACCAAGTACACATTTGTACAGCCCATTACTCTATTTTCGATTAAATACTTGAATTATGTCCTATTATTATGCTATTTACTTGATATAAGCAATAAATAAAAGTAAGATTTAAACAAAATATAGCAAAGCTTAAAGACAAAATGAGTGTTTTTTAAAAGTTGTTTCCTAGGGGGATCCCTAGGTGGCTCAGAGGTTTGGCGTCTGCCTTTGGCCCAGGGCATGATCCTGGAGTCCTAGGATGAGTCCCTCGTCGGGCTTCCTGCATGGAGCCTGCTTCTCCTCTATCTGTGTCTCTGCCTCTCTCTCTATATATATCTGTGTCTCTCATGAATAAATAAATAAAATATTTAAAAATAAATAAATAAAAGTTGTTTCCTAGTCTTGTGGATCAGAAATGGAAATAAAACAAAAACGACCAAAGTTAGTTTAACGTTTATTTTACATTTACTAGGACTCTGTACTCGGTAATGTGTTTATGGAGTTTCTGATCCTGCACACATTATACAGGAATGAATTGCCTGTTACTGGGTTTCACTTCTAGAATAGATATATTAGCAGCTAAAATGAAGGCACCGCTCTTGAGCAATAAAGTACTATAGTCTAAAGTGAGACCATCTTTCATCATTTACAAATCTTAAGGGATTTTTGTTTCTAAGACCTTCAAATGCAACTGATTGATGTGATATGACAAATTACAAGTAATGTTTAATGGGTTGTTTTGGACACTTTGGGATTGCATTTTTCTTCCGCCATATTCATGCTCCTCCTTGACAATGTTTTCTGATATTCAGATTTTGCTACCCAGCACACTGTGAGTGTTGGAGGTACATAATTAAATTTTTCTCAATAATTTTTTTTGCATAAAAAGCTAATATGGAGTCCCACAAACATCTGAGTCCCTCAGATGTGCAAATACATGAGCACTCCAGAAGTATAACTAAATAGCAACCTGGAATTGCTAACACACCATGGTTCTTATCTGGTCATGTAGATCTCCCTGCACATATGGTATTGGAATACTAAGCAAGCCCAATCCAACAGCAGGGACTATAGAAAAGAATATAAAAAAATCTTTCATTCCACTTGCAATTTTTCAATCTACATTATTCTTATATGAAATGTTACTACATAAGTTCTTTTTTCTATCCATTGTAAAATTATACTTATTAAAATTTCATCTTTTTATAGAATATATGCATGTGTATATTCATATTCACACATATATTTTACATATATTTATATATATAAATAATTGAGAAGGGAAGCAATAAACTGAAGCTCATTCATTCATATGTTCACTCAATATTTATTAAATACCTGTTATGTGTCAAACATTGTACTAGTTGCTATAGGAGTAACTCTTTTTTTTATTTTTATTTTTTTATTTTTTATTTTATTTTATTTTTAGGAGTAACTCTTTAAATACAGTTTACATTCTTAGTAGGAGAAAGGCAATCCTTTTCAAAAAATTATATAAACCAAATATAACTATTATTATGATAAGTGCACAATAGAAGTGCTATGTGCTGCAAGAATAAAACTGAAAAATCAAAAATTTGGGGGAGGAAATTGGAAAAAGGTAGATTTAGTGGTGAAATTGATATTTTAAGTTGCAACCTTGAGTATGAGTTGCAAGGTAAAAAGGATTAACAAGTAATATTCATCATAATAGATCCATTCCTTGGATTATAAATGCAGAAATCTCTGAGGGATATGACTCAGCAGAAAAGACTAGAAAATGAATTTAGGCATCAAGTCTGTGAATGATTAGTTATCCCCCCACAATCACTGCATTTGAAATACCATTTTGCAGCTAAAGATTGAGACCAAAAATGGTTTTTTGAGAAGAAAACTAGTTTTTTGCTCTATTTCTTTGTTCCAGCTCCTATTTTCTCCATAAATCCTTTTCTCATCTTGACCCTCCACAGAGTCCTAAAGAAGGATTATAAGACAGTAAACGAAACAATATTTGAACAAAAGGCAAATAAACAGAAGACCATAATATTATACATATGTTTTAGACAAATGTATGTCCACTTAGAGACACATAAACATATGAATGAATAAGCTTCAGTTTATTGCTTCCCTTCTCAATTATTTATATATATAAATATATAAAATATATGTGTGTATATGAATATATACATGCATATATTCCATTATGTGTTCACTTAGAGACACATAAATGTCTGTTGACAATTCTGGTATGTGAAAAATGGAACAAACCTCTTCCCTCTTGATGCTACCAAAATAAGATTTTATTCATTCAGTGCCAAGATATGGATTGAGGATAGGATATCTATTCTTAAACATCAGCTCACAGAGTTGACAGTGAAAGCCCATTGTCTCTGATTGCATGGCCCTATGAGATCTAGTGGTTCTTCATGGCTTCTGAGTTATTCCCGGGAGACAAACATCTGCTTGTAGTCCCATTTGCCTGATCTCCGATGCCACCATTTCTACCCTGATTCCTTGCCTTTCAGAGGTATTGTAGCTGGGAAGCATGGCATAGCAATCCTATTTTTCCCAGATGCACATGTCCATGTTTCTCTACTCCCCAAGCCTGAGGGAATCCACTTGTAATCTGAATGAAATCTTTCTTTTTTTATGCTTTTCCAAACCACCTTGTGTATGCCTACTGCTATAGGGCTTTCTGGACCCAAAATTTAGGAACTAAAGTATATTCATTGCTTTCTTTCCTGTGACAAACTCTTCTGAAGCAAAAAAAAAAAAAAAAAAATAGGACAAACCTTGCCAACTGCTTAAAGGAGGGAAATAAAGGTCAACTTAAAGGGAAGAAATAAAACACAAATTAAGATTTCAAAATATTTTCCAAGCAAATATGGCATAAGAGTACTCTACAATAGACATTTAATTGAAAAACAGATAATCCATTGATATGTGTAATAAAGTTGAGCCTTCAAGTCTCCCTAATCTAAATACCCACAGACTTCTGCTCTCTGAATATCCCTGTTGGTAGCCTGTTTGCAACAGTCATTGCATGCTTGTCAAGTTTTCTCTTGAGACAAATCCTGTGTATTGCTTTTCTTGTTTCCTCCTTAAAAACCACTTCAGTATTTGGCATATAAATACCACTGACTATTTGCCAGGCAAATTACTGACTACAAAAAAGGAGTATTTTAACCATAGCATTTCAAATACATGAAAATCAAAAGAAATATTGGCATAGTGGTTAAAAAGAGAAACCAAAAGGTGGGTGGGTAATGAGCTTCATGATGATAGTACCCAGCTTTTTTCTTTGAATCTCTGGAATCACTTGTAAAGCCTAGTACATACTAAATCTAAATGCTTGTTGAAATTTTGAAAAAACAAAACTGCACAGTGAGTATATTTCCATAATAGATTCTTTCAAAATAATCTTTAGTGATATTTTAAAAATTGCATATATGGTTTAATTCCTTGTCATGGCATATCCACAGATCTTCTCAAGAATAGTAAGCTGCCACTGAGAAATATAAGATATAAAAACATATAAAGAGGGATACCCTGGTGGCTCAGTCAGTTAAGTGTCTGCCTTCGGCTCAGGTCATGATCCCAGGGCCCTGGGATCAAGCCCCACATTGGGCTCCTTGCTCAGTGAAGAGCCTGCTTCTCCCACTCCTTCTGCTTGTGCATGTGCACACGCACCCTCTCTTGTCAAATAATTTAATAAAAGAAGGTTGTGCAAGAGGCCAGAAAGTGACAGTTTGCCAATGAAATCTGCAATGAGTCACAGGCTTAATTCCCTGAATAGTAGAGTATGAGACAGTGGATAGCATGTAGGCAGTTTCTTAGGGAGTGTTTTTGGGATTACCACCTGTGGAAAGGAAAGGATTGGACTAGAAAATTTGCAATCTCAACCAGGACCCTGCACAAGCCCATGGGAGTTCTGAAACTGAGATGGCCCTATACTTTAATCTCAAGTGCTGGGGTGGGGGCCTAAATATTTGTATCTATTGAAGGTTGCCTACTCCTATAAAGATTCACACTTAGTACAAGACTCTTCAGCTGAGGAAATTTGGAAAAAGGCTCACAGCACTCCCAGCAGGTAGAGAAATAAGTCCTTCATTATTAAAAGGAGATTTACCTAGAGGAAACATACCATAAAATCCATTACACATAGTATTTAAGGAAAATAGTGAAAAACAATGGCGTGCATATAAGCAAATAAGTCAATAGAACATAATTGAGAGCCCAAATATATCTCCTAGCAAAAAATGGAAAATTGTTGCATTGTAAAGAGGATATTACAAATCTGTGAAGAAACTATAGACTCTTCCACATTTGCTATTAGAACAGTTACATTATAATTGGAACAAGAAAACAAATGCTTAGTAATTCCCAATCACAAAAACATATTCCAGATAATTAAGGATCAAATGGAAAAACAAAGTTGGAGAACTTATTTTATCCAACTTCAAAACTATTAATTTACAGTAATCAAGACAGTGTGGCATTAGTGAAAGAATATACAGATTAGTGGATGAGGATATAGAGCTTGGAATAGACTCCCATAAATATAATCCACTGATATTTGAGAAAAGAGCAAAAGCAATACAGTGGAGCAAATACAGTCTTGTCAACAAATGGTGGTAGGACAACTAGACATCCACATGCAAGAAAATTAATCTAGTCCAAGACCTTACAGCACTCACAAAAAAATTAATTCAAAATGGATGTTATACACAAAACTAGAAGATAAGATAGGAGAAAACCTGCATGACCTTGAGTATGGTGATAGCTTCTTAGATACAATCCATAAATAAATAGTTGATAAGCTGTATTTCATTAAAATTAAAAATTCTGCCCCACAAAGACATTGTTCAGAGAAGAAGAAAAGCCACAGACTGGGAGAAAATACTTGCCAGACATGTCTGACAAGACTATTATGCAAAATTTATAAAAACTTTTTAAAATTCAAAAATAAGAAACAAACAACTTGATTAACAAGTGGGCAAAAGACCTTAACGGACACCTCATTAGATATGATAAGTATTACACAGATGGAAAATAAGCATATGAAAAGATGCTCCAAATAATATGTCATTAGGGAAATAAAATGAAAACAACAATGTGATACCACTTATAAGAATGGCCGAAATCCAGAACACTGACAACATCAAATGTTAGTGAGAATGTGGAGCAGCAGAAACTCTCATTCACTGCTGGTAGGAATCGAAAATAGTACAGCCACTTTGGAAAATAGTTTGGTGATTTCCTCCCAAATTTAATGCTGCCACAAAAACCTGCACACAGGTGTTTATAGCAGCTTTATTTACATTTCCCCAAATCTGGAAACAAGAAGATGTCCTTCAGTAGGTGAATGGATAAATGCACTGTAGTATATCCAAACAATGGACTATTATTCAATGCTAAAAAGAAACAAGGTGTCAAGTCATAAAAAGGTGTGGAGGACACTTACATGCATATCTCTTTAAGTGAAAGAAGCCAATCTGAAAGTCTAGATACTATATAATTCCACCTATAGGATATTCTAGAAGAGGCAAAATTATGTGGACCTTAAAAATATCAGTGTATTCCAGGAGTTAGGCTGAGGGAAAGTTGCATAGGTGGACACAGAGGATTTTTAGGACTGTGAAAATACTCTACAAGATACTAAATGATGGATAAATGTCATTCTACATTTGTCAGAACCCAAAGAATATACAACACCAAGAGTGAACTAAAATGTAAACTCTGGACTTTGGATGATAATGATGTGCCAGTGTAGCTTCATCAGCTGTAACAAATGTACCACTCTGATGGGAGATATTAATAATGAGGGAGACTATGAATGTGTGGGAGTAGGGGATATAGGAAATTTCAGTGCTTTCCTCTTAATTTTGCTGTGAACCTAAAGAAAAAAAAGGGTAATTATTTTATCACATAAATAAAACAGTATTTCCTTCTTACCTTAAAAACAAGAATATGATCTTTAGCTACCCTAGTTTCAAAGTATAAATTGACAGCAGTTCCAAAGTAATTACCTCTTTTTTGTAAAAATATATTATCTCCAGTTCTGGGTCTGATTCTGCTGAATCTTCTGGTTCCAACTATTCTCTCGTGGTTAATGTCTTCTTGGTTTGAATTTGATATTACTTTATTTAATCCTAGATTTTAGTTCAAACACTATACCAGATAATCAATAGGTAATGTGATGTAATTGATCCAAATGAATGAGCAGTCCCAAAAAATCACCAATAACTGTCTCACTTCCTAGAATTTATTTATATTCTTTTTCCCCAGAAGTTTTGAGGAGCCTTTCAGAAAAAAACAAATGCAAAGTATAGAATAGTAATAGAAAAACAAGTACAAAAATAAAAGAAGATTAACACAAACAAAAGCCCGCTATAATTCAGTTCTGACTTTGAGTATCCAGGCAGCAAGATCAAAAGGAGAAACATGGTCAGTTATATAGTTTGTGGAAAGAAGAATATTGTTTTAGTTTCTCATCAAGACAAAGATTTTCCCATTATTTAATTTTATGAAAAATTTTCCAGGTGGGACTTAATATAATGGATACTAATTAAAGTACCAGGTGTAATGTCTTTTGATTCTTTCCCGTAGGAAACTTAAATACCATCAGTTTATAACTTCAAAATGCAGTTCAGGAACCCAGGTCTTATTCTGATAGGAGCTAAACTAATGTGTTTCAACCATTTAGACCTTTGATGGTCTAAGTGCTTTAATTGAATGTCAGGTCTCTTGTTCTATTAGCCTATGGATAGTGGCTGACAATGGAGTTCAGCAGAATATCTTTAAATTATTGAGAAATATATTAAGAAAGATATTAAGAAAGGATGTTGCAAAATTTTCATAAGCCTCTCATGAGACTTCTACATGTATTTGTGCAGATTATGCCTGGCCCAAAAGCTGAGTGTGCCAGTGGCAACAGAATTGTAGCCTATACTCTACTCCCTAAACCATACCAGAGTAAGGGGTATCTTGCTGTAATTAATCTACCTAGAGGCAATTCCCTGCCTGTGACAGACGGCCCATTTAACTTCCATTCCTAATCCACATCTTTATTGGCCGCTTATGTTATAAAGGATGAAAAAACTAAAAAAGAAAATCCCTGCTATTGTAATCAGGAGTGTCCTAGCAAGTATTGAAAGATTTTTGTAGGATTCATCTGAACATTTATCTGTGTTTATTCATTTCTTAAATCAGAAAACAAAGATATCTTGGAAGTTTCTCAACTTCCTCTGTAGCTAGACTAGGCCTGGTGACTCTATTCCTTCTTTCTTCTGTTAAATGCAGATATGATGACAAACTGAGGTAGCCTTATGGCAACCATGAAATGCAGCCTAGTCCACTCTGGCATTACTTAGCTACCAAAGCCAGGTACTGCCTACCTCCACCCTTTTCCCTACTTTTGTTTACACAACTGCAAGTTGGATTTTCCGTTTTACATCTAACATATTCCTTACTGATATAGTGCCATAATAACAAAACAGGCAGCAACAACAATATGCTCACAGCAAGTTCACAGAGCTATATAGATCTTTTAATTCTGACATATCAGATACTCTACTTCTAGTATTCTCTCACCAAAACTTGTTAAAAGTCTATTTTAAAATAATTTGTTTCTTTGATGGTCTGGGTTTATTAGAGAGCATTTATCAGCATTATGTGTGTATGTGTGTGTGTGTGTGTGTGTGTGTGTGTACAATGTCATTCAGCCACTGCTGAATCATTAGCTCCAAACTGTGCATCAAATACCTCTTAGCTTCTTCTCAGAAGAATCTCCCTACCCCTTCATTTTTTCCTCTCAGATTAAATCACTCATATAAATGGCAATCCTCTTGTATTTTATTCTAAGAAGAAACATAAAGTCACTTAATATAACAACCTGGAGGATAAAATTATTCTCATTAATGTCTCTAAACTTTCCGTGGCACTTTCAAATGTTTATTTTTATCACTTGCTTTGAGAATATCCCTTTACATGGTTGTAGGTTTGAAATTTACATTTTATCCAAGTCCAACAGAATCCATGTTAATAGTCTTCCATTCTGCTTGCTCTTCTATAACATTTCCCTAGAGCTCATCACTGGGCTTGAACCCAAAATTCTGTCCTCTTTTTCCCTATACTCCAAGCACCTGATAAATAGGCAAACAGATTCTGGGGCATGGGTAGCACTGCCAGAAGACAATGCTCAGTAGTCCCCTAGTGGCCTGAGAGAGTTCATGCAGTTTACTAAAATGCTTACTCTACTCCATGGAGGTGTGGGAAATTCATTAAGCAGCAAGATCACTAGGTATTTGCCAATTAGTACCCTCCTTTCCAGAAGGCCCAGGAAATACACTCATGATTCCACTTTGCCTAGGTTTGCTCTCCAGTGGGTCGTGCAGTCAGTCCATCCAGGCGATGTACTGTATCATCAGCTGCTTCTGAGCTCTAAAAGACCCTGTAGGAGCTAGTGACAGTAACCCAGTTACCTAGAGCAAAAATAAATAAACATAATCTATAAAAAGGATACAGTGCTTTCAGGGGGAACTCAGGGCAGATATGACACCTAGATTATGAAGGAATCAGGGAGGCCATCAGATATCTGGGCAGCTGCTCTCTCAGATTTTTCGTTGCACTGATTTGTCTCTGCTTCTTTCTGTAGAACTTCTCCATTTCTGGTTCCTCTGTATCCATAGATATTTTTCTGACGTAGCATGAATTTGGCCAAACATGCTTTCCTCTAACACTGGCAGCCTTAGTAAATACACACACACACACACACACACACACACACACACTTTTTGCTTCATTTCTAAATGCTGGAGAAAAAAATTGGCTTGACCAAGAATGATAACAACAATGATGATTATGGGTGATGATGTTGGAAGTGATGTTTGTTGATGGGTATTTTTTTCTTGTTTACTATGAGCAATTTCCTGTAATAAAGGCCTTAATGTATTTTTAATTTAATACTCACCAAGACCCTGTAATTTCATTTTATACGTGTTGAAGATGATACCTAGAGATAATAAATAATTTGCCTAGGTTATTTGCATGCTAATAAACCCGTTACCTGATACCAAAGTGGTATAATCAACAGAGACTTGATACAGAATCAAGCAGTACAAGCATGACAAATTAAGTACCTACCCCTATGAAAGGCCAATTCTCAAAGAAAAAGTGCTATTACGAATTCCTTAAACAACTCCATCATAGCCTACTAACACATGGCCATGGCTTTTCTCAAATCCTCCACTGAGGACCATGAAATCTCTCTATATTGAACTAGGTCTATCTTCCAGTCTTTTTATTCATTATATTCTTAGTCTCCTATTTTCTAGTTTCTCAGAGTTATTTGCTATTTATAAACATATCATGAATTGCCACATGTCTGAGTTCATCATACAGCTTGAAATGGCCTTTTCTAATCTACCAAAAGTTTATTCAACTTCTCAAGCTCATTTCAAATGCTGTGCCTTTCATGAAATAATCACTGGCATCCTTTCCACCACAGTTGCCTTTTTACTCTGTTTCCATAGCACATGGTTAATAATTTACTATATACCTTTAGCACCCAGTATCTTATCAGTTCTGTTATGTTGATATTAACATCTAGAATGTGAACATTCTAGAGTGAGCATTATTTTGTAAAATGTTTATATCCTCAGCATCAAGGGCTTGTCATCAGGCACTTAATAAATAAACATTAAATTGAAGTGATACTGGTTGAACAGGCATAAGTCATGAATTCATAGACCTGTAATCTTTTGGACATGACTTTTGATCCCTCCATATTTGTATTTTAAAATTTGAAATTGATTTTGCCTGACTGTATTTCCATGCCCTATAATGTGTTGAACATTCTATTGGTAACCAAGCCAGAACAATTTAAAGCTGGTGACCAGAGGATTCTCCCTTTATTGTCCTTTGTCTCCCAGAGCAATTTTATTCTTATTGCACTGGATTCCCAAACAGTATTGCATGGGAATTTTCTACAGTGTCCACAGAGAGGTCAGGTACCCCTAACAATATTAAAAATATTGTTGGCCCAGAGAGCTTAAGAGCCCCAACTTTAGAAAACAGAGTCAGAGATATCATATGTAAGCATCAAATATAAAAGTGTAAACTTTGGAATCAGAGATAATAACTAGCTCTGGGACATTAGGGTAGTTACATACATTTTCTGAGCCTCACTTTATCCTTTTGTAAAATAAGATGAAAATTGCTAGCTTGCAAGCCAGTTCTACAAATTAGAGATAATATCAATGTACATGATTGACATAGTAAGTGTTCAATAAATATTAACTATTATTACATTTTCTACCACTTTTTCTTCTTCCTTTAGTACAACCTAGTAGTACCTCTCCATTCTTCTCTTCCAGTGTACCTCCAAGATACACTTTACCACAAAGAACCTCTTTAAATCCCCTTTCTCACCACACTCCAGAGAAACTCCATAGCAGAATCTATGAATCCAAATATTCACTTGAGATCTCTACCAAACAGCTCTTCCTCATGATGACCCCAAATAACCTCCATCTCCTACTGAATATTCTTAGGGGTTATGTAATTTCCTCCTGAAACATACATGCATGAAACCTACCCATGGTTTTCCATGCTATACTTTATTAACAGGTAACTCATTTACCTTTATGGTACTTGTTCCATCTTTGAATAAATACCACAGTTGGAAATTATTTCTTTAGTAAAATGGAAAATTATTTTTTCACTGTGTTTTGTCCAATGGCCTTAGCTTATACTTAGTTTTGAATTCTGATTCTGCCCTTTTTTTAGCCGTGAGATTAGGCAAGTTACATTCTTGCTGATTTACAAAATGGACTCAATTATAGATACTTCACAGATTTTTGTGTTAGCAATGAATGAGTTGGAATATATGGAGTTCATAACACAGCTCTAGGCCTATGGTAAATGCTAAATATCTGTTAGTAACTATTAGCATTATGTTAATTTTCACTGATATAGTCTTAAATTGCATTTATTATTTTTAGACTGACTTGTTCTCCATAATAGTTTCTAAGAGACAAGGGAAAATGTTTCATGCTCCTACAAGGTGGACAGTACTTAACATGAATACCAAAATCTTTTGGTTCTAGCCTTTTCTATACATGAAAACATTAATAGCTTTTTATATCATGGAAAGTAGTACTTAGTGTTTGGTGCCAAGTTTGCTTTTTCTGTAAAATAATTTCCTCTAATCATCCTTGAGTCTGTATAAATTATTTTATACACAGAAACCTTGTTGTTGGTGATGGTACAAGGAGTAGTCTCTTCAGAGACAAAGGTGACTTAATTACTATTTGTTTCTTTTAAATAAGTAATTTTAATGAGAAAATCATTCCCATTCTATAGGTGTAGGTATATACATGTACAATCTCACCTATAATTTTTTTTTTACTATATGAAAAAAATCCGGTCTTAAACATCTAAGTTTTCTCTCTGATGACAGAAATCAGAGATGGATGATAAACATATTGATAGAAAAAAATTATGCAAGTTTACAGGGATCAATACAAATCCTATGCTTGAATAAAAATAGTAAGTTGTAGTAAACATGAACAGAGAATTATTTCATAGCATCATATATACCGATAGGGTTTCGACTGTAACTGTACAATCATTGGAAGTTGAAATGTGTTGTAGTCATCAGTTAGAGTAAGTTTAGAGTGAAAAAAATAAAAAGAGATATGGAAACCAGGTCCTGTAATGAACAAGGGAAGATTCTAGGAATGTTTAGCTTAAATTTGAGAGGACATGATAGATACATAGATATATTTAAATATATATTTGTTTAAATAGCTACCATGTGTTTTTTTTCCCAACAAATTATTGTGTATGGTTTCAAAGGTGAGAGCTAGGACAAGGGTGCAGGTTTCGGATTCACACAAGTAAAACAACGTAAGAAAACAGATACCACTTACCAGGAATATTGGAAGGAACTGTGGGTTTTGATGAATAACCAGAAAATTCCATGCAAAAGTGAGATTCTGTAATCTTAAAAAGCTACTTCACAGAAATCTTGCAGTTTTCCCCTTTTCTATTGTTTTTTTTAAGTCATAGCCAACTTATTGAAATGTTCCTCAAATAATTGATGTCATGTCCTCAGAAATGACTCTTAAGACTGTGCTATATGTCTGCAGTAGTAACCATTACCTTTGTAGAATTTAGATTCTGAAGATACAGACTGTGAACTGGGTGAATATTGTGTAGATATGGCAGAGGGATGGTCATGTGAGACACTTGCTTCTTTCTTATGTTCCTGAATTTATAGATAGAGGGAGGCCCTGGTGGCTCAGTGGTTGATCATCTGCCCTTGGCTCAGGATGTGATCCCGAAGTCCTGGGGACTGAGTCCCCACATCAGGTGCCCTGCAGGGAGCCTGCTTCTCCCTCTGCCTGTGTCTCTACCTTTCTCTCTCTGTCTCTCATGAATAAATAAATAAAATCTTAAAAAATAGATAGCATATTTATCTATAGAGAGAGATATTCACAATGCTTTTCCTTATTGCTATTTTAAATTATTTATTTAAAGATCAAAATTTTAAAACTTAAAGTGACTTCCTTTATTCCAACTTCCATCTACCAAACTAGGCAGAGAATGCTATATCTTGGGTTCAAATATTTTGCTTTTGACCTGTGGCAAGCCTCGTGAACTAGTTCAGCAACAGCATCGTGAGCCATGTCCATGGATGCTCAATTCTTACAGTATTTCTACTAGGGGAACCTTAGTCAGCTATTTCTGGACATTGTCTCTTAAAGGCAGCATCCATGAAACTTGCCAAGTTTCTAAAGATAGTGGTAGGACCCATTTACGTCTTAGCTTGAGATGTAATATCTTAGAAAGGATCAGCAATGTACTTAAACAAACAAACAAAAAACATCAATTCAATAGCAAGACAGCCAGGTGTTGTTTTAGTGTACGTAAATGCTTTTCAAAGAATAATAAGGGACAATTTTTAAGTGCAGAGGAAAGGTATGTCTGATGCAATAATCCTAATGAAATTAGAAAGAGGGAAAAAAAGAAATCAGAAAAAGAATCTAAAAAGATCTCAATATTGTTAGACTTTAGACTTTTTGAGCAATAAGAGCTGTGTAGGAATCCTTCTGTGAACCAGAGAAATAATAAATGCTGAGCCCTTTGGAACATAATCTCAATCAGCAAGATGCCACTGCTTTCCAGATTTTCTCACAGGGCCCTGCTAATTCCATGCCAAAACTAGCTGTGGATATCTTCCTTCTAATCTCCCCTAGTGCCTTATTCGATTATTGTCACTGCTCTCCGACCATACACTGTCTCTTCAGACTCTCGTTTCCCAATTGAGTCTACCAGAGGAGGCTGAGTGTCCATCAGGATGTAGTCTAAGACCACAAGCCACCTTGTTCCACATGAGAAGACAGAAGCAAGAACAAGAGAGTAAAGGGAACCTTCAAAGTTTTGCTGGCAACCTCTTCATCTACAGATTACTGGCTGGATGCAAACAGGGAAAAGAGATATGAGGGGTCTGGACGATTACTCTAGTTGATTGGCAAAGGGGAGCTTGTTAAGAGGGAGGAGAACCTAGGAGGAGGGTGAACTGGACGTTGCAGTGCACTGCAGGATGGCGTCGCCTCTGCCCTTGCTATATATTATTCTATGGTGAGTAAGATTTTTTCTGATTTTTCCTTTTAGTGCAGAGGAAAGTGAAAGCACACACTCACTGGGTAACTTCTAAATCAAATCATAGAAGAAGCCTGGATGGTGTGGCATGTATTTGTGGTGGGGTAGATGAGGGAAGATTGAACAGACCATTCTCTTTGAGGCTGGGAGTGGGGTTCATTGATTATCTCCTCACAGGGTAGAAAATACCCTAGGGAAACTTGAAGATGAAGGAAACTTCTACTCCAAAAACATCAGTCGGATCCTGGACAACTTGCTTGAAGGCTATGACAATCGGTTGCGGCCAGGATTTGGAGGTGAGAGGAAACATCCTTACTAGACCAAACATCTGTACTCTCCTTCCCCCTTCCTGCTGTTCCAAGACCCAGAGGCTTCATAAGGATAGTGGAGTGGTAGAGTGCATGGGTACTGGGAAATGCCATGTGTTCCCATCCAGCCTCTGTCCCTCCTTCTGCCTGTGACCTTCTATGCATGTTATTTGAACCCTCTAAGCCTCAGCTTCCTCAGCTGTAGTGTGGGTATATTAACAGTACTTGCCTCATAGATACGTGTGAGCATAGAATGAGATTCTCCATGCAAAGCACTTTTCTAAGTGTTCGTCCTATTAAAGCTATCAAGATGTGCTAGTTATTGTTATAATTTTTATAAGAACACTTACTTTCCCTTCATTCCTTCAATTTTCCAAATTGACCAGAAAATTTTTTACAGTAATGCGACTGGTATGAGTTTTCAGAGTTGAAAAACCCAAAGGCTCTTGCTACTGGATTACTTAAGGATGGATTGCAGATTCTGACCATGACAAAGGACTTTGTGGGAGGGTCATTACATTCAGTCCCCTTAAAATCAGTGATGATAATTATTCTTATTCTTCTGGGCTAATTTCAGGTGCTGTTACTGAAGTCAAAACAGACATTTATGTGACCAGTTTTGGGCCTGTGTCAGACGTGGAGATGGTAAGCGAGCCCTGAGTGAGGAGGGTAATTTTACTGATTGGCTTGAGAATAGAGTCCTAGAACTAACAATCTTGGACATTGTTACCAAGCTTGGCTCCAGCATCCTAATGCAATATGTGTGCCCATGCTGGGAGGGCATGGTCATTAATGTAGATTACTGGCTTAACCCCCTTCACATTTCACTAAGGGCTCTGCTTGGACACTTTGATCTGAGGCACTTTCTAAGATTATATGTTCTCTTCTGACCACATATCATGCATCAATTCTTTTCTACACAGATAAGATTTTCTCTATCTCAATGAAATCCTGGTAAATCTTTAGAATAGAAGAAAGGAAAACCAACAAAGATGATACATCATATAAGAGTATATTGAGGGTATCTGTGAAACTTAAAATATAGCTATTTTCTGTAACACATTATTTTTAGTATATTTTATTAAAATAAGGAAGGGCATCATTTGAAAAAGCTAGTGCATTGTACCTTTTGTGTTGTAAATGGACCAGTAGGTGTTCTGGGAACTCTGTTCCAGGTACAGATGGCTGTAGGATTCGTAAGAGAGTATTTATAGTAAGTGGCAATGAAAATCTGAACTAGTCTTCTAGAACGAAGTGTATCACGGTATTTTTTTCACAGTTCTCAGGTACCATTTCCTCCCTAAAAGTAAAATATAAAAACTAAAATTGAAATAAACATAACTTTAAATAGTTCAATCATTAAAGTTTATTAGAGAAGTGTAGCTGTGGATAAATGGTTATTGAAGACTTTTTTATATTCTGCTTTTTAAGTTGACAAGAAAAGAAAGAAGCAAGAAGGGAGGAAAAAAAAATGAAGGCATATCAGAAGAAGGGAAAGGAGAAGTTAGGGGAAAAGTAAGGAAAAAAAAAAAAACCCAAGGAGGTGAAGAAAAGGGAGGAGGACTTTAAGAGATAAATGTATTAAGACTTGAAAGAAAGGAGAGTCAGCAGTATCCAGAATCTTCAATTATTTTACTATCATATTTTTCACTGAGTACTGACTCACCTCAAGTATAAATAACCACAGCTCTATATATACTATATTATGGAAGTCTGGGGAACACTTGGCACTTCATTTTATGCATGTGTGTCATTTTTAAAGAATATTTGTACAGTGGAGACTTGTGATAGCCTGGCTCTTTATTATATGGATACACTGTGTGTCAAATTATATTTTGAAAATCTAATCACAACTTGTAGTAATAGCTCTCATACAGGAACACATAAAGTAGGCAAAGCAATTGTTAGCAATAGTTTGATATACTTACAAGGTATTACTTATCATTGCCTTTGCAATGACTCTTACCATAATTCTTAAGATTTCTAATGTTATTTAATAAAAGCCACAAATTAAAACTCAAAATTGTAATTATGATGCTCTGGGTAATCATGGTAACATTTGCTTTTATATTCTCTGAAAACAATATAAAATAATTGTGATATGCAGCTAGAGTATACTTATCAAGTGAAGTTTATCTATCCTTAAAAGTTTACTAAATAGTACCATGGTGTTCAGCAACACCTTTGAAAGTGAACAAGGCATTGAGGGGAATGGTTAGACTTAAGTGATGACAGGAAGGCCAGTACAAAACCAGGACTGTAAACCTTTTCATATTTTTCTTCTAAATTAATGGAGGGGAAATTAATAGGTCAATAGATAGAAAGGTGGATGACTGATAGGAAAGAGGAAGATTGTTGAAGAGAGCCAAGGTAGAGGAGGAAGGTTTGTACAACACAGCACTATCTTTTACAATAATATTGCAAATTATAAGTTTGAGAAAAATAGTTTACTGAAATCATAGTTTCTATGATAGGTTATTATCATGAAAAATTGCTTTATTTCTTAAGTTTTAGGATTGGATACATAAGCTGGTGAATGAATTATTCTTAATAAATTATCTCCCCAGCTTGCATGAATATTTTATTTTCTCTTAGGAGTATACAATGGACGTTTTCTTCCGCCAGACTTGGACTGATGAGAGGTTAAAGTTTGGGGGACCAACTGAGATTTTGAGTTTGAATAATCTGATGGTCAGTAAAATCTGGACACCTGACACTTTTTTCAGGAATGGCAAAAAATCAATTGCACACAATATGACAACCCCTAATAAACTCTTCAGAATAATGCAGAATGGAACCATTTTATATACCATGAGGTGAGACTTCCCCAATTCAACTTCCTCTAACCCAAATGATTTGTCCAGTATACTAACTCTGAACCATTTATTTCAATGTCCCTAGGCTTACCATCAATGCTGACTGTCCTATGAGGCTGGTTAACTTTCCTATGGATGGGCATGCTTGTCCACTCAAGTTTGGGAGTTGTAAGTTACAAAAAGCTTCTGAGAGTCAAATAATGCATTCAAAATGTATAATTATCCCAATAACACCTGGACACCTGGGTGGCTTAATTTGTTAAATGTTCAACTCTGGTTTTCAGCTCAGGTCATGATCTCAGGGTCCTGGGATAGAGCCCCACATTAGTAGGGCAGTTGTCTGCTTGTCTCCCTCTCCTTCTGCTCCTCTTCCCCACCCCCTCTATTTCTCTGAAGGAAATAAATAAATGTAAATAAATAAGGGTAGAATATATATATATATATATATGTATATATATATATATATTCTGACTACCAGCAAATATATATATATTCATATATATTCTGATTATAATCAAATATATATAATTATTTGATTTAGTCAGAGATCAGAAAACAAAAGAAAAATATTGCATGATAGTCTCAATGTGATTCCAGGAATATATGTATTTAATCCTGTCTGTCAATCTTGTAAATAGTCAAAGGTATAAATCACTCAGATTAAAAAAAGAAACATTAAAGAAAGTTTATGGTCTTACCTTTTTTATATGGACGAAGTATGCTTTGAAAAAAAATCACAACTAGTCAGATTCACTGCTATATTGCATTTGTTTAAAAAATTCAGATGCTTACCCCAAAAGTGAAATCATATATACATGGAAGAAAGGACCACTTTACTCAGTCGAAGTCCCAGAAGAATCTTCAAGTCTCCTGCAGTATGATCTAATTGGACAAACAGTATCTAGTGAAACAATTAAATCTAACACAGGTAAGAATTAGACCAGTTCCAGAATATAATCCAGCAAGGTGACTCCAGTGCACATTTTCAAAATATCTAGTTCTTTCTTCTCTGCATTAGCCATCCTCAGCTATGCTTGCTGTTTTGAAGTGATGAGTAGTTTTCTTTAAAATTGATTTTGCAACTATGTGCATATAAAGATTTGTGTAAAAAAAATAAAGATCTGTGTAACCTTGAAATAAGTAGTTTTGTATGTATATAACACAAAGAAACCAACTGGAAACAAAGACCTGATGTATCTATCCTCTGCTTGATCAAGTATCTTTGTCATTCAGTGAAATATGCCTTTACTTGTTTTCTTCCAGCCCATGTTAATTTAAAGATCTGCACGATTTATTTCCAGTTGCTTTCTTTTTGCACACTGTCAACAGCAATAATATTAATATACGTGTTTTCCAACAGGTGAATACGTAATAATGACAGTTTATTTCCACTTGCAAAGGAAGATGGGCTACTTCATGATACAGATATACACTCCTTGCATTATGACAGTCATTCTTTCCCAGGTGTCCTTCTGGATTAATAAGGAGTCTGTCCCTGCAAGAACTGTCTTTGGTATGCTTCACTCTTTGTCTATATTTCCATTCATTCTATAGCTCTTACTGCTTGTATATTTTAGGGGAATCTTCACACTAGTGCACTTTTTTAATTCACAAAGAAAATAGACTCCTATCATGAGTATGATATAAAATGGCTCTTATATTATCCCAAGATATGTGGTACATCCACAAAAAATTTGTCTTGGCAAGAATTCTGGCTGGATTCCTGTGACTATTTAGGAGTTTTTTTTTTTTTCTTTTTTAAAATCTCAATTTGCTTTTTCATAACTGAGGAAAAGCAGAAAAGTAAAAACCAACATATAAATCCATAAAAAGAAAGGCTAAGATATTGAACCCCAAATATAAATTATGTCTTGCTTTTATTAGGTTGAACTATAAGAAAGTGCCATTTTTTCTAGGTCTAAAAATAGTTACATATGACCAATTTCCCATGTTTCAAACTAAATATTGAGTTGCATTTATGATATGTAGAATTGCTATTAGTTTTGGTGGAAAAAATGACATTAGAAAAAGAGCTGTAACAGAAAATATCATCAATAACAAAATCCAATTTTGGGGGGTTTTAATGATTATACAATTAGAGAGGTTCACAGGGAAGACCTGAGTCAAATTGAAATCGTAGAGGAATTTTGACTTTTTAATTTACTATATTAAAATAGATCTCATCCTGCAAATTATAGAAGAATACCTATATAATGATGTTGGCCATCTTCAAATTACATATATTCTCCAACTATTATATAAGACATTAAACTGCTAGTGACTGATGAAATTATTTTCTCATGAGTAAATATTTTACCTTAAGATCAAGCTAGAATTTTTTTTAAAAAAATTAAAGAACCTAATATTATGTTTACTATTCATACCAGATAGACTTCTTAAATATGATAGGTATTATCAGCTATTCAAATTGACCAAGAATTCAAGGTTTTAGTACTGATGTGATAATATTGCTGTAAGTTTTCTTAATAAGTAAATGATTAGAATTATTTGTGAGTTAAACTTTACAATAGTTAAGCTAAATCAAATCAGAAAATATTTCTTGAACAACTACGGTGTACACATCACCACACTAAATATCGAAGGATACAAAACGATAACACCTATGATAAGAATTGTGAATAATTATAAAACAATAACAAAAATTATATTTGCAGAGTGTTTAATCCACTGACACATTCTCATTTGTTGTTATTGGATTCCAAATGCTAATGCTGCATTTCTCATTCTTTTTCATTGTAGGGATCACCACTGTTTTAACCATGACCACATTAAGCATCAGTGCCCGGCACTCCTTGCCAAAAGTGTCATATGCAACTGCCATGGATTGGTTTATAGCTGTTTGCTTTGCTTTCGTCTTCTCCGCTCTTATTGAGTTTGCGGCTGTCAACTATTTTACCAATCTTCAGACACAGAAGGCCAAAAGGAGGGCACAGAATGCAGCCTCACCCCCAGTTACAATATCAAAAGCAACTGAACCCTTGGAAGCTGAGATTGTATTGGTAATTGTTTACTTTTCTAATGTTTCTCATCACTATAGGAAAAGGCAGCCTAACAGTGATCACAAACAACTAAATAGTCCAAAAAATACTATTATGTGAACATAAGTTACATAATTCTGGTTCCAAGGCCAACTTCTGTTCCAATTTTGTAGGGGAAAAAAAGCAACAATCTTTCATTTATCTTTTCTCTTAACTTCTTGCATTCTTCTTTTATCATCCTCACTGGTACTAGTGGATTCCAAGCTCTCAGAAGAGATGAGAAAATTCTTCTCACCCTTTAGATATTTCCTTTGAGCAGGTTTACTTATACCAACTAGGGAGAATAAGGTGAAAAAAAAAGTTCCTAATGAAGCTTCAGAGTCTGAGGGAAATAAACAGGGACTCCTATAGAATGGACAATTTTTGTTAGAAATCTGCTTGCTGCTTTATTTCAAGGCAAGATGTAAATATTAGGTTCTATGAATGCTGAGTCATAAGCAAGGTTTTTGATTTAAATGAAAACATTCTCATGTTCACATTTGTATATTAAACACATGTATCCTAAAGTGTTTTTATTCAAAGACTTATAATAAATGATGAATACCTATAAAATACAGTTTAGATTTGCTGTGGCTAAGCTCTAGTTTTCAAAGGATTTTTTGAAAAACAAACAAATGATGGTTTTAATAATTCAAGGGTCGTAAATATGCCCCCAAATTTCAATTTCACATATGAGTAAATTTTCACAACAGTAAATTTTCATAGTTCAGCTGCAGACATTTTTTAATGGATTATAGGAATGATTGACAAATATACATTTTTATGTCAATGCAAATTCCAAATAATAGTTCTTGAAAAGAAGAAAATCTTGCTCTGTAAAATTGAGTACTCCCGACACTTTGAATTAAAAATGTCTTTATAATCAATTCTTGTGACCTTTTCCAAATCACAGAACCACATGAAGTTCAGCTAATCCTAGTTTAACTTTAATGATAAAAATTGCAAAGCTATGTGTGTTTTACTCTCAAATACTCAGGCATTTATTGGTTAAAAAGATGATAGCTTCTTGTTGAAACTTCTCTTTTGATATACTAAGAAACTTGTTTGAGTATCTATATTTTCTCCAAGGAATAAAATAAGGCTGTTCCCATAGTGCAAATATGTAAAGTTTTTTTTTTTCTTAAATTAGTTCTCATTAAAAACAACAACAACAAAAGAAACCAAGTTTGCTATCCAGTGATCCAGACCAATTACCTCTGCTTACGAATCAAAAATAGAGAGGTAAAATGTTAGTTACTAGTTGCTAGAAAAACTAGGGTTCAGTTCCAGATGTCAGGATATACACAGATTTACAGAGGCAGAGGCTATCCCATCTCCAACAATTCCACAAAGGCTGATGTATAAAAGAGTGCACACCACAAGATAAAACACTTTCAGAATATGAGGTCGTTCCTAAAATTCTTCCCTTGACCTCTTTTTTTTTTTTATCTATTGTCTTTATATATATGTTTGAAAGGCCACAAAAATATACATTTTATAGTAAAAGTATGCTAGCCTTAAGACTCAGTCTAAAACACTTGAAAATAATTTTTTTAAAAAATATTTTAAGAATTAGTTTATGTTTGTAGTAACAAGTGATTATGCTATAAGCTATCTGTATTTAATAGGTACATGATCAACATATTGCCCAATGGTCACATACTATCTTACCATGTATCTATAAATAAAGAATAATTCATATTTATTAGAATTAGGTTTAACACTTTCCTTTAAGAAATGCACTAAAAATGAAAAGAGAAATTCATGAAAAATAAGATAAAAAATAACTCAAATGATTTTGAATATGTTCATTGATCTGATGTTGAGATTAAAAAGAAAGATCAACTTCCTTACTTCAACTTCAGTTCTTTTGAAATATGTATTACTGAAAGGAATCTGATTTCAAATCCTTAGAGAAAGCATAGAGTTAGCATTTCCTTTGTCTATTATTTTAAACGTATAATTTATTAATAAGATGGAATTTAAGATCTCAGGTCTTCATATAAGCTATCTTCTACATCTAAAATAGTAACATATAATGAGCAGGTCCTTTGGGAAGCTGGATAAAAATATGCATTTAAATCATCTCTAAGTACTTTTTTCTTATGAGTTGACTTTTTTCTTATGAAAAGTTTTATTTCTAAACCTGGCTTCACTTAAAACATTTTAAGGCAATGAAAAGCAGGATTTTGTTTCTGAAAGGCTAGGTCAAAGCATAAAAATAAAAATAAAAACCAAAATAAGCAAACCTAACAATACAAGCCTTGTAGGTATCAAAACTAAATATAGATGATTACATGGAACATTTACATTTTATTTATTCATGTCAAACCTTGGCAATTTGCCTTATATAATGTAGAGGAACAAAGATAAATTACACATTTGCAATTTATACAACACAATGGTATATTATGATTGCTAGGCCATTTTTTTCTTTCAAATACCATGACATTTAAAAACGCCTATTCAGTTGTAATCAAAATAACGTCATTTGAGTAAGTTGGACATTGAAAAAGCAAACCAGTGTGGTTAGGTTGAAATAAAATTAAGTGCTTAGATGTTTTATGTGATTCTAAGTTATATTTTAATGTCCTCATTGCTTTTCACAAGAAACTATTTAGAATGAATATGGGAAAGAGTTTATCACTTTGATTTTGACCTTGAAATTTGATATAATAATGGCAAAGAAGTTCAGGAGTTTTAAATCTAGCACTCAAACCCAAAGAGACATCTAAAACTAAATCCTCAGAAGTGCTTGGTAGACTAATGGCTTTCTGGTTTTAAGGCATTTACAACTAGATACTAGGGTTTGGGTTTTGGGTTTGTTTGTTTTTTTTTTTTTTTTTTTTTTTTTTTTAGATTTTGAGAATAAATTATCTACACAGCCTCTTTCCTGGTTATATGGTACCTTTCCTTATTGCTTTTTATCTGGTATGCTGTATTGACTTTAGAGAGTTACTCTTATCCTCATGTTTCATAAATTATTATGTGTCTAGAGTATGCTTATTCTGCATGTTAGATCAAGTTTGGACCTACATCACTTTTTGGATGTTTGATAGTTTCCTTGTTATTTTATTTTTAAATTTCTCAAAATCTTTTTTTAAGATTTTTATTTATTTATTCATAGAGACACACACACACACACACACACACACACACACACACAGAGGCAGAGACACAGGCAGAGGGAGAAGCAGGCTCCATGCAGGGAACCCGATGTGGGACTCAATCCTGGGTCTCCAGGATCATACCCCGGGCCGCAGGCATGCTAAACCCCTGCACCACCGGGGCTGCCTAATAGTTTCCTTGTTATTTTAAAGGTCTAAGCCCTCATTACTATGTCCGTAAGAATGAATTTCCCCACCTATTGATACATTCAATGTGGCTTTTCTTTTTCATAAGGAGGTATGATGTTCTTGGCAAATTATCTACAAACAAAATTGGCCATAATTTCATTAGTCAGGACAATAATTATATTTATGCTGATTACATTATTTGTTCTTTTTTTTTTTTTTTTTTCATCTGGCACCCATTTATTGAGTACCTATGTATTCACTGAATTACTTATACCATAAGTGCTTGTTAAATGTTCCATATCCTTTGTAGAATGCTGGGGATATGTTAGTGAGTGACATCAGTATCGCTTCTTCCCTCACAAGCTTTTTGCTGAACAGGAAGAAAGACAAACCAATGAACCATGACAATTGACTGTGATAAAGACTCTGGTTAGAGATGTATAGTGGCTAAAGAAGAGCCATGCAAGAGTACCTAACACAGTCTGAAGGGATTATCATTCTGGAGGAAGTGTTGCCTCAGCTGAGAACAGAAGGATGAGCCTGGCCCTATTCTAGAAACACCAAGCCAGTTGCTAGCAAATTGGGAATAGAGCAGGGAAATAGACATATTATATTCTTTCTTTATTCCCTTTCAAGATTGGGATGATCTGCTGGGTCATTATCATATTGCCTTCCACCTATGTAGAGAGATATGAAGCACAGAATACTAAAGGATTTACTTCCCATGTTCCAAATATTTCCTGGATTTCTTTGAATATTATCATTACTCTGTAGAACTAAGGGTTAAACTAAGCCCATCAGAGACTCTGAGTCCTTCACCATGGTTGTGCTATTGCATAAGTTATAGAGAGGTCAGGGTGGATTAGATGAGGGGTGTAGGTAGTTAGTTCTTTCTCTATACCTTCTATCAAATCCCCATCCAATATTCCCTTCTTTACCCTCCAAACATTCCAGTATGATTTCCAGACACGTACCTTACACCACTGACCCACCAGATTGGTGCCAATAAGCTGCTTCTTTGTAGAAATTCTGGAATCATCTCTGTCCCAATTCTACCAGCTATTACTTAGATGCAAGAAAATTTGATTTGAAATTCTTATTTTCTCCATAATAATTCACATAATAGTTTTCTAAAAAAATTAAGTACTAAATGTTTTCAAATTTCTCTTATATTTGATGCTCCCGTCTGCTGGTCCAAAAAGCAGATGTTTTGTTTGTCCCTTGGATAATGCAGCCATGGCTAGAATATCTCTCTTGAGAGATAACCCATTGCCCCTTCCTCTTTAACATATTAGATTCACTGAATGCTGTATCAAAATTGCTTTAAGTACTTTCCAAATGTCTTATCTTTACATCAAATAATTGATTGTCATAAAGTCCAGTTTGACTCAAAGTACCTTTGCAATATGGCATTACTTAAAACAAAGCAGTGCTCTATAAATACCCAAAGCAGGATGGCATTCAGCAGCAGGGAAGCCCTGGAAAAATTCAAAACCACAGGTGTTCCACTCAAAACAGTGACAGCCCCAAGCTGAGCCCTCATCTGGACTCTGACAAAAACCTATTTTACCATCAGCTGAAGCTGCCGGGCTTACAATAGAACAGGCGGGGTCTGAAGCAAACCTGTATCTTGAATGGCTTGTAAAATTGGCTTTCTTTTCATTTCAGAAATTCAATGTGATTCTTCTAAATTGGAGTCCAGTTTCCTGTACTGCCAATTCCCAATTATGCAGGAGCTGATTATCCAGCATGTGGGTTAGCCAGGCCTCTTGCATTTCCTTGAGCATATCATATTTCCTGCCTGCTAGAAATACCCCCAAGCAGTGCTGGACAGTGAGATAGCTGTAACTCCAACAAGCCAGTGATACTCAGTGACAGGTGACTTTTTTCCCCAGAGAATATTTGGCAATGTCTGGAGATATATCTGGTTGTCATAATGTTGAGGAGGGAGATGCTACAGACATCTTGTGGGTAGAACCCAGTGATACTTCTCAACATCCCATGATGTGCAGGATAATCTTTCACAACATAGAAGTATCCTACCCAAAGTATCAATGGTTTTGTGTTTGAGAAAGCATGCCCTGAATCTTAGAGCTGATGGGAAGAAATCATAAAAATTATTAAGTGTGTGATCTTAAGCATCTGAGAGTGATTAATCACTTCAGGCAGTGATTACCTTGTGTGAGTTTCCCACTTCAGCCTTCATTTGCTCATCTCTAAAATGAAAATAATAATTACATTATAGTTTTTTTTCCAGGAATAGGCAAAATAATGCATGCTAAGGGCTGTGTAGTACTTGTCAATTATAAGCATTTAGATTTGGTACTTGTAATATGAAACAATACACTAAAATATAATGTAAAATAACCATAAAACTTTTTGTTTTCTTTTCCTTGCCTGATCACTCTAAGAAATCCTGGAAATGTTTAGATTTTCATTCGTTTGCTGATTCAGCATATGCTTATCAAGCCCATATTACGTTCTGTGCACTGGTGAGGTACCGTGAAGCACTTATACTTGGAAATAATACGCCCTCTACCAATAAGGAGATTTTATGTCAGGAAAGGATATAAGGCACAACTGAAATCATATTTACAAGGAAGAGTATGATTAACACCTAAGTAAATTATAACAGCTAAGTAGGCAGAAAAGTATTCTCTAATATATCTATGATATATATTTTGTATATCTAATATCTATCCATCTATCTTATCTGTAAATATATACATTACATTTGCTTTCTCAAATTTTTAAGGAAAAGGAAAACTTACAGAGAAAGTAATAATTGTCCCTAGCTTTAAAGAAGGGAACTTCACACAGCAGAAAATTAGTATATATGGAATTGCAATCTAAGGCTTTTTCACTTTATTTTTAGTGAAATTAGTATATATGGAATTGCAATCTAAGGCTTTTTCACTTTATTTTTCACTTTATTTACTTTTTCACTTTTTCACTTTATTAGTTTTTCACCTAGCTCTTAAACAACCCTCCATAAAGATTGTTTGGGGAAGTAGATGAGGAAATGGGGAATCCTGTTGTAGGGGATCTTTGATTCCTGGCTAATGCCATTAAATTTTTCATGTGTTTTGAATGTCATTCGGCAATTCTTACTTTATGTGTGACATTGTGACAATGCCAAAAGATTGACAAATAACTATTTTCTCCCATAGCTTTAAAGAGGGGAGATAAAACAATGCTTTACATTTTCATGGTAGATTATGTTTTATAATCATTTTTTTGCCTCAATGACCGTTTTCATGTCTTCCCTCTTTCTTCTTAAAAAAGGAAATAAACACGGGCAATGTGTGCTATTAAAAATCAAGATGAGTTTAGAAAGAGAATCTGCTCTAAAGGCTTGCTCTCATTTTCCTCCATCATGATCCTTAGAAATTTTACTAAAGTATTTCAGTGTTCCATGTATCTGGGAGGAGGATAACACTTTCTGGAAAATGAAATAGTAACACATTTTGCTCTTTCAGTGGGGGAATATTTCAATAACATGGTTAATGGCTAAAAATTCAAATTAGAGTCTGAGATATATGATAGAAACTCTGAAAAGAAGGTGCTATGTTTATTCCCTATTTGCACTGAGATCAAAATACCACTGCTCTGGTCCTGTCCACATACTGGCCGGTGACCATGGGCACAGTAGTCCTCAGCTGTCACATGATTTTAATAGAAGGTGTTATTTATTTCCTGTCTAAGATTTGCAGACAGAGCCCTCTACTATTTAAGTTATATTCTAACATCAAAACCTATGATTTATTTAATTCTGTAAAGAGTCCTTAGCACAATACTGGGTGAATACATAACAAATAAAGATATTCCTTCCTTGAAATTCACCATGGTCATGAGAAATCTGACATGACTACAGAGATTCATTTTTGCTTTTGGTGAAGAGATTTTCCCATGGCCTCTAAAAGCACACAGGGCTTTAACTCTCAATGATGACTATTATTATTTAGGTACTCAGTAAATTCTATGACAAATCACACAGCAAAATTTAGAAGAGGACTATAGAGAGAAGAGGTTCTTGGATTCATTATTTCTTGCACTCCAAATGTCACCACATCGGCAGGTCATTCTGGTCCTGTGGCTCAACCCGCACAGGGGAGGCGACTGCCTCATCCTGTTGCTGTAGGGTTGCTGGCTAAAACCACGGGAGTCTACCCACGTGAGTAACATACCCTGCCAGGCATCAAAGTGGTGATTTTGCTGCCAGGGAGAAAACAAGGCAGTGTTACAAGAGCAGAGATCATGTACAGCAAGTGTTTGAAGACAGAAACCAGCAAGGACAACCTGGCCACAAGGAGAGTGACTATTGCAGGATATAGATAAGAAAATATATAAATCAGAGGAAGGTCCCCTGGCCTCCAATGGTATGAAAGGAGTCTAAAACAAACAGAATTAGAGTATCTGAACTAGACCCAGTACTTTAAAGACAAGAAAAAGTGTGGATGATGCAATAAACATTGAAATTGACCAGTGTGGTTTATTACTAATTGTGTGACTATGAGCGAGGCCTTTCCAGCTCCACCCTCTGGACTTAGCCTTCTCAGCTGACAATTAATGTGCTAAACATTCCTTTCAGGACTAAAAATGGTTGTCTTATGATTTCTAATGATAAAAAAGAATGTATAACAATTCTGAAGTCAGTAAATGAAATCATTTTTTGGTGACTTAAGATGGAGGACCAGTGGAGAAGTTCTGAATGGGAAGCAGAAAGCTCTCAACATAGAACTTACGAGCTTAAAAGGCAGTATGTATCAAGGGATGAATAGTCATTCCACTCAGTTTATGGGTACTGATACTTTGTCTTTGCCTTTTCACATACACAAGCACTTTAATATTTTTTGTTGCTGTTTTCTCAGCTGGGTCAAATTTATGAACATGTGAAGATGAGGATAGAGGCGAAAAGGATGATATCAACTAACTGAACTGCTAGATTTTTTTTACATTAACTAATTGTCCATATATTCCAAATTGAAATTGCCTTTGTTGCCTACACTCATTGTTCTATAGGCTTATGCACCACCAGGAAAACGTGGGGATGATGAAATAAGCATTGAAATTGACCAGTTGTAGTTCTTCCTAATAGCCTAATGGTCATTACAGTTTCTGGAATGTGGAATATGCTTGGCATCAATTGCTGATGTATTAAATTATAGGATGTTGGATGGAAGCAAATCATTTTTTTTAAATTTGTTTTACCACTTTCTTGGAAGAGTAGCACCATCAAATACTATTAAGAATTTGCTAATATTGGGGTGCCTGGGTGGCTCAGTTGGTTAAGCGTCTGCCTTTGGCTCAGGTCACAATCTCAGGGTCCTGGAATTGAGCTCCTCATCAGGCTCTCTGCTCAGCAGGAAGCCTGCTTCTGCCTGCTGCTCCACCTGCTTGTGTTCTCACTCTCTCTCTCTCTCTCTGTCAAATAAATAAAATCTTGAAAAAAATTTTGTCAAAATTTAAACAAGCATTTGCTAACATTTTATCTTAAATATATAATAATATGTGATATTATAAGATAATAACATCTGTCAATGGTGAAAAAGTGACTAAGGGATCTCTAGTCTTTGATTTAAGCTGAATATGTATGTCGTTTCCTTACAGCATCCTGATTCCAAGTATCATCTGAAGAAAAGAATCACCTCTCTGACTTTGCCAATAGTTCCATCCCCTGAGGCCAGCAAAGTCCTCACAAAGGCTCCCATCTTGCCATCAACACCTGTCACACCCCCACCACTCTCTCCAGCCTTTGGAGGCACCAGTAAAATAGACCAGTATTCTCGGATTCTCTTCCCAGTTGCATTTGCAGGATTTAACCTTGTATACTGGGTAGTTTACCTTTCCAAAGACACAATGGAAGTGAGCAGCAGTGTTGAATAGCTTGCAGCCAAGACAACTTGTTTTCTGTAAGTTCTTATTTTGTAGTATTAAGACTTGTATAGATGCTTTTCTGAAACATTGAAAATCTTTGAGTAGCTTTGAGTAAGCATGTATGGGCCAAAAAGCAATAATGTTACTTCTCAGAACTAGAAGTTGAAAGTTGTTGGAAAATATGACTTTTTTGTATGTTAGAGAAAAAATTTTAAGAGAATAAGTTGTACTCAAGATGAATTTGCCCATCTTTGTCCTTCAGTGTTCAATATTTTAATTATCACTGTGATTAGCCTTTACCACAAAGAAGATAAACTAAGACATGCTGACACATCCAAAGGTGGCCTTAAAATACATTTATTATGGCTTAGTTGTCAAAGAGAGCAAAATATAAATAGTCTAAATATTTATCAATAGGTTAATACCAGCATGTTGGAGACCTTTACGCCAGTAAAATTGTTTTCAGCATCATTGTACAGCCTGTATTGAGCTTAGCCATTTGTTTTTAACCTTGCTGTGCTGTTTTACCTCAATAAAAATAAATAAAGTATGCATATGTACATAGCTTTAGTTGGACTGCAATATAGTGCTGTTTTATCTCATTAGGCTCTCCTTTCAAAATAATATGCTCATCATAATTCCATGAAATTGTAGAAAAAATAAGACTATAATGGAGCCTTGTTATGACTGTGGCTATATCTCATATTTTTTACTTGAGTATACCACTAAATAAAACAATAATAAACATGGTTCTCTGGATCTGTTAGATAAAGCTAGAGAGAAGACTTTCCTTAAGTATGAAGAAATGAAGAGACTACCTCTACCCAGTGTTAGTGTCCCTGGTGATTCTAAGAAGTAGAAGGTGCGGCACAGGCAGGATCAGTCATCTGGCTCTAAACAAAGAGTCGAGGGGCACCTGGGTGGCTCAGCAGTTGAGCATCTGCCTTCGGCTCAGGTCATGATCCAGGGTCCTGGGATCGAGTCCCACATCAGTCTCCCCGCAGGGAGCCTGCCTCTGCCTCTGCCTATGTCTCTGCCTATCTCTCTGTGTGTCTCTCATGAATAAATAAATAAAATCTTTAAAAAAATAGAGTCATGTTTGTATTCAGAGTCAATCTTTCATCTCCTTCCTGCTCACTCAATACACTTTCAGTTATAAGATGAATACAGTCTAAGTAATATATAACATGGTAACTATAGTATAACTCTCTATTGTATGATTGACAGTCAGTAACAGGCACACCTGCGTGGCTCAGCAGTTGAGCATCTGCCTTTGGCTCAGGGCATGATCCTCGTCCCAGGATGGAGTCCCACATCGGGCTCCCTGAGAGAAGTCTGCTTCTCCTCTGTCTATGCTTCTGCCTCTTTCTGTGTGTGTCTCTCATGAATAAATAAATAAAATCTTAAAAAAAAAAAAGTCAATAAGAGAGAACTTAAATGTTCTCAGGGAAAAAAAAAACCTAAAAGGTAAATATGTAAGTTAATGGATATGTTAATTGACTAACTCAATGGAGGGGATCATTTCCTAATGTATTCATATATCAAATCATCACACTGTACATTCTAAATACCTTGCAATTTTATTTGTCAATTATACCTGAATAAAGCAGAAAAAAAACATGAATGAGACTACTTGTCTCTCTTTCTGCTATCCCAGCTCTTCCTGATGCTGACTCTAACCATGTTTCTCCCACAGAGAATAATAGTCTTAGGGAAAGAGGAACTAAGGTAGGAAAAAGCATGCAGAATGATTTGGCCAAATTGATAAACCTTCGTTAGTTGTTGTTGGGCCTTAAACATCACTGAGATTACCCTGAGCTATGAACTCAGAAAGAAATATTTTGAGATCACTACTTTTGACTTAATCCAGAAAAATGCGAAAATTCTACAGCCCAACAAATTAGAGGGTAACTAAAATAGCTCCCTGTTAAGGGTGAGGAGAATAAGAGCTCCATCCAATGTCTCTATTAATTAGCTACCTGACCAAATCTCTTAGTCTTTGGGAGACTTCCTTGTATTTTCAGCTATAAGATGAGAGGGATTGATCAGATGCCCTTTAGAGGTCCTCTCCTTTTAAACAATTTATGCTTGTTTTGTTACTACTCTTTTCTATGTAAATTAAGTTAGTCTATACTGGGCCTACTTCTGTTTTAGGGAGTACATTAAACACTAGGCAAGTGTTACCATCTTGTATGCTATATTACATTTAATCTTCCTCACAAACCAGTAAAGTATATACTATTATCATCTTCCATTTAAAGATGAGATACCAGGGTACAGAGAGGATAACTCATTTTTTCCAAAAGCAAATGTCACTCAGGTAGTATAGCTGAGAGTCACAGCCACGCAGTGTGAATCTATAGCTTGTTCACTTAATCATAACCATATACATCTTCATAGAACCCAATGCAACTCGTTTTAATCCCCTTCAGAATTCTCTCATCTTGTCTTTTGTTTCCTGTAATAATCTTCATGGTGTTCTGATATCCTTCCTGCCCCTTCTTCAACATTCATTCTACATTTCACTGCAAAGAACATTACTTTCAGTCAACATTTATGCTTAGAGCTGAAATAGATAAGTAAAACCAATTTATTGGTATTAGATTTCTCCTTGATAAAAGAATCTTGAAAAAAATAATAAAATTATAACATTTCTGAATTGCTAAGGATTCTAGAGAATACTATTTTTCAATGTATGTCATGGAGTGGTAATAGAGATTAACTGTAAACAAAATAGTTTTCCTAGTCAAATAATTTGGGAAGAGATGTTGAATCAGAGTAAAATAAATATTTTCTGCTGGACTGCTCAGAGCATTTATTATGCTTATGTGCACCATGATTCCCTCACTGTTTGCTATAGTATTTAACATTTCCCAAATCCCCATGACCATAAGTATTATTTTGCTGGGAGGAAATTTTGGGATTAGTATTCACCAGAAAAAATTTGGGAAACACCATCTTAGTATTATTTATACTATCCCTTCTATAACCACCCACCAATTAAACAGGTAAAGATTTGAATCTGAATGGTGACATGACTTATCCCAGCCAACACAAATTTGGACTGTGTAAAACAGAAACTAGATTTTATGTATTTTAATAAAGTGAATTTAATATAGAAGGAGCTGATAAATGAGCAATGCAGAGATAGTAACTATAGGAGCAGACACCAAAATAGAACGGGTAGGCTCTTTTGCTGAGCCTAGAAAGTTGGGTAAGAGTACTTACAGAGCTGGACTCAGTCATTTGAAAAGATGCTATCACCTGGATGGTGAGAGTAGCTAAGCAGCTCAGAGAAGGAAGCCCCAGAACTGGGAATCAGACCTCCAAAGTCAGAGTTCCATATAGCTGATGGTGGAATCACAGATAATCAGAGGAGGGGCACCTCTGCCTGGGTCTCAGACTTCTGTGGTCTGTCCACATGCTGCTAGGATCTCAGCTGTGTGCAAGAGAACACTTGCACATTTGGGATCAGACTCGAAAGGAAGAGGTGCTGCTTGACTGAAATGGACACCTTGAGAAAGCACAATGGGTCTGGTTCTGGGAGTGCAAAACACTGGAGACTGGAATCAACTGTTTTCACAAAGGTGAAGGGTAACATTAAAGGGCAAAGCAAGTTAATAAAAAGGAGAATGTTCCTTTTCCTTTCCCTTTGCTCTCTACTCTTCCTTCAGTGCTTTCTACTAGAATAACCTGACAGTGGCAGAGAAGAAATGAACATTAAAGGGTCCCAGCCCCAGCATCATAAAATTGAGTATGGAAAGTTGGATTTGGAGGTGACAGATCAATGATTAATAACTGATATACTTCACCATGTCAGTTAGTGGATATCATACATTCATTTCTGTGTATATGTATACTGTCTCACAGCAATAAGATGCAATTATCCTTCATACAAATAAAATGCTCTCAGCATTTGTCCAAAAAGGAGATACACAAAATCCAAACAGCCATCATATCCATTTCTAGGCAAGAATCACAGCATCCATTTTTGAGTGATGACATTTAATCTTCTAATATAATCACAGTCCCCCTTGAATAATCTATTTCCCAAAGATTCAATTGTAAGCCTGTGTATAATGAAAACCCCTTTCTATAAAACAGAAAGGGTATAGAAGAAAGGAGATCAAAAGAAAGAATTTAATATATACAAATATCAATTTGTTTAAATACCTATGTGATCTTTATGCAAAGACAGAGCTATATATTTTTATGAAAGTAATAGTAAGCAAGGAATAAAATATGCATGGCTTCTATGGTCCCCATACCTGTATTAGTTACATGATTGTAGTTGATATAAATGACTTCCTTCTTCTATTACCCTTTTCTCTCAGTCAGCCTGTCAACTGGTTGATTTGCAATTCTTTACCTGGTTGAATTACTGAAGGGTCTTAATACAAGAGCAGGATAATCTCACATCCAGGAAGGTGGGTTGCTTCCATTGCTAAGAAAGTCTTAGTGGGACGTGTGGGTGGCTCAGTTGGTTGGTACCTGACTCTTGATTTCATCTCAGGTCATCATTTCAGGATGCTGAGATCCAGCCCCTCATGGAACCCCGCATGAGGCTCCATGCTTAGCAGAGTCTGCTTGCCCCTTTCTTTCCCTGTCTGTCCCTCTCCCCAACTTGTATGTGCGTGTGCACTCTCTCAAATAAATAAATAAAAATCTTTTTTAAAATGTCGTATAAAATCTTAAGAGTTCTAAGATTCTCAGCATTGTTCAAGTCCACTCAGATATCACCATACATTTTAGCCTCACTTTCCTTCCCAATTAATGTCCTAATTTTCTCATAAGAGACATGGCCAATGTAAGATTTTGATTTACATTGTAATTATATAATCAGTACAATTAAAATATGCATCTACTTTTAAAGAGAAGCCAGCCCTGTAGCTACAAGAAATAAGAGATTCTTTTGAGACTGCCATAGGATCTCCTTTGTTCTCTATTACTGGAACTGAGAATTAAAAGCCCTGAGCTTATACTTTTCTGCCTGTTGATTCTCCAGTGAAGTCAGAAGAGGACTAACTACCCACAGTTCTTAGAGCCATCAGAACTGCTTTAAAAATTAAGAATTGAAGGTACTTGATTCTTAGGATTATTTCATTACAATCAACAAGAGTGATGCTTTTAATTAATTGTGATGTGACTTCATATTAAGAATTACTATTATGACGCTTCCTATTGGAAAGGAGAACAGTACTTTATTAAAGGACATGGCATGACCAAATAAACTTCAGCATCTCCTGGTATCAAGTGCAGTTCAGATAGAGAAACACCTACTATCCTTAAAGTTAGGGGGAAAAGGAAAAGGGGCTGGGAATAGCATCCTGAGTAAGATTCCCAAGGAGCTGGCACCCAGACTTTTAAAGGGGTCAATGCCTTGGTCATGATGGGGCTAGTCCTGGCAATGCAACAAAAACCTAGGGGCTGAACCAAGTGCTGTTGCCAGAGTGGAGGGCCATTCTCAGGACAGTCCTTATATAAGAACATGCTTAGACAGACTAAGCAAGTCCTTTCTCCTTTTTTTTTTTTCTTTCTTTTTTCTTCTCATCTCCCTAGAGGGCTTCCTATTCCCAGACTGGGTAGGAAGCATCTTAAAGGGAGAAATAAAAGCTGTATAGTTTAGTACCAATGTTACATAAAAGTGTGAATTTGCAACCAAGAGATAGTAGCTTAAACATGAACACAGACTTGAACCTAAACTTTTCTGATATCCGGTTTAAGCTCTTTAAAATATGTCCTAATGGTTGGGTTTCAGGAGCCATAAAGAGCTGATGGTGGAGCCAAATGAGCTGGTGGGGAAGAGGGATTTGTCAGAATGCTTTTACTGGTGAAAACCTATTTCCATATGTTATTATCAAATGAATTTATGTATGTGAATTGCTTAGAACAGTGTCTAGTATATCTAAGGCACCATAATAAGAAATCTATGAAATCCATAATCATAAACTCACTTTTATAACAAAGATTAGTTGATACAAAAATAAAATGTGTATTATCACACCAAAAACAAAAGAAAACCACAAATTGCTGTAGAAATTTGAGTGATGTGAGGTGCTAGCTACATGAACATTTCAAAGAACTTCCCATAAAGTTTGGTTATTTGATTACGTGTTATGCCATAAAAATGTCCTTAACCCAGATTTTGGCAGTCTAATGCTTTCTGCCCCAGAAACACTAAAGGCAACTATTGTCTTATATCCTCCAGAATCTGAACTACATTCATCTTTCTGTGTGTGTTCATGAGCATGTGGATAAATATTGGGGAAGACCTGTAGATCAGGACTACTCTAATTTAATGTCCCTTTGAATGGAAATTCTTCTAGACTAGATGCTTTATGTACAGTCATAAAGATAATCTGCAAATAGACTTTTCCTACATTTCTATAATGATTTGTTTCTCAATTATTACAAAATGAATTGACAGACAACCTTCTCTGTTTAACTTCTACATTTGAATTCTAATGAGCACATTAAAATCTCATAATTTAATTACTATTCTTGGATTATTTTTGTTGGTGGTGATAGTTTATTAATTCATTATCAGCTCCTGAGTTTTACATTTATCCAAATGTGAATGTAACAATGCCTCACTTTTATCTATAGTTCACTTTTCTAGGGATTTTAATTTTTTCATAAAATTGATAACCTGATGTGGGGCTCCCAGGTGGCCTAGTTAGTTAAGCATCTGACTCTTGGTTTTGGCCCGGGTCATGATCTCAGGGTTGTGAGATGAAGCCCCAGGTTGGGCTCCCCACTCAGTGGAGAGTCTGCTTGAAATTCTCTCTAACCTCTCCTCTGCCCCTCCTCCCTGTGCTCTTTCTCTAAAATGAATAAATAGATAAATCTTTAAAAAATGTGATAACCTGTTGCTTAGCTCAGAATTCCCCTCAACTTCCCCTACCATAGACAAAGTAAATAAACCAAAATATAGATATTGAAAGTCAAGTGTTTTACTCACAGCAGTCACTCTACCTTCACTCAAAGCCTATTAACTCCTATTTTAAACCTAGTTCACTCTAATTTGTTTCTTACTCCAAAGTGGATGAGAAGGGTAAAATATGAAAAAATAGGAGCTAAAGAATCAGGCAAGTCAAAAGTAGAAATGACAGCACATAAAAATCAGTGAGGCAAAAGAATATGAAAATTAGCTTCAAAACTGTGGGCTCATTGTGCATTGGGGGCGCATAGCCCTCCTTCTAAAGAATAAAGTAGTGAAGCCATAATGCCTTAAAGTCAACAGTGCATTGGACCAGATTCCTGCACTAGGTTAGGTGAGCAATGAGCTTCTCTGGGCCTTCATTTTTACATCTTTATAATGAGGAGATTTGTTTGAGATGATTTCCAAAATCCTTTAGCAACATAAATTTCTATTATTTTATAATAATTGATAATTAATTTTCAATGACCTCCATATAAAATGCTATGAGAGTGAGATCAAATGTTTCAAAGTATTTCTACCAAAAACAGTCAAAGTAAAAATGGTTTGGTCTTAATATTACTAATTACAGGTTTTTTAAGTAAGAGTTTAGCATTTTTGTAAGTATTTAGATATATTATTTGGTTTAATCTTCGTAACAATTCAATGAAGCATATTCAATTTATGAACATTTTACAAATGAGAAAACAGGCTCACACAAGTGATGTTAATTGCACAATATCTCATGGTAAGACAAGATCTACAATCCATTTTTGTCTTCTGCAAAACTTTGTAATACCTCTTCAAGTAGTACAGATAAGTTTTATATACTTGCATGGGTGCTTCTGCTTTATTTCTGGGCCACAGGCAATCAGCTCATTTCTGGTTTGATGCTATTCCACAGCTGATTGATGAGGAGCGTGGCCCCTGCCCCTGGCTGTAAGCAGCTATAGATTCTGCTGTTTTACCAGGTGGCCCTAGTTTCTGCAAGAATGTTCAAGTGATTAAACATGATCCCCACCATATGACTTGAATACCAACTTATCACTAAGGGATTGCTGATACATGGAGAGTTATATTTTTTGAATATGGCTGACTATTTTTAAGTCTATTATTTCTGTGCCTTTGAAGTGAGCAAGTATGCACAAATACATCCTTGTGACATCTTGATCAGATGTTAATGTCTTTTTTTTTTTTTTTTCTTAAGCAGATATATAAGAATAGAAACCACACATAAGAGGCAGTATCTCACAGCTGGGAACATGGACTGTAAAGGCTATCTGATACAGCTAAACACTTTAAATATGCCATCTTAGGCAAATTACTTAAAATCTTACAACCTCGGTTTTCTCATCTAAAAACTGGTATTAATAACAGTTCTTAGCTTATAAGGTTGTTCTGAAGATTAAATGAATAAGACAGCATCTGACATAAGGTAAATGTTGAAAAAAATGTTAGTTGCTATTAGCTGACTACAGAGTTATAACTTAGGAGTCCACTGATAGTTTGAGACAACTGAAGGCTATTTGGAATCTATTTCTCTTTATTTACTTAGTGTCTGGTGCAGTATCCAATATCTTACGGATGCTTCATAAATTTTTGAATGAATGTCATTTACTGCTCCAAGGTAGTTTGTTTCTTTTTCCCATCTTAAATGGACCTAACCTGCCAGCCTTGCCTCACAGAAAGGGTTATTATAGGTCATATAATATACAAAGTAGTTTGTTTTTATAAAAATCTGTTTTATTCCCCCACGTTTTACGGACAAGGAAAGTCATCTAACTTGCTCACAGTCAGCAAAGAAAAGCAAATTCATAATCTGCATCCAGGTCTGTCTTGCATCTGAACCAGGGTACTTTGTTGCTTCTCTCTGCTACCCTACATATTATAAGCTAGTTTATGAGAAAGAACTTAGAATACTGAGAAGCACATGCTTATATGAGACATTTGCATATGTTAGCAAGTTTGTGCCAGTAGCCTCTTAACTAGTTCTCTTCAGGGAACCATGCTCTCTGTTTCCCTGTTTATGAGCTATCCTAGACACTGAGAGGCAATATTTAAAATACAATAGAAGAGGGCAGCCCAGGTGGCTCAGCAGTTTAGTGCCACCTTCAGCCCAGGGTGTGATCCTGGAGACCCGGGATCGAGTCCCACATCAGGCTCCCTGCATGGAGTCTGCTTCTCCCTCTGCCTGTGTTACTGCCTCTCTCTCTCTCTCTCCTCTCTGTGTATTTAAATAAATAATAAAAAATCTTTTAAAAAATTAAAAAAAATAAAATACAATAGAAGAGGGTGGAGTGCTCTTGCCATTCCCATTCAGACAATTCAAGTGAATCAATTATCTAGTATATGCATTATTCCTACACTTTTAACTTTCTAGCAATTGTCCAACTGCTGGCTCTTTTCTCACTATCATAAACAAAAATATGTTTTGACCAGACTGTTGTGACATTCATTAGCTGATCATCTGAAAGTCACTTGGAGAAAGAGAGAAACACCAGTTTATTTACATAATCACCTATGGATTCAGTATCATCAGTTTCACTCCATGGTCCAATGTACTCATTTGTAAAATAAGGATATCAAAATTGCTTCACTATAATCATGACATTTAATATTTTAATGTAGAGATCCCTCTACAGGTACATATGCAGAGATCAATCAACCACAGCATACTGTGACTAGCAATTAGGATAAAGGCTACAATTTTAAAACTAAAATATCCATAGAATAATCAATATTAAAGTAGTTCATTTATTCATTCTTCATTTATCCTACACATATTTAATTCATATCAAGTGTGGCCATCAGGCTTAAAAGAAGGCTCACAAAGGTAGAACTATATAGAATTGACATAAATTTAGTGTATATGGTAACCATAAATTATATAATTAAAGTCTCTATTCCACAGAGATTGATTTCTACTTTAAATCTATACATGATTTTCTATATTTTCTCTTTTTTTCTGAATGTATTTCCCATTATTGATCTAACACATAAACTTCATTCATTCAGACTGAATGGCATTCGACCTCACCGTTTGTCAGAGCAGTCCTGAAATTAAAAAAAGAAAAGTAGTACGTACCCCATACCCTCAAGGAACTCAGTCTAGAGAAAAGAGAAAAAACATTGACAGATAATTAGACTCTAGGGAAAGAAGTGCTAATAGAGATATTTGTAACACAATATGGCAGTAATGAAGAAGACAAGGGTGAGTGAGTGCCATGCTCTGCTAGGGGCATTAAGTAACACGGGAAGAGAAGAGTGATCTTTGCCAAATTGGCTCACTCCCCAAACTTGTTCATTTTGTTTCTTAGTAGAAACTGCTGCAATGGAAGCTAAGAGATATGAAGGCAAAATAGAAATATCCAGAGGTCGATGCTAGTGTATTCTTTTTCCGTGGTGTTATCCAAAGCAAAGGGCATCAGAAAATTGAATCCAAGAGAATTCTAAAACAGCTAAAGGAAGAATTCACCTAGTAGTTCATTGGACAAAGAAACCTCATTTTAAATCTTCTCACTCTCTGTTCCTCCTTTTATTTTCACTATTTCCAGTGTTTTGAATACTTCACTTTATTTAGCTAAAAGTTCAATGAATTAGAAATCAATAATTCAGTTATAAAACTGCAAAAAATTAAGGTCTAGGTTTTGGCCAAGTCTACAGAGCTATTTAGTGGTATCCAGTAGTCAAAGTCTGGTGTTTATCTCCAAATACTCTCTCCTAAATCACTCTTCTGCACAGTGTCAATACAGTATAGGAAATGTGGGGACAGGAATAATTATTTCTAGGATCATGTCCAATTCTATAATTCTGTAAATACCAAATACTTTGAGAAATTTCCTAATTTTATTTCTACCTTAACCATGATTCACTTGTTAAATGAAAAATAAAAAGGCTTAGTTAGATGTATGCTTTGTATATACCCTATGCATACACATATGAATGCCACTTTGTACACAAATTTGTACAAAGTTGAAGAAGTTTTAGAGCATTGGGGTTTATTTTTATTTATTTATTTATTTATTTATTTATTTATTTATTTATTTATTTATTTTGAGCATTGGGGTTTAAAACAGTTGGTCGGCAAGATGGCAGAAGAGTACGGTCCCCAAGTCACCTGTACCCATCAATTTGCTTAGATAACTTTCAAATCATCCTGAAAACCTACGAATTCAGCCTGAGATTTAAAGAGAGAATAGCTAGAATGCCACAGATGCGCTTCTATCAAGGTAGGAAGATGGCGGGGGGAGGGGGGAAATAAAGAAATAAATAAAAAGCATCCAAGGGGGAGGGGCCCCGAGGATCCGGGCTAAGGCCAGGGCAAGCGTCCCCAGGACAAGAAAGCCCCTGTCCTGGGGCTACTAGAGAAGCAGGAACTTCACCAATACTCCTGGAGAAAAGGCGCTTGCAGGGAGTTGGAGCAGGACCCCAGGAGGGCGGGGATGCCCTCAGGCTCCCAGGGGCACTAACAGAGCACCTGTGCCCCAGGGAGAGCCCCACACCCCCGGGCCGAGCTCCCTAAAGGGCTGCAGCGCGCCCACTGCTGGACCCGGAAGCAGCTCGGAGGGGCTCGGGCGGAGGCTGCGTGGAGGGGGCTGTGCTGCCCGGGAGTGCGATTCCAGCGGCGCAGGCCCTAGAGGCCAGGGTGTTGGGGGACACAGGCCAGGATCCGTTGCTCCCACCGGGACAGGCGGAGGCCGAGAGGACACAGGACAGCGAGGACACTCCTGCCACCGGCGCCCCCAGAGCTGTACAGATCGAGGTCCCGGCCCCCAAGCATCTAGGCCCCTGCAGACTGGGAGCTGTGGTAGTTACTGCAGGAGCTGACTCCAGGGCTGGGGACCTGGCCGCCAGTGGGGTTGTTCCTCCTGGAGCCTCACAGGATAAACAACCCCCACTGAGCCTCACAGTGGCTTCACAGGATAAATAGGATAAACAACTTTGACTGACTGGTGCACCAGGCAAGGGGATGAGCATCTCTCCCAGGTCCACACACCTGAAAATCAGCACAGCAGACCCCTCCCCTAGAAGACCAGCTGGAAGGACAGGGGAAAAGCAAGTTATTGACCAAGCAGCACTGGAAAGTTCCAGGGGAAGTCGAGGGATTTACATTATAGAGAATCAGAGGATACTCCCCCTTGTTTTTTGTTTTCTGTTTGCTTCCCCCCACCCCTTTTTTCCCTCTTTTTTCTCTTCTCTCTTTTTCTCCTTTTCCCAGTACAACTTGTTTCTGGCCACTCTGCACTGGGCAAAATGACTGGAAGGAAAAACTCACCTCAAAAGAAAGAATCAGAAACAGTCCTCTCTCCCACAGAGTTACAAAATTTGGATTACAATTCAATGTCAGAAAGCCAATTCAGAACCACAATTATAAAGCTACTGGTGGCTCTAGAAAAAAGCATAAGGGACTTAAGAGACTTCATGACTGCAGAATTTAGATCTAATCAGGCAGAAATTAAAAAACAATTAAATAAGATCCAATCCAAACTAGAGGTCCTAATGAGGAGGGTTAATGAGGTAGAAGAACGAGTGGGCGACATAGAAGACATGTTGATGGCAAAGAGGGAAACTGAGGAAAAAAAGAGAAAAACAATTAAAAGATCATGAGGATAGGTTAAGGGAAATAAGTGACAGCCTCAAAAGGAAAAATCTATGTTCAATTGGGATTCCCGAGGGCACCAAAAGAGACAGAGGTCCAGAATATTTATTTGAACAAATCATAGCTGAATACTTTCCTAATCTGGGAAGGGAAACAGGCATTCAGATCCAGGAAATAGAGAGATCCCCCCTAAAATCAATAAAAAACGCTCAACACCTCGGCATTTAATAGTGAAGCTTGCAAATTCCAAAGATAAAGAGAAGATCCTTAAAGCAGCAAGAGACAAGAAATCTCTAACTTTCATGGGGAGAAATACTACATTAACAGCAGACCTCTCCACAGATACTGGGCAGGACAGAAAGGGCTGGAAGGATATATTCAGGGTCCTAAATGAGAAGAACATGCAGCCAAGAATCCTTTATCCAGCAAGCCTCTCATTCAGAATAGAAGGAGAAATAAAGAGTTTCCAAGATAGGCAGAAACTGAAAGAATATGTGACCACGAAGCCAGCTCTGCAAGAAATACTAAGGGGGATTCTGTAATAGAGGAAGTCCAAGGGAACAATCCACAAAAACAGGGACTGAATAGGTATCAGGATGACACTAAATTCACATATTTCAATAGTAACTCTGAACATGAATGGGCTTAATGACCCCATCAAAAGGCGCAGGGTTTCAAACTGGACAAAAAAGCAAGACCCATCTATTTGCTGTTTACGAGAGACTCATTTTAGACATAAGGACACCTCCAGCCTTAAAATAAAAGGTCGGAGAACCATTTAACATTCAAATGGCCCTCAAAAGAAAGCAGGGGTAGCCATCCTTATATCAGATAAACTAAAGTTTATCCTGAAGACGGTAGTAAGAGATGACACTATATCATACTTAAAGGATCTATCCAACAAGAGGACCTAACAATCATCAATATTTATGCCCCAAATATGGGAGCTGCCAAGCATATCAATCAATCAATAACCAAAGTTAAGACATACTTAGATAATAATACACTTATACTTGGTGACCTGAATGTAGTGTTTTCTACAATCGACAAGTATTCTAAGCACAACATTTCCAAAGAAACAAGAGCTTTAAATAATGCACTGGACCAGATGGATTTCACAGATATCTACAGAACTTTATATCCAAATGCAACTGAATACACATTCTTCTCAAGTGCACATGGAACTTTCTCCAGAATAGACCACATACTGGGTCACAAATCAGCTCTTAACCAATACCAAAAGATTGGTATTGTCCCCTGCATATTTTCAGACCATAATGCTTTGAAATTAGAACTAAATCACAAGAAGAAGTTGGGAAGGATATCAAACACGTGGAGGTTAAGGACCATCCTGCTAAAAGATGAAAGGGTGACCAGGAAATTAAAGAAGAATTAAAAAGTTTCGTGGAAACTAATGAGAATGAAGATACAACCATTCAAAATCTTTGGGATACAGCAAAAGCAGTCCTGAGAGGGAAATACATCCCAACACAAGCATCCATCCAAAAACTGGAAAGAATTCAAATACAAAAGCTAACCTTTTGCCTAAAGGAGCTGGAAAAAAAAACAGCAGATAGATCCTACACCCAGGAGAAGAAGAGAGTTAATAAAGATTCGAGCAGAACTCAGTGAAAGACCAGAAGAAATGTGGAACAGAATAACAAAACCAGGAGATGGTTCTTTGAAAGAATTAATAAGATAAACCATTAACCAGCCTTATTAAAAAGAAGAGAGAAAAGACTCAAATTAATAAAATCGTGAATGAGAAAGGAGAGGTCACCACCAACACCAAGGATATAGAAACGATTTTAAAAACATATTATGAGCAGCTGTACACCAATAAATTAGGCAACCTAGAAGAAGTGGATGCATTACTGGAAAACCACAAACCACCAAAACTGGAACAGGAAGAAACAGAAAACCTGAACAGGCCAATAACCAGGGAGGAAATTGAAGCAGTAATCAAAAACCTCCCAAGACAAAAAAGTCCAGGGCCAGATGGCTTCCCAGGGGAATTCTATCAAACGTTTAAAGAAGAAACCATACCTAGTCTACTAAAGCTGTTCGGAAAGATAGAAAGAGATGGAATACTTCCGAACTCGTTCTATGAGGCCAGCATCACCTTAATTCCAAAATCAGACAAAGACCGAACCAAAAAGGAGAATTTTAGGCCCATATCCCTGATAAACCCAGATGCAAAAATTCTTAACAAGATACTAGCCAATAGGATCCAACAATACATTAAGAAGATTATTCACCATGACGAAGTGGGATTTATCCCTGGGATGCAAGGCTGGTTCGACACTCGTAAAGCAATCAATGTGATTGATCATATCAGCAAGAGAAAAAACAAGAACTATATGATCCTCTCAATAGATGCAGAGAAAGCATTTGACAAAATACAGCATCCATTCCTGATCAAAACTCTTCAGAGTGTAGGGATAGAGGGAATATTCCTCAGCATCTTAAAAGCCATCTACAAAAAGCTCACAGCAAATATCTTTCTCAATGGGGAAACACTGGGAGCCTTTCCCTTAAGATCAGGAACAAGACAGGAATGTCCAATCTCACCACTGCTATTCAACATAGTACTAGAAGTCCTAGCCTCAGCAATCATGCAACAAAAAGAAATAAAAGGCATTCAAATTGGCAAAGAAGAAGTAAAACTCTCCCTCTTCACAGATGACATGATACTGTACAGAGAAAAACCCAAAAGACTCCACCTCAAGATTGCTAGAACTCATGCAGCAATTCAGCAGTGTGGCTGGATACAAAATCAATGCCCAGAAATCAGTGGCATTTCTATACACTAACAATGAGGCTGAAGAAGGAAAAATTAAGGAGTTAATCCCATTTACAATTGCACCGAAAAGCATAAGATACCTAGGAATAAACCTAACCAAAGAGGTAAAGGATCTATATCCTAAAAACTACAGAACACTTCTGAAAGAAATTAAGGAAGACACAAAGAGATGGAAAAATATTCCATGCTCATGGATTGGAATAATTAATATTATGAAAATGTCAATGCTACCCAGGGCAATTTACACATTTAATGCAATCCCTATCAAAATACCATGGACTTTCTTCAGAGAGTTGGAACAAATCATCTTAGTATTTGTGTGGAATCAGAAAAGACTCCGAATAGCCAGGCGAATTTTAAAAAAGAAAACCATAGCTGGGGGCATCACAATGCCAGATTTCAGGTTGTACTACAAAGCTGTGGTCATCAAGACAGTATGGTACTGGCACAAAAACAGACACATAGATCAATGGAACAGAATAGAGAACCCAGAAGTGGACCCTGAACTTTATGGTCAACTAATATTCGATAAAGGAGGAAAGACTATCCACTGGAAAAGGACAGTCTCTTCAATAAATGGTGCTGGGAAAATTGGACATCCACATGCAGAAGAATGAAACTGGACCATTCTCTTACACCAGACAGAAAGATAAACTGAAAATGGATGAAAGATCTAATTGTGAGTCAAGATTCCATCAAAATCCTAGAGAAGAACACAGGCAACACCTTTTTTGAACTCGGCCACAGTAACTTCTTGCAAGATACATCCATGAAGGCAAGAGAAACAAAAGCAAAAATGAACTATTGGGACTTCATCAAGATAAGAAGCTTTTGCACAGCAAAAGAAACAGTCAACAAAACTAAAAGACAACCTACAGAATGGGAGAAGATATTTGCAAATGACATATCAGATAAAGGACTAGTATCCAAGATCTATAAAGAACTTATTAAACTCAACAGCAAAGAAACAAACAATCCAATCATGAAATGGGCAAAAGACATGAACAGAAATCTCACAGAGGAAGACATAGACATGGCCAACAAGCACATGAGAAAATGCTCCGCATCACTTGCCATCAGGGAGATACAAATCAAAACCATAATGAGATACCACCACACACCAGTGAGAATGGGGAAAATTAACAAAGCAGGAAACAACAAATGTTGGAGAGGATGTGAAGAAAGGGGAACCCTCTTGCACTGTTGGTGGGAATGCGAACTGGTGCAGCCACTCTGGAAAACTGTGTGGAGGTTCCTCAAAGAGTTAAAAATAGATCTGCCCTATGACCCAGCAATTGCACTGCTGGGGATTTACCCCAAAGATACAGATGCAGTGAAACGCCAGGACACCTGCATCCCGATGTTTATAGCAGCGATGTCCACAATAGCCAAACTGTGGAAGGAGCCTTGGTGTCCATCGAAAGATGAATGGATAAAGAAGATGTGGTCTATGTATACAATGGAATATTACTCAGCCATTAGAAATGACAAATACCCACCATTTGCTTCGACATGGATGGAACTGGAGGGTATTATGCTGAGTGAAATAAGTCAATTGGAGAAGGACAAACATTATATGGTCTCATTAATTTAGGGAATATAAAAAATAGTGAAAGGGAATAAAGTGGAAAGGGGAAAAAATGAGTGGGAAATATCAGAGAGGGAGACAGACCATTAGAGACTCCTAACTCTGGGAAACGAACAAGGAGTGGTGGAAAGGGAGGTGGGTGGGGGTGGGGGTGACCGGGTGACAGGCACTGAGTGGGGCACTTGATGGGATGAGCACTGGGTGCAATGCTATATGTTGGCAAATTGAACTTTAGTAAAAAAAAAAAACTGTCATTGTTTGGCAGTTTTCATTTTAATGGGTAAATATTGCTATCAGACATAATGACAATAATATCATTTTGAATTTGTACAACATATCAAAGAAATATAAACATTAACAGACCAATTAAGTTATTGACTTCTAACCGTGGGGAACAAATATGTTTAAGAATTTGGGCAAGAACACACAACAAATTAATGGAAGAGCTGGTAAGTTCATGAAGCCTGTGGATTCAATTTAGTTATTAAAGTCTTATTTGGAAAAATCAGAGGAACTTAAAATTCACACACAGTGGCACATAATTGCTTCTTTTGAAATACCATCAAATTCATGAAATAAATCTGTAAGATAATCTATTTTTGATCACATGAAAAGAGTATATGTGGTATTACTGGTATACTTCAGCCTACCTACTCTAGGTAAAGAGGTAACTGGTGTTAAAAATAAGCTGGGAATGATACCTCTTAAAATAAAAATGGGCGTCTTAATTCACCTAGTAATATTATCTACTTAACTCCCTCAAGGAGATATTATGATGATTAATTGGATCATGATGGAGAGTAATTTATGAAAAAACCTGAGTACTCAAAATTATTAGCATGATTTCACCACAATTATCTCCAATTTTACTCTTTCTTGACTTAAATTTCAATTTTATTGGCTCTTTGATGAAAACAGAAGAGCCACTCAATGCTTGAGGCACACTCTTTTCAGAAGCTACGGAAAGGATTAAAAGAGGCAAATTTTAGTGAATACATGGTGCAACTCTATTCCTGAGAACAACCCTTGAGGAACTGAAATTCCACTGTTTGGCAGCTGCATCTCAAAGGACTCAGCAAAGTTTCAGACATGTATTATAGAATAGCAAGGTAGGAGGGAATCATAGCAATTTTTCCAACATCTATTTCATATGAAAAAATGAAAGCCAGAGTAGTAAAGTGATTCACATATATAACACTACTGTTTGGTGTACTCTTGACTTGAGTTCCTTGACTTCCTATTTTTGTTCAATGATTTTCTCTGGCCATTTGGTGTTTGGGCACTCAGAAGCATCAGGATATATCTTCCTTTCAATACAGGAGAAAGATAGCTCCTGAAGCAATCTTTCTGATATCTGAAAACAAATGCCATTTATATTAATAGTGAGACAGGTATGCCAACCAGAGTGCTTATTTTAGGCACACAATTAAGGCGCGCGGATTGCTCAAGTGATCACTCCTGATCAGAATTATGTCCATAATGAGAATTACAAGAGGTTGTGATTCATGAATCTACACACAATAAAGTAAAACCATCCTGGGCTTTGGTAAGAAAGCTGAGAATATACTTATGGTAAAAGTAAAAGCCTTCAGGTTATAATTAATGTGACTAACCAGCTGCTTTGAGCTCAACAAATCAGTAATATCAATTATTTCTTCTACAGATGATGTAAGAAACCAAAGTCCATATTTCATATTTACTCTGATGCCACCTCTAGGAAATAAATGTTTGAACTGCTTTTAGTAGTATAAATCAATATATGGAAATGTTCCTCCATTTGTTAAGTGCCAAAACTATTTCCTTTTTTGTTTTAGCATAAATTCCAGACTGATGAAACTGCAGTGGTGCTCACTCTATTTCCTTTTTAAATCAATCAAGTATTTACCTATGAGGTCAATTACTTAGATGATAAACTTAGTTCAAATAACTTTAAAAGAGTTAGTCTTAAAGACTAACATTTTAAATTAATGCATGAGGCAAGCAAACCTAAATAATGTTGTATAGAATATTCCTTTCAAGCAGTTATGTCTGTAAACTTCCTGTTTACCTAATTTGACTTATTTACTTTCATGGGAATATGGATTAATAATGAAACGACTCCCTTGCAAGATTTGTTAAAAATCTCCTTTCAACTTATTTTACTTTTCCTTCTGTTTTAAATTTCAATTCTCAAATTACTCAAAAGGAGTGTTGGACTGTAACATCAATACTTTGTAATACTGAGTTTCTTATTTATTTTTGCATAGTTCAACATCTCAACATATCTACTGTATGTTCTTTAGTATATTAGTGAATGTGTCTATGCCTATGTGTCTGTGTGTGTACTCTAGTTTTATTTTTAAAAAAATTTTTGCAGCTGTATGAGGTATAATTTATATACAAAAAAACTGCACACATTTAATATATACAATTTTGTGAATTTGGACATTACATATATCTGTGATACCATCACCACAATCAAGGTTATAAATATATCCATCACATCCAAAAGTTTCCTACTGTTCCTTTTCTTTTTCCCTCTTCCTTCCCACCTTCTAACCCTCCCTCCATTCCTCCCTCTTCTCTTCCTTCCTTCCTTCCTTCCTTCCTTCCTTCCTTCCTTCCTTCCTTCCTTCCTTCCTTCCTTCCTTTCTTCCCTTCTTATTGTTGTAAGAACACTTAATATGAGACCTACCCTCAACAGTTTTTAAGTACACAATACTGAACTGCTAACTATAGGCACTGCACTCTTCAGCAGATCTCTGGAATTTATTCAGCTTTTATAACTGTGTTATGCCCATTGAACAACTCCCTTTTTCCCCCTCCTCTTGTACCCTGGCAACTATTCTATGTTTTACTTCTGTAAGTTTGACTCTTTCAGATACCACATAAAACTGAAGTCAGGAAGTGTGTCCTTTAATGATTGATTGATTTATTTTATTTAGCACAATGTTTTCCAAGCCCATCCATGTTGTTGCAAATAGTAGGATTTCCCTCTTCCATTTAAAGTTGAATAATATTACACTGTGCATGCGTGTGTGTGTGTGTGTGTGTGTGTGTGTGTAGACACCACATTTTTTAATCCATTCATCTATTGATTGATATTTAGGTTGCAAAGTTGAAGGATACATAATCAATATACAAAAATCAGTTGCATTTCTATACACTAAAAACAAAGTGTGAAAAGGAAATTAAGAAAATAATCGCACTTATAATAGTGTCAAAAGGAATAAAATACTTAAGAAGCGACTTAACCAAAGAGATCAAAGAGCTATACTGGAATATATACTACAATATATTGATACACTGAAATTAAAGAATACATAAATAAATGGAAAGATGTTCATGTTCATGGGTTGGAAAACCTATATTAAAATGTACATATTTCAAACAAATTTAAAGGTCTTCCTTTTGACATAAATCTTAATGTGCATGTACCAGTTGTTAAAGTGTAAGAAAAAAATGATAGTTCTTTTGACTTCAATCGCAGAAGCAAAATAACAAAGATCTCTATTTGTCGGGCTTCTCATTCTATAAATTTCACTTATTCTCACCATTTTACTGATAATATTTTATTACTGTCTTCACGTTTTATACATTTCAAAGCACTTGAAATCTACTTTCTGAGCTGAGTCTCTTGGAATCTCAATAAAATCCCCATGAGCAAATACCATTATTTTCACTTTGTGGATGAGAAAATAGAAGGCACAAGTGGTCAATTTTTTGGTTTCCATAGTGAGTCAGTTGCCATGCATTGTATAGAACTGAAATCTGTGGGTCTTAGATTTTAGTTAATTTTATAGCATTTCACCTCATGACATTACAATTGATACCAAATCTGGATAAAATTCACATAAAAATCAAATACATAAAATATGAGAATATGGTTCCAACAAACTATAATAGCTGAAGGCAGTATTTCACAGCTCTTCCATTTAGACATACAGGAGATAGGGTATTGTTTTTTAAGCTCAAATTGAAGATCTGATGGGAAATTGTGTCTGAATAAGATGAAAAACTTTTCTCAAATAGTTGATAATGTTTTTGACTTATTTATATATTAAGAGTATATGCTGTGAGGTTTGGAGAAGGTCTTAAAATTGCAGCAAATACTGCTGAAGCAGTAAAGGATGGTTGAAAATAAGGGAATTGGCAGGGGGGAAGGTCTGTTAGGTTATGAATAGGTACAATGTTCCCATCTTCATCTTCTCTTTATCCTAGAGACATACAAAATTCTTATTTTCTCTTCCTGGGAGATACAATGTAGCTAAGGCTCATATATACAGGGGCTTGATAGAATTAGTCTCATTAGACAATATTGCTAATATTGCCTAAGAAACTGCTATCTTCTATTTCAAAATAATGACTTAACCTTCTCTTTGGCCTAAGAGATACTGCAATTCCTGGGGTGAATTTTTCACTGTGGTCTAGAATTTTTCTTAAAAGAAGTAAAGGAAAAAAAAAACTTTTCACCTTTTATTTTTTAAGTTAACCTTAATAATTGAGTGAACATTGTATTGACCCAAATCTGCAAGTAAACACAGAAGAGTAGAAAAGAAAGGACACTCAGAATTTCTATCAGTTCGTATCTCTTAAAGGTAGTCTCATTGTTAATATTCAGGTAATGACATTCAATAAGTATAACATATGAGTGTGCTTTTCTTGACAGCTTGGAAAACCAATCAAAATGAAAGCTTTATAATCACCAAAATGTTAATCTGGATATAGCTACATTTCATTTATATGTGAAATGGTGATTTTGTCTTCATCATGCTTCTTCTTTTCTCATCATGCCTTCTTCTTCTTCTTTTTAGCCTTATTACCAAAGTATACAATATATTTATCCCCAAGTATATTAGTATATTAGGGTGTATGTTTTAAATCCCTGATTGAGATACACACACACACATGCACACACACACACACACACACACACACACATTTATATTCTCTGAGTACCCTGATGGTTTAAACAGTTTGGGTTTTGAATCTTTCTTGCCTAAAATAGTTTTATTGTAATTTAGATTCTGGGCACTTCCTGAGTGAGTGTGATCTATATAGGAATATTTGTACCGCAGACAAATTACAGTGTCTATTCCTACCACAAAATCTCTCCACATGGAGACAAAGTGAATATTTAATTTCCTCCATAAGAAAACTGCAATTCTAGGGTACAAAGTTGTTCTTTCCTATGGATAACCTTATTTTTCATTATTTGAATAAACATGACTACAGTCATAACTATTAAGAACCACTTCTCTCAGCCAACAATTAAGTGGGAAAGAAAAGAAAAACAAAACAAAACAAAAAAACCCAACATGAGATCAGAGTGATTGGTTCCAATAATTCAGGCATCTTTGAAAATACTATTTGATGATATTTGCAGATTTGTGCTCTATATAGCCTCCATATATAATGCCTGAAGTTAAAAAGATATGAAACTCAGGTAATGCCTCTATCATAATAATGTAATTAAATACAGGAAGATTTACCTTTCTAATTTTACTTGTACATATAGCATACTATTGCAACCCCAGAAACCATTGCTTGTCATTTTGTTAAAATTCTAGTAAGACATTGTACCTTTCCAAAGGCTCTTTCAACCAAAGGAAAGAAAAATATATTTGAAAAGCTTTTTTGTGAGGCATCATAATGTAAGGAGGGCTAAATTATAGAGAGCTGTTATTTTTTAAAATCAACATTTATGCTACCATAGAAGAGACTACAGATAGTTACTATACTTTTGAGAAATACCAATTCTTAATGATAATGCCTTTGTCACTATGTAGCTACTTCAATTTTTTAAAAAATTGTCCTGTATCTATGATAGAAAATGTTACACAGTTGACTTTCCTGAGATTACGATGTATGCAATAGAAATATAGGATATGAGATTTGCTTTCAAAGCCAAGAGGTAAGTCAGAATTACATGCTATCAGAAATAGGTTGTAATTCTTTAAAATGTCCATGTAAAATAAAATATACAATATGTTCAGTTATGTTTATACTAAAAGGTCATGTGATGAAAATTATCTATCTGTGAATCCTAGAATCCCATGTCACATGATATCTTCCAAGTATTTGGTAGTGAATGAGAAAAGAGGGAATTCACTCTGTCATTTCATGATCACTCCAGCCCATATACCCATGGTAAGAAGTGACCAATGAAATCACTTCCTCTTTTAAACTGTTCTCTATTTCTTTCTCCTGTCTCTGTCTCTCCCTCTCTTACTCTCTCCGTCCTTCTCCTTCTTCCCTCTCTCCTTTTCCCTCTTCTCTCCCTATGTCCCTCACTCATTCTCTTTTCCTTTGTCAGCAGGGGAGAAAAAAAAGTTGGATTCAGGTGACTAAAATATAGTCATCAGAAAATCCTGAAAGTGTAATGATAGGAATTGAGACAGTAAAAGATTCTCAACACAGTCACCCTGCTTTAAATTTCTAGCTTACAATCATCAGTAGGGATACTATGAGCCACAGGTAGTTAAGTACTTATGAAGTTTTTACCAGGTACATTACAATACTATAGAAACTGGACACTAGGAGAGGGTGACCTATGGAATAAAAGTCAGGAGTGTATTTTTTAGGCTAATGCTTCAACATTTGTCAATTACTAGATGAAAAGACAAAATCATAGAATTTGTTGAAACACATAATTGAGGTATGAAATTTAATGGAATTATTGGAGGGGTGAATGCATTGTAATTATTAACCTGCTGAGCATCCTGAGATACTTAGGGTCTAATTCTCAAACATTTTGAGCCTGTGGATGGCATACTTTTAAATGGCATATTTTGGGGGCACACACCTGAAGGGATGCTGTGAACTGAATTGTGTCTTCCCCAATTGTAAGGCCAAAGGGAGGTAATTAAGTTTAAATGATCCTAATGGATCATAAAATATGGCTCATAAAATGAGGAAGATCTCTCTCTCTCTCTCCCTCTCTGCTTCTCTTCCCCCACCTCCAACCTGCCCCACTCCCTCTCTCTCTCTCTGGGCATGCACACCTAGGAAAGGCCATGTGAGGATACAGAGAGAAGGTGGTCATCAACAAGCCAGTTAGACGGCTCTCAACAGAAGCCAATCCTGCTGATTGAACTGAGACTTCTAGCCTGTGGAACCGTAAGGAAATAAATTTCTGTTGTTTAAGCCACCCAGCCTGTGGCATTTTCTCGTGGCAGCCTGAGCTAGCATATACTTGTGTATTAGTCAGGGTTCACCAGGAAGACAGAACCAATAGGATATATAGATGTACATAAGAGGAGATTTATTACAGAAATTGGCTCACATTATTTTGGAAGCCAGTAAGTCCCACAGTCTGCTTTCTGCACAGCCAGTGGCTTAATTCAGTCCAAGTCCAAAGGCCTGAGAACCAGAGGAGTTCATGGTATATGTCCTGGTCTGAGTGTCAAAGCCCTAAAATCAGGAGGACTAATGTCCAAGGGCAAGAAAGTATGAATGTCTCAGCTCAGGTGTAGAGCAAATTCACTCTTCCTTACCTTTTAGCTTATTCAGGCCTCCCGAAAGATTGGATGAGAACTACCTGCATTGTCAAGGGTAATCTTCTTTATTCAGTCTACTGATTCAAATACTAATTTCTTCTGGAAACACTCTCACAAGCACAAGAAGAAATAATGTTTTACCAGTTATGTGAGTAATCTTAGCCCAGTCAAGTTGACATATAAAATTAACCATCAAAATGACATTAACATGTCACCAAGAATCATTACATAACCATATCATATATAGGATAAATAAACACATCCACTAGTATTGGTCTCTTTATCATTGAGTAGAATTTTCTTCCATGATGCCATTTTCTTATATACTGAGGAGCACATTTTTGAATTTTACATTTTGTATACAATCTTGTCTTTGGCACCAATTTCAGATAATACCTCTAACGTTTTACTTTTACTTGTACCAAGATTTTCACCCTCTTTATCCTGCTCTATAATCATCTTTACCATTTACACAAAAATTTATGTTGCCCAGTGACCAAAATATAGTAGTGTCCCATGGTAGATTTGTGAATCTACTAGAGGTCAAGAAGAGCTATAGGAAAATTTCTACAAATAAAATTCTTACTTTTATTCTACAAATAAAATTTCTAAACATTTAAAATGTAATAGGCATGTCAGTATTGAGACTGAGAACTTATCCTAAGTATTTTGAGAGAGGACCTCGATTGACAGAAGAGTAATATAATAATTCTATACCAGTACTAAGGATTATTTAAGCTTCTGTCCTTAGGAAGATTCTAGGGAAAATATAGTGGGTGTTTAGGTAGAGATAACAAATCTGAAATACTTAAAATAAATGAGACACAGCTATATACTCTGGAAAAAAATTATTATATTAATGCTAATAAGTACTATTATTTATTTTTAATCATTATTATTATAAACACATATATGCATTTAGTTATGTGTTAGTACTTCACACAGAATATCTTATTTCCTCCTGTAATCAATCTTTTGGAGAATATATTATTATTATTATCCTGATTTTATATAAAAAGCAATGCAATGAGAGATTCAATAATCTGCGCAAGGGCTCACAGTCAATATGTAGGGTAGTAGAACTGAAGCCAAGCCTAGATATGTCAAAGCTTATGTATATTACCACCTTATAGTTTGTCAGAAATTTGAAGAGCCAATGTTTGAATTCTATCTATGTATCCTCGTTCAGTGATTATTTTGTCATTGTTTGAACATAAAGAACTCTGCAACATAGAGCTCTCTATTAATTTTTTTGGTATCTTAATAGATTGTTCTTATTGAATTGAAATTTGTTTTCCTATAGGCCCTGTCAGCTGGTCCCAGATTTTTCTCTGTTCGTACATATAAAACACTTTACATGAGAAATTTTGTACAGCTCATCCTTTTATTCATTCATTCAAAAACACAATTCCCAGAAATAAGGATATAGAAAGGAACAAAATAGATACAATTCCTACCCTTTTTAGGTTTACGTGACAGTGGGAAGAGGTAGACAATATGATAAATGAATGCAATATAGAGAAGTGAAAGAGCATAGGCCATGTGGACAGTGGTGGTGAGAATTTGAAGCAGAGAGTTCAAGAAATGTTTACTGAGACCAAAACCTGAAGGAGATGAGGACATAGACCATGCTATTGGAGGGGTGTGGTTTCTACTTTTTTTAAAAAAATATTTTATTCACTTATTCACGAGAGACACAGAGAAAGAGGCAGAGACATAGACAGAGAGAGAAGCAGACTCCTCGCAAGGAACCAAATGTGGGACTTCAATCCCAGGACACCAGGATCACACCCTCAGGTGAAGGCAGATGCTCAAACACTGAGCCACCCAGGTGTCCCATTAAGGGAAGTGGCTTCTAAAGAAGGAAAATAGTACAGGCCTTTTGAGGAAGAAACACAAAAGGAATAGCAAGGAAGCCTCTATGGTTGGGGCACAGCAAATACAGACAATTAGAGGAGATGAGAAAGAAGTGACGGAGCTTGTTGAGAAGAGTCTTGAGATCTTTTTTAGGTCTTTCTCAACCTCAGCACCTTGAGCTGGATGATTCTTTGTTGTGAGAAGCTGCCCTGTACTTTGTAGGATGCTTAGCAGCATCACGGCCTCTGTCCACCAGATTCCAGTAGCACACTCATCCCTCATGATGGCAACCAAAAATGTCTCCTGACTTTGCTCAATATCATTAGGCAGGTAAAATCCACTCTTCCTACATCTTTACCAACCATTATTTTACGGTTCCATCTTTCTCTGAATAAGATAGGAATCCACCGGGTAGTTTTAAACAAAATAAAATGAATTTACCTTTTATTTTTTGTTGTTTCGTTTGGGTTTTGACCTTACATTTTAAAAGCGTTACTCTTTTCGAAGCTGTCTCTTCTAAAGCTAAAGACCCCCCCCACCCCACACCAGGTCCTTTCGTGGCCCTTGTGTACTGCACCTTTGCGCCTCTCACTGCGTCTCATGCTGCTGTTTTCTTTTTTCTTTTTTTTTATAATTGGATATTTCACTTTATTGGAGATACAATACAGTAACTTGCATATGTACCTGGTATAAATTCAGATTTACTCCCAAAGTTCCTTAGTATAAATCTTTTCTAGGATGACATCTAAAATAATATTTAGGGTTTTTTCCTTAAAATTTACCATTCCCTCATTATTCTGAACCTATTTATTTTTTTTAATTAATTTTTATTGGTGTTCAATTTACCAACATACAGAAAAACACCCAGTGCTCATCCCGTCACGTGTCCACCTCAGTGCCCGTCACCCATTCCCCTCCAACACCCGCCCTCCTCCCCTTCCACCACCCCTAGTTCATTTCCCAGAGTTAGGAGTCTTTATGTTCTGTCTCCCTTCCTGATATTTCCCAACATTTCTTTTCCCTTCCTTTATATTCCCTTTCACTATTATTTATATTCCCCAAATGAATGAGAACATACACTGTTTGTCCTTCTCCGATGGACTTATTTCACTCAGCATAATACCCTCCAGTTCCATCCACGTTGAAGCAAATGGTGGGTATTTGTCGTTTCTAATTGCTGAGTAATATTCCATTGTATACATAAACCACATCTTCTTTATCCATTCATCTTTCGATGGACACCGAGGCTCCTTCCACAGTTTGGCTATTGTGGCCATTGCTGATAGAAACATCGGGGTGCAGGTGTCCCGACGTTTCACTGCATCTGAATCTTTGGGGTAAATCCCCAACAGTGCAATTGCTGGGTCGTAGGGCAGGTCTATTTTTAACTCTTTGAGGAACCTCCACACAGTTTTCCAGAGTGGCTGCACCAGTTCACATTCCCACCAACAGTGTAAGAGGGTTCCCTTTTCTCTGCATCCTCTCCAACATTTGTTGTTTCCTGCCTTGTTAATTTTCCCCATTCTCACTGGTGTGAGGTGGTATCTCATTGTGGTTTTGATTTGTATTTCCCTGATGGCAAGTGATGCGGAGCATTTTCTCATGTGCATGTTCGCCATGTCCATGTCTTCCTCTGTGAGATTTCTGTTCATGTCTTTTGCCCATTTCATGATTGGATTGTTTGTTTCTTTGCTGTTGAGTTTAATAAGTTCTTTATAGATTTTGGAAACTAGCCCTTTATCTGATATGTCATTTGCAAATATCTTCTCCCATTCTGTAGGTTGTCTTTTAGTATTGTTGACTGTATCCTTTCTTCAAGATGGTGAGGACCCTGCACACGCCTCCTCCCGGGAACCCATGGAAGCTGCAGACGTGTGGAACAACTGCTAACGAACAAACACAACCCAGCTTACCACCAGCCAAGCCTGGGGCAAGGAGAGAAGGCCCACCTGAGAGCAGGTAGGAGCCGCGGGGCCACGGTCCCACCAGAAAACCCGCCTCAGCAGGGCGACCTCCAGGCAGGAGGGAGCTCACAACGGGGAGCGGAGGGTGTCCACTTCACAGCCAGCACCCCTCATTTTTAAGACCTGACCCTCAGACACGAGCCCTTCAAACATCTAGCTTTGAAAACTTTTAAAATATGTTAACATATTCCACTGTGAACACATTAAAGGAAAATAAACCAAGAGCCCATTACTGCCTGGCCGTTCATACCCATTCCTGCCTTTTGCAGTCATGATACCTGAGAATCTACCAGTAATAACTTGAAATGGCTGTTTATTAAGTTCTAGAAAGATTTCATGTATGCATTACTGTAAAATTATTTGCTTTATTAAAAACTTGTTTGAACCGGTAAAACAAAAACAAAAACAAAAACAAAAGCAAAAATGTGTCCAGGCCTCCCACGTTGGTTTAATAACAGTCTTAGGGAAGAGCTCTCCTGTTTGGACTCAGCCCTGACGGGCCCAACGCAGAAGGGGCTGCTGGAGGGGCTCCCTGACTTTGTTTGGGAGACGCCCATTTGCTTGTCCCGAAGCATCAGCCTGACACTCTGGCATCTGGACGCAGGCTGGGGGTCAGCGGGGCTGCTGTGCTTCATCTTTCTCAGCCAGGAGGCACCCCTCTTTTTTTTTTTTTACCTGTGAGCGAAAACAATTGGTCGCACAAGTTTTAATCCAATACAGAGGTGCACCATCTCACCTCCTATTCTATGAAACCTAAAATGACATGTTGGCCGCAGGATTTGTTGACTTGTATAGTTCTTATTTCCAACCAGCCGCTCGGACATATTCACAAATTGTATGTATAGTTTTGCTAAGTCACATCCATTTCCTCCTATTTATTGGCGTACTTGGCTGCAGTGGGGAGGGAGGTGTGGTGAGGTGAGAAAAGTATTATTCCTCTACATTAAAAAATTCCTATTCAAAAGAAAGGGTTTAACTGAACTTTATATGAATAGTTCCCTAAGAATAGTGCATTAAGGTAGTAGCCAGTGGACAGTCCATCATAAATAGATGCTTTTTAAATAGCTTGTCTCTATAGAAGCCTGACATATCCATCAATCCATAAGCATGAATCCCACATTACAATATACAAAATACTGTGCGAGATATAATGATGAGTAATATTTATTGCTTTGCTCTTAAACATGGAACAGGTTTTCTGTTATGTAAAGGTGTTTACCATTTGTATTATTAGCAGGGTTATTTTTTTTTTTTTTTTGTAATTTGGATTAAGAAATCTGCAGAATCTAGGAGCACCTGAGTGCCACAGTGTGGTAATCTTCAGACTCTTGGTTTCACCTATGTTGTGATTGCAGGATCTTGAGATGGAGCTCCATGTCAGGCTCCTCACTCAGTCCCTTCCCTCTCCCATCTCTCCACCCCCCCCCCATGGTCCTCTATCTCTCCCTCTCAAATAAATAAATAAATCCTAAAAAAATAAAAAAAAAGAATTCTGCAGAATCTAGATCACTGTTATAGTCACCAGCATTCATAATCACTAAAATGTTATTTTCTGCTATACATTCACTTATCTAATGAGTGTGTACGTGAATGATACTATGGCAAGCGCTGGAGTTCAAACACAGTCCAGCAAATACAGCTATGCTTTACTGTCATAGAAGACTAATAGCAGTTCTACTCCTGAACTTAAGATACATTTTATCATTTGCTGTGCTGTATTATGTATTCTGGATGTATCTGTGAAATCTTTAAAATAGGAAATTATGTGCAGGCAGGATAAAACTTATAAATGTAACAAATCTACTTAGGAGGTCAAACTTTATTATAGGTGTAATTATAAATGTTTGCACTAGTAAGAAAACCTCAATGCCATCATCTTCATCTATAAAGGATCATGTTTGCTTCTCTCAGTGAGATAAGTAGGGCTTGTCTACTATTTTGACTCTTTTTGGGTTGTTTTCTTTATAGATTAGAAAAGAAAACATTAGTATAGGATAAGAATCTTAAGAATTAGGAGCAAGGGTTATCAAGTGCTTACCACAGTTTGGTTTCCCTTCCTTGAAAATAGTTAATACAGATTATCAATAAAATATTCAAATATTTATGGAGCAATATACAAAAATTCCTGTAAATTACCACATCAATTTCTGTAAAGAGGTTGTACAGATCAGTCTTTTCTGGATTGATTCATCCCATTCCATGGACTTCAATTAAACTTTTAACCTATTAAGTTTGTCTTTAGTCTTTTTAGTCATGTTTCCAAAGAAGAGCTTGGTTGAAAAAAGTGTGGGCATCTTAAGGCAAAACTATTCCTAATGCTATGTAAAAAAAAATCAATGGCCAATTCATGCTCTAAGATCAATATCATTATGCATAATTATTGTACAAATAATATTTTTGTACCAAAAAAGTCAATTTTTTACTTATAAAAAAGGGTAGTTCCTTCCCAATTCCTCAAAAATGCATTAACATAAATGAAGTAAGAGAATGCAAGATATTTATTCTGAAAATATAAGAGGACTCTATAAATATTTTCTTAGTTTGCATAACAAGTTTGTTTTTTTAAAGGCATATAGACATTAAACAAAGTAAATAATCAGATCTTCACTTCTGCCCAGTATTATCTGTTCTAGAACTGTTCCATTAAGTTCTAGTCTCTAAACATCTTAAATTTCAATAATCATTCTCTTCCTCAGAGTCCATGACTTTTCTTCTGTTGAATTTAACTGTGGTTTTCTTTTCTGTTTGTTGGCTTACTTTTTCAAGGATTTCTATTAAACCTTGTTCTGATACCTTCCTGTTTAGTTGTCAGTATCTTGCCATCTGTATGAGGTGATTCTCTACTGCTTTAGTTTTTTTCAGGCTTTTCAAGTGCTAAGTCACTTAAAAGGGCCCAGAATGACTGATCCAGATATCTATCTACACACACACACACACACACACACACACACACACACACACACACCAAGACTAAAAGTTGTTTTAATTTTTATTCCACCCCATTCAGAATATTGGGACATCCACAGAAGAAAATCTAGATGACATAGTGTTTGGTCATAATTCTTTAGATGCAACACCAAAGGCCCAATCATGAAAGAAAGAATTGATAACATTAAAATTAAAAGGTTTTGCTCTGAATACACTGGCAAGAGAATAAAAAGACAAGCCACAGACTGGAAAAAATATTGACAAAAGACATATCTGATATAGGATTGTCATCTAAAATATATAAAGACCTCTTAAAACTCAAAAATCAGAAAATAACCTGCTTAAAAATGTTTTTTACAAATGACACTTCACTAAAGAAGTTATGCAGATGGAAAATAAGCATATGAAATGATGTTCCTCATCATGTCATCAGGGAGATGTAAATTTTAAAGAAGTGAGTTACCACTGTACACCTATTACGATAACCAAAATCTAGAACACTGACAGAAAACACCAAATGCTGGCAAGGATGTGAGGCAGTAGAAGCTCTTATCCATTCCTGGTAGGAATACAAAATGGGTTAGCCACTTTAGAAGACAGTTTGGTGTTTTATTACTAAACTAAACATACTCTTGCCATAAGATCCAGCAATCGTGCTTCTTGGTATTTACCCAAAGTAGTTGAAAACTTATATTCACACAAAAATCTGCACACAGATGTTTATAGCAGCATTATTCATAATTGCCAAAACTTGGAAGCAATCAAGATGTCCTTCAGTAGTGAATGGATAATGTGGTACATCCAGACAATGGAATATTATTCAGTACCAAAAGGAAATGAGCTATCAAGCTGCAAAAAGACATGGAGGAAGCTTAAATGCATATGACTAAGTGAAAGAAGCCAACCTGAAAAGCCTATGTACTATAGGATTCAAACTGTGTGACATTCTGGATAAGGCAAAACCATGGCAACAGTAAAAAGATCTGTGGTTGCCAGGGTATAGGGTAGAAGGAGGGATGATGAATAGGTAAAGTATAGACAATTTTTAGGGGAGGCTGCTGAATTCTTGTATCCTCACTTTGTGGAAAGAAAGCTAGCTAGCTAGCTCTGGCCTCTTATAAGAGCACTAATCTCATTCCTGAGGGCACTACCTTCAAGACCTAATTACTTCCTAAAGGTCATACTTCCAAATACCTTCACATTGGCATTAGGGTTTCAGCATACAGGTTTGTGGGGACTCAAACATCCAGTCCATTGCAAACTCATTTGAATAAATACCAAGGAATGTAATTGCTAGATTTTTATGGTAAAATTATGTTCAACAGTTTTATTAAGAAACCACCAAAATGTCTTCCCAAGTGGCTTCACTATTTTACATTCCCACTAGTAATGCATAAGAGAGTTCCTGTTGCTCCACGTTCTCACCAATATTATGTTGTCACTATTCTAGATTTGGGCCATTCTACTAGGTATTAATTATAGTATTTCATTTTTATTTTTATTGCATTCCCCAAATGGCATATGATGTGGAGCATCTTTCTGTATACTTAAGCATTTATAGATCTTCTTTGGTGAAATGTCTATTCAGATTTTTCACCCAGATTTTTTATTGAGTAGTATGCTTTCTTATTATTGAGCTTAATGATTTTTTTAATGAGAATAATAATATCTTCTTATTTGCTGATGGAGATAATCCACTAGAGGGTGAAAAATAATGTAGGCAAGAGGAGAATTGCTGGAGCATACTTTTAAGGCTGTGAGAAAGACTGGGTATAGTGCTCTAATTTCTTAGCTATATAATTACTGAATTTTCAATATATGAAAACTAAATGGTGTCTTATAAGTATATGTATATATGTATGATATGCATAAAGATATACTTAAGTATATATTAAGTATAATTTTATTTGTATTTATATAAATAGATAAAATATATACAAGTATGTGTTATATATATATTAAGTATATATATTTATTGAGTATATATGTATGTATATATACACTGAAAGTATATATTCACTGTACAGCAAAATATGTATATTATATTAATATATATACTTCAGGTGGATATATATACTGAAATTTAGCTATGGGTAAATAACAAGGTTGCTAGAGAAACACTGTAATAGAACACTTTATTTCACTGAAATTTGCAAATTATAAAGTTGTATTATGTTTAAAAACTACAAGAGTCTCTAGTGTCTTCGTTTCTTAAACATACTATTAGTAAGAGGTTATCTTTCCTCTATATCCCCTTTTACTGCATTCACTCTGACCTAACATACAGGTTTGTATTCCTTACAAGTTTTAGACAGATTATCTTTCTGTTATAAGGAGAATAAAGAAGGTGCCAATCAAGAATGAGTAAAACAGTTTGGCTCCAGCGGGCTGGCAGGACCTGCTGAGATGTGAGGGCTTTTAAAACCATAAGGATCCTCCACATAAGGAGCCATTTGGCCCCTAGTTATAGAGACATTAAGTAGTCACATGAGAATTTGCTTTCCTAAATAAAAGACAAGAACTGGCCAGTAAAACTGAGATCTCACATAAAAAATATCATCAAAATGTCTTGAAAATGATCAATTTAATCCACAGGTGTTCAAAATAAAGAAACCTTGTTCATCTGGGGGCCAAACATTTTTAGAATAAAAAATAGTTCCAACTAAAGCATTCTTAAGAAAATTTAGCACTTGGTATAGTACTAAAATTCTCAAGATATTAATGAGAGCTATCTGGAGGTGTGGATTAAGAGTGATTATTCTTTTACTGTTTTGCTTATTTGAGCTTGTTTTTTTTAAGTGTGCATCTATTCTTTGCATAAAAGTAACATTAAGAATTAAAACCAGTATGGTAGTTGGTGGGGTGCCTGGGTGGCTCAGTGGGTTAAGCACTTAAGTCTTGATTTCAGCTCAGGATCTTTTTTTTTTTTTAATTTTATTTATTTATTCATGAGAGACACAGAGACACAGGCCCTATGCAGGGAGCCCGATGTGGGACTCGACGCCGAGTCTCCAGGATCAGGCCCTGGGCTGAAGGCAGCACTAAACCACTGAGCCACCGGGGCTGCCCCGATCTCAGGGTTCTTAAGAGTAAGCTTGCTTTGGGCTCCACACTCAGTGGAGAGTCAGCTTGAGATTCTCTCTCCCTTTCCCTTTGTGCCTCCCACTTGTGCACAATCTCACTCTAAGAATAAATAAATCTTTAAAAAAAATAAAATAAAGAAATATAAAACCAGTACAACACTCCATAGAATTATCCTATTGAGGACTGTTGGTTGCATAAGAGGCCGAAGAGATCTGGCCAAAGCATGGTAAATATATTTTATTTTCTGTTCTAGCTCTTTTTTTTTTTTTTTTTTTTGTTCTAGCTCTGATTCACAGTTGCCTAGGTCATTGTGCTGAGTGATTCTGTAGGGAAGAGTGCTGTGGTTGATTAGTGGTACCTACTATGGGTATAGAATATAGAAATTGCAGTGTTTCTCAGGTGTTTGCCATTTGTTATCTAAATCAGCTTCCTTGTTTTATAGATCGCAAAACAGAAGCCCTTTGAAAGGAGGGAATTTACTGCCCGAGATCCTACAGAGTTCTAATTACAGATCAATTACATGCACTTTTAATTCAATGTAGAAATAGATGCGTGTTATGAAAGTCTCATATGAAACACTTGTGGTGACTTTGCAAATAATATGAGGATCCTTTAAAAATGCAAAATTAAAGAATGAATAAAAATAGTCCCCTAAATTGTCCTAATCACTGAATCATTTTCCCTATTCAGAATTCCACAGCCTGAGCTAAGTCCACCTGACTCTGAGATCTCACATTTATTTTTAAATCCACAAACTAGCATGCCCAGACATGAGGTATCATTTTCTCTAAATTAAATAACAATCAAGACTCTGTCACTTTCCTAATGAAGACTCGTGCATAGCACCAAACCTTCGGAAGTATATTCAGGTGAGGATCTGTGATTTTGGCATCGAGACTTGTTAAGGGACTCATTTAAAGAAAAAAAATGTCCTAAAAGGAGCTCTTGAGATTTAACACATGATTAAACAGGGAAAAGCTGACAGAACTCTGCATTTTCTCAAAGGAGAGCAAAGTACAACAAGGTTATCCCTTTACAATGAGACCTGCTACTGACTCATTAAACAATAAATACAGCAATTTCCAGTAAAGGTGGAATGTAGTGATGTTTGTTTTGGAACAGTCATGACTGTTCTGGTACTTTGTAGACCACATGGTCCAGATTGCTTTTCTTTTCAGGATTCAGAGCTGATCTTACATATCAGTGTCTCGCATTATTTAGGCAGGGAGCTTCCTCCTCTGTTATTTAGCTCTCAGTCAAGTTAGCACTCTGGTCAGGAAGTTTTTCCCACTCCCCAAACTGGATTTCCTGTCTTTCCTATACATTCATCGAATGTTCTTTATTTCTTGGGTTACAGCACATATTAGTGTCTTACTTAGTCCATCTACATACATTTTTCCTATACCACATTGTATGCTCTCTGAGGGCAGAGAGCATGCCTCTCTCTATTGAGATTTTTTTTCATGCCTATAATGGCATCTACCATATAATAATAAATGATTACTAAATATACATAAATGAAAGAACAAGTGAATGAATCAAAGACTTACACATTACTGAGGATGTAAATATCCTGAGCTATTCTCACGATTGATTGTAAGCCTGCTATTCTATTCACATGGGGATGATGGGGAAATGGGAATAGGAAGAGCATTATTCCTGAGCAATCATAAAAGACTCTGTAGGAAATAAAATCCTTCCATTTTGACTTATCCTCAAGATCTGGAGTACCACCTATATGAAAAAAATAAGACTATAAAACCTAACCTATTCCTCTGATGGCTAACAGATCAAAGGGACAATATATTGATTTGGGATGCTAACATTCACAACAGAGCAAGTAAAACAATAAAAATTGCCAGTGTGTAACTCTCATTAACTTGCACATTTTAAAGTTGATAAAAACAAGTAAAATTGGCTTTGCTTCATTTCAGGGTAATTACTGTACTCAAAACTTAGAAAGTCAATAAATGCATTTCAATGTATATGATACAATAATCACGCATTATAGTCCATTTTCAAACAAATCATAATTACTGCCTGAATATGACTCAAATCACCAAAGAACTTTCCGAAATGCTAAATTACTTGCAATTTGAACATGCTAAAAATGCCATGCCTTTTACCACACAGAACAGTGATGGGCCAAACTTAGAACATGCAATTCACTCTCAGTGATGTTACAAAAATGCTCAACAGATGGTGTGGTCACTGAGGTTATGCAAGGCCTGCTTATTAAAAAGAAATCTGCTTTTAGATACTTTCAGGGACTTCTAATTAAGATGCTTTTAAATAGTCTAAATCTTTTCTATTCTAGACATATTAACTCAATCCAATCCAAAATCCAGGGAGTTTTTTGGCACAAAATGCAGAAATCACTCTTCTGACCATTTAAGCAATTTGAACTTTTATTTTTTTAAGACTGACTTATTTATTTTATAGAGAAAGAACAAGAACAGGAGGGACAGAGGAAGAGGGAGAGAGAGATTCTTAAACAGACTTCACACCTAGTGCGAAGCCCAAGGTGGGGCTCCATCTTAGACCCTGAGATCATCACAACCTGAGCTGAAACCAAGAGTTGGATGCTTAACCAACTTTGCAAACCAGGCACCCTAGTAATTAGAGCTTTTAAAGCCTCATCTTTGGGTACCAGTGTTGTCCCTCCATTTAGTTAATGTACACTGAGAATCCACTAAACACCAAGACATGTGCTAAGAACAAATTAAAAAGAATTCAGAGAATCTATCCCGGGTCTCCAGGACTCATGATTCATCACAAGATGATTGTTGGTGACTGAAGGGTGAAAACATCAGTTCCTTATCTCAATAACTATAAGAAGAAGATTCCTCAGCTAAGGCTTGAAGAGTGAGTAGGGTTCAATCAGGATGGTGTGGGTGAGAGAAAACGTAGATGTCTAGTACATCTCTGGAGGACTGGTAGTAGACAACTCAATGGAAATAGGTGGAAAGATGCTTGGTCATATTGGACCTTGAGTGTCTTACTAGTGTGGATTTTATACTAATGGTAGAGAGAATCTATTAAAGAATTTAAGCCAGGTCAGTGAGACTTTGGATTTATGCACCAGAAGGACTCCTTAGGCAGCACTTTTGAAGACTGATTAAAAGAGAAAGAAGGCCAGGCAAGTTCCAGAGTGTAGGCTAATGCAGTATTCCAGGTGACAAATGAAGATCTTTAGGAATATGGGAAGGGGTTCCCTCCTCACTGAGAATACCCTTGTCTGAATGACTAGCGATATGATACTTCCTTATCTTGTGGGCTAGATGGAGTAAAGTAAATCTATTTTACAGCTAAATTTAAATTGGTACAATGTAAGTATTTTATAAGCCCTGATACATCATAACATTTAAATATATGTTTTTAAATATATATTAATATATTTTTTTAATTTTTTATTTATTTATGATAGTCACACAGAGAGAGAGAGAGAGAGAGGCAGAGACACAGGCAGAGGGAGAAGCAGGCTCCATGCACCGGGAGCCCAACGTGGGATTCGATCCCGGGTCTCCAGGATCGCGCCCTGGGCCAAAGGCAGGCACCAAACTGCTGCGCCACCCAGGGATCCCTATATTAATATATTTTAAATTTATATATATTTAAAGATTTTATTAATTTATTTGAGAGACTGAGATAATAGAGATACTGAGAGAGAGCACAAGCAAGGAGGAGAGGGAGAAGCAGGTTCTCCACTGAGCAGGGAGTCCAATGTGGGGCTCAATCCTAGGACCCTGGGATCATGACCTGAGCCAAAGGCAGTTGTTTAACTGACTGAGCCTCCCAGGTGCCCCTAAAATATATTTTATAAATAATAGTTTTATGCATCTAGCTTTATTATTTATTTTGGTACGCAAATATTTGTTGAGCATTCACTATGTGTTTTATTTTAATTTTTTTAAAGATTTTATTTATCTATTCATGAGAGACACACAGAGAGAGTCAGAGACATAGGCAGAGGGAGAAGCAGGCTTCCTGCAGGGAGCCCGATGTGGGACTTGATCCCAAGGACCCTGGGATCATGCCCTGAGCCAAAGGCAGATATTCAACCATTGAACCACCGAGGCATCCCTGTGTTTTGTTTTATTACATTCACTATGCGTGTGGCACAAGGGGAGGCATATATGGAATTATACATACAGGTATAATACCAATCTTGAAATATCTAGAATTCTTTTGAGCAAGATACAAATTTTTAAAAAGATGTTTATCTTAAAATAGGTGAAGGCAAAATTTAATAAAATACCAAGATATTTAAGAAAACATGTTTTTGAAAGTAAGGAAACCAGAGTAATTTATCTAGGCTAAGAGAGCATGGGAAGATTTTCTGTGTATAGATGAGGCACAATTGAGCTTTAAAGAAATAGATAGAAAAAGACTAGAGGCCAAACCACTCTACATTATATAACACAAATAAATGTAGAGCAAAGAAAGTAAATCTGGGGCATATGGGGTGGGGAAGCAGTATGGTATAGTGGATATCAGATTATGCTTGGAAGATTGGCACTCCTGCCCTTCCCCCACTTATCTGCATTTTATAAGGAAAGATAAGCCCATGGGCCTGAGAAGCCAAAAGGATTAGTTAGAAAAGAAAGCAAAAATGTGGAGATTTCTAGTGGAATCCTATCAGCATCTTCCATGATTCTTCTTGGGGCTGTTAAAATCTTGCCTTTGGGTCCTCTGATACACCTTGTTAGTGTATGATTAATTCCTGTTTTCTAATTGAATAGCTTGAATTTAGTTGCATTATTACAATAAAAAGTCACATAGGTGATCCACATTACTAAGGACAAAAATTTTTAAATCTTAATGTGGGCTTCAGGGTGCCTGGGTGGCTCAGTCAGTTAAAGCATCTGCCTTCAGCTCAGGTCATGACCCCAGGGTCCTGGGTAATAGAGCCCCGTACCAGGCTCCCTACTCAGCGGGGAGTCTGCTTCTCTCTCCCTCTGCCCTCTCACTCTCACCCACTTGCTCTTTCTCTCTCTCTCAAATAAATACAATCTTTAACAACAACAACAAAAATCTTCCTGTGGGCTTCAGGATTAACCTCTGCTCACCTTTCCAACTTTTTTGTGCCAACGTCTCTGCTGTCCACGCTGCTTTTTTCAGTTCACTGGCATAAGTTTGTTCTCTTTTGAGGATTTTTCTAGATGCGTGTTACTTTTCCTTGAATTGTATTTCATCTCCCTCTTCTTGTGACTATCTCACCCACTCTTACTTCAAAGCTTCAATGTCACTCTCTAAGTGTCCTTTCTTTTGCTTTCTAAGAAAGGACTTTTGTGGCAGTTCTCCATCTGTTTCCCCTATTATATTTATCAATATGACTTTTTATTTGTGTGAAGTTTTAGTTCATTCCCAAATACATAGTGCCTATAAATTTTTGGAAACACTTTTTTAATGAAGGGATGAGTGGGTAGAAAGATGGGTGAATGTATGAAGAGGATAAAGACATTTTGTTTGAGTTTTGCCTGAATATTGCTTTTGTTGATGGTGTTGCAAATGCATTTTTTATTCATTCCAATAATATGTCATATTAACTATTGATTCAATTTATTTAATAGATATAGGGTTACTTGAGTTTTATATTACCCCTTGTGTGAGTTGTAGCACTTCAGTGTCTTTCATGGAATTTTACCATACGATCAAAAATTATACTCTTTTCTTCATTTTTAATATTAGTGAATTGTGTGTCTTATTTCCTTTTCTCTTGGTTAGCCTGGTTAGATGGTTATTGACCTCGCATGAGAGCCAAGTTTTGTTTTGTTAATTTTTCTCTATTCCTTTCCTGTTTTTAATCTCATTGATTTCCACTCTGTTATTTATTTTCTTTCTAGTTCTAAAGTTTGCTGTGTCTGAAGTTAATATAGCTACTACACCTTTCTTTTCATTGATGTTTGCATGGTGTAACTTTCTCCATCTCTTTTCATCTTCATGTGTATCTTTATATTTAAAGTGGGTTTCTTTTGTAGAGTAGATAGTTAAATCTCTTTTTTTGATAATCTTTTAATTCATCCAATATTGTCTTTCTCATTTAAAGTTATTATTGAAAAAAAAAATAAAGTTATTATTGATATAACCATATTAATATCTACCAAATCTGTAACTGTTCTTCAATTCACTGCTTATATTTTTGCTCTCTGCCCTACTTATCTTCCTTTTTAGTTTTAATTGAGCATTTTTTATATTGATATTCTACTGTCTCATCTGTTAGCATATCATTTTTTTTTTTTTACTTTTTGAGTGTCTCTTTTAGTTTACAATATATATATTGTCATGTTATTTAAGTTAATCTTCAACTGATGCTATACTTCACATGTAGTGTAAGTACATACAACAGAATTTCCAATTCTTCCCTCCCATCCCTTGTGGTATTGCTATCAATTGTTTCTCTTATCAATATGCTATAATTGCCCAATACCTTTTTACTATAAATATTTTAAATGAAAAGTGGTCTTTTAGATGAATTAAATAATAAAAATGAAAGATTTTGCCTTCATTTATTATTTCTCAGACACCTTTTTCCCCTTTATGTAGATCCCAGTTTCTGCCCTATATCAATTGTCTTTTCACTGAATAACTCCTTTAAATTGTTTATTTTTATTTTTATTTTTTTCAGAGCAGATCTGGTGGCTATGAATCCCTGATTTTGTTTGTCTGAGATAGTCTTTATTTCTCATCCAGCTTTAAAGATAATTTTGCTGGGTACAGAATTCTAGGTTGCCTTACAGCCTTTCAACACTTTATCAGTGGTATAATTGTGAATTTTTTGCCTTTTTAAAAATATTAAGTGGAAAACATTGAATCTTTCATTGTGAAGAATGATGTTAATAGTATGGTCTTTGTAGATGCTCTTTATCATATTGAGGAAATTATTCTCTGACTAGTATGCTATGGGCTTTTTTTAAATCATAAATGGTGGTTGAATTTTGTGAAATGATTTTCCTATAAAAATGGATATAAGACTTCTTTATTGTTGATGTGATGGATTGCAATGATTGATTTTTCAGATATTGAACCAGCCTAAAAATCTGAAATAAGTTCCACTTGGACATGTTCTATGGGCAATGAAAATGATATATATTCTGATATTGTTGTGTGGAATGCTCTATAATTGTCAATTACATTCTGTGGTTTGATGCTGTTTTTCAGTTACTTTATATATTTGCAGATTTTTCTCTGTAGGACTTTTGTCAATCATTGAAAGAGTAGTATTAACCTCCCTAATTATAGTTGTATAAATCTATATTTTTTCCATTCAGCTCTATCAGTTTCTTTTTTCAGGCATTTTGAAACTCTGCTATTCATTGCATAAATATTTAGCCTCCTTGGTAGATTGTTCCATGTATGATTATATCATATCCCTTTTTGCCCCTTGTTATTTCATTTTCTCTGATGTCTACTCCATCTGCTAATAGCATAACTAATCATAGGTTTTAAAATTAACATCATAATGATATATATTTTCCATTTATTTTGCTTCCATCCTACCTATTTCATGGTTATTGAAGTGATTTTCTTGTAGATTGCTTATAGATGATTTACTTAGGTCATACTTTTCTTTTAATTCCCCTCTACCAATCTCACTTTTAATTGATATATTTAGAGTGCTTGCATTTAATACCATTACTAATATGTTAGGGTTTCAGCATATCATTTTATTATTTATTTTATGTTCAGATCTTCTATTTCTCATTCTTCTGCTTTTCTTGTCTTTGAATAATTTTCATGTTTTGAGGATTCCATCTTACTTACACTATTTTTGAGTAAAATATATAGGTATGTTAGTCATTTTAATATCCATAAGTAATTTATCACAAACTATTACTACTGACCTTACTTTCATGTAAGTCCCTATACCCTCACTTTTAAAATATTGTTGTTTTATGAATTTCTTCTACATATGTTGAATATAACAGATTGTGTTATAATTCTTGTTTCAACCATCACATATGACTTAAGAAGAGCATTAGGAGAAGATTAATCTATTTGGTTTACCCTTTTTTTAGCCCATTCCATTGTTTATTTTTTGAAGTTCCAAGTCTTCTGTTATCATCTTCTTTTTGTTAGCCTCTTTAGGGCAGCCCCAGTGGTGCAGCGGTTAGCGCCTCCTGCAGCCTAGGGTGTGATCCTGGAGACCCTGGATCGAGTCCCACATCAGGCTCCCTGCATGAAGCCTGCTTCTCCCTTGCTTGTGTCTCTACCTCTCTCTCTGTGTGTGTGTCTCTCATGAATAAATAAATAAAATCTTTAAAAAAATAGCCTCTTTATGTCATTCCTTAAGAGTAGTTTTGCTAGCAGACAGTTCTCTTTGTTGTTGTTCTTGTTTTGTTTTTTAAACCTAAGAATGTCTTGATTACCTCTTCATTTGTAAAAAGGATAGTTTCTTTGTAGTTAGAAGTTATTGAGTATTTTTTTTTGTTTATAGCACATGAAAAATATGTATTCCTTCTCTGTCCTCCATAATTTCACAGAAGAAACTGGCTATCTCAGTTGAATTAATTTCCCCTTTAGGTAATAATATCATTTCTATCCGGTTGCTTTTAAGGTTTTTTTTTTTTTTTTTTTTTTTGATTTTAGCTTACAAAAGTTTAATTTTATGGTGTGTCTTGGCATGTATTTCTTTGGGTTTATCTAATTTAGTATTCCTTCAGCTTATTTCATTATAGGCTTGTGTCTTGCCCTAAATCTAGGAAGATTCAGCTTTTATTTTTTTGAGTAATGTTTCAGCCATATATCCTTTCTCCTCTTCTTCTGGGACTCCAATGATACGTATATTAACTCTTTAGTTATTCTCAGAGTCCCAAGTCTCTGTTCATTTTTTGTCCAGTCTATTTTCTCTCTTTGCTTAGATGAAGTGAATTCTATTGATCTATCTTTAGGTTCACCAATCCTCTCATTGTCATCTCTGCTTTACTATGAAGCCCATCCACTTCTTATTTTGTTTATTGTATTTTTTAATTAAGTTTGCATTGAGCAAGTTTTTATTTTTATTTTAATGTTTTTTATGTCTACAGTCTGTATTTGAGCATTTTAAATAGCATCTATTTCTTTGTTGAAGTTTTTGTATTTGTTTTAAAGCAATTTGAAAGTTCTGTTGGGCCAATTTTGTGATGAATTTTAAAAAAATCATTACTGAGTAGTTTCAGTATCTGGTTCATTTCTTTATTGGCACTTACTGATTGTCATTTATTATTTAAGTCATTGCCTTTTTGCTTGCTGCCGTGAAAAATGGTTTTCACTTACATCCTAGACATTTTGGATATTATTTTAAGAGGCTTCTTATTCTATTTAAATCTTATATTTTAACAAGAATCCACCTTCTTTAGATTTAGTGTGTAAGTTTCAGTCTGCTTTGGTGGGCCATAGTTCCAATGATGATTTAGTTTCCTAAGCCCTTGCCATGCTTTCCTAGTCTGCTTTGTTCTTCTGTGTGGGACAGAATATAAGTTAGCTAGTATAGATTCTATTATTGCCATTCCTGTAGACAGATCAAGTGAACACCTGTCAGCAGGTATGGGGAAGGATATGTGATTGTCTCTGAGTTCTGCTGGTGTCACAACTATAAGAAGATCAGAATTCTTCCTGCTGGCAGATGTTGGACATGGGATAAAACAGTTCATTTGGGTTCTGCTAGTGCTGTTACTGCAAGCAGATCAGGCCCACCACTGCTACTGGGTATAGATCTCTTCATTAAGTCCCATCTGGGCTTCCCCTTTACTGATCCTTTGCATAGAGAAATCAGAGCCTTCTTGTTTTTTTTTTTTTTTTTTTTTCTTGCTTGTTTTATATGCCTTATGGTAGTTCTGGGTTGCAGGACTCTGGTGCCCAGTCAAGAATATATGGGAAACTCACTGTAGTATCATTCTTCAAGCCAGTTGTTTCTGGCAGGTCCACTTTCTTCAGTTCATCATTAAGAGTTCTTTTATGATTGAATTATTTCCAGAGTGTTGAATTGTATGTAGAGGGAAAGATTTGGGAAAAGTGAATCTGTGCCATTTTGTTCCAGAACTGATTTTTTGATCTTATCTTTGTTGTGTGTCAAGTTCTCATATATTTGTAGGTCTATTTTTTTGTCCTCATGTCTGTCTGGTGTATTTAAGCTGTTGTTTTCCCAACACCATAATTACTTTGCTGACAATTTTTCTCAGATTATATATCAGCATGCCTAAAATTAAAAAAAAAAAAAAAAAAACAAGAAAAGAAAATGATTGCTTGCAGGAGCTGACCCTCCCCACCCTACTGAGTGGCTGTGTCTGGTAAAGCCAGTGAAGAAGGGCCCGTGTGCTTCTGGAGAGTGGGCACCCATGGCTGGGGGTTGGGGGGGTCCCCTGGATGGCACACCACTGCAGCAAGGTCAGCAAAGGCTCTCTCTCATTGACTTTTTCAGGGGAGGAGGATGAAGAAGAAAGAAAAGAAAAAACCCCAAATGCCAAAGAAATTTCAGTGGGATGAAGTTCCTCCACCACTTAGAGAATATCTCTGCAGCCACTGCATCAGCTGGGTCAACATGATGTCCAAGATCCTGGGGCAGGCCTCTTCTGCCAGATAGATGGCCCCTCACAGTTCTTCTATGGACCCCAAGTTATCTCCACATGCCTGGGTCTTCTCCTTCAGCTCTGCAAACAAAGGAGAAATAATTGTAGATAAACACTGAGAGAAAGTACTATTTGGGATGCCTTTCATCCTATTATTTTATAAGTCTGAACTGAAGAGCTCCATTCTCAGGACTCTTTGGATCTTTCTCTTGGATAGTGAAAATCCAGTCCCCAGAGTTGCTGCCTCTGGATGCTTGGCTGTCTGCATCTGTTTCTGTGTCTGAGTCTTCAAAGCCAGGGTCTTCGTGGATCTGCTCAACCTTCCATCTAGTGTACCTGTTGATGAGCTCAGTCAAATAAGATGCTTTCTTTGCATTAGGTATTATAAACTTGCGCTTCAGTAAGTCCTTAGCAGTGGATCTAAAGCTTGACTCCTTATTCAAACAGGCTTCAACAAACTCCTTGAAGGGTCTGCTATAGGTTCCTTCCTCTGTGGCAGGGAGGTGGGGGAGATTGTTCTTTGGAATGAGGAATAAAACCTTCAGCCATATGAACTCATGTTCTTTTAGACTTTGTACTTTCTGTGAATTACAGAAATCTTTGTTAATTGGGTTTTTTTTCCTGTGTTAAGTGGAATATTTTTTCCATGTAATAGGTCTAAAAAAAGTTAGATCCTGGCATTTGTTCAATAGCTCAGGAATGTCAAAGTCAAGTTCCCTGTGTGTAAATGAATTAAAATAGCTAAAGCAATCTTTAAAAAATAATAGAGAGCACTTTCAGTTACGTCAAATAATACAAGTTTTCACAACTGGGAACATTTTGCAAATCTGTAGTATCACAACCAGAATTCTGACATTAGATACAATCAAGATACAGAACATTTTCATCACCACAAAGATCACCCATGCTGCCCTTTTGACACACCCACTTCTCTCTGTATTATTTTGTATAATTGGCTATGAATTTATAACGACCTCAAAACAAAAATTAAATTTTGTGATATGACATTCAAATGCAATGTTGAAATTGTTTAGAACCTGATTTTTAAAAAGTGATTCAAAGTTTTGTGACAGTTTAGTAATTTGAATATGGACCGGCTATTTAATGATACCAAAAGAACTATAATTATTTTTTTATGTGTGGTAATGGCACTGTAATGAAAGAAAATGTTTATCAATTCAAGATTTATACTATAGTATAAGAATCAAAAGAAAGGATTTTTCTTTTCTAGCAAAAATTCTAAAACTGTATGTGGACAGTTTATGAAACAAAATAGTTAAAATTTGAAAAACAAAGTGACATATAAACTTTTTTCTAGCTTTGTGTATCTTTACATAATTTAAAAAATTAAAAGAAAGGCCTCACTCAACAGTTGATTCTCTGATTTCCTGTGTCCCAATTGATGGTCCTTTTCTATTGGAGCACAACTTCCTCCATGATTTTCATTCTTTTCTTAAGCTCTGTAGATCCATAGCTCAATGTTTTTTCTTTCTTTTTTTTTTAAAGACACATTTATTCAGCATCATGATCAGACTTTTACATTTAGCAATCAACAGCATGGGTGCAAAAAAAAAAAAAAAAACTACATTAAAACCCTTTGTTGGAATGCTTTACACTTTCCACAGAACAGAAACTAAAATAACCTGTTATACAATTAGTCACAAATATAGTCCTCAAGTTTTTTGCCCATACACATGAGTATTGTCTAAAACATGTCTTCTTTATAGCAGGTAGGCCTGCCATCACTGTGCTTGGCTGAGTTCACAAATCTGTTGTAACCTGTAGCTTCCCTATCACTTATCTGGCTCTCCTCTCCTGCCAAGCTTTGTTTCCTGGCAGTAATTAAAACCTTCTGCCATTGCCATAGCGGCTGCCTCTGGAACCACCATAGCCTCCTTGGTTTCCTGGTTTAGCAAAGTATTGGTCTCCACCGCCATAGGGGCCAGAGCTTCTGCCTCCTAACAATAGCTATCTCGACTGCTGCCGTATCCACCACCACCTCAACTGCCACCGAAGCCACCTTGACCACTGAGGTTCCCTTCATGACCAAAGTTGTCATTCCCACCAAAACTACCTCTATGACCACCACCAAAGTTTCCAGAACCACTTTAGCCTCTTTGGTTGGACGAAGTACTAGCCATCTCTTGCTTCGATAGGGCTTTCCTTACTTCACAGTTGTGGCCATTCGCAGTATGGTATTTTTGAATGACAATCTTGTCTACAGAGTCATGGTCATCAAATGTCACAAAAGCAAAACCTCTTAAAACAACAACAACAACAACAACAACAACAACAACAAAAAGAAAACCTCTCTTTTTGCTACTGCCTCGGCCAGTTATGATCTTGATAACTTCAATTTTCCCATACTGTTTAAAATAATTTCTTAGATGATGTTCTTCAGTGTCTTCTTTAATGCCACCAACAAAAATCTTTTTCACAATTACGTGGGCATCAGGTGTTTGAGAATCTTCTCTTGAGACAGCCCTCTTTGGTTCCACAACTCTTCCATCCACCTTGTGTGGCCTTGAATTCATGGCTGCATCCACCTCCTCCATTGCTTCAAAGCCTCTGGAGGCTTGGTGTTGGATCTCTTATTACCACATAGTCTGTAAGTGTTCCTCATTGCTCAAAATGGCTCCTCAGACTCTCATTGGTTGTTTCAAAGCTCAAACCTCCAATGAAGAGCTTCTGCAGCTGCTCAGGCTCTTTGGGAGACTCTGACTTAGACATGATGGCAGTGGGAGGGGAGACTTTAAGGATGCTTACTCGGCGGCATCCAGAGGCAGAAAGGCACTCAATGTTTTTTTTTTTTTCATTTTTGGTTTAGGTTTGTTTTCTTTTCTTTTCTTTTCTTTTCTTTTCTTTTTTTTCTTTTCTTTCTTTCTTTCTTTCTTTCTTTCTTTCTTCTTTCTTTCTTCTTTCTTTCTTTTTCTTTCTTCTTCTCTTTCTTCCTGTTGTTATTTTGTTTTGTTTAGCTGCTATAGTCTCTTTGGAGTTGAAATGGAGAAAGCAGCCAATAATCTTATCCTCCTCTTTATTCTTGACCTTTCCTTCTGGTATACCAGATGATGTTGAAACTTTTAGACTCAAGCATTCTTAAGTTTCTGTTACTTTTCAGATTCCTATTTATTTGATGATTTTATTTTTCCCTGAAAGATTTCCTGGACTCAGTCTTCAAGATCACTAATTCTCTTTATAACCGATGGGCTGTAGTCTATCTATTGAGTTTTTACTTTAATTAACATATTTTTATGTTAATATATATAACTGCATTTTAAAGTAACAAGTAATAAATAAGCAACTAATGACATAATACAAATAATATTCACTTTTATTTTACTGTTTCAGTATCCTCTTATTTCATTGAAACTACATGTCTTCTCAAATTTTCTGTTGTTGTTTTGCTCTAGCAACACTTTTTTCAAATCTTCCTTGTTCTTTTGTGAATCAGATATCTCCTGTTCCTATTTTTATTTTCTCCCCTGAAAATTAATTTTATTTCTGCTGATATGGTCACCTTTTTATTTGAGATTCCACTTCTCCTGCATCTGGTTTTAGTTTCTGTTCCCAAAGCCCATCTCTGGTGATTGAGAACAGAATGTATTATTGGGAGGTGTGCTCTGATGGTTTTAATCATAGGCATTGTGATTCTGCATCATTCTTCTGGGTCAAAAGCCAAGGAGTACAACCAAACGGATGCAGACACAGTTTTCAACCCACTACTTTGGCCTGTGGGTAATGAAAAATACTTCTTTGTGTTTATCCTAGTAGGGGAAATTGCTTGTTAAACCTGGCTATTCTGAAGGTGTTACTTAAATGATCACTGAGTTGGATGCATTATGGTTTCCTCCTTTTCATAGAATTTGGCTTTGGGCTTTGAAATCTTCTACAAATTTTGAATCACTTTCTTACCTATTTGTACACAATCTTATTTCTAATTTTCAAAAATTTCTCAAAGTAAATGGAGGATTAGGAGGTCATAAAAACAGCAGTTTGGGAGGTCCTTTTGTTCAACTTTTCTGCAAAAGCAACAAATACAATAAATAAAAAACTACAAATTAAGAAAAATAGCTCATAGAAAGCTTTGGACTATAAGGAAGAAGCAACAAAAAATCATGCAGAGCTCAAAGACTGAGGATGACCTCATAGAAAAGTACCAGAAACATTTCACTCTGAACTCCCAGTTCAGAGCATCTCAGCACAAAGAGGGATCTCCCAGACAAATATTACCATACAGAGGAAAGAGTAGGAGAATCCCAACATCCCAACATATCCCACCTAAGTAGAGATTTGCAGAAGACCAGTATCTTCTACAATGTGTGTCAATGCTGATCCCAGATGATGGAGTTGCCTGAGGTTGCCCCATTGCTTCTAATTCCCAGAGCTGGAGCTGTTGCTATATAAGCCAAAGAGATCTTCACAAAGATACATTATAATCAAGCTCTCAAAAATCAAAGACAAGGGAAGAATTTTGAAAAAAAAAAAAAAAAAACAAGAGAGAAAAAGGACTCATTACATATAAGAGAATCCCAATAAGGCCATAAGCTAATTTCTCAGCAGAAGCCTTGCAGGCCACAAGACAATGTAATGATATATATTCAGAGTGCTCAAAGAAAAAAAATCCAAATAAGAATACATTACCCAATAAAATTGTCCTTGATCTTATATACAGAAAACTAAAACTCCACTAAAAAAAAGTTATATTTATGGATTAGTAAATAATGAATGAGCTAAAAACTAATAAAGGAACTCAGTAAAGTTTCAGGATACAGAACTTAGTTGCATTTTTATACAGTAATAAGAAACTATCTGAAAAAGAAAGTAAGAAAGCAGTATTGAAATCATTTACACTATCAAAAACAATAAAATGCTTAGGTATAAATTTAACCAAGGGCTTGAAAGACCTGTACAATGAAAACTATAAGACATTGATGAAAGAGATTGAAGAATACAAAATAAGTGAAAGATATCCTGTGTTCCTCGATTGGAGTTTATTTTGTGAAAATATCCATAGTACTCAAATTAATCTGTAGATTCAGTGCAATCCCTATGAAAATCCCAATGTCATTTTTCATGGGAATAGAAAGAAAACTATTCCAACATTTGTATGGAACTACAAAGGACCCTAAATAGCCAAAGCGGTCCTGAGAAAGAACAAAACTGGAGGCATCACACTTCTGGATTTTAAGGTATATTACAAAGCTATAGTAATCAAAACAGTATAGCATTGACATTAAAAAAAAAAAAAAGACATGCACCAATGGAACAAAATAGAGAGTTCAGACATAAACCCACACAACTAGTTTTTGACAGTATTGCTAAGAACACACAATGGGGAGAACTGGTTATCCACATGTGAACCAATAAAACTGGACTCTTATGCCACTCATAAAAATTAAATTAGAATGGTTAAATGGCTCAAATATAAGACCTGAAACCATAAAACTAGAAAAAAATATATAAGGAAAAGGATCTTTGACATTGGTCTCATCAATGATTTCTTGGATAAGCCACACAAAGCATAGGTAACAAAAGGTAAAATAAGTGGGACAACATAAACATAAAGAGTTTCTGCGCCCCAAAGCAACAATATATTGAAAAGGCAACATATACAGTGGGAGAAAGTATTCACAAGCTATATATCTGATAAGGTGTTAATATCTAACGTATATGAATTACTCCTACAACTCAATAGTAAAAAAAACAACAACTACAAAATAATCTAGTTTAAAAATGGCAAAGGAAATGAATAGACATTATTCCAAAGAAGGCACACAAGTGACCAAAAGGTATATGAAAAGTTGCTCAACATCACTAATCATCAGGGAAATGCAAATCAAAACCACAATGAGATGACACTTTATAGCTCTTAGAATGGCTGGTGTCAAAATGGCAATAGACAACAAATGCTGGTGAGGATGAGGAGCAAAGGGAACCCTTGTGCACTGCTGGTGGAAATGTAAATTTATGCAGCCACTGTGAAAAACACTATGGTGATTCCTCAAAAAATTAAAGATAGAACCACCCTATGATTCAGCAATCCCCAAATTCAGATATGTTAGGGCTAGGTAGGTTCTCATAAATGTTTAACCCGTGACATCAGAGAAACTTTGGGACAGAAGATGAGAAATATTAATTGAAGATGAGAAGAGTTGTTATCAAGTAAGATCTTCAATAACCTGGATAGTTCAGTAGTTGACAAAGTTAAAGGAGGCTGAAGGGTATGAGGGCAAGAAGTATCTGATGAACCCTTTATCAGATTAAAAATGTCCTCAGTTCTTAGTTTTAAAAGAATGGTTATGATGACTGGTTTAAATTTTATAAAATGATTGTTTTCTGCATCTACTGAGATAATCATATAATTAAAATTTTTTTTACTCTATGAATTATGCCTTGCTTCGGCATCGGTTTTATTCCTGCCTCATAAGACGATTTGGAAATATTTTCCATTTTTCTATTCTCCCTAATATTTAGTTTGAGATACAAATTATTCTTTCTTTTGAAATTTGGAAGAATTTTCTGTAAATCTAGTTAGATCTGGTATTATTGATATCATGGGTTGATTTTCAGCTATGGATTCACATTGTTCAAAGGTTAGTTTATTCATTTTTTTTCCTTCTTTAGTTTTGGTATTTGTTGTCTACGTTTTCAAATGTATTGTATGTAAAATTATATGTCATCTTTTTTATATATGTATTTTCTTTCCATTTTTTAACACTGAAGAAATTATTCATTCTTTTCTCTTTCTGATTCTTCAACAATTATATTATTTGTTTTTGTGGTTCTGAAGTTTCACTACATTGTGTCTTTGTGTGGATTGGTTCTTAATAATTCTCCTCTCTTGTTTTCTATCAATTTTGGGTAATTATAACTATTATCCTCTTAAATATTGACTTTAGCTTATAATCTGTTGTCTCTTTTTAGAAATTCTATTAGACATATGTTGCAATGTGCCATTTTTGTGTGAAAAAGTTTCTGCTACATTTTATCCATGATTTTTATTTTGGCTCTTTTATTCTCTAATATCTTCAATATTTAATACCATTGATTCTGAATAAATCTGATTCTTTTGATGTCATTTTTCTGTTCATATATATGTATATATATATGTAACATAAAATCTATGTTGAACTGTCAGCTGAATGTTTTTCAGTTACCCTATAAGGTTTTGGAACTACAATGATAAACAAAACTGATATATGTTCTGTGTTCATGGAAGGTACAGATGCTATAATTTTGTTGTTGTTGTTGCTAGATTTTCGCACACACCATGATGATTTCTTTAACATATATTCTAGATATAGATTTACTGGTTGAAAGAAAGTGTGAAACATGCTAAAATTTTAATACCATTGCCAAACTTTCATGCTGAGAGTTTGTACTTATTTATATACAATAGCCAATTTAAAGTACAAGAACCTACTCCCACAAAAATGTGTGTATCAAGTGCATGTGCGTATATACACATGCATATTGTCATGAAAGGTCTTTTTGGATTTTTTCCTTTTATATATTCTCAAACATCTATACCTTTTTTTAGTGTAAGGAAAAGGAGATCAATATTGAATCAATCATCCTGGCTACCTCTTAGCAGTTCACATGAATTTGTTGGCTAAAATGTGGCTTTTGGATTTCCTGGGGGTTACATTAATCCATGCTATTTCTTTGATTCTTTACAACACAGATAATTTGTAGTTGATTAGAATCCATAACTTCTTTGTAAATCTTAACAGCTATTTCATTGATTTACTGGGTTGTGAAAAATCAAGACAAAAATCCTAGGTAATTCATTTTAGATGTATTCCCTGGCCATTATTACCATTTAAAAATATTTAAAATTAAAAGTTTGATATTCTTCAGTAAGCAAAACTCAGCATCATTTAAAGATGTTGTCAAGTAGCCAATCCCTATAAATGTGCCTGAACAACTAAATAAAATTTTATGTGATGGAAATAAAAAAGGCTAAGAAAAAAGTTTTATCAGACTATCTTTCTCTTGCAATACATTTCTTTTCTTTCTTTCAAGTAAGTTTTATTTAAATTCCAGTTAGTTAACATGCTGTGTATGTTAATATTAGTTTCAGGTGTAGAATTTAGTGACTCATCACTTTCATACAACACCCAGTGCTCATCACAAATGCCATCCTTACTCAGTTTAACTCTATAGTTAAGAGTCTGTATTATGGTTTGCCTCTGTCTCTCTCTTTTCCCCTATATACTTATATGTTTTGTTTCTTAAATTCCACATATGAATGAGATCATAAGGTATTTGTCTTTCTCTGACTGATTTTGCTTAGCATAACAGTCTCTAATTGCATCCATGTTGTTGTAAATGGTGAGATTTCATTCTTTTTATGACAGAGTAGTATTCTTGTATATGTATTCCATATCTTCTTTATCCATTCACCTCTCAATGGATATCTGGGCTCTCGATAATTTAGCTATTTTTAATAATTCTCTTCTTTTTTAAGATTTTTTAATTTTTTCTTTTATTTATTTATTTTTTCTTTTATTTATTTTTTTATTTATTATTTATGATAGTCACACACACACAGAGAGGCAGAGACATAGGCAGAGGGAGAAGCAGACTCCATGCACCAGGAGCCCGACGTGGGACTCGATCCCAGGGCCTTGGGATTACAACCCAAGTCAAAGGCAGACACTCAACCACCCAAGTGCCCCGATAATCCTGCTCTAAACATTGGGGTGCATATATCCCTCCAAATTAGTATTTTTTTGTATCCTGTGGGTAAATCCTAGTAGTACAATTGGTAGGTCATAGGGTAGTTCTATTTTTAACTTTTTGAGGAACCTCCTTACCCTTTTCCATAGTGACTACACTAGTTTGCATCCTGCCAACAGTGTAGGAGGGTTCCCCTTTCTCCACATCCTTACCAACATCTGTTGTTTCCTGAGTTGATGATTTTAGCCATTCTAAGTGGTGTGAGAACATGTCTCATTGTAGTTTTGATTTGCATTTCCCTTCTACCCATTTTCTAACTGAATTATTTGTTTCTTTGGATGTTGAGTTTGAGAAATTCTTTATACATTTTGGATACTAGCCTCTTATCAGATACATCTTTTAGTTTTGTTTATTGTTTGTGTCACTGTTCAGAGGATTTTTATCTTGATGAAGTCCCAATAATCCATTTTTGTCTTTGTCTCCCCTTGCCTAAGGAGACATGTCTAGTAAGAAATTGCTTTGGCAGATGCCAAAGAGGTTGCTGTCTGTGTTCTCCTCTAGAATTTTGATTATTTCCCATCTCACATTTCGCTTTTTCATCCATTTTGAATTTATTTTTGTGTATGGTGTAAGAAAGTGGTCCAGTTTCATTCTTCTAAATGCTGCTATCTAGTGTTCCCAACACCATTTGTTGAAGAGACTTCTTTTCCATTGGATATTCTTTCCTGCTTTATTGAAAGATTAGTTGACCATACAGTTGTATGTCCATTTCTGGGGTTTCTATTCTGTTCCATTGATATATGTGTCTGTTTTTGTGCCAGTATCTTACTTGTTGGTGACTGCAACTTTGTAATATAACTCAAAGTCCAGAATTGTGATGCATGCTTCCAGCTTCCGTTTCCCTTTTCAAAAGCACTTTGACTATTTGGAGTCTTTTGTTATTACATGCAAATTTTAGGATTATTTGTTCTAGATCTGCGAAAAAAAAAGTGATATTTCCATAGGGATTACAATAAATGTATAGATTGCTGTGGGTAGTATAGACATTTTAGCAACAGTTGTTCTTCCAATCCATGAGCATGGAATGTTTTTGTTGCTGTTGTTTAGTTTTTTTAAAAGACTTATTTATTTTAGAGAGACAGTGAGGGGTGGAGGGCAGAGGAAGAGGGAGAGAGAGAATTTCAAACAGACTCCCCACTGAGTGCAGGTCCCAACATGAGGTTCAATCTCATGACCCTGAGATAATGACCTGAACTGAAATCAAGAGTCAGACACTTTGGGGATCAAGTCCTGCATCAGGCTCCCTGTGGTGAGCCTGCTTCTCCCTCTCTCCTTGTTTCTTTCTCTCTGTGTGTCTCTCATGAATAAGTAAATAAAATCTTAAAAAAAAAAAAAAAAGAGTTGGACACTTACCCAACCAGGCCATGGAGCATGGAATGTTTTCCATTTCTTTGCGTCTTCTTCAACTTCTTTCATAAGTCTTCTATTTTTCAACATACAATCTTTTGCCTCTTTGGTTAAGTTTATTCCTCGGTATCTTATGGTTTTGGTAATTGTAAATAGGATTAATTCCTTGATTTCTCTTTCTGCTGCTTCATTATTGGTGTATAGAAATGCAACAGATTTCTGTATGTTGATTTTTGTATCCTGTAACTTCACTGAATTTGTGTATTAATTCTAGAAATTTTTGCGTGTGTGTGTATGGAATCTTTGGGTTTTTTTTTACATAGGGTGTTATGCTATCAATAAAGGGTAAAAGTTTGACTTCTTCCTTGTCAATTTGGATACCTTTATTTCTTCTTGTTTCTGATTACTGAGGCTAGGACTTCCAGTACTACATTAAATAACAGTGGGTGCCTTCTGTTCCTGACCATAGAGGAAAAGTTCTGTTTTTCCACATTAAAGATGTAGTCTGTGGGGTTTTTTGTGTATATCCTTTATGATATTGAGGTATGTTCCCTCTGTCCCTACCTTCTTTGTCGAGAATAGATACTATACTTTGTCAAATGCTTCTTCTGCATCTATTGAGAGGATCATATGGTTCTTATCTTTTTATTAATATGGTATATCATGTTAATTGATTTGCAAATATTGAACCACCTTTGCAACCCAGGAATAAATCCCACTTGGTCATGGTGAATTATTCTTTTAATATACTGCTACATTTTATTTGCTAGTATTTTGTTGAGAATTTTTGCATCCATGATCAATAAGGATATTGATTTGTAGTTCTTTTTAGTAGGGTGTTTGCTTGGTTTTGGAAACAAGGTAATGTTGGCCTTGTAGAATGAGTTTGGAAGTTTTCCTTATGTTTCTATTTTTTGGAATAATTTGAGAAGAATAGGTATTAACTATTCTTTAAGTGTTTGGTAGAATTCCCCTGGGAAGCCATCTGTCCCTGAACTGTTTTCGTTGGGAGATTTTTGATTACTGATTCAATTTATTTGCTATCAGTCTGTTCAAGTTTTCTATTTTTTCCTGCTTCAGTTTGGTATTTTATGTTTCTAGTAATTTATCCATTTTTTATAGATTGACCAGTTTGTCAGCATATAATTTTTCATAATATTCTCTTATAAGCATTTCTATTTCTACGGTGTTAGTTATGATTTCTCCTTTCTCATTCATGATTTAATTTATTTGAGTCCTTTCTCTTTTCTTCTCTAATGTTAGAAATGTGTTGCCTATCTCAAGAAGCAAGAAAAACCTGAAATATGCAACCTAACCTTTCATCTAAAGGGGCTGGAAAAATAACAACAAATGAAGCATAGAGCCAAAAGAAGAAGGGAAATAATAAAGATTAGAGCAAAAATAAATGATATAGAAACAAACAAACAAAACAACAACAACAACAACAACAAAACCCAGCAGAACAGATCAATGAAGCCAGGAGCTGGTTCTTTGAAATAATTAATAAAATTGATAAACTCCTGACCAAATTTATTAAGAAGAAAAAAAAAGGACTCAAATCCTATTTTCGTCAGTTGATAAAAGAAAAACATCAGGCTAACTACTCAAGAGAACTCATGAATTCTATATTAGTGGACTGTCATTGGGTGAACTACAGTGATTAAGAAACCCTCAAATGTTTGCAAGCTTAAAAAGTGAAATTAGCTTGTTTTGGTCTCCCTAAATTATACTCTTTATGTCCCATAGGTAATTTTATTTAAGTCTGATTAAATAATAAGACCAATAGAAGTGCTAATGTCAGAAAATTCTGTGTATGGCTATTGGCAGGAATGAGGTTTTTTAAAAGCAATGAAGTTTTTGTCATTTTGTCAAATATCTTGAGAAGAGGTCACTCCTGCAGCAGAAAAATGAAAATCTAGAAGACAAGCCTCAGACATTAGTGAAAGAAAACCTCGTCCTCTCTCTGGGTAGGAGGTAAGAACCATTCCAGAGTATGGAGATTCTTAGAGTGTTGTCTGTGGAAGGAGAGGGTGTTGAGCTTCCTCTGAGTATGTAAAGACAGCTCAGAGCAACACATTCATTTTTTTGTTTGTTTGAGTATAGTTGACACACAATGTTATGTTAGTTTCAGGTATACAACATAGTGATTTGCAAGTTTATATGTTATGCTGTGCTCACCATAAGTGTAGCTACCATCTGCCACCATACAAGGCTATTCTTAAGTGAAACCATTACTTCATAGGTCCCTCCTTAGAGTAGTGGTCTCTGGTAGGTCCTAGTTAGTTTGAAGAGAGAAAGGTAGAACAGTTGGGAACTTGGATGAATGTATTGTTCTTATGAAGTCAATTCTATACAGAAATGAGCAATGTGAAGTCTTATAATTATCTCATAGGAGTACATTGTGAAACAAATTTATAAAAGATTTATATCAGAAATAGAGGACTATGGAATCCATATTTTCTGGAATTGCATATACTTTAGAATATTCCAGACAGAATGTCTCCAGATGTTTGCTGATCATTTCAGCATCTTGCTCTTTAATTTCCAAATTGTCTAACTGAAACTACAGAGGATGATATAGGTCCCTAAAGAACTACAAAAAAACATAGAAATGAGACAAACAAAATTAGTAAAGATGTTCCAAAGAGATTAGCTAAATCAGTGGCTTTCAAATATTTTTCAAATATTTTGATACACTGTTAAAATCCATTTGATATCACAACACAGACATACTTACATATACCTCTGTACTTACCTGCAGTATGTATTCTGTACTCAGATATTTTCTTTCATTTCTCTTCTACTTCATTTAAAATTTGTTTATGATCCATTAAGTTGCTATAATCACCACTTGTGGGTCACAGTCTGCTGTTTGGAAACCACTTAGTTCTACTAACAAAAAAAAAAAATCTGTTACACACACACACACACACACACACACACACACACACACCAAGAGCTATTTTATATATATGGGTATCTATAAAATATGAAGGGGGCATGTAGAACGGGAAAACATTCAAAAGTGTTCTGACTTGCCTGCACAATGGGAAATTGATTTAGCATTAAACTTTTTGTGAGTACCTCAGAATAATACAGGATTCTCTGCCTAGTTTCCTCTGATTACATGGAGTGAGTTTGGTCATACAGAAATGCCAAGGAGAAGGGCTTGTTTTTCAAGAATGAGTGATTGAGGTTAATCATTCATTCTTGAAAAAAGAGTGATTGGGGGAAAATATATGTTTTTCAAGAATGAGTGATTGAGGTTAATCATTCATTCTTGAAGAAAGAGTGATTGGTGAAAAATATATATATAAACACTTGGCCCTGTGGAAATAGTTGAGTTCCCTATAAGACTCAGAGGGAGAAAGTTAACTTCAGGATATTCACCAGCTCAGAAAGGTCAGAAATTATGGGTAGCTATGAGAAGGGTATGCATCATTCAAAAACAAAAACAAACAAAAACATTAAACCAGGATGCAAGCTCTAAGAGTAGCAAAAAGAAAATGAGAGAAAAAAGAGAGGAGAGCGAGAAGAGAAACACAGAAGAGAGAAAAAAAAGGGAGAGAGAAGGAAGAGGAAAGAAATGAGCAGACAAAATGCATATTTACATGGGGCTTTGCAGAAAAAAAATTTTTTTAATGGGACTCTTTGTGAAGTGGGAAGTGATTGGAAATATATTTTGAGTAGCTGAAGACGAAAATTCCCTGAGTGAAATAATAGTTTCACTTTTTTCTAACTAACAGACTACTAAATAGTTCCCAAGAAAGTGATATACAGGATATTTGGAACTCTAGAATTAAAAGGATAGTAATAGTTTCAAATGTGTTCAGATTAGAGCATCCAAAAGAATGAAACCTCTAGAATGAACATTCTATGAGGAACCTCAAAGAACCTGAATGCATTCAATTTAGAGAAGCAAATGCTAAAGGGAGAGAAAGTATGGATCTACAAATATGAGTTATTTTGTGTTGAAAAGGAGAACACTTTTTTGTGGTTTGACTGAATCTCACATAAATCAAAGAAGGACATGATCCTTCATAGAGATGAAGATTTAAGATTTCTAATACCATCTCCAAATTTAGGACCCTGATTCTAGGTTTTGCTGGAGAAAATCTTACAAGATGCAAGACCAATATAAATTGTGGCTTCCCCATAAATTTGCCTGCTAAAGGTTGACTCTGTTAAAGAAGACAAACATGCAGGATGTTTCGGAACTATCATCTATTTAAAAATGTTCAAAGAAGGGATCCCTGGGTGGCGCAGCGGTTTGACGCCTGCCTTTGGCCCAGGGCGCGATCCTGGAGACCCGAGATCGAGTCCCACGTCGGGCTCCCAGTGTATGGAGCCTGCTTCTCCCTCTGCCTGTGTCTCTGCCTCTCTCTCTCTCTCTCTGTGTGTGACTATCATAAATAATAAATAAAAAAAAGATTAAATAAAAATGTTCAAAGAAGTTTCAGCTGTTTTGTCAGCAAGATGAACTGGTATAGCCTCCAGTACTATCCTGCCTTGTATTCTGAAACTATGCTTGGAATGAGTAGAAAGGCAGTTGGAAATGTCTATTATCAGCATAGCAAAAAGGCAAATAGTTCTTTTTTTTTTTTAACAGGCAAATAGTTCTTGAAGGTTGATTTTGTTTGTCCCTTATCTATCATCCAATTTTGAGATATTAAAAGTAATACATTTATCTTCTAAAACAAAAGTGACCTACAAATAAAACATATTTTCAGAATAACTTGAAATTATTTCATTATCTGTCATGGCTTTTCAAATAAAGTATGTCAACAATTTTGAAAATAAATTTGAACACGGGTCTCCTGTGTTAAATTTGAACTCAACATGAGCCCTGGTTTAAGTTCTTTCATTCTCTCATCTATAAATTGAAAAAGAATGTCTACCTCATAGATGGTTGAGAAGATATTAAGGTATGTATGTTATTATGTATATATACATTTTATATTATGTTTATTACACATATGTATATGTATATTACATAATGTATGCATACTATATGTATATTTATTGTGTATATTATTTATATATACATGAAGATATGAAATTTTATATATGCATATATATACAAATTATATATGCATAATATATAACATATGTGAATACAATAATTAGACATAGTAAACAATAGATGGTAACTATGGTTGATGTAATAATTCACCTTACTATTGTAATGTAAAATTGCAACTTACTATTACACTTATTGGAAATTTTATCAAAAATTTTAAAATTAAAATTATTTCTCTGTTTTAGTAATTTGAGTTCTAAAACTCCCAGCTAACAAAAAATTCAGCGAATTTTCTGGTAAATTGAATTATCTGGGTTACTTCAATATTTTCCTAATTAAGTGACAAAACATTGATTAGTTTATGTAAAGGGGTCAGTATAAGAAGGAAATTATGTTTGAAATATTAGATGCTATAAACAGAAAATTATTTAGAAACAAAAATTTGTAATCTCTGAAACTATGTCAATGAAAAAATACAAATTTATCCATAATTCATAATATATACATTCTTATGAAAGTGAATAACTCTGTTAGGGTGAAAGGCTCTAAGGCTTTTGAGTGATGAGGCCTTAGAATTCTAAATGAAGATAACAGTATCTGCCTTTTCTTTCAGTGAATGTATATATAGATGTAAAAGTATATATAAATTGAGATTGACATAGCAATTAGGACAATGCTTGGCACATCTCTGACAACAATAATAATGAGTTTGATAATAAGGCACTTCACAAACATGTTTAGCCAATTAAGGCTTAAAAAGTTAGCAGAATATCCAGAGGAGAAGTAATTATAAATACCATAGGGAAATAAGTACTACATTCAGAATATATCATTGATTATATTAATTTATCTTAAGGGACTTTTTAAAAATTCAAGTTGATGATATCTGTTTCTCTGGAGGGATGGGAGTTTGATCTTAACATTTCAACTGCATCAACATAAATGGATTTCATGGAGTACTAATGCAGGAGTGATTTTTTTCCTGCTTTCTTTCCTTTTCTGTTACTTTGTGTATTTTCTTTATGAAATACTAATGATTATGTAAACTCATGTCATTATGATTTCTCTTCTGATTAAACATGTGGAGAACAGCATGGAAGCATACTCATATAATGCACAGTTGCCATTATTTACATGATATGGGTTCTCATGCCCTGATGGGATTTAAAGAAAGCCACTTTGCCATTATGATTATATCTTATTTTTAATGCTTTGGGTCTTACTTAATGTAAAAACTGACAGGAATCAAGGTATGATTACTTGCATGTACTTAATTTTACTTTGCTTTTTGAATGTAAAAGAATACTATGATACGGGATCCCTGGGTGGCACAGCGGTTTGGCGCCTGCCTTTGGCCCAGGGCGCGATCCTGGAGACCCGGGATCGAATCCCACGTCGGGCTCCCGGTGCATGGAGCCTGCTTCTCCCTCTGCCTGTGTCTCTGCCTCTCTCTCTCTCTCTCTCTCTCTCTCTGTGACTATCATAAAAAAAAAAAAAAGAAAATTTTAATAAAAAAAGAATACTATGATAGTCAATTTTATATGTCAACTTGACTGGGTCACAGGATGCCCACATATCTGGTTGAATATTATTTTGTGAAGGTGCTTCCAAAAAGAGATTAGCATTTGAATTGGTAGACTGAGTAAAGCAGATTGCCCTTCCCAATCTGGTTGGGCATCATCCAATCTGTTGAGACCCTGAATAAAACAAAAAAGTAAAGAAAGGTTGAATTCACTTTCTGCTGACTGTGTGAGCTAAGACATCAAATCAGTCTTCTTTCCTCAGCAGTCTTGGTTCTCAGGCCTTCAGATCTGGAAAGGAGTGTGTATATATATATTCTATAAGAATCTGTTTCTCTAGAGAACTATGATTAATAAAAACACATAAGAATGGAAGTTATGGAGCTTATTCTATAGCAGGTCACCTAACAACAGGAGCCTAAAGTAATAAAAGTGAAGGCAGTCTACCTTTTTCCGTGCTGAGAAATATTTTAGATAATGTGGATCCTTTTTGAAGTGATAACATCTCAGTCTGGAATTGCTGGAAATGTACTAGAGTCTGGATTTGCCCCAACAGAAAAGCTTTGACTTTAATTACACTGCACTGCTTATTGCTTTGTCAGAGTAGGACCTCTGACAGGTGGAACTTTAGTGGACTAATGTGTATGAATTAATATAGTTTGTGGCTTAGAGCAGAGGAAGAAAATTGCAACAAACCTCTAATAAATTATAACATCCATTATGTGTCTCCTGACATTCTCTCTAAGACTTGACACAGGGCATAGTAAAATTGAAATGACACCATTTTCTTTCATCATTCAACAAAGAAACTACTGATTTTGCCCAGTGTAACCAACATTTGATTTTCCTTTATTGTGTGCATGCTAACAACATTAAAAACTCCCTATTTTTGTAAACTCCTTTTGGAAACTGCAAAGGCAATTGAAGATCTTTGAATTGATAAAAAGTTTCTTTGCCAAGCAAAGTTTTGACTGTAAAAAAGTATGGGCCATCTGGGATCTTGGCAACAAATCTAGTTTGCTACTCTTGGAACAAGAAATTCTTCTGTCATTGTAACCCAGGGGCACCAAATGATGTGAAAGATGCTGCCAGCAATCCTCAAATAATTCTTGCCCACCAGCTTAAAGTCACCAATTAAAATTTTGTCCAGAGTATTTCCGATTCTACAGACAATCTATGGCTTAATAGCAAAATAAATTTTTTTACGGATTTTTCACTTCTTTGAGAAGTGAAAAAATTTCGACGTGAATATTAAACATTAAAATAAGGAGTTCGTTCATTTCTTGGATTAATTCATAAATTAATTGAACCATTGAATAAAGTAAATTTTATTATTCAGTGTCCTTCATTCAGCTACCTCAAAGTGCTATGTAAGGTAGCACAAACCCAGTGAAGCATTTATGGGAACAAATCATTGGACTTTGCTGTGTTGGAGTAGGTGCTTCTTAGTGGCAAGCCCTGTTGACTTCTCTGCAGGTAGCAACTATCATATAGGATCAATGTCAAAAACTTTTCTGAAGGTTAATTATTCCAAGTGACTTTAAAGTCAACTTGTGGATTTTTCTTCCAGTATTACATCTTGGATTATGGATGACCTGAAACTTGCCACAAACAATCTTGTGAGCAAAGTAAATGCTTAAAATCCAATCCCCTAAACAAGTCCTATAGAATCCTGCTGAGCATTAATGCAGGAGCATCAATGTTTAACAACGAAAATTTTTCTAAGTTTTACCTGATTTGCTACCTTTATTAACTAGCATTTTTATCATTGTCATCAAAAAGAACAGTTGAAATCAAATGGATGTAAAACAAATAAAATGCATACTACCAGAAGAAACACTGCCTCCCAAATTTAACTTCATCTTTAAAACTGACCATATTGACTTTAAAAAAAAAAAGAGCATACTTTGAGATGAGTTGGGTTTTTGCTTACTTTTTGCTTTCCATATTTAGATTTAAGCTTTATTATTTGTAAAGATAGTTTTTTATCCCTGTCAAGAACATCAGTTTCCTCTCAGTAAACTGCACATGGATGTTCTCTGGAAAACTTCTCATCTACTTTTTGCCTTATTCCTTATTTTGTATAGATTTCAAGTCAATCATTAATCATTAATTTCTGGGAAAGGTGTTTTCTGTCTTACTTTATTCAGGAAAATTTGACTATTCTATACTCTCACATGATCAAATATCAGCCATTCATAGCACTTATCAATTTTAAGTATTTGTATGCATTTTTTGAAACCATCTATTTTTCTACTGGCCTGCATCTTCCACGACAGCAGGGACTGTTTTTCTTTGCCATTTTTTCTCCAGCACTTAGAAAAATGATGGCACATGGTAGGAAGTTGCTGAAACTTTAGTAAAGAAAAATAAAATCTTATCAAATTGAAAGCTTCTTGAATAGAATTATATATACATATATAATTCTAATTATATATACATATATAATTCTATGGTAGAGAAGACTAACACCTGGGAGGAAAGACTATAACCCTCAAGCTGTTAGGCCATTGATGTGCTCAGTTTCTACAGAATTTGAGAGAAAGAGAGACAGATAGACAGGTGGACTTAGGACAATTGCAGAACATTTTAGACTAGATAATTTTGTTGAACCCTCTAAGTGAGATCCATTGTAATAGTTTTATATATTTTATTATAATGCATATGCATAAATATACATGTATATATAACATACATGTAAAAGGCTCTACATATTACATAAATATGTACATATTTCACTGTTCTGTTTAAATATAAAGACACATTATCTCCAGTGCATCATTATTATTATTATATGTACTTTCTAAGCATCCTGTGAAATAAAGTGTTATTAAATTATCCCAAATGACTGTGACCTTCTCTTCCCCTGTTTCCATTTCAGTAACTCTTGAGAGACATGGCAGTTTTCCAATATTTACCAGGGGGCACCAATGTTGGAAATCTATTCTTTTAGTTAATAGAAAAATGTTTATTTTTCCCTAAGATATGAAAAATTAAAACTTGTTATCCAAGCTGGTTAACATGAACAGATTTTTCTAAGACATAAACAAATACTTTTCTGACAGTTTCTTAAATTCTTACTTAAGCTAAATACAGGGAATCACTAATAAATAAAGTGCCAACATTGGAAGCATCACTAACAACTAATTAGTTTGATAATCTGGCTGGTAAATGCATGATTTTTACCATAGCACAAACAGGAGGTGATTTTGTCAGCCAGGATTTTTGCAGTGTGTTCAAGATGTTCACTTGTTGGGGAAACTGTAATGAATCAGATGGGACTTAGGAACATAGCATGATGTGCAGTGGCAGCCTGCACCTTGCATATGAGATCATATTTTACAACCTGTTTAATCTGCAGGTTAAGGTAACTTCCACCCTCTTTAACACCCACCTGACCCTGATTTGCCTAAAACACAGCTGTTATTAAAATCAACTTTAGATCATTACTAACTCTTTTGGCTGCTTAATCATCCAAGTGCAGTGCTGAGATGGAGAATTCAAGTGACATTCTAAAGTCTACTTAATTGCTAATAATAGAAAATACGCCTCAAGGAGAAAGCCTGGAGTTATAAGAAGAAATAATTATTCCTCTCTGCTCACAGACCATCAGAGTTGATTCTTACTTACTTTCAGTAGTTTCTTTATGAGCACAGAATTCTCAACTTTGTTTTCTAGATGACTGTTCTGACCATATTGAGTACAAATATTAAGTCTGAGAGCCCATTCAGACCCAAGTACCTAAAGGCAGAATATATCTTATATTAGGCACAGCAAAGGATAAGATGATTTTGATGAACCTATAAATGCCATGCTTAAAAGCCCCATTTTGAATAGTTCCCACTTAGTGAACAAATTTCCTACTCAAAAGCAATTTAAAATGTTACAGGATAATTCAAGTTCTTAAACTTATGTGCATTTGTTGACTGTGTACAATTAGAAAACTGAGTTTATTTTTGTGTATTTATAAAATATCTAGCATGTTGATGTTAATTTAAAATATCATTATCTTACTAAAATAGTAAGATATATAGTAGGATTAGTAAGAATAATAATAATAATAATATTTGTCATTAATGACACTTATCTAGTATATCTATTTAAATATATTTTCTAATTTTATTTAATTGCATTGGCACAAAATAATAATATGTTGTATAGATGTTATTGTTACTCATTCAGTCAAAGTAGACAAACTGCTGAAACAGACAACCCCAAAAGATGAGGGAGTTATATAGTAAATTTATTATTAATCATCCAATGTGGATATGCTTCATAGTCAGCCTTCCATTTTGTGAACCCATTTTACAAGTCCTTGGAGCATTCTGCATTCATCCAATAAACATAGTCAGGGAGTGAGTAGAGGACTACTGGGTTGTATTTAATGGGACAAGTTCCAAAGTGTCTATCATCACTTTCATTCATAGTCTATTGGACAGAAGACAATCACATGGCCACGTTTTACTGCAAGTATATCAGGGAAAAAGTGAGTTTTTTGTTAAACATGATAGTCTCTGACAGTTCACTTTTATCAGTGAATAAAATAAGAATAGAAAATTATACCACCTCCCCAAACCAAACAAATAATTGAGACTCTAGATGTTATTTAAAGTTAGGTATGGCATTTCTAGTCATGATGGAATAACTGGAACCAGACGTGATATTCCATAATGGGAAATGAAAAAGCGAATCACCTGCTACAGACATTGGTCAATATTCTCTATGGGACTATGAGCCATTAGAAGAAAGAAAAAAAAGTGAGGTGAACCTACATACAATTACCTTGGCTTTCTGGGAGTACTTTCTGGACTAGAGTATAGGAATAAGGAAACCAAGCAAATTATTCAGTTGAGTAGACAGAGATTGGAGTTTGAGAAGCCTGAGGCAGCTGATATTTGTGGTCAGAGCACCAGAAAGGAGAGAACTAAACAGAGAAAACAACATCATAAATCCACAAAGGGGCTGCAGTGTGTCTGTGATTGAATACTAAAATGGATGTACCTTGAATGAAACTCTACAAGAGTGAGAAAAAAATAACTGGGGAATTGTAAACTAAAACACTCTTTTAGTTTACTCAAAGCTCGGAGGATTTTTCCAAGAAATGAGAGAGGAAGTCTTTTTTGAACACTCAGGCCATCCGGCAAAGAGCACAAGATTTTGTAGGAACGCTAAACTAGCTGTAAGACTACAACAGATCTGTTCAAAAAAACCATAAAAACAAGTTTTAAAAGGAGTCAGATGTTCTGCAAGTAACTTACTGCCAGCCAAATGAAGTGCATTAATCTATAAAGAAAACAACAAAATACAGCTCTCAGTAATGTGATATTCAAAATGCCCAACATATCTTCCTAGAAATATGGACATATGTAGAGTGGTAGGGATTAAAGAGGCAGGATAAAAGGCACATGGAGCAAAGGGATGAAATCAGAAAAGTATAGCATGAGTTTGGCAGCCCTGGTGCAGACCAGGAATAGGAGAAAATGGTAGTGAAGTCAGGAAAGTCACAATCTAGAGAAGATTTAAATGTTTTAAATGTTAGCTTCATCCTATGGTAGGTTGGGGGGAGGTAGAACATGGAAAATTTGGGAGGATACTGGTGACATAAATGAAGCAGCTTAAGCATTGGATATAGAATAGATTTGAGGTGGAGAAAAGAGGGGATAGGGTGGATATGAAAGAGAACAGTCAGGAATTAAAGATCTTTATTACAGTAGGATTGTGATTGTTTAGTTATAAGCCTGAGCTAAGATGAGAAGGGCTTTGGAATGACTTTCCTTAAAGGATAAGAAATCTGTAGCTCTTTGAACAATTAGTGTTTCTGAAGGCCCCAGCCTGGACAAATTCTTGTAAGAGTGTCACTTTATTTATATTGAAAAACACTTCTCTAATTCTAATAAAGCTTACATCACTTCAATACCAAACATCTTTTGAAATGCATAGAAATGAAAAATGTGAGGGCAGTTGAAAGCCAAAGGCACTTGAAGAAGTAAATTATTATTAAAATAGAGTAAGTATACAGGTGTCTGGGTGGCTCAATCGATTAAGTATCTTGGTTTCAGCTCAGGTCATGATCTCAGGATCATGAGATGAAGCCCTGCATTGGGCTCCGTGCTCAGCTCAGAGTCTGCTTGAGATTCTCTCTCCCTTTAAACTTCCCCACCACGCTTGCTTGCTTGCTTACTTTGTCTCTCTCTCTCTAAGATAAATAAAAAAATCTTTTAAAAAATCTCTAAAAATGGAGTAAATCTTTAAAAAAATACATATTCTAGACTTTGTGATAAACACCTGATTCTGGTGCTGCAAAGAAGTCCATCCAGAGTTACAGATATTTACGTTATTTATTAACTTATTATACACATAGATGTTTATAATTTTAGAAGAAAATATATTTGGTAATTTTCTTATTAACATTGACAAAATATAAACCAATTTTTTGACATAAGCTGTAAGGCAGACTTGATTTCTTCAGTTCTACAAAAGTATTTCTTTTTACGTAGAAAAAGTCTATTACTAATCTGAGAAAAGAAAACTGTCTCAGGAAATGAAAATACCATTTGTCCTTAAAATCTTCAGTAGTAAGAGTAAATTTTTGCTAATATTAATTCCACCATCAGTGCTGCTTTAACGACTATCTCCCCTGGGAGCACTGTGAGTCTCTAAAAGTGTTATTCAACATTTCCCCAGAGTCTAATGAAGATAATTTGCTAATGGATGTTTTGTTTGATTTTTATCCAAAGGCAAAGGAGGACATAATTGATTAGCATCTGAATGTGAGAAACACAAGAGGTTCCTTTAAAAAATGATGCTCTCATAGTACAAACAAAAGCTATGATTAATGTTTTTGTCAAATCCATAAAAGGAAATGGAGAGGACATTGCCTTCTCCCATCAAAGATGTACAAAGATGAGAACTATGCTTTGGCATCATTTGTGCATTTCCCTTTGAATGTGGCACTAGCTCACTCTTTTTAGTCTAGAGTTGTAAAGAATTGAATAGGCTATTAACATTTTGATCAATATTTAGTCCTGCACTTGCAAGTTCCACATTTGTTTAAGTTATAGTTTTAGCCTTGTGTCACCTGAAATAACAGATATTATGATGGTGCTTGGTTTGAGTTTATATTATATATATTTCCAAATATACATATAAACATATATATATATATATATATATTTGGAAAATATATTTAGAATAAAATAATAAAATTTGTAAAAGCTCACAGAGGTATAATGTAGAAGTTTCCCTTACACTTTTTACCACCTCCTGTTTGACCCTCCAGACTTAACTATTAGTAGTTTCTCATTAACCAGGTTTTTTTTTTTTAAGATTTTATTTATGCATGAGAGAGAGAGAGGCAGAGACACAGGCAGAGGGAGAAGTAGGTTCCCTATAGGAAGCTGGATGCAGGACTTAATCCCAGGACCTTGGGATCATGCCTTGAGCCAAAGGCAGATATGCTCAACCACTAAGCCATCCAGGCATCCCATTTCTCATTAACCAAAATATGAATAAATATAAGAAATTAATTGTAAGATGACCAAAAATGCCTTGCATGTGCAAAGCATTTTATAGTTTACTAAGACTTCTAATTTTTATACTTTCTGATCTTTACTCAGAGAATGAAGCTGAGATCTAGAAGGGGAAGTAACAAGTTAGATCATACAGCTAATGGCTGTAGAGTAGGACTTTGGTATTGATCTGCTCTCTTTAACCCTGCTTGCTATTCAATACAAGCAGACATGCTTACACAGTCTGCAGAGGATATCATAGTGCAGTGGAAGAAAAAAAAGAAAAGATATAGATTCTTAAAATCCACTTGGTTAAATGAGATTAATTTTAGAAAAGCAATAACATAATATCAAAATGCATCAACCTCATAACACAGTGGAAGGAAATGGCCACATAGAAAGGGACTGATGGATCTGCTGCAGACCTTAAAGGACTAAAAGAGTGAACAACCAAAATCAAGTTAATATTGGACTTTTGCCCCCCAAATAAGAAATTGTCTCCTGAAGTTGATAACCCATTTTTAGGCACTATGAATCATATAAGATGTGCCTGAAATTTCTACCTCAGGGTTTCTAAAAGTGACTACTATGGCACACAGATTTGTAAGATGCTTTAAAAAGAAATCTGTGCTTACACAAAATTGGGTAAAGAGGTATACTGTATTCTCTGTCCTATACCTTGAGTAGTATGAGAATATTAAAAAGCTCTGTGAATTCTGACTGGGTAAAAATCTGTTTAATGTTATTTATGCTAATTTTTCTCAAATTTATTTGACTCTTGGTCCCATTATTGCATTCACACTCTTAACTTCACCGGGCACCATTTCTAGGAGATGGCATCTTAGTGTAGAAAGATTTGGACTCAGTGTACCTGGGTGGCTAAGTGCTTGAGCGTCTGCCTTTGGCTCAGGTCATAATCCCAGGGTCCTGGGATGAAGTCCCACATCAGGCTTTCTGTAAGGAGCCTGCTTCTCCGTCTGCCTATGTCTCTGCTTTTCTGTGTCTCTCATGAATAAATAAATAAAATCTTTTTTAAAAAATTAAAGAAAGAAAGATTTGGACTCAATATGTATCAAGTCAGCTAAAGAAATAAAGCATAATGTTCATCCTATGGTATTTCATACCTCATTCTTGGTCTTGACTTTTCAAAGGTAAAAACATCTATGGATTCTTTACTGAGAACTGTCACAATTGCTTCCTAAACCCTAATATAACCAAGGAGATCTGATTAGGGGAAGACATTTTTAACTTTTCATTGTTCATGCTACTTGACTTCCTTCATAACTAAATGCATATAGTCAATCCAATAATCAGCACATGTTTTCCTTGTTTACAATGCATTCTGTAGGACAGGCATTGAATCTGCCTCAAGGAGCTTGCAGTTCAATTGAGGTGGCTGGGTGTGGATACACTGACAAATTATATAACTATGTGATGTTAAATATACATCATCAGAAATGTCACAAGGCAGGCATGATTAATTGCCAAGTGAGTGTCACAAGTTGTTCACACACTGTGAGTTCAGAAGGAGTGAGGTCACAGTGGGTGGTAGTGACCCAAGGTGGATCCTGGGATTCACATATGCTAAAGCATATATTTATGGCTGAGTCCAGGCTCAGTTTGAAAAATGGCAAAATGCTTAAAAGTAAGCAACACAATAACACATTTGCATGTTTGAATGAGAAGAGATGTAAAAGAAAAAATAGGAAATTGGCCAGTCTCCAGAGCTCCAAAAAGAGGACTTTGGAAGAAAACAGTAAAACAAAAGAAATGAACAACTAAAACTTATGTATTAATTAATTGAACTCATTACTTAATTATTGTTCATTATTATCTTTGCTCACTTCTAAAGGAAGAGACATGCAAATTAGTCTTCATTTAGATAGGGCTGAAGAGGGTGGTAAAGAATGGAGATTGCCCAGTGAGGCAATTCTAAGTTTTGTCTCAGGAATGCTAAGTGAAATTAGACATTAGAAATTAGTACAGAGATATTTCGTTGATTCTGTAAATCAGAAATTAACTTAGTTAATAAAACAGCTTGGGAAGAAGTAAACTATATAACTAGATAGAATAAATCTTTTATTTTTTTATTTTTATTTTTTATTTTATTTTATTTTTTTGAACCAGTGCAGCATTTGCAATATTGTTTATATCTGGAAGTTGGTATATATTTAAATCTTGGATATATAGACATTATTTGGCATACTTTAATGTAGATGTGTACCTTTTAAACTGTTGAGTATAGGCTATACAGATTTTTTTTTCAGAATTTTAAAGTGTAAAATAAACCTAGGTCATTGAATTAAACATCTCTGTCTTCATGTAGTATATAAAGGATGTATGCAGCAGTAACTCCATGTGTACAGAGGCCCCCCAATTCTGTCTTCCCCATTATTAATTTTTAAAGAATTTATTTATCAGAGGAAGAGAGCAGGAGAAGGAGGGGAGAGGGAGAGTGAGAGAGAGACTAAAGCAGACTCTGCACTGAGTACAGAGCCCCACATGCAGCTTCATCTCACAATCCTAAGATCACCACCTGAACTGAAACCAAGAGTCAGACACTTAACAACTAACTGACTATGCCACCCATGTCCCTCAAAGTGCTCCAGTCTTTTTATTTTTTTAATTAGAAGGCAAGTGGAGATAGAGGGAGAGGGAGAGACAGAATCTCAAGTAGGTTCCATGACCAAGGCAGAGAGCCCAATGTGGGGCTTTATCTCACAACCCTGATCATGACTTGAGCTGAAATAAAGAGTTTGACATTAACAGACTGAGTGACCCAAGTGCCCTCCTACATTATCATGACAATATCAGACTCCAGAGAAGATAGGCATGGAGCCCCAGAATGGTACATTTGAACAAATGTGTATACATTTGTGTGTGTATACATATATACAAATATACATATATACATATATATATATATATACACACACACACATATGGGTTTGCTCTAAGAACCATGCTAGAGTGTAGTTATTGCTAGGAAATTTATATATATATATACACACACATATGGGTTTGCTCTAAGAACCATGCTAGAGTGTAGTGATTACTAGGAAACTTAATTCAAGTTAACTAAAAAATAACCATCCTCAAACCTGAAATCTAAACTTTAGCACAGTTCAAAACATTTTTACAGTACCAATAAAAACTCCAATATTAACTTATCAAACTTAAGCTTTGTCTAAACAGTTTCAAAATCTATTCTGAGCCAAAGCTATGCTCTGTATTTCTCTACCTCTAATTCCCTTGCTCAGTTCAGATTACTTCAAATCATGTTATTATTCCTAGTCATCAGAATGAACCAGAATCATCAAAAAACCAGCATAGCATTGGAATAAAAGGATTGAAATTAGGCCAGTATATGATCTGCTTTTTCCTTCTGAGAAGTTTAATGAGATGTCCAATGTACTCATTTGTTCATTTTTAAAAATATTTATTGAACATGTACTATATGTTCAGCACTAAAGAGCACCGGGAGATAGAGAGGGAGGGTTGGCAATGGTTTTGCCCTTGCGGTATTTACTATTGCAATAGAAGAAAATAGGCATTAAACAAATACCTTCCCCAAAATTTGTGCAGTAGATTGTGATATGTGTGCAAAAGCAGCAAAAACCCTTATAAGAAAAGGATACATGGCTCTCCAAAGCAAATGTTGCAGTCAGAAATTGGAGCTTGAATCAAAATGCTCTCATCTGTTCAACTAAATTTGGCTGGTGAGTGAAATTTTTCTGGATGTGTAAGTGATGCAAATTTATGCAAATACTCTATATCCTGACTCTTCACACCCCTTTTTGTACAATTTCCTTATTGGGCTCATTGCAGTTCAAATAATGTTTATACTGTAGAGAAAGTCTTAAGACTACATGAGCTTTGAAATTATGAAAAAGTTTACAGCCAGTTTTTTATATTTGCAACTTTAAATATTTCTTATATTTTAGATTATTTTAAAGGTAAATATATTCATTTTAGCCTATCATTTTAGTTTGATAAAATTTCTGGGTTAAATGTAAGTTTTCTGATTTAAATAATTTTATAATACCCAGTTCTTATCTATTTTATTTTATTTCTTAATTTAACTGGTAGAGATGGAAATAGGTATTATAAAAATATTTATCGTGTCTTAATAATACAAATATTACAAATAATACAAATATTGTCTAAATAATACAAAAGATGAGAGTAAGAAAAACACCAACTGAGCATCATTCTGTTGGAAAAATATAGCACGTTTAAAACTATTTGCCGTCCTTAAATAACTAATATGAAGAATCTATTTTTTTAAATTTTTTTAAAGATTTTATTTATTCATGAGAGACGGAGAGAGGGAGCCAGGGACATAGGCAGAGGGAGAAAAATCTCCCTCCGGGGAGCCTGATGCAAGACTTGATCCCAGGACCCTGGGATCACAAACTGAGACAAAGGCAGACACTCAACCACTGAGTCACCCAGGTGCCCCTAATTTGAAGAATTTAAAATTATACGTAATTTGATGTCTTAAAAATGTGTGGTTATGACAATACACTCTGCCGATTTAATCTTCATTTGTTTATGTTTACATTCTCAAAGCACTTTTTTCTTTGTATTAGTTTCTTGAATCACAGGCCTTTTTTCATTACACTTTGCTTTGTAAGGTTTACCAAAAAACTCCTACACAACAGAAATAGAAAGAGGTATGTAATTTGTGAGGTTTTAAATGGCACCTTTTTACTGTAATAAAATAAGCAAAGAATAAATAAAACTGAATTAAACTGAAACCCATTAGTGAGATATGAAATGACACAAAAAGGGACTTAAAGCATTTAATAGCAAATCTTCAAAGAGTGCCCCTTTGTGTAATGAATGTTTGACTAATATGGGAAGCCTTGCAGTGCCTTTCAGCATGCTAGGTTTTCCAGGGTCTTTGCAGCCAGGTGGAGGAGAACCGTGTGGTCCATGTATACATTAGTGGCGTCTTCCTATCTATAAGATTTAGGAAAGAGGAAAAAAATAGAAAGCATGGAAATAAGGTCCAATTCTGAAATAATTTATTTTTAATCTTGTCAATGACTTCCATTATGTAGATAGTAGTTTCACTTTGTTCTTGTTTCTGACTCCTAGCACCTTGGTTTTGCAGTCATGTTGGGGAGGAGAGGGAGAAAATTGAGGGAAGAAGGAAGGAGAGTAAGAATGTGGAAACTGAAGGCAGGTAGTCAGGACTCAAATCTTCTATAACTTACATGCTGCATCACTTTCAGCAAGTTACTTAACTTTTCAAACTTCAGTTTCCACCTCTGTGAATGGGTATAACAATAGTCCCTATTGCATAAGGTTGCTGTAATGATTTATGGAACCATAGCATGTAATGTGCTCTATATAATGCACCATTCAACAAGTTCTCTAATATAAGGAATCTTAAAGCAGAAGAAAGTATATGATAAACATCAAACATGTAGTAAGAGCAGATCCAAGCACTGAGAGGCCTAGAGAAGAGAGGGATGTAAATATAGTGACATTTGATGTATCATGCCGGTTTCCACACACAAGTGAAGGAGGTATGATTAATAGTCTTAGGAAATCATAGTCAGATTTTGGCTTCAGAAGCTACACAATCCAAAATAGTTAGCTCCCCCTTCCTGAATTTTCTATTGCGGTCACAATTCAATACTTTGCTTTATAGTCAAAGAGCTTCCTATTGGTTAAAAGAACTCACGTGGGTGTCAGTAGTCACACTACCAGGTGCTGGAAATACTGAAGCAATTTTGAAAGCATCCAATTTGGGACTGAGAATGCAAGAGTCTCTTAGAAACTGTTGTCATGCATAATATCCTCTGACAGAACTTAATATTTTAACTGATACTGGAAGAAGATACAGAAGCTCTGGTGCTTACATTTCTCTGTTCCTGGAATTTTTATGTTAAATATTTGTATGCTACATAACTCAGTTCCAAATGTTTTAATGCTTCTCATAACTTCTTGTGACCTAACAGTGTTGTCAGTGAGTTGGGTAAACTGGTAGTGAGAAGGTACAAATAAATTGTTCTAATTCACCCCAAACAAAGAAGGTACAAATAAATTGTTCTAATTCACCCCAAACATAAATGCAGCTGACTCTCCTTAGTGACAGAATATAAATAGATCATGTTATATAAGGCACATTGAGGGTTTTTTTTAACCTTTCAAAAGAATTAGCACTGCACATAGCATTACTATTTAAGAATTTCCTCTACATAGAATACAGAGTTTAAATGTCTACCCCCCACTGACACTCATCAAAACCAAGAAAGCAAAAAGATCAAGAATCTGTATAAGCATAGAGAGAATGCCTTAAACAATGCTGAGAATAGGCATCTGGTTAAATGAAGTTTCCATTGAACAGAAAGTCTAACAGATAACTTAGTTACCTGTCACAAAAGTCAGGTAGCTGTTTTCACCAGCTTAGAAAATAAAGTAGCAGAAGGGTCTTTAAATTCTATAACTACTTTGTGAGTCCTGACTGCATTCTTATTTGCTTCTAGTAGCAGTGACAGCCAGGAGTTATCAATCTAGTTAATTTGCATCAGAAAGACCTTAGGTAGACTCAAATCACAGCTTCCTGAGGATGAAATCCTTTAGCAATTCTTTTTTTTTTAAGATTTTATGTATTTATTCATGAGACACACACACACACACACACACACAGAGATGGAGAGAGAGAGAGGTAGAGACACAGGCAGAGGGGGAAGCAGGCTCCATGCAGGGAGCCTGAGGTGGGACTCCATCCAGGGTCTCCAGGATCACACCCTGGGCTGAAGGCAGCCCTAAACTGCTGGGCCACCAGGGCTGCCCCCTTTAACAATTCTTGATTCGGTGACATTGGTGGTTCTTTGTTATCTGACCCAATGAGCATTCAGATAAGTGTCTCAAAATAAGTTGAGAATAGTGCAGTCCTCCTTCACCACATGCCAGGCAACTTAATAATAAGGCAAATTCTTGACAGAATCTTTACACTAATCTTTTGGGATCAGTGGCAGGTGGGCACCATATGGGATATTTGAGGACATGGGTGATTTGCTCTTCCTATTGGGTACAGCCCTCCCCTGCCCTACATGTGTTCTCTGTTAGCCAGGTTGCAATGGCAATGAACTTCAGATCATTTCCTAGTGTCAATGACATCACTCTCACCAGTGCATGTGACAGTTGTGCATTATTTGAGGACTTTGTTGGAGTCCAGATAGTATATTGTGTTCCTATCATCTTACGGGTCTGACAGCACTACTACAATGAGAAACAAGTGTTAATTGTGAATACAGGTGTATTGTAAACTGAAATAGTTGTATTTTCTCACCTGAAATACATTTTACTCATATTCTCAAATATCCGGACATATTCTAATTTCCTAATTTTTTTTGCCAGAAAATAAATTGAATGGTGCTTTAGAAAACATGAGGCCAAAAAGATGGGGAAAAAAGAAGCAGAATATACAGTGAGTCTCATTTTACTATAAATCTGGGCTGACTTGCCATATAATTAGCTAACTAATTAGGAAAAATAATTAGCATCTTAAGATTTTCACTTCATCATCTATACATTGGAGACTTTATTTCCCTGGAACTACTTCTCAAGAATTTTCAATTCCTAAGAAAAAGTATACTAAACCATATTTGAAGATTATAAAATATCATCTTGTAAGAAATCATTAGCACCAATTATTCTTTCATAAAAGAATAAATAGCCAACAAAGAATTACATTATAGTCAGACATTATTTGGATAATTAATCAAATATAAATGCATTTATTTGTTTAGGAAAAAATGACAGGGGAGTAGAAAATATAGTTGGAATATGTTAATTTTTGCTAACATAAATTTCCCTTTACTAAACTTGTTCTGAGTAAGAGCATGATAAAAATGTAACTGAACAACTATGATGATTGCCAAAAGATTCATTTTGTCATTCTCAAGACCCACTCTTTTATTCAAGGACATGTAATAAAATAGGAAAAAAAGACATATAAAAGGGAAAATGGGGGGGTTAATGCTTAAGAATAAAGTGAGTATATTTTTTATAGTCAGAAGAGATAGCCTTTATTGCGTTAATTTTTTTTAATTTGAGTATATTTGACCCACAATGTTACATTAATGACAGGTGTACAACTTAGTGATTTAACAAGCTTATACATTATGCTATGCTGACCACAAGTGTAGATACCATCTGTCCCATTACATTGCTTTTACAATACCATCGACTATTTTCTTTATGCTCTGCTTTTATTTCCATGACTTATTTCATAACTGTAAGCCTATATCTCCCTCTCTCTTCACTCATGTTGCCAAACCTCCAACCCCCCTTTCCTCTGACAACCATTAGTTTGTTCTATTTATAGTCCTGATTCTGCTTTTTGTTTATTCACTTTTTTAAGATTTAATTTATGAATGGAATCATAGGATATTGTCTTTCTTGTCTGACTTCTTTCACTTAGCATAATACCCTCCAGCTCCATCCATATTGCCTTAAATGGCATGATCTCATCCTTGTGATATTCCATTGTATGTATGTATATATATATCTATATACACATACACATACACACACACACATATATATACAGACATACATACATACATACGTATACAAATATATCACATTTTCTTCATCCATCTAGAGATGGACACTTAAGTTGCATCCGTGTTCCGGTTGTTGTAAACAGTGTTTCAATAAACATAGAGGTGCATATATTTTTTGGAGTTAGTGTTTTGTCTTCTCTGGGTAAATACCCAATAGAGGAATTATTGGATAATATGATATTTCTATTTTTAATGTTTTGAGGAACCTATATACTGTTTTCCACAGTGTCTTCACCAACTTACATTCCTACCTACAATGCACGAGGGTTCCTTTTTCTTCACATCCTCACCAACACTTAGTCTTTGATTTTAGCCATTCCACCGGGTGTGAGGTGATATCTCATTGTGGTTTTAATTTGTATTTCCCTGATGATGAGTGATGTTGAGCATCTTTTTATATACCTGTTGTCCATCTGTGAGTTTTCTATGGAAAGATGTCATTTAAGTCCTCTGCTTATTTTTTGATCAGATTGTTTTTCTAGTATTGAGTAAAGTGAATACATTTTGACCTGATGAAAGAAAATATCATTATAGAGATGAAATTACAAAACTATAAGGCAATAAATTAATTTATAGATAAAGCATCCCAGCTCCTTTGCAGTCTTTATTTTAATGACTACTGCAAAGCATTAACCTGAGAATAAATAAGTTAATGAAATAAATGGTGTTTCTATGTGCTTTTTCTCATCACCCCTTATCTGCCACAAGATATAGCAATTCTGGTATCACTGGAAATAAACCTATCAATTCATCTGGTCTCCTTCCTTGCCTTTAGCTAAAAGTATTTCATTTGTCAATATAAGCTAGGACCAAAAAAATCAGGGAAGAGTGGAAAATCTTTTGAATAGATGTTTGAGTTCATTCTTCTCACTCTGTAGATGGTGGAAACCAGGCTCATTTACTTCTATGCTTATGTGAAGCCAGGTACATAAATTAGTGGCCAGAAAAGGAGAGAAATTCAAATCTCCTGATTTTGGCTCTTGTCTCCTTTCAAATATACCATGCTCCTAACATTTAAAACTTAAAGTATTCAAGTATGCATTAATGAACTCTGGTCACTTCATCATTAATTTTATTAGAAATCAGAAGATGGTAGTGTGATTTTCTAAGGGAACAGTGACAGCATACTAATGAAGATAAATTTATTCTTAATATCCCTATTTTATTTGATGTTTTAAGTTCAATATTATTAAATATCTATTTATGTCCATAAAGTGTATAGATAAAAAGTGGAGGACCTCTTTCCCTTCTCCCAAACCCACTTTTTCTATTATTTCCTTTCTTTTTTAAAAAAAAATATTTATGTATTTATTTTAGAGAGAGGGAGAATGTAAGGGGGAGGAGCAAAAGGAGAGAGAATCTTTCAGCAGACTCCCCACTGAGTGTGGAGCCCAACATGGGGCTTGATCCCATGACCCTGAGATCATGACCCTAAGATATCAACCTGAGCTGAAACCAAGAGTCACCACTAAACTGACCGCACCACTCAGGCACCCCTCCATTATTTACCTTTCTTAATTGGTATGTATTCTTCCCATTTTTTCAATGAATTGATAATCTCATCCACACACATAAACATGCAAAACCTCAGGATGGTTTTAAGTACAACAGGCTAAATAGACAAAAGAAATTAGCTTGTAACTAAGGACACTTATTGGCTTACCTTACTGAAAGTATAGATAAATGTAGGCTTCAAGGTTCACCTAACCCAGTACTTCTGGCCATGTTTCCTTGAATTTCTTATTGAACTATGCCTCCTCTGTGCATTGAGCTTCAAGTGCAATGACTTCAGCAGTTTTGGGTCTTATATCCACATAGAGCAACATTTTAAGAAAGACAGAACTGCTTTCAGAAACAATCCCAAAAAGGGAAGAAGAAATTTACTACAATATCCCCAGCAACTCCTTCTCATAGGACATAGGGCTATATTGGATCACATTCTTAAACCAATTACTGTCAAGGAAGAAGGTTTTGGAGAATCTTAAGTAGGGCCACCAACCATGGAGACACACAGAAGAATGTAAATTCCTGAAGACAATTTGGATTCTGGTAAGAAGAACATACAGATGGAAAAGAGGCAATTTACAATGTTCACTAGGTACATACAATTAGTTTTCTCTCTCTGGAAATAAGAGTTCTATAGATCTGTAGATATAGATATACATATCTTGAACATCTTTCATGCCATCATACAGCTCCAATCTTCTTAATTGCTTTATAATAGGTAAGAATACAAATGTACTACAGTATTTAATCAGCAACCTAGTGGTATGAAACACTTCCCAAATTTATCAACTGTGTTTCCTAAATTTGGGTAAGGCCCAAATGAGAGGCTGTTATTTTTTATTTATTTTTTTTAAGATTTTATTTATTTATTTGACACAGAGAGAGAACACAAGCAGGGGGAGCAGCAGGAAGAGAGAGAGAAGGAGAGCAGGCTCTCCACTGAGCAAGGGGCCCAAAGTGGGGCTCAATCCCAGGGCCTTGGGATCATGACCTGAGCCAAAGTCAGGTGCTTAACCAACTGACTCACCCAGGTGCCTGAAGAGGCTTTTAAATAACCCTTTTCATAAAGTTGAAACGAGCTAACCAACCAACCAAACAAACAAAAAACCACAATCCTAAACTATCTACATTTTATAAAACATTAATGTGAAACTACTTTGGTACCAGCACTGTATGCTTGGTCCTGTAAATTTTGCATGTAGCACCCAAATAGTAGTTAATGACATTTCATACAGCATGTTTCTAGTTCTCATGAACAGCAAAATGCAAATTCTTCAGCAGTAATGAAGAGGAAAATGAGAATGGCAAAATACTTTATTCAAAAGTCACAAAGACCCAATTGAGACCAGAATTTCTTCCCAGTAATTTATTTTAGATAAAATATGATAGAAATGGCTTTGAAACATATGAAGACTATCTAGCTTTCCCAACTAAAAGAGTAATGTTTAGGAGGGAGTAAGTTGGCAGAGGAGTAGAGGACCCTAGTTTCATCTGGCCCCTGGAATTCACCTAGATAGCTAATGAATCATTCTGAACACCTGTGAACGCAACCAGAGCTCTAAGAAAAGAATTGCTACAACCCTACAAATCGAAAATGGATCACTTTTTGCAAGGTATAAAGTGCAAAGAAGTGAATCTGAGGTGATGTATTGGAAGATAAACCGTGGGGTTAGAGAGCCTCTATAAGCCAGATACCAGAGAGTGATATAGCAGTAGAGCGCAAAATTGGAACTTTTAGAGATCTGTGCTGATGAAGGACATCCCTCTCTGAAAGACACTCAGGTCGTGAAACGGGGCAGACTGGTAATGACTGGTAATGACTGGATCATTATTTTGAAATAATGATAATAAAAATATAAGCTGGGCTTGAAAAAAGCATAGAAGACACTAGAGAATCCCTTCCTGGAGAAATAAAATAACGAAAATCTAATCAGGTTGAAATAAAAAATTCTGTTAATGAGATGCAATAAAAAAACGGAGGCTCTAACTGCTAGGATAAATTAGGTAGAAGAGAGAATTAGTGAAGTAGAAGAAAAATGAGGGAGAATAAAGAAACTGAGAAAGAGATAAACAACTACTGAATCACAAGGGGAGAATTCACAAGATAAGTGATACCATAAAATGAAACAATATTAATAACTGGGGCCCCAGAAGAAGAGGAAGGAAGGTGGTGCAGAAGGTAAAATGGAGCAAAATGTAGCTGAGAACTTCCTTAATCTAAAGAAGGAAACATGTATTCAAGTCCAGGAGACACAGAGAACCCTCCCCTCAAAATCAATAAAAATAGGTCAACACCTCAACATATAATAGTGAAGCTTGCAAATTTCAGAGACAAAGAGAAAATTCTAAAACCAACATGGGACAGCATAACCTACAAGGGTAGAAACATAAGACTGGCAGCAGATCTATCCACAGAGACCTGGCAGGCCAGAAAGGTCTAGCATGATATATTCAGGGTGCTAAATGAGAAAAATATGCAGTCAATACTTTACTAGCGAGGATGTCATTCAGAATAGAAGGAGAGATAAAGAGCTTCCAGGACAAAAAGAAACTAAAAGAATTTGTGATTCTAAACCATCCCTGCAAGAAATATTAAAGGAATCCTTTAAGTGAAGAAAGATCCCCAAAAGTAACATAGACCAGAAAGGAATAGACAATATACAGAATCAGTGACTTTATAGGTAATACAATGGCACTAAATTCTTATCTTTCAATAGTTACTCTGAATGTAAGTGGGCTAAATGCTCTAATCAAAAGAAACAGGATATCAGATTGGGTAAAAAGAAAAATAAAAACAAGATCTGTCAATATGCTGTCTACAAGAGATTCATTTTTAGACCCAACAACACCTCCAGATTGAAAGTGAGGGCTGGGAAATGATTTATCATGCTAACAGACATCCAAAGAAAGTAACAATCTTTATACAAGACAAATTAGATTTTAAACCAAAGACTGTAATAAGAGATGAGGAAGGACACTATATCATAATTCAAGGGTCTATCCAACAAGAAGATCTAACAATTGTGAATATTTATGCCCTTAACATGGGAGGAACCAATTATATAAACTAATTAATAACAAAATTAAAGAAACACTGATCATACTACAATAATAGTTGAGGACTTTAACACCCCACTCACAGTAATAGGCAGATCATCTAAGCGGAAGATCAATAAGAAAACAAAGGCTTTTAATGACACACTGGACCAGATGACCTTCACAGATATATTCAGAGCACTTCATCCTAAAGCAACAGAATACACATTCTTCTCAAATGCACATGAACATTCTCCAGAAGAGATCACATACTGAGTCACAAATCAGGTTTCAGCCCATACCAAAAGATGGAGATTATTCCCTACATATATTCAGACCACAATCCTTTGAAACTTGAACTCAATCACAAGAGGAAGTTTGGAAGGAACTCAAATGCATGGAGCTTAAGGAGCATCCTATTTAAAAAAAAAATGAATGAATAAACCAGGAAGTTAGAGAAAAATTTTTAAAATTCATGGAAACAAATTAAAATGAAAACACCACCTGTTTTCACAGCTGATACAGCAAAAGGAGACCTAAGAAGGAAGTATATAGCAATACAAGCCTTTCTCAAGAAACAAGAAAGAACTCAAAGTCACAACCTAACCTTACAGCTAAAGGACCTGGGTAGAGAACAGCAAATAAAGCCTAAACTCAGCAGAAGAGAATTAGTAAAAATTAGAGCAGAAATCAATTAAATAAAAGCCAAAAGAATGATAGATCAATGAAACATTGAAACTAGGAGCTGGTTCTTTGAAAAAAAATAATAAGATCAATAAACCACAGGCCAGATTTATAAAAAAAAAAAAAAAAAAAAAGAAAAGAAAGAAAAAAAAAGGGCCCAAATAAAATCATTAATGAAAGAGGAGACATCAAAGCTAACACTGAAGAAATATAATTATAGGAACATATTAAGAGCAACTATATGCCAATAAATTAGGCAATCTGGAAGAAATGGATGCATTCCTAGAAATGTATAAACTACCAAAACTGAAACAGGAAGAAATAGAAAACCTGAACAGACCCATATCCAGCAAGGAAATTGAAGCAGTAATAAAAAATCTCACAACAAACAAGAGTCCAGGGCTGGATAGCTTCCCAGGAGAATTCTACCAAACATTTAAAGAATTAATACCTATTCTTCTGAAGCTGTTTCAAAAAATAGAAATGGAAGGAAAATTTCCAAACTCTTTCTGTGAGGCTGGCACTATCTTAATCCCCAAACCAGACAAAGACCCACCAAAAAGGAGAATTACAAGCCAATATCCCTGATAAACATGGATGCCAAAATTCTCACCAAGATACTAGTCAGTAGGATCTTAACAGTACGTTAAAAGGATTATTCACGATGACCCAGTGGGATTTATTCCTGGGATGCAAGGATGGTTCAACATCCTCAAATCAATCATTGTGACACAGTGCATTAAGAAAAGAAAAGACAAGAACCATATTATCTTCTCAATAGATGAAGAAAAAGCATTTGATAAAGTACAGCATCTTTTCTTGATTAAAATTCTTCACAGGGTAAGGATAGAGGGAACATACATCAATATCATAAAAGCCATATACAAAGCACCCATAGCAAACATCATTCTCAGTGGGGAAACTGAGAGCTTTGCCCCTAAGGTCAGGAACATGACAGAGATGTCTACTCTCACCACTGTTGTTCAACAAAGTACCAGAAGTCCCTAGCCTCAGCAATAAGACAACAAAAAGAAATAAAAGGCATTCAAATCAGTAAATAAAAAGTCAAACTGTCACTCTTCACAAATGACATGATACTGTATGTGGAAAACCCAAAAAGACTCCACCCCAAAATTGCTATAACTTATATAGGAATTCAGCAAAGTGGCAGGATATAAAATCAATGCACAGAAATTGGTTGCATTTCTTAACTTCTCTTAAGGAATCGATCTCACTTACAATTGTATCAGAATCCATAAGTTACGTAGGAATAAACCTAACCAAAGAGGCAAAGAATCTGTACTCTGAAAACTATAGAACAGTCATGAAATAAATTGAGGAAGACACAAAGGAATGGAAAAACATTCCATGTTCATGGGTTAATAGAATAAATATTGTTAAAATGTCTATGCCTCTTAGAGAAATCTGTACATTCAATGCAGTCCCTATCAAAATACCATCAACATTTTTTTTTTCACAGAGCTGGAACAAATAATCCTAAAATTTGTATGGACCAGAAAGTCAAAGGAATGTTGAAAAAGAAAACCAAAGCAGGTGGCATCATAATCATCACAATTCTGGACTTCAAGATATATTACAAAGCTGTGGTCATCAAGACAGTGTGGTACTGACACAAAAACAGGCACATAGATTAATGAAACAGAAGAGAGAACCCAGAAATGGACCCTCAACTCTGCAGTCAGCTGATCTTCGACAAAGCAGAAAAGAGTATCTAATGGAAAGAAGACAGCCTCCTCTACAAATGGTGTTTGGAAAATTGGACAGCCACATGCAGAATGAAACTAGATCATTTTCTTACACTATACACAAAAATAAACTCCCAAACTTTCATCCAGAAAATGGATGAAAGACCTAAATGTGAGACAGGAATCCATCAAAATCCTGGAGAGAACACAGGCAGCAACCTCAGCTCAACTTCTTGCTAGACACATCTCCAAAGGCAAAAATGAACTGTTGGAACCTCATCAAGATAAAAAGCTTTTACACAGCAAAGGAAACAGTCAACAAAATCAAAAGGCAACCTACAGAATGGGAGAAGATAGTTGCAAATGTCTTATCAGATAAAGCACTAGTATCCAAAATGTATACGGAGCTTATCAAACTCAAGACCCAAAGAACAAATAATCCAATCAAAGAATGGGCGGAAGGGATGCCTGGGTGGCTCAGCAGTTAAGCGTCTGCCTTCAGCTCAGGGCATGATCCTGGAGCCCCGGGATTGAGTCCCACATCGGTCTTCCTGCATACAGCCTGTTTTTCCTTCTGCCTGTGTGTCTCTGCCTCTCTATCTCTCCGTATCTCTCATAAATTATTAAATCTTTAAAAAAAGGGGGGAGATGGGCAGAAGACATAAACAGACATTTCTCCAAAGAGGACAAACAAAAGGCTAATAGACACAGAACAAAATGCTCGACATCACTTGGCATCAGGGAAATACAAAACCACAAGGAGATACCACCTCACACCAGTCAGAATGGCTACAATTAACACAACACATCTTTGTGGATGAAATAAGTAAAATGAATAAAATTTTAAAAAGCAAAGGCATGGACTTTGCCCTCTATTGGAGGTTATGGTATAGAAACAGTTGTATTGCAAGGTCAAATATCCTAAATGCTATAAGGCAGGGCTAAAGTTCGATGTGACAAGTGAAATTAAATAACAGTAGGTGAAGTCAGTAGAAATGGGGAATCATTAGATCTTTTAATGAGCCGTAGTTCTGTATCCTGCCTACATGAACTGGAAAAGGCTTATTTTATTTAGAGTTATTCTGGGTGCAAGGAACAGTAACAAAAGTAACCTCAAGGAAGGAGGGAAAGGGAATTTATTATAATGAGACATAGTATGTCTCATATTCATGGGCATTGAAGTACAGAGATCACTATATAGCCAGGGATCACAGAAACAGGAAAACTTTAAGAAACAGAGTCAGCTCCTTCTCTGCCTCTCAGGAGCTGAATGGTGGGCAGTCCAGCCTTGCTAGTCTTGCCTAGTCAATCTCTCTCTCAGTGTCAAATCATTACTTCTTCCTCTTTGTGCTCTTAATACATCATCACAGCAGTTTTCTTTTACTTTCTTTGGTTTCCATTGCCCCTTTCTTTATTATAACACTTGTACTTTGGTTCCAAATGCTAAAACCTTCAATATTGTATTCTTAAAATGTCAAATGAAGGGGCACCTGGGTGGATATCAGTTGGATAAGTCGCTGGCTCTTTATTTCAGCTCAGGTCATATCTTGAGGTCTTGGAATCAGCCCTGGGTTGAGCTCTGAGCTCAGTGGAGAGTGCTTTTCTCTCTCTCTTTCTGCCCCTCCCCCTGCTTGTGCATGTGCTCTCTCTCTCTCTCTCTCTCAAATAGATAAATTAATCTTTTTAAAAAATTCCAAGTGGAATATCTTGTTTGTCAAGTTCCTGTTTTCTATTCAGACAGTAACTAGCTCGCCAATATATAGGGCTAAATCTAGGGCAATTTGTGGCTCAGGGTTATGTAGCATGCTGACCTTTCAGTAGGGGTGTCAACAGTTACAAATTTCTGAGAAGAAATCATGGGAAAGTGGGCAGGTACAAAATACAACTAGTGAGAACATGAACTTATTGGCTGTTTTTTTCAAATTATAAAATCAATTAATGGTTAAAGAAAATTCATGGTTATCTCATCACGATGAATTATTATATGTATTCTGGTACATTTTTCTCCAGTCTATTTTCATGCATATCTTTTCAATACTATGTACAATGTACATTTTTTAAAAAGGAATGGGATCTTACTCTTTGTATTTTTATAAATCTCACATTTCTGGTTGCTTATATATATTCCTTATTCTCCTAACACCACTAATTTAAGTGACTATATAATCCATCTTAGAAATTCATCATCTTTATTTACCCCCAATTCACTGCAATCAGACTTGTATACCCAATAACATTGTGGTAAATATCCTTTTACGTAAATATCTCTATGCACTCTGATGAGGTCCTTAAGATAGATTCCCAGAAATAAAATTACTAGATAAGTTGCATGGATTTTTTAAAGGCTATCTAAATATATTGCCAAATCACATTTATAAAAGTTTATTTTTACTTTTAGTAATTATATAAGAAGTTATCAGTCAATTCTTATCAATTATCCTTAACATGAGGCTAATGACTGTATCTGGTAGACTCTTTCTATGAAGTTCAAAGACAAGATTTCTAAATAATGGAAGAGTGAGTTGTTAATGTTGAAGTATGAATTCTAGAATCAATTGGGAATATTCCTTATTTTGGAATTGCTTTCAGATTTGTAATAGAGCATAGAGCAAGTGCATAGCAAAATTCTTTAAAAATTTTAATAGCATCAAATAGACCAGCAATCAATACAACTCTCCACATTTTTAAATTAATTTACAGAAGGAGAATACACACAGAGCTGTGGATTCCAAGAGGAAGAAATGGCTAGATGTGCCACAAAAAACAAGCCAAGCAGACTTCTTAGGGAAAATAATGTTATTCTGTGATTAATACTGTAATTTTTATTATGAAATAAACACAAACTGGTTAAGCCTGTAGCTGGAGAAAAGAAAGGAGAGATTTGACCAGCTGGAAAAGTGTCTCTGCTATTTCATATAGTTTGGAATTTATCCTGAGAGTAAGAACAAACCACTGAAGGACAGAACAAATTAGAGGTTGTTAGAACAACCCAGGGAAAGATGAACAGAGATTGATAATGCTGAAGTCTTGGAGATCAGTGAAGAGACTTGGAGGTATTTAAGAGGTAAAGTCAATGATGTTTATCCATCAATTAGATGTGGATTTTGGGGAAATGGGAGCTGAATTTTTTAGTGAGTTTATTAGTGGGTGGAGGATCTGTGGGTATAATGCAGAGCCAGGTTGGTTGGGTCAGTTTGGTCTTTATTAAGTTTGAATTAAAGGATATGAAACGAATAATACACTGTATGCTAATTAAATTGAATTTAAATAAAAACTTTAAAAACAAAAACAAAACAAAAAGAACTACTGGTGTCATCTTTCTGAATTGTAACTGATACGATGTTCCAGAATTTTAATGGCTCTACGCTACACTCAGAGGCAAATCCAAAGTCCTTTAGAGTTAAGTCAATGCTTAATCTTGCCTACCTAATTACCCATTATTACCCCCTATCCCTTTCCCTCTCCTTCACACTGTTGTTCTGTTGTTGCTACACCCCTTCCCAACTAGAGTCTTTGTAGGAGCAGTGCCTGAAAAGCCCTTCCACCACTTTCCCTCTTGCAGCTAACTTCTGCTGGTTACACAGACTACAGCAGTTTTTCTAGCTCTACATTCTCATGACAGGCTATGTGCTTTGTAAAAAAATATCATATAATTGTTAATAAACTGGCTTTTTTCCTTGTGTAATATTCTTCTACCTCTATAGGAATATAAACTCCGTAAGGTCAGGTTAGAGACTTTTCTGTTCGTTTACTTCTATGTACCCACTGTCTCATTAGTTTCTAAATATAATGGGCAATCAATAAATATTTGTTGTAAAAATAAAATAATGGGTGTTGAGGAAAAAACATGATAAAACCACTTATAATTAGTATTATTTTAAATGATTTTTAAAATCATCCTCTGGACCCTCAATCTGGATGCCAAAAATTACAAACCATGTTATGCAAAATAAGACAGGAAAATAAGTTAATTTAATATCACTTTCAACAATAAGAGCAGGACCACCCAAAGGATATTTTTTAGTAAAATTTAATGAACCAGAAATTTACTGTTTCTGAAGATCCTATTCCCCCAATATTTCCTGTTGTGGTGCTGGTAAAATATATGTAACATAAAATTTACCATTTCATTTCCAAATTTTAAGATTAAGTAAAGATGTAATGTGTGTGGTAGAGAGTACTTAGCTGTTCTCCAAATCTGTTTCTTCTATTTCCTGTACTTACAGCTGTACTTTATTTCCCAGCTGTTCCATTAGTTCAGTGTGTCCATATGGCTGGGTTGTAGCTCATGGCATGTGGAGTGTGAGCAGAAGCGAACATGCTCCCTTCCATACTTGCTTCATAAAAATACGTGCACTGAGAATTCCTCCATTTTTTTCTCCTTATCTAGTGATTAATGAGAGGACTTCAAGTATAGTAGACTCACAATATGGAAGGATGTTGGTTTCCTGAGTGATCACTTAGAAGTGCTCACTTGCATCTATGATCAGTTAATGTGGAGTGGAATTTGGAATTTTGATGCTTTATCGTTGTAGAACCTGGCTTTATTCTAACAAATACAACGTGCTCTCTACAGCTGATACAAATATTGACTGATAGTTTTCCCCAGGTATTGAAGTACTGCAACATACAATGAGTGCTTTTCCTTTTGCTCATTTGTTTTCCTCTTAACTGAGCAGCCTCTGGAAGTTAATGTTAGTGGTTGAGGAGACAGATAAAACAGACCTATATTACCAGTAGCAGGAATATAGCTTAGGATGGGCCACACATTCTTCAGAGGATGACACAGTTCTCCAAGGAATGCCCGAGACAGACCTGAGTTCACATCAGAATATAACGGTGGATACTGTGATAACAGGGTGGTGGCATTTATTTCTTCTAAAAACATCTGAAGCACATGCTGCATGCACCTTTTCTGAGTTGAATGCTCTACTTAAGAAGAAATTTGCACATAGTTCCTATCCTAAACTACTACAAGTCCCAGCTGAGTTCTACTCCTTACTAAAAGGGAAACGGGCCTCGTGTGCAGATATGCCATATCACCACCATTGGCTCCCTTTTCAGCTCCTCAGGAAGACAAGAGGGGAACACAAGCAGATGCCTGTGACTGGGGAGAATTTGAACCATAATGGTGACAGGATAGAAATTGCTTTCTGAGAGAAGGGAGGAAGTTACTGACTCTGTTCTGAAACACTGTATTTTAATGGATCTGATAGTGAACTCTGCTAGGGGTAACAATAGAAAAGCTAGTTCCACTTTCCCTTCTTAAAATTAAAACAATAGTATTAGAAAGCTCTGAGAGATGGAGACATCTTTAGGTTAGTGAAGCTCACCTAGAATGATTCTTTTATAAATCAGCCAAAATCACTAGGAAAAACATTCCCTTATTTAAAATATTTTAGTGGGTTCCTATCAAGAGAAATGTGTAAATCCTTCATGAGGCCTAGAAGAGTTTGTATAATCTTGCCCTTGCTTACTTCTCCATACACATCTCAGGACAGTCTCCCCTGTCTATACTGGCTTTACTTCAGCCTTATTTCTTTCAATTTTCTAAAAGGCTGTGTTTACTTGCATCTTAAGATATTTGTACCTGGCATTTCTACTGCATGGAATGTTCTCTGTGGACCATAGCTTTTAGGTAATCACATTTCACCCATTGGAACACTAATACAGTACCTCAAACTTTCTTTGACTCCCTGACTAGATTAAAGGTTTCTTTTACATATCTTTTGTGGGCTATGCTCTTCGTTAAAAATATCCCCTGCTTTCTCAACTCACCCAAGTAGGACCTTTCCTTGGTATCTCTTCTTGTAAAAGGAGGACATTTCCTTCCCCTATTGATATCCAATTTTATAATGAGGCTAGCTTTGTACAGTAACATGTAAGTGAAAGTGATGTCATGTCTACAAAGGTTTTGAATCTTACAGCTGAGACAGAAGATTTTCTTTTCTCCTGGATTCCAAAAAGAAAAGGACATGGAACAGAGTTGCAGCTGACCCACAAGGGACCTTAACATGAGCAATAAATAAATCAGCCTTTATTGTTATAAGCCACAGAGACTTGGGGGGTGTATTTGTTATTTCAGCATAATATAGTGAAAGCTGACTCATGCATTGTCAAAGCAAACTTTTTTTTTTTAAACATGAGAGGAAGTAAGAGTATGATGGTATAAGATAAACTCTAAGATCAAGCTCCTATATCCGCTACTTGGTATTTTGTGTTCTGAGATGCTGCATGATTTACTATCACAAGGCCAGAGCCTTGTGACTTCACTTGTAAGATGGAGATAATATTAGATATACCACTTAGAGTGGTGGTAAGAATTAAATGAGCTAATACTGTTAAAGTATTTACACCAATGTCTGAACAGAACAAGCCCTCAACCAATGTTAATTATTCGTATTCATAGGACTTAACAAATTTTTCAAGTATAGTTTTTCTGTGATTGATAAAGGTCTGTTTTCCCTATTTGACTGTTAGGATACTGAGAGAAGAAAGCTCACCAATTTGATTCACGTTTATATCACCAGGGAGTAGCATAAATCTGCCAAATAATAAGCAACTAACAAATACTTGTTTTCTGCAGTGAGTTTTTTAAAAATGAGTGAATGATTTTTAAAGCCCAAAGCTAATGTCAGTGATTATACTAAGAGGAATTAAAAATAAATACTATTAATATTTAAAATTACTTCTAAGAGGTATTTCAAGTAACACTAGCTTTATCCACTAAAATTATATAAAATCTAGATTGATGAAAACAATCAGGCTTTTTGCCAAAATCCGCAGGTCTGTAAGCACCATCACTGTTCCTTTCATATGTCACAAATGTGTGAACTATAGAAAAGTGATTAAGATGTTTTATTCTAAAAAAAAAAAAAAACTTCAATAATTATATATCTAATTCTTGAATTTTGTGATGAATTAAACCAGTCCTAATATCTGTGTAGTAACTGTTCTCAAACTCTTCCCGTTGCCATTTTCTGCCACTCGAAGAGGACATTTCCTGGCACACAGTGTTGGCCATCGTCTTTCAAGTCATCTGCTGTAACTGCAGCTTAATGCCTGTCTCTTTTCTGACAGCCGGTCTCTAGCTATTCTTCCTATTTCAACTTTGTGTATAATCAATGTCCTTTCATAGAGCCTTGGAACTCAAAAATTAGATTTCATGGCATAAGATACATGGCTAGATTAGTAAATTAAATTGGACTCTGGCCCAGATGAGTAACCTGGGAGAAAAGATTGGGAGTACAAATTTAAGGCTTTAAGGAAGTTAGACTTCTGAAGATGGAATAACACTACATAAGACCTGAGTTGGCAGCAGGGCCATTGTGGTGTGGAAGGACACCTGTGAGCCAGAGGACAAGCTTCCACCACATGTAGTATTAATCCTAGAACCTGGATAGGAACAAATATCAAACACAGAACTCAAGAAAACTGGTTTCAACCATGTATTTTTTTGTGTGTTTTATTAAGAGATGCAGTTGATATATAACATTTTATACATTTCAGTCATACAGATGATGACAATACACGTATCATACTGTGAAATGATTAACATAGGGTCAGTTGTAGGTCATCTCACATAATTAATTACCCTTGTGTGTGTGTGTGTGTGTGTGTGTGTGTGTGTGTGTGTGGTGAAAATATTTAAGGCCTATTATCCTAGCAATTTTCAAGTATATACTACAATGTTGTTAATTATGGTTACCATGCTGTACAATGGATTTCCAGAACTTATTCAACTGTTTTTTTTAATCCTTTCACTTTATTGGAGTTCAATTTGCCAACATATAGCATGTTACCCAATGCTCATCCCATCACGTGCCCCCCTCAGTGCCCGAACCCAGTCACCCCAACCCCCTGCCCACCTCCCTTTCCACCATCCCTTGTTCGTTTCCCAAAGTTAGCAGTCTCTCATGTTCTGTCACCCTCTATGATATTTCCCATTGATTTTCTCCTTCCCCTTTATTCCCTTTCACTATTTTTTATATTCCCCAAATGAATGAGACCATATAATGATTGTCCTTCTCCAACTGACTTACTTCACTCAGCATAATACCATCCAGTTCCATCCACATTGAAGCAAATGGTGGGTATTTGTTGTTTCTAATGGCTGAGTAATATTCCATTGTATACATAGACCACAGCTTCTTTATCCATTCATCTTTCAGGGGACACCGAGGCTCCTTCCACAGTTTGGCTATTGTGGACATTGCTGCTAGAAACATCGGGGTGCAGGTGTCCGGGAATTTCACTGCATCTGTATCTTTGGGGTAAATCCCTAGCAGTACAATTGCTGGGTCATAGGGTAGCTCTATTTTAAACTTTTTGAGGAACCTCCACACAGTTTTCCAGAGGGGCTGCACCAGTTCACATTCCCACCAACAGGGCAAGAAGGTTCCCCTTTCTCCACACCCTCTCCAACATTTGTTGTTTCCTATTTTGTTAATTTTCACCATTCTCACTGCTGTGAGGTGGGATCTCATTGTGGTTTTGATTTGTATTTCCCTGATGGCAAGTGATGTGGAGCATTTTTTTCTTGTGCTTGTTGGCCATGTCTGTGTCTAGCTCTGTGAAATTTCTGTTCATGTCTTTTGCCCATTTCATGATTGGATTGTTTGTTTCTTTGCTGTTAAGTTTAATAAGTTCTTTATAGATCTTGGATACTAGCCCTTTATCTGATAGGTCATTTGCAAATATCTTCTCCCATTCTGTAGGTTGTCTTTTAGTTTTGTTGACTGTTTCTTTTGTTGTGCAGAAGCTTTTTATCTTGATTAAGTCCCAATAATTCATTTTTGCTTTTGTTTCCCTTGCCTTCACGGATGTATCTTGCAAGAAGTTGCTGTGGCCAAGTTCAAACAGGGTGTTGCCAGTGTTCTCCTCTAGGATTTTGATGGAATCTTGTCTCACATTTAGATCTTTCTGGATCTCTATTCTGTTCCATTGATCTATGTGTCTTTTTTTGTGCCAGTACCACACTGTCTTGAGGATCACAGCTTTGTAGTACAACCTGAAATCTGGCATTGTGATGCCCCCCGCTATGGTTTTCTTTTTTAGTAGTCCCCTGGCTATTTGGGGTCTTTTCTGATTCCACACAAATATTAAGATGATTTGCTCCAACTCTCCAAAGAAAGTCCATGGCATTTTTATAGGGATTGCATTAAATATGTAAATTTCCTTTGGTAGCATTGACATTTTCATAATATTCATTCTTCCAATCCATGAGCATGGAATATTTTTCCATCTCTTTGTGTCTTCCTTAATTTCTTTCAGAAGTCTTGTGTAGTTTTTAGGATATAGATCCTTTACCTCTTTGGTTAGGTTTATTCCTAGGTATCTTATGCTTTTTGGTGCAATTGTAAATGAGATTTACTGCTTAATTTCTCTTTCTTCAGTCTCATTGTTAGTGTATAGAAATGCCACTGATTTCTGGGCATTGATTTTGTATCCTGCCACACTGCCAAATTGCTGTATGAGTTCTAGCAATCTTGGGGTGGAGGCTTTTGGGTTTTCTATGTACAGTATCATGTCATCTGCAAAGAGGGAGAGTTTGACTTCTTCTTTCCCAATTTGAATGCCTTTTATTTCTTTTTGTTGCCTGATTGCTAAAGCTAGGACTTCTAGTACTATGTTGAATAGCAGTGGTGAGATTGGACATCCCTGTCTTGTTCCTGATCTTAGGGGAAAGGCTCCTAGTGTTTCCCCATTGAGAATGATATTTGCTGTGGGCTTTTTGTAGATGGCTTTTAAGATGCTGAGGAATGTTTCCTCTATCCCTATATTCTGAAGAGTTTTGATCGGGAATGGATGCTGTATTTTGTCAAATGCTTTCTTTGCATCTATTGAGAGGATCATGTGGTTCGTTCTTTTTTTTTTTTCCTTGTTGATTTGATCTATCATTGATTGCTTTATGAGTGTTGAACCAGCCTTGCATCATGGGGATAAATCCCGTTTGGTCATAGTGAATAATCTTCTTAATGTATTGTTGGATCCTATTGGCTAGTATCCTGTTGAGAATTTTTACGTCTGTGTTCATCAGGGATATTGGTCTATAATTCTCCTTTTCGGTGGGGTCCTTGTTTGGTTTTGGAATTAAGGTGATGCTGACCTCATAGAACAAGTTTGGAAGTATTCCATCTCTTTCTATCTTTCAGAACAGGTTTAGTAGAATAGGTATGGTTTCTTCTTTAAACATTTGGTAGAATTCCCCTGGGAAGCCATCTGGCCCAGCACTTTTGTGTCTTGGGAGGTTTTTGAATACTGCTTCAATGTCCTCCCGGGTTATCAGCCTGTTCAGGTTTTCTATTTCTTCTGTTTCAGTTTTGGCAGTTAGTGGTTTTCCAGAAATGCATCCATTTCTTCTAGATTGCCTAATTTATTGGCATATAGCTGCTCATTATATGATTTTATTTTTTTTTATTTTTTTTAAGATTTTTTAAAATATTTTTTTTCTTTATTTATTTATGATAGTCACACAGAGAGAGAGAGAGAGGCAAAGACACAGGCAGAGGGAGAAGCAGGCTCCATACACTGGGAGCCCGATGTGGGACTAGATCCCGGGTCTCCAGGATCGCGCCCTGGGCCAAAGGCAGGCGCCAAACCACTGCGCCACCCAGGGATCCCCTGGGTGGATTATATGATTTTATATGATTTTATATGATTTTAAAATCGTTTGTATTTCCTTGGTATTGGTGGTGATCTCTCCTTTTTCATTCATGATTTTATTAATTTGAGCCTTTTTTATTTTTAATAAGGCTGGCTAATGGTTTATCTATCTTTAATTCTTTCAAAGAACCAACTCCTGGTTTTGTTAATCTCTTCCACAGTTCTTCTGGTCTATTTCATTGAGTTCTGCTCGAATCTTTATTAACTCTCTTCTGCTGGGTGTAAATTTTATTTGCTATTCTTTCTCCAGTTCCTTTAGGTGTAAGGTTAGCTTGTGTATTTGAATATTTTCCAGTTTTTTGAGAGACGTTTGTATTGTGATGTATTTCCCTCTCAGGACTGCTTTTGCTATATCCCAAAGATTTTGAACGGTTTTATCTTCATTCTCATTAGTTTCCATGAATCTTTTTAATTCTTCTCTAATTTCCTGGTTGACCCTTTCATCTTTTAGCAGGATGGTCTTTAACTTCCACATTTTTGAATTTCTTCCAAATTTCTTTTTTTTTTTTTAAATTGTTAATTTAATTTTTATTTTTGTTCCAAATTTCTTCTTGTGATTGAGTTCTAGTCTCAAAGCATTATGGTCTGAAAATATGCAGGGGACAATCCCAATCTTTGGTATCACTTAAGACCTGATTTGTGACCCAGTATGTGGTCTATTCTGGAGAATGTTCTATGTCCACTTAAGAAGAATGTGTATTCAGTTGCGTTTGGATGTAAAGTTCTTTAAATATCTGTGAAATCCATTTGAATGGTAAATGGTTCTCCAACCTTTTATTTTAAGGCTGGAGGTGTCCTTATGTCTAAAATGAGTCTCTCGTAAACAGCAAAGAGATGGGTCTCGCTTTTTTATCCAGTCTGAAACCCAGCCTCTCTTGATGGGGTCATTAAGCCCATTCACCTTCAGAGTTACTATTGAAAGATATGAATTTAGTGTCATCATAATACCTATTCACACCCTGTTTTTGTGGCTTATTTTTTGGGGCTTCCTCTTTCTTTTACAGAGTCCCCTTAATATTTCTTGCAGAGCTGGTTTGCTGGTCACATATTCTTTCAATTTCTGCCTATCTAGGAAGTTCTTTATCTCTCCTTCTATTTTGAATGAGAGCCTTGCGGGATAGAGTATTCCTGGCTGCATGCTCTTCTCATTTAGGCCCCTGAATACATCCTGCCAGCCCTTTCTGACCTGCCAGGTGTCTTTGGAGAGGTCTGCTGTTAATCTAATATTTCTTCCCCTATAAGTTAGGGATATCTTGTCTCTTGTTGCTTTAAGGATTTTCTCTTTATCTTGGGATTTGTTAGTTTCACTCTTAAATGTGAGGTGTTGAACAGTTTTTATTGATTTTAGGGGGGATCGCTCTATCTCCTGGATCTGAATGCCTGTTTCCCTCCCCAAGTTAGGGAAGTTCTCAGCTATGATTTGTTCAAATACACTTTCTGGTCCTCAGTCCCTTTCAGCGCCCTCTGGAACCCTAATTAAATATAGACTTTTCCTTCTGAGGCTGTCATTTATATCCCTTAACCTTTCCTCATGATCTTTTAATTGTTTTTCTCTTTTTTTCTCTGCTTCGTTCCTTGCCATCAACTTGTCTTCTATGTCACTCACTCATTCTTCTACCTCCTTAACCCTCATCATTAGGACCTCCAGTCTGGATTGCGTCTCATTTAATTGATTTTTAATTTTGGCCTGATTAGATCTAAATTCTGCAGTCATGAAGTCTCTTGAATCCTTTATCCTTTTTTCCAGATCCACCAGTAACTTTATAATTATGCTTCTGAATTGCCTTTCTGACATCAGATTGTAATCCAAATCTCTAATTCTGTGGGAGAGAGTACTGTTTCTGATTCTTTCTTTTGTGGTGAGCTCTTCTTTCTAGTCGTTGCTTTGTGCAGAGTCCTGAAAACAAGTTATACTGGAAAAAAGAAGAAAAAGAAAAGAGGGGAAAAAAGGGAAAAAACAAACAACAACAACAACAACAACAACAAAAAGAATGAAAAACAAAAACAAAAACGAAACAAAGAGGAGTATCCTCTGATTTTATATACTGTAAATCCCTCGACTTCCCTTGGATTTTTCCAGCGCTGCTCGGTCAAGAACTTGCTCTTCCCCTGTCTTTCCAGCTGGTCTTCTGGGGAAGGGGCCTGTTATGCTGATTCTCAGGTGTGTGCACCTGGGGGAGCTGCCCCACCCCCTGCCAGGTGCACGGCTCAGTGGGAGCTGTTTACCCTGTGAGGCCCCTGTTCCCTGGCAGCTCCACTGGTGGCAGCCAGCTCTCCAGCCCTGGTGTCAGCTCCCGCAGTAACTACCACAGTATCTCAATCCCCACTGGCCTGGATGCTCCAGGGGCAGGGGGCGCTGATTTGCACAGCTCTGGGGCGCCAGCAGCAGGAGCGTCCTCGCTGTCCTGTGCCTTCCCACCCTCCGCCTGTCCTGAGGGGAGCGCAGGATCCTGGGCTGTGTCCCCCGGCGCCCTGGGCTCCGGGGATGCGCCGCTGGAATCGTGCTCCTGGAATCGTGCTCCGGAGCTGCACAGCCCCCTCCGCGCGGAGTCACAGCCTGAGCTGCTCCTGAGGCCCCACCAGGCGCCGGCTCCAGCCCTTTTCCAAGCTCCGCGTGGTGTGTGGGGCGCTCTCCCCACGGCGCACTTTCTATTAGTGACCCCGGGAACCTGGAGGCTCCACTGCCCCTCCTAGGATCCTGCCCGAGTTCCCTGAGAGCGCCTTTCCCTCTGGGAAGATTGTTAAAGCTCCTGCTTCTCCGGGGCTGGGCTTTCCTGTCCCGGAGGCTCTCGCCTGCTGGCCTTAGCCCGGCTCCTCGCGGGGACTCCTCCCCCACTGGATTCTTTTTTATTTATTTATTTTCCATATTCCTACCTTGTTAGAATCGTGAACTCTTCTCTCTGTAGCATTCCAGCTGTTCTCTCTTTAAATCTCAGGCCAAATTCGTAGGTTTTCAAGATGATTTGAAAGTTAGGTAAATTGATGGGGAGAATTGACTTGGGGACCCTACTCTTCCCAGGAACTTATTCAACTTAAAACTGAAAGGTTGCTCCCTTTGACCAACATGTCCTCATTTCCCCTACTCACCACCCAACCCTTGGCAACTACCATTTTTCTCTGTTTCTGTAAATTTGGCTTTTTTAAGTTCCACATATAAGTGAGATTATACAGTATTGTGTCATTCTCTGACAATATAATGCCCTCAGGTTCCATCCATGTCAACAAGTGGCAAGATTTCCTTCCTTCTCAGGACAATATAGAGAGTTAAACATATCTTCATCCATTTATCTGTAGATGGTCACTTAGGTTGTTTTCATATGTGGGCTGTTAGGAATAATGCTGCAATGAACATGGGAGGGCAGATATCCTGATTTCATCTTTTTAAAATATATATCCAGTTGTAGGATTACTAAATCATATGACAGTTCTATTTTTAATTTTTTGAGGAATCTTTACAATGTTTTCCTTAATGGTTGTACCAATTTACATTCCTACCAGTAGTGCCTTTTTCTCTACACTCTAGCCAAAAATTGTTTTTTTTTTATTTTTTTAAACTTTTTGATAATTGTCCTTCTGAAAGGTGTGAGGTGATATCTCATTATAGTTTTGATCTCATTTCCCTGATGATTAGTTGTGTTGAAAACTTTTTCATATGCCTATTGGACATTTGTATTTCTTTTTTGGAAAAAAAGAACCTCTTCAGGTTCTCTGCTCATTTTCAGTTGTTTGGGATTTTTTGGTTTTCGTTAAGTTGTATGAGTTGCTTATCTATTTTGGGTATTAACCCATTATCAGTTAGACCACTTACAAATATTTTCTGCATTTTGTAGGTTGCCTTTTCATTGTGTTGTTTCTTTTGGCGTGCAGAAGATTTTTAGTTTCACGTAGTCCCACGTTGACTTTTGCTTTTACTGCTTGTGTTTTTGTGATGTATTCAGGTGATCATTGCCAAAACCAATGTCTGGGAGATATTTCCTTGTTTTATGCTAGAGGTTTTACATTTTCAGGTCTTTAAGTCTTTAATGCATTTTGGGTTTTCTTTTTAAGATTTTATTTATTTATTCAGGAGAGACACACAGTGAGAGGCAGAGACATAGGCAGAGGGGGAAGCAGTTGGGGAGCATGATCCCAGGAATCATGACCTGAACCAAAGACCGAGCCACCCAGGTGCCCCCATTAATGCATTTTGAATTAATATTTGTAAGTGGTGTAAGATAGGAGTTCAATTTCATCATTTTGCAAATGCTTATCCAATTTCCCATTACTGTTTTTTGAAGAGCCTGCCCTTTCCCCGTTAAATATCCTTGGCTCCCCTATCAAATACTAGTTGACTATATATGCAACCATTTCTTTTTCAGATATTTCATTGTTGATATTCAGCTGTGCTTAAGTTAAATAATCCATATGACCAAATAGGTTTTTTTAAATAATAAATTTATTTTTTATTGGTGTTCAATTTGCCAACATACAGAATAACACCCAGTGCTCATCCCGTCAAGTGCCCCCCTCAGTGACCGTCACTTATTCACCCCCACCCCCCGCCCTCCTCCCCTTCCACCACCCCTAGTTCGTTTCCCAGAGTTAGGAGTCTTTATGTTCTGTCTCCCTTTCTGACATTTCCCACCCATTTCTTCTCCCTTCTCTTCTATTCCCTTTCACTATTATTTATATTCCCCAAATGAATTAGAACATATAATGTTTGTCCTTCTCCAATTGACTCCTTTCGCACAGCATAATACCCTCCAGTTCCATCCACGTTGAAGCAAATGGTGGGTATTTGTCATTTCTAATGGCTGAGTAATATTCCATTGTATACATAAACCACATCTTCTTTATCCATTCATCTTTCGATGGACACCAAGGCTTCTTCCACAATTTGGCTATTGTGGACGATGCTGCTATAAACATTGTCTACGGCCATACCACCCTGTACGCGCCCGATCTCGTCTGACCAAATGGTTTTACTTCTGAGAACCTCCGTTGAAAATGTTGGCCCTGGTACAGAGTTGAGGCCTTGAGATTGAGAAAACTGGAAGAGTCTCAGGGGTGCTCAGATTAAAATATGTGCATGTTCCTTTAAGGTAGAAACAAACATGACAAACACCTAAATCCTGTTTTTTGTTGCTTTTTTTATCTTTCCTTTTTTTTTTTTTTAACATTAGAAAGTCATCTCTGCAGGTAAACATTTGTTTATGAATTGCCTTCCTCCCCTTTGAAGTCTCAGACCCTCCCATGCCCTTCTCTTTAGTTCAGAATGGCAAATAAACCTCAATTACCTGTCAGTAAGCTTCTTGTGTCTTTATGGGACTCATGTACACATGAAATTAAATTTCCTTTCTCCTGTTATCTGTCTTATGTCAATTTAATCATTAGGCAAGCCAAAGAACCTAGAAGGGAAAAAGAGAAGTTTTCCTCCCTTACAATACCAAAGAGATAAAAGGACATTCCTGAGCCTTCAGCATAAAGCACTTTATTCATGCAGCCTGGCACCAGAGGATGAAATATCAATTATTACAAACACATTCTGGGCACTGAGAGGCATTAGTCATTCTTTGATGTGGAATGGGAATTTGTGCTTTCAGGAGAAAAGGGGGAGTTGGCAGATGCAATGAAGGTGTTGCAGTAAAGCTTTCCCTTATGAAGAGAGATGATGTGTGTAGAGAATGTGTGCAAAACCTCCTGTATAACGTAATCCATTTCTCTTTGGGGTGGAGAAGCCAGTTTACATTTTCCAGTGAGCCATATCCTATGACGATTGCTTTGATTTCATTGTACAAGAGGCTTAACAAACAGCCAACAGATTTATGTTTTAGTGGAATGCACAGCATAACCTTCAGCAGAAAACCTCCTTCAGAAAGAAACTATGTGCTTAGGCTGCCAAATACATTTAAATGTTGCAACAGTCTAAGAAAACAGGACATCTGTGTGCCATATTCACCAGGCTGAGAGTCCTCTGAAATACCCCCTTGGGGACAAGTCCACACACAATAGCAGTCACATGTTCCTTGACCTTAGCAACTTGTGCATCTCTGTAGTTGGTGCCACAGAGGCTGGACAGAAACTATTTGATGTTAAGATTTTTTTCTCCCCCATGAGGAATTTATGCCTTTTAAGAGATGTTCTTATTTAACATACACATTTTGTTCTCTGTTGAGGACAAAAGCAAAACAATAATGCAGATGATAACACAATATATCATTTGAAAAGATCATTTAAAAGAAAAGAAAAGAAAAGATCATTTTCCCTGATTATAAAATTTAAATTGTGAATATACTACAATGTTGACTGTTCTTAGTGAGGTATGATTAACATACAAAAAGCTGTAAATATTTAATTTCTACAACTTGATGTGTTTGAAGATAAATATACACCTGTGAAAACATTATCAGGATCAATGCCATAAACTTAATCCATCACTTCCAAAAGTTTCCTCTAGGCATCCCCCTATTTTTCCTTTTGTAGTTAGAATGCTTAAAATAAGATCTATACTCTTAGATCTATTAATTCTATTCTATACTTCTTTGAGTTTGACTCTTTAAATTCCATATATAAATGGGATTATGCAGCAGTTGTCTTTCTTTGTCTGGCTTATTTCACTTAGCACCATATCCTCCAAATCCACCCATGTTGTCACAAATGGTATGAGTTCCTTTTCTTTTAAGGCTTAATAATATTCCACTGTATGTATATAGGACATTTTTCTTATCCATTCACCCACTATGGACATTTAGGTTTATATATCTTGTTGTTTTGATTATGCTACAATAAAGAGAGGATGCAGATATCTCTTCAAGATCCTAATTCCTTTAGATATATACCCAGAATTGGGATTTCTAGGATCAAAAGGTAATTCTATTTTTAATTTTTTGAAGAACTACCATATTATTTTTCATAATGGCTCTACCAATTTACATTCCTAGCAAGAGTGTATGAGGATTCTTTTTTCTCCACATCCTTAGCAACACTTAATAGCCTTTGTTTTTGTTTTGTTTTTCTGAAAATATTCATCCTAATAGGTGTGAAGTGGTATCTCATTGTGGTTTTAATTTGTATTTCCATGATGATTAGTGATTTATCTATTGGCCATTTGTATGTCTTCTTTGGATAAATATCTGTTTAGATCCTTTTCTCATTTTTAATGGGGTTATTTGTTTTTTGTTATGGTATTGAGGAGTCTCATATTTATAGATTTCATATTAATTCCTTTTGCAGTATATGGTCTGCAAATATTTTTTTCCCATTCTGTAGGTTGCTTTTTCATTTTGTTGTTTTCTTTGCTTCACAGAACTGTTTATTTTTATGTAATCCCACTTGTCTATTTTTGCTTTTGTTGCCTGTGCTTTTGATGTCATATTCAAGAAATCATTACCCAATCCAGAATCAAGGAGTTTTTCCCTAAGTTTTCTTCGAAGAGCTTTATTCTATCAGATTTTATGTTTAATCTTTAACACATTTTGAGTTCATTTTGTATATGCTGTGAGGTAAGGATCCAGTCTCAATCTTTTGCATATGGATATCCTGTTTTCCCAACACCACATTGAAGGGAATATCTTTTTTCTATTGTGTGTAGTTGACAACCTTTTCAAAGATCAGCTAACTGCAGGTTTTTTTCTGGTCTATATGTTTAGAAGTCTATATGTTTGTTTTTATGCTATAACTACACTGCTTTAATTACTGTAGCTTTGCAATATCTTTGAAACTAGGGTGTATGATATCTCTAACTTTATTCTTCTTGATTAAAATTGCCTTAGCAATTCAAGGTCTTTTATGATTCTATATGAAATTTAGAATTTTTTCTATTTCTGTAAAAAAAAAAGTGCCATTAGGATTTTGATAAGGAGTGCACTGAATCTACAAGTCACTTTGGGGAATGTGGAAACTAAAAAAAAAAAAAAAAAAAAAACCTAATTCTTCCAGTCCATGAACAAGGGATGTCCTTCTGTTTTGTGTGTGTGTTTAATTGCCTTCATCATTGTTTTGTAGTTTTCAGTGCTCAAGTCTTTCACCTCCTTGATTAAGTTCATTCCCAAATTTTTTGCTCTTTTTGATGCTAATTAATGTAAATGAATAATTTCCTTAGTTTTCTTTTCACATTGGTTGTTAGTGTACAGAAACACAACTGACTTTTGTGTGTTAATTTTGTATCCTACAACTTCACTGATTTACTTATTAGTTCCAACAGGCTTTTCTTGTTTAAATGTTTGTCTTTTTGTGTGGAATCTTTATATAGTTAATCTGCCAATGAACTATATACATTTGGAAAATGCAGAACAATATAAAAATACTCCAAAAGTTGCCTATAATTTTACCACTAAAGATAATATTTTATTTCTTTTATACATGTATATTTGTCTATATATTTATACACTCCTATATAAGTATTTGTATGCAGATGCATGAGTACACCTATTTATAAAAACATACCACATTATAGCATGTTTTCTTTACTCTTATACCTTGGAAATTTTCTCTTGTCAATCTAAGTTTTTCCAAAGATCATTTTTAAATGTTTTTATGCCATCGCATCATATTGTGAACCCATATACTTATTTATGGATAAATATCTTATCTGTGTCTTTCCTAGCAGACACTGACATCCTCTGCTCCTATGTTTAAGTGTTTCTGATAATAAACCATAAGAAAGAACAGTGAGCTGGGTTAATACTTTTTGTTCCTTTTATCCAGGAGCCTGGCTTGTTTTAGAGAATGCCCAGGTGAAAGAAAATAACAGACCAGGTGAGAAAGTCACCCTTTCTGACAGCTGACTAGAAAGTAGACTCTATCTTTCAGACTTCTTCCCTTAGGAGAGATACTCTTTGAAGGTGTTCTTCATCATTACATTCTGAATGAATTTTCAGGGAATTTTAGATGTCTACCTGAGAGAGCCAAGCAAAAGTGAGGGGGTGCAGTCTATAGGCAACACAAAGGTGGAGTCCACTGAGAGCCTGTGAGGGGGCTGCAACTTTGGACTTCCCAGAGCAGAGTGATCTGGTACTCCCTTTGGGTATGTTTAATCATCTGGATTCCGCATCAATAATTTATTGTGTACAGGGCTATTATAATGAGAAGAGGCAGAGAGAGGAAAGAAAGATCTAGCATTACTTAGTTGTGCAATGGACAGGGAAACTGTGGATGCGGTGCCTTGGCTAAGTTATCTCAGCAACTCATTCTAATAGGATTTTTGCTTGCTTGTATTATACAGATGGCATCATAATGATCTGCTTTATTTTTCAAGCAGGAACACTATCTTTGGAGCAATGTCAGGAAAAAAATACAGAATCACATGTGTTTTCTGTGGCTTGGTTCTATATAGGTTAATGCAGACACATTATTTTACACCCTATAGACAGAGGGAGAGGAAAGTTGAGGCAAAAAAACTTCTTAGTCCTTGATCTGATTTATAAGCCTTTGTATTGAAGGTATGTTCTATGGGCATAATCCCAGCTATGATTATGATTAGAAAGTACCTGTTTTCTGTTCCTGCAATATTCTGATATAAAATATAGGAATAGACACATGACTTATTGATTTTATATTTGTGCCATGTGTGAGAACTTTTAGGGAAAGACTTTTTCTTTTTTTTTAAATTTGTTTTTATTGAAGTTCAATTTGCCAACATATAGTATAACACCCAGTGCTCATCCATCAAGTGCCCTCCTCAGTGCCCATCACCCAGTTACTCCAACCACCCAGCCCACCTCCCCTTCTGCAACCCTTTATTCATTTCCCAGAGGTAGAAGTCTCTCATGGTTTGTCTCCCTCTCTAATTTCCCCACTCAGTTCTCCTCCTTTCCCTTATAATACCTTTCACTATTTCTTATATTCCCCATAAGAGTGAAACCATGTGATGATTGTCCTTCTCTGACTGACTTACTTCACTCAGTTTAATACCCTCTAGTTTCATCCACGTCTAAGAAAATGGTAGGTATTCATCCTTTCTGAAGATTTTTTATTTGTAAATAATTCGTAAAGTTATTTTTTAAGTCACTCATTTTTCATAAGGCACCTTAGCATCTTCAACACATGGGCATTGTGTGTTGTAACTTTGCCCCTGCTGTTCCTTCTGTCTGGAACATTTCTTCCACCACAGGACTTTCTCCCTCACTTACTTCAAGATGTTGCTCAGCTATCATCTGCTCAGTGAGTCTTCTATGGTCCCTCTACTTAAAATGTCACCTTCATATCCATATTTCCTATACTCCTTTTTTGCTTTATTTTTCTCTTTAACACTTAATACCTTTTAACCAAGTATAGAATTTTTATATTGTTTATGTGATCTCTTTCCACTAGGATGAAAGTGCTTTGGGCTACTTTTTTACTTTTACTAACCAGCACCTAGGACACTGTCTTACACGTAATAGGAATATATACAGGGATGCCTGGGTGGCTCAGTGGTTGAGTGTCTGCCTTCAGCTCAAGGCGTGATCCTGTGATCCAGATCAAGTCCTGCATCAGGCTCCCAGCAGAAAGCCTGTTTCTCCCCCTTCCTATGTCTCTACCTTTCTCTATGTGTGTCTCTCATGAATAAATAAATACATAAAAATTTTAAAAAGGAATATGTACAAATATGTTGAGTGAATGCTGTTAATGCAGAAAATTATTCATGGATGAATTTAACTACATGCTTAGATTTAGTAAACTGCACATAAACCGAGACTCTAATAAAAGTGACAATGAGGATTTTTGTCTAAATACTTATATTATAATTCCATATTTAGACAATGATTTAAACATTAAATAGGCTGCATGAATTTTAAAATGAATAATTTATCATTGATTTGGGCATCAGTTCCTGAAATCTTTTAAAATTTCAGTTTTGCAAGTTATATTTTGGCTCTCAAAGTTTTTTCCCAATAACAAAAGAGGATTTTTCTTCTTTACATTTTAAAAAGATCCAAAAGAAAGTATCAGAGTTTTACTTAGTTTCGTTCACTAACTCAAAACACCTGAAACCGAAAAGAGAAAAACAAATTACATCCTGAAAAAAATAACATTGTAGTTTCAGATTTCATGACTTTTTTTTTTTTTCCTTTAGCCCCTTCCCTCCTACCTGTGTTTATACACCTGTATTCACTGGCAGAGAACCTAGCTTCATAGGATTTGTTTTCAAAGAGACATTAGCAATCAAACCTGATCGATGAGTTTGTTTTCCACGTTAAACCTAACTAGGAATTAATTGCTCAATAAAGACTAACACATTTAATTCATCCTTCATTTATTCATTCAGTATGTACAAAACACCGAACTAGGCTTTGTGTTTCACAAGAAGAATAAAACATGGTCTCAGTCCTCAAGCAACCAACAATCTATGGGAGGTAACGATTTGACAATCCTGGTAGTGTGTGGTGATACCCTGACACTTGGGAGCTGGGTGGTGCTTCACAGTATGGCCCTCTCTACTAGGACCCTATCACTGTGAGGTGCACAAGTGGTCATAAGTATCCATAAGTCTTGGCCGTCATGGAAACAACTTATCACATAAGGGGACGATGTGTGCCTTTACTCAGGGGTGATCCATGGGCTTTGCTAGTGAATTCTGACCCAAGGACTGCAGACTGGGAAGGTGGGTGGCAAAAACTGCAAGTGATGGGATTTTTTTTCCAAAGTCGGGTGGATTATTTCTAATAATCTAATAAATAAGTCGGGTTTAAGCTAAAGTACTTGGACATGAAAGGTAGAAGAGATTTTATAGATCACTTCTATTTCTGTATCTTTGTTTTAATGATCAGGAAACAGGTTCGGAGAAAAGAAGGGGATGTGCCCAAACTTACAGAGCTAGCTAAATGTAATGCAGAATTCTGACCTCATTTATTAACTGTTTCTTACTGTCAAATATTATTTTCACCCTAGAATCTTTCTTTACTTTTAAATGACACATCTTTCTATCAATCTCTTGATAATTAAAGTAGTCTTGGAATTGCTGTGTGATAAAATACGGAAAACTTTTAGATAAGATTGTATGTTAAAAATCTGCTTCAGGAAAGAAGATGGTTTAAACGATCTACAAGCAGTTTTCCTTAACTAAATGAATTTAAACTTATGATTCTGTATTTTCTTAGTTTCTTCTTATGCTTTAAAAAATGTGACCATCACAGAAATAGCATATCTGAGCAATACTGAAGGGGACTAATTTATTTAGAGATTGTGAGAAACTATTTCCAACGAAATTAGGAAATTCTTTAAATCCTTTAAGTCTCCTATGATAAGAATAAAGCTGAGAAAGTTTCCTCAGGAGGGCATAAGTTATAATGTATACCTCCTTGATTTGGGTCCCATTTCTGATTTTATCCTCACTTTCCTCTCTGCATAGTAGCTTCATTAGGAAAAAAACATGTCATTTAAGTATGATTTACTTAAAACTGGAAAAATAATCATAAAATTAAACATCATTTAAATCACCTTTTCAGTTCAAAAGTCCACATTCAACAGCCTGCAGATAAATAGCCTTTGAATCTTGAATTTACATTTACCCATGTTACTAGGAGCTGAGAGTATTCATATTTTATAGGCACATGTATTTTAGAGTAAAACTTCATCAGCTCAATGTAAATAATATCCATTGATAATGCCAGCTTTTCTTCCTAGTCATCAAGAAAATGTTAAACCTGACTCATTAATCATTCAACAAATATTGTTGACCACATACACTGAAGAGAAGGTGCAGAGTGTGATGCAGTACATATAGGGGGTGCTTTACTATATGCACCTGGCATCCTTCCTTCATTTTCATCAATTTCTTTCTAAATCCAGTTTCAGCTTGCTCCTTAAATAATCAGTCTACATATTGCAAAATTACTTTTTCTGTCTCTCATTATTCCACATGAGGACACAATGTGAAGTATAGTACTTCAGGCCTGGAAACCATGTGGATAATGGCTCTTCTTTAGACATTATCACTGACTCCAGACAAGAAAATTCCCATTTCTGATCTCAGAAACACATAGCATGTATTTCTATAGATGGAGGGAACAATCAGATTTCTGTTTGACTTATTTATTTTCACCAAGTCTAAGCAATGTCATATTATGTCACTACTTTGTATGTGCCTGTGTGTCTGTGTGTCTGTGTCTGTGTATCTTGCCTTATTCACAATGTAATAAGCATACAAAAAAGGACAATGTTCTATACTTAATAATGTGCATCTTCCTTGGCAAGCAGTTAAAACTTACCTGTTAAACTGAATTGAAAATGCCATTTGAAAAATATTAAAGGGCAGGGCTTACTAATCAAATCAATTTACATACCTGAAAAAAGTTATCAATCTGGAATATAAATGATAGTAACTAAATTTTTAAAAGATTCTAGTTCTGGTGAAAGCATGCTTGAAATCCAGAAGCATTATGAAAAGATTAAATAAATAAAATCTTTTGTTAAATTGCTGCCTGCCTCACATGTAAATCCATCTCATTTATGGGACATTGAATTAACTGTAGTGCCAGATTAACACACTGTTTATTACCTTGAATATGGATTTCCAAAAGTGTTCATTATTTTATGACATTAATGAAGAGGAAAATTATTAATTTCTTTGTGTCATATTTATTTTTCTATTAAATACAAAGTTGAGAGAATGAGAAATAAAATATTAATGGCAGACATACTTGAACAGTAAGATTATCATTTTATTTTTTCCATGTTTCAATTACTTAAATTTTCACTATGTTAGGTTTAGTAGGTGTTGCATCCATTTAGAAAAACAACCATAATTTTAAAATAGGCAAAAAAAAAAAAAAACAATGAAACTTAAACAAGTGATTTCTGAAAACACTCCTTGGTAGATTTTTTTATTTCCTTCTATGTAATTTAGAACCAGATAGAAAGTTCCTGAGGATGCCTTGTAAAAAAAAAAAAGAAGAAGAAGAAAAAAAAAAAAAGCACAAAATAATTAAATAATTAAAAAGTTACAATTTAATGAAACATTTATTAAAGATGACAAATTTAGTGACTTATTTGTACACTAAAAAGTGCCAGCAACCCATTATGCCTTTGAGGCTTATGGGGCCTTAAGTATCACATGAAGTCTTCACATCTTAATCTAGGGGTTTGATGTCTTCACATCTTAACCTAGGGAAGCTAGGAAAGGTGAGCAATAATTCAGCAGATGGCACTCCTGTCCTTAGGTGTAGATTAAAACAAAACCTAAAGATGTTTGTTTAACACTTCAGTATAGAAATAGTACTTAGAAAACTAAAAAATTTATTAATCATAATAGTAGCATGGACCAATGCAATCCCAATGAAAATCTCAGTAAGTTATTTTGTAGATCTCGACAAACTGATTCTAAAGTTTATGAAAAGAGGCAAAAGACCTAGAATAGCCAACACAATATTAAAGAACAAAGTTGGAGAACTGACATTCCCCAACCTCATGACTTAACTATAAATCAGCAGTAATCAAGACAGCATAATATTGGCAAAAGAATAGATCAATAAAACAGAATATAGAACCCAAAAACAGATCTACATAAATATAGTTAACCGATCTTTGACAAAGGAACAAGCAAAACAGTGGAGAAAAGTTAATCTTTTCAAAAAAATGGTGCTGAGATAACTTGGAACCTACATGCAAAAAAAAAAAAAAAAAGAACACAGACACGAACCTTACACTCTTTATGAAAATTACCTCAAAGTAGATAACAGATCTATTTTTTTTGAAGATTTTACTTATTTATTCATAGAGACAGAGAGAGAGGCAGAGGGAGAAGCAGGCTCCATGCAGGGAGCCTGATGTGGGACTCGATCCCAGGTCCTCAGGATCACACCCCAGGCTGCAGGTGGCGCCAAACCGCTACGCCACCGGGGCTGCCAGATAACATCTAATTTGAAAGCACAAAAGTATAAAACTCCTAGAAGATAACATAGAAGAAAACATAGATGGCCTTGGGTATGGCAGTGACTTTTTTAGATATCACACCAAAGGCATGATATATGAAAAAATAGTAAGTTGGACTTTATTAAAATTAAAATTTTCAGCTCTGCAAAAGACACTGTAAAGAGTGGGAATATAAAATGGCACAGCCACTTTGGAAGACAGTTTGATGGTAGGTTGCAAAACTAAATCTCTTATCATAGGATCCAGCAATCATGCTCCTGGGTACTTACCCAGAAGAGGTGAAAACTTACATCCACATAAAATTCTGCACATGAATGTTTACAGCAGCTTCATTCATAGTTACCAAAACTTGGAAGCAACCAAGATGTCTTATAGCAAGTAAATGGATGAATAAACTTGGTGCATCCAGACAATGGAACATTATTCAGTGCTAAAGAGATAAGAGCTATCAGCCATTAGAAGACTCGGAGGAAATTTAAAGGCATACTATTAAGAGGGAAAAAAAGACCCATCTGAAAATGCTACATATGAACTTTGATTGATAATGATGTGTCAATGTAGGTTCAACAATTGTAACAAATGTACCACTCTGGTGGAGAATGTTGAAAATAGGGGATGATTGTGCCTATGTGGGAGTAGGGGATATTTGAGAAATCTCTGTACCTTCCTCTCAAATCTGCTGTGAACCAAAAAAATAAAGTTCTTTTAAAGAAAACTATTATAATGCTAGCATGTGCACCAAGTGTTTCTAGGAAGAGTGGGATGGAATGGGTGAACAAGCTCACGTGATCCTTAATAAGTAAATGGTATGGTTAAACTATATAAATATAAAAACTATAAAATATAAAAACCTGGAGTGTAAGAATGTTCCTTACCACTTTCAAGAACAACCTTCCACTGATCTTTATGCAAAGACAACAATTATCATAATTGGAGAAACTTACAGTAGACTGTGGTTTAAAAAATTTGAAAGATGTTGACATATTTAGAGTGACACTTATTCTTCTTTCTCTAAAATATTCTCAAATGCCCATTAAAGAAGGATCATGTACACTAGAAGGTACAACATGGAGGGCAAACATTTTTCTCTTTTTAAATGTTTTTTGTGTAGATAGTGACATGGGATGAAATACTGACAATACTTTTCAAGGCATTAATCCTATGATACTAGTCTCAACAAGTGGTTGGAAGCTATAGGAAGACCCTAAGGGATAAAATCAGAATTCAGACTATTTCTAAAATACATACTTTGTATTGTTATGTCACAGTGATATACTTATGAAAGCTAAAAATATATGTACATATAAATTGCAGAGTTTTGTATTATTTGGTCAGCATTATGCAAAATTTGAAGTTTTCTCACTCATGTGGTACCACGCTAATACACATAATTTGCCAATAGATAATGTTTTTAAAGCAATCCAATAGCTCTGAACTTTCAAAGTAAGAAAAGTAAAAGACATTCACTTTCTGCACCTTAATGCAACATACATTTACAAATGCTAGTGAAATAATTTCAGGAACAAGAGTTGAGAGCTATATTTAAATTATGACAAAAACATTAGGTAGCATCATTTAAATTTTTAGTCATCCAAATGTTTTGACTACACAACACTTAAAAGAAGGAAGATAAAGATTATTGTTGAATAATAAGAAAAATACTACATGACATCCTTCTTATTCAAGGGAAGAATTAATAGCCTAACCAGCACCTACAAAGCTCATGGTAGTCCTCCAGAGACTGTCACTTTGTTTGAGATCCTTCTTTACTGAAGAGAACCATATTTCCAACATTCAGAAATTAGCCACATGAATTCTGCAAAGAACTAGTACAAGGTTTGTGGAGCATGCTATCAAATACATGAAAGTCATCATAGCACAGTGATCAGGAGCACATAATCAAGTTCCCTCATTTAAAAGCCTCTTCCATGAAAAGAAAAAAAAATGAGTGGGAAATATCAGAAAGGGAGACAGAACATGAGAGACTCCTAACTCTGGGAAACAAACAAGGGGTGGTAGAAAGGGAGGTGGGCAAGGGGGTGGGGGTAACTGGGTGATGGGCACTGAGGTGGGCACTTGATGGGATGAGCACTGGGTGTTATGCTATATGTTGGCAAATTGAACTCCAATAAAAAAAAATAAAAATAAATTTAAAAAAAGCCTCTTCCATATCATAGCTACGTGAACTTGGGCAGGTTGATTGTTCTGTGACTTAGCTATTAAGTTCCCTTAGCTACTAAGTGGAAATATATTACATAGTACCATTGTCCATAAATACCATAGTAAGTGGTACTTTTCTCTTTGTGTTGGCATGAGAATTAATTAATAATTATAAAGTTTCTGGAACATTGCCTATTCATAGTAATTGTTACATTGAACGTGTTAAATAAAATATGTTTGAGAATGCTTATAGAGTAGCTCTCTAGAGTTATAACATACAAGTCTATTAAAACTTGACAGCACAACAGCTGTGTTATAATGAACAATCACAAAATCTCAATAGCTTATAATGACAAACATTAATATTTCACTCATCATATGTAGACTAGTTTCAAATATTTTTTTCAAATATTCTTATACTCATGTGATGTGACTTTGGACAAGTTACTCATCTGTACCTCAGATTCCTCATCTGTACAGTGGTATTAGTAATCATGTGAATGCATCAGGAAGTGGTTATGAAGAATATATGTTAGCACATGTAACATACTTAAGCAGGCTGTAACATTATAGGCACATGTTAACTTTATGATTGAAAGTCTATTATAGGTAAGAAAATTATACCTCAAAAAGATGAGGTGTTTTAAACAAAAATCACATAACTAGCAAATGATGGATCACAGACTCATACTAAAATTAATTTGAATTAAATTTGTCCTTTTTTTTTTTTTTACTTTATATTACTGGGAAATTCTTGTTGTTAGAAATACCTATCAATATCCTATTAGAAATATTATCAAGAATTTGGAAAGAAAGAACTTTTTTTCTGAGAGGAAGCATATAAGTTTGCAAGAAATAACAGTGTTGGCCAACATCAGTGTGATTTTGTCTTTTTCTTAGTCCTCACTAATCCCAGGGAGTACAAGGAGGGAAACTAACATTTATTGGTACTGATCAGGTTTCACACACTATGCTGCATATCTTACACTTCACTTAATTCCTAGAACAGCAACCTTGTAAAATGGTCTCATTATCTATAAATTTTAATCCTGAAGCATTCCAGTATTGTTTCTGGATTGGTGCTTGCTGACAGTCTGTCTAATTTAACTATATAACATTTGTCACTTTGTTAAAATCTTCCTAAGAAAGACTTTATTGGTCAAGTTGTAGAAAAAAGACACTGCTTGAGTCATATCATGTATCATTGTCTGCAGTCTGTCTGCAGTCTGTCTGTCTGTCCATCATCAGTGGAAGCTTAAAAAATGCAGAGGTATTATCTGTCTTGGTCGCTGCTTAATCCGCACCATCTAGAACAGGGCCTGCATGAACAAATGAATGAATTTGTGAATGCAAAATTGAATGAATGAAGCTAGGAGATTGTTAAGGAATTTATCCAAACAGTTACAGTTCGTAAATTGTACAACTGGAATCTTAACTATAGATTTGGTTCCAAGCCCTGTGGACATCCAATTGTGCCAATTGTTTCCATCCTGTTTCCAACATTTAATGTCACCATGGCCATGAAAAGCAACATTATGTAATATTAGTTTGAAGCATATGGATTTGCCTTTCAGAGTCAAGTGGCCTTTTAATCTCTAAAATGAAGCATTGAACAGTCGCTAGAAGGGAGGACATCTTGTGCAAAAGAATCAGTAAATTCAAAACCCCATATTTTAGGGAAGAGCACGGTTTAGTCTACAGGCTGAAAAACAACCAGCATGGTCGGAAATTAGTGAATGACAAGGAGAGTGTTTGAGAAGTAGGCAAGATATAGATACTGCATGGTGCTATAGGTTATGTAAAGGAATTCACATTTTATTCCAAGTACAGTAGGAATCTACTAAAAGTTTTATACTAGAGGAGTAAGATGAACTGATTCGAGTTTTTAAATAGTCACTCTAGCTATTGTGCAAATGAACTAGGAATAAGCAAAATATACATGCATGCACATATACTTTCACACCCCACATGCTGCCTTTGGATTTATAGGATGGGGAAAAAGGATTTTACACAGCACTAGGCACATGGTGCCACTGAAGTTAATGATTACACCCCAAGTCTCTGAACACCAAATATATCTCCGTTTTCCTGTCCAGCTGCTTGCCCTCTGAAGCAGCATGAGCAGTCTCACATGGAATGGGATCCTACCATACAGATGGCAACTCTAATATGAATGGAATATTGAACTAGATATAATTTCATATGCAAAATATTCAGTGTGTAACAATGACTTATATAATTTCTATTGTTAATATGTATTTTATTCCTGTATACTATAAAATTGTTAAGTGCGATTTTCTTTAATTTTTTTTCTGGGACCATGTGATTCTTCCATCTGATGTTCTTTATTAGCTCCCCATTTTCTTTTATTTTACATGATAAAATACAGGCATTTAAAGTTCTTCATGATCTGGCCCCTATATTCCTCTCCATTCTCAGATTTACAAGCAATCCTGCTCAACCATTTTACAGGCATCCATATTCTGTGCTGAGGCAGTAGCAAATATATTCATCAGATTCTATTATTTGTACTATACTTCTATGTCTTTGGTACTTTCAGTTTTTGGTCTAATAAACTTCTATTTATTTTTAAAACCTTGGTTTGTTTTCTTCCCCAGAAAGCTATCCCTGGTACTTCCTTACTTAGAGAGTCACACTTTTTTCTAAATTTTCTTGACCCCTTATTTATGAATAAATTAATTTCTTGACTAGATTCTTACAATTACCAAAATGAGTTTCCTGTTGAGGGATTACTTTTCATTTGTTTTATGCTTCAAGTGTATAGTAGCATTGGGTTTGAGATAGTTCAGCCATTAAACAAATATGTTCTAGGTTGAAATCTACTTTTTTATATATGCAGATGTTCTGAATAACTACTATTAACGTAGAAATAAAGTAAATTCGCAATATGCAATAGGGAAACCAGGATAATTCTTATTAATCAGTTGTCAAACTCCAGTGGCAAAAAGTATTGCCACTTAACCAAAGGGAAATAAAACATAGATCCTTAGTGAGATTGCAAACATTCTTAAGAATTTTAATAATTTTTGTGGTTTTGGAAGTCTGTACTTAGATACAGAACAAAACAAAGAATAAATTAAAATCAATAGAAGTTTTATTGTCTAAAAAATTGAATTTGGAAGAAATGTGTCAATATATTATAGTAATCACCTTCTTTATTGTTTTGATTTAAGCACTTTAAAAATAATGTTTCCACTGAGGGCCTCCACCACAATTTATAGGGGTTTTTGGTCTTTACTCTTTTATTCAGAATGCTGCTGACCTTTGAAATGGAGAGATGGAAGGAAAGAAATACAGTATTTATTATTTGAGGATGCAGCGTACTACTAGACTGCTTTCAGCCCTGACAAACAAGATCATACTTGCAAAGGTCCTTGAAAAATTTAAAAAAAAAAAAGCAATCTCTATTCATAACACTGGTAACAATAATGGCAATGACATACCTTCTAGATTCAAGATCCCAGAAATTAGTACATTTGTTAAAAAGTATAGGCTTCAGTGGATATATTTATTATTCTGTTGAATATTATAATTTTCTGCTCACATTTCCTCACCTCCTTCCACAAGGCCACTGGAATATCTAAAAATAGCATAAATGACAGACCTCCATGGTTATATGAATTCCTGGAGTCTAGATTGTTTTTCTTGTTCCCTCTGTAAATCTTGCACCCAAAATAATGGGGCAAACAATGCAGAATCCCAATATTTGTTAGACTAATAAATGATATATTCATACCCACCTTAATTTTAATGGAAATAATTCCATTTTTCCTAATAGTTATGTATGCTTCAATATTAGTATGTATGTATCTACTAAATCTTCCAGTTGTTAAATTTTGCCAAATTTGTTTTGTCTCTCAATTGATCTCTCTCTGTATATGAATTTGTAGCCATTATCTTTTATCTCTTTCTGAAGTTTCAAGAGTAAGATGTGGACATAGTGTCCCCTCACTCCAAACAATACAATGTTTCTGTTCTCCAAACAACCATACTTTCTTGAATAACAATCATATAAGCTTCCAAATCAGGAATTTAAAATTAGTACAATAAGATCATTTAAGCCCAAATTGCCATTCAGATTTTGTCAGTTGCCCCAACAGTAACAACTTTCCCATTCTGGTTCTGATTCTGGTTCCTATCCAGGACACCATGTGGCTTTTAATTGTTAGGTCTTTTCTGATTCTTCCATCCTGATTCAGTCCCTCAGTGTTTTGCTGTCTTTTTTGTCTTTGACAAGTTTAAAGGGAGCAGGCCTTCCATTCTATATAGCATGACCTTCAACCTGGGTCCATGTGCTAATTTTCCTTCCTGACTAAGCTCATGCACTTTTGACAAGAATTCCTGCCAAATGTTGCACACTTCTAGGTGCATACCTCATGAGACACTTGTATATAACTCTAATAGAATATACATTTATATACATAAAATCCATCTATAATAGAATATGTAATAGAACCAATAATTCTATTCATTTTTACCCACTTAGTATAATATCATGGATTCTTAACTTATTCAATGGATTGCAACCCATTGTTATTGCTACTTATTTTGATACCAAAATCATCCCATTCAAACTGGCTCCTATGTGCTTTAGAGATGTCTTCAACATTCATTGAGCATTACCTTAATTTCAGGCACAATACGATATACAAAGCTCATCTCCTACTCTCCCTGTCCTAGTCCTAGGAAAAGTTAATACTTTAAGAAGCCCTGGTTCCTTTCAGTGAGGTCAGCATTTAGAAAACCACTATCTTAGAACTCACTGTACTTATTGTTACAGGAGTATCACTGCCTTATTAGTGGGCAGAGCTGGAAGTATATGTTTGTGAATACATATACAACTACAACTACTGTACATGTAATGGTGCATATATGTTACAAAATCATAAGTCTATACCAAAATCTTTAATTTTAGTACATCTCATGTTTCTTTCCATCATTTTACCTTTCTTTGATAATTAATATCTTCTCTTGCATCCAGAGGCCTCTTTCTCAATATGTTTACTTATTTGCTCAACGTAACTGAACAGTAGCCATGCCAGCCATCTTTTCTGTCATCTCATTACTCCCATTATTGGTTATCACATTTTCTAGTCTGCTCAGCATCCCTGACCATCCATTTGCCATATGTTCTCCTCTACAAAGGGAAGAGGAAGGAAAGAAAAACTGGTAAAGAATTTTTAGCGACATCTCTGTCCACTGATAGGTACTTCACAAAAGATTCATTAAAGAAATCCTATACTGCACCCACATGAAAAGAGAAAGGAAAAGAAGGAAGAAACAACTCTTTCTGGTTGCTCCATGGAGCTCCATGGTTGCTCCATGGGTTGCATATTTAAAATTGAGTTATCTAAATGATTCTAGGGGCTCCTGGGTAGCTCAGTCAGTCAAGCATCTGACTCTTGGTTTTGGCTCAGTCATGATCTTGGAACTGTTGGATAGAGTGCCATGTTGGGCTCCATGCTCAGTGCAAACTCTGCTTAAGATCCTCTCCCTCTGACGTTCCCCCAACTCATACTGTTTCTCTCTCTCTAAAATAAATAAATACATCTTAAAAAAAAGAAAAGAAATGATTCTATACTTGTGCCTGAAATATTTCTTTGCAGTTCTACACACCACCCCCAAATTATGTTAAATTAAAGGTGTTTATGATAGAATTTAAGACATCTGCCATTTATAAACCCTGGTGTTATAATAAAAATGTTGTATTGTGGTACTAATTATATCAACAGTTCTAGATCTGTATCTAGAGAATATGCATGTAAAATTGTATGATTTTTTAAAATTCAGTAAAAACAACTATATTTTCTGAAAAGCATGGTCCTTATATGAGAGCATATATGTAGGTAGTGCATATTTACTGTCACCATTTAACAAAAAAGGACACTTAGGCTAAAGGATCAAATAGTTTCCTACAATCTCAGAAGCATTCAGTTCTTCAAATTTCACTATATCATACCACTGACTTTACGAGAATATGAAGCATACACCTAGAGAATATTTTGCTCTTCTCTTCCAAAAATATACAGTTTTGTGACAATATCTCAGTGGATGATTTTAGCCATAAATAGTAGAATATCCCATTAAAAGGAGATTAATTATGGGGATATATATTACCTCACATAATAGGAATTTTAGTGTCAATCACTGTGAATGGTCTGAAATATTACTTTACCTATGAGCTAAAATAATTAGCCTGTAACAGTTGCATGAGTGCGCATGAACACAAAACTCTGGGTCAGAAACAAAGGCTTTATTACTCACAACAGTAACAACAGCCAGAGTATCAATTTTTGCTGATTCCATGAGTCCCATTTCCACATGGAAATTAAAAGAGCCAGGAAATCCCTGCCTATAAAGTGGGTTGCATTACCGGAGAAGAACTCTAAAGTTAATCTTTTTTTAATAGGCTTGCCTACTCTTTGTCTTGAAGGTAAACATTAACTTTATCATACCGAAAAGTAAACAAACTGGCTCTATTACTAGAGCAGACACTATCTCTATCTTACAAGCTTCTTCATTATACAAACATCCTTGAAAGTGTAGTCACAAGCAAAGGCAGTCAGTACCGCTGCTTGCAAGATGTGCTGAAATGCCAGAGACTCATGAAAAATTGGCTCTCAGTGCTTAGCTGAAGGTTGATTCCAGAAATGGTTTTGCAAGTCAGAAATATCATCATGGACCCAGGTGCTCAGTACATTAGTCCTCTGTTACCTTTGGTGAGTTGGAAATGTTTTTACTTCTGATTATGAGATGTTTATAGCAGTTTTGTGTTATCATCTTGACATATGGCGTAGCTAGTGAAAAAGAGATATTTCCAATCTTGCATCATTTCATTTGTTTGCTTTTTTGTAAAGCCACATTGATAGATTTACCTCTCTATCCCTTTGGTCAGGATTGGGTCACAAATTCATACCTAATCAATCACAACCAAGGGGTTTGAGACCTATCATAATTATTGTCCTCTTCTTTTTTTCCTGAACCACGTGAGAGTGAATATCCAAACAAATGGAGGTTCTGCAGCAAAGAAGGCAGATGGGGCAACCAATGACACTACCAGGCTTCTAGATTCCAGGGACATTTCTATTTCTCTGCTCTATAAATTTTAAGCTTTTCTTTTGCAGCACAGAGGTGGAAAATGGTCTTTCTCTTTCACATACAATAATGAAATATGAACAATTACAAAGTGTTTACATTTTGAGAAAACCTTAACTGTGAAGCTAAGTGGGACACTTGGCTTCATCCTATTATCTGACAGTTTGTCCTCTTACTCAACTTAAAAACGTTGTAATTTGGAGGTTTCCCTCCTTTTTATCCTGAGGTTTAGAGACAATGAATTATCACCATTACTATCCCTTTCAGGAACCTTTCTCAAGCTTCCATTCTAAAGTGTTTCTTCTTATTTATAACTTGAAAAAAATTTAAGTGGGACTACTCTTAAAAATCAAACTTCCTTACATTCCCTTGAGAGCTCATCATTATTTTCTTCATCAGGAAATCATCTCTTGAATTACCAGAGAGTCAATTAGCATGATTTTGAGAGCAATTTATATTTGAATAGCCTTTAAATGTGTATTTTATGGAAGGAAAGTAAAAAATATCTATTTGATTAATTTAATTACTAAAGGTAAAACTCCAAAAAAATAGAATACTTTCCCTCCACTTGATGGTTCTTCTTTTTCCCTAGTCTAAACTTTTATATCGAAGAGCTCTCAAACATGCATCCTGCTGTGGTGTGATGGGATCTTATGAAACTGGGTTACTAACTTATTTCCAGAAACCTAAGGAAGTTTCTTTAATCTTTTAACTGGTGGAGCCTCAACTGAATATAATAAAGACCTTTTTTATTATTTAAAATAAGGTGTTCTGTTTCCCTTCCTTAAGAGAATTACATAAAGTGTTCTCCCTAGCTTTGAAAATCTCATTCGAATTATGTCTATATTTAGTTTCTAAACAAGGGACCTTTCAGTCTGTGATCTCTGACACTGGCTCAGATGCTGTTACTTTAGGTGTTTTTTGTTAGATTTTCAAAATTAGGATTGTACCTTCTAAGAAAAATTCAGGAAATTGATGTGTCCTAAATCACACACACATTTATCTACTTTGTGGAAGGGAGAAAACCTGTGTCCTAGCCCAAGGCTTTCCCCATAGAATAAATTGCCTGGGAGCCTACCACACAGTAATAATTTAGAAGTAGGTTTCAAAAAGCTCCAGATAGCCCCTATTACTACTATGTGACATTGCAAAAGTTACTTTAGTGCTCTGGAATGTTTGTTTCCTTATTGTGATGTTCAAGCATTGGATTAAATGCTCTTTAAGAATCATCATACTATAAACTGTTCTCAGGATCTGTGAGATTTCATGATTCTTACTAATTTTATAGGGCTGTAGTCAGGATGTTTTCTAGACATGAGGACATGTCTATAATTCTTGAAAAGATTTGCTCTGTAAGCACTTTAAAGGTTCACTACCATGATTTTTATTTCAATGTTTTCCTCTCCATTTGTGAAAAACAAAGACTGAGCCACATGACTCTCTTCCTAATTCTCAAACTATACTGCCTTTTCATTTCATTGAATATATTGTTTTTACAGAAATAAAAAAGTTGAATTTAATTTGAGTAAAGGATGAAGTACTATGTGTAACAATGTCCTTTCCTTCGAATTTGTACTCAAGGACATCAGCAAAACTTTCAGTAGAACAATTAATAAAGCAAAATTAGTGTATACCATTAGCTACTCCTACTTTTCTTTGGGAACTAGGTGAAGTCCAAATAAAAATTAACAAAAATATGCTTTTATACTTTTCTATAAGTAGGCTGCTTTCATGTAATGTATTTCTAGTTCATCTAATCATTGCTTTCTAAGTAAAATATTTATTAAGCATACTGGGTATGCAACACAGTCACACAATTCCCCCCGCCTCTCAATCTGGATACTCAGTCTCTGACATTATCTGTTGGGGTAGTGATGCTTTCTGTCAAAAATCCTTTTGAGTTAAGTTTCTTGGATACATTCTTTTCATGAGATGATTGATTTCATGTGTTTGAAAGAAAAAAAAATTCCTAAAGGAATGAAATCAGAATCAGGAGTCTTTGTAAAGGAATATATATTGTGGGCAAAAGCAGCATGGAGGAACTTGAGTTCTAATTCTTCACACACTGACCAGTTCCTCCCTGAAATCTAGTTGGCAGCATGGAGGTGATAAGAGTTGTGGATGAGATAGAAATGACAGCAAAACCACAATAAAGAAGATAACCAACCTCCAACATAGACTACAAAAGACAGTAATCTATGAATCTCATTCAGAAATATTTTACAGCTCTTCCACAAAGGACAAAGTAAATACTCTATACTTTAGACATGGGATTGTTCAAAAGCTCAGAGTCTCTTCAGGATTTGGTGTGGTAGAGGTTGTTTACAAGAACTCATGAAGTTGGATATGCAGTGTTGTAATTTTTGTTCTGTTGGGTTTTTTAAAAAGATTTTATTTATTTATTTATTTATTTGAAAGAGGGAGCATAAGCAGGGGGATGAGGGAAGGGAGAAGCAGACTCCCTGCTGAGCAGAGAGCCCAATGTGGGGCTTAATCCCAGGACTCTGGCATCATGACCTGAACCAGAGATAGATGCTTAATCAACTGAGCCACCCAGGCATCCTCGTTGTAGTTGTTTTCATTTTAGGGATGCTAAAGAATCCTAAAGGTGTTATTGTCTCCCATAGAAATGACTCTGACATCAGAACTATGCAGGTTTTTATTGATGGTGCAGTCATTGGCTCTTACTATTGATACTAAGAGTGAAAATGATACTGGCTTTAGTCAAAATGCTCCAAGCAAGTGTAGTGCTAAATAGCACAGTGGACAATTTCTCAAATCTTCTCAGAGCCAGAAATGGTGGGCTCTGGGAAAATGGAAACCTCCTTGACTACAGATATGAAGAGATGAGCAGACCGTGTTTTCTTACCCTGGGATAGTGAGATATCTGCAAAATGGCAAAGAAATCAAAACCATATTCAGCATGGAGCTGAGTGTTAGTGGAAGAATCAGAGTAGATCAAAGACATATCTGCACTTTAGTGCTCTTTAAATGAAAGTTGTTCCTGGGGCACCTGGATGGCTCAGTTAGTTAAGTGTCCAGCTCTTTTTTTTTAAATTTTAATTTATTTTTTTGACAGAGAGAGAGAGTGAGAGAACGCAAGTAGGGGGAGCAGGGAGCCCGATGTGGGATTTAATCCCAGGACCCTGGGATCATGACCTAAACCCAGAGCAGCTGCTTAACCAACTAAGCCACCCAGGCACCCCAAGTGCCCAACTCTTGACTTCAGCTCAGGTCATGATCTCGGGGTTGTGAGATCAAGCCTTGCATCAGGCTCCACACTGGGTATGGAAAGAGAATCTTTCTCCCTCTCTCTGCCCCTCCTTCCCATGTGCTCTCTCTGTCTCTCTCAAAAAAAGTTATTCGTTTAATAAATTGGAAAATGGGACTTTAAAAAAAATTAATTCATGGAATCCATTTTTTAAGACATAAGCTTTCTATTGGTGAGGAGTCAGGATTTCTTTATGAGATAAAGGAGTGATATGACTGTTGGTAGGTTTGTGAAATAGCATTGTTCCATGAATAAATACTAGTAGCCTTTTGCTAGTCAGTCAGAATGTTACTACTATGGTGGTTGATGTCCTCTTGAGTAGACTCCAATTTAGCTTTCTTATATCTGGTTTCATGCTCCACCTTGGCCACTTTCCAGTCAGCCTCCCTTATCCATTCTTCACAGTAAGGCCAGAGTGGTCACTCAAGAACACAAAACTGATTTGTTTCTTCTTGTCTAAAATTGCTTAATAGTGCCACATTGCCTAGGGTATAATGCTTAAGTGCCGTAGTAAAAAGCCTTGCATAGTTTGGCTTTTGCCTGCCTCTCCAAATATGTAATTCTGCCACAGAACCATGTAGCCACCCAAAAGACCAATTTACTTCTGTTTCTCAGTTGTTATCAAAGATGCTGAAGTTCTCGGACATACTGAGGTCTCTTTTTATTTATCACATTTCCTACGATTCTTGTATTTCCATTTCTTCTCTGTTTAGAAAACTTCTTTTCACACTTCAAAACTTATGTGAGCTTCTTTTGAAAAGATTGCCATGACATACTCAGAGTCAATCACTTTGTCTTTTAGTTTCCCACATCCTCAGCATTTTGCAGTGTCTGGCACAATGGTAATTTCTTAATAGTTGTCTTATTTATGAATGTATTATCTATAACATTAATTTTCAGTCTCTAATGAGTAAATGTGCCTGTAAACCTGTAAAGAGACGTACAATATTTGTGTGTATCAAGAATTGTCCCCAAGTGCTGGTAAGTAACAGAGGTCTAGTCACAATTGTTTAAACACATGAGGGTTTATATTTTCACCCCCCAAAAAGACTTAAGATGTAGGTACACCAGGGTTGATGAGGCAGTGCCACAGAGTAAGTTTCATCTATAAAATTTTTGTAGTGTAAGCTTCTTTTTTTTTTTTTAATTTTTATTTATTTATGATAGTCACAGAGAGAGAGAGGCAGAGACACAGGCAGAGGGAGAAGCAGAGGGAGAAGCAGGCTCCATGCACCGGGAGCCCGACGTGGGATTCAATCCTGGGTCTCCAGGATCGCGCCCTGGGCCAAAGGCAGGCACCAAACCGCTGCACCACCCAGGGATCCCTGTAGTGTAAGCTTCGACAGTTGGCTTTTCTTTTTGTGATACAACCTGACTAAAGCTTTGATTGCTGAGACATCCATTTCAAAGGAGAATCCACTTCAAAGACGGCTATCTCCAATAAACACATTGCCAGCCTTGGGACTAGAGAAACAGCCAGGACACCTCTCCTGGTATTCCTTTGTTTTAGAGAGCTTGGTTGATTTCAATAACTGACCATCTGGCAGCTTGTTTTTCTCTTTCTTTGATTTAAATTTCCAGTCTCATGTTTTAAAATCACCAGTAGTGAGCCCACCAAACCATTGGCTTCTACCTTCAACCCCAAATAAAACTAAGAGTTCTTTCTGTTATGAAGAAAAATAAATTTGGATAAATTTTGCTAGAGGCTTTCCAAACAATGGAATCTTAATTTAATAAAATGTTGGTATTTCTAGAAACATGCATTCTTTGCAACAGTTTTGAAAACACTCATCTAGACAATCTGTTTCAGACATTTCCCCCTACTATAACATGTTATTAGTTACTAATTACCTAAGAAGTAAATTCCAGATATCATTGGATTTATACTCTATTATTCTATTAGATCAAAACCTGTCTTTTTAGTTCAGATATTTTTTTCTGTTCCCTTACCTTTGACTTTATGCATTTATGAAACATTTTCTGTAGGATGATAATAATCCTTTCTCTTTAGAGATATATTCCAGAAACTCATCATTTTTCTTCCAAAGGACCAAAGTCTAGAAGCACCTGGAATAAAGCGTGGGTCAGCTATATTCTCATGCTAGATGATCGATTTAGGCATTTTTGCCCATCTTATTGTATAGACATTGTACATCTGTTGTCTGCTATGGCATCCACTGGAAAAAAAAATGTTATGTGCTGTATTTCAGCCTCTGTATAAAGCCAGACTTTTCAAACAATGCAGATAAAAACAACCAATCATTTTGTTCCATCACTAAACCTAACAATCTCTGGGATACTACAATTCTCTATCAACTGATGACAAAGCTGCCTGCTTTATAAAGAAAGAACATCTTCAGCATAGAGATGCTACATTAGAATACAGGCTGCATATTTTGCAAAGTTCCTGGCTCTGGAGCCAGATAGTTCCAAGGTTCAAATCCTGGCCCAGGCATAGGCTAGCCGGAAAATTTCAGGCAAAGAAATCTTCCTTTCTGAGCTTGAATTTCCATTTTTGAAAGGAGCAGTAAAGCATTTTGCACCATAATTTTGAAGTTAAAAAAAAAAGTTTGTAAATCATTGAGCATAATTCTTAACAATGACTATCTTTATAATTTGCTATTTTTCTTGTCTCCCTCATCCTTCTCCTTATCTTTATATTGTTATTTTTAGTAGTAATAGAAGTATTAGTTTTTTAATATTAATAATAGTAGTTAATTGAAACTATACTTTAGCTCTGTTCTCCAGAAGTTTTTAGGCAAAAGCCCTTATTTCCATTTTTTTTCTGTAAATCCAAACACCTGCCTTACACAGCACAAATATATTCCTTTTTTTCTGAATACTCATAACATCAGTAAACTTTGCATCTTTTTAAAACTAATGAAGAAAGTGAGCCAATTTAACTTCACAAAGGCAAAAAAACAGCATCTATCTCATCTGATTGCTTACTGCCGTCTATAATTTACAATATGATCTGGCTCTGCAAATTGCTAAAATCATCCAGTATCACTTTTCCTCTCATTCATCACTCATGTTCCAGCAATACTGCTTTTATTTCTCTTATTCAAGCTTCCTCGTCTCTACTCATGCTCTCTGTCTCTCTCCTTTTTCTCTCCTCACTTTCTTTCTTTCCCTCCCCTTTTCTCTATCCTCTTGGATTGTTCTTTCTTCAAATTCTAAATGACAGACCATATACCAAATGTTATCACTTCAGGAAGGCCTTCCCTTCGGTAGGGGTAGGGGGGATGGGGTAGCATTACTTAATGTAATGAGCTTTGGGTGTTATATGCAACTGATGAATCACTAAACTCTAATCCTTAAAAGGATACCTCTATCCTTTTCATTTGGCTTTAGAACTTTAATGACCATCTGAAATTTTAAAATGTATTTGTTCACCTATTTTTATTTGTCTCTGGTAATTATTAGTCATGCAGCAAGAGAGAAGAGGCATTGTCAGTCATAGTACTGTATTCCTGGTCCTAGAATAATATCTGCCCATTGGAAGGTGCTCAATTTATGAATAAATGAATTAATGCTAAGTGAACCTTTATTAAACATGAAGGAAGGGAATTGCAGACTAGTGTTTGCTCTTTTACCCTTCTAGAGTTCTTTTATATGCTGCATTCCTTTATTTCTCTATATTCTGTCAAGAACTATGACATGTCTAATACTTTACCCTACTTGCAAGCTAACACTTTATTCTGCTGCAGTTTTTTGGATGCATGCAGAAGACATAAGACACCTGGGTCAAATACAAAGGGCTTTATTATTCAAAGCACAACCAGCAGCATAATGTTTGCATCAGTCCTCCATATCCCAGCTTCCACAGGACAACATGAAGAGGGCCAGATGGCACCTGCATACGGAGCGTGGCACATCACAGGAGAGGAACCTGGAACTTAGGGAACCCACATCTCTCTTTTTAAAAATATTTTATGTATTTACTTGAGAGAGAGCAAGTTGAGGGAGGAGGCAGAGGGAGAGGGAGAAGAGACTCCTCGCTGAGCAGGGAGCCCAATACTGGGCTCCATCCCAGGACCCTGGGATCATGACCTGAGCTGAAGGCAGACATTTAACCAGCTGAGACACCCAAGTGTCGCCCACATTTCTCTTTCTCTAAGATTTGATTGATTTGATTTCACTTATTCTGAATTGAGTCCATGCTCAACATGGACCTTGAACTCATGACCATGAGATCAAGAGTTGCATGCTCTAACAACTGAGCCAGTCAGGCACCTTAGGAGCCCACATCTCTTATTATGAGAAACACTCCCTGCCCCTTGCTCTAGGGCAATGTTATCTTTACCATCTAGGACTGTTTGCTACAAAATCATCCTTGAAAAAATAATCTGGAACAAAGCAATCATTTTCTCTGCTTATAACATGCAGAAATGCTGGAAAACAATAGAGAATTGCCTCTCAAGAAGTCCCTCTAACCATTATGCAAAATTCAACCCAATGTCTATTTTGCTCTTCTAGATTCTACCTTATATATATCTTATCCAATCTATTTGTTTACTCTGAATATTCTTGGCTTTCAGGTAACCTATAGTCTAATGTTAGTGAATAAGGAAATCCAGATTTTCCAGCTCCAAAACCAGCATTCCCTATCCCATCTTACTCCCGTGAGGACGGCCTCCTTAATAGTTGAAGTGGTTGCCACTGCTTCTTGGAGCTATCTCCCTAAGTATGTTAGACAAAGTAGTGAACTCACACTTTCCAATGAGAATGGAGGGTTGGATGTCTTCTGAAGCACTTAGAAATATTAAATTCAGTGGAGAAGTTAAAGCATGATTGCAGTGAGAGGAACTACATCACATTCATCACTAATATTGGAATTTTAATAACCAGACTATCCCTAATCAGCCTGGCTGCAATACTTTGGAGTTGTAAAAGTACCTATCATAGCTTGGAATACAGTCAGTCTATATTTGTAGGGTCAGGATTAGGGGAGGGAAGTTTTTAGTCCAGTAGAATCCTAGCCATCACTACCTGAACTGTCAAGTTTTTGCAAATGTTTAGTAAGCTCTTTGCCTTATGCATAAGGGATATATGGGCTGATACAATGGGAAGCAATTTTCTTGCTTAATTATTGCAATATGACACATAGAATTTCATATTCAAAAAGATACAGGGAAGAGGACTAGGGCTTATGCAATTTGCAAACTGCAGCATCAACATATTTTTACCTATGCATAGAGTCATGGAGCCAAGGAGAAGTAATTGTGCATTCTGATTGATTTAACATCAGTGTTCCTATAACCTGCATTTTTTAAACCTCTGTAACTCTAAAGTACAGTATTTAAGATAAGATTATCTAAAGATTATAATGATTGCTCATGGTAATATACATTGGCATCACTTTTTCTAGGAATCTTGACTTCATCCATTAAATCCTAATTGTACAGTGAATTAAGAGGGAATGTGTTTCCTGATGTGTGGCATTTACATGGCTATTTTGTGAATTCTCAATGATAGTGACATAGTAGTATTCCCTAAATAAAAACATTATAATGTCAGAGTTTCCAGTAATAGTATCTATAGTACAGTTTACTTTATCGATTTCTAACCTCACTGTAAAGAAGAAATATTGATCTCAATCCATAAATTTAGGAACTGAGTATCAGAAAGGTGGTTTTATAGTGATGATATGTTAATGAGTACAAATAATGTCAGTCACATTAAAAAATGTTCATTGAGCATTTCTCATGTTGAGCATTTCTCATGTTCCATGTACTATGCTAAGCCCTTTAAGTTACCTAATTTAGGACTCTTGGGGGAAAAAAGGCCTCTTATTCGTAATTTTCAGGTGAAAAATCAGAAATACAAAAAAGTTAAGTAACTTGTCTCAGTTCAGTAATTAGCTGAGCTGGGGCTTGACCCATGTTTCCCTGAAACTGCTCTGCTGTACTCCTCTTGGGCCTTTATTTCATTGAGTTTGAACAGAACATCTCTGCCATCTTTATGTTCATCCAAGACTGGACACTTAGTTAGCTCCTACTGCCAACATCTAATATCATTTGATCTCAAGAGAAAAAAGGGAATCCTCCTGTTAACAACCAATCTGGAGACTGATGCACGCCCACCCTACAGGACTGTCAAATTTATCTTTGCTTTTCTACTCTTCTGAAATGCACACCTATTTTAGCTAAGTGATAAATAAATGCTAATCTCATCTACCACAGCTTAATAGTCAATGTAATGATAGGAGTTTTAAACTTAGAAATATTTTAATAACTGATCATCCTTTAGATAGAAAGCTAGGTTTTGGGGTGTCTGGGTGGTTGAATGTCCCAACTCTTGGTTTCAGCTGAGTTCATGATCTCAGGGTCCTGGGACGAGACCCCATACCAGTCTCCATGCTCAGTGTGGAATCTGCTTGAGGATTCTCTCCCTCTCCCTCTGCCCTTCCCTTCTCTGTCTCTCTCTCTCTCTAATTAAATAAATAAATCTTTTTAAAAAAGAAAGAAAGATAGGTTTTCAATCCATAGAAAATAGATGCCCAAAGTCCAGTGCTATTCATATATGGGAGAATTGATTTTCTTTCTTTGTACAAACATGCAAAGCAGAATTATACTTCTCTCTTGACCATGAGGCTGTTTCTTTAATGTTTCCATAAACACTAACTTATGATGCTACTTTTTTTAGGAGTGAAACAAAAAAGTCATTTAAATTTACTATTTAAAACTTGCTCTTCTTGCTAAGGCTATGTGTGTGGCAGGGGGCAGGGGCAGGGGGTAGGGAGAGAATCTTTCAAATGAAAGAAAAGAGCATGCTTAACTTAGGGGTTTGGAGATATCTGCTTACATAACTGTTGTGCAAAACCACACAGCCAAACTTACACATGTTTCAACATAAGGGATAGGAAGTGATTCATTTAACAATAGAACTGTGAGAATTATGTGACTAGTGAAGAGTTCCAAGGTCTCTAGGCAGAGAGCTAGGTGAAGAGCTCTAGTTCCCAACAATGTGATGCTAACGTTTTTAAACATATGGTCCCTAGGGTATCCAGCAGGCACAAAATGAATTCTGCCTGAAACCAAACCAAAAAAAAAAAAAAAAAAAAAAAAAAAAAAAAAAAAAACCCAAGTGGCTGTAAATCTCCAAGTCTCCAAACTGGTAATATTGTAAAATGATCCGGGATTTATAGCACGCACCACGGAGTCTTTTATACTCAAGCATGTCTGTTTAGTTGATTGACAGCCTTTATCTTTTTTTATCATTTATTGTTGAGTTTACAGTAAACCTATAAACATTTAATTTGGAGTAGTGCCTACGATTGTGAACTAAGTATCTTATTTCTGAAGGGAAGTTTTTCTCCTGGATCACTATATAATTAGGGAGATGAAGAAAGTGAGTGTGAATTTCTAGCACTGTGCTGCCACTTCCTCTTCAACCTCTAAGACAAGTGAATGAAACCTCAGCAATTTTGAGAATCCAGCTCTTCCTAGGTGATAATTACAACAACAAACCTAGAGTCAGACTTCTGGGGCTTTAAGTGAGCAGTAGAGTCACTGCTTTATTTCTCCTGTGTCCAGGAAGCTAAATCATACACCTTTCTTTTTTTCATTTTGTTATTGTTTTATAAAAAAATTTTACAAAAGGTATATCTACCAAAAAAATTATATTATATGGAAAGGATAAAATAAAAAGGTATGATAGTTGTTGACAGCTCTATTATCTGAAATGTGTACCATTTCAGACCTTTATTTTATCTTCTTATTATATGTATTTTGCAAAACAATAATCATACTATTTATATGTTTGCTTTTTTGATGTAGCAATACACTGCAAGTATCTATGTGATTGGGTCAAAATTTACTTCACTTTTTAAAGTACTACATATAATTTTGTGGTATGAATATACTAAAATTTATTCAATTTCTCCCCTATTTTTGAACATTTAAGATGCCTCTAATTTTAGGGCCATTTACAGATAATCCTACATTAAGCTTCCATCTGCATCTGAGCCAGAACTATTTAGTTTATTTACTATAGTTTCTTCATGTACATTTTTATATCTGGTAGAATGATCCCTATGCCAAGATTTTTTTTCCAAAAATTTTTTTTGATGATTTTGTTCCTATTTACTCCTCAGAGGAACTTTTGAATTGACTTAAACAACCCTAAAACTAATCTGATTAGATTATTCAGTACATTTGTAAAGATTTTGTATGAAATAAATTCTGGAAATTCAAAGGCAGTAATAATAATGGACATGAATTTTGCAAATGGGTATGAGAAAGTGAAAGTAGTAGACCTGAGCAGGTGAGTCTAATATACTGTGCTGTTAAATGAGGAAATCTCAGATTCAGTTTTGAATTTGAAAACTAGATGAAAATAAGGATCTATACAAAGGATGGTTCCTGAGGCCTCTTTCAATAAAAATGGCACAAACAAATAACTACTTATTATTGCCCAGGAGTCTTTTTGTTAAGATTTTTGTATAAAATTTCATTTTTGTGTGGTATTTGATGTGCTGACCTCTGAGAACTATACTTCTCTTTATGTCTTATTGTGCTTCAAAAGAGAAAAGTTTAGCAACTTTAGAGTTAGCATGATTTTTCAAAGGGAAAGAATGGTTAAATAGGGAGTTATAGTTTCAAATATTGCAAACACTTTCTCTACCTGTTCCCATACATTACACAAGAGGAACTACTTGTATAGTTTAAATAGATTTAGTCCTAAAATACTTGGGTTTTCTTTTACATTTTTCTGGTGATTCACAAGCTCTTCTCGTGGAAAATATTAGCCCTTCTTCTATTTGTTTTTTATTTACTTTTGTTCTTATATTTTACTCACAACTAAATCAAACAAAAAGTGTAAGGAGAAGTGGCCACATTTTGTAATGGATTTTTTTTTTTTTTGGTAATATGGGGGGTTCCATGAAAGTATAAATGGGAGATAGATGCTGTTCTGAGAACAGGGTTTGTATTTGCATCCTCCTTAAGCCTGTGACAAAGGCTTCTGAACCTTGACTGACCTTCCCCAACTATGTTTTTCCAAAGCCAAAAGGCAATTCTCCTGAATTCGCTGACTTGCTTGGGAGCCTGACAAAAATTTCTCCAGGCACTGAAATCATGATTTAAACATATGGCTGTCAGACTAACTTAGGACAGTTCAATCCCTGAAATAGCTAGTTTTCCTAGAGGTATCAAGTATCTCAAGGTCACCCAAAGAGTAACTATAATATTTTAACATGGTTCACAGAACTAATAATGAAATTGAAGAACAGAATAGCAGGCTCCTGAAGCTGCTTTTCAAAAGCTTTTTCTAAGTTCTGCTTTTATTCCACTTTGGCAGTTTAAAAAAAACATACTTTTAACCGAAATTAACTTATAGAAAGAATTGTAAAACAAACAAAATGCTCTGCATGATTTTCAATTCAATACTGGTTGAAAATTGTGTTTAATTTGAATTCTAAAACACTGTTATGATTCAAATGGTCTGTTACAGGAATGAACCTCCCTGAGAAAATAAAATATTCCCATACAAATAAATAAAAACAAAAGCATGGTATAAAAAAATGAATCTCCGCAAGCATTTTCCCTGATCCTTTCTTGGTCTAGTAAAATTTACTTTTTAATTTCAAAACTTGCCAAATCCACAACAAATGACTTATCTTTCAGTGTTCCCTTCTAGAATTTCTGAACTGCTTGCTCCTTCAGGAGTATCTATCTACTCTAATTGTTAAAAAAAAAATGAGTAAGACATGATAAGAGTGGTAATTTTTCCCTAACTTCTAATTTGTTCATTAATTGTCATCCCATTTATATCTTACTCCTTTTTATCTGATTTTAATATTAAGCCATTCTATATGTTGACTAAACCTACATCATCTTATTGGCAAAATAGTTGAGCAGAAGTTGGATAGAGAGAATTTTTCACCTCCTGTTGTGGGACCATGGTTGAGTCTTGCAGTTGCTTCTGCCTTAAGCATTTTATGTCTTATGTTCTACCACCTGCTGGGTCGAATTTCTCTGAAATAATGAATTCACTTTCCTTGTAAAAGCCATTGCTTTCTTGCTTCAGGCAATAACTATATGATGAAAAAAATCAAATGGTCAATCTGATATTTAACAAATTTTGGCTGAGTTGGTCCAACTGCAAAGCCTTAACTTAATTGGTTGTCATGTATAAAAACTTAATATCAATATTTGAGAAGCTAAGAAATGTTCTAGGGAAAGTTATATGTTATCACAGATTGTTACAGAGTAAAGATTGTGTTAGTAATAACCATAGCTACCAAATTGTTGAAAATATCTTAATTTTTCAACAATTTAATAATTTGATTTAATATTACCTACTTTATAACTATTATGAATATTCCATGTAAAATGAAATTATTAATCCTCTACTACAAAAAAAGAAGCAAATTTAGAGAAGTGGCTGAACAGTAACTGACAGAGAAAGAAAAGGTCTGACTCCAAATTCCACTTTCTTAAATATGTTATTCTGCTTCCCTGTACTAAACATTTTTAAAACTTCAATTCGTATGATTACATTTCTTCACAAATTGCAAATCTGTGATCAGAAATATTTTCATCAGTCTCTCATGACAGTTTTACTCCCAGCTTACGAAGAAGGGACTTACCTTCAGTTACCTTATAATTATGAATTTTTGGAAGCCACAAAATCAATGTTTTCATCAGTTTCAAATCAGGGCTCTGAATTGTGAGCCAAGTGAGTCTAGGAAAGTCCACTCTTCTTTTGAACCTAGGTTTTCGGTCTATAAACAGCATTATTACAAGAATGCAATGGCAAAGATTATGTGAGGAAAAATAAACACAGTTTCTGGTATGCTTTAAGCTACTAAATAGGAGATAATCTCCTTTGGGGAGGGTGGGGATTGGCATTTTAGAATTCATTCTCTCATCTTAAATGAAATTTAAGAATGGTCTACTTTATGTTGAAATTCTAACACTGAATGTGAGTAGAGTGACAAACAGTAAGCCCACTCCATTGCTTTCAGAATCACATTTTACATCTTTCAAAGGCAATTATGTGCTGTCATCTTAAAAGCTGATTAAGAGTAGAGCAAGTAAATCTAACTTCAGTTGTCATCTTGATCCTTTATGTTGTTATTGGTCTATATGGTTTTTGATATTGTATCTCTATCCAGAGCAATGCTTTCTGAGCTAAATCTCCAGTTCTCATGGGGGACAGTCTACATTCCTGAGATTTACATGGGCTGATTGTTTCATAAATGAAATTATTCAAAAGCAATTGTCATTCATCTTTAAAACTCTTTGTTCCCCCTCTACCCCTGCTCAAGATCATGTATAAAACTAAAATGGAAGTTGTAGAGTTTTCTCCAAGAGAAAGCATGGTGAATGTTATTATAAGTGAACTTGGAAAGGGGTTAGGTTAAGATTGTTTAGTTGTAAGTTATGGTAAAAAAAAAAAAATCTAATTGGTTCTATATTCTACATTTAACACAAGGACATTAGATAATTTGAGATATATTTATGAACAATCACAATAAAAAATTCACCCATATCTATAAACTCATTTTCATTTCACTCCACAGAACGCAGTTATTGTAAACATTAAGAATTGGGAGCTACTGAACAGATGGGGCATTAGTGTTTTAATTCTTGATCTTTGTTATAGTAAATCCTTCCATTTCATATCCTTTCCATAAATCCTATGGCCATTCAGAATATGATGAATTATTTTTTAAATGCTGTTTTAATGTTTGTGTCACTTTTTGTGTTTTATGATTTCAAATATGTAAATGCAGCTGCCCAATAGGATAATGAGGCCACATTAAAATCTTCAAATATTCTAAACTAGGTGTATCCTCATCATGTCAGAAGATTCTGCATAAGCTAAATGCAATTTCTTGGTACCAATATGCCTACTGTTTTTTTTTAGTATTTCTGATAAGTAATCTTTCTAAATTGATGCTCTAACTCAGATCTTTATTTTTCCCTTCTGCATGCTAGACGCTTAACTGATATTGACTGAATATCTATTCATTATATTCACCTTAACAAAGAAAAATAAGGGCAAATATACTCCTTATTAAAGGAGTTTACCCAGAGACTATTTATACATATACACACTTGAAGTTTACCAAAGAAAACACATCCTGAATGGCTTAATTTTGCTATAAAATTAAAGAATGCATGTTTCCTCAATTCAAGTCATATAGAATATATCATTTTTAAAAATCTGATTTAGAGTTGTGGCATTTTAATAGACTATGGTCAGTTTCTTACCTCTCTCCTGACTTGCATTGCGATCTTCACATTGCTAAAAGAATCTACAGAGTCTAAAATCTTCTGAAAGTTTCAAAAATTACTGATATTTGATATTTGAAAATAAATAATGTATTTCAACTATCAGCTTATTATCATTCCTCTGAACTCTGAATAAATCTGCATTTTCCTGCTTGGGTTGATAGATTTGACATCTGTGAAAAGACTAAAAGAAAATGAGTGAATCTTGGGGCACCTGGGTGGCTCAATGGTTGAGTGTGTGCCTTTGGCTCAGATTGTGATCCTGGGGTCCTGGGATCGAGTCCCACATCGGGCTCCCTGCAGGAAGCCTGCTTCTCCCTCTGCCTATGTCCCTGTCTCTCTCTGTGTGTCTCTCATGAATAAATAAATAAAAATTTTTTAAAAAAGAAAGAAAATGGATGAATCTGGGTTACATCTAAGTTGCTGGAAAACTGAAAACTGCCACAAAAGAAAATTGGACAATGTCCTCCTTGCGTGACAATTAAAAAGAGTCTGGCTCTCATATATATGTTTTATTCCTAAAGGGTATTGGTTGAGTTTTTCTTACAGGAGAATGCTGTAAAATATACATTGGGTGGGAGTGGGGTAGGGTGTCTGTGGCTGACTGCAGAAGCTGTGGTTGCTTCTATCTTGGAGCATTCTCTTCACATCTTCCTGGTTTAGGGTCTATGCAAAATCCTCAATGCCTAAGGCAGGTACAGTGAGAAGTATTCTTTTTCTCAGAACACCTTCAAAATAAGCATATAGGGACACCTGGGTGGCTGAGCAGTTAAAGTGCCTGCCTTCAGCTCAGGGTGTGATCCTGGAGTCCCAAGATCGAGTCCCGCATCAGGCTCGATGCATGGAGCCTGCTTCTTCCTCTCCCTGTGCTTCTGCCTCCCTCCCTCCCTCTCTCTCTCTCTCTCTCTCTCTGTGTGTCTGTCATGAATAAATAAATGACTCTTTAAAAAAAAACAAAACAACAAAATAAGCATATGGGCCTAGGATTAAGCCCAGCATGTAAGCTAGCTTGCTGTGGCATCTTGTCTAATAACTGGGAATTCTATGTTTTGGTTAAATCTAATGTGTAATGTGGACAATAGAATAATAATTGTGAGTTACATGAATATGCTGTACAGAATGTACTATAGTGTTTGAAAAACATTGAATTTGTATTGAGATAAGAGAAAGAGAAGGAAAGTGGCATTCATTGGATACCTACTAGGTGTATGCTAGAGGACTATGGGATTCACAATTGTTTTCCTGTATCATGCGACAGTCAGCTAATGACGTAATATTACTTATTTTTTAAATTTATGTTATTTATTTTATTTATAATATTTTTATTTTTATGTATAATATTGCTTATTTATTTTTATTTATAATATCACTTGTTTATTTTTTATTTATAGTGTTATTTATTAAAAGATTTGTTTGTTTGTTTGTTTGTTTGTTTATTTATTTTAGAGAGAGAATAAGCATGAGCAGGAAGCACAGAACGAGAGGGAATGGGAATCTGAAGCAGACTCTACACTGAGCATGGGGTTCCATGCCAGGCTTGATCTCACAGCCCCGAGATCAGGACCTGAGCCAAAATCAAGAGTTGATCCCATTACCTACTGCACCATCCAGCTGCCCCTAATATTACTTTATTTTAAAACTTCAGAAAATGAGGTTCATAAAAGTTCATCAATATACCAGTGGTCATGAAGCTGTTAGATACCAATGGCTTCAGATATATATCCATGTACAATAATCACTGTGCCATGCTAACCTGAGTTCTACAAAGATCACTGGGAGAATTACATAATCTTTGTGATCTGTTAAATTGATTGGGGCAGACAATCGCTAAATCCCTTTAGAGTACCAAATATTTATGACTCAAATATGAGAAAATTTAGATTGTTTTTATTATACGTAACTTGTCTCTCACTATGCTAAGATGTCAAACTAGCCTTCTAGCACGGGAAAAAGAATTGGTCTACGTAACCCAGATGACAAAGGTGTCTAGGTGTACAAATAGTGTACAAAAAGTACACTATTACTTAAATAACAGTTCTTTTTCCCACTGAGCTATTATTTTTATAACAATTATAATAGAAGGGATAGGCCTCTGGATGTGTTCATATAATTCATTAGCAAGATGGTCTGTATTATATATAAAGAAATTAGAAAAGGAGGACTAGTTTAGTGAGTGTACAAATTCCATATTAATATCTAAGTATGTATACATAAATGTAGGTGGCATCATGTTTAACTAGAACTATATATTTATTATTGCAGATTGAGAACCATGTTTCATACATGTTAAAATGCACTTTCAGTACATATCTAAACCATGCACAGACATTTAAAAAAAAACACTTTATTCTAGATTTCAATTGAAGCTTATTGGATATTTCATTATTTTTATTTGCCTCTTCTCCCTCACCCTATATTTTGTAAATGATAAAAACCCACACTGAATTGATGAGAACATTCTTGCTTTTTTTTTTCCTCATTTGGTTTACATTTAGTTGGAGAAAGTAAAAACATTTCTGTTGAAAAGAATCAGTACCACTTCTTCAATTAGGTCAGGGCTTCCTGCCATTTAAAATTGACAGAAAAAGCAAAATGTACCAGACTGCAACACTGGAAATAGAGCTATTAGGCCTCCCCAGGATCTGTGGTCCTAGGTTTGACCTCAAATCCCTTCTGCCCAGAACCAGTGATGGTTTGGAGGTCCTCTGAGGGAGTAGCCTCATAAGAGAAGAGGGAAATTGCAGAAACCTCTGAAACACTAAAGTAAGCCTGATACTGTGTTGCAGTTTGATGCACTAGACCAGCAAAAGAAAGAATCTTGTCTTGAACAAATATTTTTAAAAATGTTCAGAGGTAGGTTTTATGTAACTGATATGAAGATTGTTCAACATAGATGTAAGATGAATAAAACAGATTTTAACATGAGCCTACAACTATATGGTAATTAAAGAATTAAAGTAATATAGAAGGGTGGTTAAAAAAATAAGCTTTGAAGTCAGAAGATCTAGGTTTGCATTCTAGCATGAGCATTCACTGCCTATGTGACCTTTGGCAAATCTCTCACTCTTAATTCATAATTGAATGATGTGTAAAACAGGTATATTAAGACTATCTCTCAGACATGTTTTGTTAATTAAATTGAATGGCTTATACAAATTTATTAGCACATTACTTGGCACCAAGTAAACACTTTAAGAATATTAAATATCATGGTTACTACTATCTCAAGAACTTACTTCAATCAGATGCACACATACTTTGAAAGGATTTATTCCCCTAGGTGGAAGAAAAAACAAGTCTGTCACCAATTATCTAAAAGATTCAATATAAAGAGAAAATATAAAGTAATTATTTCCTTACCATTAATCTCTTATATTATTTCTTATATTTATTCCTTGGTTAATGATACCTTGATGGAAAATAATAAACAAACTGATAATTTAGAGTTGCAGTTGCTGTTTTTGGAGTAGTCAAATTATCAGTGTTCTAAACGACCACAATTTATTTATTAAAATCATTTATTAAAAACATATATGTCCAAAAACCAATCATACAAATATCATCTAGTAAAAACTGCATTGTTTTCTTAAATGGAGAAACATACCATAGACATTTCTATTTCCATATGTGCACTCTAGTTTTAAAATAAACCCAGTGATTATTTATAAATATTTATTGTTTTAAATGTATGGAAATGCCATGCAATTGTGTCCTGCTGGATAGTCACATAACACTTTTAATCTGAAGAAAGATGTGATTGGCATTGTTTTCAGAGATTATTGTGCAAATAATAACATTTCGGTAACTGTGATTGAAAAAAATAACATAATCAGTAGAGTGGTTTGATTGTATAGCATTAGGTATAGGATATAAAGTTACTCCCATTGGCAGAGCAGAGTAGAAGAAGCTGTGACAATTTTACCAGGAGGGAAAAAAAAAAAAAAAGATGAAAAGATTACATTTCTAGAACTATCAGTCTTTGTTGAATGAAAACAAAATTATGGAATTGCATTTTATATTGTCAGGTAAGAAAACAATATTTTCTAATTGTTAAGCCAGGGTTATAAAACCTTAATAAAGTAAGTTTTGTTCTCAGAACTACTCAATAAATAAGTGAATTAATGGATAAGTACATAATAAATAAAAATTGAGTAATGTCATATAGGGAAGCTATGATGATCTCAGTGGGAATCTTTAAGAATACATTGACCTTTGTCCTATCTGAACAGAGTAGGCAACATAAGATGATCTTCAAATCTCTCTTCCTTGAATATTTACTCCTAGAATCATTTTCCCAGTAACATTTCCCTTCAAAACTCATGATAATCAAGCCCGATTCTGAAAGTGGTCTTCAATTTTATATTCCTGATCATCTCAATCACCTGTTATGTTTTAACCAAGTAAGCTGATTGCATTACAGCACAAGGTCAAGGAAGGCTTGTAGGATCAAAAACCAGTGAGTTGGGTAGACTGGCCATTTAGGTTTTTTTCTTCACTTTGCCAAGCTCCGCCCCTACCCACAACGTTTCCTCTGCTAGAAGTCTTCCAGAGCAAAATGACTAGGGAGCTCATCAAAGTTCAGACCTTACTCACCAGAAGCATTACGTGGAGGCACCCTATCTTTTCAGCGCCTCCTACGTTGTCTGGCGCAAGTGCTGAAGGGACAGTTCCCAGAGCTTCAGGTCGTTTCAGAAAGCACCCATCTCCTCTGTGCTGCAAGCACCCATTCACAAAATCCGAAGGGAGAACTACAGTCGCCCCTGGCTCCTTAGAAATTGAGTTAGATTGATGTTGAAACACACCCTCCTTCCCTAAGTGTATAATTATTCGTGGGTGGAGAGCCACTGGGGAGGGTAATGGAAGAGGGCGGGGGGTGGGGCGGGGCGGGGGGGGGGGGTGGGAAGGTAGAAGATGGTTCGGGCCTGACTTCTAAAAATCTTTTTGTTAATCTTCTCTCCTCCCCCTCTCCCATTTTCCTAATCCGGAGAATGATGGAGTTGGAGTCAAGGGAATGATTCCGGAAATGGAGATATGACTCTCAAACCTAGAAATGATCTGGGTGATTTATTTCAAGTTAAATACTCCTCGTCCTGGGAACCTAGCGCGATTCTGATTTGAAGGGGACCGTGTTTTCTCCTCTAATCACATAAACAGGCAAACGGTTGCCTCCAGAGATTAAAAACCCGGCTCCGGAGCGCGTTTCTTGCTGTCCTCTAAGACACAGACGAAGGTGGGGTGGAAAGCGCTCGCAACCTGTGAAAGTGCGAAAGCCTGGACACCTGGCGGCCAGTTCCCTACTGGCCAGAACTGTTGCCCGCCATCCCTCACCATTCGTGACTCTGCAAGACACAGGGACTCAGACATGTGTGTGGGAGTGCGTGCGAGGGAGGGAGGCAGGCGAGAGGACAGTGGCTCTCCACATGTGCAACCTTGCAGCTCCCTGCATCCATTCATATGCATGCAGTGGCTGAATGTTTGATCAAAGCTGGGCTAGTTATACTGATCAGTTGTGTTGTTGTTGTTGTTGTTGTTGTTGTTTAATGGGGCACACCTTAAAATAGTGCTCATGAATTGAAAGTGTGAAAAGGTTCTGAGTGGAGTCCTCATGTCTCTAACCCTTTCTCCCCTTTCCTCCCCCATTTCTACTCCCCACCAAAAAAAAAAAAAAAAAAGCAAAGCAAAGCTTGCAGCAGATTGTAGAAGGATTTGAGTCTGCAGCCAGAGAGAAGGGGATTAGGGCCAGAGCGGTGCAAGTTAAATTGTGCTGCATATAAAAAATGGGCGGATTGGTCTCCAGATCCAGAGGCTGGTACCACCTTCCTTTCTAAAATAAAATCTCTCTGGCATGAAGTCACCGCCTATTTCACATCCGGTTTGCCCTGGGACGTATTACTACTGTCTTGGTAAAGAGAAATCTTTTGTTGTATAGCTGCGGATCGGATACCGGGAAGCAAATTCGGGTGTGAAATCTTCAGCAGAGGAGCACGCAGAGTCCATGATGGCTCAGACCGAGTGAGCGAGGGGAGAGCGAGGACGCCCCCGGGCCCCGGCGCGCCCGGCCCGCGCCCCCGCGCCCCGCGCCCCGCGCCCCCGCGCCCCGCGCCCCGCGCCCCGCGCCCCCGCGCTGCTGCCGGCTCTCCGCGATCCTCGCTCGCACACTTTTCCCGGGTCTTGAGCGATCCTGTGCCCAGAGGGGGCCCGAGGTAAGCGCGGCTGCGGACCGCTACACACACAGCTTGAACGTGGCTTTTCCCAGCCGGAGAGATAGGAAGGCTAGAGGGGGAAAAAGGGAAAGAGGGCACAGGACAAGAGGCTGATCCCACAGCAGGTAGAAACAACGAATGTTTTTCTTTCAGGGTGAAAACCGCAGCGATATAGAAGCGTTACCCCCCCCCCCCCACCCCGTATCTCTTCCTTTCTTTCCCCCTTTCTTAGGCAGATATGAATTTATTCCGCGGGGTGGGTGGTGACATGTTGTTTTGATTTTTTTTTTTCTTTTTCAAGAGGGAGCTGGGATGAGCTGGGGAGGGGCTTTGGGGGGCATCGTCTAAAGTTAAGATGCTGGGACGGAAGCCCCGTCCCAATGTTCCCTTCTAGGGAAGGCACTCGCACGGTCTGGCTGCAGAAATGCCTCTTTTCTCATTTCCAGTGGACGCTGCTAAAATGCCCTCTGGTGTAGGGGTCTCTCTGATTCTGAACGTGAAAAACTCAACTTCTCATTTGACATGGGTGGCAGGGGATACGGGTGTTTGGAGGGTGTGTGTCTGATGGGGGAAAGGTTGAAGGTGGAAGAGGGTAAGGAGGCAGCTTAGCATTTCTTTTAAACTATTATGTTTGTATTTGCAAGAAACTTTCTTACTCAACAACTCAAGTGCCATGATAGGTTTGTTTTTCTCTTTAAAATGCCAGAGGAGGACGAAAAGCTATAGTACCTTGCCTCGGGAATTTGTTTTATTCCATTTACCCCTCAAGAATCACCCCCTCTTTTTTTTTTTTTTATAAAGACCAATACTTATTAATAGGGTAAGAGAAGTTGTTTTTCCTTCATAACAGATGCTGAAGATTAATGCAAGGGTGAATTCTAACTGTGCAATTTAGATGCAATCTTTTAACATACTGATATTTGTCTGATATCTCTTGTCATTCATGCCAAAACCAGTGACTAAATTAAGTAAAAACTATGAAGCTCACAGCTCTTATCTCTAGATCTAGACCATTTCACTCTAAACACATTAATTATGTTTCATTGCTTACATGTCTGTCTGTAATGGTTTTTACTGATATAAATGATCCCCAGGAGTGTGGAAAGCATTTGTGTAGATGTACTTAAAGGCATACCACATTAAACCATAGAGTGGATAATGAAAAACATGCTTTAAAAGACATGCAATCCATTAATCACTGTACTAAGGAGTATAGATTCAGAAAAGTCCTAATAAATACCTTCAGCATTTCTCATGCTATGATTGCCATTAATCATAGCACATTTAAAAAGTGTTGCCATATCTTCTCCGTAACCAGGTAGTGCACCGATCTTTAAAAATTGTTCCCACAAATAGATGATAATTTTGTGGAATTCTCTAAGCTTTCCATACTCTTCCTTTCCTTCCTCATCCCACTATCAAGTCTAAAATTCGACAATCAGGTGGTGATTGATTGCACTTTACCTAAGAGGGAAAAAAGATTCCCGTATTCATGCAAAGCAAAGCACTCCAGCTTCCATCTGTCTGAGATGAAACATCTTCCTTCTAGCAGCAACCTGGCAGAATTTAAGAGGGCTTAAAAGACATGTGTGGGCATGTTTGCATGCGTTTACGTGAGTGTGGCTTGTGTGTATGAGAGAGATCAGCACATGGCTTGACTATAAAGTGTGTCCTTTAGCCCCACAGAAGCATTAATGAGCACGTTTAACAGAGCAATCACAGAGAATATAAGCACGACTTTGGCATTCAACAGTGTGTTTCCTATGCTTTTTTTTTTTTTTTTTAAGATAAATACAGTTGCTTCTGAAATCAAGGAAAATCCAGAATTCAAAAATGAATTTAGTCATCGAAGCATATTAACCTACCCCATCTCAGCTCCAAAACACGTTCACCCCATTATAGACACCAGCTTAAAAATTTCAATGCACAGTTCAGGCATGGAAACTCCAGTCAGAAAGGTCAAGATTTTCAGATGATAAACAAGAAGAGTGTAATTCAAACTATATTGGAAATATACAACCTAGAGGAAAAAAACTCACGGTTTTTTTGTTGCGCAATACTGTCACCTGAAAGCATTTCAACTTGTATTCTTTTACAGGAGAAATTAAGATACTGATATATTGCTGAATGGAGAAATGGAAGGGAAAGTGGAGAATGGATGGTCCAGGTTTCCATTGCTTCCAATGAGGTGTCATATCCCAGTGAGGTCATTTCCTGACTTCAAAGCATTCATCTGAACTGCCTCAGTCAGCCCTAGTGGTTATAACCTGATGTTTCTTGCAAGAGACATTGATCTCTACTTGTTCTACTTTTCAGCTGCACAAGCCCGCGATGAAGAAAAGTCTGGGTCTCTCTGACTATCTTTGGGCCTGGACCCTCCTTCTGAGCACATTGATTGGAAGAAGGTGGGGGCACTTTATTTTAAATCTGCATGAGAATTTCTGTAACTTTCAATTTATTCTTTCAGGGGGAAGAAAAATGTCTTTGGATGAATTCATGACTAAGGGAATTCAAAAAACTTAACGGCAATAAAATCCCAACTAAGAATAAAGAAGAGCAGTATGAAAAAAATAGCCGTCTTATTTGCATGATGATTAGAATACACAGCACGCTTTTGTTAAAGGAATATATTAATTCAACATTTAAGTCTTAAATTGAACTTTTCACTGTTCAGTTGTAACTGAACAAAATATGTGGTTTCCTAATTCATAGAGAAAGTTACCCCAATTAATGTCTGCGTACTGTGAGTTGATTTTCCAGCAAGAACATTTCTAGGCAACTGTAAAGATCATAGAGTAGCTTGTGACTGCGTAAAAGTGGAAAGTTTAAAATAATATTTATAATCTGAAAGTCCTAAGTCTCTATAAACGCGTGTGCACATTGTGTTTTGAAACCATTATTTGTATAATCAATAGAGGTAGAATATACTGAAGAAATACTTAAGAACATTACATAAAATCAAACTTCTCTATTTAAGTGTGACTACTGTGGAGAGAAGTGATGAGAAAAATTTAATAAAATGCTTAAGCATATTAAAAAATGTGCTAATGGTCAAATCAAACATATAAACATATTATAGTAAAAATGGTATAAATAACCAAATATTTCAGATTCTTCTTTATCTGCTCTTATGCTTCTTACATGATCTACTCCTATGGCCCTTAAGAAAGTCTTAGACATTATAAAAACTAAGGTTCTTCAAAATGTAATGGAAAGTGAACTCTTAACAAGTTAAGGTGGAAAGAAGGAATAGTCTAGAAAGAAATGAACTTAGGAGGATTTATTTTAATTGAGAAGTTGTCTTTTTATTTTTTGCTATTGGGTGTGGTAAATAATGACTACCAGATGAAGAGGGGACTCACTATTGCCAGGTACTCTTAATCTGAGGAGTTAAATGTTCTTCATTGCTTTTGAAAAATTATATGAAGTGTTACTATTGTAATGACCTGTAGATGGAGTTAGTGCACAGTGTTTTATTATATAGTGGTTCATATGGAATCAAAATCAGGTACTGTAACTGACATTTCTTTTCAAATTATATATTCAGTTTAGGAAACCTTACATTGGGCATAAGTGTTTAAGAGTAATAAACAACCTTGATCTTTATCCCGGGGTTATTCTCTGACAGTTACAACTGGACATAATAAATTAGAAGTGGAGATGAAGAATAACCTGGTTAGAAAATCACAGGAAATAAAGATTACTATTCCAGTTGGGATAGCAGAACTAGTTTTCTGGGAGGGAGGGAGGGAGGGAGGGAGGGAGGGAGGGAAAAGTCTCTTTTGGCATTTATATTCCAATGCATGCAATTGGTGGAAATGACATTTAGAAGCTAAAAACAGGGATGAAAGCTTTTCCTGAATTTGGTATAAGCTTAAACACACGGAAAATGCAGGAAAAGGTAATTAGTACCTACATATTCTAAAAATCATATCCACAATCGAATTGTGCTCTGTCACTCACCCCATCTCATCTTTACCCCTTCTTATTTTGCTGCTTTCTTCCTTAGACTACTTGATCAGGCCGTCCTCACAATTTAAAGTGTACTAGCATTTCTTTTCCACCTTTATCAAGATGACCTTCCAATATCCTTGAAAGATGCAGGCATGGCAGTTTGTTTTGTGACTAGTTTTGATAAATAATTGCATTCAGACAACTATTTTTGCTTTATTAGTATCACTAATGAAACATCCTGGAAGACACAGAGCTCAGTGAAAATTTGATTTCAAAAACTAGTGAAATGTTTAGTTTTCCCAAAGGAGAGAAAGCTCTCAATCTGTATGGTATTGATGTTGAACTTAGGAGAATAGAAAATTGTTTCATAGAAGTGTATTTCATATGCTTAATATCATAAAGAGCTTTTAGTTATAATAACTTTAATTATTAAATGAAATTTTACCAGAAATATGGCCATTAAATTTTGCCAAGATAAAATTTAAAAATGGTGTTTGTTTTTGCAATGATACTTTCATTATATTTCTTGTTCCTGGCAAATAAGTGAATCCTGGTTTCAGATGTTACTATTTTTTTTACATTGATCAGTAATATAAACACAAATGACTGAAGCCAAAAGCATATTAAGTAGAGAGTATAAAAGTGATATTTTTGTGGCGTTTCTTAGTTTACACTGTGTATTCATTTCTTTTTTATTCAAGGTCGGAGTTATCATTGAAATATATCAGTGAGTGTGATCCACTCAGAGATAAAAAAAACTCTTCTCTCAAAGGATTTTAGAGGTGTCATCCTAATCATTACATAAAATATGATTCAACGACCATAAATGATAATGTGATTGATTTAAGAAATATGCAATATTTGAACTGTGGTCACTCTGTGGTTAAAACTCAAAGAATAGTAATGGTAAGGGTTAAAACTATACTTGCAAGTAGGAGGATTTAAGTAGACACAATTTACTCCATTATAGAAGAATAGAATTAAAGTTTTACTAAAAGTTGAAGAAAACGGCCTTGTAGTTCCAGCTCTGCTCACAAATTGCTATGTTTTCTTAAACAAAATATTAATCCTACACTACAGTTTAGTAAACCATAAATTAAGAATACTGGAACATCTCTTTTTCAAGGTATCTTTTATTTCAAAGATAGGAATGACGAAAATTCGATTAATTAAAGGCTTGAATAGACACATTATAAAAATCGGTTCATAAACCTTAAGGGGAATGGAAATTACACACCGATTTGAAACTATAATTATCCTAAGAAAAAAGTTTTAACTATTTTTCTCATCTAAACATCCTGAAAAAATATCAAAAGGGCAAATACATATAAAGTAGATGAAGGAAGAGTACATTGGTAGGTAAAAGCATGATGCTACATGTTAAATGAAAGCAAAACTATTAATTTGATAGCTCATAAACCCCTTTTTTTTCTATTTGGGAAGAAGTTTACCAGGCTTTTTTTCCCTAGCATGCATTAACATTCTTGCTTGCTCAGAGGAAACATGCATTATAGCATCGTATACATTCTGAGATTTATACACATAAGGAGACAGAACTCATTTCCTGTAATTTTCCTTCCATAGTTAGAAATATTAGAATAAAGAGTTTATCACTTATGAGAACAAATAGGAGAAAATAGTAAAAATTAAAATATAACTTTTTTTTTTTTTTACTTTATCAGAAGGAATTTTCAAATTAAGATTCAATAGAAAAGAAAGTAGGAAAATCTAGGGAAGGCTTTATTTGGAAAATGATTTTAATAGAAATTTATAATTTAGATTATCACCTGCCATTATGTTTTCTTTAGCTATGGACAACCCTCATTACAAGATGAACTTAAAGACAATACCACTGTCTTCACCAGGATTTTGGACCGACTCCTAGATGGTTATGACAATCGTCTAAGACCAGGATTGGGAGGTGAGTCGCATTATTGTGTTTTTATTTTAGAGAACAGTATTAAATCTTTACTAATGAAGCCTTGTTTTCTGTCTAAATGGTAAAGTAATAAGAATGGCAGCATGTAGTTTAAGGAACCAATCCTATTTTTAATAGATTGACCAGTGTTAATTCAACTTATTATGATATTTCTGTGCACATACCTACATGGAGTAAAAGGTAGATATAAACTTCTCATAATTACACTAAAAGTGTTACATTTACCTGGGAGTCATAATGTTTTCTGTGCAATGATTTGGTTATCCAGAGAAAAAATGAAGGTAATATTTTTCCTTCCAGCCCAAAGACTACATCTACTTTATTTGGCATTGCTATGTTTGCATTGAATTCAAGCAGATTATCTCTGAGCCTAATGTTCTAAACATTTACTTTAATGTTTAGAATATTACATATTGATGCACTATTTTTCATTACATTAGCACCAACTCTGAGATAAAAGGTGAATGAGATATATGGTAATTTTTTTTAACCATGAACTTGAATTTAAACCCTAATTTCTGTAGTAAAAATATATTTTTCTTTGTATACCAATTAATTAGTTACACTATGGGTTTCTACTTAGGAAGAAAAAAGCACTTACTAATACAGTATTTATAACAGTGAGAATAAATAGTGCTAGACATTACTCACTTATTTGAATAAACTTTGAATAAGATAATCAACTGATCTTATTTAGTTAAACAGAGATTAATGAAGCCAAAACAAAATATTGATCTCAGACTAAAACAAGGGAAGCAAGGAAATAAATTATTGTTTAAAGTCTCACAGGAAACCAAGGTGAGAATCTATGATTCCCAGCTACAGCTAATGATGCATCTTCTCTGAAGCATTTGTTAGAAACTAAACTAAATAACTAAATAGCAATATTTAAATTGCAATTAAATTGCAATATTAAGAAAGTCATCTCTTCTTCAATAGCAAATAAATACAAAAAATAAGAAGCTTAAGAATCCAGATTTTGTTTTTAAAACTGAATAGTAGCGTGGATTTAGTCTTTTTTTGAAAAATATTTTGGGTAGTGTAATCACATGACGTGGATCATGGGTCTATTTTTTTTTTCCGTGGGTCTGTTTTGAGGCTGCCAAACACCATTAGTGTCTCAGAGGTTTAAGAGGAACTGCTTTGTCAAAGACACAACTCAAATATATGTCAGAGGCTTTACCAGGTGTCCTTTCTTGTCAATTTTAAACATTCATTCTTGGACATACTATACAAATTCCTTTGGGTTTGAATTCCACCTAGTATTCCTTCACTACATTCTAAGAAAAAAAAAAATCTTAAGAAACAGAATGTATTGGTCATAAAATGGAGTGCATAATTATGTATGTGATATATTGCAATAACGTTTGTGTACATCTAAACTTCTAAATTGGCTTAAGAAACATTATTCTTAATTCATAGAATTCGAAATAAATTGCAAAGACTGCAGGTAAGGAAGGAATGTACAAAAAGAAGAAACAAGATAGTGTTACAACTTTTAAAAAGTGAGACTTTCTAAAGTACTAATGGGCAATACATTTAATTATTTTACATAGAGCTCTTTAAGCTCTATGCATAATTTTCATTTTGTTAAAGAATTTTAAACACACACACTCACACATACACACACACCTTTAATGATCAGCTATATGGTTGTATTGTTTGGAGTATAAGTATTGGGTTTGACTGGTCCTTTACATTTAATTATATGTAATAATTCTTAAATACATATGTATGTTAACTTTTTAATCAAATATAGTGTAAACAGGAAGTATTTTACCTCTTTCTCATATACACACCTGAGTCCTGGAGAGCCACAGAACTTGAGGATATATAATTAGACTAAGAAGGAGTTGAAAGGCTAATTTTCAAGAATTGAGATAATGCTAGATCTGTTAACAGAATCAACATTGATTCAAACTGCAACATTACTATTTTGGTAGAATCTACTTTTAATATCTATTTAATCCCCCTAAGTAAGAGAAATAGGCATGTATCTAAAGAACAGAAATAGTAGTTGGCCAAATGTAGTCAAAGTGGATTCTTTTTAATTGAAATGGATATAGTGTGCTATGATAATCAAGAATTCAAGTACTCAAGAAAATTTAAAAGAGTGGATGTGCTTTAATCTTTACTAAAGACAACTTTTCTGATATTCATGATTCCTGGAAACAGTGATTTTGAGGATATGATAGACAAAATAAATTAAAAAGTAGCTCAAATATTTACGTTTGTTACTATTTTATGTGTCATCCTGGAATATGCCACGATTAAATCCGATAAATTTGAGAGTTCTGAGGAAGTTTTAATACTAACTTAATATCGGTTAATTTTTTTGGAATGTATCTTTTAGCCCTAAAGGATATACTAGCATGTGTTTATTACATATATCTCCAGAGTCATCAATATTTTTACAAGCATTTTGAGAACATCTCTCCATCTTTAAAAAACTATACCTTAAAATATTAGTTTTTAGATATTTTCAAAAACACAATCAGCTACAAAATTAGAAAAATATTACCACCATGCTTTCCAGATGTAATAGCTGAAATTATTGAATAAATATCTTTCTGTAATTACTTCATTTCATTTCTTTACTATAGATTTCTGCTAAGTATGACATACATTTTAGTAGATCTCCATGGCAGAAATGGACCTTTGTTTTGTTGTTGTTACATGATCCATTTGTGTTTTTATCCATCCATTTTCTTTTTTTTTTAATTTTAAAGATTTTATTTATTTATTCATGAGAGATAGAGAGAGAGGCAGAGACACAGGCAGATGGACAAGCAGGCTCCATGCAGGGAGCCTGACGTGGAACTCAATCCTGGGTCTTCAGGATCAGGCCCTGGGCTGAAGGCGGCGCTAAACCGCTGAGCCACCCAGGCTGCCCCCACCCATTTTCATAGATGAAAACCCATGTAGAACAAACACTTGAAAGATTATCATTAGTTTATAAGAGGAAAAAGGTTCTTCTTAGTAGCTTCATGACCACTGATATAATCTTCTCTTGCAAGAGAAATGGGCTCACTCTCTTCTCTATTATGACAAATGTCTAATTTTATAAAAACAGTAACATTCTGAAGAATGCAGGGATATTTTATTCTGAATGTTCTCAGAAGGTATAGAAATGTGATAAACTTAGACAAATGGAAGAGACTATGTGCAAATTCATCATGACCTGTTTTTCAGAAAAACGCACTGCCACCTGAAGGTATAGCAATACTCTTTGGAGATACACACCCTTGGTACAATAACTTAAGAAACAACATATATAACTTGGTTCATCTAGATGATAGAAACCAGTTTGCAGATATTGTTACACTATTTAAAAAGTGTACCTACCTTTTCAGAGCCTAGAGAGCAATCCTGAGAAGATAAAAATGAAAAGATAACATAAATTCAGGGAAGAGACTTTTTGTCTTTTTTTTTTTTCTTTTTTGAGTTAGAAAAGATACGAAGGAATACAATGTGTGGAATTCTAATGATGTAATGTACTCTATTCAGGAACGAAAGAGAACAATGATTTGGCCATGTTCGTATTTTAAATACAAAGGTAATGAAGAAACCTTTAAATAGACTTGAATTGAAATAATCAGTGGCCAGAAAATACAAAACAAAATCATCAGAAATATTGTGGAATTCATTCTCATTTAAAAATATCTTTTTTTTTTTTTTTTTTTTTTTTTTTTTTAGAGCAAGGTATAGAGCCCTCTTCTTCCTTGCAACCAGGGACTAAAGAATGTTTTCAGAAGGCTCTTGCTTAAAACCTGGCCAGTACAGAAGAATAAAGTGTTTGGGGGATGGAAAAAGGTAAAAGCCAGAAAGAATGGCAGGATAAGAGAGAAAAAGTTAGAGAAGATGAGCAAAAGGGGAGCAGTGAAAATAAGGAGAGGGAAGTGAGAGGGATAGAAAAAGTGAAGGAGAGCAACCATAGAAAATGGTGAAGGGGCGGGATCTGTGGTCTAAAGATGAGTAGGCTCAGGTGTCTGTTCTTGATTAATCAGGATTCCTCTTCTCATTTTAAATCAGGACCAAACCAAGCACATTCTGAGACAATTCGTTTTCTGAAGGTTTCTGCTTATTGACTGTGATTAAAATATACTAAAGAAGCCTAAATTTTCTCCAGCTTACTGAAAAGTTAAATGATACAGCTCCTGAACTGCAACCATTGAGGTCAAATTTTGGCCGCCATCACACTGATACCCCCTGCACTCTAGGTGGGCAACAAAAGCAACCCGTAAACACAGATTCCAAACTTAATTCTGAAGGGAGATTTCAGGTTTTTAAGGATAAGTAATGCCCTTCCAGTGACATTCCTTTTTCTTAGCCTTATATACAGGCTACATTTTATTGATAATATGACAAAAGCCCAGGGTGAGTCGGATTGATGTGTACAGTATATTGTCTGGAACATACCACCAGGCTGAGAGGGCTTGCCATTCCTCCTGTTCACAGGCTTCTTCTTAAGCATCTTGCTTACAAAAGACATTTTCTTCTATAAACAATTTTATTTCACTCCTTGGAAAACTGATTACAGTAAAGCCATTCTTAAATGGAAACCAAATAGGATAGTGCCAAAGAAATGAGATCTTGGTTGAGCCACATTTTCAGGGGACTACAGAACTTTTTACTCTCTCCCTCCCTGCTAATGGTACTTTCTGGAAATATTATTATAATTTCTAAATGTTGCCTTAGACTTAATCTCAATAAATAATAGATAGGATGATGAATGCTTCTCAAAGATTTTATCATCAAACCATAGAGATGAAGATGGTAAAGGAGAGTGAATGCATACCCATCATGTGACAAACCCAGGTGGATGGGAGAAGTAGACAAGTAAATGAGTAGATAGGAATGTAGGTAGATAATGGACTTTATTTATCCCTAATATATCTTTAATAGATATTTAGGTATGATTTTTTTCCTATAAGTTATATAGATTTAAGGTTTTTATTTATTTGTGTCATATTTTACTTAAATGCACGTATCAGGTGAATATTTGTAACTGGAGTATAATGGTGGTTTTCTCTCAAGGTATTTTAGCACTAACATAATATTTTAACCAACAGTTTATACTTCAAAGCAAACTTTCTCCTTATCTTCCTGATTTTCCCAATTTTGGACTTGTTATACTATATAAGACTTTCTAGACCTCTCTTAGGCCAATTATTGCAAGAGATCTCAGCTTTAAGATGTAAACATCTCCAGCTAAGCAAGGTGACTGGGTTGGATATGCATGAGACTGGCTAAGTGGTGTTGACTCCTTTGGGAGTTAGCTTGGGATTTTTGATTGTGGGTTTTTTTTTTTTTAACGTCAAAATAAGTAAAGGTAGAAAACTGAGTGCTCTGGAAAAAAAGCAGATTAACTTTTGTAAAATTTTTTGTAGCTTTGTAAAGTTTAGGTGACTAGGAATAAACAGTATCATTTAATTCTTTTTCAAAATTCAGCTTTGTTCTATCTCAAGATTATAAAGTATTTGATATTCATGTAATTTTAAAAATTCTTATTAATTCATAATTAATTTATTTTTATTATTTTATTATTTTTATTTGTATCCTGGGTGATGTTAAGATCAGAGGCAACCATTTTATTCATATTCTACTGATTTGAACACACACATTTGATATTTCTATTAAACAGCTAGAATATTAAAAATTCAGAGGATAAGATATTGAGAGGACAATGTGATGGCTTTGAATAGAATAAAAAGATTCTAAATTACTAACAATGTCCAAAATTTTAAAAGGTTAGGTTCATCCAATATTTTTTGTTGGTGGGTGGTGGTGGTGTTATATTTACTTTACCAGATCATGGCTTTTAATATTAGCTTTTGAAATTTGTCTTGAGAATCCTTCTTTCTGAATTTGCTGTAACCTTATCTGGTGCTTTTGATACAAGGTGTGGAGCATATACTCAGACTTTGGCATCATGTAATCCATTTCCACAGAAATATTATACTTAGACATTCCATAGTTCAGCTGGATTTTGGGAAAAAGCAGTTACCAAAGACCCAAGAGGAATTGTTAAAATGAACAGAGAACACCTTTTAATGTTTACTGGCTGAGATCTCAAGTCAGCCCCTGAAGCCAGCTTGCCTAATGAATCCAACCCAGATACCCAGAGGAATGTCGTAGCATGTTTAGAAACTTTCTACTCTCATTTTTTCCTGTTCTACATAAATCATCTACTGATCAGTGCCAAGAAGTTCCTGAGGTAAAATGTAGCCACAGAGACTATGCTCAAGTTATAAAGACCAAATTATCAGTAAACACTGCAGTTTATTTTCTGTGCAGTTACTTTTGAACTTTTTATAGTTTCCATTTCCCATCTAAAAAAAAAAAAGATTTTATTTATTTGAATGAGAGAGAGAGAAAGAGAGCACAAGTAGGCAGAGTGGTAGGCAATGGGAGAGGGAGAATCAGGCTCCTGGCTGAGCAGGGAGCCCAATGTGGGGCTCGATCCCAGCACCCTGGGATCATGACCTGAGCAAAAGGAAGACACTTAACTGACTTAAGAGACACTTAACCACCCAGATGCCCCGCATTTCTTGTCTTAATTCTAGAACCAATGTAGAATATTTTTAAAAATGTTTTCTGTAATGATTTTTGTTGTTGTTTTTCAGATAGAATCTGAACTCCTTACTTGAAAAATAATGTTGTAGTGTTTATGAGATGAGAAACTCTACCATTTTGGAAAACTTAGGAGAAACACAATTCTAAGTCGATGCCATATTCCTCCAAAGATTGCTATAGTATTAGTCTCATGTAACTAAAATGCTATAATGGAAACAGGAAGTATGATGCCTCAAAGCTATTACAGGTTATACAGTTTTGATCAAGACTTACATAGACCACATTCCTCTAACACAGCCATTATATTCTTTTCTACAGGGTCCCCCTCCCAATAAAAAACTGGCTATAATATAAAGAGGGATGGATGGAAACTCTCAATGGAAATGAGATTAATCTCTGCCACAGTAAAATTTACCTTTTTTTTTTTTCCTGGTAGATGCTTTTATCATTTGAGTACTTAGAATCTGAAAACACAAAAGAATCAGTGATTGATTAGATATCTCAAAAAGTGGGTTTTTACCCCATATCCAGATTTAGTAGCTGAACACTGCCACAATTAAGTTGCTTTATATATCAGCTAGGGCAAATTGCCAACTACTTTAAAGAATTTGGGGAATGTAAGTGAAGGACAGGGAGCAAAAAATGTTGCCCCAGGCAGATTGGCAGGGAGCTGAAACATTGTCCAATTCAGAAGTACACACTGATGGTTATGTAGGGATCCCAGAACATTTTCAATTTCCAAGCAGGACCATTTCCAAGTGAGGTTTTAAGCTATACTTTATTATGATGACTAATGTTAGTCCGCTTAGTCTCTATATAGTGACTGCCTCTGTGAATTAATAGATACAAAGTAACTTAAAGGAGGCAATAAACCTCCTTTCTAAATTATAAATCCACAGAACAGGGCCTAGTGAATATCACTCTGAGTTCCTCAGTAGACAGCAATTCCAGTGAAGATATGGTCAATACCATATTAAATAAATTGTATGGTATTGACCATATTAAATAAATTGTTGTGATAGGCATTCCTAATAAAACACCACTTATAATTCTTCACTGTTGATTCCCTCTTCCATTTTTTTATTACACTCTTATAATGCATTATTCACCCAGCATCAGCTATCTTCTTAAACTGCAAGTAACATCATTTCACTTCATTACCCAGAGGTTTCTTATTGCATTAGAATAAAGGTCAACTGCTTAGTGAAATGCACAAAGTTCTTTAGGTGTGGCCCCACTTGCATCCAGAGTGTCGTCTTGTACCATGATTATCAGCATCACCAGGCCCCAGATACATTATTGGACTTTCCATTCCTTTATTTTTTAAAGATTTTATTTATTTGAGAGAGAGAGAGAGAGAGAGAACATGCACAAGTGGGCAGAGGAGCAGAAGGAGAGGAGGAAACAGACTCTTGGCTCAGCAGGGAGCCTGATGCAGGGCTCCATCTGAGGACCCTGGGATCATGACCTGAGCCAGAGGCAGATGCTTCACTGACTGAGCCACCCAGGTGCCCCTGGACTTTCCGTTTCTTAAACATCACACATTTGTTCTTACCTCAGATCTTGTTCTTTCCTCTCCTCTTTTAATTATCTTTCCCTTTGTGGTCATCCCTGAATTTTTCTCATTGAGGTCTCAGTCAGAAAAAAGACATTTTTCCAGAGCATTTATAGTGGCCTGAAGTTCATTAGTATAATTTGTGTATGTGTTTGTAAATGACTATATATGTAATTATATCTGTCACCTTCCTATCATTTACCTATCTGTGTTTCTAATTTATCATCTTTCTATTTATCTATCCTATTCATGTTTCTATTCTATCTAAAATAACTTTCCCTAAGACTGTAAGATGTGCTACAGAATAAGAACATTTGCACTTTTGTTCACCAGAGTATTACTATTACTTAAAACAGTGCCTGCCTGGCACATAGAAAGCACTCAATAATTAACATTTGTTGGTTAAATTAATATACCCAACAAGTATATCTCAAAGTATTTTTGGCATCAAACCTTATTCCACCCTTACTCCAGTGTGATGTTGTCATTCTATGGGTATTATTTCTTCACTAAAAAGGCAAGAAAACAGGCTCAGGAAGATTAAAGGATTGTACCTAAAATCACACAGCTCGTTTTCCAGGTGAATCAGAGTTAAAATCTGAGTGTTTAGACTTTTAATCCAATATGCTTACTACTTACTATACTGTACTGCTTTTCTCATTTCTGCCTCAAGCACTAATCATCTTTTTGAATTATCACTTCAAAACATCTGTTATTTCAATACTTATCAGCAGGATATCAACATTGTAAGAAATCTCTGATAAAAACAGATTTACTACTGTCTAGCAGCTATAGAGTATATAATATAGTACGTATACATATATGTGTATATATAGAAAACATATAAATATATATAAATCATATAAAGCACATAAAGCATCTATATTTGTATATAAAGTATATATTTGAAGGATATGCTTCTTTAAAGATTGATTTTAATTGGTTTATTTATCATCAAAAATTTTATTTACATTGATGTACTATTTTAAGATATCCCAAATCTTTATAACAACAATCATCACCATCATTATAATCTCACTTTACACAACTATTCCATGTTTATCCCTCTGGTACTCAAACATGTATATAAATTTATACAAATTTTAAAGACTGTTGATTTTTTTACAATGGACAGGGATGGATTATTGTGAAGAAAATACTTTAAAAATTACTTTCCAATTAATTTGCCCTTTGAACATTTCCTCCAACTCAGTTATTTTAATTGATTTCCATTTTCAGACAATTTCCTAGTTACGGAAAGAGTTCATTCATGTTTAACTTTGGCTAGCTGTAAAATCATTCCAGCTGAACTTCATTAAAAGTTCCTGACTCATGTTGTGTGCTCTTAAACAGAATATTTTGACATAAAAGTATCTTCACCTTTCATGTGATCCATAGAAAGGCCTTGAGTACTTTCTAGATATTTCTAATAACACCTTAATGTCCAGTGCTAGAGCACATGATTTGGATTTTAATGTTCTAATGTTCCTTAAATAACAAATAAGTTCCTAAAATTTGTATATGTATCCATAAACTTTTCTCCTTCATGAGGTTATGGGAATTTCAAATTAGAAAGGAGGGGGGAAAAGATGACTAAATTTTCCCAGAATTGGTAAAAGGAAGATTCCTGAAGAATTCTCCTAGATATCTGTCAAAGTACATAGGTATGAGCACATCTTCTGCTTAAGCCTGGTCCTGGATCTAAAGAGGCCTTGATTTCAAATAATCATTTCTTTGCTGAAAGATCAAGTTAACCATGTCACTTTTTACAATTTGACTAAAATACATTCATAACAGTACTCTGTCTTGAACCTTTGCATTCTGAGTTATAAATCTTCTGTCTAAAGCAGAATGACTTCACGTATCACTAAGGAAATTGCTGGTGAGCTGTAGTGAAAGACACGCTTTTGGCCAAAGGAACCTATTTCTTGTCACTGAAATTGTACTCAACTGAATGAGAATGTGGTGTGAGAATTATTTGAATAGAAAAAAAAAAGAAGGAAAGGAATACATCAAGATATTAGCAGTGGATTTATGTGAATGATGGTATTCAACAGGGTTTAATTTTTTTTTTCATTTTTTCTGGAAATTTTCAAACATACTATGAAGTTAAAACATTTTTTTAATGAACATATATTACATTAGTCTTATATTTACAATAAGCTGTTGTAATATTTTAGAGTGGCATTCCCAGGTAAGTTTGGGAAATTCAGGAGTAAACAGAGTTGATTACATTTATTTAAAATATGTTTTCTTAGAGACATTGGCATGCTAATTTTCATCATGAATCTTCCAAAGGCATGCATAATAAGCAGAGTTTTTCAGCAATGGAAACTGGCCACTCACAAACAGCTGATGACAAATCAAAGAAAACTGGATATGTGGCAAGGAAAATATATTAGAGAGAAAAATACAGAAAGTGTTACTCCCTTTCTTTAATTTTCTTATCCCAAGTTCCAGATGTTTTCCTAAATCTCATTGCACTGCACTCCTTCCTCTTCTTGGTACCATGACCCACCTCTTCCATTCAGTAGTTGAGTGGTCCCTTCAGTGCTCTTGCACCCTCGTACCCCCCACACCAGGCGATCTTTAGTTTAGGGACTTGGAAATTTTGCCACCTTAACCTTAGAGGAGAAACAGGGTGAACAGAGAGCAAAAATCAGAAACTCTTTAAGGACATCTTGTATGATTAGAGTGCATGGTGAGAAGGTCATCTGAACTCGGGTGAGGTCCTTGGGATATTACAATGGTGACTTTTGGGAACTATTAGAGGTAGATACCTAGTAGAAAATAAGATGAAGAACTTGGAGATGATGAACTGGTATGGTAAATATACTTAGGGGCAAGGACAGATAAAGGATTCAAGAAATAGATTTTTAAAGTGTGATTACAGCCATTTGTGTGAACTGCTTTGCATTTATGCCTAATCTTTCTATATGGCACACTAACAATTATGTGTGGCAATAAATGTATATAAACTTAAGCATGTTTTACATTCTATTTTATTGGTACAGTCATCTTTATAAATAGGCTTTTTAGTCTTTATAATTTGTTAGTTATATAGCATCATCATTTACTAACAATCTTAAAACAGCAGAGGGAAATAGCCCATAAATTTGGAAAGTGGGTATCTCACTTCTTTGAGCACTTTATCATGCTAGAAAAACAGATGGGTTGTTCCTAAAACATCTGGAAAGCCAATTTTTGTAAAGCTAGCTACCTTGGTGAGTTACCTTGAAAGTCAGATGTTATGTCCTCCCCACCCTCAAGAAATAGAAAATGGTGATAAAAGAGTTCAGGAAAGCTGTTCCTCACTGCCAAGACTTGCAAGTGTGCAGACAGGGACTTATACATATCTCCCAAATGAACATGCACTTAATAATAGATCCCTCCATAAAAATGAAAGAATAATTCTAGTTCTGTAGATGTCACTCAGATGTATAAGATATTCACCATAAGTCCACCATAGTTATAATCTGCAGAGAATCAAACTTCAACCTTGGAAACAGGATTAGGTGAGTCAATGACTTAGAAAAGTGAATAAAATAACAGGAGGATCCAACTCTTTCAAGACTTATGTAGAAAGAAAATATAGATATTAATTCTCTTTGAACACATAATTTAGGGTGCTTTTAATTGAACTAAATTAATCTATATAAATAATAAGAAATAAAATTATTTCCAATAAGGAGCATACTTGGGACACTAGAAATTAGGATGAAAATATGCCCAATTCTCTATTATGTGATGTCTTTCTTCTTGTACTTTTTTCATGGCAATAATCGCGTATTTTATCATATCAAAGAAAGTCCAAGTGTGATGGCTCCTTTGCTTGCACTAGAAAGGAAAATACTGAAAGAGAAAGGACAAAAATAAGCTCAATTAATAAAAGAAATTCTAGCTTATTGAAATAGATGGCATGCATTTTCTTTTTATTATTGTTTTAATTGAAAGTCCTGTCATTCTAATAAAATGTGAACTCTAGATTGAGTCTTAAGAAATAACAGATTTGTGTAACTAAGAAGAATTAGTCAAGTAAAGAATACATATGGAAAGAGAGTTCAGGAGAGAGGGAGAGAGAGAAATGTATGTACTGGGAAAATGACTCCCGAAGGGGAGAGGATGGGGATAGCCAGAAGAGGCCAATTGTTACTCCAGCTGAGACATTGCTGATGGCTCCTTTCAAGTTATACAGTTGCTGTAGAATATTAACACTGACTTTGGAAGGAAGAGAGTTTTAAAAACACAGCTCTATTTTCTTTGTCTTAAGCTATATCCTCCATTTTGAAGTTTTTAAAGAGTAAATCCCAGGTAATTATGTCAAGGGGCTCATTTAAGCATTGTTGGAGCCAATGCAATTGTTGAAAGAAAGAAAGAAAAAAAGAAAGAAAAAAAAGAGGAAGGAAGGAAAAAAAGAAAAGAAAGGGAAAATAAGCCAAAAAATGGTATATTGGTTATTGAATGGATTATCTCTACCACCAAATTATATTAACATTTGTGTTACACATTCTATATAGTGTATAACATGACCTTCTTGATAGAAATTCATACCGAAGGTGTGAACTGTTTATAAAGTGAATTCCTGAGAGATAAAATTCTTCATTTTCAAAAGAATTTATTATTGCATATATTACATCACCTTTTTAATGTCCTACCTCAGAGATATAAATGTCCTGATAAATAAAATGAATTGCTTAAGACACTGGACCATTATTTCTCAGAGCTACAGTTTAAAATTACAGGGCCATCTTTTTTTATTGTCACTTCTAAGCAGATTGTGTCCTTTTATGAGAGCAACATTTTTCTCTCTTTCTTTGGGGGGGGGAGGGATGACTGAATTTCCTTGAAAATGTCTGTGTTGAGTTGTCACCCAACTACAAGGAATATGTTTCATTGGTTGATATATATGCCTCAGAGACTAATAAAATAAAATCACATTGAACTTGAAATGGAATCTATTAAATGAACTCTTTCTGTGCCATAATATATTTATTCTTGTCCTCAAAATTGAAAGTCTTTATATAGGTTGTCAGATTTTTCTCAGGGAGTAATTTGGATAATTCGGTTATGATTTAGTGCCAGAAAGCAATCATTTACAAAACATACCCTTGAGTCCTTAAAGAGTTAATAAAGCTTGTTTCAGTATACTATATACTTCCCAAGAGTATCCTAAATACCTGGAGAATCTGATGAGCTCTGTAAGAATATTTAAGCTTAAATCACACTCATATGCTAACATTTTTTTATTACAATGTGAAATGGCTTGGTATCATTTAGGAAAGTGTGTTCATTCTTGAAGAATTCATTAAGCAGCAGCTGACTTCTCCATAAAGTCTGCCTCCCAAAGTGACATATTTGGGCTCCATTCTCCATTGAAAAATATTAACTGTGAAATTTCGTGTGTAAGCAGTAAATTATCAGGACTACACAGTGGACCAATTTTAGAAATAGCTAATCAAAGCCAATAAATTTCCCATTTGGGTGTGAGTATGTGGTGTGAGATCTAATAAGGGCTGTTGATAGACATTCACTGTCCCAATTTCCTGCTTCATCAGAGCGTGTAACTGAAGTGAAGACTGACATCTTCGTCACCAGTTTCGGACCTGTTTCAGACCATGATATGGTAAGTGACACTGCATTTTTGGTTTTCTTGGTGTATTTTCTCATTTTAACTTTTGAAAGAAAAATACAGACCCAGTATTTAGAGAGTAAGTTGAAACAGCAGGCCAATATCTTTGTATCTTTCTGTGTGTATACTATGTAATATATACCAATATTAATATTTATATAATAGAAAATACCCACTTGCTTTCCAGACCAAACCTATTTATGATATCAACCACTGCAATCATCGTTTTTTTCCATCTCTGAAATGATTGTTTTGCCTTGATTTATGTTCTGTAAGCCAAATAGTTGATTTGCCTTACATTTTATTTAGGAGGCCATGTTGATTCAAAGATGTTAGGTCTCTAGATAGCCAGCACTTTTTATAGAATAGCCATGAGCATCATGATTTCTGAATTATTCTTGGCTAAACAGGGGAAGTGAGTATAAAAGATGAATGAATACTTGACCAGAATTAGACAGAGAAATGGTTAAAATAAAACACACTGGTGGGAAATGTTCAACTTCATTGCAAAAGACATTCATTAAATTATTACCAAGAATGAAAATAAAATTAATACATACCTATTCTTTCTTTTCTTAGTCCAATAAATTAACATGAATTTCTCTTCTATCTGATGGGAACTGGTAAAAGAGTAGAGCTCTGAAGATATTATGTAATATTTGTGAACTCATAACAGCCAAGCTCCTATATAATCAGAAAATCATAGAAGCCATGAAGACACATCATTATGAAATATTTCAAAGATATATTTATTGAACATTATTTTTGAAATGCCTTTTTGTTGACACCATCTTTACATAATAGTCCTCTGACATCATAGTAGTTCAAGTGATTGGCAATAAAAATTACAGAAAATATCAATTTAGACCAATATTGCCAAAGTGCGGAAATTCACAAGTGTACCCACTTCAGCAGAGTAAAAGCTCTGCCAAATTCTGAAATAAGGAAACCTGTTTAACTGCATTTAATCTAGTGTTTTCCAATCATATTTGTCCAAAACCTTTTATGTGATACCTATTGACATTCTGTAGAGCTAGTACTCTGTGAGTCAAACACTGGGAAATACTGGCTGAGGATGATTAGATATTTTAAATCTTAACACAAGTTATGAAATGTACCGGCTATGCAAATTAGAGTCAGCAGAGCATAAGAGAGTGGTAGGTAAGAATACAGATTTCTGAACCAGAACGCTGCCTGGGTTGATAATCCCAGTTCTTGAGTTCATAAGGGTGTATTGTTGGGGAAGTTCCTTAATATCTCTTTGCCTCAGTTTCTTCATGTGTAAGATGGGAGTGATGATAATACCTCATGAGGTTATCACAAGTGTTAAATGAATTCATACATGAAAATCATTTAAAAGTTCTTAGCATATAGGAAGATTCAATGAATGTTAACCATTATCATTATGCAAGAAATAGATATAAAAATTAGCCATAATTATGAATTTATTCCTTTGGCAATTTATTACAGCAGTTGATCTGTAGAACACTTTCTTGAAATATTGTGTTATACATTATTTTTTGCTAAACTGATCACTCTCTAAGGACCTCTTGTGATTCTCCCATGTTGACACTCCATCTTACAAAATTATTCTCTCACACTACTTTTCTAATTAAGAACATTTAATAGATCCCAGTCAGATTTAAGGTCAAATTTAAACTCCTCTCCCTGTATTCCATACAGTCCACAGATGATGTTACCATTCATCCTTACTTGTTTCTAATACTATTTATTTACTTTAGTCATTTGCTTAAGTACTGCTTTCTGTGAGGCCATATCACTTGGGGGTGAGCTGAAATTGTCTAGGATCCAGGCTGGCTGAATTCACATCTCAACACTACCAATAACATGACCTTGGGCAAATCACTTAAATGTAAGGATCAAAGTCTCTAAAACGGGTATAATATTGTAATAGGATCTCCTTGTAAGATAGGAATTCTAAATGAGCTCTGTAAATTAAGTGTCTCTAGATAGTGCTCAATAAATACTTTTTGCCTCCGAACCTCTGTCTCATGCTGTGTAGTCTCCGTGGAAAATTCCCTCTATTTCCCACCCATCTAAATCCTACATTTCCACAAAGGCCTAAATCAAGACCCAAAAGCTTAATGAAAATATTTTTTTTTATTAATCCAATAACAGATTAAGTTTTCCTTTCTGCATTCTAGTCACATTTAATGGTTGTAAAATAACAACTCAACTTTTGGCTTGATTGATAACACAACCTTGTAAACTTATTTCTCATATATAAATGTCTTATTTTCCTAAAGTGGTGCCAAAAAATGTAAAGACACACTTGTTTCACATCCCTCACAGTACCAGTGCATTGCTGGCTTATAGTAAGTATTGAATTACCACTTATTTAGTGATAGGCTTAGGAGTTGATATTGTCTTTAAAAACAGAAAGTCTTATGGGACTCAATAAATAATACCATCTTTCTTGAGTTCCAAACCTTTTGAGAAATAAGACAGTAGAATAAGGCATTTGGAAAGTAAGCATATCATTTTTATTACTACTAATAATGGTACTGCAGAAAGTGGTTTGTATCTGCAGACAAGTGAGTTTCCAGAGAGTAAACATCAGAATCCGATTAACCCACCCAGTCAACAGGCCTCCCTCTGTTAGGGCAGGGCCTGTCCATATAAAACTTCTAGCATGGAGAGACAGCAGAATTTGTGTCTTTTGTGCAGCAGGAAGAGGCTGAGATAGGCAAGACTGGTTTCTCCTTCCAAATTTACCCATCAAATGAAATTATTCTTCCCTCCTCCCCTCCCTAAATAGAGGAGTATGAGGGGTTGGAGAGCATTCAGAAGTTTTACACTGGTGAAGCTCTCTTCTCATCAATGGAAACATCAAGAGGGGATGAAGCATTACAGACATCACACACTGATAATGGTATTCCTCCTCATTATTATTATTATCATAATTTAAAATGAATATTCTCTATCTCTGGCATCTTTCATAATGCCTCACAAAGAGTAGATGCTCAATAGGAGTTGTTACAGGGCAGCACTCAAATAAAGGCATATTTTCTCTGGAAAATATTTGGCATACCTTTGAGTTATAGGTTTAGATTGTCATTTAAGGAACCACTGATTTTTTTTTGTCTGGACTAAAGGTGTATGTTAGGGTTTTTGATACACGACTAACCCTATTGTTATTGTGAATTATTTTTCATAAATGGCTTTTGATCAAATATCAGATAGGAAGAAGGAACAATGCTCCCTATTGCCTAAAACTCTTGAATGAGATAATGCTTGAATTGTTCTTTTTTTTTTTTTTTTTTTTTTTTTGCTTGAATTGTTCTGTCAGAGAACCAAATTAGCCAGGTTTACAACTGACATGCCAAGTGGCTAGCATAAATTACACCTGGCCAATTCATTTGAGAAGATTACTCATTTAAACCACATTGTGGGAGAATTATGCATACATGGCAGTATGATTTGGAGTCTATCAAAATTAGAAGGCCAATGACAAAGCTGTTTTTCAAGACAAGAAAATATTTGTCATTTTTAAACTGAGAACTAATAGAATATCTAATACAGATAACCATAAGAATGCTTCCAATATGTCAAGCACCATGCTAAGAGGTTTATAGATCATATTTCATCTAGTGCTCGTACCGTGCATTTTACCTTGGCATTATTATCTTCCGCATTTTCCAGAGGAGGAAAGTGACCTAGCTAGGTAGCAACTTGAACTCAGGCTGTGTGTCCCTAGAGGTTCCATAGCTCCCAAGGCATCTGACTTCATCTGGAATAGAAAACAAAATTAGGACAACTCTTTAACTTTATTCTAAAAGCCATTAATTGGCAATCAAACAGCACATTCCCAGGGCACTAGGTTCTGACACAAATATCCAGGCAGCACAGTCACAGAGCCATGTTCTCCATGGTGCTTAAAATGTATAAAGTCAAAACACACACAGATGGTAATAGATGGTACAAGTGGGAACACTTCAATACAATATTTGCTTAGGAACATAACGGATGTTTTGTCCCAGTATTCAGAGTAAGACTCACATTCTCCAGCAACCTACTCTATTGAACAGGGTAACACGGAGAAACTTCTCACCAGAATGGTAGGGGCTGGAACGCTGAACCTTGAACAGCTTCTTCACTTCTGAACTTTATTCAGTCTTCTGTAGAGACTTTTCTTTTTGCCTCTGATTTTGCTTTGCTTGGTTATGACCACCTCACTTTCCTGAGGTTTCCTATGCTGCTACTGTCCAAAGAACACATTTCTCATTCCCACCTACATCGAAATCTGATATAAATTGGTGTTGATAAAAAAAAAAAAATTGGGAGACAAATCACTTCTAATGTTTACTGAGAACTGCCTATGTTTCAGACATTCTTGCAAGCTTTTCACTTGCATTGTTAACTCATTTCTCACAATAGAGAGCTATGCAGTACAGATGAAATCAGTACTGCATGATCCCTGCTTTATAGATTGGAAACTGGAATTTAGAAAGATAAGAAAATGACCTAAAGTCACACATTTGGCAGACAAACAAAGTTAGCAGTTAGCAGGTTGAGAACTTATATCCCTAACTATTATGCTCCAGCTCTGCTATCCTCCTTCTTATTCCAGCTTTCTGTAGAAGCAATTCTGGCCTATCTGGTCTAGTGAACTAGGACCCCGAGGGTGAGGTCATGCTGAGAGCTGCCTGCTGCTACCATGGCAGTGTTGCAGGGGCTGTTCTAATAAAATGGGAGACCAAATATTTACACTCTTGGTTAGACAGGATCTGATCGTTATCAAGTGTTTTTATTTCAGTTTTCATTTCCACTTCTAGCTGAAGGGAACATGGATACGAAAGCTTATCCAGTTACTTTTGCAGTGTGTGTGTGCATGCTTGTGTGGCCAGTACAATATTTGAAGGGAGAATATCATAAGTGAATTTGGGGATTTCAATGTCTGCCATTAGCACAGGTAAGTAAAGCTGGTTGTAAACATGACAAATACGTAAACATGAGGAGTTTGGCAAGTGTTGACATAATTTTTGGAATCATTGACTTTGGATATATTGTATCACAGATTTGGTAATAAATCTATTTTAAGTTTTTAAAATACTTAACATTTATTTCATTTTCAAAAATCTTAGAGCAAGCAGACAAATGAACAAAATAAAATTTTTGGATTCATAAGAATATGGTCAGTTCGGCATACTTGGCATCTTGATTTATAAGTGACTGTTCCCGCTGTTTGACAATCTAAAGTAGTTCAGTTGGACAGAAAATAGAGCTCATGCGACTGATTCCTGAGTAATAGAAATATCCTTATTATCATATCCCTATCTCATAAGCCTGTCGTCCAGAGAAAAGAACATACACAGCTCAGGGTAAATCCACCCATTTGCTTCTCTGGCAAGCACTGCTCCTCTGTATCACTTCCCAGTGTAGTCCATAGGCTCCCTCTCCATCTCTCTCCTCATGGAAACAACCATTGTATGCCCATCCTACTCCATAAGTTTTCCTTACAGCATCCAAGTCTAAACGTCATGTATCTCAGTGCCATTTCACCTCACACTTCCAGATATGGAAAAACCTAAGCAACAGACAAGGTAGTTTCTCTTGCCCACAAAAATAAACTGGCATCATGTTACACTTCCTTGTTGCTATCTCAGTCAACATTTAGCGCTATGCCTGGTGCACTGTAAACTATCCAGTAATAACTATTAGTTACTTGATGAGAAGGGGTCAGTAATACCAAACTTGTGGCAGAAAGGATAAACTTTCACTCTTTTTTTTAATATAAATTTTTATTTATTTATGATAGTCACACACACACACACACACACACACAGAGAGAGAGAGAGAGAGAGAGAGAGAGAGGCAGGCTCCATGCACCAGGAGCCCGACATGGGATTCGATCCTGGGTCTCCAGGATCGCGCCCTGGGCCAAAGGCAGGCGCCAAACCGCTGCGCCACCCAGGGATCCCAGGATAAACTTTTACTCAATCTTTACCCAATCTTACTTAAAGCCTGAGAAAAAGACAGGTAGTTAAATTCATGCACAAAATGCCTAGACACAGACATTATTTATTCTGCATGTTCTAAAGATGATATGTATAAGATTAAAAAAAAAAAAGAACAGCTTTTGAATGCATCAGGGTTTAGGGGATTAAGAAAATGTAGCATGATGTTTTCAAGTTAGTCTTCCTTCCAGTTTGGAGCATGCTAAGATTAATGGATAATGTGGGAATCTTTATTTCAAACCATTAAGTTCCAAATTTAGTGTCAGTGTAGCAAGTGCTGCAAGGAAGATGGATATTACCCTTTTCAATTTTAGGAGCTAGTAAGTCACATTGCTTGTTTTCAGATTAGCAGATGTTTGTCTCTGGGTATTGCCATAAGGAATTCTGTGTTTATTCAAATAAATAGATTCCCTGGCTGTGAATGATGATGAGCTTCACACATTTCTCATGTGTCTTATATACACATATCCTCAAACACACACACACACACACACACACACACACTCGAATATTTTGAATTTTTTTTTTGGCAAAGATCCCAATTGACGGTGAAACAGATTATTTTCATAATCTTCTTTGTTGTGGAAAACTGAAAGTCCATATACATTATCTGTAATTTTTTTTTTTACTTAGCCATAAAGGAGATGGGACTGTCATGCTAATATTAGAATCATGGATGATTTGAAACTGACTGTGAGGTTTTCAGACTATGGAAAGGCCCCCCAAAATGCTATGATTTACCTTTGTAGCTGTCATTATGTAATTTAAACATCTTCCTATCTGTGGTAACCTCTAACATGAGTTTTGTTTTTATTTGTACTGTATCCTATTGTTTTGAGTGCTGGTGTAGTAGAGGTGTAGGGACTGGAGCATGATTTTATTTTCATATATCTGAAGAGATAATTGTGGAATTTTTCTGACCAAGAAATATTTCAGGCATTTTAGATATTTTAAAAAATGATTATGCCGACCAATGATTCACCTGACACCAATATGTACAGACCACCACAGTTTACTTCTAAAAACATCACCTACCTCCTATTTTGCTTTTAAAGTTACAAAAATTATGCATTGTCTGTGTAAGCCATTTGCATTGCAAAATACAGCTCAGTGAACTCTTTGCCATTTTCCAAAATTACCTAGGAATATACAATAGATGTATTTTTCCGTCAAAGCTGGAAGGATGAAAGATTAAAATTTAAAGGACCCATGACAGTTCTCCGGTTAAATAACCTAATGGCGAGTAAAATCTGGACTCCGGATACCTTTTTTCACAATGGAAAGAAGTCTGTGGCACACAACATGACCATGCCAAACAAACTCCTGAGGATCACAGAGGATGGTACCTTGTTGTACACCATGAGGTAAGGATGACTGTGTTTCCATTTGTGATTCTTTTTATACTTTTTTGTCACCATATATATATGTGCTTATGAAGTTGATGGGGCATGGTGAAATATCTGGCTATCTGTTTACCTTGTTTTTCAACCTTAATAATTGTTCCAGTATGAAAAATAAACTGACTGAAGTATTATGCAAGTATTAAAGCATTAAGTAAAATGATTAGACAAAATGGGAGGGGAATTTATAATGTATATTAAGTAATATATCTCAAGTATCTATCCAACCTGTGCTAGTTCAGTATGAAGAATTTCTTCCCCCTACTACTAACCTAAAAAATTCCTGCATCCCAATAAGGTCTAGATTAAATTTCTAGACTCTATCTCAAGATATATATCTGACAATGTTTCTACATAAAAAGGAGGAAAAAATCCCCCGAAATTAGAACAGTTCATCTTAAAAACCATAGATTCATGTGAAAGTATACATTTAGAGAAGTATACGAATTTATAATGATGTTATTAGTTAGATATTATTAGAGAATATAAATATTCTTAATTTTGCTTAAATTGAAGAAAAAATATAATATATATACATATATATATATCTGCTTTATAAACACTTCTTCCATTTTGAGATTATTGGAAAACCTAGCAGCTAGATATTTTCATTCATTTACAGTTCAATGAAGGAAACACAAATCAAAAAAAGTTGTGAATACTTTTAAAGAAAAAAAATGTTTAAAATATTCCTAATTTGAAGAAATTTAAAATTGTACAGAACTCATTCTTAAGGGAAGCAGTTATTTCATACCCAAGTGACTTGTTAGAATGTTGTTTTTATAGATCTGGAGAGTACTTGGTAATTCAGACTGTCCAATTATTCCTTTGGCATGAAAAGATAATGGAGGCAAAATCCTAGACTCGGTGGATTTTGTTTAGTGTGGGAATGGAGGGATGCTTTGCTTTTGAAGAGAGCTGCCAGAATTTCTACCTTTTTGTACAAAAATATCCAAATGAAAAAGAAAGAAAAAGCGCTGCAAGAGCTACTTTAGGTGTTGGACTCAACTAGTAAACATCTAATAGAATTAAAAGAGTGACAAATCACATGCAAAAATAAAAAAGAGAGAGAAAAAAAATAGAGGATCAGAGTGGACAGACATGTTGAGTGAGACCTTTCCAGATCATCCAGGTAAAATCTATTTATAATTGAAACCTGAAGTATTTGCCCCTTGTAAAACACCCTATGCCTGTTTTTTGTTTTTTGTTTTCTGTTTTCTACACCTGTTTTTGAGCCTAAGTATTTATTCTTCTCAGCTATCAGTTTTCTGGGGCAGGATTTGCATCTACTGAGAAGTTTAGCAATTCATACTTTCTGATATGTACAGTGTTCTTCATCAATAACTAGCCTGTTATTGCCAATCTCCTAAACTTACCACCTCCTTTGCTAATATATCATCACTTTCCTTAAAATTTGGGTTTTAAAATGTAAGTTTGGTCATTAATTTACACATGTCATATTTGCTTTAATCAGCATTGGAATCACTTAATGAGTTTACTGGCTATAAAGGCATTCCTACCCCATTTCTTCAGCTACTTAATAATATGGATAAATATATTTTATAAAAACTGTATGATGAATTTGGCATAAATTCCCAATTCCACCAAACAAAATCAAATGTATTTCAGTGAATTATTTTCTTTACCATTTTTCAAATGTAAATAGAAATGAAGATAGGGACTAGAAAGAAGCATAGCAAAATCCTGGCTTCAATTAGGCAGCAGGTTTCTATATAAAACAAAATGGTTGGATTATAGTGGGATCACCCACAAACTCTCTTTCACCTACTCCTTTTTTGTTTTATGCTGTTTGGTGCTGTTTTAGGGAAGGGGATGGGGAGAGCTGCACTGAGGAGAGGAGACATTATCTTCTCTTCCTAGCTGTCCATGTCTTCTTCTCTGCCAAGTCTTTATCCAAGTATTTGCTTACATCTAATTATAGTCTCAAAAGATTTTCTGAGTCTAGGTGAATTAGGTAATGATGCTTGTCTTGGAAAACATTAAACATGCTTGTCCATCATACAAAATCTGGTGTCACCTATTTTATCAAAACAAATAAATGGATAGAATCTAGTCATTGCTGTAAATAATTTTTTTAGATCTTTTGGTTAACAGCTCAGTATCGTGCTGAAGTTTGTGCCTGCCTCTCTTGCTTTTCTTAATGTATTTGTTAGAGTTAGTGACAACCTAGTCAGATTGATCAGCCAAGTATTTAATCTATAGGGCTCTTGTTTATATCCTCTGTCTTCTTAATTGGTAAGGCTGACGGTGAGAGCTGAGTGTCCAATGCATTTGGAGGACTTTCCTATGGATGCCCATGCCTGCCCACTAAAATTTGGAAGCTGTGAGTAAATTTGTAATTTTAATTTTTCTTTATTCTTATAAGAGACCTCTCTATTTAATAGTTTTAAAGATTTTATTTATTTATTTATTTATTTATTTATTTATTTATTTGAGAGAGAGAAAGAGCGTGCACAGGGGGAGGAGCAGATGGAGAAGGACAAGCAGATTCTGTGCTGAGTGCAGAGCCCTATGTGGAGCTGAATCTCATGACCCTGAGATCATGACCTGAGGCACAATTAATAGTCGGATGCTTAACTGACTGAGCCACCCAGGCATCCCTGAGAGACCTAAGTATTTAAGCAAGAAACCTCCAATTATTAAAGTCTGTTGGGGGACAGATAAAAAGCATGAAGAAAGTTTAGTGATTTGCTGCAAACACTTTCTAGGAATGTCTGGATGGCTTAGTGTGTTTAGCATCTGCCTTCAGCTTAGATTTTTTTTTTAAGATTTTATTTATTTATTCATGAGGGACACACAGAGAGAGAGGCAGAGACAGGCAGAGGGAGAAGCGGGCTCCATACAGGGAGCCTGATGGGAGACTCGATCCTGAGACTCCAGGATCACTTCCTGAGCTGAAGACAGACACTCAGCCCTGAGTCCCCCAGGTGTCCCTCAGCTCAGGTTTTGATCTCTGGGTCCTGGGATAGAGCCTGGGCCAGGTTTCCTGCTCAGGAGGGAGTCAGCTATTCCCTCTGCCCTTCCCCCAATGCTCTCTCTTCCCTTCTCTCTCAAATAAATAAACAAAATCTTTTAAAAAATACTTTGTATAAGTAATAATCTTTTATTCCATTTTGAAATGTTATTTCAGAATGAGATTATTCCCTATCTCCTCAATGAGAAAGAATGGATTTAATTAATTAGTGGAAAAATTCTACTTTTGTTAAAGCTTTATTCATAGAAAAACAAGCAGAGTACAGATGTTTTTACCCCATAGATAATATCTCCCTGCCAATAAATGGAGATCATTGTGCTTATTTTGTATCATTGCTGACATTTGTTTGACCTTAAGAATATTTCAGGTTGTTTTTCAGATGGAAATATTGGTAGGTGGCAGCAGTGGATGATAATTATTTCTTAATAATGAAGCCTACACCTAAAAAAATATTCCCTGATGAGAATTTACCCTAATCATAATCTTTAGAAAAGTTCTCGACTTGTTAGGATATCCCATGAATTCCATGTGCATATTAATGCTTTTGCAGGTATCCTAGAAAACTTTGTGATAACCCTCTGGGCTTCTGCTGTTTGAAAATATGCAGATAGATACACATAAGAGGAGCCAAGAGAAGAGTGACCAGCAGAGTCAGCTCTGGTCTTTCTCTACCCTTCTGCTTTTGACTAGTATGCATATATAAAGGGTGTGAGAGCAATGTATTACTGGTTTCCTGTAGAAGAGGTACTTATAAGGACTGAGTCAACTCCTGGACTACCTAACCAGCTTTCTGTTCCCACTAGACAGACAGTCTAAGTAACTATTTTGGTGAAGATATGATTCATAGAAAAAAATAGTGGTAGTGTAGGAAGATAGCAAGCAAAGAAAATAGCAAAGGGCCTTCAGGCTCCTAGCAGCACTAGTCATGGAGAGACAAGTTTATTTATAAATCTAATTCTATACTGAAACCCAAGGACAAACTACTTCAAAAATTGTCAGCCAAACAGGCCTTTGGTGATAACTCCCTCCTCCCCACTCTTTTCCCAATTGAACGTGTATTCTATATTATGGACTACTATGTTTTCTCCTGATTACCACTTCCATTTTTAACAATAATATTATGTATTATGTGTTACTTATATGCGAGGCAGTATATTAAATATTTGTATATGTATTAGTTCATCTCATCCACAAAATAATCTTATACTTGGGAAGATTGTGCGTTATACTTGCCTGAGGCAGTACTTATTTATGCTGAATATCCTGGTGTAACTACTAATAGTGCCCCCTTTTACCTTCAGATATAACCTTGTTTTGGACAACGAATTACTTGTTTAACATACTAGTCAGGAATAGCTTTCAAGCAGTGAGTATAATTAGCTGAAAAGAAGCATTTATATTTTCTATACAAGATGAATGATGGTGATTGTTGGTTGATTGTTGGTTAGTCAGCATCTTAACAAGGATGATGTTCTAAAATGCCCCTAGATCTTCCTGATCACAAAATGGCTGCTGCAACTCCAGCCGTTGCATCTGCTTTCAAAATAAAGAATTGTGGACAAAGAAGAAGGAACTAGCACCTGTATCAAAAAGATAAAAGCTTTCCCTAAAATCCTAGAAGGCATTTACTCACATCTCATTAATAATCAAAGATGTGTCCCATTGCCAATGCTGACTGCAAATGGGACTGGGAAGAAATATTCTTAACTGGGCACATTGTCAGTCTGAAGAAAATTGGAGGTATTTTAGGAAGGAGGAAATGGATAGTGATTAGAAAGTAAATAGTGTCTCATATAAGAAAACTGAAGCTAAATAAAAATCTGTTTTCCACCTCAGAGCCTTTATACATGCTCTTTTCTCTACTTGGGTCACTCTTCCCTTCATTCTTCCTGTAACTGGCTTCTTTTACTTTTCCACTTCTCAGCATAAATGTCATCTCGTAGGCCTTCCCTAATGACCTTATCTAAATTTACATATAGTGCCACCCATCTTCCTGATTATAATACATGTTTAATTTAGATGTATCACACAATAATTACTAGTTTTATTTGTTGGTTGACTTTTTTATTGTCTGGAGACTGTAAACTCCATTTAGAGCACAACTTATTTTGTTCAGCATTTCCTAGCACAGAGCCTACTATAATGTACACTCAATAAATATTTATTAAATATACAATAATCAGGTTTTAAATGTCCCTTTAATGTTTAAATCTCAGAAAAGCCTCAGAAAAGAGGATTTAAGACCTGTGGGGAATTAAACAAACAGAGAAGGCTTGATATTAAAAAGTAAGCATCTGAGCTCAGTGGGAGAGCACCATGAATAATTACCATTGCCTGCCATTGGCTTGAGAGGAAGCAGTGGGGGTTGATTTATTGTATAGTTAGTTCTCTGACCTGGCCTAATTAGCACACTTCTTAAATTAAGAAACTGAGGCAAACGTGGGCTAAAAATGCTTTGACCCAGTTTTTGAGCAAACATCTTGCCAAAATATCACAGAAGAAAATAAACAAGAGAGAAGCTACAGGATTTTGTAATAATTTAGTAAAACACTGTAATAAATGTTTATGAGGCAACCTCATCCATATGTTGATAAGAACTAACCTCAGAAAAACAGATGTTTTCCTTACTACTTTCCATTAGACCCTGATTGTCAGTGTTATATCACACTTTTTGCTTATTGGTGATAGAGCCCTCTTCATAAGGCCAGATAACCAGAAGACAACATACATGATTCAATTGACATCTTTTAATTGCTTTTTGAGGAAAATACAAATAAGACTTTGATTATAAGAGATTCAAATGATATTCTGACAATAAGATCTAGGCGAGTGTTAGACCTTGTAAGGACTTGATAAGTGATGGTTTCCTTACTGATTATCAAGCATAGTGCCTTATAAATAAGGAGAGAGTGATAAGTAGAAATTTAAATGAATTTTGAGTAATAAATAACTTTAGAAATTATTTAGTGTGCCTGCTTCATACAAATGGAAAGATAAAGGACCATAAAAGTGAAGTGATAGTCTATATTAGCAGATACTCTTCTGATACCAAGTCTATGTTCCCAGTGTTATTTCACCACAAATTCTTTCATAAGCCCAACCAAAGCTTTCTGTCTTCTTGTTAATTTTTTTCTTGGGTAATCTGCTGATTTATTTGAAATCTGAGCTCAACATTTTGACTAAGTAGCTGAAGACTCTTTTTAACCTTATTTTCTTTATGCTGAATAGTCTCAGATGAAGGAGGTTTTCATAAAAAGTACTTTCTAGATACTGAAATGAAGAAATAAGGTATATCACCTATTGTGATAAACCTTAGATATGTCTTCTACATCTTAAAACACCAACTTTTTAAAAAGTTTTTGTTTAAGTTCCAGTTAGGTAGTTGGGGCACCTTGGTGGCTCAGTCCATTAAGCTTGTGCCTTCAGCTCGGGTCATAATCTCAGGGTCCTGGAATTGAGCCCCAAGTTGGACTCTCTGCTCAGCAGGGAGACTGCTTCTCCCTCTCCCTTTGCTCCTCTCCAGCTCAAGTGCACGGTATGCATGCTGTGTCTCAAATAAATAAATAAATTCTTTAAAATAAATAAATAAATTCTAGTTAGCATACAGTGTAATATGATTTTCATGTGTACAATGTAGTCATCCATAAAATACCTGGTGCTCTTCACAAGTGCACTTCTTAATCCCCTTACCTATTTAATCATGTAGATCTGCTCTGCATTTTGGGAGATTTCCACTAAGAGATGTGAACAATGAGTAATCTCCCCTTTTACAATAGTTTCGTGTTTATTGAAGATTTTATACCCGATGGAGTTTCTAAGACATTACAAGTATGAGACATTGAATTATATGAAGTGAAAAGTGGATGGTAACAAGTTTTTTCCTCTAAAACTATATTAGCAGCCCATTGGCAACACTGGGGTAGGAAAAGGTAGAGTCCAGGCACTGTTGTTAATGATGGTGCAATACAATAGCAAGAGTGTTTTAATTGTTACAAAATGACACAAGGTCTAGTATTGGTTTCATCCCTAAATACTTGACCATCAAGTATCCCTGCTTGGATTTTGAGAATATAATATACAGTTTTTGCCTAGAAAATTCTTATTAATAGCAGTAGAGTAGAATGAATATCATTCTATGCTCTTACCTCAGTTTCCCCACTAAATAGCTATCTAAATATTTAAATCTTTAAATAAGTCTCATTGTTTCTGTGGTTCAGTTTATCGTCTGTAAAATGAGACAAATTATATGACCTCTGAAATCCTTCCATGTTAATAATCAGTGATTCTATGTTACCATAAACTTTGGCTGTCTTCTTAGTCAAGACCCTTCCATTAAAAAAAGAAAAATTTATAATGATTGGAAAAATATTTTACTGAATATGGTACCTGCAAATTGTAAGCAATATGGTTCTTCTCAAGCTACTATGCTCTACACTTCTTTGGGGGATTTTTAAAAATAAATCATGTTTTAGATGCTAATAAATGCATTTCTTCTTCTTAACAAATGCAATGCTGAAATGATTCAAAATTTTAAGTCAATGAGATGTGTTAACTTGACACATAACAAATAATAGGAATTATTTCACTATATATGTGTATCAAATTATGTTGCACACTTTAAATGTCTTATAATTTTATTTGTCAATTATACCTTAATAAAGCTATAAATACATACATACATACATACATACATACATACATACATACATACGTAAAAGATTATTGCCATGAAAAAAAGTCAATGAGGGCAGCCATGATTAAAAAGTAAAATTCAATAAGAACAAATTCTAAAACCATTCATTTATCAATCTTACATGTTTATGAAAGAAGTAATAACCACTAAGTTAATTTCTAGTATATTCTCTCGAACTTCTGGAGAAATTTGATTACAAAAATAACCTGATTGTATGTTGGTCCAAAAGTGATGCTGGAGTAGACCAGACACTGTAAAATCAGGAGAAGACTGGCTACACTTTTCTGCAAAATTCATCCCAGAGGCAAGAAGAAGCTTTGGTTCAAGAATGAGAGGCATGGCTCTCATCTTTCTTATGGAAGCTTCACATGGGTGTAAAAATGCAACCATAACTTCACATCTCATAATATTTCAGCTTGGATAAAGATTTAAACAAAACTCTCAAGTTTGGTTACGTTGGGGCAAGTGTTGGCTGAAACAGGGACACATTATGATATTAACAAGCTCTAGGAACTTCCCTTTGTGAACAATTCCTTAAAAAATGTATATTAAAATATATATTTTAGTTTCTTATTTTATATTTTTAACTTTTATATTTTATGACTATGTTGGTATAAAGATGAATAGAATTCAAGTTGGGTTATGTTCACTTTTTTTATTTTAAATGAAATTAAAACATTGTTTGGTCACCTAGAAGTATTGCGGACCCTGGACACTGTCTACTGTGCCTAATGCAGAAGTTGGCCAAGGAGTAAAGCTTTCACAGTAAAGGAAGCTTTTGCTATCATATCTGCCTGATATAACCCTGGAAACTTTCTGCTTTTACTAAGTGCTGTTCTCTTCATTTTTAATATCACTCTACATCTAAACAAAGGAGAGTATATACTATCATTCCACCCCATGTATAATGGTATTCTGTGACTAGAAACCAGAAAAGCTATAGAATCTTCTTCCTCACCTTCTCACTCATTCTCTACACCTCTTCTCTCAACCTTTCAGAATTACAGATCAGGATTATGACCTCACTTCTCATGTAGAAAGATGGCTGGGTGAAAAGTGACATGGTAAATGAAAATGATTGAGAAGTGTAATGAGCTAAATGGTGTATCTCATCAGCATATTGTCACAATAGTAAATATCATAGAAAGGAGAATTAATTTAAAAGGAAGTAAAGTCAGACTTCTTTTAAAAATGGATGCTCAGTAAAATTTCCAGTGTTACTTTTCACATTTATCATGACCGTCCCCTGACCCAACATAATCTGAACCCATGCTATTGCCTCTAACCTTATTTCATTTCTCATGTAGTTCAGATTTAGTCATATCAGTATTCCTGTTCTTTCTATAACATATAAAGCTTCTATCAGGCCCAGAGGAAAAAAACTTTTGTTCACCTATCCAGCAGATTCTTCCCCAAGACTTATATAGCCTACTCTCATTTCTGTCATGCATAAAATGGTCATTTCCTCAGTGACCCTCTCTGAGTCTTTGCCTAAAATACGTCCATGTCTTTCATTTTCTACCCCCTCACCTATTGTGTACGGCTTTGTTTCATTTAACACTACTTGAAATTATATGTTTATTAGCTTGTCTATTTCTGTCCCCATTACTGCCATGGATGTTCCACAACATCAGGGAAACTTGTTTATTATGTATTTTTTCAGCAAGGTACTTTGTCTTTTGTAGATGCTTAATAACCATTTGTTGTAAGAGTGAACAGATGACAGAACAAATCAGGAAAATGTGTTTCAGTTTTCCTAAATTAAGGAATATGGGCTCTGCTTTTGGTCCTGCCTGTCCTGGCCATGCAATTGAAAATATGAAACTGGTAGGACTCATCAGCTAATTAGGAGACTTGCAGTAGCATGACCCATGGACCATTTTCCTTTCTTTCCTTTCAGATGCGTATACTAGAGCAGAAGTTGTTTATGAGTGGACCAGAGAGCCAGCACGCTCAGTTGTTGTAGCAGAAGATGGGTCACGCCTAAATCAGTATGATCTTCTTGGACAAACAGTAGACTCTGGAATTGTTCAGTCTAGTACAGGTTAGTGCCACTTGATTATCCCAGATATGTCAGAAGAAATATAAACAGTTTTTGTGACAATGTGAGAATTCAGTAAGTTCTTCAATAACACAGATAGAAAATTTCACTAACCTTGAAACCAGATAAGCTAGGAATTAGTGTAAACTCTATAGATTTATGCCCTTGGATTCATCATTTAATGTCTTTTGGCCTCTGTTTCTTTGTTTGCAAAATAAGGTACCAGTTCTATGAGATCAGGGTAGCTGAGTATTTATAAATGTGAACTTTTGGAGGAGAATGTATGTATTAAATTCTTACACTTCCACCTTACTTGTTGACTGTGGTCACCTTGCAGGGTTGTTCGAAGGAATAAATTAAATCCATGAAGAATACTTATGAGAGTTTCTGGCACATATAAAAAAATTCTTAATAAATGTTAGTTATTAATATCATCTAGGCCTGACTTATTGCAATGATTCAGTGAATCTTGGTGAATTTGTAGCAGTGATCATTATACATAGATACCAAACACTAATTCCTTCTACAAATCCATTTGTATCTCAGCTATGGATCTTCCACAGCTAAATCCTACAGAAACATCATTACATTACTGACCATTCCACTTTGGCATTAGAAAAAAGTGGGGTGCCATTCTTCTTAGTATTATAACCATTTTACCAATGTAATACTAAGAACTGGAGCAAGTGCTATTAAGCAGCTGGACCCCAAATTTTAAACTTTTGAAGTTGTTTCAAGAAATAAGAGTTTAGTTATGTAAATATCCATTTTGCAACTAAATGGAATGTGATCATTGGGCTAGAAAATTATAAAAAGTTGAATTTTAACCCTTCTGCAATCTCAATAATTTTAATTATGTTCAATCATTAAAGCCTTAACAGAAGTCAGCAGTTTTTATAGCTGTCTTTAAAAATTTAAATTAGGGATGCCTGCGTGGCTCGGCGGTTGGGCATCTGTCTTCAGCTCAGGGCATAGGCCTGGGATCCCAGGATCGAGTCCTGAGTCTCACATTGGGCTCCCTGCATAGAACCTGCTTCTCCTTCTGCCTGTGTCTCTGCCTCTTTCTCTGTCTCTCATGAATTAAAAAAATAATAATAATAAAATTAAATTAGTTCACTAATTTTGGTAATTTCTAAAAAAATACAATTTGGTAATAAATAAGGGTAGAAGTGCTATTTTTTTCAGAAAACTCTCTTCCTTAGATTTCAGGTTTTATGTCAGAACCCCAGTAATTCTAAAAAGTCCAAGTAATAGGTCAATATATCTTATTCTGATTATTGGAAAATCCTTGCTTAATGGGTTCTGCCTTTTGCTTATTTTATCACAACCATGGCTACTCTGAAAGTTCAAATATTTATGTTTCTTGTTTTGAAAAATGGAGAAGATTGTTCCTCAGCTTTGTCCACATTAAAAATGCATGTGGAATACTGGGAAGGTTTTAGGCTCTGTAGTGAGAAAGATGTGCACTCTAGTCCTGGTCCTGCCACATAGAAGTCTAGTGACTTTGGGAAAGTCATTTTTCTGATTACAGTTGGAAACTGTCTCTTCTAAAAAGTGGAGATTTTATACTTTTTCACTAAAGATGATATAATACACTAAGTAGAATATTACATATAGTAAGCATGCAAAATGGAATGTAGTAGTTATTGCTATAGTCTTAAAGATATCCCAGAACATGGAAAATACTGAAAAATTTTCTACCTCACAAGTTTTGTGGGAAAACAAACGAAAATGAGAAGTGTTCACTTTCAAAAATAAATGCTATTATAAGCTAGATATTGTGGTAGGCACTGGACAGTCAATGACAGACAAGGCAGAGAGCTTGCTGTCATGGAATCTGAAGTCTAAGGGAAGACAAACACATGAACCATAATTATCAAAATGGGTGTTAAGTGCTGTGATTAACATTTTTGTGAGGGCAGAGACCATATATGTCTTCTGTATCCCTATTATTTACTATAGTAGCTGAAACAGAAGAGGCACTAAATAAATATTGTGAATTAATGAATAAAACAATAAATGTATCCAGCCTAAGATAATCAAGGAGGGATTGCTTCAGGGGTTGCCTTTCATGTTGTTAATCTGTGCTTGTTGGGAACCAAATAATCACTGTTTTAGGCCCAGCAGATTGAAAATAATCTTTCCCTCAAGAAATTCTCCATTACCATTAGAACGACAGTAACTCAAACACAGTGGCATACATTCAATACTAGAACTATATACAAATCACAAGTGTTACTCAGAGGAAGAAGTGGCTCTACTCTAGTTCTAGTGCTAGTGACCTTGACATGTCACTGCATCCCTCTTTATGACCAGTTTCCATGTCTGCAAGGTGAGTGGCTAAGTCTGATGAACTTGGAGACTTCTCTGGTTTCATCAGGATGTCGCCTACATAAATTCTAGTTATTCATAAATGATATACAGGCATAAATGGGGCTACGGGAGGAGAGGCAGTGGCCTAACCCACCATCATCAAACTGTCTGGACCTCATAAGCTGGGTCTGTTAAAAGTACTCATTCTGTGCTAAAGCAGCAAGCATTATCTGTACAAATAAGAGCTTTCTCTTACCATTCTTATAATGGATATTGGTGGGGGGAAAGGGAGGTAAGGAAAATAGTGAGCAAATTCTCAGATGTAGGAGCTCAGGTTGGTGTACATTTTCAATATCAAAATAAAACACTGAACTATACTCCCTCTGGGTCTACTTTAGCTCATCAAAAATCCACTTTGGTAGATTTCTATGGGAAGAAACAAAGATCTTTTTAAGGTCTTCAATCCCATGTTTCACATATCCATGTGGAACCCTAAAAATATTAAGGTAAATAAGCATCAAGTATTTCTGTCAGAACAGTAGGACTGATAGCAGGAAAGACCACCACATGAAGAATGATTAGATAAAAACCATCTACTTCTACCTGAAAATTCTCTGTGGGGAGAGAAGCGATTCAGATCACCTCTTAGAAGGGGTTGCCCTACTTGCCTAAGCCAACTCACATGTAAACACACATTCATATGTACTACCTACCAGTGATCTCCTTCAAGTCAAATACCTCTAGATCACTTCGGTGACATAGCAGGAGGGAATATGAGATTCAATCCAATGCTTGGATTTTTAAATTCAGTGTAAACACATTAGAACCCCAGTAACCTTCCTGGTGTCTACCATAGATTTGGAGGAAAACAATAAGTTGGAGATTTAGTTTGAATACACCTACTCACCTGGCAGAGAAAAACCTTTACAGGCACATAGAAGAATGAGTCCAGTCAGTTGGCAAATCCAGTGCAATTCTAAGTTATTCATTCGTTTATTCACTAATTCTTTCAACCATTTGCTCACTTACTGTGTTTGACATTGCAATTGAGCCTAGAAAAGATAGATGAAGGACACATAATTTCTGCCTTCAAGAAGTTCATAGTTGATTGATATAAGTAGCTAACATACACTTGGCATTGTTCTAATAATACAACAATCCCAGGATATAGGTATTAATGTTATTATATCCATTTTACAGGTGGAACATAATTGAAGCCAGAGAGATTTAACTGTTTTTCCTAGATCACACAGATAGGCAGAGGCAGAGCTATAATTTGAACCTGGGTAATCTAGCTGCAGAGTGTTCTCAACCATATAACTAGTAACAGGCTACATAGACATGTGTGAAATGCAATAATGTGGTATAGCATGGATTTAAAAGTGTGGACTCTGGAATTATACCGTGAAGGTTTAAATACTGGTTTTACTACTTATTAACTCTCTGACCTTTGGCAAGACATCTCTCTGTTCATCTTTCTCTTGTACTATTTGGGGATGATAAAAGAATCTATTTCATGAGCCACTGTGAGATTTAAATAAGAAACATGCATGCAACCTGCTTATTAGCAGAGTGTCTGACATGTACAAATTATGTAATAAATATTAGATATTACTATTAATAATAATAACAGAGCTAGTACAAGGGAGCCACATGGCATAAAGAAGAAGTCATTTCTGCTTGAAGTATCAGGAAAGGCAGTTTGGAACTGGACACCAGACATGGCCACCTATCTCATTCTACTACACCACATTATGTTTCCTAAGTAATTCTTTAAGGAGTGCCCATGCAAAAATTACAATAGTGATGAAAGAGCATGTAAATATGACTTCTACAAAAAATATAATAATTAAATTAGTCATCAGGCATAATAATAATAATATGGCCAGAAAACAATAAGAATATAATAATATGTAATGCCTTTTTAAAGTACATGGTGATGACTATAAAACCTTCATATTTACCTAAATCAATAGACAGATTTGATCTAAGGAAATTTAGGTTAGCTTTGCTGAATAAGAAAGTTTCTTCTTTATGAATGACTTTTATCCTTAGACAAATAACCAAGAGAAATTGTAAGATCCTCTTTCTTAAAGATAGTCTTCTCTGGATGAGTTGATTTAAGGATGACCCTGCAGGGTCAAAATAAATGAGGAAGGCACCCATTTTCTCTGACCAGAGACAAGAGTGGTGATTAACATTCATCCAAGGAGCCTCAAGGCTCCCATTTATGAAGCTTAGCACATGATCTTCAGAGAAATCATTGTAGCCATGAAATATAAAAACTGGGGGTTGGAAGTAGGGCAAAAAAGATCTCTATCGTCACCTGATCAAACTATTCATATTTCAGATGAAGGGATGGGTCTAGAGAGGCTAAGTGGACTAGAACTCTAATCATATTTTTAATTTTTTATTCCATAACTCTTTGATGCAGATATTAAAATACCAATTTCTCCCTCAATGATAATTTTTGATTCCTTATTCCTATTTAAAAAGTAGCGTAGAAACTTAGGAAACATATAGCCTTAGAAAACAGCCTAGAAGCACACTTGAAAGTAAAGTGACAGGTTTACAGAGGCCTAATTCACTACAACTTTGTTGAAGTGAATGGATGCTTTTTAGAGCTGAAGAAAATATACTTCTATTGTTTCTGTCTTCACACTGTCAATCTCCATGTGACTCAATTTTAAAAAATAACTTTCATATCTATCATTTCATTTTATCCTCCCAGCATCCTAGGAAATAGTTAAATAAAGCAATATCATTTTAATTGAACAAATGAGGAAACTGAAGTCAAATAAAGTTAAACAAAGTATTTATTCAAGTAAATGGAAGCCAGTTCTAAACAAATCCTTGAAGCTGCTTTATACAATTATATCCCTGCTTCTTTTCTTTCTCTCTCCTTAATTTTGTATGGTAATGTATCAGAAATATTGTCAAATCTAATTTACAAGCTTCCCTGAGGGTTACATGATATGCAAGGATATTTGAATTACAATTCTAGACTGTTGAATTAGAGAAAAAGAATTTGACATGCTTAGTGCATGAGCACTTGATGTCTAGAGATACTCTTTCTATTCAATATAGGAGATTGATTTTTTTGTTGTGTTTTTCTTTTATTTTTAATCTATTACAACATGATTCTGATTTTGCTGTCTTTTCTTTTCCTTACTTAAATGTTTTGTGCCAAGACTTCTTAGATTTTGTTTAATTTAGGAAAATGATTTCAATAGATTTGAAGTCCTCTTATTCTCTCTCTAATTTGTTAGTGAGGAAGTGGTTTATATAACAAACAAAATGTCGAATAATAGCTCCTCCAAAATCATATTCTTTGTAGAATCTTCCTCAAATGTCACATTGTGAACAACAAAAGATGATAATGGAATATGTATAGACACTCATCTTTCTGACATTATATGAAAGATGGAATTTTTTCTTTCAGCTGATGACATTTTGTAAACCACAGTTGAATGAATGGTTAGAAATAATAATGCATACTCCTGAGAGGGTGAAATGTAACATGGCCATGTCCCCACAGGAGTATCTTTTCGTAATGCTGGGAAAATTGGCTTTCTACATTTTTCTCAAATTTAAATCACTTATTTCTTTCAGATGACCTTGGAGTCATCACCCAAGGTATCTATAGAAACTGAAAAGAAATTAGTAAACATTGTATTTACCCTCCCAAAGACAGAGTCTCATGGATGTTAATTTGTGTGAGTGTCCTTAAACCTCAATGCCTCCCTTTTCACCACACACAGATGTTGAATACTTAAAATATGTAAAACCATGCTATATTCAAAGAACTATCCCTCTTCTCAATTAGCTTTCAGTTTGATGAGAGGGATATAAGCATGTAAATTAGCTAAGATAAGAAGTATGAGATTTTATTATAACTGTAAACAGAAGGTATAAATAAATTTGAAGTTACTTACCAGCAATCAATAAATGACAGTTGTTATCATTATTAACAATTTGCAATGAAAACACACTTGGGAGTGTGGATGATTTCCTCTTATAAAGAGTCAATGCATTTTTTTTTTTTACCAATACTTTTACCAGTTCTGAATGGAGGGAAAAGAGAAGAAAATGGAGAAAGGAACTAAAATTTATTTTAAAACTCCTATACAGCATGATCTTAAGTAGAGCCCTTATTCTTTATTCTCCCCACAATACACTTCTCACTATTTTACAGATTAGGAAACTGAGGATCAGAGACTATAAGTGAATTACCCAAGGCTATCCAGAAAGAAAATAGCATATCTAAGTTTTAAACCCAAATCCATTTGTTTCCAAGGCTAATAAACTTGCTTCTATGTGACATTTCTTCCTATTCCACCATGGACTGAGCCCAATTCATAGATGAACAAAATAGTCACTAATAATAGATTTCAAGTAGAGAATTTTGTAGGTCAAGATACTGAGATGTGAAAATGTGTGGTGAGACATGAGACATGATACTGAAATGCATATTACAGCTATGACATGGAGAGTCTTAAATCCAGGTAACAGAGTTTACTTGTCAGTAGGTAACACTGGAGACATTGTGGTCACACTGGGGAAGGACAGAGTGTTTGTTAGTGGCATCTGATGGATAGAGGTCAAGTAAAAAATCCAACAATATGTGGGACAGCCCCCACAACAAACAATTAACTGGCCTGAAATGTCAATAGTGCTGAGGTTTGAAACCTTAATGCAGATAATGGGAATGCATTAAGGTATTTTAAGATTTTATGTATGCTTTAAAAAGATTACTCTGGCATCAAAATTTAGGGAAACTGGCGTGAGGAAGTGACTGGAAATAAACAAGGCAGTTAATAGATCTACAAAGGAGATAAGAGCAGTGACCATGAGATAAGGCATAGCCAGAGATACTGCAAAGGAGAAATTAAAATTGCAATGATCAACTGATTCCTTTCTCTCTCCCTCAGAAGCCCGACTTAACATCCAAGGTTTAATTCTAAGATTTTAGCCTGAGTGAGCAGACAGATGAGAGGACCATGAATTTAGAGATGGACTCTTAAGTGGAAAAGCAGCACAGCTCTACACTATTCATTATTTTTTTATGAGAAAGGTTAATGAATGTCAGTTTTTGAACATATTTAGCTGGTGATGTCAATGAGAAATCAGCATCTCTGAGATGTCTAGTAGATATTTGGGAGTACAGGTTTGAAATCAATGTCACTTAGAGCTGTTGATTTGGCAGCCCTCTATATACAAATAGGGCAGGAGTGAGAAGGGAAATTCCTGGTTAGAGTCAAGAAAAAATGAGGAAGAAAGCTGAAAGCAGAACTACACCAGGAACCTCTACAATTACTTTGCAGAAAAATGAAGGTTGGGATATTTAGAGATCATGGACAGTTTTATCCATATGTAGCTAAAAGTAGATGGCCAGGCCATGGGCTGAGATATAAATCACAGGTTGTGTGGGGAAATTTTTTAGATGAAGGGAAGGAAAAAGTTTGGTGAATACCAAAGAAAGTGATGTTTTCTTAGTATGAATACACATTTCTCTCCTGCCCACCCACAGATAGCTAAATATATATTGAGAATGGATAAAGCTAAAAGTTTCTACGATTTACAATTGAGGAAATATAACATCAATTTAAAAAAGAAAACTCCCATAATTCGGGTTGTATATCTATCACTTTGGATCTCCAAATGAAATCAGACTTTGATGTATACAAAGATCATGAAGTGTGCCCAGGTAGTCCACTGTTTCCTAACCCAAGCTAGGAATTGGGACAGGTTCAAAAGCTATATTGAAGTGGATTTTCCTTGGCCTCTCTTAAAGAGTGGTTTGTGTATCTAGGTGGGACCTGAAGAACCTTCACAAGTGATTCTGATGAAGGTATTCCTCAAAATAAATTTTGAGAAACCCTAGGTTCTAACCCACTCTCCTTATTCCAAAGATCAGGCTAAGTTAAATAACTTACCCAGGGTCACAGAGCTGCTAAAAGGAAGTGTGGTCTGAGAACTAGAATTCCCCTAACTTGGACATCAAAGCTACTTCATTAGATAGCCTGAATGTCTTCCGCTGTGGTAAACTGGAGATTTGGTCTGTTCTAATCCATTAGTATGTGTCATCAGGATCTTGCACATTAAATGCCTTCTTGGTCATTAAAACCAATCTGTAAATAGATGCTCAGCTATGTCTCATAAATGTGTGATGTACCAGGATAAGGATGCAGCAATAGCCATGAGATCTCTGGCCCCTCAGTCTCATCCTTGAAGCCTTTTTGGTGTTTTTATAATGTCTCCGTTCTTTCCTGGATAAATGTTTTTCTCCTCAGGAACCAAATGTCACATAGAGAAAGGATGTCTTAAGTCTAGGTTTTTGCTGCTGTTTGAAAAATCTGGAGATAACTTCTTTTCAAGGTCAAATTGCTCACCTTACTGTCTGTTTCACTCTCTAGGAGAATATGTTGTTATGACCACTCATTTCCACTTGAAGAGAAAGATTGGCTATTTTGTTATTCAAACATATCTGCCATGCATAATGACAGTCATTCTCTCCCAAGTCTCGTTCTGGCTCAACAGAGAGTCTGTACCAGCGAGGACTGTCTTTGGTAAGTGACAATCAGGACATGCAGGCAAGGGTCTGGAGGACAAGTTATATTGGTGATGTTGTAAATTGAATGAAACAATAATCATGGGTTAAAATCTGAAGTTAGCACAGTAGAAAGAAGGCTCAAAGAATTACCATTTCATTTTCATTATGGTGTGATTTTTAAAAACTCTTTCTTTAAATAGCAAGCTGTTTTTAATGCATGTAAATAGATGCATGTAAATATCAACTAGGCCCACGCTATGTTTAAGACTCTTTACTACCAAATAAAAAGCTTAAGTTTATAATCTAAACTGAGGATTATCATGTGCAGAGATCCCTATGGTATCATTCTTCAATAACAGCCAAGGTCTGAAAAAACAGTTATCTCAGGGAAAAAAGCAAGACTTTGCTGCAAATGCCCAGAAAATAGTTTTTTCTGGCACTTAGCAAAGTGCTTCTAGGTTGGAAACCACATCTTTGCTCTCCCAAGTAGTCTAGGAACGCAGATATATGAAGATCCAGAATGACCCCAGCTGCAGAGCAAAAAAGTAGTTCATTTCAAACTCTTTTTTTATTACCATTTGTTAGTATTTACTAGTGTTGAAGACACTTGCTAGAACTGAAGATTGAACTCTTGTCAAGATACGTGTTTCTGTATGCATATTCAGTGTGAACCTTTTATTCACTGGAAATTGAAAAAAATAGAGAGCACATTTTAGGTTTTATGTTTATTTTTGTGGAATGAAAAATAGCACTATAGTGAAAAGGATTTTTTTTTTAATGCTAACTCTTCCTCTCTTCTTACCCTAATAAATCCTACCTTTCCTTTTTGGAAATTATCTAAAGCATTTTGAAATGTTTTATAAGTTAAAAATCTTGCTCTTAACATTTTCAACAATCTGATATCTCAGCCAACTCATGCCCTTTTGGTGAACATAAACTACATATCTGTAAACTCCATTGTGGCAAATATTTCCTTGTTTCAAGTTATATATTTCTAATGTTTTTCGTTCAGTACAATCACAAATACAGTTTCTCAAGGCCTTTGGCCTTTTAACATTTACTTAGTGCACATGTTTCTATTGTTTTTAGTCTCAACTCAGCACATTCTTCTGTGCTACATTAGATGCCTGAGAGGCTCACATATACTTAAAGAAAAAATACACAAGGGAAAAAGAAAAAGAAGTTGTACAGATGCCTTATTATAAGGCATCCAGAATGCAACAAAGCTGAAGTCTCTTATGTCTTCAAACATCATCTTCTTGATGGTCATGCTCTGTCATTTAGAGGCAATGTGATTATGTAATTTTGCTGCCAGGTAGATACAAGTTTTAGGTTCAATCTTCACTTTTCTAAGATTCAATGGCCTATATAATGAGAAGGCAATTCAAGTAAAATAGTACTGTTTAAAAGATTAAGTGAGAAGAATAAAATAAAATATGTAAATTGTCAGGTTGAGTTCTTGGAACTCAGTTGATGAGCTCAACACATTTTTGTTCTTTTCCCTGTACTTATAGCAGGAATTGTAAGATATCACACACACACACACACACACACACTCTCTCTCTCTCTCTCTCTCTCTCTTCCCTTTATGCTATTCTTACTTTTAATTTATGGATATATTTAGTTTAAGAACACTCATTCCCAAATTACTTCTGACAGTTGCCTACATGAACCAAAATTTGAAAAAAAAAAAAAAAGGAATTCATTGTAGCAGAGATTTATTAACAAGGACTGAAGTTGTCAATAATAATAGCCATTAACTTTGTTCTTGGTATCAGGCTCAATGCTAAACACTTTATTACAGCATTTTATTTAATACTCATAATAGCCCTCTGAGTTAGACTTATTAAAATTAATTTACAAAGAAATAATTTTTTGAAAAACCAACAGAAGTTCAGAATTGTGAGGCAATTTTCCCAAGGTCATTCAGCAATTACAGAGCTGGGATTTGAAACTGGGTTGTTCTGTTCCTCAAATACCAACATTTAATTACCTTTGCTCTTTGCTCAAGTTAATATTGATATGTAAATTTAAGGGCTGTTTACCAGCCAATATTTCTTAAACCATTTGTTGGTTGTATAATACAGATAATGCCCCAGACCTTTCTGTAACACCGCCAAAGTTTAAGTCTATTCCCTACATCTGTGACCATGTTTCAAAAATATGATTTAACAAAAGTCTTTGTGTTTGTTCTTAATCTTATCACTTCCTAACATAGTTAAAAAGATCATCTACCTTAAAAATTCATGGAAAACTAGGGACTATTGGATGGTTTAAAGCAGCTTAGAAAAATCAACCACCTACCAGCTGTGTAACACTGCTGATTCTCTAAAAATTAATCAAAAAGGGTAGTTATAGATAAGAGTTTTAGATACATCAGATGACAGTATCTTCCACAGCAATAATTTATCATCTTTAAAATGCTTTTACCTATTAGTGCTAGGAGATGGTGAGGTTGGGACTAGTCACTGGAAGAGGTTAGAAGTTCTTCCATACTATGCAGCCTATTGGGTGAATTAATTAATATATTTTCAAATGGCTTACAAGGTATATTACAATATTCTATTATAATGCAATACATATACTAATAATCTAAATAATCTAAAAACAACTGACTTGAAAACTGCTTTGAATATTGATAACTTTAATCACTGGGGATGGATTCGCAGAATAGGGCCAGATGAGGCAGCATTAACAGAGAAAGGGAAAGCTTATGGACATTTGAATCAGAGAAGCTTGTGCTCAAATTTTTGTTTTGCCATTTCTGTGCCATGTGGCCTCAAGCAAGTGACATGCAACACATTTCAGGAGTTCTTTCAAAAAAGGAGCTGTGTCAGAATTAGGGGGAAAAGATAGTATAAAAGCAGAAGAATATATAACAAAATATTATCCTAAAATAATTCAATTACCTATCAATTATTGATTAACAAGAAGCTATGGGCTTCTTGGTTTATACATTTAGTATATACAGATATAATATTAAACAGAGCTGAGGACCCAGCAATTTCTTGTGTTATCAGAGACAGTAAAGATCTACGCTTTCTGTTTAAAGAGTTGGGGACAATAAGATAGTATAATTTCCTTTCCTGCTCAAGATACCCTATTCAGTGTGCCCATTTAAAGGAACTCACAATATTAACAGCTTCTCAATAGCAGAGCAATCTATCCCTCCAAGAGGTCCCCCTCAATCCCACCACACTGTGAAATGCAAATGCATCCATCCCAAACCAAAATGGGATGAACTAAAAAACACAGTGTATCTGTGGTCCTGCTGGTTTCTCTTTGCACAAGTAGGCTGACCTCCAGTGATCAAATTTTGTAGTGTGAATCTTACTTCATTTCTTTCTTTACAGGAGTAACAACTGTGCTCACCATGACAACTTTGAGTATCAGTGCCAGAAATTCCCTCCCTAAGGTGGCTTATGCCACTGCTATGGATTGGTTCATTGCAGTGTGCTATGCCTTTGTCTTCTCGGCTCTGATTGAGTTTGCCACAGTCAATTATTTCACCAAGAGAGGTTATGCATGGGATGGCAAAAGCGTCGTTCCAGAAAAGGTAAGTACTTTAATATCCCCTGTGGTATGTATCACCAGTATGTCTTACTAAACCTGTGAGATGGCATGTTTGGACCTCAAGGGATGGATGAAGAATGCAGAGACTAGGTAATGAGGATTCTATGTTTCTTAAATCGTAAGTGACTGTATGCTAGGGTAATTTTGGTAGGGCTCAAGAGAGAGGTTGTTTAAGTGGGCCAATATACAGAGTAGAGTGAAAGAGATAAAGGAGAGATGAAGATAAACATTCCTACTCAAAAATGCTTTCCTATGGTCTCTGAGAACAATTTTAATCAACTTGACATTAGGAGCAAATAAAGTTATGCCATTATAATTTGAACTTGAAAATCATTGTCTTTTGGTTGATTTCTGAGCCTAATCACTTTGGTCATAAATATTATTACTCTAATGTCTCAATTGAATTGAGTTTACAAAATGCATTATCACCAATTTTCAGTGAAGTAAAGGACAAGAAATATATTTCCTTTCCAAATTAGAGGTTTGCTTTAAGGATCATACACGGAAGTCACAGAAAAATTCTTCACTGTAGAAAATTATTAAGTCAAGCTCATTACTGCTTGCCTAAATTAGAACCTATTTTAGAGTGTATTTTAAAGCACATGTGTGGAGGATATTTCTACTCCTGTGACTTGAAGGAAAAATATGTCAAAATGTAAGCGAGCCTTGGGATGATGGAAAGAAGGTCAAAGTCAGAGACACAGAGATTGTAAAACATCTAGAAATAATCTAGGAGGAATCACTCTGTAGCAGCTTTTTCCCAAATTCTATTCCTGGGAGTACTAGTCTTATGAAATAGTCTCAAAGAATAAAGTTCTGTGGTTGAATACACTTGAATAATGCTGCATATCACAGAGTCACAGGGTATTTAAGAATCTGAAAGAGTCTATAGTAAAGAAATTAATTTAATGGTGTTTTCCTCATAGCTCTACGGATGTACTAAAAAAGAGAATCTTTTGCAGTGGAAACATCTACCATATTTAAACTAATTTATAGTGTGTTACTGACTATAAGATGAGCCATTAATATATGCAAAAGTAAGAAAGAAAATATGCTGCCAAGTAAAAGCTCCTATAGATATACCCCTCAGGCACCGATGAATCAGCTAACACCCTGATAATCTCCTACACAAGTAAAAAGCAAAAGAAAGTTCTGTGTAGAACGCACTATGGCAGCCAACAGAACTTGAACCAAGCTCTCAAAATTCACTTGCCTTGAAACATACTTGCCAAGTATTTAAAAAAAAAATCTGAATTTGCAAACCAGGACCTTGGCTCAGGTTCCATAGAGAGAAGAGACAAGACAAAGGGATTGCACATACCATTTGGAGAGAGGAGTAAGAGAGTGAGGACAGAATGATTATCAGATACTTACTTTAGCCATTGATGGTCTCCATTTGTCCTAGAGTAGAAGGACAGCCCAAAGAACCATACATGGAGAATGGTTAATCATAGGACCAATTATAAGACATCATATAAAACTACCAATTATAAGACATAGCCCAGAGTCATAGATGTGAATTTATTTATTTATTTATTTATTTATTTATTTATTTATTTATTTTAAAGATTTTAGTTATTTATTCATAGACGCAGAGAGAGAGAGGCAGAGAGGCAGAGACACAGGCAGGGGGAGAAGCAGGCTCCCTGCAGGGAGCCCGATGTGGGGACTCATCCTGGGTCTCCAGGATCACACCCCAGGCTGCAGGCGGCGCCAAACAGCTGTGCCACCGGGGCTGCCCCAGATGTGAACATTTTTTTTTAATTTTTTTTTTTATTATTTATTTATGATAGTCAGGAGAGAGAGAGAGGCAGAGACACAGGCAGAGGGAGAAGCAGGCTCCATGCACCGGGAGCCCGACGTGGGACTCGATCCTGGGTCTCCAGGATCGCGCCCTGGGCCAAAGGCAGGCGCCAAACCACTGCGCCACCCAGGGATCCCCAGATGTGAACATTTTTAAATGCATATCTTAGAATCACTGAAATAGTCTGCTAAAGTGCTTCAGAATTGGTGATATCTAAACATGGTTGATATTTAAGTGGAAAGTGATGTGCCAACATTGGGGAAAATTGCTTTTCTATCTTAATATTTTCTTTGTTGCAAGAGGCCAGTGTCTTTCTGATTCTTTCTCATCAGTATCAGTTATTAGCAACTCGTTAGATGAATTTGGTCTGGAAAGCATAGAATTTAGGTTGAGGTATGATTGAACTCACCGTTCAATTTATATTTATCTCTGGAGTATTTACCTCTAATGAAGGTGATACAGGTCAGACCCTGTATTCATGTCTCAAAGAAAATACTCTGATCTCTATTAATCTACAGTCCATGTTATTCAGTATAAAAATATAGATGTTAGGTAGAGTTGTATCATATATTATTTATCATTATCATTATCATACACATATATTATTTATCAATAATTCATATATATCTATCATCCTAATGAGAAAGATAATATTTTCTGTAAATTATGCCTCTAAAAACCTTCCCCAGGGCTTTACTGGTTTGATTTACTTATTATAGGGAGTGTGAGCACAGTGTGATCCAGGTCTCATGTTGACATTCAGAGAGTATGAATAAAATATGCTTTCTATGACCAGGTGAGTGTTTTCAGGAGAGTTAAATTTTCAATCTCTGACATGGTATAACTTGAAAAAAATTTTTTTTTGTAAGGCATCACATTAACAAGTGAGCCTTCAGGATCCTGCTTAAGATCCATTCTTGTATGGTAAACTGCTGGAAGAAATATCAGTTTTTTTAAAAGAATATGGAGGAGCTCAACATTCTCAAAGATTAAAGAAGATTATTAAGTATTCTTTCCCAAATAAGCCAACCAGATATTTCTCAATATTTTATTCAACATATTTTGCAAATAAAGGCACCTAACTTGAGAAACTTTAGTACTGGAGTATTATCATAATTTGGCACTGGGAGAAATGAAATCTATTAATAATACAAACTCTTCTCCAAGAATTATCCCTGCTGCAGATTATTCATTTCAATTTATCTAACAGGATGTCTGTCACTGAACAAGTTTTGGTTAGATTGGAACCTACTGCCTCTCTTCAACAATGGAGTACATACCATTTTATCTAAAGGACATGTATGCTTTTTCATGTAGTCTGTAATGTTAGAAGTCTTATTTGTTAAAGGAAAATGGACTAATACAAGTTCAATTTGGCAGTTTAATTGCATTGAAATAAATCCTATCTATTTTTTTTATTCCAGTATAGTTGAGACAAAATATTACATTCGTTTCAGGTGTACAACATAGTGATTCTACAACTCTATGCATTAATGCTGTGCTCACCACATGTGTCACCCACCATACGGTGCTATTACAATATCATTGACTCTATTCCACATCCTATGCCTTTTATTCCCATGATATACTAATTCCATAACCAGAAGCCTGCCTGTATTTCTTACTCCCCTTCACCCATTTTGCCCATCTACCTCCATGCCCTCCCCTCTGGCAGCCAACAATTTGCTGTCTGTATTTATGGATCTGTTTCTACTTTGTGTTTATTTATTCATTTGTTTTGTTTTTTAGTTCTACATATAAGTGAAATCATATGGTATTAGTCTTTGTGTGACTTAGTAAACCATATCTATTTTTGACCTGTATAATTTTGACGTTTGAAAGAATCATTTTTTCTTGCTTTATTTTTTACATATAATTATGCAAATTTCTGTCAACTTCATAAAACTTAACCAAATCTGTCTTCACTATAAGATCACTTCGAGTAACTGACCTTACTTTTAATAATGTAATACCAGAAAGAAAAAATTCTGGGCTTTTTGTTGTTGTCCTAATGTAATTCTTAAGGATTCAGAGAGGGGGAAAAAGGTAGCAGATAGGTCACAGGGCTGGATAATAAAGAAATTAACCTGTTAAAATTCCTGACTAGTGTGCTTTGTGAAAAGCAGCAGATCTGGTAGTAATATTTTATTCTGATTCAACAATAAAAATATGAATTATTCAGAGAGCATTGAGCCTGGTTGGTCAAGTTTAGCTGCTCATAAGTATTTCTGTATACCCTTTTGCAGTAATCAGTAGCATGGCTCTACTTCTGAGGAATTCCAATTCAAAATATAGCTGTACCCAAGACATATTTGTTCTTAAAAATTTTAACTAGTGATGTAGTGTGCACAAAAGAATGAGAACTACCCTCCTAGGCTAGTGCTGTCCAGCAGAAATATGTGAGCAATATGTAATCTAAAATTTTCTAATAACTTTGTTTTAAAGGTACAAACCAGTGAAGCTGATGTTTTCTTTTTTTCTTTCTCAAGTTTTTATTTAATTTCTAGTTAGTAAACATACAGTATGATATTAATTTCAGGTATAGAATTTAGTGATAATAATATGCTTTTAACCAACATATCAAAAATATTATACTTACAACATGTAAACAATAAAAAAAACACTATTAAGGAGATATATTACTTTTTTCTCTTTTTTTATAGTAGGCCTTCAGAATCCTATACATATTTTATACTTATATACATCTCAGACTAGCCACATTTGAAGTCCTCAGTAGTTGCAAATGACTGGTGGCAATTGTATCAGACCACATAGTTGTAAACAATGATTCACTTCATTTTTTAGAAATTTCTATATGACAGAAACCCCAAGAAATGCTGCAGTTGTGACTCATTGCACAAATAACACTGACAAGCAGCTGACATTGAACAAAAATTGACTTCAGGATACCCTGAAAAAACTCTGCTTTATCAATCCACTTGCAACATGAGGAGAAGGAGCAAATAACAGTTGACTCAGCAACTTATTGCTGCAAAACAAACCACTCCAAAACTTAGTGCCCTAAAGTAACCACCAGGCGTTTGGGTCTGGGAACAACCTGGTGGTACTTCCATGAGTAGGATATGGCTCACTAACATGCTTGCAGAAAACTAGAGGCTCCACCAGGGGGAGGCATCCACAATGGCCTCTCACTCATCTGGGGCCTGATACTGGCTGGTCTCTGGTCTCCCAGTTTTCTAGTCCAGGCTTCTTCATGTGGCAGTAACATGTTTCTAGAGGGTAAAGGCTGAGGCTACAAAGCTTCTTGAGGATAGATTCCTAAACTGACATCACATTACCTCTTGATGGGAAATCCTGGAAAATACTCTGCCCTTCTTTTCCAGCTTTATTGAAATATGTGACACATGACATTGTGTGAGTTTGAGATATACAACAATGTGGTTGATATGATACTTATATGTTGTGAAGAGATTACTACCATAGCATCCATGGTATGGTATGGATTGGTATGGAGATTACTACCATAGCATCCATGGTACGGATTACCATCTCTGTCCTGTCACATAGTTACCATTTCTTTTTTGTGGTGATAACATTTGAGATTTGGTCTTAGCAAGATTCAAGTCCAGGATACATATTTATTATTAGCTATAATCACTGTATGGTTAGATGCCCTAACTTGTCAATCTTATAACTGGGCATTTGTGTCTGCATTTTTAATTTGTCTCAATAATACAGCCATACATTATATTTCTTACAATTTAAATAAAGCATAGATTTGGATTTCAAAGTAAAGGTCACTTTACTTAGCAACTTATAAACTTCCTTCCCACAGTCTACTGAACGAAATGCTTTTACTCTTTCCTTCTACAGCCAAAGAAAGTGAAAGATCCTCTCATTAAGAAAAACAACACTTATGCTCCAACAGCAACCAGCTACACCCCTAATTTGGCCAGGGGTGACCCTGGCTTAGCCACGATTGCTAAAAGTGCAACCATAGAACCAAAAGAAGTCAAGCCGGAAACAAAACCACCAGAACCCAAGAAAACCTTTAACAGTGTCAGCAAAATTGACCGACTGTCAAGAATAGCTTTCCCGCTGCTATTTGGAATCTTTAACTTGGTCTATTGGGCTACATATTTAAACAGAGAGCCTCAGCTAAAAGCCCCTACCCCACATCAATAGGTCCTTTTATTCACATCCTGTTGTTCAGTCCTCTGCACTGGGAATTGCTTTCTGTTCTCAACGCAGTGATTCCCACCTGCTTTATTGCCTCTGTCTTAAAGAATTTGAAGGTTTCCTTATTTCCATAATTCATAGAAGAACAACAGACCCCTGTCCAGCAGTCCAGAGCAAAGCAGAACATATAGCTGAGAGACAGGATTCTGAGAGGAAGCAAAAGGGAAAAAGCACGACAGAAGGAGACAGAATGAGAGAGGAAAGGTATGTGAGTAGGTCCAGACTGTAGGGAAAAGTAGAAGGAAAATAAAACTTAACTCTATAACTCCAGGTCATTTGTAGATATATATTTCCAAATGTTCTAAAAAAAGATACTGTATATGTCAAAAATATTTTTATGTGGAGGTGTTTCAAAGAATAAATTATAAATGTTTAATGAAAGAAATTTTAAAAATCTATTGTCTTTATTGCACAAACTTCAGTGTGCTTTACATTTTGTTTTGTTTTTTAAACTGATGTATAGCTTTAACACTTCGTTTCCAAAGCTGAAGACCCCCAATTTTTCTCCTCTTAAAAATAGCTAATGCATTACTCTGTTGTTAAAGGCTATTTTAAAATTCGTGGAAATGGCATACGCAAATGTGCAGTTCCTTACCATTAAGCACATTTAGTCCAAAAGAGACAAATGCTTTAAATAGGCTACTTCACCCTCATCTGACCTTTTATCACTAGATTCAATGAGGAATCATTTTAACAGACATACACTCAATAAAAACTAAAAACTAAAAAAAAAATTAAATAAAACAATTTAAAAAATACTTTCTTTGCCACCCTATCTATATCCAGATAGCACATGGGTCCAATAATCACTTGATTCTCATTATAAAAAGATGTTCTTAGAGGGGCAAACATATTTTGCAAGCTCTAGAATTGTTGAATGTATTATTTTATATAACAGTACATTAAAAGCTTTAGATTGAAATTTATGACTAGTAAACAAATATAGAATATATAAATTATATATGTAAATATACAGCATGAGATTGTACATTTTTTACTTTTTTAAAGTTATGTTCTTAAAATATTGTGTAGGACTCACCGCTCTTAGCTGTTAGAATGTTGTAAAGTGCTATGGAAATACCTTTAGAGCCTGAATTAAAAACAGAACAGCCTGTGGGAATCAGATGGAATTTAAACAGATGGGTATAAAGTCTGCTTATGTAGAGAAAGCTTATAATTTCAAACTATCACCCGGTGTACAGTAGTAAATCAGTTGCTCTCTGCTCAAGTCATGCCACATTTCCCTATCTGAGGCTCTTGTAAAATAGAAAGAAAATGGAAAAGCATTAGTTGGAGCTAGAAAATCAGTTGTATATTATTGCTATAATTGCTGATACCAACTATCTCAATAAGTGTTGTACCATATGTAGCATTAAATATAAAAACACATGAAAGAATGTACAGGAAATAGCTTTTATTGAGTAACATTATTATATTTCATTTATACTGTAGCAATATATTTGTAGGTATACTATGTAAGGGCTTTAACTACAAGAGGTCCATTAATACTCCCTATAAAAATTCTGGTCTGTTTCATTACTTCCCAGATGTTTTAGAGATGAATATTTATTCAGAAGGTATTTTTGAAGTCTCCTTTTGTCTGACAGAATTTCAGAGATGTTTAAAATTAGCATCCAGAATCCACAGGTCATAGTCTAACCACATTTAGAATACTACAGCATAAACCTATCAGCATAATTGCCAAATAAGTCTGTTGGGATCCGTACCCAAGTTTTGAGCAATGTTTCTTTCAAAAAGCTGCTATCCAATGATGTAGGAAAAAACACAGTTTGTGTTTTCCTAAGCAAACTCTGGTTTTCTTTTTAAATGTGCTTTATTGTTTGATTTGGTCCTGCCTAAATTCAATGAGCTAGGCCAATAAAGACTGAACCAAGGACGTTTCATCCTCTGGTATCATGTGTAGATATCATGTATAGAAAATAAAATAAAATATGGCTCTAACTTCTGTGTTGCTGTTTATATCTGTTATTTTTCGGCGTTAACCTAATGTGTTTATAAAGAGCATTTTATCTTCCAGGCTCCTCATGGATAACATTTGGTCTGTATTTTGCTCACTAGATGTGAATATTTCTTATTAGTCTGCTTTTTGCTATGCAATGATTGCATTTCTATCATTTCTTAGTTTGTTAGTATGTGTGATAGTATTCTATTGTATAAATTGATTGCACAGTTTATCAAAGACCAATTATTCTATGTAGCTTTTCTACAGTGCTTTGCTAAACCATGTAATACTAGTTAAGTCTTCCTTGAAAATAAAGATACACTCTTATAGAGGACAGTTCCTGTTTACTCCCAGGAACATTTTTTAAAAGATGACACTGAATGTTTATTGCACCTTAGTGCAGTGAAGTGGCAATAAAACCTAACATGAATCGAGGTTGTTTATGGCAGATGCATGTATTGCTTTACAGAGTTTAGCAAAAGCTCTTAATTTTATGTCATACTGTATTCTATTATAATAATAAAGCTAACATTATTCAATAACCAAATGGAATGCTTGACTCTCTTTTCATACTATCAATAGGACCTACCATTGACCTGTTTTAAACATTTTCACGTAGAGCACCATAAGGTGCCAAGTGCTAGTAAGGATCTAAAGTACCAAGAATATTTTTGAAGATGTATCAACAGTATGACCCTAAACTATGATTTTTAAATTAATCACTTTAAAAAGAGGAATTATTAAACACCCAGTATCTGGTAACTTCAGCTCAAAATTTATAAAACATAAATAGAACAGAATCAAAATGCTGAAATGATAGTAGAATATCTTGTCAACAGCAAATTTGCTTTCTGATCTACTGTGCAGAGACCTCATTTGTTTTGAGGGAGGAGTCTGAGCATTGTCATTTTAAAAGCTTCTCTGGAGCTATTATATTCCTCAGTGTTTCTATGACCAGGAAGTCAGATTAAAGTACAAAATACTTATAATCATTTGAAAGACAATAAAAAATGATTTCTATGACAGACATTAAACTGTACCTGGTTTCTACAGACGAGACTATGTGAGGCAAAATCTTTCCATGTCAGATGGTGGCCACGCAAAAACAAAATAAATTATGTCTCTACAAATAATCTTCAAAAATTTTTAAAAGATTCAGGATTTAGCAAAATTAATCATTTTAAAATCCTCCAACCAAATTGCATATTCAATCCAAATAAAACTGCTCATATAAATTAGCTGGATCCACGTTCATTGATTTCTTGGCTCTCACAAAAAACGAATGTAGTGAACGATGGTAATTTTGGCTATCAAAATATATCCATGTCGGGGCTCACCATAGTAATTAGCTTAGGAATCAAAATCAGAATGGAGTTGGCATAATTGCTGACCATCTGTTTGAATTTCATTATACCTGTTTGTTAAGACCTTCTGTTGGAGTTTTTTAAAATATCTCCAACTCTAGTGACCAACAAGAACAAGCATCTGACTCAATTACATTATAGCCACACTTCAGTCAAATAAACTCCAAATGTTAATTTAATTAAACTAAATTCTTATAACATTCACTAAGTCTCTATTGTGTGTTAAGTATTGTGCTCTATGATAGGGGTGTAGACATAAATATTTCATGGCTTTTTTTCTTAAGGAAATTGCAATTATGATAGAGGAGGAAGACAGAGAATCAGGAAAAGATAATAATATAAATATGTAGGTAGAGGATGCTAAGAGACAATTGGCAGGGCTAACTTGGCACTCTTCATAAGTTACATAGTTATATCTGTAGAAACTAATCCTGTCCAAGATAAAACTTGAACTGTAAGAAGAATTGAAGTGGTCCTGGACCATTTGTCAATGGCCCAGGGTTATAATGCCGGCCCTATGTATTGTGAACCATTGAACTACCATCTAATACGAGACCTCTTAGAATCCCTCAGCTACTATGGTAGGTACTGAGATTATAGAAATGAAGATGACAAGATGATCTTGGAAAGCTGTAATTCACAAAGAATCCAAGTGAACATGAAGTTACAACACTTTAAACAAGATGTACATCTATCAATAAATGCACAAGGTATGGGGCATTTATAACTTGGAAAGTGGTATAAGGGTAAGCTTCAAATGAAAGTGTTAGCTGAGTTTTTAAAAGATGACTCAGGTAGGAGGCATCCTATTGTTGGGAATGGCTGATGATGAGGAAGGACAGGTCTTTCATTGAAAGATGATAGTAATGTATTAGCACTTAACTCAGAGAGTCACAAAGTCTATTGCTAGAGAAATAACATATGTGTATGATGTAGACCAAATATGACACTAAAGCAAGAGCTAAGGCCTGTGAGAAACTGTCTCCTGAGCCTCAGCTGCAGCTATTTCGTGCCTTGTGGAGAAAGAGGCCATGTATTGTTGCATGTATTCCAATGTTAAAAAAAAAAAGAAAAGAAACAAAAACAAAAACTAAAAATGCTTTTTAACTCTACTTTTGAAACTATTGTATTTGTTAAATATAATATATGAGCCAGCTGACTTTGGCTAACTCAACTGATGAGAAAGTCTTTTTCAGAAAATCTATACAGATTAATATATTCATTTGATAATCATTAATTAATCAGCTATATTGTGTTTGGTGCAAGAATTATTTCACAGAGAAAGAGAAGGTGTTCCTCATTATTTAGTGAGCAAACTTTAAAACTGTATTTGAAACAATTCTGTTTTTCTACATGTTCTAAAGTCACATTATTTTTCAACAAAACATTTGTGGTCTAAAGAGAAGTTCGGGGGGCACCTGGGTGGCTCAGTGGTTGAGCATCTGCCTTTGACTCAGGTCGTGATACCTGGGTCCTGGGAACCCCACATTGGGCTCCCTGCAGGACTCCTGCTTCACGTCTGCCTAAGTCTCTGCCTCTCTCTCTGTGTCTCTCATGAATAAAGAAATAAAATCCTAAAAAAAAAAAAAAGTTCGATATCTGCATGGGGCTGTAAAGTATTAAGATTCTTTCTGGTTTGGGTTGGTAATTTACCTGTATTTCTCTAACTGTAACATGTGGCACATTTATTATGGAATGATTTCTTCATCAATAGTCCATCAAAGTATAATTGTGGATAATATTTCTTTTTTGGTTCTTACCATAAGCAGTGTAGTTATAAAGAAATTTATATAAGACTGTTGATTTGCCTAAAACACTATGTAAGTAATATTGCCTTCATTATAACACTGATGCTTTCAAAACTCATCTTTTAAAAAAAATTTATGCTGGATTTCCTTGACTAATGGTCTATGCTTATTTGAAAAAAATAATAATCTTATAAAATATTACAAACAACACAATTAGTCATTTCACATCAAAAGGAAAGTTCATCTGAAAGAAGCTAGAGATGACTAGGGTGTTCATATGGGCAGTTTGGTATCCACCTTAGCATAAAGAGCCCCTGAAGTCAGACATCTCACTTTAAATATTGACAGGGACCATTGGGCAGCTCCTGCTGAGCCTCATTTATGCAAGAAACAGGAATTATAATAATTAATGTGAACAATGCTAGAATGGCAGAGTAAAGACATGAGCAAATACACCTACCCAAGATAAAATAAAACTTGACAGGTTCTCTAAAACAACAATTTCAGGGCTCTAGAAATCAATGAAAGCCATGCAACAAAGTAAGGAGTCTTTATTCAAAACAAAATAGGAATGAAACTTTTGTAAGAATGTTTGTATGCTATATTTTCATGGGGAATTACACTCATGAATCTTTTATCCACAGTTTTGCAATAATGCTATCAGTGAAGGACAAGCTGTGTTAACAAATACTTTCCCTCCTGAAGAGATCCTTACTTAATTTAGGGCAAGGTATGCAGAAGTTCCATACCTGTGGATACTATTAGAAACTACAGTAGCAATCTTATAAGCAAATGAATGGGAAGACTAATACTGAAGGTAATCATAAATTACAATCCCCCTAAGAGCAAACAGAAGACCAGAAGAAACAGAAGTGGAAATTTAACAGGAAGGTGAGGAAAATAAAGCATTCAGATTGGGCTGACTTCAAAGCAGTATAATCAGTGTGTTTGAAGAATCAAAAAGGTATATTCAAGTCATAAGAGTATTATGACACCGATACATTAAATAGAGAATCTCAATAAAGAGATAGAAATTATTAAAAAAGTAAATCTAAGGGGCAAATCTAGACTTGGAAATAAACTGAAGTGAGGGGCACTTGGGTGGCCCAATTGGTTAAGCGTCTGCCTTCAGCTCAGGTTTTAAGCCTGGGATCCTGGGATCAAGTACCACATCAGGCTCCCCACTCAGCAGGGAGTCTGCTTCTCTCTCCCTCTGACCCTACCCCTATTCATGCTGTCTCTCTCTCTCTCTCTTTTTCTCTCTCCCTCTCTCTCTCAGATAAATAAAAAGTCTTTTAAAAAATATTTGAGGTGGTACAGTTACTAGAAGAGCTCAAAAGCAAATTTGGATTATTATTTTATTATTTGCATGTGATATCCACATTACTCACAGCCTATGTTTGTGGGTTCAATAATTTTATTTAAAAAAACTAAAGTAACAATATTTGGGGGTAAGGAAGGAGGGAAAGAGGATTTAAACAACAAAGGATGGCCTTACTACAGAAAGTATATACATTTTACTGTAAATGACAAGGAATTCAAAATTTTATTGAAATAAATCTTAGAAATTTTATTTCATTCAATGTAAAACTAGTAACTATAATAAATTCCACCCACAAATGGAAAAGTGAGTACAAGTAAAATGAAGAAATAAAATTCAATGAACATGTGAAAACAGAGGATTTTTTTCTTACATAATAAAATTCAAATATTTTTGAAAATTAATTTGCATTTTCCTTTAAAGAGAAAACTCAATTTCGGACATTACAAACGAGACTATATTCCTCTCTCTATATTCTAGTTCAGCTGTTTTTAAGTCATTCAGTGCCATTTGCTCCTGCTGTTTTCAGCTCTCTTCACTTGACCATGAGCTGCAGTTTGCAACTGATCAGAGAGCAGAAAAATGTCTGTGGATATTATAATTATTATAAAAGGGTATAATCTTGAAAGATGAAGTACAATCTATGTTCAAAATGATCTATAGAAGGTGGCAAATATGTACACAATAATGAAAGACTGCCTAGATCTTCCCCACATTGAAGGTTATGAAATGACACTGCTGAATAGAATTAGAATTTCAGGCCTCACAATGAGTGCAGGGTGAGGGGTGCAATAAAGGGTCTCTTCAAAATACTATTGAGCACTTCTCTTTAACAAAGTTATTCAGAAGAAAACAAAAACAAAAAAGTTATTCAGGTACTAAAAGGTTAAACATTTAAATTTGGTTTTATTAATATTGGTGATTCTCTGTTCCTCAGCAGTCCTATTTCTGCACAGATTACCATTGGGAGTTGATTAGTTGGCATGTGGAAACTGAATCCACATATTTGGAGGTCAGCTGTCCACATTAAGTTCTGCTTCTTCCCTTCATGGCCACTGTAAAAATAGAAGAAACAGAAATAATGTGCCAAAACTGTTTTTTAAATTCAAGCCTTAGGTAGTACCCAGTAAAGAAGTATTCTCAGGAACACTTTTCATTCAAAAACAATCTTCTTGAGTAAGAGATTATTCAGATAAGATTAAAATGATATGTGACCCAAAGAAAAGAGACTTTTCTTTTCTTTTAAAAAGATTTTATTTATTTATTCATGAGAGACACACACAAAGAGAGAGAGAGAGAGAGAGAGAGAGGCAGAGACACAGGCAGAGGGAGAAGCAGGCTCCCTGCAGGGAGCCCGATGTAGGACTTGATCCCGGGTTGCCAGGATCAGGCCGTGGGCTGAAGACGGCGCTAAACCGCTGAGCCACCTGGGCTGCCCGAGACTTTTTCTTTTCAACAAATTTTGTCCAGTGCCCCAGGATAAAGTTAAATCTTGATGTTCGATCATATCTGTGTATTCCATGGATCCTAAACAAAACTCCATAGAAAAATTGTATTATGTAACAGGAATAGTCATCACTAATTACTAGTTCCCAATAATGTATTGCTTTCTTAGTGTCAGGGATTGCACTATATTATTTTGATACACCATTTCTTTTAATTTTCATATTGCTGTGATGCACTAATAACAATTCTCATTTTACGGATGAGAAAACGGAGGCTTAGAAAGATTTTAGAACTCACCAGTTGTTTTATAGCTGTAAAATGCCAAACCAGGATTAGAAACAAAATCAGAAGTAGGTCACTTTTAATGAGTTTAAATGGACTTATCATCTAAATTAGCTCCTTTATTTTATAAATAAAAAATATTTTGGAAACCATAATGGGTAAGTTCCCTGCTAACAGTGGATTCAAGACTATATAGTATACATTTCTTGAATCTTAATAAGAAATAAAAATATAAACTTGTTCTTTTATGTTGAACTTCCCTCTGTACTGTCTTAATCTTTAATTATTAAACTTTACAGAGAAGAGAGATATATAACTGAAATGATACCAAAAGAATGTTTAATCCAATCAAGGTGTTGAAAGCTGTGGGTATTCAAGAAATCCATTCATTAAGCAGGTATGTGTTATGAGTCGACATGTAACAGGAACTGTGCTTGACACTGGTGTTGCCCTAGGAACAACTCTGTTTTAGGAACACAAACATGGCATGCAGGGTAATAGAATAAAGAGGATTTTTTTTAAGATTTCATTTATTTATTTGAGAGAGAATGGGAGAGAGCAAGCACAGGTGGGGGTGTGGATTAGGAAAGGAAGGGCAGGAGTGGGAGAGAGAGGCATGTTCCCCGCTGAGCAGAGTTCACATGGGCCTCATTCCCAGGACCAATAAAGAGGATTTTCTACGAACGTACATATGGGGAAATGTAATCGGTTGAATGATGACCTCCAAAAAGATATGTCCACATCCTAACCTCTAGAACCTGTGAATATGACCTGTTTTGGAAAAACGGTCTTTGCAGACATAATTAAATTAAAGATCTCAAAATGAGGTCATTCTAGATTATCTGGTTTTATATTCAGTGACAAGTCTTTTTATGTCATTATAAGAAAAGCATAAGGAGGGGGATTTGACACAGACAGAAGATATAGCATATACAGAAGAGAAGGCCGTGTGAAGACAGAGGCAGAGAGCAGAATGATGCAGCCACAGGGAATTCTTGAAGTTACCAGAAGCTTGAAGAGACAAGAAAGACTTCTCTCTCTAAAGCCTTCAGAGGGTATGTGGCTCTGCTGATACCTTAATCTTTTAACTTTGGCCTCTAAAACTTTGAGAAAATAAATTTCTGTTGTTTTAAGCCATCAGGTTTGTGGAAATTAGTTACAGTTGCCCTAGGAAAGTAATACCCAGAACATAAATGGATTTTCCTAGACCTAGAAGAAGACATGTTTTCTCTAAGCAACATTTTTTAAGTAGATTTGTCATTAAGCTCCTCCTCATGTGTCAGTGATCTAGATAGTGAACAGATATATCAAAACAAGGCAGAGTTAAAGCTTCCAATTTAAGAAACTTACTAATTACCTATTACACAAGGGATTCTGAGTCTAGAAGTATTGACAACTGTTGACTATGAACCATAGTATATTTATAAGATTTTATCACAGTAATATATAATTGTATAGTAACCTATTTAATGGTATATAATAGCTCTTCCCTATGCCACCATTTGAAATCAAATAATTCTCCTAAATCCAAAAGCACACAAGCTTTATTTATGATAAATTTAAAAACCTAATAAAGGTACAATATAAGTAAAAGCATTGTTTTCTCTTTAAACTGTGTCTCACTGAGAGGGAGATAGTATCATTTGACCAAACTAACATTCACATCATCCCCTTTTTTAAAAAAATCAAATCATTTTAGTCATCATCCAAAAATCCTTCATTAAAAAAAAAAATCCTTCATTTACTGAAATCCTATGTCATGGATGGTACTGAATAAGAATGTCAACATATAGAAGTAACACTAACTTGTAAGAAAAAGAAGAAGAAACTCTCCCCCCAAAGTATTACATATAAACTTTAATGGGTTATTTTTAAACATTTGAATAACTGGAATTAGATCCACTTACTTTAAGAATGAAAATGCAGGACATGAAACTTGAAAGCTACATTCTGGCCAATAGCCTCATTTCATAGACAATGTCACTAAAGCACAGAGACATGAATTACCCAATTTGCAGTTTATGGTAGAGGTGGTATCTGAAGTATGATTCCAACTTCCCAGTCAGTGCTATTTCTAAAATGTCCTATTTGCATGTTATTATCTAAACAATTGTAGTATCAGTGTTACTGAGACAACTAAAGCTTTATTGCAGGCATTTGTTTAGGGAGAAGGTCCTTCTATTGTAAGTATCAACAAGTTTCATGTAACTACAACAAAATTAATATGCAAATAGTGGCCCAAATTATATTTAGCAATCATGGGTATCTGGAAATGATTTTGATGGCTTAAAAAATAATATGATATCTCAATAAGCAGTATTTTCTATTAGATGGCATTAGGATATTACTAAATTCTCTTACTGCCCCATTGAAAGCACATAGAAAAGGGTTTCTAGTCAAAACACAGGTCTTATCTCCTAAAGCCTGCCAAGCTATTAAAAGATTATTTATTTGAATTACACTTCCTTGTCAAGTCGTATAGAGGTTTATGATTCTTTTATACGTTCTGTCAAAAGTAAGAATCACAATGCTAGCAATAGTCTTAGCAAGAAAATAATTACTCAAACTGTACTTGTAAGAATATAAATATTACACTCATCAGTACAAACTACTGTGTCATTCTCCTCATGAAAACTCAGTTTACAGAGGGCAGAGGCAGAGGGCACGATGGCCAAAAAAAAAATATAGTGTACTTTTTTTCTTTCAGAAAGGGAATGGTCTTAGTAAACATTTGAAATAGTCTTGCAAATAGTTAAGTTTTATGTAACTAACACAAACCTTCCTCTCTCCTTTACAAAAAAACCCTAACTGGATATTTGCACACAGCATAATGAAATTGCTTATGGCATTGAGTGTGACAATGATTTAACAGGTACATACTTATCACCAAACTCATCAGGTTGTATACATTAAATATGTACAGCTTTTTGTATATCAGTCATACCTCAATAAAGTAGCTTTTAAGGGACACCTGGGTGGCTCAGTGGTTGGGCGCCTGCCTTTGGCTCAGGTCATGATCCCGGGATTGGGGATCAAGTCCTTCATCGGGCTCCCTGCGAGGAGCCTGCTTCTCCCTCTGCTTACGTCTCTGCCTCTCTCTCTCTCTCTCTCTGTCTGTGTCTTTCAAAATAAATAAATAAACCTTTAATAAAAAGAAAGTAGCTTTTAAAAGTGAAATCACTGGGGCATCTGGCTGGCTTAGTCAGTTAAGCATCTGCCTTCAGCTCAGGTTATGATCCCAGGGGTCCTGGGATTAAGCCCTATGTCTCAGGCTCCCTGCTCAGTGGGGAGTCTGCTTCTCTCTCTCCCTCCGCCCCCACCCATCCCCACTCATGCATGGGCACGTATGTGCACTTTCTCTCTCTCTTTTTCTCTCTCCCTCAAATAAATAAATAAATAAATAAATAAATAAATAAATAAATGTTTTAAAAAGTGAAATCATTAAGATAATAAGTACAAAACATTCACCAGTGTACATAATGCCTATAGTTGGTCTCTGTGGGAGATCAACACATGTTCTCAGACATGAATTGACAAGGAAAAGCCAGAAATTGTTAATCTATGCCAGACAGAAGGTTGTATGGCTAGGAGAAGCTGGTAAAAATTCTAGAGGATAAATAAAATATATATTCTGAAGTGTTGTGGGTAGGAGTTGTAGGAGATGGTGGATAGGTATGTGGGGATCATACCTTGGTGAGTATTACAGACTATAAATAAGAGGCCGGAATTAATTTTAAGTTTATGAGACGCTGTTGCAGTTACTCAAATGCTACTGGTTAGGCTTCTTTGTCTGAATTAAAAATTCAGGTCCTTTCAATTCTACCAATATATCCCACATTGGTTTTCATAAGACAGCCAGGGTGGGTGGGGAACATATAGGGTTGACAAATAGATATGAATTGCTTCAGGAAAAAAAATAATTATCACACACCACATATTTTAGGAAAAGAAAAAAAAGACAAAAAGGAAAGAAAGAAAAGAAAGCATATTTCTTCCAAAGGGAAGGACAGTTAGAAAACCTAGCCATGAGATTATTAGGTCTTTAAATTATTTACAGATTTAAACAATATATCTCCTGCTTGGATGTATATTGATATTCTAGTTTTATTCATTTTTTATTAAACAAGTAATATATGAAAAGAATGGACATATGAAAAATAGTAGGTACAGGTTGGAGTTTATTGTAAAATTAGACATCTAAAGAAAGACTGCCAATATAAATGAAAAAGGGCCAGTTGAATAATGAGTAAGGGTGAGGCTGGGATGGGAGAAATACACATTCACAATTTAAGAATTTAAAAATTGGGCGGCCCGGGTGGCTCAGCGGTTTAGCGCTGTCTTTAGCCTAGGGTGTGATCCTGGAGACCGAGGATCGAGTCCCACATCGGCCTCCCTGCATGGAGCCTGCTTCTCCCTCTATCTGTGTCTCTGCCTCTGTGTGTGTGTGTATGTCTCATGAATAAATAAAATAAAATCTTTTAAAAAAGAATTTAAAATTTTACATACACTTTTTTCCAGTTTTATTAGATATGAAAATCTGCCAACAATAAACCTGCATCCTGCAAGGCAACAGTAAACTAAAAGTGAGTGTCTGATGCCCCTTAGATTAGACAGAGAACTTCCAGTTCTTCACAATCCCACCACCCTCTTGTATGCTCTGTACCACCCAGCACAGATTCCTGGCTTCATTCACTGATGTCATTCTCGACTTTGTGGGCATTTAGAGGCCACTAGCGTATAACACTGCACATCTCAATGGAAACTGAGCCGTCAGACTCTCTGATATAGTACCTTCTTCATAAATCTAGGTATTTAACTCTTTCTCTCTTTTTTGGGGGGAAAATAATAACTATGTATATATGTGAATGATATGTAATGTAAGTATCTCTCTCTTGATACATATATAAATAAATAGAAAAAAGATGCAAACAGACACACACTCATACATACATACATTCTGAGTTATTATCTCCTCACATATTTCCTCCAATTTGCAGAACCTGGTAAAAAGAGGGTAAAATGCAAAACAACGATGGTGGCCACATGGTTTTTTTGGTCTAGAATTATAACAAGCCCATAGGTGATCTTGATTCTAAATGAACCTTCTCAACAGCTAATGACTTCTTGCAGTGCCAATGACACCTGCATTTTTTAAAGTAAAGGTCTGAGCAAATTCACTATATCAGCATCCCTGACTTTCAGGTACCTTTTTGTTTTGTTGTTGCCAAAGGTTATTGGGACAAAGCAGAAATGACAGATTGTGTGGAGACCATAAGGCTGGTAGCAGCCCACGGCAGTCCAGACAGCACCAGGGAACAAAACTTCCAAGACTGCCAGGCCCTGTGCTCTTTCATCAAGACTGCTGAAGGATGCAGGTGGCCTGGAGATCAGGGCACCCTCACATAACACAGGAGAAAGAGTGAATATTTCCTCCCACCTGTTCAATTTGGCTATTCTTCATTTGATACAAATATCCTCAGGAGCAAGGAGGCCTACTTTTAAGGAGAGGTCAAATGTCCTCTTTTTTTTTTTTATCCATAAGAATAAAAAACAAATGCAAACTTATGGAAAAGCAAAACAAAATTATAACAACAAATAAACATGTTTGTAAGAAGCAGAAAAGGGCAGAGAAAACCACAAGGTCAAAGATTTCTATAGATATTATAGATAGGGTGTGTGGTTTTAACCTTTCCCTGCCCTGGAGAGGATTATCTCCTGCATTTGTTTGAACAATTCCCAGAACCAAAAATGTAACTTCCCTGGGAATATTTGCTTTACAGGGTATACCTCAATTGCTCCAAAGTCCTCTCCAACCTCTATGGTGGAACTTTTGATTTAGATCAATTTCTAAGTCTTATTTCCTCCCATTGAATGGTAGGTTTTCCCTTCCTTATTCTCCTTATTCTCTTCACCAGGCTCCAGGCTCCATTTGACATGCCCAGTTTTCACAGCCTCACTCTCTCTGCCTATCCCTGGATCCTGAGACTTCACTGGCCAAGTGACCCACAGTGGAGGCATCTAACATCTAAAGTCAGCATTACCCCAAAGGTAAAGCTATTATGCTGTTGAATTACCCACAACCTCAACCCTGATTGACTCCAAAGACTGTACTCCTAACCTCAGCAGAATTTCATTGAAACACAAGAAAAAGAATGAATGAAAGGGGTAAAATGCACTGTCCATTCAGAGGCAGGTGTATCAGCTGGAGTTCAGAAAATTAGGAAAGAATGTGACTTCAGCCACCCCAAACAGATAGTGTCCGTATAAACAGACCAAAAGTAGGGAGCCATCACCAGAGGGAGAACACAAGACAAAGGTGCCAATTCAGGGACATCTGCAGTGTGTTGTGAGAACAATGAAAAACGGGCTGTTTAAGCTATTTTATTTTTAACTAGGAGAGCAATAATGGAAACTTGCATTGTAAGATCATGTTCTAAAATCATGTGCTTGATGTTTGATTTATTTTCATTCATGAAGGGATCTAATAAAGTGCAGTGCTTATGAGTATAGATTCTACTTTAGAAAGATCAAAACTCAAATTTCCTCTGGCGCTATCTGTGTGAACAAGGATAAATTCCATATCCTCTCTAGGTCTTGTTTTCCTGATTTAGAGTGAGAATAATATGACTTAGATGTCAGATTGACTAGAAAAATCGAATGAGGTAATGCAGGGAAAAAAAATAAGTACAATGCTTAGCATATAGAATTTTTCAGGAATTATATTAATATATAATATGCTAATAATTAATACATATTATATTATTAAATCATCCAATTCTCTTTTTGGAGCATCTATTAGGTTCCATTTGCTGTGCTAGGCACTAAGCATAGAAGGATGAGTGAAATTGATTTCCTGTTCTCACCTCATTATCTATTTGAAGAAAGTGGAAATTTAACCAATGGTTTCATACCATATCAGGCATAATGTGATTAAGGTAAGTACAAAAGCCCTGGATTTGCTGCAGTGGACTGAGCAGCCACAGGGGTTGAGGGGTTGAAGAACTTCCCTGATTCATTCACTCAGAGCTTGTGAGGTCAAAGCAAGGTTTCCAAGATTTAGAAGTGATGAGCTAACAAGATCCAGGAAAGTCTTCCAAGCTGAGGCAACAGCAGGTGCAGAGGCTTCACAGAGTTCAGAGTAGGCCCCACCAAACAGTTCACCTGGAGCACACCCAGCTAGGACAGATGGGGCTGGAGGGTTTCCCAAGGATCTGCCTTTTGTTCATATTGATGTGAGTGGGGATGGTGGAGGATGTGGCCTATTGTGTGAAAATCACAAAGAGAAAAAGGAGAGAGGTGAGTGCTTCATTTAGTTTGCTAGAACAGCTAAATGCATGGACTTGAGAAACACTCATGTTTTGTGTTTTTGTAGTTGGTTGTTACTTTTGTGACTTTGGGCACCTTAATAGTTACAAACCTCATTTTCCTCATCCATAAAATATAGACAGCTCTTGGGGTACCTAGGTGGCTCAGTGGTTGAGCATCTGCAATTGGCTCAGGCCAAGGTCCTGGGGTCCCTCATTGGGCTCCCCATGGGGAGCCTGCTTCTCCTTCTGCCTATGTCTCTGCCTTTCCCTATGTGTCTCTCATGAATAGATAAATAAAATCTTAAAAAAAAAAAGATGAAGACAGTTCTCATAGAAGTATGTGATTAACTGAGATAATGTGAATAAGCAATCAGCTCAGTGCCTAGATTGTATTTTCTAGCTCTGCTTATCACTCATTATTTTATTAATGATAATAACTTTGAGTTAAGAGTGTTGGGCAGAATTCCAAAGCTGTGCTTGCTGCTGTCACCACCTTTGCTTGTGTAAATAAAATGTAATAATTCATAAAATTTATATTGAGAAAAGGAAAACTTGACCTTGAAAATGAAACACCAGATTACAAAAAAGAATTAGAGAAAACCTTGCTTAAATACCATGCATGATACTTTGGTTTATCTTCCATGTTTCTTCCTTCTCTAGACTTCCCTCCATTCCCTAGTTCTCCTCTTCACTTTCTTCCATGATCCCCAACTTGCCCACAGTTTTCTAGACTGTCTTTATCCCTGTAACTATATGAAGTAGGGGGAAAGGTCTTATAAACAAAGTCACAATGGAATGGGTTGCCATTTATGACATGGGAGCCTACTCCCTTATACAGCTAATTTTATCAAGGCTTGAAAACTGACACAAAATTTCTTTAAGAGATTTGGAAGTTGAGTCATTTGAATGTTATGTTAGAACTAAAATGTCACAATAGGAATATCCAATAGCACTTAATTTTTTATCATGTGACAAGTACTGGCTAATACCTTCATATAGGATAGTGTGATCCAATGGTTAACTATATCTTTCTTATTTAAAAATGGAGGGACTAAAGTAATTTGGTAAAGTCACCACAAGTAATAAGTGACTTTTATTAATTCAGAGTCTTTGACAACAAACAAACAAACCCAACCATGTGTATTTGTGATGGAAGAAACCACCCTCCCATTTCACAGTATTCTGTTCACAGAACTGCCAACTACAGTGTCTCTTTAAGGAGTAAATACATGACCAAAGCTAGATCAATCATAACCTTCCAAGAATTGAATCCACGTTGTGGCCAAAAGGACCTAAGGTAGTTGAAGCTGAGTTAAAGCAGTGACTGTGCTTTAAAGAAAATGCCATGATTTCCTGCTACTGAGTTTCTTGGGAATCTCCTAATTCCTGTATTTCTTGGGTTTTGGCTACATAGCTCCCCCATCAATTATGTGATTTACCCAATTCAATAAGTTCCCTTATTTCAATTATGTAGCCTGAAAATTCCAAACCAAAAAATAGAAAAAGTAAGTTTCTTGCTAACCAGTTGGTGGGCATTTACGGGCAAGACCTCTTCTCTCCAGCCATTGACTTCTAAACCTATAATATGAATAGATGTTTGACACATCTTAAAATTTTTATGTTTCTATCATTTTATATGAGTCTTTAATACATTTCTCAAACTGACATTTTCTACATCTCGCTGGGAAATTCCTGGAACCATTTAATTCAAAAAGGCACCTAGAAGATAATGGATAACACCAGCATGTGAATGGAAAATACCTATCACTCCTGTTCAAACTTTCTTATTCCTCTTCCAAGGCAGATATTACTAATCAATCACAATATTCATTCATGCCAAGCAAGACTGGATGAGGCCTCATTATCCTACTAAAAACCAAACTTACATGTGAGATAAAACTTATTTGTCAACATATCTACATGGTGCTGAAATGCTACCTCACAAAAAGCGGCAGATTTCACGAGTACCTTTTTTTTTTTTTTTTTAGGATTTACTTATTTATTCATGAGAGAAACACAGAGCAGAGACATAGGCAGAGGGAGAAGCAGGCTCCTCACAGGGAGTCCGATGTGGGACTCCATTCTGGATGCTGGGATCACGTCCTGAGCCAAAGACAGACACTCAAATGCTGAGCCACCCACGCATCCCACATGTACCATTTTGAATGCAAAGGTTGCAATGCTAGGGCCAAAATGTTCTTATGTCCTTCCTGCATCCATCCCTGGTAACCTGACCTATCACAGATCTCTCTCTCTCTCTCTCTCTCTCTCTCTCTCTCTCCCCTCTCTCAATCCCTTTCTCTTTTTTTAATAGCCAGAAAACTCATTGTCCGGACCTTGATTATATTCAGTGGGAAACATGATTATACAATGTCTTGTAGAATTAAATAAGTTTTCTTATGTTCATTCTTTTGCTCATTATTCAACAAATACTTGCTAATTTGCTTTTATGTGGTAGGCACTGACCTAGGCACCATGAATAAAATATGAAGAAGATAGACACAGATTCTCCATTTATGGAACTTCCTCTTTCACAGCAGATAAGCAATAACTGAAAAGAGTGATAAATGGGGTATAGGAGCATATAGCAGAAGCATCTGTGATATAAATGTTTCTGGAGAAAATGCAAGTTGAATTCTAGAAGATATGTAGGAACTAGAGTAGTACAGATAAGCATTTCCACAAATAAAGGGGGTGGGGGGCATGGGGAGTAAATATCTAGTCAGATGAAAAACAACTGGGGCACTTTGTGAAAACAATGGGAAAAACAAGCTGATGAATTAATGGAGGATGGAGATTTCAGTCTCAGATGTAAGGTGGAGCATTGCAAGAAATGGTGTTGAATGTCCATGAAGGGGGTCTATTAATAAGTGCTCTTGAAAGCAATCTAAACCATATGTGGATAATGTTTTAGAAAATAAGGGAACTTATTGAACTGGGTAAATCACATAATCGATGGGGGAGCTATGTAGCCAAATCCCAAGAAATACAGGAAATAGGAGATTCTCAGGAAACTCAGTAGCAGGAATTCATAGTATTTTCTTTAAAGCACAGTCACTGCTTTAACTCAGCTTCAACTACCTTAGGTCCTTTTGGCCACAACGTGGATTCAATTCTTGGAAGGTTATGATTGATCTAGCTTCGGTTGTGTATTTACTCCTTAAAGAGACACTGTAGTTGGCAGTTCTGTGAACAGAATACTGTGAAATGGGAGGGTGGTTTCTTCCATCACAAATATGCATGGTTGGGGGGTGCTATGTTGGCAAAAGGAGTTATAAAGAATAGAAGACAAAAAACTCAAGACATGCCTACTACATCATGATGGGAAATGTGAATGCTAAACTGAGGACAGTGCAGTGATACAGAAGAGTTAATACAGGAGAATGATAAACAGGTCTGTATTCAAGGAAAGTTGTGAGAATAGATAGGGGTGGACCATCCTGGGGACTGCAGGTACGCAGGTCTGAGGATGGATGGAGATTTGTACAAAGGAAGAGTAGGAGGTATAGAGAGAAAAGAATTGGTTCAAGAGACATTAATCCTGTAGAATGAAAAGGGCAAGAGGATGCTATATGTATCACAGCAGCTAGCACATTTCCAGGAACAAAGCAGGAGCCCAGCAAATATCTATTGATGTGACTTAAATGCAAACCCTCTGGCTTAGGAGGTGCTTAGTAAATTTTGGCATTTGTATACATTCTGTGCATCACAATATCTACATTTTTTCCAACTTGTTCTTCATTTTACATATCATTTACAATAATTATTTTTAATCCCACCATTTATAGTTTGTTGCCCAATTATAAGTAAACGCACACTTGTTCATAAGGAGAATATAACCATTCCATTTAAATGAGAATCTTTGTCTGAGGGCAGCCCTGATGGCGCAGCGGTTTAGCGCCACCTGCAACCCAGGGTGTGATCCTGGAGACCGGGGATCAAATCCCACATCGGGCTCCCTGCATGGAGACTGCTTCTCCCTCTGCCTGTGTCTCTGGCTTTCTCTCTCTCTCTCTCTCTCTCTCTCTCTGTGTCTCATGAATAAATAAAATCTTAAAAAAACAAAAAAAAAGAAAGAAAAATTGAGATAAATATTCTAAAAATTTACATTTGTTAATGGTGGTGGCTTGTAAAAAGATCAAATTTCAGCTTCTCTCTCTTCCATAACTACAATAAACACAGCAATGTTCTTTTCCCATTTTTCCTTTTTTCTTCTTTTCTTTCTTTCTTCTTTCTTTCTTTCTTTCTTTCTTTCTTTCTTTCTTTCTTTCTTTTCTTTTCTTTTTTTGAGAGAGAGAGAGAGAGCACAGGTGTGCACATGCACTGGGTTGAGGGGCTTGGAGGGAGGGGCAGAGGGAAAGAGAGCCTTATGCATGCTCCTCATCCAGCATTGAGCCCAACACACAGCTGGTCTCATGACCCTGAGATCATAACACAAACAGAAATCAAGAGTTGGACGCTTAACTGTCTGAGCCAACCAGGCACCCCTACGCATTTCTGAGAGGAAGAAATAATTGACTCTGCACATGGACTTTGATGGCAATTAATTGGAAGATACGGATGTTAATGTTTTAATAGAATCTGATATTAATTAATGAATTATTTGTTACATTAGTGTAACAGCAGCCCAAATTACAGATAATTTTATGTTTCTGGAACAGAGAGAGGTGACCAAAAGAAAAAGAAAATTGCCAAAGTTCCAAAACAAAACAAAGGAAAACATTCTAAAGAGAAAGTTGCTGTAGCATACTGACTCCAGTAGGGATTTGGGAGTTACTGATGAAAATCTGTAGTCATCACCCTATGCATGACTGTCACGAAAAGAGGAAAATGAGAAAGCAGAGCTAGGGCTCAAGAGAGTCAGAATTGAAATATAAATTAAATGTAATCATGCCATGTATTACCACCTCAGCTCCTGCACAGCTCAAAAACCCATTTCACTATAAACACAGTACCATGCTGTTCCATCTGTAACAAGTTGACCTCAAAGGAGGAAAAAATGATCTATTCTCATAACCGAAGCTTACTCTTGATTAAAGGAATATGATTGTAAGGGCAGTTTTGGCACACCGTTGCAATTCAAATGAACTCTTCAAATTTAAAAGAATCTCATTGATCAAGCTGGCAGTAAACCTCTCCTTTTATCCCCCTCTTAGTCTCTACTATCTTTTTTTTAATGTTGAGATATATGTTATAATATATATTATAAAAAGCCGCCATTCTACTCTCTGCTATCAATCTACTGATTATTGAGGCTAACAAAACTATTAAAACCTAAGAAGATAAGACAAATAAGATAACAGAAGAAATAAATACAAGAAGACAGAGAACAACTATTATCTTCAAAACGCTGAAAAAAACACCCCAACAAACTAGAATTTAGCACGTATTTAATTATCATTTTAAAGTGAGAGAAAAAAATAGACATTTTCAGACTTATAAAGAATGTGGGAGTTTACCACCAAATTAACTTTACTAAAGTAGTTATTAATCAATGTAATCCAGAATCCAGAAGGAAAGAAAACAATATAAATAATGAAAAAACCCAGTAACTCCTAAACTCTATATAGTTTAATTAAATCTACTTTCATTAGCAAAACTAAGTTCCATTAACTCCTAATTGTTTAAAAATAATATTTATAGAATTTATTTTGTAAAAGAACAATAGCTTCTGGCTATAATGGAATAACTAAGATCAAACATACTTTCTTATTGCAAACAATTAGAAAACTGGAATAACACAAAACTCCACAGTATTCAAACATTAAAAAACAAGAAGGATCATGATCACAGAGAAAAAAGGGAAGCAAATGAGGTGAGCCCTGTGATTACACCAGCTTTCTGTCTAGGTTCAATATCTTAATGTTTCAGCAAGATCCTGTTAAGTGGAGTATGGTAGTCTCCCTGAGTTGAAATGATGCTCGACATCATTAGTCATCAGGGAAATGCATATTAAAACCACAACAGGTGTGCTCAGTCAGTTAAGTGTGTGACTCTTGATTTCCTCTCAGGTCCTGATCTCAGGGTTGAGAGATCCAGCCGCACGCTGGGCTCTGCACTCAGCAGGGAGTCTGCTGGAGACTCCCTCTGCCTCCCTGCCCATGTGTGCTCTAACTCAATCAATCAATCAGTCAATCAAATCTTTTTTTTTTTTTTAATCAAACCAAAACAAATACCAACCCCTACAAACCCACCAAAGATGCTAAAATTAAAAATATTGAAGGATGTGGACTCACCATATGATCTTGCATTTGCTGTCCCAGGCATTTGCCCAAGAGAAATGAAAACATGTCCATGTGAAAATTTGCACATGACATTTGTAGAAACTGTATTTGTAATGATAAAAAAAAAGAGAGAAACAACCCGAATGTCCAACAAGTGAATATGGATGAGTAGTCTGTAATTTCTAGAAAAAAAAAATCTAATTGAGAGTGACAGAAAGAAGGTTAGTATTTGCCTAGGTCCAAGAAAGTGAGAGATTAATGGCAAAGGAGCTTTTTGAGATTAAACAGGCAAATTATTGCATAATTTGTAGAAACTGCACACTTTCATTGTTTTTAAGCTATACTTTAATATAGTTCATTAAAATGTAATGATGAAAAAACTTGAGAAGCATTATATAGCTAATACACATATGAGAAGATGTTCAACTTTACCAGGATTTGGGGAAATGTAACAATACACTAGAATCAGATTTACAAAAATTAAAATGTCTGAAAATACCAGCTGTAGACAAAGATGTGGAGAATCATGAGATCTCTATACTTGGGATGTGAGAGTGTTCATTGATAAAACCGCTGTGGACAATCTCTTATATATTTGGGGGTATGCTAACCCCAGAGAGCTATGTGAACAATGACCTATAGTCAAATAGCCTGGGTTCAAATCCTTCTGATCTAATTATCATAAACTTTTGATTCCTTATCTGTAAAGTGAGGATAATGAGTAAAGCTACTTCATAAAAATGTTAACATTAGATAAGTTGATATATGTAATATATATAAAGTCTTAGAACAATGCCTGATTTGATCTGGGAAAGTTACACAGGGAATTTTAATTCTTTCAACATTTATCTTCACTTTTTTCTTTGAAAAACATTTGAAGCAAATTGGATAATGTCACATTTTGTAAATCATGTGTTGAGTCACAGATGTTTATATTACTCTAGTTGAACAAGTTCAAGATACTGGAGTTTTATCTTAAAATCATATTTCTTCATGTCTTTATAAAAAGTTAGAAAACAGAGGACAGGCCTTAAAATTAACAGTTTTTCTTACACTGGGGCTAATTCATTTGCTCATCATGTTTGTGAGCCCCAGTAGCAAGTATGTTTATAGTCCCACCTCTAAAATAACAAGTCTTATTTTCAGCATAGTTTTCAAACCTATTTCACATTTACAGACTTATTTTTCATCCACGTATACATATCCTTGTAGTTTTACCAGATATGGATACAAAAACCGAATTTATATTATTAAATATGAATGTAAATGTTTAGTTCTTTCATCATATTTAATATAAATTCTTTTACTAAGATTTTGCTTTCATTATTTTTTGATAACTTTCTTATTTTGCTTAATTCCTCTATACTCTGGTCTGGTTTAAAGATGACGAGCCTATCCTCAAGCATCTGAAGATAAGATGCTTTTTTTAAGAAGTTTAACTGTTTATTTTACGCCTTGCTCAGATATCATCAAGTTCTTAACCTAGCAGCCCAGATTCTATTATTGGTTATAATGTTTTAAAAGAGCATTTTATAATTATATCATAAAGTATTTCTGAACATTTTCCAGATATCAGTGGATGGTGGATAAAATTATGTAATTTCAACATTTTCCATAGAGGAAAATTGAGTTGTCAGACCAAATGATCTGGGAATTAATAAAATTAAATTAAAAAATTGTTCTTTGCAAAAGAGAGAAAGGGAGAGAGAGGTAGAGAGAAAGAAAGGGAGAGAAAGAAAGAATGCAATGAAACTAATAAAGTATTTGTTCTTAACAAAAGGTTTTCCTAGTACAGACCCTCATGAAGCTGAGATTTAGAGCATTTAGTTCCATCACTAAAATAAACAATGAATGCAGCCAGAAACAAGAACAAGTATTTGCTAAATAGATTTAAAATAAAAATGTTTGTTGATATTTCCTAAAATATAAACAGTTTAAGTGCTTGTTAGCTACTAGGATGTCATTTTCTTTATTTTTTAACACACAATTAATTGTGGTTTGGTTTGGTTTTCCCTCCATGGTCACATTAGAGGTGATAATTATCATTTTTGAGCTACATGTTCTAATATAACATATATTATTTTTTGGAAAATTTTATTGTTAAAAATTTACCTGGGTATCTCAGAAAAACACAAAGCTTAGTATAAGAATTAGATTTTACAGTCATGGCATATTCAATATCTAGGAACATTCCAGTCCCTGAAATTAGCCAATTGTTGAAGAGAATAAAATAGTACACTGTAGACAACTTTAATGTGAAAGATAGAGATTTAACTTATTTTTCTGAGTAGCTACAGCATGTAATTAATCACAATTGTATACTGCAATGTGGTTAAGAATGTGAGTTCTGTAATTTGCGTTTCTGAGTATACATTTTCCTAGCTGGATGACCTAGGACTGAATGTTTTTGTCTTTCCAAAACTTATATGTTAAAGCCCTAATCCCCCATGTGGTGGTATTTGAGGGTGAGACCTTTGAGAGATAATTAGGTTTACATGACATCATGAAAGCAAGGCTGCTGTTGTCTGTCTCTGTCTCTGTCTCTGTCTCCCTCTTTCCACCACATGAGGACACAGGGAAAGACTACCATCTACCAGTCAGGAGTAGGGCCTTCATCCAGACCCCTACCATGCTGGTACCCTGATCTTGGACTTCCCAGCCTCCAGCACTATGAGAAATAGTTACCATGGTTTAAACCATCTTGTCTATGGTATTTTTTTTTTTTTGTCTATAGTATTTTGTTACAGCAGTCCATGCAGAGTGGGACACGTGGAAAACTAGGACATAATATTCACTAAATAAATGTTAGTTTACAGTATTTAGTCTTCATTGCTGAGTATGTAATTTGCACTCAAGTTTTTGATTTAGGCACATTCACTAAAATGTGAAAGCGGAAGAAAATACAGATGTTTAAAAGTCAACCTGGAACCATTTGCCCTCCTTCATTTTTGTAATTTACACCACAATTATGATCCAATGTTTCATAGCTACACAAGTAGTCAGTGAATAGGGCCAGGATGGAATCCAGGGCTTCTTGCTCCAGGTTCAGCACTTTTTTCCACAACCTTTCTCTTACTGATCCTTAGATTAGATACATTTTGAGTAAATCATATATCATAACACACTTCTAAGAATGTAGTTTAGAGGGACACCTACGTGGCTCAGTGGTTGAGCATCTGTCTTTGGCTCAGGGTGTGACCCCGGGGTTTTGGAATCAACTCCTGCATCAGGCTCCCTGTGAGGAGCCTACTTCTCCCTCTGCCTATGTCTCTGCTTCTTTCTCTGTCTTTCATGAATAAATAAATAATTTTTTTAAAAAAAGAATGTAGTTTAGAGTAATAAATAAGAAATTATAATTCAGCTCCCACCTCCAGCCCACCGCAGGTAGCGTGTTGGAAAACCTTTCTCTTGAGAAATTTGATTGTTCCAATGCAAAATCAAGTATCTAAAGATACTAAGAATTTATTCTACAGAATGTTTGACACATGACCATTTCTTTCATTTTATTTTTTGTTTATTTTTGACACTGAAAGACTATTGGGAGACATTCCATTTGGGCATTTCTTATTTCTTATTTCTACAGTGTTAACTCTTTCAACCATTCTAGTTGTTCATTGGTCTGCTAAGTTTTCCCCATCCCCATGCCTGCTTAATTCAAGGAATCATTATTCCTCATCTTCCATGTCCTGATAGTCTCCTTAACTGGACTCCCAGGCTCCAGAATGACCTATTTTTGGGAACTTTGTGCACTGTAGCTACTGATTCCTTCAAAACTTGAATCTGCCTCTGCAATTGTGACATATTGACTGCCATTTCTAAAACACCCAGAAGGATTTTCTAAGTCCATACATATATCATTTGTCTCTACTTGCTTGCTTGCTTTTTGTTTCATTTCTTTTCCTCATTTGAAAAAGTAATGTATGTGTATTACAGAAATATAGGATGCAGATTATCAAAAGGAAGAAAGTAAAATCACCTATACTAGCATGATTCAGACAGAGGTGATTCACTTTGAACATTTCAGCATGCATTTTTCCAGTAAAGCCAGGTTTTGACATTGCCTTTCTACCTACAATAATTTGGTCATAAGGACATTCTTTACTATGAAGGCATTTTGATCTCATCATTCATTTGCTTTTCATTTTGAAAATAGTATGTACATGTCAAGTATAGAATTCAAAGTGATCAGAAATATATAAAAAAATACTATCTCAGTGATAATAATCTATCCATTTGAATCACAGTTCCATACTGAAATAATGAAATAATTTGCTCAAAATTTTGTAAATTAGCTAAGAAATAAATAGAAATCATAAATCATTTATTCAGTTCATAAGCCACATAACAACATACGAACATCAACCAAGAATGGAGTTACTAGGACTGCAGGCAGTTAAAATTTGACATAAATAAAAAAAAATTCAATACCATTTAGAAGTTACACTAACTGACACAGTAAAAATTAACTTTATAGAAACAATCAACAGAAACTTACAATTTCTAAAACTATTTGGTAAAATAAGTATTGGGACAAGAATAAATTTTACAGACAAAACATGACTTCAACATGACTTCTCTGCGGTTTGTTTCCTTATCAGACTATTGTCCTATCAATTTCATTTTGGAATAATGATACAAATAACAGAAAAGAAACAAAACCATAAGAACTACAGTTAGCAAGATTCAAAATAAACTTCACTAAATTAAGTAACTCTTCATTGTTAAAATGTGTCAGAAAATAACTTTCTCTTGACAGGTATCATAATATTGATCATAGAATTAGATTTGCTTAATTGCATTAAATATCAGGATATACCTTTTGGTAAAAATCCATTAATATTGGTATAATTTGGCTAAAATATTCCCTAATAAACTGAGACTTTAAAGGTTCTAGGTCAATAGAGCAGGAACAAAACTTCATATTTCATTTCATACATCTCTTATTCCCCACTCATGCTGAATAGAAAGCATCATGCTATACATTTTACTTGATCTCTAGTTTTCTTTTATGGAGAATTAGAAATAATTAAACATCATTAAATATAATTACACATCTAATTTATATTGTGTTCAATCTTACTTATTCTAGACTGAGAAATGTATATATATTTAAAATACTGTCATATTTGGCAACTTAAAAACAAGAACCCCTTATAGCTTAAGAATGAAAACATGACTAATGCTGTTGAAAGTCTCTGTGTCTTTCTGTGCTCACAATCCCATAATTTGTTATAAACAAAAGCTCCATCATATTCCTGATACATTTCTTCTACTTATAACTATATCCAAGTCTCTAGGCAGACCTGAGCTTAAGACTGACTCTGCCATTTATTAATGGTAAGATCTTTTTAAGTTACTTAATCCTGATAGCTCAAAGCTCCTTTAGTGAAAAATTGAGGGAATAATCTTACCATATCTTTTGTGTTGTCGTGTGGGCCAATGGCATTCATAAAACCACTTAGCACTGTTCTTGGGCATATTTAATAAATATAGATTTTTTATTATGGTCATTACCTTTTTTTTCTTTTTTTTGGTCATTATCTTTAATAAAATTAAGATTAATTCCTAAATCCATACAATGTCCTCCTTTTGTGGTGGCTTTCAACTAGAGACTTAAGAATAAAGCAGTTGAAAGGTTAGGAATAAATATAAAACTTAAAAGCTATACTTTCCAAAAGACACATAAAAATGCCAGGCAAATAGTGAATTATTTGTGTAATAGTACAATAATATCTGTAATATATTTCTTTTTTTCAAAATGTAGAAGTAACTAGTTAACTGCATTTAAGGCAGTACAGAAAAATGTCTTTCAAGAAACAATGATGAAAATAAAATAAAATGCAACTTTCTATATTGGCATGGTCTCTATACCATTTTAAGACAGCCAATGGAAATTCTTTAGCTCGTTGGTACTATAACCTGTATGCATGAAGAATAGGTGACATACTACCAGCATTTCCAGGATATCTATTTCATATCTAAATGTATTTCTGTTCATTTATTTGTTTTCACACATTCTCCTTGGTAACTAAATCTAATTACACTTAACCATGCCTGTGTTTACTCTGATTCACACTAAAGAATAACCTTAATCAAAAAAGGATCACTCATATTTTTAATCCTTGATTACGAACATTGAAAAATAACATATTAAAATTTCCAAATGCAGAATAGGTAAACGATTCAGAAAATGTTATCACATATGTAAACCATTCAAGAATTGTTATCACATCATCTAAAATAAACTACGTGTGGTGTCAAGTGAATAAAAGAGGGCATGGGAGAATGCAGTGTTGAATCAATATGGCAAGAAAATTATTTTCTATTTTAGTTGCACTCCCCAAGCAAAGACATAAGGTTAAAACATTTTCTATCATCAATTTATGTTAAATCATATGTATTTTTTATAAAAATTTCATGAAGTAAAATTGCTGTTTAACTTCCAATTGGCTTATCCTTTGAATTGTTCAAAGGAAAAAGTAGCAGAGTGTAATTTAAATACCATCAACCTTCAGGGTTATCTTCCAATACAACTGCTAAAATTGGGTGCCTGTAAAAGATATCAGGAATATGCACATATCTCATCAAATACATCCTTAATGTAAGGTATCAATATAATCAATGCTACTGATCAATGCTCATCTCTTACTTGGTGAAAGATCAAAGACATGGGAAAATAAAAATAACCAGAAGTAAAAGACTTTTTTTTCCCCTACTGTCTTATAAATAGCTAGTAGACATAGTACACTCAGACCCAATATATTTAATATTGCAGTATTTTTATTCTTAACATGAATTTCATGGAATGGCAACATATCTATTGGTCAAAATAAATGCTTATACTATAGCATTCTCAACCTCTTCATTTTACAGGTTTATTGATTCTAAGAGGTTCAGTCTAAAAATCACTTAATGTTTTAAAGTATATATATATACACACACACACACACACACACATCTATACAAGAATATTCTTTGCAGCATAGTTTATGATTACAAAATAGTGTAAAATTCTGAATATCCATCAATATGGAATTGAGTAAATAAATTATGGTACATTACTACAATTAAAGAATATATCATCATTAAAAAAGAAGTATATCTATGTGATCTTGATGTGAGACAATCTCAAATATATATTTTTAAATGATAATAGGTAATTTGTGTAAAAACAAGTCAAGCTGAATACCATCTGGCTAAAATATTTGTACTTAAGTCTTTCAAGCAACTATAGTATCTGAACAAGTTACTGGTGTAATCATGTTCAGAAATAAATTCTAAGCTGAACATCCCAAATAACTTCTACCAAAGACAATGGAAGATATATAACATACATAACACTGTACTGCATAATTGAAATTTGCTAAGACAGTAGAACTAAATGTTTTCACTAAAAAATATGAAAAATGTAAATTTGTAAGATGATGGATGTGTTAATTAACTCAATAGGAGAAATCCTCCCAGTGTGTGTACGTACATACATTTATGTAGAGACATATATTGATATATTTAGCAATCAGATCATCACACTGTATTCTACAATCCTATAATATTATTTGTCAATTATATATTAATAAAGAAAAACATTCAAAAATATTTAAATGAAGATATATAACATCACAGACAGAAAGAGAAACATACCTATAATCTTGATAAAGAAGCTAGCTATTGAGATGAAGTTAGGAAATCAGCAATGCTGGTTATAAAATAGTGAAATATTGTCACTATTTTAGTGATAACTTTGATTATTCATATTGAAAGGCTACCATATGCAATACATTCATTATATATGAGGCAGGCAAGGATGCAGCCAAAAAGCTCCAATATGCTGACATGACCCAATTTATTCAAGGTCAGTCAACCAATCTGTGTTAAAATCAGAAATGAACTACAGCTCGTAATGGAGCCCTCATTTCACCAGACAGCACTGTCTGATAGAAGCAGGTGGCATTTATCATGGTGACACATTACCTGTAGGCTGTACCAATGAAGTGAGACATCCATAATAAAAGAAATGTAGTAAAAAAAAAAATAGAGAAAGAAAGTCAATTTATTCGTGTTAAAGGGTATTCCCCTTCTACCGTAGTTCCAGATTTACCAGTATACTCATCTTGTCCCATGGGCCTATTACAGTAAGTAGGAAAAAGATGGAAAAGCAATATTTGGGGTTAAAAAAGTCATCTGGAGTGACATATGAGTTTTAGACTTCTCCTTTTCCTTTAGTCCTCTGATTGAATTTTCCGGTCAACACTAACCAAATGCAAACATATTTTATAACATCACTTTCTAAGCTCTCTACTGTTTGCTCTCCTTAGTTATTATGATTAAAATGTATCTTCAGAGGCAGAAATGTATAAAAGGTATTCAAATCAGACTTATTGTCCTCTAAATATGGCTTACACCTTCACTTATGACATTATTTATCTGCAAAAATCAAATGTAGTTTTATTAAATGGATGTATATTTTGCAGCTCACAATATTTAAATAAGTTTGAACGGCAATTGCATTTCTCAACAGTCTCCTTGGAGGAATTAAAATATGATTTTTTCCTGACCTTCAACTGTAGGAAGATGACTTCATTATTACTTTCCTCTGGTTGTAATAGACTGTCTTTATAATCATTTACTTTGACATTACATAACCTGAAATACTTTTACAATAAATAAAAAAACATTTTCCTTCATAGATACCTTTCTACACACACACACACACACACACACACACACACACACACTCCCCAGAATGATAGTTATACCAAATCAATATTTGAAGATATAGATACAATTCTTCTGAACTGTCTCTTTTTTCAGGTCACTTCTTTTCAACATTTGGTAGCCCATTGCCTTTATCAAACTATCTTGGAATGTAATATCCACTAGCCAAAACAAGAATTGTTTTCTCCCTCCTGTTGACCTTATCCTTTCATTTATTATTTTATTAAAGATTTTATTTATTTACTCATGAGAGACCCATAGAAAGAGGCAGAGACACAGGCAGGGAGTGTATCCCGCTCCCCATGGGGAACCTGATGCAGGACTGGATCCCAGGACCCAGGGATCATGACCTGAGCTGGAGGAGGATGCTCAACCACTGAGCCACCCAGGTGTTCCTCCTTCCATTTATTGTTACAAAGGAGATCACAACTACATTTTAATACTTTCTACTATTGGCCTGTATTGAATTCAAATTCCTACGTCTTTTCTACCTTTATTTCAATGGCTAACTAACTTGTTCTTGTGAATTTCCTTTTGGCAAAAAAGCATACATTTGTATTGTCACTTAATATTTTTCTTCTTAAAATGGACAATTATTTGTCCTCTCAAGGACTTCTTTGTATCTGATACTGTAATTGATCATTTTTGTTTCTTTACAATATCTGTCACCTCAAAATTAGATTGGTAAGCTATCAGTGTCCTCATCCAAGTCATTAATAAAATTTTGAATGTGCCAGAGCCAAAGAAAGTGCCATCACGTTACAACTTGACATTGACATACCTCATCACTTTCAGGCTGTGATCCACCCCTCTACATTATTAGTTATGATATATTTCTATACCTGGTCCAATAACATTTCTTAGAAATCTGTCAAATGCTTCACTGAAATGCAGAAGCACTATGACTTCTAGTCTATGAAACCTCAGTTTGGGGACAGGTGCAACAAATAGAATATTCACATAGGTTACAATAGATAGCTCAAGATACATGGCTATCACAAAAAAATTATCACTAATTCTAAGCATTATTATAAAAAAAAGGGACACCTGGGTGGCTCAGTGGTTGAGCATCTGCCATCACTTCAGAGAGTGGTCCCAGGGGTCCCACATTGGGCTCCCCATAGGGAGCCTGCTTCTCCCTCTGCCTATTGTCTCTGCCTCTCTCTGTGTCTCTCATGAATAAATAAATAAAATCTTTTTTAAAAAAAGATACTATATATCATTATCCTTTTTAGAGCCTCTTTCATGCTTACTTTTCTGTGTCATCTACTTATGTCCTTATTTTTATGCCTCATTCTATTTCCGCTAGAATTTTGCATCTCATGTATTAGTTAAATAAATTTTTAAAAATAGAGATCCCAGTAGTAGAAGTTGCCAGGTTTTTAATTTTCTAAGTAAAAAGAATATAAATAAACTAACCATTTATTATTGCTTTCATTTAATTAAGGACATAATTTTTTTAAAGATTTATTAATTTTTTTTTAGAGAGAGAGTACATAAGTAGCATGGGCAGAAGCAGAGGAAGAGAATCTCAAGTAGACTCTATGCTGAGTGCAGAGCCTGACACAGGGCTTGATCTCATGATCCCAAGATCGTGACCCGAGCTGAAACCAAGAGTCAGATGCTTAATGTACTGGGTCACCCAGGTGCCCTAAAGGAATAGTTTTTATCATTAGAATAAGAAAAGCATATCTCAGAAATTTAAAATAATAATAATTACACTTATCTCTATGAAAACTGACCACATTTTCTTATTCACTTTTTTTCACTGGCTGAGAAAATATTTCCACAGACCATCTTTTAAAGGCCACTGATCTGGAGCCTGTTCTCAGTAGACTAAAAAAGAAGCATTCCATTTACTTAATACACATACAGAAAAAAGTGCTATGTGTCAAATTGTGATTGGTGCCTCAGGGATGGAACATTTTTATAAAATATGCTTAAATGAGGAGAAATGACAGGCCAGCAAACAGGCAATCAATTACAGGACAGACTGGTGGGTCAGTATAGAAAACATGGAGTGAGGGCCGCCATATTGATCTAAAATGACCTAAAGAAGGCTTCCCAGAGAAAGTGAGCATTAAGTTAAAAACTAAGTAATTGATAATGATAATGATTATGGTTTATGATGATGTTAAAGAGCAGTAGTAAGGAAGGAGGAAAAGACAGAGAGGAGAAGGTTGTTTAGATTCTGGAAGCAAGTAATAAGGCCAGGCATTGAGAACAAAATTAAAATTTTACAGTAACTAAAAGTAGTTTAGCACAAACTACAAGAATCTAAGGACAGGAGTGATCAGACAGGAGAATAGAGATATTATTAGATTTTGAAGATAACAATGCCTAGTTTCTATTTAGTTTCTACTTGATGCTTTATAGTCACTTATTTAAATTAATTTCATTGTTATATTTTATTATTTTTAACAAACACTTTTAAAGCACTTATATTTACCAGACTTTCTTCCAAGCAAGAGAAAGGAGAGAGACTAATCCTCAAAATATCTAAGCATGTATATTATTTTCCCCATAATATTTATGGAAAAACCAACACCCATAAATGCTACATAACTCGGTCAAGTGATAGAGCTTGTCAGTAGCAGAATTTGGCTTCATACATGTTTTGTTTTGTTTTGTTTTTGTTTTTGAAAGTGTAGATTAAGCACTTGTAGGCATTAGTTTTAGCTAATGGGAAAGCTAAAGAGATTCTTTGGCTCTCTTGCTGAACCTTTTTGAGAACTGGCTTTTTGTTCAAGAAGCCAGTAAGTCCAATTAGAATGGTATCAGTGGAATGTACTATTTGTTGATTTCCACAATAAGATGCCTAAAATTGATTTTTTCTTTATTTTAAGGCTCCGTAAAAAGTTAAATACAACAGAAATTAGGCTGAAATTTAATGGGAAAAATAAGATGAATTACTTAAAATGAAAATGAAATCTTCAGGTATAATCAATTCTCTTAATCAACCTATAACCTCATAAACTTGTCTTTTGCACATTTTGCATTTCATTAAAAAAAATTCTCGAATGTCTACTATATGTGATGCATTTTCAAAAATCTGCTGAATCAAGACTCATATTTTGTCATTTTATGTATCACATTGTGTGTTAGGTACATTGTGTGTCAGACACCAACCATACACACAGAATAGCAAGAAATGGTCCCTGCCCTAAAGGAACAGATATATTTCTGTTATCTGATAATTCTAAAATTTATTATTTATTTTTAGATTTTATTTATTTGACAGAAAGTTAGAGCCATTGAGCACAAGTGAAGAGAATGGCAGATGCAGAGAGAGAAGCAGGCTTGCAGAGCTCATCCCAGGACACTGGGGGCATGAATGAGCCAAAGGCAGATACTTAAGGTACTGAGGCACTCAGGTACCCCTATAATTCTAAAATTTAAATGACCTAATAACTAAACCTAATATTTAGCATTGATAGTTATTCAATCCACAATGGTCAAAAAGATTTTTTGGTTGCTATCCAATTAGTATCTAATTAATATTTGTCTTCGCTTAAAAGGAAAAGGGAGATTATCCATTGACATTTTGTTCATGGAGATCTTTCTTTCAAATTAATAAGTAGATATTTAAAAACTTAGTATCAGTAGTTTGGCCTTTCTTAGATCTAGAATCAAGAATTATTACTTATTATTGATAGAATTTTTTTAAAGATTTTATTTATTTACTCATGAGAGACACACACACACACAGAGAGGCAGAGACACAGGCAGAGGGAGAAGCAGGCTCCATTCAGGAAGCTCTTTGTGGACTCAATCCCAGGTCTCCAGGATCATGCCCTGGGCCAGGTGCCAAACCACTGAGCCACCCAGGGACCCCCTTATTATTGATAATTCTTAAAGAGAAAATTGATGACCTCTACTTTTGTATGGGTAAATATTTTGCACTTAAGAAGCAAACCTTATTCTCAATTAGAACAATCAGATAAATCCTTTCCAAGGTGAAGTATAGTTAAATGTAAGCATTAGCATTGTACAAAGTTCAATAGAATTTCTCAGATAAAGTCCTTGTTCCTAAATGATAGTGGTCCTTTTGATTTCTGACTTATTCGAGCATTTTTTTTGTACATAAAAAAGAAAATAGTTATTAGCATATTTTGAATAAAATGCTTACTTTTCCATTAGGTATAAAGTAAATGTCACTTTTTTTTATGTCTTTTTTACTCTCATCTGACAGGAACTTCCATTTAAGAATATTTCATAGTATTGTAGTAGTTCACCCTTCTTTTTATCTCTCCAAAACAATTTTTTTAGAAAGTATTTCAAGATGACTTTCTTTTTAAAAAAAAAAAAGATGACTTTCTTTTTCAAAAGGAGAAACACAAAAGCATCTAAATGAATTAAGGGGATAAATAATTGTTATCCATAAAGATGGAAATCTAGATATGCCATTTCACTAATCTTAAATAACATCCCTGATGCCAATCTAGAAGAGAAATAGTTCAACTTAAGACTGTGCTTGCCCCTCTACAGAGTTAGTAAGTGGAAACATGCATACTGCATTTGACCTGCAGTAAGATAGGAAATCCTGAAGTTTTATATGAGTTCCACATCACATTTAATAGGACAGTCTTTTATGTTTAAATTGAATGTATATTTCTGAATACAGATTTTTTTAACTTTGAAAAAGAATATTGTATGCATGAATTGCTATGGGATGTCTTAGGCAGTTGAGAAAAATACCGTGATTATCTATTTTATTTTATTTTTTTACTGTGATTATCTTAAGATGACATTCAGTCAGCTGCCTTTCTATTAAAAGCAATTGTGTTCCTATATCCAGAGGATTAACTGGATAGTTTTCCTCACTCATTAGAACTGGAAATGTTCTCTCTCATATTACAAAAGAAATGTTGGTCTTGCTCTAAACCATTTCACTAACTGCAAATAGGAAGTGAGGAGTTTTTACTAGTTACTTAGTTTAACCTCCATCCAGTTACCTCCATTAGGAGGAGCTCCAGCAATATTTGGCCCAGCTGGGTTTAACTTGGCAAGCCTCAGAAGCTAGTCATTTTCACAGTGCTATAAAACATAGTGAACACATGCATTTTCTGTGCTTTCCCTGTCTATGTAACAGCAAAGTCTTTGTGGATTTTTTTTTTCTTTGAGAGGAGTTGTTTTGTTCTAATGTATAACATCTTAGAGTCTACACATTCCTTTGGTTCTGTTGATACATGCAAAAGGCCTCTTTAAGAATATTGGCTTCAATAACCAAGTCCATTTTTCTGAAGCACTAAGAGATGGTGCTGGAAGTATCACAGGCAAAAGAAATGGTAGAAACCTGAGTAGCCAATTAAGTAAGCAAATTACGTCACTCAAATTCTTAAGTGAAATTCAATAATCTAACAATTAATTTCAGATTTTTATATATATAATAATAACTACAATATTTTGAACCCTTACCATGTACTGGGACCATTCTCAGGATTTGCTAGAACTTATATAATTTATTTATAAATAACTTATGATGCAACTAAAACAGTTCAGTAACTTGCCGGGATTACACAGCTAGTAAAGGGAGAAATCTGGCTTTCATCGAGTGGCATTATTTATTATTCAAAAATGTTCACAAAGATATTTTTTTTCCCAGACCTCTCCTACCACTCTAATTATTTTTTACCACTCTACTAATCAAATGAAATTGGAAAAATTATCTTGTTACTATTGCTTTCATTTCTGATGCTAAAAGATACCTGATTTTATTGTCGTTGTTGTTGTTTCTGGTGAAATTGTCTCATTTTTTAACATTCCAAGTTGACTATGAACAAATATTTATGTTCCTTAAGCTAAGTTTCAAAATTCCTAAGTGTAGGTTTTCAGGTTCATAGTATAATGGCATATAATTACATTAAAATCTGTTAAAACAGAAAAAAGAAACATTCATACTGTATAATCAGAGCATATAGGGTACTACTGCTCTCAATTTCTGTGTAAGTGGGAAGACAAACTCCTAAGCTTGGCACACCCTTCTCTCATAGAGCCCATGTTGAGTGGGGCCCAGTGATAATGACAGACAGGTGAAGGCACTCCCTAAAAGAACAAGACACACCAGAGTGAGGAAATAATAACAGACCCAAGATAGCTCGGGATCCAACCATAGTCTACAGGGCAATCAACAGAAAGGGCCTCAAAATTGGTCAGAACAATAAATGACCTTTTTGAAAGGGTAGTGTTTCTAACATATCTTAGAAGTTTGTGTTAAAGGGAATGAATAAAACAGGTACTGGAAATTAATCTGCAGAATAAGATGAATTATAAGCCTCAGCAAGGAGTTCAACTCTTGTAAGTATGAAGTTAGTCACAGGCTCCTGGAATATAAAACTCACACAGCTCTACTAATCCCATAATGGACATACATGGTGTTATAATCTTAAAAGTGGAAGAAGGAAAAACGAAGAAGTAAATGCCTTGTCTCCCCTAAGATGATAGAAATATTTTTCTATTAGACATTTGCTCTAATTAAATTATACATTGGTAAGTGTCTTAATTAACTTACAGATGAGTCTTAAGTCCATCTGGGTCTTTACCTTAGGCTCTTTACCTTGAGTTACCACAACTACCCCTTTACTTCATCAGGGTTTCCTCAGTTTATGAACAAACACATGAAAGCACTAAAAAAATATATGTTGCTAGAAATTTAGAATTAAAAAAAGCTCCTATAGAACAAAACTGAATCACAAAATCAAACAACCTACCAAATATTCTCTACCAAAAGAAATATTGCCTATTAAAGATACTGTACTTTCACTACACAGCAGATGAGGGCACTTCTAAAATAAGAAACCTAGTAAATTACCCTAACTTTGGCATCCTCTCTACACATACTTGTTTGTTTTTCTAATTCAAGAAAATCTGTTGTTTTAAAATTGACAGAAAATATTAGGCAACATATACACAAAGTTACAGTAAGAAGGAAACAGAACCTAATGCAAGGATTTAGTTGCAAGCAATTTATTTGAGATATGAGCCAAAGATGACTAAAAAAGGGAAAATGAGGCTCTGAAAGGCTGTGTGGAGCGCATATTAGAATTATCTCACTGAACAATGTAGGAGCTGATTGATTTTTTTCACCAACTTGGCCCCTCCCTGGTGTAGGGTTACTCCTGGGACAGTAACTTTTCTAGCAATTCCATTCTGTTCTGTGTCCAGAGTGCACAGACCTATAGTCAGTGAACGTTCTCAGAGAACATTCACAGGCTTATTGCCAGTTTGGATTGAGGAAATAAATGTATTTAGAAAGAAGAAATAAGAACAAAGCTGTTCTGTAGACCTTCCCATAGTCCTCATATTTGTGCTTTGTATTTTCCAGCTACATGCTATTGAGTCAACAACAAAATTATCTTTCTCTTTCTCCATGTGTATGAGTGTGTACCCACATACTCAAATACACATACACAATTATTAACTTGTTTGTTTCCAAATATGATTAATATTACTTCTTTTTCCACAAATAATCTTATGACCACTGAAGCAGAGGGCATAACAGATACCATAACACATCATCTTTGAACGTCTTGGACACCATTGACAACTTTTAAGCCTCTTCATTCATATTTAAACATTCTTAATGTCTTTGATTCATGTCTAACTTCTCACAAAGTCAAGTAATTCTTGCCATTCTCACTGCTATGTATTACTACCATAGCCTTCTGATGCCACTCCATGTTGCTGACCTTAACTTCTCCAGCTAAAGCTCAATAGATATTATTTGTTCTAAACTCCAAACCAACCAGACGTCACCCCTCTCTTTATAACATTCCAATAAGTATTCATTGATGAACACTTTGTTGTTGTTTTTGTTTTTACCTCTAGGTCATCATGCATACTCTTCTTGAAGCCTGAAACATTTTCTCCACTTTCTCCATATAGAAAACTTCTCTTTTGATATCAGCCCACTTACCTCTTTCTCTCCTCTCCTACTGCCAACCTTTGTCCAATGACCTTCCATGTGCTTCTGTGGTACCCTGTATTTCCCCATCATAGTTCTTGTAACACTGCATTGTAACTTTTATAAAAAGCACAATTTTTTATCTCTCTTTCCCCGCTAGACCACAAGCCCCTTGATGGCGGAGGCCAGTCTTCCTTATTTACAGTTTTGTTCCTGATGCTTTGTAGGAATGTTGAATTTTGTTTGGAGTAATCATGATGTCCTGAATGAGTATATGATTATCCATTTAAAGATTGAGTGATTATTGAATATCAAGTACTGGGAAATCCAAGTTTCAAACATCCAGGGAATGTTTGGTTAAAAGTGTAGATGGAAAAAAAAAGTGTAGATGGAAGCGTTACTGAACTAGAAAAATGGTATTTTAAAATTTTTGTTCCATATCACTGAAAATTTACTTGAAGCTAAAAACACGGTAGATAGTATTAAACTACTTTCTAGCATACTAGAGTTTAATTACATTTTTTTTCTTGTCTGATAATGTGTCCTATTCTATCATCTTTTTCTTCCCCCAATCTTTTTGCTACCTAGTAACCATTACACAGTCCTCATTAACTTAAATGAGTCTTGTGATACTAAATTTGAATTTAATAAGGCTGTATTATGGAACATCTTTAATTAGATATTGCTCACTTTAGTGACTGGGCATATATAGAAAATCAAACATCTGGGAGAAAAATGTAGGCCTTTTAAATTTATTAAAATGAAATGCACATGAGAAGATAACGGTACTCAAACTCAGACTGGAGGTTTTACTCCAGTCCTACATGCAGATATGACAGCACAACTCCAATTTTGGAAAGAGCAATTCTTTGTTGATTTTGCTAGAAAGTTTTTGCTAAAAATCCTCATTGGATGTCTTAGTTGTGATGGTTACACAAATCATAGTAGCATGCCCTTTACCCCTAAATGTCAATTTGCACTGTAAATATTTCAGCATTTTTATTTACTACCTGTACCTTACTTCTTTTTTTTAAAGAAGTATTTAGAGAGAGTGTGTGCACGTGTGTGCACACACACACACACAAGTGGAGAAAGGTGCAGAGAGAGAGGGAGAGAGAATATCTCAAGCAGATTCCCTGTTGAACATGGAGCTGGATGTGGGGCTTCATTCCAGGACCCTGAGATCATGACCTAAGCTGATATCAAGAGTTGGACACTCAACTGACTGAGCCTCTCAGATACTCCCCTTAATTCCTTTTTTAATGTTTTATTTTGAAATAAATATAGATATACAGAAAGTTGAAAAATAGCACAGAGAGGTCCTGTGTGCCTATCACCCATTTTTCCTAATATATAGTATAATATTAAAGCCAGGAATTTGACATAACTACAATGTGTGTATACAGTTGTATGTAATATTATCATATGTGTAATTTGTGTAACCACCATCATAATCAAGACACAAAAGTATTTCAGCTACACAAAGATCTCTTACTATCCTTTCACAGTTACACCCAACCCTTTTCTCCACTCTTCCTAAACTATGGTCATGACTCTGTTTTCTTCTATATAATTTCGGAATTTTGAGAACATTATATAAAGGAAATCATAGAGTATTTGACCTTTTGAGATTGTCTTTTTTTCACTCAGCACAAATTATTTATTCTTTTTTCTTACTGAGTTGTATTCCAAGTAATGGATGTACCAGAGTTTGTTTAAATATTCACCTATTGAAAGTATTTGTATTAATTTCAAGTTTTTACTATTATATAAAACTACTAAGACAATCTTGCACAAGTTTTTGAGTACATGTAAGTTTTCATTTTTCTGGGATAAATGCCCAGGAGTGCTATTCTATTGGAAGAGGATGTTGTGATGCAGAGGATGTGACTTTCATTTGACCTCGGATCTGGACCTAGGCAGCTGGGGGCTCCTCCTCCCCTCTCTGTCCTTGGAGGGTACTTCAGCCCTCCATTCCCACAGCTGAAGCCATTTTAAGGAAGTACCTTTGAAGGAGTAAGGTGTTGTTGAGATCACCTGGAATGGTTACATAATTAAAATTCATTAAGATCTCTATATAAACTTTAAGATTCCGGCAGGCAAATGTGGAGATCTATCTGTGGCTGCCCAAGACAAATCTCATATGTAAGTTCCCTTGCTTATTAAACCTGCCATCTACCAATTTGGAGTGGTCTACCTCTTTCTCTGGTCTCTCTCTGCTCTGTGTTTAGAAGTTAATTTTAGATTTCATCTAGGAAATTCCTGAGGTTGCTAACCAACAATTGCAGAGCCAGCTAAGAGACCACAGAAATGGGGCTTGGGAAAAAGCTATGGGTGAGGGAAATGTTGAGTTGACCACTAAGCTCCAGGTGGAGGGGGTGGCATGTGGGGGGTGGCCCCTATGCTTGTGTACTGGCTACCAGGTGAGTAAGAGGATGCCTCCCAAATGCTGGCCTGTTTAATATGTTTGCTTGAGAAACTGTATACAGAAGTTGATACAGAAAAACAATAAAAGCATCTTTGAAGAGATAGTATCTAAGTTTAAATTTGAAAGATGAAAAAGAGATAGTCATTTGTGGATTTGAATATGACCCTGAGTTGGAGGAGTAGGTCAGTTTGAACATGATCATGTTTTAGGCTGAAAGAACAGCAGTCAGAGTATGAGGCAAGGCAGGAATCTTAGAATTTTTGAGGAAAAGAGAGAAAGCCAGTACTCTAGAACAATATTGCATTAATGTGGCACGGGATGATGCTGGAAAAGGAAACGGAATCAGACCTTACACAAGGACCAGTGGAAAGACTTTGACAATTTTTAAGTTAGGGTAATATAAAACAGTTTACATTTTAAAAGATTCGTTGTTGCTAATGCGTAGATAATAGATCATCTGAGAGAAAGACTGAAATAAAATATCAGATGGATATTGCAAGAGGCTCTCAAGGTGAGAAAGGATGTTTTGGTCACAAAGGATTACAGATTTATAGAATCAGATGGCAAATATGTAGAGGACCTGGAGAATCTTTGGATAAATGGATGTGGTAGGAGGAAGAACCAGTATTACAATATATACCTTTTTCATGGCTTGATTTATCTTCTGTGTTATAATATCTGTATACATATATATTTAATATTCAATTTATTTATTAGAGTGAGAATGAGCAAAGAGGAAAAGCAAAGGGAGAAGCAGACTCTCCACTGAGTAGGGAACCTGAGGCAGGGCTCAATCCCAGAATCCTGGGAACATGACCTGAGCCAAAGGCAAATGTTTAACAGACTGAGCCACAGAGGCATCCCTGTATGTATACATATTTTTATAACGTACAGTTGAGTAGATGGTGCATGCAGTGTGGACAAGAGCATCCTTTCTGGACTTGGTCCATCTGGTCTAAAATCCCATCTCTAATATTTATTGCTCATTGGAAATGAGGAGATATGCTTCATTTCCTCCTTGGGAAAATGAGTGTGCTAAAACCACTATACTGTCATGTGGGTTGTAGAGAGGTTTAAATGATAATACAACTGCCAGTGTCTGTATCTAGTGAAGTGATATAGTGGAAAGCATTTATTTAACTTATGGGAAATAACCATCAATTGTGCCTGTGCAAAATCAGGAAGGAATGGGTTTGTAAAAAAGTGGTACTTTGAGGCTTGGAATACCAAAACACCTGACCTGGTGAACAAAGCAGGTAAGAGAGAAATGAAATCTATTGATTTAATTGAAGGGAAGAAAACTAATCCTGCCAATAAATGAACATTAATCTCAGTGTGAAATGTCTTTAACCTATAGGACAGTCTTGTTATTTTCCAATAATACAAATCAAACTACAAGTTTCTTTGCCAAAAAAAACATTTTGAATCCACTTACTGGATTTAATGTCGATGCATTTTGTGAAGATTTTATGTTGTTAGTGATGCAGTGTTCTTCTTATAAATCAGTCTGAGAGCCCACCAATATGTAATGCTTATCCTGCACAGCATAGTTCTAAACTGTGAAGCTGGAATGTGTCTGTCAAAGACCCCTGTCAGGCAAACCTCCTTCAGTTGGTACTGAGGTAGGGATGACCAGGATATTTACAAGTCAGGCAGCCACCCTTTTCATTCATGCTTTTGCAATTTATATTATCTCCTAGATCTTTGCAATGCTCATTTTAATCTCAGTCCTTTTAAAATTTTTTAGATATATTTTTTTTAAATGTAAATGCATATCTGAGGTTGCTGGGGTTTGTTTAATAATGAAAGACCTGGAAAAAACATCTATTGCTCCTCACTGACAGCAGTTCAATAGCATGGTTTTAGTAATATCTAGGGCATAAATAAACAACTATTAACGCCCATTGTGATATCTTCACATGACCATAGATTATTTAGTGGTGCGTTGTTTGATTTCTAAATACACGGAGACCTTGAAAGGTAATTAGTTATTAATGATTTCTAAGTTAATACCATTTTGGCAAGAAAATAAGGTCTGTTTTATTTTTACCCTTGAAATACATTGAGACTTGTTTTATTGCTGACTGTATGGTCTATATTGGTGAATATTGCCTATGTATTTGAAAGGCATATGTATCCTACAGTCGTTTGGTGTGTTTTAAAATGTCAGAAGTTGGTTGATGTTACTTTTCAAATTTTCAATATTCTTGTGAATATTTGATGTGTATATATTTTATCATATACTGAGAAATGCTATTAAAATCTCCATGATTGTCTATTTTTCTATTTTCTACTGTTTTTATCAATTTTTATTGTTTTATAATTGCTTAAATCTCATTAAGCACATGTATATTCAACATTATGTCTTCTACATGAATGGATCCTTTTTAATACTAAGAAATGCCATTTTTGTCTCTGATAATATTCTTTATCAAAAAATCTATTTTATTTCATTAAAATTACAGAATCAAGGCCACACATACCTTATAATATTTTTTAATGTTGCTATTTGTATTAATTAGATTAGCGGCTCACAAAGATTAATTTGAACTCTTATTCTACAAGATGGTGAAAAAATGAAACAAACTGGGTTGCTCATTTACCTCCACTTTGATTCAGGAATTCATTTATTCAACTCAAACAATAAAAAGCACATATTCTATACCAGGCACTCCTCTGGGTGCTGGGAACACAGCAGTGAAAAGAAAAAACCAATATCCTTGCCTGCCCTTCCACCCCCAGCTTATGTTAGTCAGAGAAGTTCACCTTTTAGCCATTAGAATTATGTTAAATTCTAGCCTATGATTCATCCCTAGAGTTCAAGGAAAATATATTGTGTTGATAATAAAGTCATTTTAAATTGACTAAATCCAGTTTAAGTAACTGGATCTTTAGAGCTGACAGCATAAATATTTTTACTTTCCATTTTATGAAAATGAGTGGCTTTTGTTGCCCATGCTACTACATCTGAGTATACCTTTTTAAAAGAGTCAGAATGAGATGCTATAAGAATAAGTATAATGAAATTAAAATATAATTGATGACTTTAATAGTTATTTACATGTCAGAAAAAGAATAAATTGCAAGATAGGCTGTAGAAAATGTCAAAGTTGAAGCTCGGTAAGAAAAGGATGGAAAATACAAGAAAGAAAGTAAATATGTTCTGGAACATAAAGAAAATGTCTCGTGTGCTTTTTTAATGTTGAAATAAGCATAGATTCCACAAATTTTAAAATTGGAAACCCATAAGTGAAAGGAGAGTGGATGGCTCTGGATAATATTTGAAGACTTACTATTTTCTAAAACTGGGGAGCTAAAACTCACATAGCTAAGAGTTTCTCGATACCCTAAGTAAAATAAAACCAAAGAAAACAACACTTGAGCATATTATATTAAAATTCTTGAAATCTTAGAGACCATCTTAAAGAGATGGAGTAGGAGAAGAAAGGACAAATTATTCTAAGGAGCAGACCACAGCAGGACTTTGAAAGAGTGGAAGGCAGAAGAATATCAAGTCATCTTTAAAGCACTGAATGCTGGAGAGTTGCTTAATTATTATAACATCGGATGAACTAGAATTTAAGAAATTTTATAAGTATAAAGAACTTTCCATACTAGAAAAAAAAGATATTAATTCCACAGGCAAATACAACCATGCCAGATTTATATGCACATAATCATGTAGTCTTAAGATATACACAGTAAATTTAATTAGTTCTTCAGTAACACTGAAGTGCTAATATTCCCTCAAGATCTTGATCTCATTTTTTTTGGATAAACATTCAGAAGTAGGATTGCTGGATCATATCCTAGTTCTATTTTTTTGTTGAGGAAACTCCATAACTCCATACTGTTTTCCACATTGGCTGCACCATTTTACACTTCCACCAACGCTGTACAAAAGTTGCAACTTATCCACATTCTAGCCAATTCTTGCTGTCTTTTGTTTTTTGATAATAGCCATCCTAACAGGTGTGAAGTGATATTTCATTATGGGTTTTATTTCCATTTCCCTGATGATCATTGGCATTGAGCATCATTTCACATAACTTCTGGTTTTCTGTAGGTCTTCTTTGAAGAAATGTCTATTCCAATCTTCAGCCCATTTTTAATTTGGATTGTTAAGGCTTTTCTTGTTCACTTTTGTTGTAGGAGTTTCTTATGTATTTTAGAAATTAATCCCCTATCCAAATATAGTTTGCACATATTTTCTCCCATTCCATACGATGCATTTTCACACTGATGTTGATACCTTTGCAGTGTAGAAGCTTCTTAGTTTAATGTAGTTCCATGTATCTATTTTTGTTTTTGTTGTCATCTCTATGAAATCATTGCCAAGACCAATTTCCTGGAACTTCCCCCTATGTTGTCTTCTAGGAGTTACACAGTTTCAGGTCTCATATCTGCCTTTAATCCATTTTGAGTTGACTGTGGTGTATGGTACAAGATAAAGTTCCAATTTCATTTTTTTTTTTTTTGCCTCTAGTATGCACCTTTTGCAGTTGTCACGACACTGTTTATTGAAAAGACTCTCCTTTTACCATGGTGTAATTTCAGCACTTTTATTTAAGATCAGTTGATCATAATTGTTGACTTATCTCTGGCCTCTCTATTCTGTTCCATTGGTCTGTTGTGTTGCTTTTTATTCTGGTACCATATTGTTGAATATATTTTGAAGTAGAGAAATGTGGATTCCAGCTTTGTATTTTCTTTAATTATTTTGTATTTTTAGCACCCTTTGTGGTTCCATATGAATTTTAGAATCTATTTCTATAAATATTTGCACTGAGATATTAACAGGGATCACGATAGCACTATAATGTTCACTGCAGCATAATTCACAACAGCCAAAATGTGAAAACAACCTAAATGTCCATCAACACATGAATGAAGTATAGTATATGTGTGCAATGGGATATTATTCAACCTTTAAAAAGAAATCCCTAATCAAAATTTAAAAGTAAAAAATAAATAAAAATAAAAAGAAGAAACCCTTAACATAAAGTAAAAATATGGACAAACATTAAAGACATTATGGTAACTGAAATATGCCAGTCAAGGACAAATACTATATGATTTCACTTACACTCAAGGTGCCTAAAATAGTTAAGCTCATTAAAGCTGCATAGAATGGTGGTTGGCAAGAACTGGGGGAGTGGGAAGTAGGGAATTGCTAACCAATGGAAAATTCCAATTATGAAAGATGAAAAGTTCCAAAGATCTGTACAACACTTTGTCTATTGTTAACAATATTTTGTTGTACACTTAAAAAATGTAAGAAGATACATCTCATGGTAAGTGTTATTAACATAATACATAGTCATTGTAACTGAAATGGTAAATAGATCAATATACAATCATAACCGAAGATAACTCTTTTCTTTCTGTAACTTGAAGGAAATAAAGCAAATAAGTTATCAGTAAGAATAGATGAAGAAACTTGATTTATGAGAACCAATGTTACACTAATCGAATGCAGAATAAATGCTATATGTTTATCTAGAACATTTAGTAAAATATACCAATACTGAGCAATAAAGAATATGTTCTCTACCATAGAGAAATTTTCCACTGGAAGTTAACTCCCCTGTTAAGCTTGGGAAATAAGAACTAGCATCCTATGGAATTCCAGTGTTAAAATGTCACGTTGGAAATTTTAATATATGTTAAATTACCTAATGATATAAATGCAACATAATAAATCCAAGGAATGGAATTTCGTATTTAAGGGGCATTTAAGCTTTATTTCTATAGACTATGTAAGCATACACACATAGATCCTCTTCTAATTGCGCTCATAGATTACTTTAATGAAACTGTTTGGACATTTGGTAATCAGGGGAATTATAGTTTCACTTGTCAAAGCTACCTATAACTTTTCTGTTAAGTTCATTGTACTTCAAATTATTTTCTAAAATTATGTCTCATTTTAAGATACATAACTGAGATCTTATTTAACTTTTCTTTGATTATTAAAACAAACTCCTTACTATCAAATTTGATCTTATAAGATTTAGGGCACCTTTTATTCTTCAAGGCTACCAAATAAGTATAGATCAGAAGGAAAAACAACCCGTGTAAGAAAAAAAGAAAAAAAATGTATACTTAGGTGTTAATAAGTGAAATGCTCATTTTACTAATAAAAAGTCATTGAAATACAGAAATTTTACATTAGAAAAAAATTCAGTACATTTAGTGAATATAAGCCTTTGGTTAGCTAGATAATGACATCTTTTTTACTGAGAACATTAGTTCTCCTGTTTTGTCTAACAAAGTTTTACTTTTTTTTTTTAATTTTTATTTATTTATGACAGTCACAGAGAGAGAGAGAGAGAGGCAGAGACACAGGCAGAGGGAGAAGCAGGCTCCATGCACCGGGAGCCCGATGTGGGATTCGATCCCCGGTCTCCAGGATCGCGCCCTGGGCCAAAGGCAGGCGCCAAACCGCTGCGCCACCCAGGGATCCCCTGTCTAACAAAGTTTTAATAGTGTTTTTTAATCTTTGCTTCAATAAAGTCAAAAGTTCTTAAGAAATAAGTCTTCCCTGAAATAAGAATTAGGAGATCTGTATTCTACATATACAATATTAACTAACATTAAAACCTTATTCAGAATTCACTTAAATTTGCTGTTTAGGACCCTTCTTTACATAAATCAAGATTTCATGAAGCTTTGAATAGGACACTGTGGTGTCAAGGTCAACTGACAGAAAGCAAAGGACTTTGTAATCTTCAGCTTAACTCACCCAATGGCATCATATTAAAGTTATAAAATTGTTCCAAAGCTTTTACTACTACCCAAAATTTCCTAAGGGAAGAAAAGTATTCATGAACAATCTACTCTTTAAACACACACAAACAGGGCAGCCTGAGTGACTCAGTGGTTTAAGCGCCACCTTCAGCCCAGGGCATGATCCTGGAGACCCGGGATCTAGTCCCATGTTGGGCTTCCTGCATGGAGCCTGTTTCTCCCTCTGCCTGTGTCTCTGCTTCTCTCCCTCTCTGTGTGTCTTTCATGAATAAATAAATAAAATTCAAAAAATTATAAACAAACACACAATCATGTTTGTTAGTTTATAAAGAAATATTTGATAAGCAACTTTACAATGTGAAATAGGATATTTAGCCAAATGTCCTTTTATTTTCCACATTTATCAAAAAGAACCAGAATATAAAAATGGCAGAAAATAACTATGTGTTACCTTATAACATTATTCTTTTATATACAGGAAAAATTTTGGTTTGATTGCAAAACAAAGTTTATCCATAAAAAAATACAAAAATAAGAAGTTATCTACTTCTGGCATGCTGAACTAAATCAACTGTAATTTACTTGACTTTAGCAATAGGCTAATAAAAATGCATTACTTCAAAAGTGGAAATGAAAAATTTATCTTGCCACCTTCCTTATCAAAATCAGAAAACTTCTGTAATCATTACTGAAAAAATGGCAACGAGATTCACTAATACAAATAAAATTGTGAGAACTTCCGTTCTATGTGCTTATTATCAGACAATAAGTTGAAAAACAAATTATTTTAACTTAATCATTTAATCAAATACTCCTACACACCATGGGTGCATAATGTATATATAAATATAATATATATAATATATATCTAATAAATATAAATATATATAATGTATCACCAAATAGCAAAAGTGACTGTTTCTAGTAAATGTCTTATTTCAGAATAGACATTACATTTTGGAATCCATGTATAGTTAGAAAACTATTACTTATATTCATCTATAAGATGAATGTAATTTCTGAGAATCTGATCTTGTTGAATGGAAAATACTGCTAGGTAGAAAGGTAAGTTGTATTCTGGCATTTTCCATCATACTTATTATCCTATACAATCTATAGCTATCATCCAAATAACAATAGGTCTAATGACTCTTAATATGGTTTTGAAGTAAAAGTATTTCTTCAGCGTATAATACTCTAAAATTTTAGAACTTGCCTAACAACAACAACAAAAAAACAAGTCCTTGTACCTTCTTAAACACTTATCAAAATAGAAAAGTATTAATATTACATTAATATATTGAGGTATCAACCCACATTTTTGTCTCCAAAATCCAGTCAATTCCCTGAGTAAAATGTTAGTTGAGTTGAAGGTTGAATGTATTAAAAACTAGCATTATTGTGGTAGAATGTATTTATAGTAAAACTTACTAATGTAAGTGAATATTTCAATGAGGGTACATATGAGAGAGAAACTATGATATAATTCTCACAATACTAAGAACCCCCAAAAGTTGTCTGCTTGCCCCTCTACAGTCTATCCTCTTCCCCACCTCATGCCCCTGTAAATCACCAATCTGATCTGCATTTGTTACTAAAGTTTCAATTTTTCTGTACCTTCATAAAAATAGAGTCCTGAAATTAATGCAGTCTTTCTATCTACTTTCCTTCACTTAGTATGATACTTTTGAAATTCATTTGTCCTGTTACGTATATCAGTAGTTCATTCCTTTTTATTTTGGAGTAGTATTCCATTGTTTGCCAGAATTTCTGTATCTATTCACCAATTGAAAAACTTTTTCAAATGAAATTCTCCAAAGATATTTTATTTCTAAATGTCAACAGTAACATTAAAAAAAACAAAAACAAACAAACACTCAAAACCTTCCAAAATCCCCATCATCTTCCAAAATCTACATCACTGGTAGTTACAATATATGCAGTGTCACAAAGGGCCCATATGTCAGACACTTTTGTAGGTAATTCACTTTTTTTTTTCCTAAATGAAGATTTTACACACACACACACACACACACACACACACACACACACACACACACAAGAAGCCCCTCATAGATTTCTCAGAATAGTTTTAGTATATTCTTGCATTCTCTGTGGAATTTCCTACCTCAGTTTGGGTTTTTGTAATGAATCATTTAATGCCAGAAATTTCAACAATCATCTTGAAAAAATGCTAAATTTCTATGTATTCAACTCTTTTAAATGTTAAAAATAAGTGCCTCCCTTTATGAAAGAGGCAGGGCAATGTCCTGATTAAGAGCACAGGTTCTGGAACATGTCTGGGTTCAAGGCTTACTCTTGCCACTCATGAACTGAGTATTTGGTCAAGTAACCCAATCTCACTGTACCTACATAGGTAAACTAGATCAATAATAGTATGCACTTCATAGGGTGATGATTATATAAGTTAATGCATGTTATATACTTAAAATAGCCTTTTTTGTATGCATTATTCTCTACTAGCAGTTATTAGATAATTGACTTAGTTCTAAAAATGTGTATACTTTGTATAAATTGAGTTTAAGAGTCTAATATTAGAGAATTTAGATTTAATATCTAAATTAAACAATTAATCAATAAAAAATCAAACAAGTACTTTTATTTATTTCTTTAAAATGCTTTTAATTCTTTTAGGTTATATTTTAACTAAAAGAAACTGAGCCTAGAAAATCAAAGAATTTAACCCTGCAGGATTCAGATAGGAACACTTTCTACAGGTTGAACTCCATGACTTTTCTGGCTTGCTTCTGGACAATTTCTAGGCCTGCTCTCAGACATCTTAACCTGGGTATCTGACCCATACCGCTCCCCATTTGTCCTTCTATGAATTAGGTTTTCTTATATCCACAATGAAGATAACAAATCTATAGCCTAGTTATCTCATCAAGATACTCACAGGCTTTTTTGAAAGCATACAGATCTCTTGGTATTGTACATCCCTTGTAAAGAAGTAATGTTTTTCTTCATATTCATATATACCTACCAAATCAGAAATACAGATGGCACATAAGTCCTAATCCTTTTATCCAAAGCTTATACTCGCAAGACTCCTTTTCTTTTGGCATTTGCTTTATGTCCTATAAAGTTTTAAAATCAATGTTTCAAAAGCCTTCTTTAATCAGATTTTCTATGGCTTTTATCCTTACTAAAAATGTTGACTATCTTAAATTGTACCAGAGTCTAGCTCTGTCACTCAGACCTTAGACTATGAAATAGGTTTAATTAAAGTTAAAGAATCCATAATCTGTCTAAGCTTTGTTAAGAATTTCTTTGCCTTGGTATTACAACAGGAAAGTAAATTTACGATAATAAGCTAAACAGATTATAGATCCTTCAAATATTTTTCACTTTTGACTCTTATTTGGGCTCTGGAAATCATTTTCATTATGAATACTTGTTAGAGAAGTAACTTTATTAATACATATTACATTGTAATTATAGTAATAAAAAATCTAATACCAACTTTAGTATTTGCATCATCTGAGATATAAATAAAAGCATAAACTTCCTATCTTCTTGATTGCTAAAGATATTAAAAGCATGACTAAAAATAGCTCCATACAGTCAAGTTTGACCTTTTAAGATTCAAAAAGGTTTTAGGCCATTTTTTACTTTCTGCTTTAAAACAAACTGTTCTTTAAAGAAATTAAATAAGATTTAATTCTTAATATATCTCAGAATAAATTGTCCTGTGTTTAGATGTGTATTTCACTTTTTGTGATTTTCCAGTTGACTTTTTATTTAAATATTAATATTTTATTCATTCTTCAAGGTCAAATAACTGCAACATAATACAGTAGATAAACTAAATTCCCCTAAAAAAAAGAATATGTACTTAATAATGAAAAGTTTATGTTATTTCTAAAAAGCTAAACACAAAGGCCTAAATTAGATCTCCTATAAAAAATGACATTCAATTCATCAAGTGATTGTAAACCTTCAGTTAGCTGGCTAGGTATATCAATTTTTCTGGCAATGTTGATGCTTCTTTTACCTTAATAAAGAATTAATAGTATTTCACTTTGTCCTTTCTAGATGAGCAATCTATCAGCCTCACAGATGTTTCTAATTCATCAGGAAGGTAATGAACTCTCACTCTGTGTAAGTTCTGTAAAGGACATAAGGCCAATGTGGTGTTCTAAAGAAATGAATAAAAGTTACACTTTGAATAATTTAAACAAGATCATATTTTGTGGAAAACTGTATATTTTCAATTTTTGCCAAAATAGAAAGATCTTGTTTTACTTAGGTTTTTTCCCTAGCAAATCTATAGAAATAAAAATTGAGTTTTAGTTTATTACTAGGCAAGGCAAAAAGTGCTGGAGAGATTTTTTTTTTTTTTATCAAATGTGGAGAATATACGAAATGATTTAACTTGCATGCACATGTTCCCTACCTGATAAAGTAAAACTCTTTGGTTGAATTCTTGTTATCTTATAAAATATTCATGGACTTTATGCAAATCACAGTGTTGGGAATTTACTTGGGTTTGAGTCCCAGTACCAATTCTATAAGATACTATGAAAACCTTTTAATTATGATCAGCCCCAAGTTCCTCACTTGTAAAATGAGAACAATAAGTTCTCTACTTCGTAGGGTTGTTACATGTTTAAATGAGATCATGTATTTGATGTGGCCAGCAATATTAGCATATAGAAAGTGTTCAATTAACATTAGATAGCTAGGAAACCCTGGGTGGCACAGTGGTTTAGCGCCTGCCTTTGGCCCAGGGCGCGATCCTGGAGACTTGGGATTGAATCCCACTTCAGGCTCCCGGTGCATGGAGCCTGCTTCTCCCTCTGCCTATGTCTCTACCTCTCTCTCTCTGTGTGACTATCATAAATAAAAAAAAATTAAAAAGAAATTAGATAGCTATTATCAGTATCATTATTATTCTTAGGCAATTATTATGCATGTTAGTGCTTCTTGACTATAAGAAAATATGAAGTTAAATTGGACTTCTGAATACTTGTATAGATAGAATGTATTTAAATCCTACCCCATCTCCCACCCCTATCCCAGGGGCAGCTTTCTCCTTGTATTACTAGTTGATCCATCAAATATATTTTTATGAATAGCAATCATCCACTGTTCTACATCCATTAACAAATATTTATTAGCGACCATTATCTATTTAGTATCTATTTTATAATAATATATAAAGGTCTACTGGGAGATACTTTAGTGGTATAAGTCATGGATAGTCTGTAGTCTTGGGTGAATTAGAGAAGACAAATTCACAGGAGTCATTCGTGAATAATAGAATGGACTATAAAATTAAAGGTTAAATGTTAAAGTGTAAAGTGTTGATGTTGTAGTCTATTTGTAGAGACTCTTCCAGATGCAAGTAATAAAATAGAACTCAACTTAGATGAAATAAAAACATGAACCTACTGCCTTGTATAAACAAAAGGGCAGACATGGCTGGATCCAGGACATTAAATAATTTCTGCAGTCCTCAGTTTCTCTCTTTCTCTATTACATTTTCTTCTATGTTGACTTCATGTTCATGGAGACCCTCACTGTAAACTGGTGAAATTGGTGTTGGCATCTTCTGACTCACAGAATCAAAATATAGGTAGCTAAAGTCCAAGAGTGTATCCTGAAGTCTTTTCTCTCCTTTATCCATTTTTCAGCCTGCTTTGCTTGACTTGTGTTAGGTACCTTCAAGCTCTCTCCACTAGGTGGCCTCTGGCAGTCCGAAGATACATCCTCACTGCCTCAAGTACAAGGAATGAGAGATTCTTTTAATCATCTCAACAAAATCCCAGGATTACGTCATCTATATCAATAGTTCTGGTTTGGCTACTTACCAAAACAAAGTAGTCACTCTCTGTATGGTGGAAGGCAGAGGGAGAGGGTTGCAGTGCTTAAAATTGGTAAAGTCTGAGCAGCAAAATTACTCGTTAAGTTAGAAGGGAATTCAATACCATAAGAACCAAACTCAATGGATTTTGTTATGGAAGGGCTTGTTCTCCAATGCAAAAAATTAAAATGTTATCAAAAGATTTTATGAATGCCTGGAACATTCCAAAATAAATGCCAATTTTATTGCTTAAGATAGATTGGATTCCAAATCACCAGTTCTTACTCTAGAAAACCCTAGCACTGCTTCTAAAATTCTGTAAAATCTTCAACAATGACTCAACTAGTAAGCTCTAAGTTGCTTTTCACTGTGTTGTCAAATACTTTAACCACTTTATTTACACATCAGTCTTGTGAGGTACATAATATCTCCCTATTGCAGATGGGGAAATTGAAGTATATCTGGGATTTGTACAAGCCCACAGGGCAAGTTAGGTAAAGAGCAAGAATATAAAACCCTATATCTGCCTAATGGAATTATCTTGTTATTTTAGGAGCATCAACCTGCATTCTCTTAAGTCAAAAGACTAAATGTCACTACCTATAGGAGAAAGGGAGATCATCTAAATTCCTAGAGTAAGCAGGGTGGAGATGAACCAAGTTGCAAGTATGCAAATCTTTTGCAGATGAGGCAACTTCTACATAGTGATATATAATAGCTGCCATGTAAACACATAGACCAAATATGCCGGATCTTCCAGAGTTTAAAGAGAGGCTAAATACTTGAATGCTGTGTGAAGTTTCCTCTAAATCTTAGCATCCTGTAGGCTACACAATATATTTCTTATGCTATCCGTGTATGGTCTGCTATTTTAAATAGTTCAATGCCCTGACTCTCCCTTGATATCACTACTGCGAAATTAAATGTGTTTACTCTGCCTTCCTTTCTCAACCTGCTTTTCCTAGAATGAATAAATTCATGGGAACATTCTGCTATTCCTCAGATAAATGAGTTGAGTACTCTAATCTCACTCTACATCATTTCTCAATGTACTCTTCTTCCTTTGTTGCATTATTATTAAACCTCCATAAATCGTGAAAGAAGATGGAGGAAGAAGCAAATCGTATAAAAATAAAGTTGGTGGTAGATGAGATAGATTCTGTGTAGCTCATGTAAGGATGAAAGGAGGGTGATCATTTTAGAAACGTTTTGGAGATAGAATTGAAAGGGTTTTCTTCCTTCAGGTGGCTGAGAGAAGATCTCTTGATCTTTATTAAAGAAGAAATTGAGATCAGGAGGGCTTGTTCAGATCCACAACTGATGGCAGAGATAGACCTAAAACAACCCAGATGTGACTTCCAGCTGTCAGTTGCTTATCTCTTTAAAAGTTCCAGTAGGTTTTCCCACCCACTGCATCTAGCTCAGACTGTGTGTGTGTGTGTGTGTGTGTGTGTGTGTGTGTGTGAGAGAGAGAGAGAGAGAGAGAGAGAGAGACAGTGAGGTGACAGCTTGTCACAAGCTCCTTGTTTTTGTGCATGATCATAGGAAAATATAAAAATGAAAATGGAGAATGGGGTGTTAGGCATAAAATAATAGGTAATACAACCAAAAAAATGGTCATTTAAATTTCAGTAATCAAACTCTTTGTACTTTTAAACTTTAAAACATTTCCTTTAAGGAATGATCCTATTTATTTCTCTCTTCCTATGGCCACCTTAAAAAGTAGCATGCCTATAATAATCTATCAAATAATATATTATTTCTTTCATTTGAACAAATAATTTTCTGCCTATCACTTTGTTCTAATTTCCCTACATTTGCTCCCACTTATCACTTTCTTCAGTTGTGTTAGCGCCTCTCCCACCCTCACCCTCCACCCCGCAATTCCTTGAACATGCCAAGGTCTTTTTCATTTGTTCTTCTTTCTGCCTGGAATGTTTTTGCCCCAGATATTTGCATGCCTGTCTATTTTTCTCTTTTTAGACCCAGTTCAAATGTCCATTTGCTACTTAAACACTCAAACTGAAGTTATCTCCCTCAATTATTATCTCATACCATTATCCTAAATTATCCTAAAACAATAACATATTTGTTTAGTGCTTTTTATTTTTTCTTCCATTAGAATACAAGCTCCATTTGAACAGTTCTTATCTGTTAACATCACTATTGCATCCCCAGATCTAGAAGAGTAACTGCCACATTGGCAGTGTCAAGGTCTTTGAGAGGCAACATCTCTTCTACATGTATTCCAGAGGATGAGAACGATACAGACAGAGAATGAACAAGAGTGTCAGATGAAGGTCAAAACATCATCTATATTATTGGCTGTAATGTAGCTACATTACTCAAGAATTAGCAGTGTCTGCTTCTCTCTCTTAGGCAATTCCAGTCTGGGACAGCCTGATGCAAAAGAATACAGCCCTGAAATATCAGATGAAATTCCTGGTTTACAATGAAAAAAAGGAGCTAAATTGAACTTGCCAAGTTTATTTTTATCAATCATTCTAATCCTATGAGATCACTTTTCCCTCCCAGAGAATGAGTATGTGAAAGGCAGGGAGAAGCCAATAGCTAACATTAACTGCTCTCCTTTCACACAGAAAGAAATATCTCAGGTGAGAAAAGCATGACTTCTAAATACTAATCAGTAAATAGTCTTGGAATAAACTTATGTTCTTTAGCTCTAATTATAAATGGTAAAAGGAGATACTATGGGGTTAAAAGGGATTTTCCCAAATTTATTTAAAGCCTGTGTCCTACTTCTAGCCCTGTATTTCCATACAACATTGTAAAACAGTATTTCCAAGCTTGGAGCTTCTTGGTGACATGTGAAGGCCACAGAAACTAATGATGAAGGGTAAACAAAGAAGACAAATATGCCCTGAAATTTCAACACAGAAAAGGAGACCAGTGTTTATATTCTGGGCACCCATCAGCTAGGGCCCTATGAATCCATTTCCTCTGCTCCTTGGCTGCTCATTTTCAGTGAGTCTCCTTTACTAAAAGAAGACAAACCATCAGCGGAAACTAATCTATCCTCATTCAATTAAACTGCGAAGCAATTACTTTTTTCCCCTAAGAGAGTGCAATTAGTCCCCTTTGAAAATTTATTCCAGCTCCAGAAGAAAAACAGAACCTCTGAAAATGTATATTGAAAGCAAAAATATGAAGTAAGTTTCCTCATCTTTCTTCTTCATTGGAAACTTCAGTTTTCCCTCTTTGGGCCTAACCTCCATTGGTTTGGTCTTTGGTGCCTCCCTAACATGCTTTTCAGCATGAACCCTTTTTCAGTTAGTGACTTTTTCTTCTAGTTCAGAGAGGCACCTGGGTTAGGATCTGAGAATGCTTAGAAGCAGCATGGCATACCAGAAGGCCATGTGGCCTTGGAACTCTCATTCTCTGCTTTGTGACTGTGGGCAATCTAGTTTCCCTCTCTGAGCTTCAGTTCCCTTATTTTTAATTTGAGGTATTCTGATTCAAAAGGATATTAGCATAGAACACTCTAAAATTCTTTTCCGGGGCACCTGGCTGGCTCACTTGGTTAAGAATCTGCCTTGAGCTTAAGTCATAATCCCAGGGTCCTGGGTTGGAGCCCCACATCAGACTTCCCGCTCAGCAGGGAGTCTGCTTCTCACTCTCCTTTTCCCTCTCCCCTCCCTCCTACTTCTCTCTCTCTCTCTCTCTCTGTCAAATAAACTATTTTTAAAAATAATTTCGGGGATCCCTGGGTGGCGCAGCGGTTTAGCACCTGCCTTTGGCCCAGGGCGTGATCCTGGAGACCCAGGATTGAATCCCACGTTGGGCTCCCGGTGCATGGAGCCTGCTTCTCCCTCTGCCTATGTCTCTTCCTCTCTCTCTCTCTCTCTCTCTCTCTCTCTGTGACTATCATAAATAAATAAAAATTAAAAAAAATAATTTCTTTTCCAGCAAACTCTTAAAATCAATAAAAACTTGTAGCTATTGTAGTTGAAGCAAAAAGGTGTGCAGTGGTGGTAGTAGGAAAAGTAAAACCATGGGTGTTCCCTCTTAGCAAACTCATGATTCCTCCTAAGCTCTTCAGAAAATGTAAAAGAAGCCAGTGAATTAGATCTCTGAGGTCTTATCTTTAATTACTCTGATTCCTCCTGGTCTAAGAGCATGGTTTGTAGGTACAAGATAGACCAAAATTTGTATATAAGGATTTTCTTGACCCTCGGTAATTTATTTAATCTATCAAGATGGTTTCCTCTTCTGCATTTTAAAGAAATGTTAGTATACTTTTTCTGAAACAGTCTTATCTCTACGAAGTCTTAACATTCTTTCTGAAAAAAATAGATAGAAATCTTTCATCTCAAAAAAAAAAATCTTTCATCTCTGTAACTAATGCAGACTGTTTCAGAACATAGATATATCATAATTACCTTTCATCTTGTCATTGAACTTCAGTGTTACCATTTTTTTTTCTTGCTGCAAGTAATATTGCAGTAAATATCCTTACATAAGTCTCCTTCCATACATGTTAAAGATTATCTAGGTTATAGACCTAAAGAGGAAGAGATATGCAATATTTTCCATTATAGTAGATAACATCTACTTATTGTCCAAAGTTATTCTACCAATTTATAATCCTAGTAATCTTGAACTTGATTATCCTTTTTGCCATAATATTCAATATTTGAGTTTATCATAGTCTTCAATTTGAGAAATTTAGGAATTTTTTATTTTCAGTATTTCTGAGCTAATACAAAATAGCTCACTATTTCTGAGCTAAAATATATTAGGTACTTAACACATATTTATTAACCTGGACGGATGTTATCTTACTAATAGACATGAAAATAACAAAGTATTATATAACTAGTATTTTTCCTTGACATGTTAAGTAATTAAACTTAAGAACTTGTGATTATAGGTAAATTAAGTGTTGATGGTAATAAGATGGAAGTTTGGAAGCCAGGTCTAATATGAGATATAATTTCATATTGCAACGAGCAATTACTTTGAAATCGGACAGACTGAATTAGAATCTTCTCTCACCCCTACTACCTATGTTACCATGGGAATCTTACTTTACATGATATCCATTAGTTTGTAGAGTGGAGGGGAGGTTGCATAACCAATTTTTCTGGACTATGAAAAATATGATTCACAGATAAGATGGCCAATTTCATCTATAGCAGCTAACAGACATTATTGGTCAGGCCTATATAACATGCCATATACTGCAAGCTTTATATATATTTTTCAAAACTCCACAAAATAGATACCAATATAATTTCTTATTTGCAGAAATAGAACTCAAACTCAGCTTTTCTGAACTTCTAGAATATCTTGATTAAAGAAGATATGCATCTAAGAGAGAAATAATCATATTTTCAGTTCACCACTTGCCCTGCAGTAGTGGAGAAGGCCAGACCTATGACAGTTGTTTACTAACTTTTATGGGAAACTTAGGCTGTAAGTCTAATTGCAGGATGAATTGAGGCCTAGAGTTAAACAAGGACACATAAAACTTTAGCATTTGTTTATCCATCATCTGGAAGAAAGACCTAGAAAGACTTGTGGGTTCAAGGATGGGGCAAAACAATTACAAAATGATTTTTTTAATTATTTTTAATTCTACAAATAAGACACCAGCCATCTGGCATTGGCAAGCAGAAAATTCATTTACTTGATGCCTGGAAAATGCTAGGGGCTTGAAAGAATATGTCAAAAGATGAAGGCAATATTAGGCATAAATAAAATACTTGCTAACTTAGTTTGCTCACCCTTGCTGCCAGCATCAGACACCACATGTCTCACTACCCAAAATGTTTGCAGTCACTTTGCAAGTGGTCTGTATCATGACACTAGGTTCCCCCTGCCACAAAAAGTTTTATTTATTTATTTATTGTCTCTGTCTTTCCCAGACAAAGAGTTTTAAAGTGAAACAAAACAAATACAGAAAATTTTCAAAGCAGCCAAACATGATTCTTGTGCCATGGCCAATATTTCTTGACCTCCAGGATTCTTCATGTTTTCTAAATCATATTTACCTGAAGGGGCTCTAAGCCTTGATCTAGTTTTCAATGGACATGTGACCTGTCCATGACAATGGTGGCTGGCCACTTCTCACCACTCACAGTGACTTTAGAGGAAATTGCCAGTATCTTCATGGAGAAGACAGAAGGTATAAGTAGCTCTGAGAAATGAATTTTCTGAAAGGACAGAGCTATTTACCCATATGTCTAGGTGTAAATAAAACTTACTTACTAAAAAAGCAACTGAAGTCCTTGGAGTTAGAATAGGGATTTCCAGATTGATGTCCAACATCTGAGAAACAAGGAGTATGTGTGATGAGGAGGAGGAGAAATAAGATGGAATAAAACTCTAAAATCCCATGCCATTAAATGAAGTTAATTCCAATTCTATTTGAATATTTGGATTCGGTAATATTAACAACAGTAAATCTTAGTCCTTTATAATGTTAACACTAATGAGCATATGTCTGTGTCCATCTGCTTGATTGATGTTTTAACAGTATCAGAGGCAGATCAAACTTTACATGTGCAAGAGGTAACTCACCACTATTCACTTCAAACCTATTCCTCTCATGGGTTTTCCATTTCAGTAAATGGCACCATCATCCACCCACTGGCCCAAAGCAACTGATGTCTCAACACAATCACTACTAAATCTCTTTAGTTCTATTCAATCTGTCCCCTTCTTTTCAACTCCACTATATCTGGCCAATAAGGCCAAACAATCTCTCACTTGGACTCTTCATAAACTCCAACTGGGGGCATCCCTGGGTGGCTCAGCAGTTTAGAGCCTGCCTTTGGCCCAGGGCCCGAACCTGGAGTCTCGGGATCGAGTCCCGCGTCGGGGTCCTGGCATGGAGCCTGCTTTTCCCTCCTCCTGTGTCTCTGCCTCTCTGTCTATCATAAATAAATAAATAAATAAATAAATAAATAAATAAATAAATCTTAAAAAAAAAAAAAACCACAACTCCAACTGGGCTTCCTCCTTCTACTTATATTACCCAAACTAGCAACTAATCTTTGAAAAACAGTAATCTTACTATGTATGCTGGCAAATATTCAACAACCAGCTATGGGGGGAAAATAAAAAACTCCAATTTATTTAGTTTGCCAACTATATGTAAATACTTCACTATGACCAATTTTAATTTACTAATATAGTATCGCTAAACACAGATTTGAAGGAAAAAAGAACATCACCGTGAGAGTTTTCTCTCCCGTTTGCAGAGAACATTCTCTTCCACTTAACCTTAATTTTTAGACAAAAATAAAACTGCTGCATCACTAGTAAATCATGTTCTCATGCAGAGTAGGCATAACAAAAGTTTGTTTACTACAAGTCACATTCCAGGGCATGGTTTTCACGACCTCCATACTGAAATACAGAACTCTTTGTTGTGAGATGGCTGTTGTGTGTATTGTAGGGTAGTTAGCAACATTGCTGGAGTCTACTCACTAGATGCTAATAGTACATCCTCCCTACCCCCACCTTTTCCTTCCTGCCAGTTTGTGACAACCAAAATGTCTCCAGACATGGTCAAATGTCTCCAGGAGGAAGAGATTGAGTTATCCCTGATTGAGAGTCACTAATATGTGAAACAATCTTAGGTAATTCCTTACAGTCCCATATATATGTATAACTGAAGGTTCCTACTCTCAAACTACCATCTGTCATCTGTCTTCTAGGTATCTGGAGTTCTATACTTTGTTTTTCATATTTTTTTTTAGTAAGGGGTAGGCGATGTTTATTCTTTGTTTGCATTGATGTTTTTTGTGTTTTGCTCTATGACAAAAGGAGGGACCTTGTTGGCAGGGAATAATTTGGACAGTGCCTGGCAGACTGCACATCCTTTCTGCTGAGCCCCTTAATGTTGGTTACTAGGTCTTAGATGGTCTACACTATCCGTACAGATGTTAAATGGCACTCACTTACGTCTCAAGATATGGCACAGCCCCCCCTTTTGTCCTGGGCAATCAGTCTTTGACAGCATGCTCCTGGAATGTCTATTATTTTTGTCCAGGATCCCACAAAAAAACTCTAACCTTACTGAGTGTCATTCTTAGGCTTGAGGAGTGAGGACAGATTTATCTGTCTTTATTTTCTTGCAAATATATTCTTTATGATATGAGCTTTCTCTTTTTTAGGACTTAACCTTTTGAATTCTAAATTAGCAAACTCATACAAACTAAAACCTTTTGCTTTCAAGGTTAAATCCTTTCCATATTTTCAAGAGTATTTTTTAAACTTTTTTTCAATGCATTTGATTCATCACTCTGATCTATTTTAATGTGAATAGCTACATAAAAAGCAGCGTGAGGAGGTGGGCTGGGAGGGAGTAGAAAGCAAAAGATATCTCCAACAGTTATTATATCAAAATATTATCCCACTACAAATTTAAATGGATTATTTCAATGTACTATGAAAGGGGTAATATTCAAGTGTTACAGTTCTATGAAGCCATCGCTATATGGTTCTGAAGCCATGACCCCTATTATTTAGCCTCTAAGAATTGTTATATTGTAGCACGATTTACGAACAAATATTAAAGAGGGATTTTCTTTTTTCTTCACATGTTCTGAAGGGAATGTTCTGATTAATAAATGCCTAAAGCATTTCTAATACACCTTTTTGACCTCCAAGCATCAAGATACTCTCAAAATACTCTCTTCTGAACTCATCCAAAGACCTCTTGTACTCCCATCCCATCCTCCTAGATTCTCTAGATTTCTCTAGATTCTTCAAGACCCCGACCACTTAACCCTAAAAAGGGACAATACTTTCCTAGACTTTGGGGAAGGAAAACAACAGTTTTGCTGAAGTTTTAGTTGCTTTTCAGTACAGGATGAAGGGAAAGGCTCAAACAAGAAAGTCCTAGAAATCTGTGGTAAGTGCTGTGAGAGCACAGAGAAAAAATGATTTACATCTGTCTATGGGTGAGAGGAGGGCTAGGTAGGGAGAGTTGGGAAGGGCAGGGAAGCATTTATGGAGGAAGTGACATTAAATGGGGTCTTAAAAATTAGTAATTTGTCAGAAAGGGTGAAGGTGTACCCTAAAGGTACGATTTTCCCCCTTCTCTCTTCTAATACATACTTTTCTCCCGTGCACCTGTGACTTCATACAATTTGTGATTGTGTGCGGTACCTGTATATTATCTCTTCAATAATATGATATAATTCTCGAAGGTAAAACTATGCAGTAAGCTTATTATTTCTAACAGCTATTTAGTGAGTTATAGATACCTAGTAAAGTCTGTTGTTTAACTGTTGATGAAAAGGTGATAAAAATTATATCACCCACCTCTCCCCCTTTCCCTCCACAAACCTAAGCCTTCTATACTAAATGCAGATTACCCATGGCTACGTGGAGGACTTCAAAATCTTCAGCCCACAGAAGGAAAGTGTGGTAACTGTAACACAGGATGCTGCTTCAGTTAAGTAGAGCTTGGAATAGAAGTCTGGAGGAGGGAAATTCCACAAATGAACACAGATGTATTATTTGCAGATTAGCTAACATATGGCATGTTTAATTGCAGTTCTAAAACAACAGCAAGACTAAAATTGATGGTTCATTTTTAAAGTTTCAAGTTATAGAGCCTTTTAAACATCATTTTCAAATGTCAGTGTTTTAACCAAATTACCTAAAGCATTTTTCATAGTTTAAAAGATTGAACTGGAAATCCCCAAATGATTGAAAATTTAAGGGGAAAAAATCTTTAAAAATAGGTTGATTTTTCATTCATGTGTTAAAATCCCAATTTCTTTCTCTTCCTTCACTTTGAGCAAAACCATAAGATTTGAAATAAAAGCACATTGTTAAGAGAAAATAATCACAATCTTCCTTTACATTTATCTTGAACAACAAAAAGAAGCATAAAATGAATAGCCAGGTTAATAGCAAACTATTCTTCTGGATGACTATTTGATATTTATTTTGTTTATGATTAAGTGATACTACAATGTTGTTCTTAGCTTGTCTTTTTCTTCAAAATTCATCTTGGGGGATGCCTGGGTGTCTCTGTCAGTTAAGCAGCTGACTCTTAATTTCAGCTCCAGTCATGATCTCAAGGTCTTAGAGTAGAGCTCTGAGTCCAAGCTCCACACTCAATGGGAAATCTGCTCAAGGAGTTTCTCTCTTCTTCTTTCTCTATCACTCCCCCACTCACACAGTCGGTCTTTCTCTTTCTCTCAAATAAATAAAGCTTTAAAAATTAAAAATAATTTTCAGGAAAAAGATACAAACCAAAATATTGCAAAACCACAAACCAAGTGAAAAGTTTGAATTTTTCTCTGTAAAATTAGAAGAATTCTCATGAATTTCTAATATCAATTTAGGTTATCTCTGTTTTCTACAGTTGTATAAGTGACTAGATATTGATAATATTTTTTATTTTTAATGTTACCTATATTACTACTTTGATTTTTCTTTTTCTTTTAATATATTTTAATCACATAAAAATGTATCAAAAATGAATATGTAATTAGATAATTCATATTTAATTTAGAAGTTAACGTACACCAAACCACTATCAAGAAATATAATATTGAAATCATATTTCTTAGAAGGTCATCTGTGCCCTTCCTCAGTTAAATCATCCTTCTATCCCTAGAGATAATCTCTATCCTGAATTATGTAAATGAATTTTATCATGCCTTTCCTACTTTGCTCCTTAAAATTCAGTACTTTTTATGCTTTTTTATCAAATTGTCTTTCTGAATCTATTAACATCAGGAAATTTTCTAGACCAATCCCTTAATTTGGTGGATTACATTAATTTCCAAAAGTTAACTGACTCCCTTCACTTTTGGTGATACCCATAACTTCCTTGTTACTCATTTTCAGTTGTTTGTTTTTATTTGCTATTATTTTATTAGGATATTGATGTGATTTGAAGTGTTGGGGTCCAGAGCCTATGGCCAAGAAAGAATTCTTAAGATATCTTTGGTGCAAAAAGGTGATTTTATTCAGCACAGGGTCAGGACCTGTGCTGCAGGGTCAGGGCAGAAAGAGCTGCAATGGGGTCATGAAGAGTGGCACATTTTATACTTTCAAGTTGGAAGGAGGTTAGGGATAGCAAGCACAAGGCTTTCAGTAGTATGGAAACATGGTTTCCAGGACCTTGAGGGGGCCAGCTATTGTTAGGAAAAGGCCATCTATTGCTGTTTAGTAAAAACTCAGTCATGAGACCATTCAGAGGTGTATCAGTGAGTCATATATTTGGGGGATAATTGCCAACACCTATCTTGGAGGGTAGAGATAAAGGAAGTTTCCAAAGGAATTTTTATATGTTAAAGTAGACTCACAGGATCCTGGAGGGGTCAGGACAATGTTAAGCTAAAGTCGCCTTTTGCCCTCAGCAAAGTATTAACATGGAGGTAGATGAGTTCCCAGAGGAAGATCACTCTGCCTCTTTCAAGGACTTGTCAGTAGGCTGTAGACAGTAAGGAAATTTCATGTTTTTCTTCTGCCTTTGTTTCCCACATCAGATATTGCTACATTAATGAAGAGATATATATATCTATATGTATGTATGCACATGCACACACATACATGTATACATACATACAGAGAAATAGGGGTGGTCAAATGCTACCTAAATTATTTCTATGCAAAAATCATCATTTTTAAATTTTTTCTATAGAAAATAATCTTAAGAGTCATGTATTACCCTTCATCACCTTACTTTAAAATATGTTTATTAAACATATTTGGGAATAGGCATGGCCGGCCATATTGATACTCCATTTAATACTTTAAGACAAATAATTTTTATGCAGATTTACCATTGTGATTAAGTAGAATATTGTGAAATATATACTGCAATCTATTGTCTTTCATTCCAGAAAATATTAAGAATATCATTTGGTGTAGAGTTAACAGCTGTGTGAAATGCACTGTTCAAAATGTGAACTTTTGATTTTGCAGCCATTTTATTGTCCTCAAAAGGACACGATGAATGGTTATGCACTGACATGTGTACATACACCTACCAGATGGTACCTTGTTCCTAGCATTTTCTCAAGAGGGAGCAAAATTCACTTAAGCTGTCATTATGGCATCTCCAAAGGAAAGATTCTAATTTTAGTAGTTCTCTATGTTATGAGTCTAACTTAATGTAGGGTGACTACATTCTGACAATGCCTAGAGGTTCAATGGGCTGGAGGCTGTACTCAAGAGCTTGAAGAATTTATGTAAAAATTATTTCAGGCTTTAATCTTGCCTGAAGCTAAACAGAATTGTATATGCTAATTTGTAATTGTCTCCATTTCTGGGTGTCATTTCTTATTTCAGAAAGTTGTCTTCTGAAACTGACCAGGTGAAGAGTTTTCTTTTCTTTTTTTTTCTTTTTTTTTTTTTTTTTTTTACTTAAATATAGTGATCTTGGGATCGCTGGGTGGCGCAGTGCTTTAGCGCCTGCCTTTGGCCCAGGGCGCGATCCTGGAGACCCGGGATCGAATCCCACGTCGGGCTCCCGGTGCATGGAGCCTGCTTCTCCCTCTGCCTATGTCTCTGCCTCTCTCTCTCTCTCTCTGTGACTATCATAAATAAATAAATAAATAAAAGAAACTTTTAAATATAGTCATTTTTAAGAGAATAAACCAAAAAACTTTACACAGCGAATATTTTACATAAATGTAAACATGCACATCTACTTCATAATTATGCAAAATAAACTTTTAGGCACAAGATTTTAAAAGTCATTAAAGAATAAGACAATGAACCCAAGACAGATAGGACAGAAGTGACAAAAACACACATTTCATAACGCTTCAATTGGTCTTGTCTTCCAACCTACTGGTTAAGGCCTAAGTTTCAGAAATCCTACCTTCCTTGACAAATGGAAACATCCAATTTGGCTGTACCTAATATACATCCACATAACAGACTATTATCTTTTAAAATAATGTAATAGGGATCCCTGGGTGGCACAGAGGTTTAGCGCCTGCCTTTGGCCCAGGGCGCGATCCTGGAGACCCGGGATCGAATCCCATGTCGGGCTCCCGGTGTATGGAGCCTGCTTCTCCCTCTGCCTGTGTCTCTGCCTCTCTCTCTCTCTGTGTGACTATCATAAATAAATAAAAAAAATTAAAAAAATCTTAAAAAAATAACGTAATAAACACATCACACACACACCCTACTTAATCAGCCTTTCAATTAGGATAGCAAAGATTTTGGAATTTTCAAGTTTTCTCACCACTGAAGCACATACGTATTAATACCACACACAGAAAAAAATGATTCTGGTATAGAAATAAAATAGTTAATGAGTGGCATCATCACAAATCTCTAGTTTGTATTAAGTTTCCCCAAATCACATCTTTACTGTGGCTTGCCATGGCTTCTTGGGTACCTCGGATTTAAGTCTTTATACCTTACCTAATGACTCACGGGATGGTAGTCATAGAGGACGAAGAAAAGGCAATTTTAACAATTCAGTTAGAGACTGAAAAGCAGGAAAATCAGCACGGATCATTTTCAGCTGTATCCAAATGCTTGGAATGTTTTCTCCAGGTCTACCCTCTGTACTCCACTGGTTGGTTTTCTCTGCCTCCTCCCCACCAGGCTATAAGCATCTGAATGTCTATTCCTGTGGACACCCCAGGGAGTAGCGATGAGAATGACAGACAAGTCCCTGCTCTTAAGGAGTTCACAGCAAACAGAGCGCAAGCAAGAGGAAGGTCAGTACGTACGCAAAGCCCTCCAGTGGGCTGAAATAGACAGAGTCCATGAAGTTGGCACCTACAGAGCATCGGGCCTGAGGCCTGATGGGGGAGAAGGGAGAGAGAGACTGAGAAGGCACAGAGGCACAAAGAACAAGTCGAAGGAGGCTGGCACAAGCTTACTCATGAGAAGTAATCTATGAGGCCAAATTCTTGATTTCTGAAAGGAAAAGATTCCTTGTTCTAGTGGGTAAAGGTAGAGGGTGGGGAGAGGGAACCAGTGAAGGCTTTGTGCAGAGAACAAACTGGAAGCGGGCTAGAGGACAACCGTGCAGTGTCAGATGGGATGGATGACAGAGGAAAGGCCTGCAGCCCACAGATCTCAACGCACCAAACCCAGTGCCACATGCAAGCATTTCCTATAGAAACAAACTTCTTGACCCAACATGCCAAAAACCACAGCTCTGTCTGTATAAATCAAGACTTTAGGAGAGAGAGAAAAAAAAGAGAGGTTTAAATAGATTTTTTTTTAGTTCAAGTTCCTGGAACCTGCCCCAGCTTGAGCAAGTTAAGATCAGTGAAACAATTCCCACATCCAGTAACAAGTCAAGTCTCCCAGTCAAGATCTTCACCTTCCCTGAGCTGTCATTACCAAGGAATTATAAAACAATTACCAATTCATTATAAATTCCTACCTAACATTAAATCCACGGAAACCTCAGGATGGGCTGAGAACCCACCACAGAGTTCTAGTGTGTCCCTATTACCTATAGTTGGTGGGGGGGTGAGTGTGCCACTGGATAATGGCGCTAGGCCCGCATCTCCAGCTCACTGGAGCCACTGTGTGCATCAAACCGGTGATTCTGTAAGGTGCAACTCTCACCAAAGCCCCCACCATGAATCCTCTAATTCCTTTCCAGGTCCAGGTGGCTTCCATCTGCTAGCTGGGGAAGCAGAGGCCATCTTTGAGTGCAGGAACCCAAGGAAGGAAAATCATTTTAAACGTTCTTGATGCCCACTGAACCAAAGTAAATGGAAATTTCTCAGGACATTCAAATTGTATTCATTCAAATTACAGAAATGGGCTACTCCATACTAATCACGGGACAATTTGTCACACATTTACTCAATGTGGAACATTTCCTAGTGACTAGTTTCCTGTAACATTCATTTGGAAACTGCACACTGCAAAAAGGCAATCTTGTGACTTTCTTCTAGTTGTATATCAAAAATACAAATTGTTCTGGGAGTCAGGCACAAACAGTGGTACAAAAGCATGAACAGAAATGCCTTCTCCAAGAATGTGCTCATTTCATATTGCAGAACTGCTTCCTATCTGGATTCTGGTTTTTGAAAACCTGCTGCTGATTCTTTTGTTCAGAAAGATTCCTTCACTATACCGCTCTTCCACTCCTACCTACCCCTACTAAAATGCACTGAGTGAAGCACATGTAGCATGGATCTACATGGAACTAAAAGCCCCAATCTGACTGAATCTCAGGTGTTAACACAGTGGCTGCTGGTTTAATCTGCTCACCCAGACTCATGTACTTTAGGGACTTTTTGGATCAGAATTTGAGCCAGAAGTACCCAACACTTTTGTCTTTTGGAATCGAATAAAAGCTCTGATGTACAACTATCAATGTCTTGCATGAGAATCTCTGGTTCCAACCACTGAGATTCAAAGGAGGGAGCAGCAGGAAAAGCTTGGACTGGGGGTAGGAGACCAACCATAAGCCAGCCCTGGGCTTCTTTTTCCTTATTTGTAAATGAGGGGCTTGAGCTAGCAGAGCTCTAGGGTACCCTCAGGAGGACACTCTAAGACTCCCTCCTGAAGTCCATTTCCACACAGGCTTATCAGACTGAGTCAGACAAAACTTCCTTACCACTTTGTCTCAACAGTTTAAAATGGTTTTAACATACTTCTGTGCTGCAGTTTGAGGTTTCCCTCCCTCTCCTACCCCTCAAAGACCAGGTTTCATTTCACTGCTGCAGACCACTGGGGCAAACTGTGGCTGCTGAGGTTCAAAACTGAATCACTGGTCTGCTAAAGATAACGGCCTTTGAGTAACCTAGACCGGGGTACATTGGTCTGTTTTTCAGGAACAGTGTTAACCAAATAGAAATAGAATTCTGTTTAGTTCTTCCATAGTTTTACTTTGCAACATGAGATTGTTCAAAAATTACACGAGAAAATCACCCATCACCACTAAGTTATAGACTTGAATATCTGAGACCTCCAGAGCTTCAAACTCCTACTACAGTCATTGATCCATAGAGCATCCCTCTCAGCAAGGGGCTTCATGCGAGTGCAGCCTGGTCCAGCAGCACATCTGTGCACGAGGAGCTGATTTGGAAAGATCCGACTCTAGTCCTCACTGTCACTGCCAGACCCACTCAACTGCAAGTCATTTCTGAGCGTGTTCATGAGCTGGTTGCTTCCTTGCGGCCGGCTGGTTCCGTTGGCCACGGCCGGCCTGCTGTTGCAGGGCTGCTGGTGTGCGGGTGCAGGCGGCGGAGGGGGCGCTGGGCCATTGTCCTCACCCGCGCTGCTCGAGCTGTCGTCATCGCTTCCTGATGAGCTCTCGGGTCTGAGGAACCGCTCCCACTGCTGCCGCTCATCCGTTCAAAATGCCAGCTTCGGCCCTCAGCTCTCCTTTGACGTCATCCGGCTGGGGTTCAGGTGAGGGTTTATCTTTCAAGGGGGTAAGTTTTGGGTCCAACTGGAGGCTTTGCTGGAGCTCTGAATGGCATAGGCGGTGGAGGTGGTGGTGGCTGTGATGGCTGCGGGGGACGAGTGGGCTGCTGTTCCATTCGGGCTTGGATTTTACTGCTCCCCTCGGCTCTTGTTTTCTTGACCTGGATGCTGCTGCCGAGTTTTTCCAGCACATAGTCACCAGGGCCACGATTAATAATAAGCACGCGTCTTCCTGAGAAGGCCGTTTGCTCCCCTTGAACAGTCATTGGTGGTGTGGGTCCAGGGACGTGTGGCAGTGTAACTGGGACTTCATCTCCTTTGCCAACCTGAAGCTCTCCTTCGCATGAAGGATCTGCAGATGCTGGCTTAAAGTCCCAGCGAATGGTGTGGAAGGAGGCCCGCGGCCGCCTCTCGAAGCTCGCGGTCCAGCAGCGGGTTCGCGGTCCCGTGCATGGCGCTCTCCCGCGCAGCCGCAGCCCGAGCTTCCGGCGCCAGCATCCGGGGAACCACGCTCCCGGGGCCGGAAGCAGGTCCTCTCTTCCGGTGAAGAGTTTTCTGAAGAAGCATCACCTCACTGATTGTTTGCTTTTAATAGGATTTTAAAATATGTTGCAAATTTTATTTTTTTAAAAGATTTATTTATTCATGATAGACACACAGAGAGAGAGGCAGAGACACAGGCCTAGGGAGAAGCAGGCTCCATGCAGGGAGCCCGACGTGGGACTTGATCCCGGGCCTCCAGGATCGTGCCCTGGGCCAAAGGCAGGCGCTAAACCGCTGAGCCACCCAGGGATCCCCTGCTCCAAATTTTAAAAAGTAATACATGCTTACTGCCAAAAGCTCAAGAAACAGAAGAAAACACAGAAATTTTATTTTTCAAAAATCACTCGTAATTCACCATTCAGAGAGAATAATTTTTAATATTTTGATATTTTCACTTTCAGGTGGAATATACAAGTTATATATACAATATATGTATCCATTTTACTGTTGATAGGTATTTGAGCTGTTTTTTTAAAAAATACAGTCGACACACAATGTTACATTAGTTTCAGGTGTACCACATAGTGATTCATCTCCCTGTGATTTATGCTCTGATCACCACAAGCATAGTACCATCTGTTACTATCTAACAGTATTACAATATATATTTTAAAGATTTCATTTATTTAGTCATGAGAGACACACACGGGGGGAGGTGGGGCAGAGACACAGGCAGAGGCAGAAGCGGGCTCCATGGAGGGAGCCTGATGCGGGACTCGATCCCGGGACTCGAGGATCAGGCCCTGGGCAGAGGAAGGCCTTAGCCGCTGAGCCACCCAGGGATCCCCCGGTATTATATTATTGACCATATTTCTTATGCTGTGACTTTTATTCTCATGACTTATTTATCCCATAATTGGAAGCCTGTACCTCCTATTTCCCTTCACCCATCTTGCCCATCTCTTGATCTTCCTCTCTTCCGGATCATCAGTTCTCTGAACTTACAAGTCTGAGTCTACTTTTTGTTTGTTCATTCATTTGTTTCGTTTGATTCCACATCTGAGTGAAATCATATGGCATTTGTCTTAGTCTGACTTATTTCGCTTAGCATAATACCCTCTAGGTCCATTCATGTTGTCATAAGTGGCACAATCCCATTCTATTTTATGGCTGTATTAAGTTCTGTTGTGTTATGTATATGGCATCTTTATTACCCATTTGTCTAATGGTCAAAGAAATACAAATCAAAGCCACAATGAGATAATACCTTAAACCTGTCAAAATGGCTAAAACCAAAAAGATAAGAAATAACAAGTATTGGCAAGGATGTGGAAAGAACAAAATGCTTATGCACTGTTGATAGGATGTAAATTTCATAGCCACTGTGAGAATAGTATGGAGACTTGTCAAGAAAGTAAAATTAGAAATACTTTATGATCCAATAATTCCACCACTGGGTGTTTACCCAAAGAAAAAGATACTGATTCTAATTAAAAAAGGATATGCATCCTTATGTTTTGCAGCTTATTTGCAATAGTCGAGATATGGAAGCAACCTAAGTGTTTGTTGGTAGATGAACAGATAAGAATGGTGTGAGATTATATATATAGTATATTTTATTTACATACATATATGTATATCTACATATTATATAAAATGGAATATTACATAGCCATGAAAAGGATGATCTTTTTAAAACTTGTAGGAAAAAAAAACCCTGCTAGAACACGTTGTATATATCTTTTAAAAACTCTAAGTACTGTTTTTGAATTTATACTATGTGGAGCTACTTGCTGGGTCATAGAGTATGCATATGTTTATCTTAGAAACTGACAAATGATTTTCTAAGTGGCAATTCTAATTTACTAGCATTGTAACAGGCAGCACATTGGCAACACTAGACATAATCCTTTTTTAATGTTAGCCACATTTGTTTGTTAGGTACATGGATATATTACATTGTGTTAATGATTTGTATCTCTTTGATAAATTATATTGCTCACTTTTTATTTGCTAATCAGTTAATAATCTTGAGAATTGCCTGCTTGAAGCTTTGGCCAATTTTTTAAACGAGGTTTTTGTTTTTGTTTTTGTTTTTGTTTTTGTCAGTAGATCTTTTTTTAATCTTTATCGCTCTTGGCTACAAGTTGTTTGCCACTCTGATCTCTTTCTTTTCCTGTTTTTTTTTTTTTTTTTAATGCTCTGTTACTTTTTACTAAAATAGTATTTCATTATATGAATGTACCAGGTAACTATCATTCACTATTGAAAAGCAATTTGCTGGCTTCAACTTTTTGAAAGTTATGAATATATGTAATATTCACATACAGGTTTTGCGTACACATAAGTTTTCAAATCATTTGGGCATGATGGGTGTGACTTGAAGCATGTGATAAAATTATGATGAGCATTGCAAAACAAGAAAACTGATCCAAAGTTGCTATACCATTTTGTACCTCTATCAGTGATGAATGAGAGATCCTAGAATTCTGAATCTTCATCAGCAATTGGTTATTGTCAGTTTTTAAAATTTTAGCCATTATAGTGTATTGTGGTGACCTCATTTGAATTTGCATTTGTTTAATGGCAAATGATGTTGAAGCTCTTTTCATATACTCATTTGCCATCCTTCTATCCTCTTTGAAGAGTTGTCTGTTCAGATGTGTTTCTTCCCTTTTAAAAAATCTGGTTGTGGGCACCTGGGTGGCTCACTCAGTTAAGTGTCTGCCTTCAGCTCGGGTCATGGTCCCAGGATCCTGGGATCAAGACCCCTGTCAGACTCCCTGTTCAGTGGGTGGTCTGCTTCCCCTTCTCTTTCTGTCCCTCCTCCTGCTTGTGCACACATGCATACTTTCTCTCAAATAAATAAAATCTTTTTAAATATCGTTATTTTTTAATTTTTGAGTTGTAAGTTTTCCCAGTGTGTTTTATATGCAAGGTTACAAGATATATTTTTCAAATATTTTGTCACAGCATGTGACTTTTAATTTTATTAGTAATTTCTTTAATAGAACAGAAACTTAAATGCAGTAAGATCCAACTTATGTTTATTTTATTTTATTTTATTTTATTTTATTTAAAAAACATCTTTTAAAAAGCCATTAAATGTATATTCTAGGACTACTTAAAGATAGTGCTAAGAAACAAGTAAAGTATGAATTGCATAACATCTTATAGCCTACAGATTAAGTTGGGATAAATTGACATTTTAATAATACTTATTCCAATCCATGAACAGAATAATTCTCCATTGATTTAGAACCCTGGTTTCTTTTATATATGTTTTATAGTCTACCACATATATTGTTTGATTTATAACTCAGTATTGCATTTTTTGCTGTTGTTACTGCAAATGGTATTGACTTTGTAATTTGAAAATTCCACTCTTCATTGCTGGCATATAGAAAAACAATTGACTTTTGTACATTAGCCATATATCCTACAATCTTATATACATGATTTTAACTTCCAGAAGTTTTGTTTTTGTTTTGTTTGGTTTTTGAAGATTATTTGAGATTTCCTATATAGACATTCATGTCAATTATGAAATGGAGTTTTATTTCTTCCTTTCCTATATGTATACTTTTTATATAAAAGAAAGAGTAGACAATATGCAATAACAGATGGGTGATAGAATCAGAGATGGAAACTCTAAAAGGAATCAAAAGGAAATGCTATAAATAAAACAAATATGTAAGAGCAATGCCTTTGATGGGCCCATCAGTAGTCAACATAGCCAAGAGAAAAAAAAAAAAATCAGTGTTAATGTTATTCCGTTATTAGCTCTTCACTAACACTTTCTTTTGTTATTTTATTCTTTCAGTGGTTGAGCATCTGCCTTCAGCCCAGGGCATGACACCTGGGTGGCTCAGCGGTTGAGCATCTGCCTTCAGCCCAGGGCATGATCCTGGAGACGCGGGATCATGTCCCACGTCAGGCTCCCTGCATGGAGCCTGCTTCTCTCTGTGCCTGTGTCTCTTCCTCTCTCTCTCTCTGTTTCTCATGAATAAATAAATAAAATATTTAGAAAAAAATAAAATAAAATGTGCATCCTAGATTTATCATTATTGATTGAATTCATTCATTATGACTTCTCAATGAATAAAAGAAACCTGTAATACTTAATCTTCATTTAACACCTCTTATCCTTTGTGTTAAATGTGATTTTTCAATATACCTTTCATGAGGCATTATTTTTCTTTTATTAAATAGCTAATATTCATATTCATTTATATTTATTTATCATGTTTACCTTTCTAGTATTTTTTCCCTGAAAGTTCTATGCTTCCATTTAGGATCATTTTCCTTTAACCTGAAGAAGTCCTTTGGCTAATTTTTGTACTTAACCCTGCTGGCAATAATTTATTCAAATATCAGAGTTTTTCTCTTAAAACCTTCACTTCTCTCATTTTAATTACTGAAAAATATTTTATCTGCACCAGAATTTTGAGTTGGCAGTATTTTCATTTTAACCTCTTAAAGATTCTCTTTGTACTTTCATCAATTTTGTTAAAAAGTTTGCCTTCAGTCTTATTGCTTTGTTTATATACTTTTCATATGGTTATATTTAAAATATCTACTTTCTAACTATCATGCAGTTAGCTGTCATTTCTTTGTATTTATTCTGCATTGGATTTGCTGAATTTCTTAAATCTATGGTTGGGTTTTTTTCATCATATTAGGAAAATAATTGAACAATATTTCTTAACATATTTTTATGCTTAAGTAGTACTTTTCCCTTTTTAAAGGAGCACTAACTATAAGATGTTATGCAATTCATACTTTACTTGTTTCTTAGCACTATCTTTAAAAATCTTTTTCTCTTTGTATTCCAGTTTGGATTTTTTCTATAAAATTGTCTTTTAATTCAGAAATCCAATTTTCTTCTATCTCCAGTTTGCTCTTAAAAATCACCTGAAGAATTCTTGGTTTCAAATATTATACCTCGTAGTCCTAGAATATACATTTAATGGCTTTTTAAAATTTTTTATTTATTTGAGAGAGAGCATATTTTAGAGAAGATGAGAAGAGGGTGGGGGAGAGGGAGAGAGAGAAGCAGACTCCCCACTGGAGGGAGCCCTGATGTGGGGCTCCATCCCAGGACCCTGGGATCATAACCTGAGCATGAGGTAGATACTTAGCCAACTGAGCCACCCATGTGCCCCCATTGAATGTTTTTAAATGCATTCTGTATCTGTTGAAATTCTGTTTTTTCCCTCCATTTTCCATCCTTTTCTCAGTTGTTTTTATCATATGATTATAGTTATACTGATGATGTTGTCTACAGTCTCTATCTCAATTATCTCTGATTTTGCTATGATTGAATCTTTTTTCCTCTTGATTGCTTGTCACTTTCTTCCATTGGACACCATGGAAGATACGTGGTTGATGAATATTACCTTCTGAAGAGTATTTAATTAAAATCTGTCAGGCAATTAGATTATAGGCAGATTAACTTGACAGTGTTAAACTTTGAGGCTTTGCAGGGATGACTGTATTTCATTTTTTCCCTTAAAAGTAGGACATGATCCAAAAAAAAGAAAGTAGGACATGATCCTTATTCCTAGATTATGCCATTCCAGAGTTTCTCAGTAGCTGGGCTCAGACTTCAAGTTCTGTCTCCCAATATCCTGCAAGCTCTGAAGTACTTGTCCAGCTCTCCGTCCTCTCTGAGTGATTCTCACTTCTAGACCTCCTATGCATAGCCTAGGGTTGGTAAAGAAGCTAAGAAGGGTGGTTTATATAGGATTCTGAAGCTCCTTCCCTACTTCCTTCTTTGTATGGCCAGGTGTCCCAAATCCTAGCTGTGAGGGCAGTCCTCAACTCCAACTCTGTGTCCTCTGCCTGCTGAGACCACTACACTCTACTTGAAACCTGTTTTCCCAGCACCATATTTTAGGACAAGGATAGTCAAATACTTTAATGGAAGAAAAGGGGGTGTAATTTACTAACCACTATTATTATAATATTCTCTTAGGGGAAAAGCCAAGGTACAAATGGAGTTCAACAGCCATGTATCCCTTCTCTCAATGATGGCACCTGCTGTCCAGACTATACCAAACAGCAATTGATTTTTTTTTAATGTTCTAACCAGTTTTTATAATTTATTTTTTTTTAAAAATAGTGGGATGACCTGATGACAGATACTCCATCTTTGTCTTCTCTTATTCTTATTTCCATATGAAGCTTATAGTTCAATTATGAGAAAACATAAATATTACTTAGGCTGCAATGCTAAGCTTCCCTGCTGACTTCAAAGATGTGAGGCATAAAGCTGGGAGAAAGAATATGAGGTGGCAATGAAGGCAAAAGAAAGAAAGAGTGGGGGAATCCTTATATATTGTTTCGCTTCAACCAAATAATTTATATTATCTCCCTGCCTCAAAAAGTGAAAGTATAAGTGAATAGTGAGTCTTTTTGCTTAAAGCTTTTTAATTTGCTTTGAGTAATTTTACATTTGATATGCAGAAATCGTATTTTCTGACCAGAGAAATATATAATTATATCAGAGCAATATATAAATAATTTGAAGCCTGCCTGAAGTTTGAAATTCTCTGAACTATTTCCCATGTCCATTAGCATGTACAATTAAGAGATATTCAATTGGTCGAGGCTGTTCCATTCTCCTGATCTTTTTTGTAAAAGAGTATTTATATTTTAGAGTACATAAAAATACTGGGAGTGTTGTTTTGGAGAGCTTAAATAATGTAACTTGAGAAGCAAGTTACTTAGAATTTAGTTTAAACCTCAAATATCTTAGGATAGAAGTTATTTTCTTTCAGTAAAGTGTTTTTCAAATCCAAAGAAAATAAGTAGTATTTTTTTCTAAGTAGCTAGAAATAATTGGGGGGAAAAACCCCACAGAAGTTCATCAGATGCAATACTTAAGTGTCAAGGTCATTTGTAGGCATTCAAATTCTGACTTAACTCAGTTCTCAACCTTTTATCCACTCTGAAGTGATGTTTGTGGATGTTAAATACAAATGACTTGGTTTATTTTTACCAGCATTGCATTTGTAAAACCACAAACCTATTGCCAATAAATGTCCTTGATTTATCATTTTCCTCCAGTGAGCTCAATCCAATATAAAATAAAGAATATCAAACTGGCACAAAGAGACATTCCTTGCTGAAACTGCCTGAGGTACATTCATGCAGAAGAAAGCTCTGAAATATTTCCAAAAAAATGGTTACATTGCCTCTAAAAAGAAAGTATTTAAAATCTAAGTATAGTGTCAACTCCTTACATGTCATATAACTGATGTTCCCATTCTAGATATAAACTCTGACATATAGAATTAAAGATTAAAGGACACCGAGGAAAATTCTATCTGACATATGTTGTAATTGATGATCTATGGACATATGAACTCACTTTGTACAGGAGGAACTCCACAGATTCCTAATAAAAATTCCAAGAGCTACCATTTATTGAGTACTTAATACAATGTCAAACACTTTGCATAGGTTATCAGTTTTAAATCTTCCAATATGTTATAAAGTTTTACCTCCATTGTGTAACAAATGAAACTATGACCCAAGATGGTTAGGTGATTTGTCACAATTCTAAGAGCTAGTCCAAAGCAATGAGCTAGTGTCAAACACTACTTACCCCATGTCTCTCTGGATTCAAGGCTGGGGATTTCAGTGCCTTGCCATTTGGCCTTTGAACTAATTTGACTGTTTTATTTTTATTTTTATTTTTATTTATTTATTTATTTTTTTTGTAATTTGACTGTTTTATATGTGGAGCTCAATAAGTTTTTTGGCTAAACAATGATAAGTTCAGAGAGAGCAAGACCATTTTGTTTATGTCCAGATGGATGTGGATTTTCATTATTTTATTCACTCATTTGTTAACTCATTTAATAAATACTTATTGAATGCATATCTCCTGGACATTAGATATTAACAAGACAGATAAAATTCCTTAGCTTATGGAAATCATCTTCTAGTTAAGGAAAACTGACAATAAGCTTAAGAAAAAATTATTAATAATAGTAATTAATTTATAATAGTGATAAGTTCTCTGAAAATTATGAGATATGATAGAAATGGAATGAAATTTAGTTAGCCTGGTCTGAGAGACCTTTCTAGTTGAAGTAACATTGGAGTTGGTAAAATGCATAACTCACCTGCTACATTTTAAAATCTGAATTTCATACTTGTCAAGTCTTAAGTTTGGTTAATTCGAATTCAAATTTGCCCTCCATTTCTGTAATATTGCTCCAGAGGAAGAGTCATTGAGCTGCTCAAATGGAGATGCATCCTATTATTGCTAATAGTCTTTTTTAAATCACAGATACTGCTCTATGATAAGAATATTTTCTTGAAAAGGTAATTGGCTCCTGTGATAGTATAACTTCAAATAAAAAGTGATTATTTTTTCCACTGATGGTCTCTGCCATTTCAAAGAGCCTCTGTTGCCATTGTTAGTCTCGTTGAACATGGTTCCAATTGAGGAAAGTGACCTGATTAGTGGAAGAGGTATGCCAATTCATGAGATGGTGGTGAGCTTCTTTTTTTCCCCCTCTTGTGTTAGGAAAAGCATTAACCAACCTGGCAGATATCTGGGGGAAATGTCTTCAGAATACCCAATAGTCATTTGGGCACTGTTTAACTGGTTTTCTTGAATTAAATGACTGTATGAAACAAATATTTCCCCAATATTTACCTTACAATATAACAAGAAAGATTTCACACTAAAATTAAACACATGCACACACAAAATTCTTCTTGCAATGGTGATACATTGCTCTATTTATTGTCTGCTCACTTCACTAAGGTAAACTCAGAGTTAAATTTTTATTTGGAATGTTTCCTGATAGCATTTGATACATCAAATAAAAATTTTGTATATAGAGGCAGTTAGAAACTTGCTTTGCATGAGGTAACGTGTCATTGGTAAGAAAGGCTTTAGGTATTCTTAGTTTGAAGGACAAAATATCAGATCCCTGTTAAAGCTCTAAAATAACATTATAAACTGTAACTATGTATTTTACCATGGTCAAACTGTGATAAAATAATATTTATATTCTTATTAACAAAAAGGTAAAGCACATTTTTGCTTCCTATTAATTGAAATGATATAATCTCTAAATTATTGAATCAATAATTATTGATTATTGATAATCTCTAAATCTCTAAAGGTGAGAATAGCACCACTTGCTCTCTTTGCTTCCTTTAATTATTTAGCGTTAGCTTTGACAAAGTATTACTGTAGATTTATTGCAAAGAATTTCACTTCACTAGTGCTTAGGACTTGTTGTGCAAGCATGGCCAAACCTTTATTCTCCATGGCTTGTGTACGTGGCATTGAAATAGCTATATTTCCAAAACAAAGCTCAAAATTGATAGACAAGATATGGCAGGTGCCATATGCAATGAACAATTGCTAAAGGCAAGATTTGGTAACCAATTTTTTTTTTTGTTAACTCCTTCATATCTTCTCTGAACAACAATTCTCTCTGAGTTTTTGTTCCACAGATGTTCAATCCTCTGTTTCTCTAGCACATTCTTTGTAAGATCCATTAGGGATGGCTTTTTAGAAAGAAAAAAAAAGATTTCCTGTTTTTCTCCACTTGCTATCTCTATGTAATGATGTTAAATAATGATGCTCACTTCTCTGAGAATCCTCTAAGAATCATGGTTTTTTTGTTGTTGCTTTTAAGTCAATGGGTCATGAAGGTAGTTTTTTAAATGCCTACTTGTCCATCTCCCATAATTGAGATTTTCTAGCTGTATCAGCTACTACTGGGCAGAAAGCATTATTTTTTTTATCCTAATCTACATATACGCTTGAAAGGTTTACACTTGAAATTAATACAGACTCATAATGTACATTTTATGTTTTATAATAACAAGATGAAACTTTAATTTCTTCAACAGGGAAAGATTATCTTTTCATACTACATTTTATGAATTTCAGCAAGTCAATCCTCTATTTTTGTACATGAGGTAAATAGAGTTGCTAAGAAGGGAAATGATTTACATAAGACCTACAGGTCTTTTGTTACGCAACTGAGAAATTATGTTTTGAGGGTCAGCTCAGCATATTTTCAAATATAGTACATGCCTTCCCTTTACCACTGCCTGTCTATATAGAAGATATAAAAATAACTGATATAAAATATGTCCAGATATTTTAAAACATTGCTTAAAAATAGTTATAGAATATAAAACTTTTTTTTAAATAAGCGTATATTTAGATTAGGGCCTAGCATAACATTTGTCATTTCCTAAGTCACTCAAATTTTTACTGGAAGGAAGGGAGGGGAGGGAAGAATACTCTTGACATACATGAATTATAAGGTATATCAGCCATACCTGAACTGTCATTCATTTCAAAACATATCTATGGCTCTAAAGACATAAGTAAATTTTAAAAGTATCCCTTTTTTCAAGATTGTTTTGAATATATTTGGATGCAGAGGTTCTTTTTTTTAATTTTTTAATTTATTTATGATAGTCACAGAGAGAGAGAGAGAGGCAGAGACACAGGCAGAGGGAGAAGCAGGCTCCATGCACCGGGAGCCCGACGTGGGATTCGATCCCGGGTCTCCAGGATCACGCCCTGGGCCAAAGGCAGGCGCCAAACCGCTGCGCCGCCCAGGGATCCCAGATGCAGAGGTTTTTAAAGCAAATACAAAGAAATATTGATGGATTATGGTTTTCCCCATACATTAAGGATACCTGCTGGTTAACATTATATTTTCACTTCCCATTTTGCTTTTACCTTAATTTAATTTAATTTTAAATTAAGTGATAAATAATTGAATACATCTCTCATTATATATGATATACTCATTAATTACATTAACAAAGGATGTACTCATCTCATAGGAAGTTAGCTCCCTTGCATCTCATTTATGCATGAATCTTTTTGAGAAATTTGTCATGATGAATTTAAATGTTTTCTAAATAAGGGGGGGTAAAGATGATGTACTTAATCACTGATTAGAAACTATAAAATGGTAATCTTAATACTTTTTAAAAAAATCATAAATAGATAATATCAAATGTTAGTACATTGTTGAGCTATTGAATATATTGCTGGTGGGAGAATGAGTTTATATAATGATTTTGAAAAATTAGTATTACCTGATAAAACTGAGTTTACTTATACCACATGTCCAGTATTTTCATTCCTAAGTACATGCCCTATATATTCAGTCAATCCTTCTTTATGTGCACCAGAGAAATATTCAAGAATGTTTATAGTTTGTAATTGAGAGAAGAGCAAACAATTCAATAACTACCAACATTAGATGAGGTAAATAATTTTTTGGTTTTTTTAAATTTGTGAAATAGTAATACAGTAGACTGTTCTACAGTAAAAAAAATATGCATGTATGTATTTATTTATTTATTGGGGTATCTGAGTGGCTTAGTGGTTGAGCATCTGCCTTTGGCTCTGGTCCTTATCCCAGGGTCCTGGGATGGAGTCCCGCATCAGGCTTCCTGCAGAGACCCTGCTTCTCCCTCTGCCTATGTCTCTGCCTCTCTCTATATCTCTCATGAATAAATAAATAAAATCTTTAAATATACAGCTAGATTGGGGATCCCTGGATGGCTCAGCAGTTTAGTGCCTGCCTTCGGCCCAGGGTGTGGTCCTGGAGTCCTGGGATCAAGTCCCACGTTGGGTTCCCTGCATGGAGCCTGCTTCTCTCTCTGCCTGTGCCTGTGCCTCTCTCTCTCTCTCTCTCTCTCTCTCTCTCTGTCTCATGAATAAATAAATAAAATCTTTATAAATAAGTAAATAAATAAGTAGCTAGATAAAAAAAACATGGATAAATCAAAGATGTAAATTGAGGAGAAAAATGAAGGTAGTATTGTAATTCCATTAAGATATATTTCAAATGAAACAAAACTTTTAGAGATATAAACATAAACCACTAAAGGAAAGCAAAGAAACAATGAAGAAATTCAATATGTTACTCTGAGGATGTAGAGATGGAAAAAGGATTGGGTATATAGATAACTTCAGGTTAATGCTAATAATATTTTAATTAAGATGAGTATTGTGCCCAGAAGGGATTGCCATATCTTTGTTATTTACTCCTTATATATATTGTATATATATTCTTTTATTACCTACTGATTATTCTATGTAAAAATTATTTAATGAAGAATGTCAGAAAACTATAATATTTCTGTTTAAAATAGGTATTTTTTTCTTAAATAAAAATTAAGACTCAGAACAAAATTTTAAAAGACAACCAACAGTATTACTTTGGATCCCTGGAATAGGCTAATCTTATTAATTGTTGGTCTCTTGTGGTGTGGTTGAGCTGTGGACTCAAACTTTGCCTATCCCTAGATCTTAGTTCTAGCATAGAGAACATTAAAAAAACAAAACAAAACAAAACAAAACAAAAATGATGAGAACTAAAATTGCTAACTGATAAGAACTAGAATTGATATCATTTTGATTCTTGCAGAAGCCAAGTTCTTAGTCAAATTTAAATCTGTATTTCTTTTGAAATAGATGTACATATGTTTGTGTACATGTACACAATATACACATGCAAGGCACTGAAACCAGCTCAATGCTTTTATCCATTGGAGACACCATTTTTTCCATTCAAAAGCTGTGAAGTATTTTTGATGAATTGAATGGAACCTGACTGTTGGATGATATATCACTATTATTACATAGTCAATAGTCCATCACAAGGGAAGTCAAAGCTGTCAGGCTCCAAAGGACAGGTATGGAAAGTAGAAAGCAGTATGTCAACTCACACAGATTTCTCTTACCTGTGTTGAATTCAACACCCTTTATCTAGTCTACGGCTGGAGATTTAGGCAATGTTCAGCTCCTCAACTACCATAAAATTGATTCTACCTAACATAAGTTGTACAAAATAGGCTTTTGTGGGCAAATAAGTTTGGGAAATGCACTGCCAAACAACGGTTATAAGTTTCTTTTTTTTTTTTTTATAAGTTTCTTTACTACAGAACATTTTAGAGGATGTACAACACTAAGCTGTGTGATTGTCCTGAAGTGGAGACCTCATACACACTTTTCCTCAACTTTGATTCTGATGTCTTTTCCCCTCTGAAGGATCATTCCTTGGGATTATTGCCTTGTATAATAGACTTTGAGAAATACTGCTGAAGATGTTTCTATTCTCTACCTTTTCCTAAAAAGGTATAGAAATTAGAGAATTTAGGATATCCCAGTAGAATATTAGTTTCTATTATGGGTTAGCAGAATGGGCAGAGAAGCAAACTGAAGTGAAAGTATACACTATAAAATATTATAAAAATATTTTATAAAAGCATAGATTTTATTTACTGATTCCATAAGGTGCTACTAAAGACTTTCTTTGCCTTTAATATTTCCTCATTGTCCTGTTCTATCTATTCAACTCCTACCCTGATCAAAACCCTGAAACATTAGTCTGAACTCTAGAGTTAAAAAATAAATAAAAACAGAGATCTCTGGCTAGGTTCACCTTCTTTTTAATCAGGCCAAAGAATTTTCACTTTAAATATAGGAGTTTGTCTCACTCAAGTTTCTCTACAAATATCCTATGACCCACATCCTACTTGGCCGTTTTTAGATTCTTAGTCCTCATAAAAGATAAGACCAAGAGGTGAGAGAAGTCAGGTGAATGTTCTGAATGGAATGGAATAAAAAGTTAACACTCCATATGGAACAATGTTTTATTTAAGTGTGAAATTGGGAGAAAAATAACCTGTCACGCTGTTGTTAGTTCCTTTTGGGTTTTCTGAATTTGAAAAGTTGTTTCACACATACCAATTTCTTCCACAGCTTTATCAACGTTGTGCATATGTAGAATTATTATTTTTATTTCTATATAATTATTAGAAATGTGCAAGACACAACATATTTAGATAATGTATAAAGTTACAAGGATGTGAAAAGGTTGGATTAAATGAACCTTAAGAGCTGATTCTAGATTTAATATTGTTGGATTCTATGTTGTGACAGTGTTCTTTCTAGTCATACTTTTATTCCAGAACATCAAGGAGATAAGGCACCAGGGAACAAAACCAAGGTCATATCTCAAGAATAGTCTCTATACTTGATACTAGCCACTTTTACAATCTTGATTAATTTCTAAATCAGCCATTCACTTTGGGTCAAATGTGCTAGCATGTGCTGCATAAGCTGGAGTCCATTGCTTGTGCTCCACTTCCTCAGGCATGAGAAGAAGGATGTTATAGCCCTTTGGTCTACAATAAAGGAAGTTGGAATCCTGCCTGTTACTAGTATATATGACAAAATGGCATTCAGAGGCTAGATAGATTAAAGAAATTAAACAAATACACAAAATAATTGAATTACTGTTTCCATAATTTCTGCCCCCTTGATTGGATGAGATTTATAGTTTTGTAGAATTAGAAAACTATCATTCAAAATGGCCCCTCTGTATTTTATTAATAATCAGCTCAAGTTTGTGCTTTGAAGTTCACAGAAAATGAAGTTTGGTGGTACTGTCAGCTATTGAGCAAAATTCAGTTGAAAGTATATTTGATAATGACCCTTGCAACTTCCACATGGATTATTTGTATACAGGAGCATGGGATAATCAGATGTTAAGATGAAAGTATCATCTAAAGTACAAAAAAAATGTAGAGAAATGATCTATCTTCATTCCTTCTCTCATGCTGAAATTGCTCTGTAGACTGAGAATTGGAAGCAAATTTATGGTGGTAAAGTATACCTCTGAAAAAGATTTGGTGAACTTTGGCACTGCAAAACTGTAGAATAATAAATCCAATATTTTCATGTTTGTGTTTCCTAAGCCTTAGAAACAGTCCTTACAGGCTACTCTGATATTTATTCCCATTAATAGAACAGGAAGCCATATCTCAGACAGGTTCAGTAAACTAGCCAGTATTAAACATCTGAAATGACAAACTCAGAATTCCAATTAAAATGTTTCTGACTCTAGCACATGATACCTTAAGCATGCAGGCATGCTGTCTAATAAATCAGGAGTATCTCTTAATGTAGAAGGCTCTTCTGAAGCCCTGAGATATTATTGTTATTTACTCTCTATGGAAAGTCAGTTTGACATTACTCCCGTGCTATTTTTTTATCCTACCATCAGGCACAAATTTATCCATATATAGATGTGGGGGTGCTGGGATTCTTTTCTTCCTGTGAAAATCGAGGCAAATTACATACCCCTTTCATGAATGGGAACTCAGTTTCCCCTTTCATATAATAGGAGGATTGTTAACAGATGATCTTTAAAATCTCTTTCAGGTTGAACACTGTTCAAAATTCCATCACAATTTTCTCTTCATGCCTGAAAATATGATTTTAAAACTTTGCCAATACATAACTCTTTCATAAAACAGGATCATATAATAACTAATTAAATGCATAATAAATAAAAAATAAATAAAATTTCTGTGACAGGGGCACCTGACTGGCTCAGTCAGAAGACCATGCAGCTCTTGATCTTGGGGTCATGAGTTTGAACCCCATGTTGGGTATAGAGATAATGTGAAATACTTCCTAGCTGGCATAGCCAAGGGTTAGTACAATAGTTTGGTTTTTTTCAAGATTTTATTTATTCAGAGAGCCCTGGTGGCTCAGCAGTTTAGTGCCACCTTCAGCCCGTGGTATGATCCTGGAGACCCGGAATCGAGTCCCGCTTCGGGCTCCCTGTATGGAGCCTGCTTCTCCCTCTGCCTGTGTCTCTGCCTCTGTGTGTCTCTCATGAATGAATAAATAAAATTTAACATTTTTAAAAGATTTTATTTATTCATTCATGAGAGACACAGAAGGAGAGAGAGGCAGAGACACAGGCAGAAGGAGAAGCAGGCTCCATAGAGGGAGCCGGATGCGGGACTCGATCCTGGGACTCCAGGATCACGCCCTGGGCGGAAGGCAGGCGCTCAACTGCTGAGCCACCCAGATGTCCCTCATGTAGTTGTTTTAATATGACTTCTCCTGGCTCCTAGTATGGTTATCTTTTTTCCCCCATGTATTTATTGGCCTTTTGTAATTTATCTTCTGTTAACTGTTATATCATTTTCCCATTCTGTTGGAATGAAATACTTGTCAGTTATATAAGCTCTTGGCAGAGGAATCTTATTAACACCTTTGAGTAAAATAATTTTTAAAAAATCATAATCTATAGTTGGACTTTGATTTCTTTTATAGATCATTTTTATTTTTTTTTTCATGGTAAAGACTGCTTTATTGGTGGCAGTTAGTATTAAGTCAATAAATACTGAATTTATTGATTACTGGTCCATAGAGAGCTGAATGAAACTGAACCAACTGCCTGCTGAGATGAATTGAAGTTAATCCTGCTTCTTGGGAAAAGAAGCCACAGTTAGCTGATACATGGCATATGCTGTTCCACCAACTGTAAACATCATAGTGGCCCTATACAGGAGGGTACCAGCTACTCCACCCTTTAGATGCACTGGAATTCCATTATCCTCCTGAAATTGCTTTTGTTTCTCTGGAACTTTATTTTCAAACTGCCTGCGTGAAGCAGTACTTAGGTCCTCTGGGCAATCTGGCGAAGAGCCAGCAGATTCCACAGCATCTTGGCTCAGTTAGTACCCACCAACTGCAACAACTGACCACCAAGAACGAAAGTCCCTGCACCGGAACCGGAAATACCTCTATCATTTTTATTATCAAGTATTCTATTCTCATGACTCCCACCTTTTTGGATTTTTGTCTTAAGAGGCAAAAGCTATAAAAATAATTTCCTGTGATTTTTCATGTAAAATCTAACCCATTTACTCATGGATTTTGATATAAATGATAAAGTGAAGGGAAAGTTGCCATAAGGCACTTATTTATTAGAATAAATGAAGCATCACAAGGCAGGATTTATTAAGGACCCAGTGAGGCCTTCCTTGAGTCCCATCTTAATATAAATCTGTTCTCCTCTCTGCTACTTCTCACTGCAACATACTTCGTTTCTGTATAGCACATGCCACAGCTGGTTAGTTCATATTTATTAGTATGTGTTTTCCTGTTTAATATCTATCTTCTCACCTATAAAATAAGCTCAAAGAAGGAAAAGACCACCCCTGTTTTATTCACTGCTGTATCTTTAGGACACATAGAGCATATGGCTCATCATATAGTGCTAATACACTTCATGAGTATTAAATAAACCAGTTAACACAAAGTGAAGTCGAGAGATATCTCAGGAAAAAAGAGAATATGAGAACATTAAGCTTTGAGTTGTCAAACAAGCTGAAGAATGGAGCTAGTACTCTGGAGATTCAATGTTTAAATTCTGGTTACTACCAAATTCCAGAACCTTGGCAATATTAAGAACCAAGAATTATAAAAAATACTTGTGTGCTTTGACTCAATAATTCGATGCCAAGAAATGATTACAGAGAACTAAGTAGAGATATAATGATAGGTTTACACACAAAACTTTTTTATAAGTGTTATTTGTAATGGCACATACTGGGAAATAATGTTGATGCCTCAAAAAAGAGAACTAAAAAAAACAAAACCCAAAAACATGGAAGGTAAAACCTGATGAACTATTTTCTAATCATACAATTGGGATTAAAGCATATGTGATGACCAAAGCAAACAGCTATTATTCAAAGGGGAATTTCAGTAATTTTGACTTTCTTCTTTATAATTTTTATTGTCACCAAATATTGTACCTGGAACATGGATTCCTTTTATAATCAGCAAAAAGTGAAAACTATATAAAAGCACAAAGACTTAGTTTTTTCAGATGTAACATTGGCATACTCAGTATTTTCTAAGGTAGTGAATTATTAATTTTTTACAGATCCCCCCCCCCAACCAGAAATTCAGTTCACTAGAATCTCCTCAATTTCCTACTGATGACTGGTCACATTTCTCAAATTGTGACCGGGATTTAATAGGGTTCCTTTATTATTCTATCTCTAATAGCTGTATCTAATGAATGAGAAAGAGATGAAGAGCTCTGAAGGCCAATGCACCAAGTACAACATTTTACTCATGTATATTATTTCCTCTAAGATATTCCCAATAGTTCTTGGAGACGGAAAACATTTATTATATATTTTCCCCACTTTTCTCACTCTTGTTTGCATAAAAGAAAGGAAAACACAGTGTGCCTGTCTGGCTCAGTTGGTAGAGCATGCAACTCTTGATTGATGTTATGAGTTCGAGTCCATATTGCATATAGAGATTACAAGAAGGCAAGACAGGAGAAATAGATACTAGGTAGACTTGAAAAGTTATTTGTATATTGATCCAAAAATAGAGGAAGGCGTGCAGAGTGCAAACCTATCATTAGAACTGGATCCAGATTCATTTATTCCACTTTGCAAATACTCTTTCCCTAGTGGTCTTGTCCTATTTACTTCTGTATAGGAAGTTAACCATAACTTTTTCCGTTTGTTAATGTCTTTGTAGGGCAATAAATAACTTAAGGCAGTGTGGAAGTAGTTATACAAATAGAGTTTAGGTTTTTCATTGAAGGGGGCACAGTCCATAAGCAATGAAACATAATTTTCAAAAACAAAATAGAATTCAAAATTCAAAAGATTGTAAGTGCACTAACTTTTCAGTTATCTGGGCTGGAGATTTAGAACTTAATACCCTATTAAACTGAAAAAAACAAAACAAAACAAAACAAAATACCCTATTAAACTGTGTAGTGCCCAATAAGTACTAAAATATTTTTTTTAAGATTTTTTATTGATTTACTCGAGACACAGAGAGAGAGGCAGAGAGAGGCAGAGAGAGGCAGAGACACAGGCAGAGGGAGAAGCAGGCCCCATGCAGGGAGCTCGACGTGGGACTCGATCCTGGGACTCCAGGATCACACCCTGGGCTGAAGGCTGCGCTAAACCGCTGAGCCACCCGGGCTGCCCAGTACTAAAATATTTGACTGAAAGCTTTGCAAATAAGTATTTTTCTAACATGTATTTATTCTATTTATTTTAAAATATTTTATTTATTTCTTTGAGAGAGAGAGAGAGTGAGTTGGGAAGAGGTAGAGGGAAAAGGAGAGAATTTCAAGCAGATTCCCTGCTGAGCACAGAGCCTGACAGGAGGCTTGATCTCATGGCCCTGAGATCATGACCTGAGCCAAAATCAAGAGTCTGATGCTTAACCAACTGAGCTCCAAGCGCCCCGCTAAAGTGTATAGAATTTCTGATGACATATATAGAGTACTAAAGTATAAGGAGCATAAAAAACACCTTGATGATTCAGTTTTACAATGGCCATTTATTTAATGCATAGTAGATGTGCATGAATTAAATGAGAAATACAAGGATTTCTTTTGAAGTTTTTTTTAAAGATTTTATTTATTAAAAAAAAAAGATTTTATTTATTTACTTATGAGAAACACAGAGAGGCAGAGACACGGGCAGAGGGAGAATCAGGCTCCATGGAGGGAGCCCGATGCTAGACCTGATCCTGGGACTCCAGGATCAAGCTCTAAGCCAAAGGCAGGCTGATCCTGATCCACTGAGCCATCCCAACTTGAAGTTTTTTTAAAAAGAAACAGTTTGAGCCATAATTTAAAGGGTGGAGGTGGAAATGAAGAAGGGAGACATGGCAGACATAGGTGGCAGAGGATCTGAAAAAGTTTCTTCTAATAGTATGGAATAGGGTATAGGGACATGACATCTGGTATCAAGAAAATCTAGTCCCCAAGCTAAGCTTGGACACTTATTAGTTGTGTTACTTTGTAAATATAATTTAATTTCTTTAAATTTTTGTGTTTTTCTTATGTATGAAATTGACAAAACATCACTCCGTATTTCAATAAGTTGTGAAGATTGAAGGAGATCCCACATATGAACAAGCAGAGTTGGTGCTTAACATAAAACACTAATTCCTTTTCTGAGGCAGCTAATAGTGAGGGTACATGTCAGTGACCACTTCTGTACCTTGTGACCTTATCCTCTGGTCATAGTGGATTTAACAAAGGCACATATCTTACACACACAGGACCAGTTTTTCTCTCTCTGAGAAATGTGTCTTTTCTAATAGAGAAAAACAGAGAAAGATTAGAATGCTGTTGGCCTGCTTCTACTGCCTTTTCATTATATTATATTAGACAGTCACTTAGCATTTCCAGACTTCAAATTATCTTTAGTGAAGTGAAGAGGTTTGATTGAATTATCTGTTACTGAGATTTATTTAACAAATAACTAAGCATAGTTATATTTGAAAGCAACACTCTATATTTTATACTTTATTCTCCTTAATTGTAAGGATATTAGGTTCTCAATTCTGCATGTTAGGTAAAAATGAGAATAATTAAAATAATCTTGAAAATGCCAAAATAGCCCATGAAATTCATTTTACTCAACAATAATGTTACATCAGACTTGGTAGAATGTTCATACTCTTAGTGGCACATAGGAAATAAAGATAGATAAGGCAATAAAGAATTCGTTCAGGGTACGTGGGTGGCTCAGTCAGTTGTTGTCTGCCTTGGACTCAGGTTATGATCCCAGGGTCCTGGGATGGAGCCCTCCTTCCGCCCTGCTCAGAAGGGAGTCTGCTTTTCCTTTTCCCTCTGCCCTTCCTCTGACTTACTCTCTCTCTCAAACAAAATTTTAAAACTCTTTAAAAAAAAAAAGAATTCATTTATTTCATCCTCTGCTTCCTCTTGAGTGTACAGTATGTTTAACAATGGAAGACATCAGAAAAAAACACCTGGTCTTTACTTTCTCATTTTTGAACTTTGATTCTCAGGCTCTGAAGTTTGTGCTCACTCTCTTATTTGCACTTTCTACCCACTGTGATTATCATTCTCTATGACTTCAGAGCATCATGGCATATGTATATATCCATATCTTTCTCACAAACCTATACATAATAATAGGTGATTGATAAATGTTTATTAAAACAAAAATCAAATTTAAGAATTTAAATGTTGTGATGCCTGGGTGGCTCAGTGGTTGAGCACCTATCTTTGGTTCAGGTTGTGATCCTGGAGACCCAGGATCGAGTCCCACATCGGGCTCCTTGCATGGCGCCTGCTTCTCCCTCTGCCTGTGTCTCTGCCTCTCTGCCTGTGTGTCTCTCATGAATAAGTAAATAAAATCTTTAAAAAAAAAGATGTTAAATGTTTTATGTTTATAGTGAGACTATAATATCTACTGTAAAATTTTGCACACAGTAAATCATGTATAAGAATATATAGTTATATTGCAATATCAGCCATAAGTGATATTGCTCATATCATATGAGCAATGATATTGCTAATTATATGCTTCTATTATGTTAAGTACTTGATTGGGATTATCTTATTTTACTCCTAATGATTTGTGAAGTAGGTAAGTGTTACCTACATTTTACACTGAGAAAACTAAGGTTTGGAAATTTAAATAATAGGTATTAAAATATAATTAATGCATAGCTAGTGAATTTTCAGCCCATATCCAATCAGTTAATTCTGGCAGCCAAAATATATTCCTTCTGCATATTTGTCTACCATCCATCATCTCTCTCTCTTTCTCAACTACTAATAATTTATAATTTTATTAAAATCATTAATTACATACCTTTTCAGTCTGCTTATTTAGCAAAATGTCACCAATATTTTCCATATCACTAAATATTTTAATAGTTTTAATGGAACATATGTTTCCTTATTTTTAACGTTGTCTTATCTTTCATAAAATGTAAATTGTGCTACTTTTATTTTCTTGTTACTTAACCAATGCCTCGACACAAATTAATCTTGAGCTTTTTTAAAAATTCAAGAAGCATGGCATTTTACTCAAGAATTATTCATAAAATAAGTAAAATGTGGCTCTGAATTTAATTATGTATTCGTTAATTAAGTATGCTTCAAAGCAAAATAAAACAAAACAAAACAGTCCCTTTAAGCTGCTACATACCACACTGGAGTTTGAATTTTCTGGGAATTTTTAATTCATTTAAAGACTGAAGTACAAAGTCTGAAATAAAATTATAAATGACTAAATGGATCCTCCTCCATAATCTGGAGATGACAAGGTTAATATGGTCTAAAGGAAAATGAAAAATGTTTGAAAGCATAGATTTTTGTAAGGAATGAACATTTTGTTTTTCATATTTCTTTGCTCCATAGTAAGAGCTTAATGCTAGCCTAGTTGAAATGAACTAATTTGTCTCAAATAGAAATAAAACATAATCACTGCTTACATTACTGTAGACTTAGATATACAATGTACTTTTAAAAAAATAATGAAAATAAAATAGTTGATTGTCAGTTGGGTAATTACCTAGGTAGAATCAAGATTCAAAAAAAAAAAAAAAAAGATTCCAAGAAAGAAATCAGATTATCTTAAAGGACAAGTAGGAGGTTGAGAATGTTATCAGCATTGTGGTTCACTCTAAGTTGTATCATTAAATTAAACTCATAACCTAGTGAAACTACCTAAATGAACGTCCCCTTAACTTTCCTTTCAGGATAAGCACTCCTTCCTTTTGCATCCCCAGTGTCATAATCACTGGCCTTCTTCTATATTGAAGAGTTAAATGGCAAGACACAATGAAAAGTAAATTATCCTTTGAAGACTGGATAAAATAAACAGAAAAGAATTTCATGTATTGCAGCATATTCAAGAAGTAATATAAATATTTTATGGTGACAATCTCCACCTTTGTCTTAAACTATAAAATTGTTTATTTGTGGTTTGTGGGAGGAATGTGAGGTTTCACAGTTTGAAAATCTGAATTTCATATTTGACTCTGTTATTAGTTAGTGGGTAACTTTGGATCAGTCATTAAGCCTCTCTGGGCCTTGTTTCTCTTTTTTTGTACAAGGAGAAGTACTGGTTGAATATTTTCGAAGATCAATTTCAGTCCCCATGTTATATTACATGACTTTTTCACTGAGTAATTAATTTGATAGTGATTAATGCAAATATGGAGAAGGTAATAAAAGTATTAAAGTATCTAATTTTATAAATAGAACATTGATGAACTACAGTAATTTCAAAAAGTTTTAGTTGATATTCATTCAATATCAAAGTCCTAAAACCAACCATGCGTAATTTCTTAGAATGTCAACAAATATAAATATTCATCTTCTTTAATTGTTTTTCCAAAATGTACATATGGTGCCCTGAAAGTGCCCAGGCTGTCCTCCTAATGAATCTGTGTATGGGTGAAGGACAAAAATCATGGCCTAGTCACCTTTATATTGCCAGCACTTGGTGCAGTGTCTGACACCTTATTTTATTTTATGTTTTTAGAGAGGGAGAGAGAGGTGAGGGGAGGGGCAGAAGGAAAGAGAGAGAGAGAGAGAATCTTAAGCAGGCTCTACACTCAGCATGGGGCCAGATGTGGGTCTCTATCTCATCACCCTGAGATCATGACCTGAGCTGAAATCAAGAGTCAGAGGCTTAACCTACTGAACAACCCAGATGCCCCAGTGTCTGACACCTTAGTTGACAATTAAAAGTACCTGTTGAATGAATGCATGAATTGATAAACTAACTTGAAAGCATACTGATTTGCTTAGGTGTCTGGAGAATTAAGTTCAAAAGAATTTTCTATTAGAAAAATGACTCAAGCGAGTCAGAATGAACTTTATAAATAAGTCGTTGCTTTACTAATATGAATTGAAGAGTTAATATCAAAGGAATTCTCTCTAATTACTGTCATAATGTTGTGTAACCATTGCCATCATCCATCTCCAAAATGCATTTCTTCTTATAAAACTGACACTATATCCATTAAACAATAACTCCCCATTTCCTCCTCACTGCTGCACCTAGCAACCATTCCACTTCCTGTGTCTATGATTGTGACAATCCTAAGTATCTCATATAAGTGGAATCATGCACTTTTTTTTTGTCTTGTTGTGACTGGTTTATTTCACTTAGCACTATGTCCTTAAGATTCATCCATGTTGTGGCATATGCCAGAATTTCCTTCCTTCTTAAGGTTGAAAATAATCTATTATATATAGGCACCATATTTTGCTTATCTGTTTAACTATTTATGCATACTGGATTGACTCCACTTTTTAGCTATTAAGAATTCTTCCCTCCATTTTAGGTCACAGGACTAGAGTTCAAAAGAATCAGTCAAAGAGAATGATAGGAGTTCCTTGCTAAATTAAGGGGACAGAGGGATCTGTATATGACTCAGAATTGTAACCGTTTAAAGACAAGAGACTGTGACTAGAGCTTTCTGGTAGCAGAGGAAGAGACTGGGTGCATTGGAAACATGCTGTACTTTCAGAACTTGGCAACAAAATTGTATTTTCAGTGAGTCAGATATGGCTCCCAGGAAAAGGGGTTGACTGTGGGCTGTCTTGAAAGATTCCACATAAAACATTTTTGATTGGTACAGAGACAGATCGACCTGACAATGCACAAACTGAGGGAATCATCACCACCACTCAGATGTATTGTGTATCCCAGGAAACTCCTGGCAGCATTTTGTAGGGTTTCTCTTTAGGAACCCTCACAAGTGCCTCATAAGAGAGAGACAGTAATTGTATATCTATGGCCGTTGCACCAGATTCTGCTATATCAAGTGATATCTCCACCTCCTATACTTTGCTAAAATTTAAAAAAAACACACACAACAAAATAACTATAAGGTGTGTGTACTTGTTTGTGTGTGTTTGCTGTGTTTATGTGGGTGTTTCTGTGTTAGGGACACATGGGAGGTACACAAAGAAAAAGCAGAAATGTCAAGTAGTCTCCCCCTTCCCTTTTCAGATTTCCCACCCTGAAGTGTTTTCACTGCAGCAGCAGTGTTCTACATTGTAAAGTGTTTAGAGTTTTCTGTTAAGTTGAATTGTATATGTTAATACGTGGTAAATACTCATTTTGTTAGCTGACAGTGCTGGGAAAAGCTATGAGATATGCTTGGAATCTCCTGTGGAAGAAAGAATAATGAGTACATAGACTTGAAATGAATTTTTGTGAGAAAGATTGTATAAGAACCTATGTCTTAGACTGAATTTGTTCTACCTTGCAGTTGGATACTATGAAACAGGAGGAGCAGGAAAGGGCTTGTTTTGTGTGCTAACAGTGAGCATGGTAGAAAGTAAGTGGCTAAACTGTAATATTTGGGGGTCCCTGAGTGGCTTAGCGGTTTAGCACCTGCCTTCAGCGGAGGGTATGATCCTGGAGTTCCGGGATCGAGTCCCGCATCAGGCTCCCCACATGGAGCCTGCTTCTCCCTCTGCCTGTGTCTCTGTCTCTCTTTATCTCTCTTTCTGTGTGTGTCTCATGAATAAATAAATAAAATATTTTAAAAATAAATTAAATAAATAAATAAATAAATAAATAAAAAATAAACTATAATCTTTACAAGGGCACATAGTAACTTTGTTTGAATGATACTTAGACTGAGGCCTGGTAATTATTAGATACTAATAAATTTTGATGAATGTTGTTAAATAATAGGAAAATGCATAATGATAACAAAAGAATTATTGAGTTTACAAAATAAGCCATAGATTGTGTAAAATAATTACATATATTAATTTATGTAATCCACACAACAGTATTATTATTAGCCCATATGCAGATTGAGACAAATATAAAAAAAATCAACTTTATCAGTTGTGCCCTAGGCATGTTAGTAAAATTTCCAATAGACTTAAAACATGGATTAATTTTTCTTGCTGGAACCTCTCACTTTTTGACAAAGGCAGTAGAAATTTTCGCATATATTCTGTAACTTTAAAGAAGCCATATTTTCCTTTGAGTATTAATTTGAGGTGCTGAAATTAATTTCCTCAATAAAGCAATCTAATAATTTTATTTTATTTTTTTAAAGGTTTTATTTATTTATTCATGATAGACAGAGACACAGGCAGAGGGAGAAGCAGGCTCCATGCAGGGACCCGGATGTGGGATTCGATCCCGGGTCTCCAGGATCGCGCCCTGGGCCAAAGGCAGGCGCTAAACCGCTGCGCCACCCAGGGATCCCGCAATCTAATAATTTTAAACTGAAATTTTTACTGTTTGGTAGAGCCATATGGTATTTTTTCAAAGTTTTCACATTTATTTTCTGCTGGGGTAACTCTGTTAAATAAACTGATGTTTCATTAATTATATTCATATTTGTGTTTTCCATCACAATTAAAATTTTTAAAAATGAAATCAAGCATTTAAAAGTTGATTGACCTTTCAATTGAACAAAAAAAAAAAAAAAAAAAAAAAAAGAGGAAATTAAAAGCATTTAAAGATTGCCAAAGGGACACTTGGGTGGCTCAGCAGTTGAGTGTCTGCCTTCGGCTCAGGACATAATCCTGGGTCTGGGGATCAGTCTTGAGTCTTACATAAGGCTCCCTGTGAGAAGCCTGCTTCTCCCTCTGCCTATGTCTCTGCCTCTCTCTCTGTCTCTATGTCTCTCATGAATAAATAAATAAAATCTTTAAAAAAAAAAAGAATGCCATAAATTATCATTATAATCATTTGCTGTCATTTTCATTTATCCTTATTTTCCCCTGTGGTTTAAAATTGTCTTGTATGAGGTACTTGATTCTGGAGCCAGTAGGGGGGAGTTCATGCCACAGCACCAGTCCCATCCACTAACATTGTCATACTAAATGACACTCCAGTGACTCCAGAATCTAAAAGAAAATCCCTGGGAGGCACATCATTAGCAATGAGAGACATTAGCCTGGGAAAAGTCTGCTTTACTTGTGTCATGATTGCCTGGAACATCTGAGAATCATTAAAAGGTAATTCACAGCATTGATCAAGTTCTTACATTGTGTGCCATGCTAAGTAAATGTTGAGATGCCTGCAATTTTCAGATGATGGTTTTGATATTTAAAAAAAATTATACCCAGTGATTTCAAAAGAATGGCCAATGTGGCATTCATACACTGTTATTGCAAATCTAAACTGAGTTGTTTCTGAAGGATACTTTTTAAGATTCAATTCTTTAGATTTTAGCAAATATTCAATGGGCATGTACTGTAGAGCAAGCCCTCTTCTTAGGTGCTGAGGTAAGGCACTGAAATTAAAGCAAGTAAATGCCCTGTTGTCATGGAGAACTGATGTTTTACATGATGGCAGGAGCATTCCCAAGAGATGAAGATACAAGTGGAGATACCCTTTTACGCCAGACGTCAGAACTCACATATCTGTACATCCTACTGGACAAAGCAAATTCAAGGTCAGCCCAGATTCAACTATGGGGAAGTAGAGTCCACCTGTGAATCTGCCTCATCCAGTATGCTGAGCAATGAGTTTCACATGAGACAGAAGGGAGGCTGAGATTGAGATAACCAAGCCAGTGGTTCAGTCACATAGACATTGCCCCTGTTAATGTCAAGCTGTAATGAAAAGAGTTAACCTATTTGGAGGAACTATAGACACTCTTTCCCTGCCAGTACCCCTAAAATGCTGTTGGAATTACAGGTTACTGAATGTTAGAACTGAAAAGATCCATCTATATCACCTGTATCATCCCTCATGTTATTGATGGAAAAATGAGTCCTAGGGAAATGATATATAATTTTCCTAAAGTCACAGAGTTCATTACAGACCCAAGATTCCTGACTCTAGACTCTATGTTCTTTGTATTACATCAAGTTGCCTCTAAAATTTCATTATAACTCATGATTAGAGAAAATGGTTAATAACTTTTTTTTTTTTAAACTACCACCATGTTACTCAGAAACTGCATACAATCATGCTCAAGGGTTTTCTCAAATCAGATTGCTGCATTCAAAATCTTCTCTGATGGGACGGCTGGGTGACTCAGTGGTTGAGCATCTGCCTTCAGCTCAGGGCATGATCCTGGAGTCATGGGATTGAGTACATATATGGCTCCCTGCATGGAGGGAAACTCCTTCTCCCTCTGCCAGTGTCTCTGCCACCCCCCTCCCTCTCTCTCTTAGTCTCTTATGAATAAATAGATAAAAATCTATTAAAAAAATAAAATCTCCTCTGCTGAGGACTATATAATAACTCTGTGGGTTTTCTTTGGCAAATAATTTAACCTCCCTAAACTTTAATCTTCCCATGTGGAAAATTGCAATGGTAATTGTACCTGCCTTGTAGTTTTTGAAGGAGGGTCAAATAATGCTTGTCACACAGCACTGTGCCTGATCCAATTATGCTTATTGATAAGCATACTATTTATTTTATCAGTAAAATTTTAAAAATTAAAGTAAAATTAACATACAGTGTAATCATTAGGTCTTAAGTGTAAATTTGGTAAGTTTTATCAGTAGATAAGCCTGTATATTAACCTTCCTAATCTAGATACAGAATATTTCTTTCATCTCAGAAATCTCTCCTGTACCTCACTGAGAACCTATTATAGGTAAGCTTCATTTGGATTTTTTTTTTTTTAAGATTTTATTTATTTGAGAGAGAGAGTGCACATGAGTTAAGGGTTAGCGAGATGGGGGTGGGGAAAGCAGAGGGGGAGGTAGAGGCAGAGTGGGAGAGAGAAGCACTAAGTAGGGAGCCCCACAGGGGCTTGATCTCAGGACCTTGGGATCATGACCTGAGCCAAAGATCATGACCTGAGCCAAAGGTAGATGCTTAACTGACTGAGCCACTCAGGCGCCCCAACTATGTTCTGATTTTAGTCACATAGACTTCTTTTGCTGCCCCTGAAAATCATATAACTTGAATCTTTTATTCATTTATTTATTTTGGCTTAGCTTCTTCTGGTTAACATAATATTTTTGAAATTATGCTCTTGAATATATATATATATGTGTGTGTGTGTGTGTGTGCATGTGTATATATATATTTGTGTGTATATATATTTGTATGTGTCTATGTGTGCATGTATAAATTACTCTTAAGATTATTGCTAAATGTAATTTTCCATTTTATAAATATGGCATGGAATCTGATTATCTATTCTCCTACTGATATTTGAAGTATTCCAAATGTAATAAATCTTCTACAGAATTTTTGTACCAAACTTTTGGTAGGGGCACATTTTTTTTTCTTTGATAAATACCTTGATATAGAATCACTTGGTCATATGGTAAGTGAATGTTTAATATTGTAAGAAACTGCCAAAATCTTTTGCAAATGGTTATACCATTTTACATTCTCATCAGAAAATGTATGAATTTTAGTTGCTCTCTACCCTCAAAAAATTTGGTATTGCCAGCTTTGTTAATAAGAAAAGATATCATTGTGGTTTCAGTTCATATTTTGTTGATGCATTCTGACAATGAGAACTTTTTCATATGCTTATTAGATACACATACAATTTTTTCATTAGATATACATTCAAGTATTTTTTTTTAACGATTTTATTTATTTATTCATGAAAGACACGGGGTGGGGGTGGGCAGAGACACAAGCAGAGGGAGAAGCAGGCTCCATACAGAGAGCCCCATGCGGGCCTTGATCCCGGGACCCCAGGATCATGCACGCCCTGGGCCAAAGGCAGGCGCTAAACCGCTGAGCCACCCAGGGATCCTATACTATTCAAGTATTTTGACCAGTTTTATTAGGTCGTTTGCATTTTATTAATAAGATGTAAGATATCTTTATGTATGCTGGATACAAGTTCTTTGTTGGATATTTTCATTGTTATACTTTTTTCCTGTATGTGACTTGCCTTTACAATATTTTTAGTACAATCTTTTGATGAATAGAAATTTTAATTTTTCTGAAGTCGCAGCTTATCAATGTCATATTTTATGCTTTATGATTTTTATACATTCTCTAAGAAATTTTTATCTACCTCAAAGTCACGAAGATAGTTTTTCTTTTTAAAAACCATAAGTTTTAGCTTTTTTAAAAAAATTTATTTATTCATGAAAGACAGAGAGAGAGAGAGAGGGGGTGGCAGAGACATAGGCAGAGGGAGAAGCAGGCTCCATGCAGGGAGCCTGACATGAAACTCAATCCTGGGACTTCAGGATCATGCCCTGAGTGGAAGGCATTTCCTCAACCACTGAGCCACCCAGGTGCCCCAAGTTTTAGCTTTTTCATGTATGAGGGAGTAAAAGACAAAGGTTATTTTAAAAAAAAATTACCCATTTTGAGACCACCTGGCAGGCTCAGTTAGTAGAGCATATGACTCAATTTCAAGGTTATGAGTTCAAGCCCTATGTTGAGCATGGAGCCTACTTAAAAAATAATAATAAAATAAAATTTACCATTATTAGGAGCAATAATATTCCAACATTATTGTTTTAAAATATTAGGCTGTCCCCTTTGAAATGCCTCATCTTTATTGAAAGTCAAATGAGTCTGTAGAACTCATTTATTCTTTTTCTAGCTTCTAAAGCCAGAAGCTTAGATAATTGATTTTAAGTTTTCTCCTCTTTTATATACTGACAGTTATGAATTTCCTCCAGGTTTTGCTTGAGCTCCACAGAACAAATTTAAGATGTTGCATTTTCATTTGTTTTGAGGCAAATGTGTTTCCACTTTGATCTATGAATTATTTAGAAGGATACTGTTCAATTTTCAAAATTTTGGGAACTTTTCTACCTATTATTGATTTCCAACTGAATTCTGTTGTAGTAACAGAATATACACTCTAAGCTTTCAAAATTTTAAAATTTATCGAGGGTTATTTTTGAACAGTTGAAAAGTATGTACATTTGTTAATTTACTCTGCAATTATTGAGTATAGTGTTCTATAAATGAGAAGTCAGAAGACTTTTTTAATATTGCCAGCTGTGATTGTGGGATATATCTATTTTTCCTGTCAAGTACTGACTTTTCCTGTCAGTTTTTTTGCTTCATTTTATTTTAAGCTCTATTATCAGGTGTGTAAAATTTTATAATTTTTTTGTCTTCTTGATGAATTAATCCTTTTGTCATTATAATAAATAACACTTTGGGGATCCTGGGTGGCCCAGTTAACTGTCTGCCTTCAGCTCAGATCATGATCTCAGGGTCCTGGGATGGAGCCCTATATCAGGCTCCCTGCTCAGCAGGGCCTGCTTGTTCCCCTACCCAAGTCCCTCCCCCTCAGCTCATTTTTCTCTCTAATAAATAAAAAATCTTAAAAAAATAGCTATTTATCTCTTCTAATAATTCTTTTATTCATAACTATTTTCAGCCATTATTTTGCTATTTTTATTCTCCTTGTCTCATTATTTTCTCCCCATTCTGTTATTTTCTGCTGCCTTTGCCTTATTAATTATTTTTCAGTATTTGGTTTTAATTTCTCTAATGATTTTTATCTATACTTTTATATTATTTCCAGTGATGCTTTAAGGAATATTGCCATATTCATCTTTATCAGAGTCTATTTACAGTTGCTAACAGGTCACTTGATGAAATAGAAGAATTTGTAACAATATAACTTAACCCCAACTCTGGGATACTTTATGCTACTATACATATATGGTCTATAAACTCTAATATGAATTATTATAACATGCATTTAAAAGTCAGGTCTCTTTTAAAGGGAACACAATAAACACTTTTTTACCCCAAATATTAACGATTTTCCATGCTCTTCATTTGTGTATATCTATGTTTCCATAAGGTATCACTTTCCCTCAGCCTAAAGAATTTCCTTTATTTCTATCTCAGCTCTGCTGGTGACAAATTCTCTCAGCCTTTGTTTACTTGAAAAAAATTTTTCAAGTTTTTAAAATTTAATTTTATTTTTTTAGAGATTTTTTTAAAATTTTTATTTATTTATGATAGTCACAGAGAGAGAGAGAGAGAGAGAGAGAGAGGCAGAGACATAGGCAGAGGGAGAGGGAGAGGGAGAAGCAGGCTCCATGCACCGGGAGCCTGATGTGGGATTCGATCCCAGGTCTCCAGGATCGCGCCCTGGGCCAAAGGCAGGCGCCAAACCACTGCGCCACCCAGGGATCCCTGAGAGATTTTTAAATTTTTATTTTAATTCAATTTGTAAACATATAGAACACCTTTTTTTTTTTTTTTCCATTTTGAAGGATCCATTTACTAGATATAGAATTCTATGTGTACGTTTTCTTTCAAAACTTCAAAGATGTCACCCACTGTTTCCAGGCCCTAATTGTTTTGATCAGTCAACCATCATTGCATTGTTAGCCACTAGCAATGAATGTATTTCATTGTTTCTGGATATTTTTAAAGTTTTCATTTAATCTTTAGTTTTTAGATGTGTGACTATAAAGTTTCCATGAGTTTTCATGTTTACCCTGCTTGGAGTCCACTGAACTTCTTGGATCTAATGTAATATTTTTTTTTATCAATTTTGGGAAATTTTTTGGCCATTATTACTTTAAATATGCTTCTGCTTTATTTTTTATTTTTTTTTATGCTTCTGCTTTATTCTTTCTTCTCCTTCCACACAACTTTGTAAGGAGGCTTGATATTGTTACACAGGTTTTTAATCACCCTTTAACTTTCTTTGAACATTTTCCTGTGATTTTTATGGTAGATAATTTTTATTGATTTATCTTCAGGTCTACTGATTATTTATTTCTTCTACTATCCTGAAATTGCCAATCTGTTATTAAAACTCATGCATAAACTTCTCCTTGAAGTGTTTGTAAAGTTCTAGAATTTTCTATTTTTAAAAATAGTTTCTATTTCTTTGCTGAGAGTCCCTACTGTATGTACACTCATTGACGACATAAACGTCATAACCATGTTCTTCCTTTTAAGTGACTGAACTACTTAAAATAGTGGACCGAATATCCCTTATTTGCTAATTGCATCTCAGGTTTTGTTGGTTTACATTGAATGCTATTTTCTTTAAAATGTGTTCTATCACCCTGTACTTTGTGTGTCTTATTTTTTGCCATTTATCAAATAATTTAAACATGTATCAATACAATTTATATATTATTGGCATTCTGATTTTTAATTGTCTTTTAAAGAATGTTGATTTTTGTTTTATTAGGAATTAAATTACTAGCAAATGACTTTCATCTGGCACAGAATTAGTTTATGCTGTTTTCAGGCTAGTTTCAGTTTTGTCCTTAGGTTTAGTCCTTAGTCCTAGAATAGAGAAGAAGAATAGAGAAGAGTTGTGGTCCTTCCAGGGTTTTTAGGGTAAGTATGAAGTATTTATTATGATCCTTAAACTTGGTGGATTCAAACTCCAAACTCCGTGTCTTCTGCAGTGAGTGGCAGCTGTCATACTGGCTCAGCTTTTTCAGTCTTGCAATTTTTGCTTTTTCACGCTTCTTGGCATCTTTTCCCCCTTTTCCCCAAAAACAAACATCTAAGGTAAGTTTGTATATATATTTTGCATATATATTTGGAATCATACCTCTCTTGGTTGTAACTTTTTTTCTGTGATTCCTTCCTTCAATTTGAGTGGCTCTGGCAGTCCCATACCCCTCCTTTTAAAACTCAAAACAGTAAGATTGCTGCCTTCTGACTTTTAGCCATCCTGTCCCTTTGGGATTGAGGGTTTTCCTGGGATGTGGGACTTCCTGTGCTAACACCATGCAAATTGATGGCAAATAAGGAAACTTTGGTTATCCTTAAACTGCCTTCAGTGGAAAAACCACATAATCTTACATCTCCTCCAATTCGGTTTCATCTTTCTGTGGTCAAATGTTCAACACTTTCTACTTGCTTTTTGTAGCTTTCTAGGGTTTTGCACAATTATTTATTTCATGTTTTGTTCACCACTTATAATTATTATCTGTAGGATGGCTAGCCAATTTCATCATTACCAGAACTAGAACCTAAGTATATGTCTGAATTCCCCAAGTGAAAGAGATTGGCTATCAACAACCAAAGTGGTCCAACTTTTGACCGCATAATTGACTTTTGAGCATAGTAATAACAATAAAATAGGTCAAATTAAAAGTGAAAATGAAATTTTATTCAGAAAAAAATAAACTACAAAATGAATCTGCAGCATATTGACAATGGTTTGCTTGAATGACAGGGTGTAGGTAGTAGTTTTTCCTATTTTACAATAATTTTTAAATTTTTGTATAAATGTATGCACATGAATACATATATTATTTACAATGAAAGGATAGGCATGCTTACCACATAATGGTTATTTAAATATGGTATTATTATGGTATTATAAGCATATTTTCTTAAAAATGGGCAGGAATAAGTGTAACTGAATGGTAATTTTAAAAATTAATGGATAAGATGTCTTACAATTACCAATGGCATTAATGTGTATTGCAAAATGTATCTTAGACAATACATTAAAATAATCTTCTTCAGAGCACCCACCAGTTAGTAGACCTGCAGAGGCAAACTGAAGTCTAACCAAGAATAGTGAAGGTAAAATTGTGCCCAAATACTATAAAAAGTATAATAAAATAAAATTTCCTCTTAATTTTCTTAATTTGCTGAGAGATATTCCATTATTAAAATAGATTAGAATCTCTAGAGATCATGAAGATACTGATAAGGGGTCAGTATATGAATTACTGCTTTGGAAAGTGTTAACATTCATTCTCCCAGATTAATATGCTTATCACTAAACCTGGGGTCAAAAACTTACATTGCAAAATTGAACATATCCTATATAGTAGAAGGCAGAATTTCACATCAATTTTTTATATGGTATGAAACAATATTTGTAACCTAATGTTCTGCATGTATTTGGTGTGTCCTCCTTTGTGTTTTAAAAATTAGGACATTTCTCATAATTTTATTCCCATTTCCTTGGCAACTCTAACTGGAACGGAGCAGTGGAATCTCCATTCCAATGGGTTATAGCCACTCCAGTGTGTAAGTTTTCCACCACTCTCCTAATTCAGAAACAGTCCTTTTCTTTCATTTATCTTACTGGTTTGGTTTGGGTAGGCATCTGGCCTTGGCCTAAAACAATGCAATAGAATTATCTTCACCAAAAACAAAGATACACTATTAACAACCCAGCATCTTTTTGTAAATAAATGTAAATATAAGGGGGGGACCAAAGTTCTTCACAGCGCAGCAAGGAACAAGAGAATTACAAAGATAGGGATTTACATTTGTTCTCCCTCTATTTTAATCACAATAGAAAGAAGTCAATTACTGCCTGTGAATATTGTTGTTTCGATTGGATTTTATTCAAACGCCATAAAACAAGGCTGATTTCTAAAGGCATGCAGGATTCCAGGTGTGTCTGTTAGGCTTGTTTTGCTTCATTGTCAGAAAGAGTGTCCTCAATTTCTGTCATTGGCAGGAGCTGTTAGTAATTCTGCTTTCCTTGGGCAGGTTTTAGGGTTACAGATGGAGTGTGGACCTACTCATTTTATGTTCTATTCCTATGTTTCATTGACTGCATACTCAAGTTACTACCTGGAAGACTTTCTTTTTGGAGAAAACACACAGGTTTTGAAATGACTCCCTGCTTTATACCGGCAAGGGGTTTGATTTGTCCTCTTCACCATCTCTCCATGAACATCTTTGCTGTGGTCTAGACCCTACAGAAAACTTGAAACAGTCTTTCACTTTCTTTTTTATGATGAGTAATGGGGTTTCCTCTGTGGCAGATGAACTAGGATGGTACAGAAGGATATCTCCCATGTATCAGTATCCATGGTAACATTCTAAGCAAGAAGGAAGCGTGCTAACACGACTCATCTACCCCACAAATTTTCAAGATTGTCACCAAGCAGAGTGAAAAAAGTCAATCCCCATATAGCAAATCTTTTATATTGTTAAATGTCCTCTTGACCTCCTCTCTTTGTCCAACTGTCTTAAAAAAGCAGCCACTATTTTGTGGTTTATATTCTCTACTCAAGCAGCTATCTTGATGCAGTTATATTCTTCAACCTTCAAGTAGTTTGTGTCTTTATATTTTCACTGGGGATGGGAACAGAAAAGGGAGTAAATCCTGGGGAGTATGGGATTTTTTCACGTCTTTTAATTCTATCAATGTTTTCTCTCTTCATTCAAATTGAAAATTCACCAAATCTGTTTCCCTACAGGATACTTTACAGAGAAACAGCCATTCCCCACCCCCACCCCCCACTGTCTGCCTCTCCTCCCCCTACAGTGTAATCATGATTTGTAAGACTGCATGATTTTAATAAGGATTCTTGGCAGATCTAATGATACAAGCCTTCTGTCATTGGTGATATAGTTTACCAGCTTGTTAGGGCATCTCTTGTCCCCCATGAAAGTCAGTCCTTCCATGCTTGTGTGTGCAGTAAGGAGTTTAAAAGCACTGGGAAGACACCACGCATGTGTTAATTTATGCTGCAGCAGCAAGCATCACTTCCACTTTGACCTCATAGTTAATCTGCGTGATAGTTAATCGTGCAGACACTTTGATTTTTAAAATTTCTTTTAAACACACACACACACACACAGCCCTAGTCCTGCCTTCCTCTTCTAGAAGAAAAAAAAAATCAAAACAGAACAAACAAATAAACAGACCTAAAATGAAGGACCAGGAGGAGTATGTGTGAGTGTGAGGGACATGAGTATGTGTAGAGTGTGCGCGCATCTCTTTCCCTTATTTGTCTTGGTGTGCGTCTCTCCCTGTACCCTCCCCCTGCCTCAAATACATTATTCCTCCAGACTTGGAAGCCGCTCCCAGAGCTGACGCTTTGATGGTATCTGCAAGCGTTTGTGCTGATCTTATTTCTGCCCCCTGAATATTAATTCCAGAGCTGGTGGCAATACAGTTCTCCAGTGACGGGACCTACTAGAGGCAGGTGGGGGGAGCCACCATCAGATCATAAGCATAATAATAATACAAAGGGGAGGGATTCTTCTGCAACCGAGAGACTAGAGGCAGAGGAGGAAAAAAAAGCGATGAGTTCGACAAATATATGGAGCACAGGAAGCTCAGAATACTCGACTCCTGTATTTTCACAGAAAATGACGGTGTGGATTCTGCTCCTGCTATCGCTCTATCCCGGGTAAGATGTGCTGTTTTCAGCGTTGTTTTGTTCCGGAGAGGTGGGGGAGGGGGTAAGGATGTGGAACTAGGGAGACCACCCAGATTTTAAACACTATTCTAGGATATGGGGATATAATTTAGGGGACTGTGAAAATATAGGGCAGAAAAGAGAGGGAGGGAAGAGGAAGGTCACTTTCATTTATTTATTAATTTGTTGGATTTTATTTGTTTTGTTTTAGAGTTCAAAAGCTAACGTCATAAAGACTTTGTGTTTGGGGATTAGCATTTTGATAATACTGCAATTTGATGTCGAGGTGGGCTGTGCTGGTACTTGCTGGGATTTGAGGCCATGTTGGAGGCGTTTGGGTGGGGGTCTGGAGGAGAAAACTGCAAATTGGATCCTGGCAAACACATAGGAGATGTGTGTGCTTATGTGTGTGTATGTGGAGGAGGGGTTCTGTTTCTGTACAGCAAAGTATTGCTTGTTTCTGCACCTGGGCATTCTCTATTCAGCCCCATTGACCCGGCAGCAGATTCCCTGATGGGCAAACATGGTTCAGCACCAGGGACAGCAGTCCTGGTTAGGGCCGAAAGGAAAGCTTATCTAGCCCCATAGGATATCTAATTCTATACAGGACATCCTTATAGTACAGACCAAAGGCCAACGGAGCCAAGGAGCACTAATGACCTCTGGGAGCCCTATTATGATTTTCCTACCCCCTCCTTGAAGATGGGAGGGGGCTTGGGGTGGAGAATGTAGCTGATGATGCATAGAGGATATATGACTAGAAAAGAGTTGGTCTTACTGCAATATTAAAAAATAAGCTGAACCAGGTGAATGGTAAGCAAAATTGTGAAGTTATACATCTATGTCTTAAAGCCTTGCTGCACTAAATGGAAAAAATGGGAAGGGGGGATTGAATTCCCCAAAACCCTGAGCTAGTGTGCGCTCTGAAGTGTTTTGCACCTAAATTTTCTTGAACTTCATTGCACCAAAAGTATCAGGGGAATATTCCTCCCCACTTACAGTTTATTATCTACACACCTAAACAGCCAATGGTACCACGCACATACATTCCCTCAGGATGTCCAGCCAGAACCAAAGGCAAGTTAGTGGTTGACTACATTTCTTGCTTTCTTCTATACTGTCATTTTGAAATAAAGCTCTATAAGAATTAGTCTCATAACCCCCACTCCTCAAAAGAAAAAAAAAGAGAGAAAAAAAATAGCTATAGAAGAAATCAAACCATTGCCCTAAGGTTTTCATGGGAGTTGACACTCTTATGTAGTATTGTAACAAAAGGAAATAAAAAGGATTAGGGGCTTAACTATTATTTTATTTTAAAAATTCTAGTTAACTTCTCTGGTCCTCCATTCTCTAGGGTTGGTAATGGGAGATGCAGATTTTTGATTAAGAAGAGACCCAGGAAAACAAGTGTGAAAGCTTTTTTTTTTTTGAAGTTTCTAAGCAGAGATAGGGTCTGCTTAATTATTTCAGCACTTTTTATATCTTTCTCCTTTACTTTAAGATAGAATGTATTTTCATTAAAAGTATGAAATTAAGTAGGTTTCTTAGAAGTGGAGACAGACTTTTATTGGAAATGTTTCATGTGCAATACATTTGAGTGGGATCTTGGAAAAACATTTTTTTATTTAAAATTCACACATATTTTTCTGTTTAACATGTGTAGCTCTTAATTTATTTCAGAAGTTAGTTGACAGTTGCTTATGGGTAGAAAATAATTCTCATATTCTTAGCATTTATGAAACCTGTGGATTGAAATCTAGACAGGACATAGGGAAATAGACATGAGTAGAAAGGAAAGACCTATCTTAGTAAACAATTTTTTAACTAAATGGATGAATACATTATTATTTATTTCTAATGGCCTTATTTTAATGGAAAGATACGTAGTTTTATTATTATTCATAATAGTATCATATTTGAGATGTCTTTCTGTTGCCACAGCTTGAACTTTTTTCTCCAATATTATATAAAAAGTAAAGATTAGTGATACATTTTAAGTTTCAATTCTTTGCATAATAGCCTAGATGAGCTTTGTAAATAGCTCTGAATAATGGGAACTATGTGTCATGTAAACTCTCCAGTAGGATTTTCACATTTTCTCAGAAATGAGACAGAATGGAGTCATTGCAGTTTAGTGCAGAGAATGTGATCAGAGTTTCAGTTTGCTGCAATCCCATAAAAAAAAAAAAGCCATTAGAGTGGCTGAATAGGGCTGAATGGAAATAGAAGCTTTGAGGTCTAAAGCTGATTCTAAAGAAGGACATCTGGGAATATGTGGGATCCTAGGAATCAATTTAAAGGAGGCATTTTGGGTAAATAGTGGAGAGTTGAAGAGGAACTAAAGAAACAGATTTCATTGACTTTTTCATTTACATAACTGCAGAGTAAGTTTCTTTCCTTTATTAAATTGATTAAATTTATTATGTTTTTATACAAGAATAAAATGAGGAAGGATATAAATCATTGAGATGAGGATGTTACTAGCTAATACCTCTTCTTATGTGTGAAATATTAATTTCTGAACCTCAAAGTTATATAAACTGTCCTGTATCTTGTATATAGTACTATCAAAAGAGTCACATAGGAAACTTGCTAAAATGGAGATTACTGAACCATACACTGAAAGATTCTGAATCATTATGTCTGGGTTGGAATTCAGGAACATACTCTAGACCACACATTGAAGAAAAGTGTTACTTTGCTGATTTCCAAAAGTTTATTTATCACCATATTTAATATTTACAAGTGCATTGGTTATTGCTAATTCATTATTCAACTGAGCATGAGTCGATTTCACATACAGAATTTTTTTAAATCATTGGGTATATTATACAAACCACAAAGAATAAGGAATACTTATAAAGAATTTTAATAAACCCAACTCATGTATAAGGAAATATTGGCTGAAAAATAAATATGCATAGATGTATGAACGTGTGTAATTATATTCATAACTACATACACCCCATGCACAACTATTCTACATATAGGTTTTAAAACAAATTTCACAATTTTATAAACTCTTTCAATGTAACTACATCCCATCTCAGAGTAAAAATACCTTAACAAGAAGAATTAGAGATAAAACAAAAATTTTTAGAATAAACAGGAATTAAGTGTTAAAAGTAAATATACTTTTATTTCTATTAGAATAAGATTTTTATAAAATAAGAATTTTTTTTCAAGGACAGATTAGAGATTTATTTGATTGACTTTTTGATACTCAGTCTAACCCTTACTTTGAAGTGCTAGTACTGAATTTTAAAAAAGAAATTTGAGTTAAAGATTTCTAAATATTTTCTTATCTGTTGCCTCAACAGAAATGCTTCAGGAGACTTTTCTTGTGAGCTGCTAAAGTTTTTTATCCCATAACCAATTTTTTTCATAGTTTTAACTTTAACAGGCCATGATCCCACATGTAGAGGGGATATTGTGATTAAATATCACAATAATTAACAGAATTAATCTCTACATACAACCTTACTCTAAATTATTTCCTCAGCATACTTAATTGTTTAGTTGTAGATACAGCATTTCAAATAATCTAGCCTGAGACAAACATCTACCTGGAAAAAAAAGAAGAAAAGAAATATTGTCACCCAGTATTTCTCAGACTCCAGCTGCCCACCATCCTCTAGATAAAACATTTAGATTATAGGCAGGAATTTAAGAATTGGCTTTTAATTAAAAAGTTATATAAATATCTCTTTGGATATCTTAGACTTCATTTAGAATAATCTCAAAATAATTGAATTACAGAATATTTAGTCATAGACGTCTCTGTTCTACACACTTGAAAATTTTCTATGTCAAGAATTTTTCGAATTGAAATTAAGTCTAACTTTGAAGACTTTTAAATTTATTTACGATAGTCACAGAGAGAGAGAGAGAGAGAGAGAGAGAGAGAGAGGCAGAGACACAGGCAGAGGGAGAAGCAGGCTCCATGCACCGGGAGCCCGACGTGGGATTCGATCCCGGGTCTCCGGATCGGGCCCTGGGCCAAAGGCAGGCGCCAAACCGTTGCGCCACCCAGGGATCCCTAACTTTGAAGACTTTATCTTTGTTGTAAATATAATAGTAGGGCCTATGGCTTCTTGTCACTGTCACAATTTCCTAGCCATTCCAAGACAGAATTTTCACAGTTTAAATACACATACTTGTGGCTAAAGGGTAACAGGTATATATTTTTGTCTCACTGCATAGACTGGTTCTACAACCAAACTTGAGTTCATGGCAGGATTTCAATTATTATAAAGGATCTTTGCTTAAAAAGCATTCTTGTTTTCCCCACTATTATGTTATTTGGTATTCATATGGTTTTCCTTATTAATGGGTGGAGAGTGTAATATCAGCACTGCATATTTAGCGTTTACATGGCACTTTATCTATAGAGTTATACAATTATTTTTATAATGATATAGAATTATTACCATATTTTTTGCACTCTTATCATAATACTATAAGGATTAATATGGTTGGGAGTTAAATTTTATTTTTACTCTAAGCCACTAATGTATAACTTAAGGCTTTTTATTTTCTTTTAAAGGATATTTATTCTCTAGAATATGGGAGAAATGAATAGCAAATAACCCTCCCAGTAAAGTAAACTGGAGAGGCCTTTTATATTTCAAAACAATCCAAGTATTTTCTTACCTTTGGAAAGAAAAAGGCTGGTTATACTTGTGTAATTTGGATTATTGCCCTAGGAATGTGACTAGAGAAGTCTTAATCCTGCTCTCAACTAATATGCAAGGACACTTGAACTAATGCTTTAATTTCTCCATATCTATTCCCTACGGTTATGGGAAAGAAAATACTATCTTCCTTATCAAACTCATGAGACTAGAGAGAGAATAAGAATGTGCATACAAATATTCTCAGATAAAAATGAGGCTCCAATTTCTGGTTATAACTTCATATTCCTCTAAAATTAATGCTTATGCACTTTGATATTTTCATACCAAAGTTAATCAAGCAGTTGCTTATATGATTGAGGTGATCAAAAATGTCAACTGTAAATATTTACATATTGTAGATAGGAGCACCTGGGTAGCTCATTTGGTTAAGCCTCAGACTCTCAATTTTGGCTCAGGTCTTTATCTCAGTATCATGAGACTGAACCCCATGTAGGGCTCCATGCTCAGTGCAGAGTTCATCTCTCTCTCCCATTGCACCCCTACCCCGACTCCTGCTTGGCTATGTGTGTGCGTGCACTCACTCTCTAAAATAAATAAATAAAATATTATTTATTTTTAAAAATTTATTTTATTGTTTTAAAGGTTTTATTTATTTATGAGATTGAGAGAGAGAGGTAGAGACAGAGGCAGAGGGAAAGGGAGAAGCAGACTCCATGCAGGGAGCCTGATATGGAACTCGATCCAGGGACCAGGGGATCATGCCCTGAGCTGAAGGCAGATGCTCAGCTGCTAAGCCACCCAGGCATCACAATAAAATCTTAAAAAAAAAAAATATGTACTGAAGATAGAGATATCCAGATATCAAAGCAGTAATATTATTTCTACTTTAATATAGTTGCTTTGATTTCATCTTTCATTTTTTTTCTAAGGATTTTTGTAGATCTTTAATTTCATGTCTTTTATTGATGATGCTTAAAATCTGCCTGAATTTCCCAATAATGTATTTATTGAACATGGTACACTTAGGTAGATATAGTCTAGAAATGATATTTTTCTTCAAACCTCATCAGTTGAATCTCTTTTCCCTATACCTGGAAAATATCTAAATTAAATCATGTAAATTTTCTTTTTTTTTTCTTTAAGATTTTATTTATTTATTCATGAATGACAGAGAGAGAGACAGAGATAGGCAGAAGGAGAGGCAAGCTCCCCACAGGGAGCCTGATATGGGACTGGATCCCAGGACCCTGGGATCACTACCTGAGTCAAAGGCAGATGCTCAACTACTGAGCCACCCAGGTGCCCCAATCTTTTAAGTTTTCTATTTTAGAGTTTAAAATAATCTCATTTTAGGTATTAAACTCTCATCTAAATTCATCTTTCAATCTCCCATTGGGTTTTGCTTTGTTTTTTCTTCTATTCTCTGATCATGCTTGACCTGAGATTTTTTAGTCTGACACTTTTTTTTTGTTAGGCTTTTCTTTCTCTCTTATTATGCTGCTCTTGACTTTTTTGTGAGATCGGAGTGGAGAGAAAGAAGATAATTAAAGGACCAGAAATTTCTTTTTTTTTTAAGATTTTTAAAAAAATTATTCATGAGAAACACAGAAAGAGAGAGAGGGGCAGAGACACAGGCAGAGGGAAAAGCAGGGAGCCCGATGTGGGACTCAATCCCAGGTCTCCAGGATCATGCCCAGGCCGAAGGCGGCACCAAACCACTGAGCCACCCAGGCTGCCTGGACCAGAAAATTCTTAAGTTGTGTTATCTGTGTAACAAATACGTAAATGCTGAGTTACTCTTTCACTGGGGGTTGGATGGGTTCTATGAAGATAATCTTCTTTCTCCTTTACACTTTTGGGGAACTCCAGCATTGCACTATTCCCTGACATGAGTTATGCTATATGATGGTTGATGTCAGATGATACCCCTTCAGTTCCACGCCAAAATACATCTACTCAGATCTTCTCCTAGAATTATATCACCAAATAGATAACTTTAAAAATATGATTCCAACATGACTGTTTTTTGACATCCATCTAGTTTAGAGGAGGGAGGGAAGGAAAGATGGAAGAATGAATGGACTGATGGATGGACTCAGCAAAACTGCCTGTTAGATTCTGGAAGTGAAGGTCTTTCTCATTCAGATTCACACTTGGGGTTATTCAAACTAGCCTATTTGCCTTTTGACATTTTCAGGAAAGAATCAGGCTATAGTCTTCATTTGGACTGCTCAGATTATAGAGAATACAGACCAAATTTACCTAAGAGTTTCCTGTCTACTTTGGGTTCATAGAGCACCAAGAAGCAGTTATACAAGTTTTCTATTTGGGGTAGAGATATTAATTGTCCTTGTTAGTTTTCCATCATGGTAGACATCTACGAGTGGATTTCTTGACTTCCTTTTTTTAAAGATTATATTTATTTGAAAGAGAGAAAGAGATAGTAAGAGAGAACACAACCAGGGAGGAGAGGGAGAAACAGGCTCCCCAGGGAGCAAGGAGCCCGATGTGGAGCTAGATCCCAGGACCCATGGCATCATGATCTGAGCACAAGGCTAATGCTTAACTGACTGAGCCACTCAGGTGCCCTTTTTTAATTGCCTTAAGCTAGAGGTGGTGCAAATATCTCCGTGAGAGAAAGAGAATAGGAAATTGCACAGCTCTTTCTACTTGTAGGCCAATAACCTTTTTCTACAAGAATGCCTTTCTCATTGAATCCTTAAACTTCTATTATGTGGCTACATGGTGGGTGAAATAAAAGGAACCCATGACTGGTTTTTAGCTTTCTCTAAAAAGTTCTGCATCTTTTTGGTAGCCTTCTATATTTATATTAAGTGAGAGTCTAACAATCCTCACCTATTTCTTCCCTGTAGTGAGACATTGGCCAATAACAACAGGGATAGTATATTCACTATAATGTATTTCTCCCAGATATCCACTGGCTAATTCATCTACTTTAAGTCTTTGCTCAAATATTATCTTCCCAATGAGTGAGATATTACTCATTATTCAGTGTAATATTGCAAACAACACTCAACTTTGTACTCACAGTTCCACTTTTTCTCATCTATGCTTTATTCTTCCTTATACTTTGAGCCTTCAGTAATTAAGTAGATAATTTTATACTCTGTTGCTTATTGGTTTATCATTGTTACTTTTTATTTTCTGTTTCCCTCAGTAGAAGACAGAACTGATAAAAACAGAGACACTGTTTTGTCTATTTATATAACCTAGGTTTTTAGAGAAGTGCTTTGCCTCTAAAATGTGCTTAATTATTATTTTTAATTAAATAATGTAAATTGCATTTTATTTTCTCTGAAATTTGTTTTCTTTTAAAAAAAGAAGAAAGAAAAATCTTTTTATCTTCCCACCAGTATCTCACTCTAAGTTGAGCATATATAGTGCCAACAAAAACAAAAAAGCAAATAGGTCCTACGGTATAGTGTGGTCCTTAAAGACTATAAGCTATGGAGCCACACTTGACCAGAATTTAAATTCCTATTCCTATTACTTGTTGGCCCTCAGTCACCTTCATATAGACCTAGTCTCTTCATATTAAAAAAAAAAAGAAAATAACACTTCTTCATAAGTTTGAGTAGTAATTGATATGATACATGATAAGGGCTTGATACACGGTAGCATCCCTTATATGTTGTATTTGTTGTTATTATTTTTATTACTACTATAGAGTCATTATTTCCCGAGGATATTCCTAGAAGCAGAAGTATCTTCTCTACCTTTGTAAAATGAAAATTTTGGGACAGTGCAGGATAGACTTTCTCAATAAAAACTCTCTAATTTGTCAGTCTCCTATCTTAAGGTGTGTAAAAAAAGAAAATAGGGGAGAGGTCTCTGTTTGTAGAATGCCTATAACAATCATTCATTTTAGATCATTACTGTAAACTTAATATTTCTAACATATGTAGATTTCTAACATATGTCTAAGATATGTAGATCTCTGTATAATAAAAATATGCTGACACATAGAACTTCTTGAAGACAGCTTCCTTAATAATATGCAAAGAAGGATCTTTTTCCAGAGATAGTGTGAAACCACTGTCTGAGTTTCTGAGCAAAATTACCCAACCTATTATTCAGAACAAACCCATATTGTTACTCTTGATGGCAACATCTGTATTAGATCTGAAATGGAAGCAATAGGTTGAATCTGGAGATGAATGAGGAAGGGAATAATCCAAGCTAATACTTTGCTATTGAAGGTCATGACTAACTTCATTTTTCTTTGAGCCTAATAGATCTGATGATAGAATTAAACTCGACATCATCTGTCACCTAGGTTACTAAATCAGTCACCTACAGTACCTTTCTGATGCCAGTTTTGCTGTCTTATTAATTTACCACACAGCAGAGAGACATTTCACCTGTCAAATATTTTCTTAAATACATAACTGAAATGTAATAAACTGTTCAGAATTTAAATGTATAGTTAAATGATTTTTTAAGTATAACCACCACTCCTATATACATATGCAAAAAAACAACACTAGTTTTCAATATATATTAGTTTCCATCACACCTTTCTTGTGCCCCTTTCCAATTAACTATCTCTACTCTGTTTCCTCCCTTCTCCTGATAGTCTCTCTTGTGATGTTTTTCCTCACCACAGACTATTTTTCTCTGTTCTAGAACTTTATATTGATGAAATCAACAGTTTGTGCCTAGCTCCTTTTACTAAGCATATTGTTTTTGATAAACATGTTGCGTATCATGACTTCCTTTTTATTGTTAGGAATGCCATGGTATGAATTACAGCATGTTTACCCATTCTCTTCTTGATGCATTCAGTTTGAGGCAGTTTGGACAAAGCTGGCATGAACATTACTGTACAGGTGTTGCTTTGGACTTATCATTTTTTTGGTGGGAATGCTGGAACATAGAATTAATTTATTTTTATATTATAAGAAATTATCAGAACAGTTTTCTAATATGTGATAGTTCAAGTTGCTGCAAATCCTTACAACTTTAGGTGTGATCTGCCTTTGCATTAGTTATCTATTTCTATATATCCAAAACATCCAAAAAATGCCAAAGAATAAAAACCAACAAATCCCCCATGTTTGGGTAAGCCTCACAAGGTTACCAAGAACAGGAATCCAGGAGTAATTTAGCTAGATGATTCTGGTTCAGGAAGTTGCAATGAAGTTGAATGAAGTTCAATCAAGTTGTTGAACAGGGCCCAAGTTCCCTAAAGGTGCTGGACAAACCATTCCCAAGCTCACTACTATATTGGCAGGAAGCTCCATTTCCTTCACTGGCCATCTCTCTGTGGTGATGGAGAGGTGGAGTGGAAAAAGAGATAAAAAGAGAAGGAGAGAGAGAACACCCAAGATGGAAGCCACAGACTTTTGTAATATAATATTATAATTATGTACCATCACTATTGCCATATGGCATTAGTAACACAGAACAATCCTGATACTAGTGGGAAAGGTTTAGGTAAAGGTGTGAATACTAGGAAGATATGAATCACTGGGGACACTACAGAGGCTGGTAACTAAAGTCTTTTGGATTTAAACCATAATGGTGGGAGTAAAGTTGTACCTATTCAGGTTTTTTGGTGTTTTTGTTCTGTTGGGGTTTTTTGAAAGGGAGAAAGGGGAATAGAGAACTTGCGTGCAAACAGGTGGGGGAGGGGCAGAGTGAGTGGGATAGAGAATCATAACTAGCTTCCATGCCTAGTGCAGAGCTGATGTGGGGCTCGATCTCACAACCCCGAGATCATGACTGATCTAAAATCAAGAGTAGAATACCTAACCAACTAAATCACCCAGGAGCCCCTCAGGTTTTTTTTTTTTTTTTTTGATTGATTTTATTACTGATTTGTAGGAGTACTTTATGAATTTTAGATAAAAACCCTTTATCAGATATATGTAGTAAAAATATTTTTCCAGTCTTAAGGTTTTTTATTTTCTACTTTTTAAAAGATTTATTTATTTACTTGAGTGGGGGAGGGGCAGAAGGAGAGGGTGAAAATCTCAAGGGACTCCCACTTAGCACAGAGCCTGACATGGCACTCCATCCCATGACCCTGAGATCATGACCTGAGCTGAAATCAGAGACTGACACTCAACCAACTGCGCCACCTAGGTGCCCCTATTATTTACTAATTTATTTAGTTGAGCAAAATGTTTAACTTTAAAGTACAATTTGTCATTGCTTCTATTATGGTCAGTGTTTTTTCTGTCCTAAGATATTTGCCTCCTCCAAGTTTGTAGAAATAATATTTTCATATTTTTTCTAGAGGTTCTGTAGTTATAACTTTCCCTCTTAGCTCTAATATCCATCTTAATATGTTATTATTTTCATTTAATACATTGGAGAATGAAATCCATTCCCCCACAATTACCCAATCATTTTAACCCAATTTTTTGAGGAGTTTTTCTTTTCTTATTGACATTCTTTTAAACTTTGTCAAAATGTTATTAGCATGTATGTCTAGGTCTATTTCTGATATCTGTTTCATTACATTGGTCTACTAGATTATTTGTATGTCAGTACTCTGTGACTTTGATCATTGTAGCCATTCAGTAAATCTTGAAACCAGGCAATGAATATGAAACACAACCATCAGTGTTCTTCTTTTGCAAAAGCTGATTTGCCCATTTTGCATCTTTTATGTCCTTATATATTCTTAGTAAATATGTCAACTTATAAAACAAACAAAAACAAACAAAACAAAACAAAACTGTCCTGCTGTGTCTTCCTTGAAATGGTATTGACTATATAGATCAAATTAGAAATTGACATTTTGACAATGTTAAGTCTTCTAATCCATGGACATGGTTTATCTTTCAATATGTTTAGATTTTCTTAAATTCTTCTCACTTATTGTATATTTCAATGTAGGCACTTTGCACATTTTTCTTAAGGTTATTAAGTATTTTATGTCTTATTTCAAATTATATACTTTAAATTATTTTCTAAATGTTTATTATACAGAAAAACAATTTATTTTGTATATTACTTTACATTCTGTGATATTTGTTCTAGAACTTACTCTGATAGTTCTCATAGATCCCTTATGATTTTTTATATACAATATTGTTATCTGCAAATAAAGGTAGTTTCACTTCAGAATGACTTTCTAAAATACAAATTGGTTGTTATATTGCCATCTTAAATATTTGTAATAACTCCTCTTCTACCATAAGATTCAGTTGTCTTAACTAGACTTGTAAGTAATATACTATATATTTATTATGCAAAATGGTGAAAGAGGGTATAATTAATAATTGTGTCAGGATCACAGGTGCGAGTTGGAACTTTCCCAGGCAAACTGGGCATGTGATTACCCAATATGGTCCTTCATGATTTGTATCCCTGACAATCTCTCGTGTGTCAGCTCCAATTCTTCATTGGACAAAACTCTACTGTCACGTTATATTTTATTAGATTCTTTCAGATGCTAGCTTCATTTTCCTATTTCCTTTAGAGATATTACTTTCAGAGCTTCTTAGCTCTCTTCCATTTTCTTTTGAAAATTTTAAAATTCTTTTTGAAATTCTTTAGTATAGAATTTTCATCAGTGAGATGTTTTAGGATTGAGAGATAATTTTATTATAAATCTTTCTATTTCATGGCTAAAAAGGAACAGTCATAGTGAATGATATTTGACTATTTCAATTATTATATTTGAAAGCATGAAAAAATATCCAATAATAAAACCCTACTGAAATGGAAAAGCAAAAGAAAACTTTCCAGTCACACCACATGTCATCTCACCAAAATCTTTTATATAATAAACAGCAAATAAAATCAACTCAGTGCCATAAAACCCAAGCTATGTTGGTCATCAAATACTCCCTGAAACATGATTTTTTTCAAGTACGCTTGTAGTCAACAGGCCTTTGGCAGAGTTTCCACAGCCCATGCTAGGAGCTCCTTTTTGTAGATCTGCTATAATTTCCATATGTAGCTCAATTTCTCTGATGAATGAGTATCGAAGTAAACTTTTTAGAGAATCACTTAGGGAGTGATTTTCTCATTATTTAGAGTCTGAAGTCCAAGAGAATAAAATTAATCTCCTAAGCACGTGCTGAGTAGATGTTTAAACATCAATGAACTTTATCAGAAAAATGCACATAAAACAGAAGTTTGGACATAGTGGTTACATACTCTGGTTAGATAATCTGAATAGTGCCTTTCTTAATTCCTCTTTATTTTGGGAATCATAATTTGTTTAGTTCCTAGCTGCTCTGTTCCTGGTAATATGCAGATGCTGAAAAGCATTGAATGAAGCAAACCTAGTCCTTGCTCTTGTGGAAGTTATTTTCTAGAATAAAAATGTGCTTTTAAAAGCAAAACACTAATATGTATACACACACATATACATATATAAACAGGGTTCTTTTTATATTGATTTTTTCACTTATTGCCTCTGATTTAAGGAAACTGTGTAACCAGATATACATTTCACACCCAATCATTATTTAAATTCATAGATCCACGTGAGTCTGTCCATTTTCTCCTTGAAAGAGGCTAACATGAGATGTCATTGCCCGACTCTTCTTGAACTTTAAAGTGCTATGTTAAATGTGGATGAAAATAAATTCAAAGTAGAAAAATTTCTTCCTCCTTGTCTCCTGTCTTCCTGCCATTAATTAAATATTTGTTGCATTCTTAACACTTGTTTGGCACTATGGGAGTTGGAGATATCTTCATTTATTTATTTATTTTTAATTTATGATAGTCACAGAGAGAGAGAGAGAGAGGCAGAGACACAGGCAGAGGGAGAAGCAGGCTCCATGCACCGGAAACCCGATGTGGGATTCGATCCTGGGTCTTCAGGAGCGCGCCCTGGACCAAAGGCAGGCGCCAAACCACTGCGCCACCCAGGGATCCTTGGAGATATCTTCTTAATCATCTTAGACCTTTTAGTCTAGGGACAAACAGTAAATGAACTTCAAAGAGAGGTAAAAGTTGAAGAAATAATTGAAAGTGTGGTATATAATTACTTTAGGTAGAATGATCAGTAAAGGCCATTCTAATGGATAATAAATTGAGATTATGTAAATATTAAAAAAAAATCAACCATGAAAAAATTGAAGGGAAGACTGTTCTCATGATGGGTAACAACAAGTGCAAGGGCACTGAGCAGAGTAAGAACTTCGTGTGTTTTAGGAGCTAAAAAAAGGCCCAGATGGGATGCTTGGGTGGCCCAGTGGTTGAACGTCTGCCTTTGGCTTGGGGCATGATCCCAGAGGTTGGGATTGAGTCCCACATAGGGCTTCTTGCAGGGAGCCTGCTTCTCCCTCTGACTATGACTCTGCCTCTCTCTCTCTCTGTCTCTCTCTCTCTCTGTGTCTCTCATGAATAAATAGATAAAATATTTTAAAAAAAAATTTTAAAGTTAAAAATTAAAAAGGCCCAGATGGTTGCAGGACAGTGACCAAGGATCAACATTCAGGATATAGGATTTGGGAGGCAGAAAGCTGCTTCCTATTCCATGGCCTTGAAGCCTTAGTGGAGAATTTGAATTGTAATCCAGATAAGGGGAAATGCCTCAGATAAAAATACATCTATTTTTTCTTAAGGAAGACATGTGCCTCTGTGATTTCGGGAATGGTGAGCGTTACAATTTACCTACCAATTTTCGGTTGCTTACAATTAACTAATTTTTTTTTACTTTAAGTTTCCTTAGAATTATATATAGTATTGTTCTACATCTTGCTCTAAAATCTCAGTAGAATTAAGAGTTATTCTGTCAGTTATTTGAAGTGTAGTAATTATTTTATGTTATTGTTATGGAATTATTGTACTATATTTAACTAATGTGTTTAAACAGATATGTTTTTATAAAGCTATATACTTCATATCTAAGAAATGGCAAAGATAGTTTCTTATTTACAAATTAATATGATTTAGGAGCAGTTATTTGGATGACTGAGTTTTAGATTTTAAAGGATTCTCAGAGAGTATTAACAAAAGTATACTTATTTCCTATCCATAAAATATATTGTTGAACTTAATCTGTGAGCAAGAAAACCATGAAAGGTAATATTCCATCTAAAAGGCTGAAAGAGATCCAAACATCTATGTAGCAATTTAAAAGGAAACCACAGTACCGTTTCAGTAATAAAATGCCTTTCTCCCCAGGAGATTTTTAAATGTTTAGACTCAATTACCTCATTCTTTAGTATCAGGAAATTTCACAAAAATCTTGTAACAAAGAATATTTGCAAAAGTTCAGTGATTTAAGTTTACAGTACAATAGCTATGTGTCTTATTTTTAACATAGAACATCTATTTTAACATAGAACAAAACTGACATTTATTGGTAGACAGTTGTAAGAATTTTAACAAACATAAATTTTTTAATTCCTTATCCCAAATCAGGATACTGAATTGTTCTATCACCCCATCCCTCAAATAAACCCCTCCTTCATACCCCCCGTTTGTAGTCACACCTTTTCCCCCTTAACTTTTGGCAATAACTGGTCTGTTATTCATTAGTATAGTTTTTATTCTTTTCAAGAGTATTTAAGTAGAATCAGCTAGTTCACTCAATATAGTGCCTTTGAGATCCATCCAAATTATTGATGTGTCAAGCACACAAAAGCAAGTTCAATATTATTAGCCCTAAATATAAATGTACATTATGATGCCACTATACATTTATCAGAATGGGTAAAATAAAAAAATACTGGCAGGATTAAGTGTTGGTAAGGATGTGGAACAACTGGAACTCTCCATGGCTAGTAGGAATAAAAATGAGGAAAAACTTGCAATTTTGTGTAAGGCTAAAGGTACTCCTGCATACATACTACTCAGTAATCTCATTCCTATTTGCATTGGAGATTGAATATCTTATGGAATAATAACTTTTAAAAATTGATTATCTAGATATTTTTTTCCTGGAATGCTTACACAAAATGATCATATTAAGTTTTTCCAGATAGATTTTTTTTTTTTTTAATTTTGGCCTGAGATTGTACTCTTGATTGAATTAGTCAGGATCTTTACATTAGTAGTGTTACCACTGAAATAGTAGTCAGTAATGCAATTTGCTTTGACACCGTGGTGATTAGGTACCTGAGGATACTGGAAAGAATGGAAAGAATACTGATATGAAACTTGTAGGAAGAAGCATGGATTCTGTGGGAGCCTTTTTTTGTAATTTATGCACTAAACTTGCAGTTTCTTGAAAAAAAAAAAAAGTAATAATACATTTCCTAGAAAAGGCAGTTAAGTGACCTTGTTAATACATTAAGGCACTCTACATTATATGAATTCCTTATCACTTAAAACTTTTAGCCTTATTGCATGATACATGATCTAAGTTTGTAAATATATAAATGATACAGACTGTTTTTTTTCTACGAAATTTTTAATTTACCTATGAGATGGCATGATGATTTAAAATGTGCTTAAATTGGGATGGAGTTAGGATGACTTCAAAGTCCACTAGGACTACTACTACTACTTCTTCTTTTACATTTTTCCAGGATTCTAAGCACAGAAGTAATTTTGGACTTTCTAAAATACATCCATAGAGTGCTTATTTATGCTCATTTTCAATATCGAATTTTTTTCTTAATGTCTACCGTACTCTCATAAGCAAAGAGTACTGAAGATAGTGTTTAGTTCATGGAAGATGGCTTGTGAATAAAAACAAATGAATAAACACAGTTCTGTGATTTGGAAAATTTACAATTCCTAATTATGTAAATTGACATTATATTGAGATAAATATGAGCTATTCACATAGTAGGGGTAGGGAAACTGAGGAGGAAGAAAGCTGAAGGATGAGACCACTTTAACTTTTTAAAGTGATTAATAAAACCTTGATTTTGAGAAAATGTTTTAGGCAGGAAAAACCAAATAATGAAAATATTAGGAGTAGTCTGGAAGTAGTCATGACCACAGAGACAGATTTGGAATTTGTATTGACTTGAACTTAAAGACTATAGTGCAATTTTAGAAAATAAAGAAACAAGAGAGTATTTCCAGAATCATGATCACTCAGATGTATGTATAAATGTTGGTAAAATTCCACATGAAAGTGAAAATTCAATCAGCACCTGAATAAATTAGCTCTATTTTTCCAAAACTTTCAAATATTAAAACAAAATTGAAATATTTCATTTTCTGCTCCCATAGAAAGGCTCCAAAGATAATGAGTTTTTAATATATTTGAATAAACATCTAAATATATGCAGATATTGCATGCAATAGAATCAGCATTCATTTTTGTACACTGGTTTTCAGTGACATTTTAACTATCCTAAACCTGGAACAGTTTAACCTTTGGGAGAAAATACACAAAAGTTTTCCTATCCACACATGTGCCCTTGAAAATATGAGAACAATTTTTCATGCTTGTATGTGTGACCTTTTATTTTACTAGAAGAGGGATCAAAGTTGTATTAGTTCTTCAAAATGTTTTATGTTCTATAGAAAACTATCCTCCTTACTATACAAACTGAGATTTCATAGTAAATGCAGAGGCACAGTGATAGAAATAACCTTCACATCAAGTTGGATGTACTGCAGACAGAGATTAGTCATGGTCTACCATGTGACAATGTTTTTATTATTGCCTTGCCTTGTTAGTTCAGTGTTTCTTGTTTCTAGCTGTTCAGGTATTTGTTTCCTCAAATAGATGAAAGGTGTTTTGATATCAGCATTGAACTTTCTACTTCTTTCCATCTATAGCTATGCTGTGCACAAAAGAATCTCAATTAACTGAAGGACCAAGAAATCTAAATTTACAAGGCATTGTTTCCAAAATCTGGCCACCTTCATGATTTTTGCCACATCTAAGTGAAACCTGATCGTTTATTTACTTCAAATTTTTCACAAAACCAGTGTCTTTTTAAAGTAATTATTTTATTTAATGCATTTAATAATAAGAGTAATAAAATCTGGAAAATAGATTTTAGTTTTCATAATACAAGACAGCTGCAAAGTAAATACAATGAAACCAGTACAATGTTATCACATTTTAATTATATATTATTTTCTACCAGAAGTGCTGAGCTTGATGTTGTTCTCCTTAGAAAGTAGGTTAGCAAGTTGGAGAATGCGGTTAAAGACAAATTACAAGTAAACGGAGACACTGTCCTTAATATAATTGAATGTGCTGAAAGAAAATTAAACCGAGAAAAAATTTCAAATTATGTGCTTCAATGTCTTAATGCTATTCCTATGTGACACTTAAAACCGTCTTGGTTACCAGAGACAGGTGTTCTAAGTTCCAGGAATCACTGATACGAGATAATTTTAATAAGACATCAATTTTGAGGATGATGCTATTTTGAACACCCAGTGTACAATGAAACACTAGTAAGTGATATTTGACTTGCTTGAGAGCAATCATGAAAGTGATACTTATTCGAGGAAAAGAAAGTCCAAGAACTCTATTATACTCTCTTGCACCAGCTCTTAATTCTGACTGTACCTTAGAATTAGCTGAATACCAATGTCTTGGTCCCATCCTACCTCATTTAACTCAGTATTTGAAGAGGTCAGCATTCAGCACTGGCATTTTTTTAAGCTCTCTATGGAATTATAACATGCAGCAGGGGTAAGAACGACTCGTCTTTATAATGTATTGAACATTCAGTATATGCTGGATATTGTGTATTCCTAGTGAATGATAGTCATTAGATAAAGGAAGAAATACAAAATATTTCCTTCTTGGAATATTTCTTGACAGAAAATAAATTACATCTTTCTCTGACACTAGCTTATAGCATACATATTTCTGTGGTTCAAGTTGGTCTTATTTTTCCATAGTCAGAACATAGCAACTCTATGCAAAGTAAGTCCATGTGTGTTTCTAGAATGAGGGAGAACAGTCCTCCAAATTATTTGGCCTACTTTATCACCATGTTGTCACAATCCAATAATAATACAAGTGAAGTGGCCAAGTTCTGCTACCTCATAGAAAAGAATTGTTGCAAAAAAAAAAAAAAAAAAAAAAAAAGAAAAGAATTGTTGCATGAGAACAACAGAGTTATGGTCCCACCTCCTTCTAAAAATAGTGTGTAAGGTGAATTGTCTCAGTATCCAAAGATCATTCAGGTTTGAAGCCATAGCTGCTACTCTATGACAAAGTGTACACTGACATTTCTTTCCTATCACAATTTAGCATCAATATTTTTATTTCTATTCGAACTAACAGAGACAGTTGGTTTCTGGGGTTAGAATTGGTTTCTGGGGTTTACCTCGGCTTTGTTTCCTTTTTAACTCTCAAAAATATCTTCAGTGTGTGTTACCTCAGTTTTTTATAGGCTAGGAATTATAGCATTTAATGAAGAGAGTGACGACAATCATGTGATGGCAGGTATATAGGCAGTTCATTTTAATATTAGCTACAATTGTTATATATGTATATCTTAAAGAGTGAGTTTTACCAGGTGAATTTTCACAAACATTAAATTTTTAAAAATAACTCATACTCTCATTGATTCATCCAGTATTTTGGAAAGTATTCATTGTATGTCTTGTCAACTGCCAGGCACTTGACGAATTTTCAGAAAATGACACTGTTGGAGACAGAAACATTTCTTGCTCTTAGGAACCTAATGTTCTACTTTTAACACTCACACCTAAACCTGATCTTTGAAATGTTTTGTTTTTTTTTGTTGTTGTTGTTGTGAAGTAAAATGTAGAAAAGTACAAAAGACCTAAATATGGCTCAATGAGTCATCACAAAATCCACATAATCCCAACCACAACTGGAAATAAAATGTTGCTAGCACCCTAGAAAACACCCTCCCCTCCTTCCTCATTTTCCTCTTCTTTTTCTTCCCCCAAAGAAACCATTATTCTTTCAGCTCTGTGGTTGAATTTTGCCTTTTATTAAATTTCATATAAACATTAGCATAGCGTGTGCATATGTGTAGCACCTTTTGCTCAAATTTTTATTTTTCAGATTTATTTTGCTGAAGTTAGTAATAGGTCGCCAATTTGTATTGTTGTATAATATTTTATTATATGAATATGCTATATTTTATTAATCCATTGTTCTAGATTATGTTCATACCTGTTTGGATTATGTTTTTGGATTATCTATTACTAATAATGCAACTATGAACATTCTTGTACAAGTCATAGAGTAGACACGTGCATGTGTTTCTTTTTAAAATAAATCTAGAAAAAAAATTAAAAAAAATAAAATAAATCTAGAGATGAACTTTTTGGGATATAGAACATGGATGATAATCATTAACAGATAATGCCAAAATATGTTCCTTCCAGCAGTGAATGAGTCCTAGTTGCTCCACATTCTCCCACTTTTTATTTAAGAATGGTTAAAACAAACAACACAAGTTGGTAGGATGGCTAACCCAAGGTAAATGGACTTCAGGGATAACCCTAGACTTCACATTGATGGCTCTTTTCTGTGTACCTCTTAACTCCAATGAGTGTTGTGGTTGCCTTTTCCACATTTCCCCTCCTCACTTTATTAATTATCCCAATTTTTATTGGGTATCTGTGAAGTCCACATTCTTTTTGAGAAGCTGAATCCATCTTAGATACTCATGGTAGGATAGATAATTAGACCAAAATAATTAACATAATCTCATCCTCTAGCCATAGATTTCATATGTGTTTCATATGTATGAATTCATATGTATTTGGCTCATGATGCACAAGATTAGACTTTCTGAGGACTTTTCTTCTTTTTGAGAGAGAACTTCTGGAAGAGTTTCTCTCTGTTTTCTTAGATGTAAATAAGGAGTCATAGAGGTATACGGAGTTGTTGTTAGTATCTCTTGACTGCATAGTCAATCCATCTTTGGGTTGAAGCTGACACTGTGGAGGATAGAAGGGTGAGGTAGAATGAATCTGAGTTTTTAAATACATAGTTGTGAAGCTATCTAGAGCACCGTGAAGTTCATCCTCTTTAGGCTTTATGATTATATATTCCAGTGCCTCCCAATTTAGTTTAAATGTTCTGATACTTGCAATGAAACTTATCTTAGGTAATAAAATCCCACAGACGGTAATCTGATAAGGATCATTGATGATTCTAATAAACAGTCTGCATTTACACATTGGATATATATGTCTAATATTTGACTCAGTCAAATAAACATACTTACCGATAGCTATTAACTTATTTTTTAAAGATTTTATTTATTTATTCATGACATAGAGAAAGAGAGAGGCAGAGACACAGGCAGAAGGAGAAGCAGGCTCCATGCAGGGAGTCCGACATGGGACTCAATCCCAGGACTCCAGGATCACACCCTGGCCTGAAGGCGGCGCTAAACCACTGGGCCACTGGGGCTGCCTGATAGCTGTTAACTTAATATTAAAAAACTGAACTTGGTAGGAGCTAAGGAAGTCCTCATAAGCAGGACAATTCATTATTAAAATTGATACTTGGGGTTTACATCCTTGCTGAATGTCTCCCCTTTTTTCATATATACATAAGCAGAGAGCATCTTTCCTAACAGGTTCTGTGAGGTTCCTTACTGGGATGTATAGAATCCCATAGGCCTGTGTGTGAAAGAATAATTGGTGCCCTAATGTTCTTGTTCACAAACTATCACAGTGTCCTGTAAGAGCTCCTAGTCCTGGACAATACAGAGTGGGGTCCCTTCTTCCCATGATCAGATTATGGGTTCCCTGTGTCCTTTAGAACATATACTCACCTTTCTGATATTTTCTACCAAAATCTGCTTTTTGCAGTGGCTGGAAGACATCTTTAAAATGAACTGGTTGATATGTATGCCTTGCCCCTGCAGTTGTGCATTGCTCTCAAAGCCAAGAAGAAGTGTAAGATGATTTATCACATGTGTGAAGTTAAATTGTGAGCTCTATTTTTATTCCTCAGTATGGGGAGATCAAATTATTGATTATCTGCAATAGCAAGCTTATGAAATTGGAATGTTATTAACTTTGTGCCAAAGGTACCATACTTTTATTGAGCTCAGGCATAAACAAATTTATTGTCCTAAAGGAAAATGAGTGTGAGCAGCCATTTATTTTTGGATGATCTTATTTTTTTATAAATATACAGTAGCAGATTCCTTGGATCCAATTTCTTTTTCAAAGCCTTTTTCAAAGCATAATGGTTAAATGTTTTGATTTTGGTAAACTGTAGCGACTATTGGTAAATATCATTGCTTTTCTTCATTGGCAAAATGGGGATAATTATAGAAATAGCAGCGTTTTAAGGACTAAGTGGGAGAATGCATATGAAGTCCTTTTTAAAAATGTATTTATTATTTTTTAAAGATTTTATTTATTTATTCATGAGAGACACACAGAGAGTGGCAGAGACACAGACAGAAGGAGAAGCAGGCTCTAGGCAGGGTGCCTGATGTGGGACTCTATCCCGGGACCCTGGGATCACACCCTGAGCCAAAGGAGACACTCAGCTGCTGAGCCACCCAGGCACCCCTTCATATAAAGTCCTTAAATTTATTCCGAAGACATAGTGTATATTGAAAAGCAGCTTTCATAGGTATGATGATTTACCTGAGGAAAACAAATTAGCAAGAACATTTATTCTTTCCACACATCTTAATTAAGCATGCTGTTGTGGAATTTATAGTCTAGTAATGGAGGCAGACAATAAACAAATCAATACTTAGACATTGTAACAAATGTTATGAAGCAATCAAGGACTGGCTAGAGCATACGAAGGGTGGTGGGGTGGGTGACAAAGTTAGATAAAACTATTAAGGGATAACATTTATGTGAAGGTAAAGTTTGTGTTGAAAAGTCAGAAGGCAGGGGACCTGGGTGGCTCAGTCAGTTAAGCATCTGCCTTAGGCTCAGGTCATGATTCTGAGGTCCTGGGATCAAGCCCCACATAAGCTCCTCCGCCCTCAGTGGGAAGCCTGCTTCTCCCTCTCCTGCCTGCTGCTCCCCTGCTTGTGCCAAACACCACCCCCCTTTCTTTCTCTCTGTCAAATAAATAAATAAAATCTGGAGAAAAAAAGAAAGTAAGAAGGAATAAACCATGCCAACTATTGATTTGGGATGTGAAGGCAAGAAAAGACTGTAGGCAGGAAGGACAATACATGCAAACATACTGGAGTTTGGCCAAGTTTCTGGAATTTAACAAACTTGGGCAACATGATGTAAGGAACAACACATTCTTCTGTTACTGATGCTTTTGGACTGAGGATTCTCAACGGATTCTGTGATCTGATGAGAATCTGGGGTAGAAGAGAATCTCTGTAAGAGTAGAAAAAGGAAAGAATAGAGATTTATGTTATATAAGCAGTAGAGATTCACAGTAGAGGTGATACTAACAGAACAGAAAGTCAAATGAAGAGGAATTTTTAATAGAAAAAATTTAAAAACTTTCATTTTGCTGACAGATCTCCTGAGAGATTTTTTTGATATATAAAATACCCTGTATTTAAGTCATTGTATGTATAAAATAAAACTAAAACTTGTACCAAAAAAATGTTACTGAAACTAATGTTATAAAAGAATGACATACTGATTATTTAAAAATAGTTTAAACATGAAAATAAATGATTTTTTTGAATTTTTTATTAATTTTTTAAATTCTACTACTTATCTATGTCAGAGAAAGAAAAAAATGTAAATTCTGTCTTTAAGATGCCAAATATCAATGCATTTTAAGATACCCAAAAAGACAAACGTTTTTATATCTTACCTATATGTTTGCTGTTATACTCCCTCGGATAGTGACTAGATTTTTCCTCCTACAAAACTCAGATCTTTACTGAATTTGTGGGAATCCAAAATACATAGATTAAAATTTAAAATTCCATAAACTGCATGATTACTTGTCAGAGTCCAACATACAAAATATGTACCAAAATTCAAGTATTTATAATCTTTTATATAATTGAGAGCAATCTCTTACTGAACATCTATCAAATATTTCTTTTGTTTTTCTAAGCCACTTTTTTTCTAAATAAAATCAATTTTGTTTCTGATTATAAACATGAACTTATTACATGTTGGTAATCATGCATAAGTTCAAATCATGCATAAAACTGGAAACATGAAAATAAAAGTAATCTAATTTACAGCATGGTGACTCAGAAGATCTAAAGTAGGAATAGGAACCTGGGAATATATAGTTTTAAGAGCCCACTGTATACACACACACACAGACACACACACACAAACACACACCCTTCCCACTGGTTTAAACACTCTGTGACTGAGATTCTCAAATTTTATTTCATTTTATTAAGATTTTATTTATTTATTCATGAGAGACACAGAGAGGCAGAGACATTGGCAAAGGGAGAGGCAGGCTCCCTGCAGGGAGCCAGATCCTGGGATCCCTCCCTGAGCTAAGGCAGACACTCAACCACTAAGCCACCCAGCAGTCCCTGATTCTCAGCTTTTAATATGCCTATGGATTGCTTAAAGATTTGTTAAAGATTTTGATTCAGGAATCTCAGTGGGGTCCGAGGTCCTGCATTTCTAGCAATATTCTAGCAGTGCTCATACTGCTGGTCCAACATTCCTGATCAGATGGCTTTCTAGCATTTTTTAAAAATATTTTTATTATTTATTTATTTATTCATGAGAGACAGAGAGAGTCAGAGGGAGAAGCAGGCTCCATGGAGGGAGCCCCATATGGGACTCAATCCCAGAACTCCAGGATTACACCCTGAGCCGAAGGCAGTTGCACTTAACTGCTGAGCCACCCAGGCATACCATTTCTAGCATTTTAAAAAAAGTTTTCAAAGAAGACATTTTTAAGAGTATATTGATATTATATTAAATATTCAATGTAAAATATTAATATTCTGCTTAATTATAATATATTATAATATAAAATACAAATATAATTAGAATATAATTAATAAATTATAAGTTAATTAAAATAAAACAAAATATTTACTGTAAAAATTAAATGAATAAATTATTAAATTTAATATAAAATCATAAAAAAATTAAGAGTGAATATTTAGTTCTCTTTTGATAAGATTACTTTTTAAAGTAAAAGGCATAAGAAATAATTACTTGTAAAGGCTATTACATTTGGATAGATACCTTTACCTAGAAGTTCAATTTTATGTTTGTGCTCAGCACACTCAACTGTCAAGTCTGTTTTTTTGAGTCATTATCAATCTGTTTCTGCCCAGGCCTTCTTATGGGGTTGACAATGCCACGAAATGCCTTGTCTAACGATCAGACATTATTATTCCTAGAGAGCCCACCTATAAATGAGATCTTGACTCCAAAGTTTGAATTCTAAAGAAACAGCTAATGTTGAATGAGAGAGGTTCTTTTTTCTTTTTTCTTTTTTTAAGATAAATCTGGAAACAATCCCAGATTATGCATCAGCCCCATTAATTTAGACCTCAGCTGGGAAAACTCTAGGAGAATAAAAACTTCATTTATTTACAGTATAGGGGTTCATTATTCTTCTTCCTGGAAAACATCTGTTTTTAATTTTTCTCAGCACATATTAGATATAAACCTAGAAGCAGCATCTATAGATTCAGCACTTTAGTTACATGGTTGGAGCTGTTATAAATCTAGCAGTGGTCACTTTATAACAATAATTATAATGGATCTATTTTCAGGGCTAGGTGTCAGATAGTGTGTGAAGCACTTAATAACCATTATCTTAACCTTACATAAAAATATGATATGAATGCTAGTGTTAACTCTATTTTAAAGATAAAAACTTTGAGAGGTTTAGCAAGGTTAAATAACTTGCTCCAGGTCATAACATAGTAAATGATAGAGGTAAGACATGATGAATCCAGAAAGCAAACCTAGTACTTTCTAACTCCAAAGTATGTTCTTTTAATTCTTCAACTCTTTTTTTTTTCCCTCTGTCTGGCTAAGTAGGCGACCTCAATTATGACAAAATCTCTCACAAATAATTTTATATGAAATAATTCATTTGTTTATTGTTTTGGTTTCTAATTGTGATGATTCTAAAAGATTTAGTGATGCAATTCTGAAAAGTAGTATTCCTCCTAAGCAAGATTGTATTTTCACCTAATGTATTTTTCCTCCTAATCTGCTAGATGATGGTAACAATAATAATACAGCACCAGCGTGCTTGGATCATTTACTTCTTAGTATGAGGAGTTGCTGTAAGAGAGTGAACCAAATGATTTAACATATATTCCCTTCCCTTGAAGAAACTTTAATAGGGTGCATTTGTCTGAGGTAGAGAGAGAAAGAGCAACAGAGACACATAGGGGGAGAAACAGAAAGGAAGAGGGAGAGATTTTTTTTTTAAGACACTTTTGCATGAACAAATTAAGTGGTGTAAAATTCCATAACGATGATATCCAATGGGCCAACCACATTCTTTTCTCAGAGTTACTGGAATTGATTTGAAAATCTTTTGGTCAGAGAGCTGTTTTTTTCTTCTTAAATTAGTGAGATTTAGGTCATAGGACAAGAGCTCTTAGGCAGTGTTTAGCAGTGCTCTAGAGAAATGAGGAATTGAGGTCCAAGAAGGATTTTCCTAGCAGAGAACTGGCCTTTGCCGACTCTAAGGCCTTTCTCTTTGAGAACTCCTTGAAATTTTGTCCATCCTATCATGCACTGTATGGGTACTTTATGAAATTTCAATGTTGTTTAAAGTCATTATGCTAATTGAAGTGCAAGATGTAAGACTGGCTATGTTAGATTTTATGCAGATGTGTGGCTCAGTTTTATAATGGTTCCTCTTTCTAAAGCTTTAAAGAAATGAAAGAGATTACTTGCTTACTGAGTTGATCCATGCCAGTGATTACTCTTAAAACTTTGTCTCCTACTCTCATTCTTAAACCAGATTAATCACACAATCAGCTTTCTACTACCATATGTAGTCATCTGTTTATCTATACATACACACATATACATATATATATTTTATATATGCAAATTGATGAATGAGTATGATTGAAGAAAGATAATAAATATTATATATATATATATCTTCAGAGTAATGTGGCAGTAGTTTGATTTCTGACAAGATCCATTCTGTATCATAGATTTATGAAAATAAACTGAAATGAAGATGGGAAATTTTATATTTTAAGTTTGTATTTTTTTTTCAATCTTACCATAAACCACAGAAGTAGCCAACATTCACTGCATGCTGATAAAAATGAAAATGGCTGCTGTTGCAAGGTTTGCATTGCTCCTTGATCTGGAAAATAGAATCCTGTGATCCTTTTGTGTGTGTGTGTGGAGGGAGAGAAGTTGAAATTTGGGGTAGGAGGAGGGGCAAGATAGAGGAATTCTGATATCTTTCCAAAGTTAGCCTTAGCTTCTGGCCCTACTTGTAAGAGTTTTCTGACAGGTTTGGGCATAGAAAACGGAATCACAGGATATTATGTAGCTTCTCAATCACTCAACGTAGGCAATTTCAATTACACAATTATAGTACGTTAACTATTAGCATGAGATTCTGGATTAGGAACTTCTGCTGTAATAAAGAGTGGCTTAAAGTCTACAACTACATTTTTCTTCATAGTACCAGGTTCTTAACAATCCAAGATAAATGAACCGCCCTTGCTTTCGGTGCAAGTGAGGGGAAAAAAATACACATACACACAGCCTGGGGGAAGAAAAAGCAGCAAGACTAAGTTCTCCTTAGTAGTTCAATTGAAAGAGGAGAGGCTTGTCTGGCGGTTTGTGGGAGTGAATCTAATTATCAGTCTCTTACTTTCATTAATAGGTTGAAGCAAGTTAACTTCTTAGGGGAGGAAGAAGTAGACATTGTGTCTGAATTCTGAGACTACATTATGATATTTTAAGCATCACTTTCACAAAAAGAGTTTTTTCTTAAGTCCTTTTTGAGCTTTGGCAGGTGGACAAGAAGAATATCAACTATGAGGAAAAGGCAAAAATTACTCGGAAAACATGGTATACTTATAGATGGGAAGATAGAGCATTCTGGGAAACAGGGGAGTACACTTTAATAAATTCGAATCTACATCTGTGCAGTTTAATTAGCTTGATGAAGCCTCAGTGAAAAAATTCACTGTCATCCATTATAATACATACTATAATCCTGTTTCATTTCTCCTTTCTCCTCAGTGGCCTGTGAGTAAAAAATCCTCTTGGATATAGTCAATGTTTCCTGAACAATATTTTTGTTTTCTTAGCCTCACCAGCCAAAAATCTGATGATGACTATGAAGATTATGCTTCTAACAAAACGTGGGTCTTGACTCCTAAAGTTCCTGAGGGTGATGTCACTGTCATCTTAAATAATCTCCTGGAAGGATACGACAATAAACTTCGGCCTGATATAGGAGGTGTGTTAAAGTATTTTGTGATGCCTACCACATTAGAAGAAAACACTAGTGTTTCAATAAGTGGAAATTTTTAAAGGATTATTATATGCTGTAAAAATAAAGAATGTAAAAGTAGCATTCAGACATGGGGGTAGGAGGGGCCTTGATAAATGCAAAGAGGAAAGAGGATCGATGATCTTCAAGTGAGGCTTGAGAGCTGGAGATTCAAATTCTCCTAGATATCTTAGACAAAGGCTATAGAAGAAATGTGACCACTTCTTTATGAAGTAACATCAAAAACAAACAAGTAAATAAATGGTAAAGAAAGGATATAGTAGTTGCCTACTGCTGTGTCATAAAATGTCACAAATCTCGATGGCATATAATAATAATTTAGTTAGCACTTTGGTAGGGGCAGTCTAATCTAAATTAAGCCAGTTTAGGGCTGATCATTTAAGAAAGCAATATTCTCATTGTACTCCTGCAACCAGCAGACTAGCTAGGAGTATCTTTCTCATGAAAATAACAGAGTAGGGCAGCCCTGGTGGCTCAGTGGCTTAGTGCCACCTTCAGCCCAGGGCGTGATCCTGGAGACCTGGGATGGAGTCCCATGTCAGGCTTCCCGCATGGAGCCTGCTTCTCCCTCTGCCTGTGTCTCTGCCTCTCTCTCTGTTTCTCATGAATAAATAAATAAAATCTTAAAAAAAAATAACAGAGTAAGATGAAGTAGAGGCTCATATATAAGGGTTAATGCTTGGGATTAGAAATAGTTCACTCACTTGTTCATGTTGTATTAGCCAACACAGGTCAGATGTCAAGCCTGAAGTTCAGAGGCCGAGAAGTAGCCTTATTGCGGAGAAGGCAGAGGCATAGAGGCAGGGACTAGTGAAAAATTCAATCCAACACAGAAAATTAGGGCATGGCACTTTCAGGGAGAGTGGAAAAAGATGAGAAAAACATACTTGTTGAATTGAAGCCCAGAATGCTATTATGAATCCTTGTTCATTAAATTTTAAATGAAAATGGAGCACGTCCATTTGGTCATGGATGTAATACTACATGATTTTTACTGTCAGTCCTCTTTGACGAATAGGTGTGTATTGGATTTCCATATGGTTTCCTCATATTATTTGATGAGTCACACAATTGAGTAAGTCATTGAAGAAGATTGATTTTGTGTTGACTGAGGTGTATGAGGATAAAGTGGTCATGAAAGGAATCAACAGAGGGCAATGTTTCAAAAACAATTAATAATATTTGTTGCTGTTTATGTCTCTACTTCATGTTTCTAATATTTTTTTCTGGATCACTAAGTAGTTATTTTTTCTACATGGGTCAAGTCAGGTTACCATGCTTAAGTTTACTCCATGGCTTAAAGAAAAAATGGTAAAATTAAGGTTGAAGAAAATCTGAGCAGTATTTTATTTGTTCATTTTAATGTAATTTTAAAGGCTAATCAATTTCAAAACTCCAATTTGCTTAGTTATTACATTTACATGCTTAAAAGGAGATTTTTTTTTGGAAAACAAATAGTTACTCAAATGTAGTGAATTAATTACTGACACCAAATTAGTTGTGAATAAATCACTTCTAATATAGCAAAATAAATCTATTTCTAGAATAACACAGACTAAAACATTAAAATGTTGTGCTTCTCCACATGCACATATCTCTGTCATTCTCTTTACAGTGAAACCAACATTAATTCACACAGACATGTATGTGAATAGCATCGGTCCAGTGAATGCTATCAATATGGTAAGTTTCTAATAGTCTATTTTATTAACATATTAGACAAGAGATGTAGTGTCAAAAATAGGAAAGAATATGACAACAAAAAAATTCGTACGGGAGAGACAATCTTTCAGATTCTTTTTTCTCTTTTGTAATATGAAGATAACTTTTTTATAATTTGTTATGAGAATTAAATGTGATCTATATAGATAAGTTAATTCTTGTAAAAAATGCTAAAAAACATAACAACATAACAAATACAACATAATGATACTATAATTTTGAAATAGTGTTTACCAACCTAGCAGTAAGACGCTCTGTTGAGTTAGGGAGATAAGAAAGTTTAAGTGTTCTCACGAGTGGTGATTAAAAACATATGCTGGGATGCCTGGGTGGCTCAGCAGTTAAGCATCTGTCTTTGGCTCAGGGCATGATCTTGGGGTCCTGGGATCGAGTCCCACATCGGGCTCCCTGCATGGAGCCTGCTTCTCCCTCTGCCTGTGTCTCTGCCTCCCCCCACCCCGTTTCTCATGAATAAATAAAATCCTTAATAAATAAATAAAATTTAAAAAAAAACATATGCCACTACCTGCATAGTCAAATGCAAATAAGTTTGCCTGTTTAACCATTAAACAAATACCAACACATATCTTCCATATAACTACAGTTTTTCAGTATATTTAGCATTCTAATGCAAATTGTAAATATTTAAGAAGAAGCTATATGGATAGTTTATTTAAACATAAAACTTTTAATTGCAGGAATACTAATTCCCGGAACTGTTATCCCAGGACCACATTTTATGAAATGCTAATTCAGTGACTCTTAAATCTTTTATTTGTGTGCATGTGTGTGTGTTTCTTCTTGCCAAAGTGTATATCAGAAGTTAATTAGTTAATCTACTGGCACATCACTAATTAGTTGACAAAGACATTCATAGAATAGGTTCCCTTCTTACTGTTTGTAGACGACAAATATGGAACTAAGTGGTGAATGCAGTAATATGGCTTACCCTAGTGGAAATGTAGTTAGTTACAATAAGATGTCGCAGTAGGAGGTACAAAGAAATAACACAGAACAATGCATATAAGGCAAAGGAAGAAGGTTCTAGTCTGATCCTGACAGTCTGTGTATTTGGGGAAATAAATAATCTCCCTGTTTGTGTGTATTCTTCATTACAAAATGGTGGTGGGTTGATGGGATTGAATAGGAAATATGGATAATTCTCATCACCCAGCTCTCATATTCTGAGTACATTGAATTTTTTCTTTAACTTTCTCATTTATAGACATCATTAAAATCAAGTTATAAAATAATGTTAAATAATATCTAAATATGACAAACCGGAACTTGGGTGTTCTGACTCCAGGTCTAATGGTCTGAATTCACATCACACTTACTTCTCTGATGAAAGTCAATCACTTGCCATTTGAGTGATATATACTTGAGGGTAATCCTTTATAAAGTCATTTCTCATCACAGCACTTTGCAAATGTGCTTTGTGACGCAGTTAGTACAGTAGTAAAGTTTTTTTTTTTTAAGATTGTTTTTTAATTGGTTCATTTACTCTTGTTTAGAGAAAAGGACAAGTATAATAGTAACAAAATTTTTAAGGTTACCTTAGCATTTGGTGTTTGCTATCTGTCAGACACTGTATAAGCCACTTTATGGGCATTCCCCTTTTCCATCTTCACATTATCTAACGAGACAGGTCCTTAAAGATCTCAATTTTATTATGAGGCAACTGAACCTCCAGAGCTCCAGTTTAGGACTGTTTTGAGTATTATGGGCTTGCTTCACTCTTTAGCAGTGATTCTGAACTTGGGTGATTGTTTTCCTAGAGATATATGTGGCAATGTCTGGAGATATTTTTAGCTGTCACAATATGCAGAGAGTTGAGGGTGGTGGTGGTGGTGCTATTGGCATCTAGTGGGTAAAGGATAACAATGTTACTAAGCGTTCTACAGTACACAACACACCCCCAAAACAAAGAATAAACTGGCCCAAATTAACATGAGAAACTGCTCTAGAGACATTGAATTCAAATGATTATACCACAGCTACGATCTTTCACTAGAATTAATCTAAACAGGTCTATTTTTTCATAAAAATATCAATTTGTCTACAAAAGATGGGTGAGTCTCCTTAGCAAAGCTTTCACTTTCTTTTGGATTATTCAAAACCAAAGTAGTTTTACTTTGCATTGGCAGTGAGAATACAAATGATAAATGCAAACAAATGCTCTACAATACAATTCTGTGTTAAAAATATTCTATTTCACCTTTTCTTTGAAACAGGAATATACAATTGACATATTTTTTGCCCAAACATGGTATGACAGACGTCTGAAATTTAACAGCACGATTAAAGTCCTCCGATTGAATAGCAACATGGTAGGGAAAATCTGGATTCCAGACACTTTCTTCAGAAACTCCAAAAAGGCTGATGCACACTGGATAACCACCCCTAACAGGATGCTGAGAATTTGGAATGACGGTCGAGTGCTCTACACTTTACGGTATGCTTTTGAAAAAAGGAAAGCAGTAATCTCTGGGAATAAAACAAAGATCAACTCCACTCTCGTAAAAGAAGAAGAATGAAAGAAATTTCAAACTACGTCAGGGTGGGCACATGTGATCAAAATAGTATGTGATGGTACAAAATTAGTTTTTCTTTCTCTTATCAGTGAGCTTTTTCAAAGTCATAGGTAGAAATTATTTTCTATGACTGATATGAGAACTCTGTTTTCTCGCGGAGACATGAAATTTCCCTTGGCCTTTGGAAGGTTACCTGATTTTTGCGCCAATTTTGGCTTTTGCATGTGTGTTCTGCTACTTTAGAATAAGGAAACAAAAATAGTCAGTTATCCTTGGGACCACTAGTTGCTATTCTTGGAAATGTCTCTGTTTCCAAGGAAACTATTGCTAAAGGATAAATTTTGGTGTGGAGGTCTGTACCTCCTTCTCTTTAGCTGCAAAATAGTAAGTACAATGAATTCTATCTCCCAGCACCCAAGCCCACTACCTTCATAGGCTGACTTAATTTATTGGCTATTTTGGAAGTGGACTTCTTTAGGGATAACTCAAAGGTGGTATCTTTTTTTTCTGAACTTAAAAGTTAAGAAATATTTGGGAGATTTTCTACTTAAATTACTGGATACCATTATCTTACCGCTTGCCTTTACGTGCCTTTAAAATATTTTTATCTCAAGGTTTCTCATGGGTGAGAGTATAATATTAAATAACATAATAGATAAGTACATAGACTTAAGAACCAGGAAAATCTGGCTTTGGTTCTTAGCTCTGTATCTTACTCTCTATATGAATTAGGACAACTCTCCAGAATTTCTATGTCTAGGACTTAGGGGCAGCTATCTGGTTGCAGGAGGGGTCTTGGTTTTATTAGTAAGTTTGATGTTTTTACTTGGTTACATTTTTATTTAAAGAGATTAGGTAGAAATTGATGGAGATTATTGGAAAGGAGGCACTGCCACCCCCTTGGTTCCTGCTCCACCCAAGACAGTCTTAGCAAACTCTTTTCATTTCTTTAATTTCTGTAAACAAATAAAATAAAATAGAGATAGGGCATCTGGGTGGCTCAGTTGGTTAAACATCTATCTGCCCTTGGCCCAGGTCATGATCCTGGGGTCCTGGGATAGAAGGCCCATGTTGAGCTCCTGCTCAGTGTGGATTCTGCTCCTCCCTCTTGCTCTGCCCCTCCCCTCTGCACATGCTCTCGCTGGTGCTCTCTCTCTTTCCCCTAAGTGAATAAATAAAAAATCTTTTATAAGTAAATAAACAAATAATTAAAAATAAATAAAACAGAGATAATAATTCTTATAATTATTTTATTTCTTATTTATCATAATTTTATTTATCATAGTTTCATCATATGGAGTAAATGGACCAATAAGTAAATTTTTTTTTCAATAAGTAAATTATTTAACATGCAACCTGATATATAATAAGCACAACATATATTAAAGTTATTTATGTATATTTTCACTAAAAATAATGGATAATATGATTCTTCTATATCGTAGTATCCAGGAACTTTTCACTTCAAAATGATTCCTTTTAAAAGTTCTTGTGGCAGGACTCCTGGTGGCTCACTGGTTAAGCATGTGCCTTTGGTTCAGGTAGTGATCCCGGATTCCTGGGATTGAGACCCACATCAGGCCCATGGCAGGGAGTTTGCTTCTCCTTCTGCCTATGTCTCTGCCTCTCTCTCTCTCTCTGTCTGTCATCAATAAATAAATAAAAACTTAAAAAAAAAAGCTCTTGTGGCATATACTTTATTCCTTATATAACATTTGGCTTACAAAATATAATACTTTAAAATAGCTTCAGAATCTTTATCAGAGTTATGTCAGTAATGGAAAAATGGCCATAATTGCAAAAGAAATTCGTGGCATATATTTGTATTCATCATGGATTTCATTAAATGAGAGAGAGTATAGCGAATGAAATTAGAATCTAGTGGAAAGCAAAATTTGATATAAATCAGAGTCAGTCTTGCTTTTGAAATATTAAGTCACTCACACTATCCTAAGTCCTTTGATCGTTCTCATAACCACCCATTTTTTCAATTCCATTAATTTGTGGAATCTCTATACAATATTTAATTATAGAACTATCTCAAAAATGCCACTCATGAGATTCAAAGTTTGAATGAGTTGTGAATCTATACAGAGAGTTGATTTTATTCTTGTTGTATTCTATTTTATGACCATTTGTGGGTGCAGAGATAATACATATACATATGTATGTATCTGTCTTCATATCTGCAATCTCTCTAAATTATTTTCAATTTTAATAATTCCAGTTTAATTTGAAAATGATTTTAAAAAATCAAATTTAATTATAATTGCACTTATGAAAAAAACTAACCTTTTCTTAGAAAGAGCATATAATTATTAAGTGACAGTGATTAAAACCTTTGGCTTTCGAGACAAATAATCTTGGGTTCAAATCTCAACTGTGCTGCTAGCTTTGTGACTTTGGACAAGTTCAAGGACAATAAAGCCATAATAACACTTACTAAATTAGAGGACAATTTACTACACCCAGTGCCAGATAGATGATTAATGGCTCAATATTATTATTTATACTTAATTAGTAATTGTTAAGATTAGTAATTGTCCTATTATACCACAGAAAAATGATATCTCTCCAATTAAAAATTATGCTGAATTATGAAGTCTCTTAAATAAATGTTTATAAACTAATACTTTTTTTTTTGCTTTAAGATTAATACCTGTAAGATAGATAAGCAAAGAAATAAGAAATCTTAAAAATCATCAACTCATCACCATTACAATGTTGGAATATATTCATACTTCTCCAAAGGCAAAGGTGGTCAGAACATCTGGAACTCCATTAAATTTCATCCTCCTAGAATCCCAACCCATATTGAGATCAAGAAAACCTGTATCTTTAATAGCACCCCAGATGCAAACTAATTGAGATTCACTAACAAACATTTTTCTAATGTCTGTGTATGTGTATTTAAATTTCTTGTTTGCCATTAAATATTCTTCTACTCTATAATATCCTATTTAATAGCTTCATAGTGTTCCAGTAAAAGAATGAATAATACTCCATTGTGAAATATCAGTATTTTAAAACTCACATATAGTAATTTATTTATTTTATTTCTTTAAAGTTTATATATTTTTTTAAAGATTTTATTTTATTCATGAGAGACACACACACACACACAGAGGCAGAGACACAGGCAGAGGGAGAAGCAGGCTCCATGCAGGGAGCCCGACGTGGGACTCGATCCTGGGTCTCCAGGATCAGGCCGTAGGCTGTAGACTGCGCTAAAACACTTAGCCACCGGGGCTGCCCACATATAGTAATTTAAATCTATCAGCTAACAAGTACTTACAAACAGAATGTTCTGCTTTAATTAGCAGATAAGATCTGAGAATTTATCAGCATTCATTTACACACAAACAGTAAAGAGGCTTAAGTTCTTAAAACTAAGTTATATATATTCAACCAAGCAATTTCATGTATGCAATTAATTTGCCAAAAAAATTACATGTTCATAAATTTTGGAAAAAATATGGTTGATGTCATTAAGATCCTATTGGTTTATCTGTGAAAATGGTCTACATTAAGTCTTAAGTAATTTCCTCCTGGACTTGGTGTGTTTCTTCAGGGAGAATCACCTTGTGTTATCAATGAGAATATGAGATGTATTCTCAAGGAGCAAAGATGTACAGTCATTAAAAATTGAACTAGTGTACATTCTTAAAACTAAGTGATTTCTATTTATGTTCCATATCTTTCTATTTAGGTTGACAATTGATGCAGAGTGCCAATTGCAATTGCACAATTTTCCAATGGATGAACATTCCTGCCCCTTGGAGTTCTCCAGCTGTAAGTAATCTCATTTTGTATTCTGTATTCTGTATTCTGTATCCTCTTACCAACAGTTTTCTAATTGCAATGCCAACTAATTGAGAGACTCATACAGAATACAGAATCAAGCAATTTTGTTGACTTTGAAGATTTTGACAGTTAATTTCATCACAATACCAGTTTATCCCTATTAGAGTGATTCCTGCAAAAAAAGAATCTATTTTATCAGAAATTACAAGTGGGTTGCACTGGTGTATAAATTTTTAATAAATTCGTAGTGGTTGTCTGGAGGCATTTTTCAAGGAGGATTGCAAAGCCAGACCTAGCCACAATGGAAAGGTATAATGGTAGATTTTATATCCTTATTCTCTGCCCCCATCCCACCCCCACCCCACCCCCAGCCTCTGTTGGTGCAGAAGAGAGTAGCAAAATATTTGCTACTTATTTTCTTCCTCACACATCAGGAAGTACATAGATTCAACAGTATCATTTGCTTATTTCAATTTCAGTATTAGTTTCAATTTCAGTACTCTGTTAAAGATAACAAAATTGAAAATTACCTTCTTCATCTGGAGGTCAAGCAATATCTAGAATTAGTTATTTACTGGTGAGTAAAAGACTAATATTTGGTGTCTTATGGGTCTAGTTCAAAAATCAACTCCATCAAATAAACTTGAACAAATTACTAAATCTTGCAGTGAGTCCACATTCTCAGGTACCCAGTAGAGATTATGAGACCTGGTTTACCACAATATTGTTTTGTTGTAATATTTGTAAAATGCTTGGTATGCTACCTCACATATGATAAGATTCAGTAAAAAGCTCTATTATTTTTATTAGTTATTATTATTATTATTATCAGATAATAGCCTATATAGCAAGATGATCCATGATAACTGACATGCAAATTAAGCTTTAGTAACCATAGATATTTCCTGCCTGAACCAAAACCAACCTTCAGTTTCCCCTAGATATTTGCTTCACTATTTGTTTAACATCCATGCTCATTTCTCCTTATTTGTGGTCTGCCAACTATGCATACTAGGCAGAATGAAAAACTAATTATGCATTTTAAGTTTATATTTCTATAAATAGAATTTCCCCAGCAGGAAGTGACAGAGACTCATAAGAGCCAAGTAAATCATGATAACTATACTTTCAAAAAAAAAAATCAATGACGAGAGAAGGAGTCATCTGTTCATCATTATATAAATTCCAGAATGAACTAGAGGAAAAATATCACTGTATATCATGTTTTACTTTATCCAAGAATGGAATATTTTAAATAAAATCTTCCCCAACCTTTAGGATATGAGACTTCTATTAATTTCCAATTGGAACTGCTCCTCTTCTGAGTCAGCTAAAATTTAAGAATTGGTGATTTCTGTGTCTTTAGGTCACTGATGGACAACTGTCTTCTGAACCCAAACATAACTTAATGATACTTACTGCTATCAAAAAAGTGAAACCACAAACGTTCTCCACAGGAAGTTCCCTAACATCATTCTTTTTCTCAGTTTTCAGCACATACTACTTCCCTACTCCTGCTCCATGCCAATATGGGGATCATGCTTTCTCTTCTCTTTCATCTTAATTAATAAACACATAAAACACAACTACTTGGACCAAACAGAAAGAAAAGGAACACACGTAGGGATTTTATTCCAAGTGGTCAATCAGTCTCTATAATTAAGATTTAGGTTTATATAGCATTTTTAGTATATAGTTTAAATGATGTCTAGTTTTGTCTGTCTATCTATCTAGCTAGCTAGCTATCATCTATTTTTACCTGAGTTTATTTTATTTTTTTAAGATTTTATTTTCAGCAATCTCCCCAACATGGGGCTTGAACTTAAAACCGAAAGATCAAGAGTTGCATGCTTTACTGATTGAGCCAGCCAAACACCCATACTTGAGTTTATTCTACAATTAACTCATTAATGTTTACCCATTCAATAAATATGCATTGACCATCAGTTTCATGAAATAAGTACTACCATCATCCCCATAAAGAAACAAATAGTTTAGGGGATAAAATGAAGAAACCTGTCTATGGTATTATGGCTAGTAAATGTTACTGATAATCACTACATCATCAGTACAATATCTCTTTCACAAAGGGTTTCTGTTCTTTTGTCTGAACATGATTGACTTCTTCAGAATCTACATAGTGTTCATTGGTATCTTCCCCTTGGCATTTCTACTTACTACTTTTAATTGTAGTAAGTAGAATTTCTATGTACATTAAAATGAAGTCCCAAAAAATTGAGAGAGAATAATGTAAACAGTTGAGGTTATTTTTCTCAGTCATCTTCCACTCCAAGGTCATGCCCTGGAGAGGCACTTGAGTCTGCTCTTCTATTTTCTGCTTCTGCATGACTCTCAACACTTTGCCCTGTTGACTACCTTCATCATGAAACAATAGCTTGCATACGTACTATTATATACAGGCTACTTTTTATATCTTACCCTAGACAATGTAAAGTATGCATATAATATACATGAAACCATGTATAGTATACCTTCTATGTGAATTAAATGACTTTCAAGGGTAATCATGACCTCATAGTTTTTAAACTATGGTGGGATAAGATGTCATTGTGTTTATTTCCTCTATTGTGATGCTCCTTTAGTTCAGGATCTTCTAGTTTATCACTCCATCTCTCTCACACCTACCTTAGGTCTTGTTCATGGAAGGTGGTTGTTACATATGTTCATTTATAAATAATTTTAAATGTGTCCTTTCCTATCTCATGGCAGATGGCTATCCACGTGAAGAAATTGTCTACCAATGGAAGCGTAGTTCTGTTGAAGTGGGTGACACAAGATCTTGGAGGCTTTATCAATTTTCATTTGTTGGACTGAGAAATACTACTGAAGTAGTGAAGACAACTTCTGGTAAGATGCACTTGAATTTTAAATGACCCTTTCCAGAGTTAAAATTCTGATTATATATATATATATATATATATATATATATATAATTCAGAAGGCTTTTCAGTACCTGCCTACAAATGATATGCAGAAAATTAAATGAAGTGCTTTAATTTACCAGGGAAAATTATAATTGATATTCTAGCATAATAGATATATATAAATGGATTCTATCAATTTGAAGCAAAATGGATAAAAATGGACTTAGCTAATTATTTGTGTAATTTCTTTAAGCAAAAATGAGTAGCCATTATTTTAAGAGCAGAAAATATTTATTAGGTGTAGGTGTAATGTTTCTTTTAGGAAATAGGTTTCATTGTATATTGAAATAGCAGCATTTAAGCAATCACACAGGGGAAATTAACTTTCTACAAATGCAGAAATGTGATCATAATGGATATGGATTGATGGTCCATTCAGTAATTTAATATTTTGAACTGGCTATATCATGTTTATGGGACAGGCCTGGTTTCAAATCCCAACTCTATCAGTTACCAACCATAGATATTGAGAAAATTATTGAATTTCTCAGGAATTAATTCTCCCAGATGTCTAATGTGGACACAAAACCCATATCGTATCATACTATGTGTATGAGGGAAAAAAAAAAAAAGGAAAATGCTTAGATTGATACCTGGCACTTAGTAGGCATTCAATAAATAGTAGTTTTTACTAATGTTATTCTCAGATGCACATGGGACCTAATGTGCTCATGACTTGAGATTTTTTTTTTAATTTTTATTTATTTATGATAGTCACAGAGAGAGAGAGAGAGAGGCAGAGACACAGGCAGAGGGAGAAGCAGGCTCCATGCACTGGGAGCCCAATGTGGGATTCGATCCCGGGTCTCCAGGATCGCACCCTGGGCCAAAGGCAGGCGCCAAACCGCTGCGCCACCCAGGGATCCCTATGACTTGAGATTTTTAAAGAGAAGCTAAAAGTTTTTATTTTTGTATCAAATATCATGATTTTTAATGGTATTAATTAAATTGGTTTAAAAACCCATGTGGGGGCAGCCCCGGTGGCGCAGCAGTTTAGCGCCACCTGCAGCCCAAGGCGTGATCCTGGAGACCCTGGATGGAGTCCTGTATGATGCCTGCTTCTCCCTCTGCCTGTGTCTCTGCCTCTCTCTCTCTCTCTGTCTCTCTGAATAAATTAAAAAAAAATCTAAAAACCCATGTGGTATAATGTCAACATATTTCCAGACTTGATCTGTCTCATGGGTGGCCAGTATAAACCCTCTGTAAAACCCTCCATACAGATTATTCCAGCTACTCCTTTAAAATTATGTGGGTTTAATTATGTCCTAGTTTCAAATATAAACATTGTGTTCTCAGCTTACTATCAAGACATGTATTTTGATAATGTATTTCTGTGAGTTGAACTGTTTTCTGTTGATTTATTTGAGCATACCTGATTTTTTTTCCTCGAAATTCATAGGACATATTTTTGTGTTGACTAATTTAGAATAAGGCCTTGGTCTACTGTACATAGAAAAGCAAATTAAGGATCTACACAAAAATAGAAATCAAGATTATACCTTCATAACCATCATCCTTGAAATTAAAGAGCTATCTGGTTCTAACACTGGTATTGACAGTGTTTGAAGATTTCTCCAACTCTCTTAATTTGCAAAAAGAATATAAAAGAAGGTCAAAGAAATGCTTGAGTATATTTTTGAAAAGTGGCCTTCTGTTCCCTTATTCACTGCAAATCCTGAACATCAAGTACTAGAACAGTCTTTTATTTGGTCCCCAAAAAAGATTCAGGATTGCCTTAGAACTGGTTTTCCATCTGTGAAAGGAAGAACATGTGTAAAAATAATCTCTAAGTTTGCATGCTTCCAGAATGAGAAATTGGGCATTAAATTGTGTTGTATATTCATATTTCTGTAATTATTCCAGCACCCTAAAAACAGAACCCAAAAATTGATGACTAGCAGGTATTTTTAGTCATTTGAGCCCAAAGGGGCAATAAAACCAAATAGTAGTGAAGGAAGGGTTGGCTGTATATCACAGGGCCTAACATCATTCCCTCCCTAATAATTCATCCTGAGAATTATCTAGAGTATTTACTGTCTATTAAAATAGTGATATTTCCTGAAGAAAATGATCTACTAACTTAAAGCATGACAAGAAAAATTACCAAGATGTCACAAAGCTATTACTCTTCCTATGGAAATCAAAGCAAAACTGCATTGATATCAGATCTGATACTGAATGGCATCATTTAACTGATTACATCAACCCTTTGTGAATTTTGATGTGGTGGTTAGCCTCCCTATTGGTCTTCTTATCTACTCCCTGCTCTTGATGGCTTGTGTTTTGTGTGCAGTCCATTTTAATTGTGAAGAGAAAGGACTGAATGGAAATTTAACACCAGTGCTGAGAGGCAATTTGATTCTTGTGATAGTTGATTTTATGACCTTTTGTTTGATTTCTAATGCCATTCTTACCTTCAAAGCAGAACTCTATAACTGGTTAATACCTATTAGGAAGTTATAAAAACAACTTTCTTGGGAAATGATCAAAAGATCAAATTCATACTCCTTTTAAATCTTAGCCATTAGTACAGTGTGATTTTCTCCTAGACTTACAGTAAATGTATATCCTTTTAAAAAACCTTCATCAAAACTGAGTGAGGATATTGCCAAAAATCTGACCTCACTTACTGCAGGGATTTCTAAGCTTCATTCATTTAAATCCAACTCTCATGTTTTTGTTGTATCCAAGTGGTAACTGTACCATTGGTTCCTTATATTAGACCATAATTGAAAAGCAGAAGCATCTGACACAATAAAAGTTGATACAAAAATATAATGAAAAGCTGGGGCAGCCTTGGTGGCTCAGCAGTTTAGTGCTGCCTTTAGTCCAGGGCCTGATCCTGGAGACCCAGGATTGAGTCCCACATCAGGCTCCCCGCACGGAGCCTGCTTCTCCCTCTGCCTGTCTCTCTCTCTCTCTCTCTCATGAATAAATAAATAAAAATCTTTAAAAATATATATAATGAAAAGCAAACAAATATTCTTGAATTTAAAGTGCATACACTTGTGTTCTGCATATTGAGTATACTGAAAAAGAGAGAGAAAAATGTATTAGAGAAATAAGAAAGTGGAGCTGGCACCAAAACAAAACATTTCATTGATGTAACAGTAGAGTAGAAGGATCATTTCACAGGAAAGAATCTTCTCACCATGTAATTCAGTGCTATTTGACAATCTTTGCATCCACCACCTGAGCCATCTTTGCTTTTCACCGGTCATATCCATATCCTATTTGAGGAAAAAACATTGCCTTGGTAGTAGATTGATGATAAGACTTGAAGAACATTCATCATCATTATATCAAAACAGATTCTGGATCCATGATTCTCTGTCAAGCCATCATGGCTTTATAGTCGCTCTACATCTGGGAATAGCACCATCATTGTCCCAGTGAGCCAGTAGTGAACACTCAGAGTCATGCCTCTACCTCCCACCTCTAATGAATCACAAAGGCACTTATGCCTCTGAAGCGTCTTGTGTAACTGTCCTCTTTTCACTTGTCATCGCCACTGTCCTAGTTCAGGATTTTATCTGTTCTCATCTGGACTGTGTTGGTAGCCTGTTAAGATTATGTCCCTGTTGTCATTCTCTCTCTCTCTCTCTTTCTCTCTCTCTCTCTCTTCCACAGTCTGCTTTTTACACATTAATCATAAAGGCTAGCACTTATTGAGCACTAACTACACACACTGTAGCAAACCTTTTATCTAAATAACCTACTTGAATTCTTATAACCTTGGTGCTACTTACTACACATCCATACCCAAGGTATCACTGTGGATAAGGAAATGGACTTCTAGAAGCTCATTTACTGAGGGGATGAGTTACAAAAGCTGAGCTGTAAGTTCACATGGCTTGCTCCTAGACTAGTGCTCTTAATTATTACACTGTTTTAGTCCCACTGTGGCCCAGTAGGTCTTCTAGAAACACAACTTTCACCATGTCTCGAGAATTTAGGTCAATTAAACATGAGCTATTGTTCCTAATATGCAAGCATCTGATCTCAGGAACTTTCCAGTTTTGTTTTCTATAATTTCCCACCTTGTGACAGAACTAATCCATCTGTTTTCCTGCATATAATGAGCCAATCCAACACACAAACTGAATCTTAGTCTTTCTCTTCTGAATGGCTTCTCGATTCATCCCTACCTTCTTTATGACTTTAAGGCTTAAAAGCACAGCACCTCTTCAATGAGGCCTTTACTTAGCTTACCACCAAGACAATTTGGAGCAATTTTTAAATTATGTGTACTCTTGGAGTCAGGCAGCTCAAGTTTGAATATTGGCTTCTATAAATTACTTAATATATCTAAGCTCAACATCACCAGTATTACTGAGTTGCTCCAAGGATTAAGTAAGATATTCCATTCAAAATGATTAAAATTTTGTTTGGCATATAGAAAGGACTCTGTAGTTAGAAGGAATTATTATTAGTAATTATTATCATCCTTATTTCATTAATTCTCCCTCACAGCATTTTCACTCACCTTACAAAAATATAGTTCCTGCCTCATGTTGCTTAGGCATTTTTTATTTACCCTTTTATTCCTCCTCATTCCAATAAATCACAAATTTCACAACAATTGCCTTGTTTTAATCCTATTTGTATCCATGATATTAGGATGGTGGGTTGCTTAGAGTTGTTGATTAGTAGCAATTGTAGAATTGATTGCTTGTGACAATTTATTTACAAAACTGTAAAATTTCTCTCAATTTAATAAGCAATGTAGAATTTTATTATGTTTATTCACATTACTCATTATTTACTCTCAAGTAGAAGACTCTTCTTTCAGTCACATTGCCATTGCCAGGTCACCAGACTATCTACACGATTTTTAGTATCAAGCAGAATTTTGTTCCTTCATGTTCTCATACTGAAATGTGGGCAAGAAAAGTGGGCGAATAAGTTTTATAGGGGTACCTATGATCCAAATGCCATAATCCTGAATCAAAAAAAATATCACATTTTTCCTTTGTTAGAATACCATTAAGCTTCCATATTTCCTTTAGGAGTGCAAATATCAGTATTTCATGAAATAGCCTCCTATGTTTTTGGTAGACCCATGAACATTAAATATTATTTGCTTTACTTTGTCTTTAACTCAACTTTTTTGGCTAAGATTCCATGTGCCAGTTATATTTCCCCAATTTCTATCATAAGAAATACAGAAATATTAAAATAAAGAATCCACATACCACAAATTTACTTTACTTTCTGACAGTACCAGGAAGACTGCAGTATTAGAAATATCCACAGCTCTCTGGATAAAGTCCATGTTCATTGCTTGATTTCTGAAATACTTATAATTTACCCTCTAGCTTTAAATCTTGCCCATGGTTCTGCCACTACACCCTTAACCTCTGGATAGGTTTCCTACTTCCTATCTTTGTATCCTATATTCCTTCTTTGATATCCAACTCAACTCCAACCTTCTGTACATGTATCAGTGTATATGTACTGGTCAAATAACTCTCCAAATAGAAAAAATAGCTCCCACCTTCCAGGCTGTGTTTTAGTTTAGATGTTTTTGGCAAACCAGACATTTTAAAACTTTACTCCTCATGGAAGTCAGCTATTTTAGGGAAAAGAAAAGGGAAAATGAAAAAAAAAGATACAAGTTAACGGTATTTTTTTTTTTTTTTTTTACCAAAGAGGTTGAAACAAAAAATTTAAGAAATGTAGGTGTTAGGAGAGAAATAAACAATTGCCCATTCATCCCACAGTCCTCCCGTGACTTTGGAGTCAGTATGTTGTAAGCTTAGTCAATAATAAATTTTCAAAATACCTGAAGCAATGCCATGTCTTAAAATAAATCAATGTTGGAAAATTCACAATAATTTATTTTTATTTTATTTTTAAGCTTCAATTTAGAAAAAAATTAAGTTTGGTTTCAAGATAGAAAAATGTATGAATAGAGAGAGCTGAGCCAGGAATAGCCATGGGGAAGTCATTTGTCTTCTCTGGGATGAAAGTCCCTTGTTTATAAAATGAATGCATTTGTCTAGATGCATCTTTGAAGTCCTTGTTCTGAGACCTATCCAGAACCTCTGATGTAACCACAGTTACACTGTGGATGTCCTAATGTAGGAGCGACTTTGTTTATAAATTAATGTTTTCTTTCATCAAATTTTCAATGTTTTCAAAGCAAGTCAAATGCAAAAACAAACTCCTTTAGATTTTTAATCCCACTCATGTATTTATTTTTAGTGATATATGATGTTGTATATAATGTTAATCCAAAATTTTATGTGTTACTTTCTTTCAATTGTAATACTGGAAAAGATATATATATATTCATTATATATATATATATAGTCACTATATATATATTCATTATATATATTCAATATATATGAACATATATATATAGCCTTATATATATTCCCAATATATATAACCTTTAAAAATCCCACGGCAGAATTTTAAATTCCAAGGTTATTCTGACATTACCTCATGGGGGAGATAGGGCTTGAGAGAAAGTTTCTTTTTTTTTTTTTAATTTTTATTTATTTATGGTAGTCACAGAGACAGAGAGAGGCAGAGACATAGGCAGAGGAAGAAGCAGGCTCCATGCACCAGGAGCCCGACGTGGGATTCGATCCCCGGTCTCCAGGATCACGCCCTGGGCCAAAGGCAGGCGCCAAACCGCTGCGCCACCCAGGGATCCCAGAGAGAAAGTTTCCATACAGAAGTCATATGTAATCTAAGGAAAGTTGTTTGGCTTCAAGGTGACACACTTTGTTTCTGCTTTATTCCATTGACAAAAGTGTTGTATGTTCCCATGGAGCTAAAATGAGGCTGGGGAATGTAGCTCAGTTGTGTGCTCAGAAGGGACAGTGGGTTTTATGGCTTTCTAGCATCTGTGCAACATGCATGATCTCATTTTATTTCTCACAACAAGCCTTTGAGAAATACATTCTTTTGCTATTTGATAGATGAAGCAACTGAAGTTTAGAGGGGCTAAGTAATTTGTTCAAGGATAGTCAGTAAAATAGAGATATTTAGCTAGATACTAATTTTTACTCCATTGCCTTTCATAAACGTAATAGGTAAAGAAATGAATTAGTTAAAGGAAAAAGTTGATTCTTAAGCTGGATAACAGGTAATATTATACAACACAATGAAGTAAAATCACTTAATATAACACCATACATACATCAACAAAATGTTAACCTGTAAGAATAGCAATTATATTTATGTATAGTAATAACAAGTGAGAAACAATTTAGCAATGATATCCTTTCATTTTTTGAAAACATATTTATTGCCTGTGAGATAATACTATTCACTTGCTAAATGGACCTATTGGCCACCATCTCATTAAGAAACTGTCAGATCTGGTGCATTTGTATAAATTTATTCCTCACACAAAACTCTCATCAGAAAGAAAGCATAATAAAAGGTTTTCATGACTATTTACAGTAATTTTGGAGATTAATACCTTGTTTTGACAGTCAATCAAAGCCAACCAGGTCAAGACATTAATTTTTATCCAAGTCTTTGGTGTTTCCTAATTCAATTGAAAATCCTATTTTGCAATATTTAAAAGACACATTCATCCGCATGACTGATATGACTAATTGAGCCCTCTTGTTGAGCTGCTGCCCCAAATAAATGTAAAATACTAAATAATTTTTAAATATGAAAATGTGAGATAATAGAGACTAAGTTGACAGACATCATGCTCTACACATAAACTCATTGAGGGTTCCTTTCACTCTGTTTGATGCAGTTGAATAATTTCTTCATCTTATTTTTGCATTTTCAGAAAATAATGCTCTTCAGCGTGGCAGATATGTAAATTTAAGCTTGTCAAAGACTGAAAAGGGAAGCAAACAGCAATGAGGAAAATTATTATTATTATTATTATTATTATTATTATTATTATTATTATTTTATTCTTTAACTTTTTTTCCCCCCAAAGGAAGTTATTAGGAAGGTCATATCACATTGCAGTGCATATCAGCCCAGAAAAGAGTTTGCTCTTTCTGGGTATACTAGCTGGGGCTGACTAGAATTTCTTAACCATTCTTGCCTGTGTCTCATGTAATATAACTCATTTAGAAAATCAAGAACAGGGGTACCTGGGTGGTTAAGCATCTGTCTTCAGCTCAGGCCCTGATCCCAGGGTCCTGGGCTTGAGCCCCACATTAGGCTCCCTGGTTCTCTCTCTGCCTGTCCCCCTGCTCATGCTCTCTCTCTTTCAAATAAATAAATAAAAGGCAAGAACAACTAGTGTTACCAATCCATTCTTGAAGGGCAGAAATAGGTCAGAAAAGCCCAAGGAAAAGAGAACTGACAAATATGTTAAACACTTAATTATTTTTTATTTTTATATATGGATATCTCTGCTATTTAAGAAATTGACTGCTTCCCATTAAATATCAGTCCTATCATAAATGTTATTTTTTCATATTCATCTACCAATTTATCTATCCCTGAATTAACTTGTCCATGCTATGCATCATCTCTCAGAATAATGGCAAAAAGGAAACACTAAAAAATATCATTACAGTTGTTCTCCCAACACCATCACAAACTTAATTGTTTTGCCCATAAATGCTTCTCTGTCAGCTCTATATAAACACTGAAGTACAATAATTAAGTGACATTTCCGAGAAGATGAAATCTTCAGTTTAGACAACTGAGTTTACTGGGGTAGTTTCCAAACATGATTTCTGGTATGCTTATGCTCACATGACTTACAGTGCCATGAACCTTGATTTTAATTGCTAAGTGGTGAAGAGCTATGTAACATTAAAGACAGTGGGCAATTCATGAGCTGTGTAATAGCTCCTTGTTGAAGAGACAATTCAATCATGGTTATAAATTATAACCACCTAATGATTACACTTTCTTAGCTGTGATTTTTTGTTATCAGTATCAATGACTGAGAGTGAAAATAGATTGATAGAAAAATAAAATTTTAGGGCTAAATCTTGAAAATCAACCCACCCCAATTGTACTTATAGAGAAATTACCCCAAAGAGGTAAAGTCAATGTTTGTAACTAGGTAGGCACCTGTCCAACTCTAGCGTAGAACATGGGTCATTAGACATGGATGAGTTCAATTTTATTTTAGTCAATATTGAACAATTAAAAATTTCCACATGAAAATCTTATTAGAGATCTTTACATCTTAAACATATGGGTTTTCATTCACATTTGAAAATGATTGGGTATAGCTGAATTATGACATTTCTGAAGAGGTAAGGCCCATAATCTCCAGTTTACCAAAGTCTCTACCACTTCCTGTTATATTTTGGGGGCTCTATGTCTTTCTTTGTAATTACGGTTTCCTTATTTTGAAAAACTACACATCTATATCTTTATGGAAAATTGGGAAAAATGAAAGATAACTCCCAAATGAGAGCACATAGTATGCATGGAAATGAATACTTTTTTGTTGTTGTTGTTGTTGTTTTACTTTTAAATAGGAAAAAAAAAGGAATGTGAAAACTATGACTCACCAAGTTTTGCTTGAAAATAGAGAGTTGCAAAGAAGTGCCAGAACCTGGCCAACCTATATTTCATTTGCTTTTTTACATTCTGCAACTTGGGTTTATTTGTCATAAATATGTAGCATATGCAGGGCCAATCAATTTTAAGTTTATTCAGTTTATCTCCATGATCCACTTTCATGGAAGATGGATTTTCAATAAACATAAAATTATGAAGTTATATATATGAACATCTGTGCATCTAGTCTTGTCTGCATTTGTCTTTTTCAGCTCACATCTAAGCAGGCAAAAGCTTGGTTGCAACTTTCTGCACATTACTGATTAGCACTCTTGCTTAGCCAATTGACACTTTTTCCTGTTGTACTTTTCTGAAGACTGATACAATTATTGTCCTGCAATAAAGCTCTGCTCTTTATTTTCTTTGATGAAATGAGACTGCTGAATATAGAGCAAAAATTGATTCCTATTTGAGAGTTGCCTTTGTGGTTGTGCTACCATATAGTAGAATGACCTTGAGCAAGTCATATTTTCGTTTTGACTCCTGATTTCTTTGTCTCAAAAAAAAAAAAATCAGACAAGATTGAATTTGAAGCTCCTTTCACCTCTAAAATGCTGTGGTATATTTCCTGATATTTGGCAGTTTTGTTATAAAGCAAACTTATGGTGGGCATTTAGGTTTTCTATGTCCCCACAAATTCCAAAGAGAAGCTTCCTCATATTTTCTTATTCTAAAAAATCTAGAAATTAACAAATCCATTTTATCTCTCATGTATAGAGAACTTTGGTGGTAATTGTGGGGGCAAGAGGCTCAGTGTTGCCATAGAGATGGTTGGTGAGTTAGTTAAGGTCTGAAAAAATGAATTTGGCATGGGAAAAATAGGCCCGTGGTGGGTGTGAGGAGTGAAGGTGGATGTTAACTGCATTTATTCTGAATGAGAAATTAGGAAAGGGCAAAGATAGGACAGTGTCTTTGACATGACGTTCAAGAAACAAGAAAAAAACAGACACTTGGTATCCTTGAACAGAAAGAACACTTGCAATCAAGAATGCATAGTATAACCTCAATTTATTATTTTATTAATAGCTTAATTATATAAATGTGGCTGCTAGATAGTACTGAGAATTGGCACTCGATTAAAACAGTACTGATATACCACCTTTACAATAATACTATGATGTACTAGCATTTGTAAGTTCTTTATATATGAATGATCCATTTACTTTTCACAGTGTTTCTATATGATGCTCATTTTCCAGGTAAGATGATCATGTACAGCAAGTCTTATAGAAAAGTATTCAGAGAGGGTAAAGGTCTTGTCCATGATCATGGAACAAGTCACTAAACAGATACTCATGTTTCCTGACAGGCCCATTTTCTAATGCAGTGGTGACTCAAATACCAGGTTCTGAATTTGTGTTTGCAGAAAGACTTGCTCTTGTCCATATTTCTTTATCTAGTGTGTGATTTGTTTTCACTTTATTGAGATGACATCTGTCTAGCTATCTATCTAGCTATCATCTGTCTATCTAGGGCTAGTTGCATACTATTCTAGCAGAATCAGACTGCATTGGTCAGTTTAAACTAGACTATGCTATGGTAGCAAAGAGCCCTGAGATATCAGTGACTTAAAACTCAAAAAAAAAATTATATTGCATTCTATGGCATGCTTTTCTCATGGCTGAGGGAGAAATAGTAGAAGAATAAAATAATTTTTAAAATTTCTGCTTTGACAGGTATGTCATTTGGTTCACATTCCATTTGTCAAAGCAAGTCACATAAGGAAGCCTGTTGCCCATGGGTTGGGATTCATGCTTCTGTTACACAAAGGAACTCTGGGAAAGGCCTTTGTAGGGATGGGCTTGGTAGAAAGAGATACAAATTATTGGAATGCAAAAATTATAACCAAAATTTACCATTAGTATAATACTTTATGCTATACGTGACTCATTTACCTGACCATGTAAGTGTATGTACCTTGAGATGACTTGTCAGGAACAATCACCACAATCACAAGGGAAAGGAATGATTTATTCTCATGGAAAACAGAAACCAGTCATTAAAATATCTCTGACTCTGAGAATTATCTTTAAAAGAGACTGTTTTGGGTCAAGCTTGCTGTCTCTGTCAATGACCTGTAGCCATGATTTTCCATTTATGTAAAATTGGCTTCAAAAGAAGATGAAAAGATACAATATTAACATGAAAATGATTGTAGGGTGATAGGAACTGTCACATTTTATAAACATGAGCAAGATTTGCCCTGATATACTTCTGGGACAGCTTTATTAATTACATTGAAAAACAAATCTGTAAATATTGGTCCCGTACTAAATTAAATTTTACAGATATTAGGTAATGTAACTTCTAAGAAACAATAAACCAGGATCATTCTCTTGTCACTAGGAGGAAGTAATTGAACATGATTTAATAAAGAATGGCCACAAAATAATGAAAAGGTCAGGCTGTCTTGATTGCTGTTACTTTTTCATGAGGAAAAGAAAGTCCCTAATAGTGTCGTATAAGAAAAGAGTATATAGTTTCAAGTAAGTTTTAAATCCTTTCTTTTATTTAATCATAACAATAAGCTATCATTTTAACCCTTTTCTCTATGAAACATTCTTAAAATTCTGTCCCTCTGTTTTATAGGTGAAATTTATGAAGTATGGTGGTACCAATAATTAAAGCATTTTTGCATGGCTAGTTATTAGTAGAATTAGAATTAATCAACAAGCATCTGTGTCCCCAGTCTACTGTTCCCTCCTGGCCACTTACCTAAGACTATGCAAATATAAAAAGCAATTTTCATTTCATAGGCTGATGCTGAATTAGTGAGTAGTAGGAGATATTTTGGTCCTAAAGATCCACTACTATTAATCTATACACAGATAAGTAGTGTTGATAATGATGATGATAATTGATGATGATGATGATGATGAAAATGATGATGAGAATGTTAAAGTCAGCTTTTCTTGGACATTTTACATATGCCAGCAACAGTGCCAAGTGTTTTACAAGGTTTATTTATATAAACCTGCAACATCTTAGAAGGTATATTTTTATTTTCATGATCATATAGCTGGTAAGAAGCAGAGCCAGGATTCAAACCTGTGCTCTGAGACTGGATGATAGTATTTTTGTTGGGTATTATTTGTACGAAATAGTGATTTCCTTTTCATTAAGGAAAAAGGCTGTCCACATGAATATATTTGTGTGTGTGTTTGTATGTTTTTAAGTGTGTGTAGTACACTACGAAGAACACAAATGTGTTCAAGGTACTTCATGCCACTGGCATACCGCACAATGTAATATGTTGTGCTGTTTAAGTAAATGCTACAATTTACAGTGTTGATAACTGGACAGGTATGTTAGAGTTAGTTTTCTTTTACAAAGATAAGAATGAGGAAGTAACAGGAGCATCTTGAACAAGGCTAATTAAAATGCTTTCTATCACTGGAAGTATTATCTATCACTAAAAACTCTGGATAAAATTACATGTGTACTATATCAGTAAGACATGACCTATAGTAAAATTTGAAAGGAAAGAATACTTGGCCAGGGGTGAGATGAGCTGGCCTTAAGTCCTAGCTGACCTTATTAATAAGTGTATATATCTGGGAAAGTCATTTAATCTCTCGGAACTCACTTTATCTGTAAAATGGAAGAATTGCAATTGCCCTACCAGAGTTGCTATGAGTATCTGAAAATGCTTAGGAAATTGTGAATAGCTTTGGACATAGATGACAATGTGATCATAATGTAATTGTGTTTTCCCTTCTTTCTCATTCCTTTTCCCTAACCCTTGAAATTAATACACACACACACACGCACACATACACACATGATGTATATATATTTACATAATGTATACATATACATGAAGATTTCAGGCATATTTAATGACTCTGAGAAAAGAAAAATGACTTATAATTGATTGAAAGTTCATAAAAGATAGTGATTGATGCAGTGATTCATTTCTGCTTGTTTTGTAACCTTACATTTAAACTAAAAAAGGAGAAGAAAGCTGAAATTTGTCCAAAAAGGGCAGATGTGTGTGTGGGAGTACTCTTTTAATAGCTGTCCTATAAAGTGACTTTGGAAGGATTTGGGAAAGAGATATTAAATTGACTTGTTGATTGACCATGACCAGCTTGGGGTCTCATAGACACAGACACACACACACACACACACACACACACACACATGCTTGCTAGATGTGTCAGAGGAATTCATTATTTTCCATTCCACACTACTAACAATACTCAGTGCTGCAGTTACGTAACAAAGACAAAAACGTGCAAGTCAAAGAGATCATAGACTTACCTAGTCAAGGGCCCTTATTTTCCAGATTAAAAAAAAAAAAAAAGCCCAGGGAAGTGAAATGGCTAGTGTTAGCTCTTCTAACTAGTTTCACAGTAAATGAAGCATTTTAAAAATTGGTTTCCAGATTTCATTACAACAGACCTCTCTCAAGCCTCTCTTAAGTTCTGTAAGTCAAGAATTTACAGACAGGTCCATTCCCTTACATCAGATATTGAGGTAAAATAAAATGAAGAAAAAATGAAAATGAAGAGGGAAAGAATGCCTGAGTTAACCTGATGAGCTATTTCTACTTTTAGGTTGGCTAGAAGATGTTGCATTCAGTGCTAAGGAATAAGTCACGTGTGGCTTAGCATTGCTAATAGTGGCTGTAACTATACGTTATTAGTTGGAATATCATGGAGTGGTGACAGAAAAATTAGAATAAGAATCTGAAAACCCAGGTTCCACTCTCAGGCCTGCTTCTAACTTGCTGCGTTACTGTGATCAAATCCTTTTATCCTTTTGTGCTTCAGTTTCTGACAGTAAGATGTGCGTAGCATTATCAGGAGTCCTTTCTCAGATTGGTGTGGGGAGAATCAAATGAGATAAAGGATGTGGAAATGCTTTATAACATGTTGGGAGTACAGCCCATATTCAAAGCATTATTGCCATTATTTAACAATTACGGCTAAGGCTCCCTCTAGATCTGAAATTCCAAAGTTATGCCTTGAAGGTAAGGCTTAAAAGTATATATATCTCCCTGCCAGTAAGAAACCAAAACATTAAAAAAAAAAAAAAAAGAAAAAAGAAAGAATCATTGATCTAAGCTCCAGATGGAGCAAGTCTGGGTGTGTGACTCAAGTTCCTGCCTCTCACTCTTGGGTCCCCGTGATCACATTTTGTCATCAGGATTTAATGAGGATGACAAGCTGATCAAAATTAAGGGTATTATTAAAGCAACACAAAAGATGAAATTCTGATTTTTTTTTCTACTCTTGAGGGGAAACTGCTATTAAAAGATTAAGGCTAAATGTAGAAATGAAAGGGTAATGAAAGTTATACTCAGTAAAGACACAGGAAAATGGAGTTTGGATGTTCTCTATGATTAATGTATTTCCACCTAAAGTCAGTAAGAGACCTGCAGCAATTGACAATCTTGGAGTTGCTGGGGGTTTGTGAGATTGCTGAGTGGGCTAAATTCCATGCTTTCACTTTTCTAGGGATGAAAAGTTAAACTTTTAGATGGGGAATGTAGGGTGGGAAACATTTTAAAATTAAGGTTCACGTAGTAATTTAGAAACATGTTTTAAGAAAATTATCTTTTCCCTTCAAAACATTCAGTGCAGTCTCTTGACTCTAAGTGTGAATGCAAGAAAAATGACAAAAGTCAGCATTAGTGCTAGTCTCTATTCTGTTTGGGACTAAGAAAAACAGATGCTTATTTCTTCTTAAAAACTAGTATTCTCACTGAATATTTCTCTTGGGATAATTGCTGTTTACGACATCACAGTTATCCAGTGTGATAAATTAATAACATGATCTATTTATTGAAAACATACTATGTACAACAAACTGCCCCTGGAAATTGCTATGAAATTTCTTTTTTAATCTCTGTAAAAACCTCTAAGTAGATATGATTACTACCCTGCTTTTAGAGATAAGAAAACTGTAACTCAGGGAAATTAAGTAACTAGTCCAAGCCCTAACCCAGTAAGAAAAATAGGGAATTTGAAATCAGATTGAATAGGCCACATATCCCAGGTTCTTTTAAATTTTTTTTTTAATTTTTATTTATTTATGATAGTCACAGAGAGAGAGAGAGGCAGAGACATAGGCAGAGGGAGAAGCAGGCTCCATGCACCGGGAGCCTGATGTGGGATTCGATCCCGGGTCTCCAGGATCGCGCCCTGGGCCAAAGGCAAGCGCCAAACCACTGCGCCACCCAGGGATCCCTATCCCAGGTTCTTAAACATTCTACTCTGTAGAATTCCTTAGGAGGATACTTTAGGGAGGGATAGGGGATAAAGAGGAAAAGGAAACTAATTCTGTAGTTAAATTTTACTTTAGAAATTGCTGTGAATTGAGAACAGGAGGCCTCAGGGGCACTTGCCAAAAAATGCTAGTAGGTTTTGCCAAAGGCAAGTTTAACAATGCTGCTTTAGTTTCTCAGTAGCTTTCCTCTTAATTGATGAAAAGAAAAAAATGTTAAAGGTCACCTGCGAGGCCCCTGAATGTATTAATTTCCTTTTTCTTAAAGTCTCTTTACTTTCACCAACACTAGGAATAGTCAGAAACTCAATGTAGATGAGGGACTCATGCAAATTAGTGGGTAAACCCACTCAAAACATATTGCTTAGAAAGATGGTTGCTTTACTGTTTTGTTTTAAACTGGCCCAGGATGTTCAATCTTTCATAGAAACTGTGCCTCATTTTTTGGGAAAAATTTAAGAAATCCAAAAAGACTTTTTTTCTATTGAAATAATTGATTCCTAGAACAAATGTTACTGAACTCTCTCAATGCCTCCATGCAGTGTGTATATTATTACAGCCATTTAACAAATGGAAAGATTGAGGCTCAGAAAGGATAAGTAACTTACCCAAGGTCACACACACCCAAGTGATTGGAAGAGCTGGGATTCAGACTCACTTGAGACCACACAGCCTGCCTGTGTACATCTGTGCAATGCTGCTAACCTCTACTAAGATGTAACTCCTTTTCAACTCTGGTTAGTTCGTTTCTTTGAGGTCAGCTAAATTCTGTTTATTGGTTATTTATTCAGGACCTCCTACGTTCCAAGCACCATTAATAGAGTTCAAGACAATAAATTAGACATGGTCCTTGCCCCTGAGCAGCCCACAGTCCAATGGATGGACAATGAGCTGGATCTAACTGAATTTTAAGTAATTTTTACGTGAACCTCTATGTGATAAGACCAATGAAACGTCACATACAACAATCCATACTTTTTACTACATCAGAGCATATTAATGCCTACATGCTTCAATAACATGTCATCCTTAGCTTTTTTTTTTTTTTCCTGAATGAAGAAACCATTATACTAAGGTCTTTTAAGAATTTGAGATATTTATAGGATATGTTTGGAATATGATTTGAAAGTACCAGTATAGTCATTATCTTGCTTAAGATCTACTGTAGTTCTTTTTTTTTTTTAGATTTTATTTATTTATTCATGAGAGACACAGAGAGAGAGAGAGGCAGAGACATAGGCAGAGGGAGAAGCAGGCTCCATGCAGGGAGCCTGATGTGGGACCTGATCCTGGGTCTTCAGGATCATGCCCTGGGCCAAAGGCAGACGCTCAATCCCTGAGCCACTCAGGCGTCCCAGCTATTGTAGTTCTTAACTATGGTTGCTCTAGGGGCTTAATTTAGCAAGTTGCCTATCTCTACCCATACATCTTTCTGGTGGCTGGGATGCTTGCCCCCATGCCTACAATGCTCAGTGCCTCCCAGAGAGATCCTGGTGGGATAGAAGTGTCAGCAGAGGCTGTCAGCCTACCCCTCTGAAAACTGGAGTTTTCTTGGGAAGCCTTTGCTAACACATCAGCCAGAATGATATTTCTATAGCTATGCTGGCTTAATGCTGAGTTAAATGCTGCATGGTTTCTATTTGCCTTCCCCTGTCTTTTACATTAGATTTTTGGCCCATGTAAATACCAGTCATGAACTTTGCATCCAGAAATATCTGATCTGTCTGTAGCTCCACATACAATAGTCATTTGATGTTGCATCCAACCTTTCAGTCCACACTCAGTCCCTCAGGAATCCTTTTTGTGGCCTAGGAGAATATAATAGATTGTAACAAGAAGAATATAAAGCTGTCTTTGAGACCCATGGCTCTAGCATTGCAATTTCATGTCTAAACATGGCAGCTTTTCTACTAGAATTCTCTGTACAGCGGTGATAGATATTAGGAAGTTGCTGTCAGCACTCCAGACTGTAGCTTTCACTTGAATAATGCATCTTTCTAGTCTCTTGGGTGAATTCTGGAAGAGGACTCAGATAACCTGAGATCTGGCCCATCTCTGCAAACTGCAAGTGTCTAGCCTATCTGATCCACAGTTTCCATACTTATAAATAAGGATTAAAATATTCTATTTAGTCAACCATACAGAATCTCTCTAATAATTAAATGAGATTGATCTATATAAAAATGGCTTTAGAGCTCAAAGCACAATATACTTTTACAGAATCGTTTGTGGGTTTCTTTTTTAAAGACTTGCTCCGTCTGGAGCTTAGATCAATGATTCTTTCTTTTTTCTTTTCTTATGCTTTGGTTTCCTTACTGGCAGGGAGATATTTATTTATTTATTTATTTATTTATTTATTTATTTATTTATTTTGAGAGAACACCTGTGCATGTACATGGGTCGGAAGAGGGGCAGAGGGAGGGTTGGAGAAGACTCTCCACTGAGCAGGGAGCCCAGAATAAGGCTTAAATCCCAGGACCCCAGGATCATGACCTGAGTCGAAAACAGACAATCAACTGAGCCACCCAGGTGCCCGTACAGGATCATTTGTACAGTACTATACAAGTTCATTCGTCCATTATTCATTTGGTATTTCCTGAGCACATATGGTCAACAAAACATTTTACTGAAAGATATAAGGTTCAAAATTATGTGAGGCATTGATCTCACTGTCAAGAAGGTTAAAATCTAGTCATTTTACTTATTCTAATAATTATAAAACTGTAGAAGAACTCTTTATTCTCCTTGTTTAAATTCTTTCAAACTAGTCTGCATAGCTACCTTTTCCATTCCCTCTGTTGTCCCTGGTAATTTGAAAACTTGAGGGCCATGGGTTGCTCTATATGTCCATATAATTCTGCTGAATTTAATAGTTACCCAGAGTTGTGTTTCTGTCCAAATGCATTTATAAATGTCAAACTACTATTTTAATGATATAGTAGACATTACATGAAGTCCTATATTTAGGTCTGGGCTAATTGTGACTGGTTATAAAAATAACAGATGTTAAAACAAATTTTATACTTTAAATTTTTAAAGTGATGAATTTAGATTTATAGTCTATAAATTTAGGGTTTGTTTATGTGTGAAAGGTGACACATTGATAAACAATTGGCAGAATCTCGTTCAAAGAAAAAGAGCCTTGGGTCTATTTCTTTTTTAAGTTGTAGGTAAAGTGTACTTTTTGTAGCCTTTTAGGTTAAAATGCCTTTTAAGACAGCCTACCATAAGCTTTTTATATTTTATGAGAGGGCTTTTCCTTTTAAGAGTTTATACAGACAAAATGTCATGAAAGTCCAACTTCATTGTCGTCTCTTTAACAACTAGCACAGGATCTGACATGGAGTAGATACTCTATAAATGTACAATTGAAGGATGACAGCAGAAAGAATCATGGAGACAGAATATTTGAACTGAATCTTGAAAACGGAGAAATTAGGTTTGACAAAGATGTGGACAGAACAGAAAGAATATGAATGTATCTTTTTGAGAACAGAGAATTGTGGCTTAATGTAATTTAAGATTTGTAGGCTCATATCAGAAAATGATTCAGAATTCTGGGCTTGTACTCACAATTATTGGTCTTCAACAGAGACTGAGAGTATGAATCAAGAAAATTAATTCCTATTTTTGCTGAAAGATCTTAGTTTGGCCTTTGAATGTCTTTGCTTGTAAAATGTGGAAGAGCTAGAAATCAAAGGGTCATGTAGAATCATGCATGCTTGCATGGATAAATTAATGTTCTCACTAACTTTGCAATGTCTTAGTGTTACTAAAGGCACAAGTCAGATTTTAAAAAGTTTTAAAAGAAGCATAATAGAATGTGTGGAAGTGAATGATTGAGTTTAATATACATCTTTCCTTATTCCACTAGATTAGAGGTTGAAATATTTTGCTGACTTTATAAGGAACATACAGACACAATCACACTGATGCTTCTTTAAAAATCTGATAAACTATGTTCTTACATATTCTGAATTATTTAGAGTTAAAGGAAAGTTGTGTTAGTTGAAATCAAGGGGGAAGTTGAATATTTAAGAATAATTCACAGACCCTATATCCTAATTAACTATGAGTTAAACCTCTGCTGTAATGTCATGCATCTAAGAAGGCTTCAATTCAAACCAAACCCAAACTAAACTAACTGGACAACTTTTCTATAAAATGTAATTATTGGGCAGCCTGGGTGGCTCAGTGGTTTAGCGCAGCCTTCAGTTTAAGGCATGTGATCCTGGGGACCCAGGATCGGGCTCCCTGCATGGAGTCTCCTTCTCCCTCTGCCTGTGTCTCTGCCTCTCTCTCTCTGTGTCTCATGAATAAATAAATAAAATTTTGAAAAAAAAATGGAATTACTATTATTTACAACACAAGATTATTATAAGACACAAAAGGCTACCTACACTATTGGAAATGGGCCTTGTCCCATAGGTGACAGAGTGAATGATGGGGAGGTATCCAGTTTTCCATTCTCCTTCCATGACAATTCTACTCCCCTCTTTGAAATACTGAGCCTCTTTCTCTATGGCCAAACAAACACAACCTTCAAACCCAAGATGTAGTGACACTGTGTGCATGATGTTTTCCCTGATTATTGCTACACATATTACTACTATCTTCAATAATTTTATTGTACTTATAATTCACCACCATGCAGCTAAGCACTTTGTGTATAATTCCTGCCTTTCCAAAAGGACTGTAAATCTATCAGAAACATAGATGTATTAAATGACCTCCCCTTGTGGCATAATTCTGAGTGGACATTTGTGGAATGTCTAAAGCCTAGTCAGACACTGGTTCTCCTCAAGAAAGAACAATCCATATTTCCAAGTAATGTAATGATATGACTCCTTTGTCTCAGCGTAGTCTAAAATTTACTTTTATAATCAAAATATATGTTGTACAGGTTTTCTTAAATCAGGAGTATCAAATACAATAACTCAAAAAATGTTTGCCAAAGATCTGCATTATTTTCATGTCTTCCATCTTCTATCTATGGCCTTGGCTTCATCCTGAGACTTAAAGTAGTGCCAACACAGAGATCTGACTCCTCACTTTGTAGTAATAGTAAATGGCTGCAGTGAGACCAGACTTCATCTCTTCCTACCAGACACAGAATCTCTCCTTAGAATTCTTGGTATGTATTTCTTCTATTAACTTTAAATTTTGTCAGGTTCACATCCCTGAACCAATTGCTCTTGCCATAAGGATAAGATTGTCACATTAATTCCCACCGTAGGATCTGGAATGTGATGAGTACCATCGAAGTTCAGAGGCTGAGAAAGAAGAGTAAATTCCCAAAGGGAAAGTTAGGTACTTTGGTCAAAGAAGAAAGGAGGGAGGAGATAGTGAGTAAAAGACCAGTAAGCATTGATTCTAATGATGTTCTTTTTCTTAAACATAGAGAATATTAGAACAAAATCCCAGTAATAAGAAAAATAAATAGATGATAAGAAAAATCAGTTTAAAAACGTTAACATCAAATTTACTACTTCTCATTTAATGTTAAGCCTGGAAGTTAAGACCAATCTTTGGTATCACACCTTAAACAGAATGTATTTTCTTGTATTTCTTCAAAAATTCATTGTTGGTGAAATGGTCCAAGGTAGGAAAGACTGGTATTGTTAGTAGCAAAATTATTACACATTATTAATGTTTGCTTTGGTCATTGTCTAAACTAGGAATAAAAACTGAAGATAATAATATAGATACAAAACACTAAAGAGGGGTAAGGGAAGATTATGAGTGCTGTATCAATCCAGAGAGGTTAGATTATATTGCGGGAGTAATCACATGGCCATGTCTAAATGCAAAGGGGGGTAAATGAGTGGTTTTCTACCTCATCCAGAAAGAAAGAAAAATGGGAATATTTATAAACTGCATAAAAACTATGCAGACAGATAAAAGACACTTAGTAAATCATTTTAGGAATTAATGAAAAGGGATTTCAAAGTTGTATTTATAGGCCTCTGAAGCACATTTTTTTAAATTTAGTGGTGAACAAGATAATTTTTGAGAAAAGAAACATAGCATGGTATAAAGAATATTATCATTAGAGTGTCAGCCATGTTCTTCTGGCTCTGCTGCCGCTCACTAACCTGTCTTTGAACCGATTGCTTTAACCCTCTGGGCCTCAGTTTCCTCACTTTTACAATAAGAGCACTAAGATATTTTTCATAGAAAAAATAGTGAAAACAAGAAAATCATATGAAATACACTAGATACAATGGCAGGCAAATATTTTTTCTAAGATTTTATTTATTTATTCATGAGAAACAGAGGGAGAGGCAGAGACAAAGGCAGAGGGAGAAGCAGGCTCCATGAAGGGAGCCCGATGTGGGACTTGATCCTGGGTCTCTGGTATCACGCTCTGGGCTGAAGGCGGAGCTAAACCCCCTGAGCCACCCAGGCTGCCCTGGTAGGCAAATATTAAGTATTCAATGAAGTATAGCTTTTAGAGTTCACAGTGTCTTATTCACTGTATTTGATGGCAGGTTACAGTATTTTTTTTTTTTTTTGCTCTTTCAGCCATTTCTTTTTATATACAGTTTGTGTTCAATGCAAATCAATTCCATAACATGAGAAGTTACTATGAATCAAAGCATAAATACACAAACACAGTATACAATCCAAAACTGATGTACAGCATTCAGGGATGAAACAAAATGTAATGTTCATTCACACACACAGTAGCTTGAGATCTGTTGGATATTGTTGTTCTGGTGTAGGTTCCTAAAGATGGGAAAAATGACTTTGGTTATCAAGACTACTGTGGCCATATTAGATACTGGAACATCTAAGCATCAGTGTGTGACCATGCGAACAAAAGACCTTAGGGTGTCTATTTTTAAAAAGCTTTCTGTGCATCGAGGCAGTTGTGAAAAGATTTACTTTCCAGAATCAAGCCCACTTTAGGCTTAGGACCAGGTTCTAACTATCTAAAAATATTGACTAACAGAAAGTGTTCCAAATGTGGCTATTCTGATTCAGAGGTTTTTTTTTTAAGTATTTACAGAAAAAGTATAAAAGTTTTTCCGAATTTAATGTAAGCAAGCTTCCAGTCTTCACTTCCCAAATACTTGATTTATGATTTTTGGCTCCCGCACATATTTTGCCTTTTTTAATTTCAAGATTTGTCGATTTTACCTTCAAAACAGATCATTTTTTAAATTGTAAGAAGTACTCCACCTATGCAGAAATAAGCATTTTGAAATTAGTTGAAGTCAACGTACTTCTACTCTTTGGAATCAGTTTAGCTAAATGAATCTGGCACCCTTGTTCAATAGGAATAAGTGATAAGTATTTAAGCAAAATTTATTTGTTATGCTTCACAATCGGGGGTAGATTCCAATCCATCGTTGCCCTGGCACATGTCAATTACTATATAAAAAATCAAATGAAATGTCAAACCCAAAGCCTCAGAGGAAAGAGTTCAGTTCCCAAGAATCAGTGATAGCTTAACAATGTAAAACTTTTACCTAGAGTACATAGGCATTAAATTAGTACTGCTGAAACAATGCATGGAGGATTTACAGTAACACCTGGAAGTTCCTTCTAATGTACATATAAATAGAATCATGGAAGCTTTTTGTATTAACCATTTTATGGCCTTAAAGATTTAATGAACCGAATGAAAACTGAATCTGTTCACATCCCATCTTTTACATCTCCGTAAGAGAAAATCTATTCTCATTTTCAAGGTAGAATTTTACATGTCCATACTTCTTAAGCCACGTTTAGAGAAATTATCTCTTATCTAATCTTGGATGTTGTCTCTTCATCTTGTACATGAAACTCCAGTAGATTTAGTAGACATTCATCATCTAGTCAAACCCTTCACATGTTCTTCAAACCAATCAAATTTGGGATCCTCAACATTTTGTGTCAATAAAATAAGGTGTGGAATTAGCAGATTCAATGAAGACCTGTTTATGTTTCCTTGTCACACTGGATGTCTAGACGCCATTTGGATTGGGTTTAGAAGATGGGGAAGTATAGACGTTTCTTGGCCTGAGTCTTTTAGCAGTAGAGATGTAGAAGGGAGAACCAGATCACCAAGAGACTGGCTGTTGACAGCAGAGCACCCCCAGTTGGTGTGGTGGTGGTATTTGCTGGATTTGGGGCAGTCGAGGTACTCTGGGAGGAGTTACTTGAAAGTGTTACAACAGTTGTTTGATTTGAATAAATCTGCGTGGGTACCAGGAGCAGCAGCCCAGTCCGAGCCTGGCCACCACCGCTCCGTCGGTGTCGGTGCGCGCGCGTGTCCCTGGCTGCGGGGCGAGTGGAGGATGCGGGCTCGGGGCGGGCGCAGGCGAGGTGAGTTACAGTATTTTTTAAAAGATTTTATTTATACATTCATGAAAGAGAGAGAGACAGAGACAGAGACATAAGGCAGAGGGAGAAGCAGGCTCTGTGCAGGAAGCCCGATATGGGACTCGATCCCATGACTCCAGGATCATGCCCTGAGCCAAAGGCAGATGCTCAACCACTGAGCCACTCAGGCGTCCTGCAAGTTACAGTATTTATTTTACCATTGAAGTTTTTATTTCAGTATCATAAAAGTAATACAATTTGATTCAACTTGTTTGGTTGAAAGAACCAACCTGAAAAGACATGGACCTTGGTATAGACCATGTCCCATTTAGTATGAATATTCATACATTTATCTGCCGAAACATAAGCACGTTTGATCCTGGCTACCGTTCAGGACCTTTCTGAATTGCTCTAGAATTCACGTCATATGCATAATGTTCATTTTGTAAAGTCTTTTCAGAAAATGGCTTCAGAAACATATTTATCCCCAAGAAGTGTGAGGGATTTTAAATCTCTGCAGTTGATCCAGATGATTGTGTTTCCCATGTCAGTCATTAAGATATAAGATATACTCATTATATATAAGATATAAAGACAACTAGTTATTTTCCCCTTTTACAGCAAATGTAAAATATCGGAAATAAAACAAAATAGAATTGTCTTGTTAATTTGTCCTTCACCCCTTTGATTTTTTTTAGAGGATGCTTTCCCACAATACTTTATAGGTACTCCAGCACTGTACCTGCTACTTATTCAAAATACAAACTTCCAGACACCCTCCCCATATCTGTGGAATTAGAATCTCCAGAGGTGTGGCCTTAGACTCAGCATTGTAAACAGGATCTCAAGGTGATTCTTAGGCATGATAAAGTTTGAGAAGTGCTGCCTCAGATGCTAAGGATAAGCTGGCTTCTTTATATCCTATTGTATAAATGATTCAGTCCAACCCTAACATATTTTTTCCCATATTACACTGATTGTGTAATGCATTCTGTATTCCTACCCCTCACCCCCCATTTACTGTCATTTGAAGTCCCTTCTATTATATTTGGTAGGCTTCTTAGTCATATTTAGCTGTACCTTTTGTATTGCCTATGGTTGCCACAGGGGCTTTCTAAGTAGAGATCTTGGAATAGCTCCTAGCAAAGAAGAGACGTTGACCTTCAGAAAATTAATCCAAACAAAGCAAGGGTACTGGGGAAACTCTTATTCTTTTTTTTAGAAATGGTGGGAATGTAACAAAAGGTATGGCTTCTTTCTTACTACAACATCTGACCAAAGTTTTTAAGAGGTATGTGATGATGTGGGAGTCTCAGTGGTCAAATAATACTATAAAGCTTCAAATATTTCAAAGGCCAACATCTAGGCAGACACTAATCTAACACAGAATTATAATTTCAAACTGGTCTTCATTCTTGAGACAAACATGGGGAAAATAGGGGCTCAAAGTTGGAAAAATGGAGGTTTAAACCACAAACCCGCAATTTTGAGTCACTTGTGATGTCTAAAATGACCGTTTCTTCCATCTATAAGATGGGAAAAAATAATATTTCAAAAGTTTAGTTGGACTAACTGAATAGTATAGAGGGTAAAACACAGTGTTCGGCACTTTGTATTTTACTTAACAGAAAACTTTCTTCAACCCATTCTAGAATTGAATTGTTTTCTTAGGAAAATATCTGCAGATAGGAAATCAGGATATACTTGTGAGCATTGTCATACACAGCTCAAGGGGAAGTTACTACAATGAGAAAATGAAACCGTTGAACAATTTATGAGTAGCCTCTGTGGGTGTCAGTGACAACATGAAATGTGAAGTGGTTATGAATGTGGGCTAAAGATGAATAAAACTCTATCCAACTGGTTATTTGTAAACTGTTGAAATGAACATGAATGATAAATTATAAATGTATGAGTTAAGTATTAGACAGAAACCCTTTAAAAGAAATTCTGAAGAGTCCAATTTCAAAAGTTGCTCATTTGTGTTTTGTCTTAATATTCTTTCATAATCATGTCATGTGTATATATTGAATTTTTAGACTTGAAGCCCAATCTATTCAGTAGAAATGGGGAAGTTGAGGCCTAATGAACACTGGAATAATAGTAGCAGAGCTAGGATTAAAACAACATGTCTTTATTGTTGTATCCAGTGTTCTATTCACTAACGGGATGCTATCACTTGATGAAATTTGCATCATAAAAGTACATACTTCTAAAATATATTATTAGTTTATTCTTTGTTTTCCCTTCTGCAACTCATGATCATATATTTTAAGCCTCATTTCCATTAGTGGCATCATAGGCGCCACCAATGAAACTGTGGAAAAATAGTAAAAGTTTATTTTGGGGTCTGTGAAATTTCAGTTCCACAAAATGAAAATGACATGCCATTTGATGATCTATTAGAATATAAATCAGATAAACCAAATAACAATTATATCTTTCTAGATGACATCTACAGGCTAAAACTTTGCTTACTACAGCTTTTCCAACTGTAACAATATTTTGCTTTTTTATGAACATGTATGTTTTATTCATAAAAAATGAATGAGGCATAGTTGACATTAAATATTATTTTTAGGTGTACAACACAGTGATTTGACAATAATATACATTACAAAATGCTCACCATGAGAAATGTAGTTACCATCAGTCACCATGCAAAATTTTAAAATATTATTGACTATATATCCTATGCTGTACTTTTTGTCCCTGTGGCTTATTTTTTCATAACAAGAAGTTTGTCCCTCTTAATTCCCTTTACCTATTTTGCCCATTATCCAACAAACACCAGTTTGTTCTCTACTTCTGAGTCTGTTTGTTTTTTGTTCATTTGTTTTTTTTTTCCAGATTGCATATATAAGTAAAATTATAAGGTATTTGTCTGACTTATTTCACTTAGTATAATACCATCTAGGTTTATTCATGTTGCTTTGAGTGGCAAGATTTTAATGTTTTTCATGGCTGAGTAATATTCCATTATACCTACATGCCCGCACTTGTGCGTGTGTATGTATGTGTGTATGCCTGTGTATGTCACATCTTTTTTATCCATTCATCTATTGATGGACACTTAAGTTGATTCCGTATCTTGGCTATTGTAAATAATGCTGCAATAAATCTAGTGGTGTATGTACCTTTACAAATGAATGTTTTTGTTTGCTTCAAGTAAATATTCATTAGTGGAATTACTGAGTCACATGATAATTCTATTTTTAAGTATACTGTTTTTCATAGTGGCTGTAACCAATTTACATTCTCACCAACAGTGCATGAGGATTCACCTTTCTCCACACCCTCATCAATACTTCTTTATTTTGCTTTCTTTTCTTTTCTTTTCTTACTTTTCTTTTTTTTTTAATTTTTATTTATTTATGATAGTCACACAGAGAGAGAGAGAGAGGCAGAGACATAGGCAGAGGGAGAAGCAGGCTCCCTGCACTGGGAGCCTGACGTGGGATTTGATCCCGGGTCTCCAGGACCGCACCCTGGGCCAAAGGCAGGCGCTAAACCGCTGCGCCACCCAGGGATCCCTTTTCTTACTTTTCTTTCTTTCTCTTTCTTTTTCTTTTCTTTCTTCCTTCCTTCCTTCCTTTCCTAATAATGAGTGACATTGAACATCCCTTCATGTGTCTCTTATCTATCTTTGGAAAAATGCCTATGGAGCTTGCCCATTTTTCATTGAATTATTTGGGGGCAGAGAGTTGGTGTTGAGTTCTATGAGTTTTAAAAATATATATATATTTTGTATATATATTTTTTGTATATTAACTGCTTATTGGATATATCATTTGGAAATAGCTTCTCCCATTCAGTAGGTTGCCTGTCTGTTTTGATGATATCTTCCTTTGCTATGTAAAAGCTTTTTAGTTTGATATAGTCCCAATAGTTTATTTTAACTTTGGCTTCCCTTATCTAGGGAGATAGAGCCAGAAAAATATTGCTAAGGTATATGTCTAAGAAATTACTGTCTATGTTTTTCTTTTAGGAGTTTCATGGTGTTAGGTCCTATATTTAGGTTTTCTAAGCCATTTTGAGTTTATTTTTGGGGTATGGTGTAAGAGAGTGGTCCAGTTTCAATCTTTTTCATGTATCTGCCCAGCTGTCCCAGCACCATTTGTTAAAAAGGATGTCTTTTCTGCATTGCACATACTTCCCTCCTTTGTTGTATATTAATTGAACATATATGTGTGGATTTACTTCTGTACTCTTTATTCTGTGCCATTGATCCATGTGTCTATTTCTGTGCTAATAATAACATCATTATTAAAGAATAAAGTACATAGAGAAAAGGGCAAAATGTTTTCAGCTCAATGAATTTTTTACAAAACAAACACACTCATGTTGTTACCACCCAAATAAAAATATAGACTATTTTACTAACACCACAGAAGCCTCACTAATAAATGTTGTTAATCAATACCTACTTATCACTGTAAGTGATACGTCCATCACTATTCTGGTTTTTATTTTCTTAGCTATGTTTTATCAAGTTTTGAAATTTATATGACACTTTATCAGTTTTTGATATTTACATAAATGGAATTATACAATATGCACTTTTTTTCTAAAGATTTTATTTATTTATTCATGAGAGACACACACACACAGAGGCAGAGACACAGGCAGAGGGAGAAGCAGTCTCCATGTAGGGAGCCGGATGTGGGACTCAATCCCAGGACTCTGAGATCATGTCCTGAGCCAAAGGCAGACAGACGCCCAACCGCTGAGCCACTCTGGCATCCCAATATGCACTCTTTTTCATCTAGTATCTTAGATTTAGTATATTCTTCCATGTTGTGAGCAGCAATTATTCATTTCATTGAAATGTAAAGTGCAATTCCATTAATAGGCAACTACTTATTTTATGTGTGATGGACATTTATCCTTAACTTTTGATGCTTTTAAGCCCTACCTTTATTATTTTTCATACATTTCCCTTATAATTTCTGTTGACATTCATTAAAGTAGGAATATTGTCTCTCTTGGTCTGTGTTTTATACCCTCACATAGAATCTGACATATGTTCTCAATAAATCTTTATTTCATGGATTTATTTTACATTTTAATATCTCTAAAATCAAGACATCTTTTAAAAATCAACGTTATTTTTGCAATACCTGTAAGACAAGTAGATTCTGGTATAATCAAGAAAGTACTAATATTAAAATACCTTAGAACATATTAAACATGATAATCATTATTTATTTTAAAACAAAGTGCTTAGTTCTTTTAGTTCAAAGTTGACAGGTTACATGTTTAGATATTCTGCAAGAACTTAGCAATCATTGTTATGGAATTACTCACTTGATCATTATTGCAACTAAAGTAATTATTATTCTTCTGAAGATAACAAATTGAGACTTGGAGAAGTTAAGAAACTTGTCTGGGATCACTTAGTATGTAACAAAGCCAATACTTGAAAATAGGCCTTTCTGACTCCAAAGAATGTATTCAGAATCATTGTGTTAATACTTTAATTTGTGTGTGAGACAATGAAAATAATTCCCACTATAGGAGTAACATCTTTAAACTATAAGTCATCACAAAATCTGGAAGAAAAGTCAATTTCTTTTATGTTCACGTAAGCAACACATGGCAGTAAGTGAAAAGATTAGGACTGTTAACTAGAGCTAAAGCAGCGCCAGTATAGGCACAGAGATACAGAATAAATCAGAGTAGGTTCCCTGGAAGGGTAAAGTGCTTGAGCTGGGTCTTGATGTGAGATTTTGATAGACCGAAGAGAGAAGACGGGCACTTAAGCAAGGATGATAGCATAAATAAATACTCAGATGTAGGAAGCACCAAGCTTATTTAACTAATTGTGAATTTTGAGTTTTAAGGATTCTAGTCTGTTACATCACATTTTTGTCTCAACAGTTTTAAAACAATTGAAAAATTAAATTAGTAAATTGAATGTGACCAAAGCATCCTCTTCATTACTGGCAAAGCTGATGGATCTATGGATTAGACATGGAAAATTCAAGACAGCTACTGCTGGGGTTGTTGAGGGTATGGCTAGGGAGGGAGGTTATGTTGAGGGTATCTGTGGCTCCATCTTCACCCTTGTAGATGAGGAAAGCCATTCTGGAGAATCATATGTTTACTCCAATATGTGATCCAGGCACCTTCCCAACTGATCCCTGATGATTGCAAAAGCCTACAGAAATCATTGCCTTAGACCAGTATGTGGATTCACTCTGTTGTGGGTGAATGATATTATACTAAGTGTGAGACTCTACCTGACACCTTTAAGTAGAGTTGAAACTTTAGAGAAGGCAAACGTTATCATGAGGTTTCCCTTATCATCCTGATAATCATGGTAGAAGGCCTAGTGAATGTTTTGCATTGCTCTCAAGTTGCATTCCAAATTCATTAGCTATATATATATATGAACCTCAAAATCAACTTCTCCAAGTGTTCCTTCTCTGACTTCTCTTTCACTCAATCCTGATGCTCTACATTATACTCACAGAACTGTTTGTAATTTCCCAAATATTTCAGGCTCTCACATGCCTCAGGGAATTTGCACTTGCTCTTTCTTCTGTATATCATTTTCCTACATTCTTCATCTGACAATTCTTTCTCCTTCATGATTTAGTTGAGATGAAGCAACCCCTGAGACTGTTTGCACCTCTCTTCCTTTATTCTCCTCTTTCGTGGCATTTGTAACAATGCTATGAATTGCCTATTTACCTCTCATTGTACATGGGTGGCACTTTGTTAGCTGAGAATTTCTCATTTATCCCTGTATCTTCAGTTCCTCCCACTGGAAGTGGCTTATAGCAGATGATCAATAAACATTGGTTACTATAAATCTATCTAATTTCCATTAGTAATCAATCTTCCTTAACTTTTAAACCTTAAAATTCCAAAATTTCAGAGGAAATTCCCAGATATCATTACCTCTGCAAAACTACAATCATTAGAATTCAACAGTGGCAATATTAAGGGATGATAAGAGAGGGAAAAAAAGTTCAGACACATAAGTAATAGAGATTAAGAGATCGTAATTGCCTGAACCTCCTTAATTTGTGTTAAGGTTGTTTTTGAGCAAAGTTATCAAATCTCCACACACTGACAAAATGTGTGTTTTGAATATAAATGTCATTTCTTTTAAGATGAAAATCTTCATATTGCCCGTACTTTAGATATTTGGGGTGAGTGGATTTTCTCCCAAAATTAAAACTATGGTCAGAAAAACTAAGATTATTCTAGGTTTTATTAGGATGCTTTAGTCTATATTCTCTATTTAATCATCTGTATGATCTACTTTAGGTTTAAGACTTAATCTAAGATTTTTATAAGATTTTAAGATTGGGAGTATCCTTATTTATCATGTAATCCAACAATCATTGGAAGCTCACATCTTTAAACATGAGCAATACTGAAGTTTGTTTGGACTTTGTGGAGGATTAGATTGTCTGTCTTCTCAGTGTACTTTTAGTGGCTCTGGATATGACGCTAGACTCATAAATGCCATAATGCCAGAAATCACAATATTGAGAATCTTGTCCACTGAGTTAAAGCATTGTGTGTATGAGATTCCCCTATAAAATGCGATGCTGTTAGGAAAGATAATCCTTAGTTACCTGATCTATTGTGTTGTCTTCCTTTCTACCAGATCAGTCAGAAGGGAGGGAATGTGACACAGAAAAGAGTTGAGTGTAGGTGTAGAAACATCTTCTAAGAGTTAAAGTAGCTTACTTAAAGTTGTATATCTAATAAGAACTAGAGTCAAGGTATAGATACAGATTGAATCTCAAAGCCCACACTCTTTTCATTGAATAAACTTGTTTAGAGCAAAGTGTGTTGTTTAGCCCAAGCAGGTCAGGCATAGGCCCTGTGTAAGGTTTGGCAAGGGGCAGGAAGGAAATCTTTGGTCACGCAGGACAGACAGCATCAGGAGAAAAAAACAGAGAAATGGAAAACAAGAGCTATAATTTTAGCCTTTATAATGCTTTTGCTTAGATTCTCATAATTAACAAGAAAAGGGGGGGAAATTGTGTTTTCTTATAACTGCTGGTCCAAATTTCTGAATGTTCCTCCTTTCCCGGGGATTAGAGAACATGGCTACAAGCCAAGCCAAGTATCTCTACTGCTTAGTTATCCTGAGGTCTCTTCCCTGGCAGAGATAACAGTGAGGAGGTGTATTGATTTCAACTCAGATTTTCATCTGGGTCATTCAACCTACATTCAGCAAGTGGCATTATTTTACTCCTGGAGGCAGAGAGTCACTGTCAGTCTCTCCCTGGAGGTCAGTTGACTAAGTGCAGAGAGACTGTTGGTATCCTTTCCCTTGTCTGGGTTTGTTTTACATAACAGCATGCCACAGCTCTTCAAGGAACAATGCTAGAAACTGCCCCAGTTTCCCTTCTTGTGACATGTAGGGAGGAAACATCAGTACTTGAGAAATGCTGTTGCTCCATGCTCAGCTCCCAGCAGGCAGATAATCAATTCTCTCCAATGCAAAATTACTTTCTCTTCTCTCCTCTCCCTCTTAAGCCACATTATACATGGTAACTTAGAACAGAGAACTGATAGCTTCCAATTCTCTGGGAGGAAGGTTGAGCAGTGAGGGCTTCACTTCCTTCAATTCTAAGATGCAGATATTGAACAAGTTGATATCTAGAATTGCATATTTCTATGGTTTTGGTTAATGTGTTATCACGGTAGTGTATGCAGCAAAAAAATAGGTATAATGCTTTTAGGGAAACTTCACCGTGAGAGAATTTCAAATTGAGAATCAAGCTACAGAATTCTCTATTTTAGATCTGATGCCAACTAATTTTGTGGCCCTGGATGTATCCTTTTAACCCTGAGTTTCAGTTATAGCTAGATGGGATGATCATCAAGATTTCTTTTAATTCTAACGTCTAAGCTGTATGCATTCTTTTTCTATTAATACATCTTTCACTTACTCTAAAGACATAGTTGTTTAAAGGAAATACTTTGGAACTAGAAGCAAAAGGAATCTGCTTATATTCTATTATCAGTGTATTTTCTTAAAAAGAATAATGGTCAAACTGTATAGAAGAGGGATGAGGGAATGCAGGAAGTGTTTATGTCATCACAGTTTATGTCTTTCTACAAAAGATGGGCTATAGAAGACACCTTTTGAACTGTAGTAATCTGTTATTTTTTTTCAGGGATATTAGTTTGGTAACTTTGTATAAACAGTTAAAAATAAGTAAAGGAATAGCCCTAAGTTTCTAAAAGATAATAAAAGTGTAGTCCTAAGCCAATTTTCACTTTGTCTTGGTATTGCCCAATAATTAAAAGCCTTTGATAACATCTTTCCTACAAGAAATGTTCTAGGTTCAGTGGATAGTGAAGCCGAAGAGGAGGCGGGGTCTTTGGGCACTCATTAAGCCTCTCCCATCTGCATTTCCAGCTCCAGGTAACTGGGGTCTCTCTCAGCAGGTCTTTGGCTCATTTTGGCTAAAGTCATTTTAGGATTGCTATTCTGTATCATAATTTTAGGGTGCTCAAAAAATCTTGAATAGTTTTTAAGTTTAAGCACCGTCTCCATTATACCACTGGGAAATCAAGGCTCTTATTCACTTTCAGACATTTCTTGTACCAGGCTCTACTTAATTTTTAATTTCAGTTTTGAAAGCTAAATGTCAACATTTCCTTTAAAAGTATCCATGTTCTTTGAAAACAGAACTTCCCCTGTCTTTCATTTCAAGCAATGTTTTCTTCAGCTTTTGTAGAGATGGCTCATACTGCTAATCTTTGAGCACTGTGTGTGTGCATAAGACACTGAACTCTTCACATTCATTTTGGATTTCTCCAAAATGGTTGGAGAATGGGTTATTCTGGTCATCAAAACAATCATATCAACCTTGATTGACTGACTGTTAGGACATGAAGTTTCTTATTTCCAGTTTCTTCTAGTTCCTTGTACTTGATGATTCTACTCCTAAAATGAGCACCAGTGACATAAAATTTAGCTTTTCTTGTTCCATCATTGGAACTGTTTGTGTTAACAGGGGCACCTCAAGTAATTTTTAAATTGGACTCATCTTACTGTATTTTAAAAATGTTACATGAAGAAAATTGGTACTGGAAGTTAAACATTTTCTTCTAAACATTTTTGGCCTTGAGTCTGCATTAAATGGTACAATCCATGTTCATGCAAAAAATGGCTTGGGATGTTAGCTTTTCTTACCTTATATTCAGTCAGCAAGGCTTTGAGGTTATTCTTTTTTTTTTTTTGAGGTTATTCTTTATTCAAGTAGATTAGTCAATCAATCTGTAATGAAATAGTTCTGAAAATAAATGTTTATGTCTACCAAGTACATTTTAATGCTTTATTTTGCTAAATGCCTTGGTATAATATATTTGATATAATTTAGTACCTTTGAGAAGTTTAGCCAGTTTTTTTTCATTTTTTTTTATTTATACCAGCTTTTATCTGGTTTTTGAGGGGCTAAGCTTATCCTATATATACAGGGGTTTTTCAAAGCAAGCCATTTTTGCTTTCTAATTTGTCTGGCATTTTTCTAAAGAAGAATTGGAGAAATATTTGCCATTGATGTTGATGTATAATACAGATGTATTATTCTAACAGGCTGGTTCCTGCTCCCTCTCTATTAATTGTATGACTACTATAAGAGTATGTCTTAAATAGTTCAGTTTATTTGAGATAAACATATTAGTATACCCTATTATTAATGAAACTAAAACCTTTTAGCTTAAAAAAAATGAGCTACATCTAAGTTTGGTAAATTTGACATTGGGGTAGATTCCAGATTGTTCACGAAAGCTGATACATGGCAAATAAGAAAAAAAGGAGGGATCTTTTGTTTTTGCAGAACGCAAGTCTTAAAACATGACCTAGAGTTTCATCCCTACCATTGTACAGATTAAGTATCCTAATATTTAACTTAAAGCAGTTATTTTCAATTCTTTAATAGCATAGAGCTTGAAAACCAGTTTTTGTAAATTTTTCCAAGTACTACTTCATGCTACCAAATCCAATTAGTTGTCAAGAGCTGGTTGGGCCAAAGGGGCTATAGATTAATGCCTATAAATTCTGCAAAGTGCACATCTTTTAGAAACTGCTAGAAAAAAGTTTTTTTTTGTTCTCCCTGCCAAGAAGGCTATAGAGGGGAAGCAAGGCACTTCAATTTGCCATTATTTAAACATCAGATTCCAACTAGGCTCCGAATTTTATTGATGTTAACATCAAATCCTCCTTGAGAGAGCTCGTGATCAGCTGCCGAAAGGTTGTTGCCTCAATGCTGAAAGAGTAATAGTGCTTAGCAAATAACTGCTGTCTACAGTTAATATTTTCCCTTCTTATTTGCAAATCATAAAAGAAGTATTCCACAGAAAGAATTGGCTAACTCTGAAGTTTATTTAGGAACTCAAGCATGGGAAAGGAAAGAACATCTAATTAAATCTTTAATGCATAAAACCATACTTCAATTTTATAATTCACAGCTTAGGTATTCAAATGACAGTATTAATGAAAACAAAAAAGCTCTCAGGGGTAAATTGAGAAACCTAGCTTCTGATAAAGGTTCTGTGGTGTGACCTTTGGCAAGCTCAAATATTCCTCAGAGCTTTACTTTCTCATCAGGAAAATGAAAACAATTGGCCTGATCTCTAAATTCTCTTTCAGCTCTGACACCCTAGGATCAAATCCAAATTCAGCAATGAAAGTACTGAAAACTCCCTATATAATGAGGCCAAAGACACTTTCAGTTTTGGTGAACAGAACATTAAACCATTGTTCTTGCTGCTGATTAGACATGGAATACCATCTGTGAAAATAAAGCAAGTGCCAATTCAAAAGAAAAAAAAAAGATCTGGAGGGACTTTACTAATCTCCTATATCAATTCTGCAATAGCAGAAGCCAGATACAAGGCTGATACCTACATACCTTGGTTCACATGATCCTGCTCCCCGAAACACTTTCTCCTGGAGGTCCATTTTGCCCAAAAACATAATTCCTTATCTTCCCTGTAGACAGGGAATGCTGAGCATCAATCCCCTGATCTAGACTGCCCATTATAAAAAGAGAGAAATACAACACTCCATGTGGCAAAGAGGTTGAGGCTAGAATTCATTCTTTGAGATATAAATAGAGAAAATGGATGTGGTTGCATGCTTTTCTCAAATCTTTATATTATTTTCCTTCATTACTCAACTCACAACAAAGGCTTTTTGGTGGGTAAAAGGAGGTGATTTTGTCTAATAGTTGAGTAGAGGCAGAACACATGTCATCTCTCCAGCCCTGCTGTGCTCTTGAGTGGGCAGTGTCATGTATTGAGTACAAGGCCTGCTGACCCCCAGTAGGGGGCATCCTTATATCCCCTCTACTACACTGTGGCCTTCTCATGTCTTTATGTCTGTAATGCAGTCTTGTCAGGAGAAGGTAAAGGATAGATTCTTCTGCTCTCTTGTCTTTGACTCCAAGGCCGTTTCAGTGCAAGAAAAGAGTTTCTGTCAGTTGTACAGTTATAGAATTCTTATATTTAAAACCAGAGGAGGAAGGAATGGGACTAAGCTTTGGCTTCCTGATGGGTGGAGAAAAATGGATGTTATTGAAGATACAAATCAAAATGAACAGCTTTGATATAAACCAGATTCTCAAGGTCATAAGATCCTCTGAGTTATATGAAAACATTAGGAAAATGCAAAAAATAATGGTAATAATGCTCAGTAACATTTATTAAGCACCTACTATGTCTCAATCCCTATTCTAAACACTCAAGTGAAATCATTCCACTTCACCAGAATTCTAGTAGGTAAGGATAACTATTATCCCTGTTTTTCCACATGCTAAAACTGAGACTAGATAAGTAACCTGTTTAAGGTTATAGAATGAATTAGTGTCAAACTAAGAAATTGCCAGGTTTTTTTTTTTTTTTGGCCATATATCTCATTTCTTAATTTTTTCATTAATTTTAGAGCTGTTGGTGAAATTTGGACATGTTTCAAATATGCAGATTTAAATAATATCACTAATAATAAATTTAAAGTTAAAATCATGTTTAACATTTTATAGGATCTCCACAAGATCCATTATTTGAGATGATTTTATTTTATAAAAAAGACAAAAAGAACCAGAAAGGAAAATAGGTGTACTCACAATTACACAACAAGATCATAAACAGGGAAGAATTAGGGCACAGGTCTACTGACTTTGAGTCTAATGCTTTCCCTACCAAAAGATAAAGCTGCCTTTTTCAAAGAAGTTGAGCTTTTTAGAACCAACTCTATGTAGTTTGATATTATTTACAGAGTTTAAAAAATACGTATTAGTAATTATTTTTAACAGACATCTTAAAAATTATCTTAACTATCACAAAATACAGAGCTTCTTGGGTGAGAGAATTCTAGTATGGGGGAGAAAGCTTTAACATTGAGTGGTTGGGCATAGAGCAAAGAGCAAGTGAGGTCAAGGTTTTAAGCTTATAATTTCGCAGAGCATCCGCAGGAGTGATTTGACGTCTTGGGGAACATTCTGTGATTTGACCTTTTGCAACCATTGCCTGCAGTTGCCTGAATTTGGATGTTCTTTTTCCAGCTGCTTTCAAAGCTGTTTTAGAAAGCTTGGTATTCTGATAACATTAGGTTTCTAAACTTCGGTTGGAGTCTTTTCTTTAAGAAAAATGCCAGTGCCTGGATTAGATTAATCAGGTCTAGCCTCAAACACAAAATTATGCCGGCCCATCAAATGAATAAAAACAAGAAATTACAGTGTTTGCACTGACATGGTTATTTCTCCAGAAGAGTTTTCTGGGTTTAAATTAAAATCATTAATAACATTTTCTTTTTGCCTCCTGATTTTGAAACCATCTATAAGATACATTCATAAATCCAACAGATAGAATTCAAATACTATCTTTATTGCTGATAGCACTAATTTGGAAGATTCTTACTATTTCTCATCTGACTCTAACTTTTGATATTACCCAACTCAGAGGAGAAGTTGGTGTACAAGACCAACTACTTGCTTGGCTGAAAACAATTGAGTACCTAAAGTAGGGACTGAGTGAGACAGACTTTTAGATTAATCTCTCAAAATTAATCCATGGCTTGACTCAGGAGACTTTACCAAATGGAGAAAAGATACAAGAAATTATTAGACCTATCCAGTAAAAAAACACCTAAGTGGGCAAGCATCTCAATTTTGCCTACCAGATAACAGAGTGAATGAAGAGGGAGAAAGTCAGAGTGGAATCTCTTCTTTCTGGTACTTTCTAAAAGGGTGGAAATTCCTGTTCATAGGTGAGGGAACAGAGGGAACTGTGGCTACCCATGGCTTTTTTCACGGACAGAACTGTGGGCCATGCCTTTTCATATGGGAAATCTTGTTTCTTTCTACAGGTCACCAGTAGGATTTCTATTCTTTCCCTCTGTGAAGTACAATCTCATCATGTATATGTCAGAATGGCAAAATGTAACATATTGACCTCTTTTCTGTGGTGTGGGTCTGGGATTACAACTGTGACAAATCAGCTATAATCTGTAATTACAAGGAGCAAAAAAAGTCCTTCCTTATCTAGCACTTACTTATGGTTGGCTAGAAATAAACGACTACTATTTTTCTTAGGATTTCTCAAATATCCAGTGATACCTCTATTATGCCAGTTTAATTTTCTTATCAAAGTTGACAGATTTATCTATACAATGGTACATGCTTCTTACTGGTATCTCTCTCCTGAGCTGTTGAAAATACTTCCAGTCAGCAACTTAGAGCCAAGAGAGCAAAGAGGGGAATATGAATTCATATTTTAAAATTTCTCCTGAAATGGGACTTCTCACAGAGCTAAATTAGGAGATATGGTGTGTTACAGTAGGACTCTACCTGAGGAGTAATCATACGTAAGAGGATATTTTGTCATCTTTGACTGTCAAGCCATGTTGATACATAACTAGTCTATACATACTTGTCATGTTGAACAGAAGAGATAATTTTTGTGACACAAATCTGTGAACTATGTTAAAATGATGCTATTAATGATTTTCATGGATACATTGAGGTTCACATAAATAAGACTGAATGCTTTACTATTATTCCTGATGGTTTCAGGTAACCTTTTGACAAAGGATAAAAGAAATCTCGCTCAAGAGGAAGCTTGCTTACCAATGCCATAGAAGTTCTTTTGCAAAACAACTGTCCTTAGGAAGCTGCGATATACCACTTAATGTACTACATAAAACATGTTTAATATCTAGTCAGTTGTTTGTAGGAGTTAAATTTAATTATGCTGAGAAATTGCATTCCTTTTGGATGGATCAAAGTGGCAAATGCATTCATTTGTATCTTCAGCTTTAGATTTCTGTTGCCTTATTTATATAAATCCCAAGATGAATTTATTTGCTACATTGTTAGAATTTGGTAATGGACCCAAAATAATGAAATGTATTACAAAAGATCACAACGAACTAAGAAACTGGCAGCTTCTTCAGCAGATGAAGAAAAGTGATTTACACTAGTCAATCTAATGAAGAGAATTTTCTAGTACAGTAATACAGAGAACTGAGATATTAGCAAACACTTAGGTTTACATAGTAAACCTAGAGAAAACTACTAATCTCTGGAGGCTTTTCAAATATTAAGCTTCCTTCTACCTAAAGCTATTCTCCAAGAGGACAACTCTAGTATGTTTGAGTTTCCATCCTGCTAAAAGTGATATGCCTATCATATAAGGTTCAGGAACAAATGAAAGGAATTTTTCTCTTTGTGGTTGGAGCCCTCAGTTATCCAAACCAGCTTTCTATATTAACTATATTCAATAATTTCTCAACTTTCTGCTTTGCTTCCCCCTTCACCTTTATTTCTATGATCCTAACCACTGGCTCAAAATGAACAGGCTATTTTTACTACAAAAGGAGTACTTCTTTGGGAGGTAGGAGTCTGGGGTCTGCCACTAGGTAGTTCTGGGTCCTTGGATAAAACACCAGTTCTCCTTTGATGGGTCTTTTAGAGGGTAGAATTGATTAATACGGATAAATTCTAGGACGCTTTCTAACTGGTTCTCTTTTAGATGTTGAGTATTATTTCTTCTATACTTACATGTGCCAGAATGGGATTAATAATATTACAAAGATTATGCTACTTTGTAATAATATATTAGTGGGCCTTTTATTATGGGCCAGGAATTATACCAAGTACTTCACATACATTGACTCTTTTTAGTTTAGTTTCACAATAACCCTGTGAGGTGGAGTTTTTTATTATCCCTATTTACATATAAGGGCGCAGAGACTCAGAATTAAGGCACTTTCCCCAAATCACACAACCAGTTAGTGACAGAAGTTAAGACTTTTGAATCTAGCCAGTCTGACACCACCGTCCTTGTAGTGGACATTTTTTATGACCCTTCCTTCCTGTCTTCTCTGAGCTGGTGTACCCATTATCCAGGTGCTATAGGAGGTGACTGCTGGCAGCCCACCACTGTCTCTTTCTCTACAGAATTGTCTTTGACCAAAATAGAGCCATCCTGACTAGGAAATTAAGACCACTCCACCTCAGCCTACAGAGCTCAAATTACTTCTGCTCTTGCCTCAAGGTGGCTGGTGCTAACTCTGTAGTATAGCTTGTTCCAGAACCTCCTAGAAGCTCTCCTATTTAGGATGAAGCCAATCTATGCTTAGCTTTTTTGCCTCTGCCAGTTCTTGTTTCCTTCCCTCATTCTGCTTCTTCTGTTGAGCCCCAATAAGTAACTTACCCTTGCAGGAATTCTGGACTCTCTCTCTACTTCTATGGAATCTAACATGAAGCAGCTCCTGGTCTTCACCACAATCCTATGCTCTTTTTGCTCAGTGGAAAAGTCAGAGGGAGTCTTTTAAAAATGTATTTAGCCTAGTAAAAAATTATAAGTTACACTTTTAATTTTCCATTGTAATTTTTCCAATTGCTATTTTGATTTTTTTCAACATATGAGCTTAAAGAAATAACTGATGAAATAAAAATGGTGAAGTTTTGAAATGAAAACACACCTACCTATTAGACTTAAGGTGAAAGACTGATTGATCTGTTCCAGTGGCCAAGCCCCTTTGTTCTCTTCTCTCATTAATTGGATCTGGCTGAGAAACTCAAATCACCAATCGATTCTTTAATAAGCATAATGTGGTCCTCTGATATAGCTGATTTCCCTTTCCTTTTTTCTTCTTGGCAAGCAGTTAACATTGCTAACAGCTCACTGTGACTTTATATTCACATCTCCAGGGATTACAGTCAGCAAGGTATTCACTAAAAATATTTCCAAAACAATAATTTCTAAAGTGAAAGTTTAATATTTCAAAAGTTCATGTTGATCCCTGCCTTGGTCTTAAATGCTTTTGGTGTAGAGTTCACCCAGGGTTTTCTTCATGGCTTTCTAAGCTAAAACATTTATACATCTAAAAAATAATTGTTGAAGTCCTTCTATGTACTAGGTACTGTACTAGATGCTGAGAATAAAATATCTAGCTAAGTATAGCTACTTCTCTCATGGAACTCATGAAACCAATTACAAATTGTAATCCAATATTCACACCAATCATATTCTTTAAATTGTGATCAGTTCTCTAATTGTCAAATGATACAGTGAGGTTTTACTAAAAACATTAGATTTATTGAGGATTTCTTTGATGGTGGAATAAACTGATATCTGAAGAAAGAATGGAGTTAAAGTAAAGATGAGGTATTAGATTTTGAGCCAAGAGAACCAGCATGTGAAAATATGCAAGAAGGCAAGAAGTGTAAAGGCAACAAGTGTGAAGAAATACTATTTAAGATGAGGCTAGAGATGTAATGAGGGGAAGTCTACACAAGTTTTAATGGACAAGTTAAAGGATGTTAGTGTGTCCTGATATCAATGGAAACTTATAGAAGAGTTTGGAAGAATATATATGTGTGTTTCATGAACCAAGCAACAGAAGATATTCCAGAAATTGGAGGTAACATGGCAAGTGAAGACAAAAGAATGCGCAGTACCCCTTAGGAGAGGAGAAAGGAGATCAGGTTGGGTAGGTGGGTATTACAGGAGGAGATCATAAATTATGTGAGATACAGTGGGGATGGTTCAATATGGATCAAGGTAAAATGGACCAGAAACACATGTTAAATAGTATGAGTTTTGTACTGAGAAACTTGAAGGGAATGGCATAAGCAGAAGTGCATTTTAGAAGAATTGATTTAAATTAGCACCGTACAATTGAGCTTTCTATGATGAATTACTTTTTCTATAGTTTGTACTATCACTATATAGTACTCAAATATCCATATGTAGTTACTGAGCACTTGAAATACTCTTGATGAACTAAGGAGATAAATTTTTAAATTGTATTTAATTTTGTATTTTACTTAAGGTAAGTATCATCTTAGCACAAGTCTAGTCATGATACAGAGTATATATGTATGGTAGTATGGTGGTGCTGGCACATTTGGAAGTTGGAATGAGGAAAAGGAGATGAGCTAGGAATCTGGGTGAGAGAGGAGGTCAGGAAGAGGAATGACAGAAAAATCATGCAAGTGTGAAGTGAAAATATTTAATTTGCTTTCTCTAGGGCTTAGAGAACATGAAGGGAATGATGAGAAAGATCTATGTTAAATTCAGATTATAGACAGCCACCCATGCCAGACTAAGGGGCTTAGATTTTCTGTGAAGAACATGAATCTCTTTAAGGTTTTCAAAGATTGGAATTATTTAAGCAGAATTTTCAGAAATGTGCTTGCCAGAAACTTCATTTAATTATGGTATGTAAGATAAATTAGCTTGGGTATCTTTTGTTTGAGCCCTTGTGCCATTGAGTAGTGATGCTACATCCCTATGTCTTTCTTAGCCTGAAGAGTCCTTGATGGTAAGGATTACAGGTTAGCTATATTAGCTATATTTTCCTTTCTTCTGACCTCACAGGACCTAGTTGCTGGAGGAACATTGTATGTAATTCCAGAAAAGTTAATTGGAGCCTCAGCCACCATTGGAAATAGTGGGCAGGTGAAGGATGCAGAAATGCATGGAGTGGCGTGTATAGAAGTTGGCAACTGATTAGATTTGAAAGTCATTACTTACCAGTAATGCTCCAGACTCCATAAACTCAGAGACTGTGATTCTGCCCAAGGACTAGATATTTTCTCTTTTAGGCATTCAGCAACTTGGAGAAAAGCATGGTGCCAATTAAAAGGCAATATTTACAAAGCATTTTTTGGGCAATTTTTATTCCAGATATCTTGAAGTCAAATATATTTTTATTTTTATTTTTTTAAATATATTTCTAGAAAGATATTTCCAGATTACCAAAAAGTCAATGTATACCCTTACCAAGAGCATAGCTCTTTGTTCACATCTTGTCTGTACTTCCCTCTGTATAATAGAATAAAAGTAAAATGCTATTCTTTTACTTGGCATTTCAATGATTACTGCTGATATTGAGAATATTCATATGTCCCTTTATTGTTCATTCATTTTGTTTAAACTAGTTAAAATTTGGGTTTCTTTTTTTTTTTTCAGTGATTAATGGGAATTGTTTATCAGTGATACTAACCTTTGATTTCTTATTTTGGAGATATATTATTTAAGTGTGGTGTTTTGCCTTTTAAAATTATTGAAGGCATTAGTTTTTTAAAAATTGTTTTTAAAAGCTGTACATTCGTTTGTTTGTATTTAAAGTAAACTCTGTTCCCGCTCAAACTCACAGTCCCAGGATCCAGAGCAGCATGCTTTACCAACTAAGCCAGACAGGCACCTCCTAAGGCATATAGGAGTTTTATGTTTTACATGCTAAATGTGTAAATATTTTTCCTTTATGCTTTCTATATTTCCCCAAATTAAAATACAGTCATTCAGCCCTCCTGCTTTCCTGTAGTCAAAAGCAACCTCATAGAAGTATACCACAGATTTAAGTATTTAATAGAGGGGGATATAGTTGGATCGAATGCATGGTCTCAACACATGTCTCTATCTATCTGAATTGTAGTCAGACAAAATTATCGTGTTCCCACTTAATCTATTTAATTTAGAATCAGCTGTGAGATTCCATAGGTCTTAATCTCCACATTCCCTCGTAGAGAGCTGTATGGATAGCAGTGATTCAGAATATTTGTTGACTTAAATAAAGAGACTAGAGAAAGGAATGTTAAGAAGAGCATAACACTAATAGTATTATAAGCATGAGAAAAGCATAACAGTATTATGCCTTCAAAGTCAAGGTAGTAGAATAATATATACTCCATTCAACTATATTTAAGTGGAGTAAGAATCATGAATGAGGAACAAAGTGAAATCTTTGGTTTTTTCACCATCCTGAAAAGGTATTGATGATGTTAAGAGATAATATATGCAAACCATTCAGCCCCAGACTCTATATAGAGTAGTTCTCTTTTCAGGTAACCAGAAAATACTTGTCATTATTTCAAGTGCTCATGGGGTGGAAGACTTTTCTACCATTGAAATCTTTAAGTTTTTAGGAAATAGTTTTGTATATGAAATAAGATCCTAAACACCCTAATAAACACTGAATTTTAAAGGTTTAACATGGTTAATACCACAGCTTAAAAAAAAGTGGAATTCATTGATGTTGATAGTCTCTTCCTAAAATCAGACATAAGAAGCTTATAAAAGATAAAGAATGGACATTAGTAGGTGTTATTCAAATTATATGTCTTGTCTTTTCAATCACAGCCTGTGTCTATTACATTCTAAATTAGGACAAAAACAGGGACCAAACTAATTTATTAAATGCTATGACTTTAAATATCATGTGTTAGAATAAATCAATAGAAAGAATATATTTTGAATACCAATAAAAAATAAATTTATAAAAAAAAAGAAAGAATATATTTGAAGTGGCTGAAATAACCACTTTTGACTTGGTTGGCATTTAAACCTTTTGGGCTTAGGAATCACTGATGTGGCACTTTTAGGAGATTTGATTTTATAGGCTTCTTGCCCCAGAGTTTTTAAAAATACAAAAAGGGATGTGGCCTTAGAGATAAGACTGGCATCAGGCTGTCACTGTGAAGCCGCTTTGCTTTTAAATGGCCTGTTTCCAAGTTTGAATTAGTAATCTAGTGGTAGAAAAGCTTTGGATTTGCTGGCAAAGATGAAAGTTGCTCAGAAGCTATTACCTTAAAATAGATATTGATAGATAAATAGGTTATGAAAGTTTAGATTCTGACCTAAAGGGAAGTGGGTTATTGAATTGAGATAATTCTCTTGTTAACTTGAGACAAAATTAAAGTTCACCTTTAAAAGAGTCAGATCATTAATGCCAAACTGTAGATTTTCATTCACGTACGTGATAAGAAGTAAAAAGAAGTTACTAAAATTATATAGATTTATTTAAGATATTATAATTTGTAAAGCCTCACTTAAACACATGTTTAAAATATGAAGAAAACTCTCAAGGACTCTGAAAATAGGGAGGAAAAGCATTCACTGAATATTATTATTTAAAAAGAAAAACTCTGTTTTTCCTATCTAGAATATGAGAACTTGCATTTGCCTATAGTATTTTGATCAAAGGCACAGGAAAGAAAAAGGCAGACAGTAGGAATCATCTCAAATTAAATGTCTTTACTTCGCAATTACAGCCTGTGACTAAAGTAAAAGAAAAACAGAGACCAAACTAATTCATGAAATGCCATGATTTTAAATAGTTTAAGTCCAGATAAATCAACACAGGACACATAATCTCAGAGAAATAATCAAAATCTACTTGCTCTCAACAAGAAATTTCCACCTTTAAGTTTTCAGGGATAGTTGCTCTATAATGGCTACTTATCGATCTCTGAGAGGAACTGATGTTCGAATGGAAGCTGAATTCCCTAATTAGTGTCTGGGTCACTGTCACTGTCTTAACCAAGCCTGAGTCAGACAAGTGACAGTACATCAATTCACCAGAAGGAGGTTTTCATAACTCCACTTAGGAAACACTGCAGGGTGAGGGCGAGAGTCTTTACTCCTTGTAAGAGTAGCCAATAGAGGGTTTTCTATCTCAGCAACTTGGAAAGCTGTGCAATGACACTTGCCAGTGGGTAGGAAGAACTGGAATGAGGAGTGATAACTCACTCTGCTAAGTCAGTCTTTTCTGCATGAGGCTTCTAAAGTACGTTATTTTCAAATCAAATCTAAATCAGCCAAAGAGTAGAGAAACATAGGCACAAAGCCAAATAATTAAATTAAAGCAGAGGATTTGGATTTGTTCTTCATGTGTTTTAGGACAAATTATAATTTAGTAAAGAAGAAAAGAAAGAACATTTGAAAAGTGATCTGATGTTCATCTCACATTGCAACAGCAGACAGTATAAAGAAAACATAAATATATAGTACCTGGGATATGATTCCATAGTATATTATCTAGTTTTAAAATTTTTAATTCCCTAAAATTTCACTTGGAATCCTATAAAATGAAAAACATGGAATTTTAAAAGTAATGCATGCATGATTTTAAAAAATTAGAGACTTCAAATTGTGTCACATTAAATTAAGTTGTTCTCATGCTTAACCATATAGTTATTCTTTTATTCCTTTATTACTCTACTATCAGGGGTATTTGCATAAACTCCTTTCTTAACTCAATGTTCCAGAATACAGCTTTTTGATTTTTGGGTTTTTTTCCGGGTTTAAATTTATAAGTTCATTCTTTCCTTTGATCATTTATTCAACAAATATTACTGAATCCCTATTGGGAGTCAAACAGGTTGCTAAGTACTGGTAGTGCAAAGGTATGTTAAAATAGGCACTGCTTATGAATTTGTGCAGGTAAATTCTAATAGAGATATTACAAAAATAGCTACACAATTGAAAAATTAAGAATTACAGTGAATGCTATGAAGGAAAACTGTATGATTCAAAGAAAACATTAAAAAATGTCTCAGCATAGGAATCTGGTTATAAATTGAGTAAAGTGGGCATTTACCAGTGTCAGTCACCAGTATATTCCTCTGTGGCTAGTATGGAGAAAGGTCCTGAGAACAAGAGGAAATTGTTATGAACCTTAGGGTTCATTGCAGGTACGAGAGGCATGGTGTAGAAATGCTGTTCCCCTTCCTCCCTCTGGAACAGAAAGTTGTATATTGTGTATATTAAGTAGATAGTGAAGGCACCATCCATAAATACTCGAAAGAAGAAAATATTATCAATATACTCAAAATGTTTTCTTCCATCTAGTAGTCACATTACTTATAAAAGGATCAGAATTCAGTTTGATTTTTTGTTTGTTTTTTAACCCAAATGGGTAGAAGATAGTTTCAACATACCCCTTATATAGAACTCTAAAATTAAATGTGTGAACATGAGGACTGAATACATGCTTATTTTCAAAAGCTTTGCAGTTTTTATTGAAGTATGATTGACATACAGGTATCCTATTGGTTTAGGTATATATCATGGTGATTTGATATTTTATATATTACAAAATGATCTCCACAATAAATCTCATTACTGTTACCATACAAAATTATTATAATAGTACATAGGGATGTACTATGGATTATTTATTTTATAACTAGAAGTTTGTATCTCTTAATCACCTTTACCCATTTGACCTACCCCCAACTCTTCTCCACTCTGGCAATCAATGGATCAGTGGCTTGCTGCCTGTATCTATGCGTCTGTTTCTGTTTTTTAGTTTGCACATATAAGTGAAGACAATATTTATTTCTCTATTTTACTGAGCATTATACCATTATAAATATATATATATTTATAAATATATATATATATATATATATATATATATATATATATATGTACTTAGCATCCCCCATGGTGTCACAAATGGCAAGATTTCATTCTTTGTTTCATGGCAGAGTAATATTCCATTGTATATATGTTACATCTTTATCAATTTATCTGTGGATGGACACCTAAGTTGCTTCCATATCTTAGCCATTGTAAATAATGCTGCATTGAATACAGGAATGCATAGATCTCTTCAAGTTGGTACTTTTGTTTTCCTTGGGTAAACATCTAGAAGTAGAATTGCTGAATTGCATGGTATTTCTATTAATTTTTTGAGGAACCTCCATGCTGTTGCCCATAGTGGCTACATCAGCTTACTTTCTCAGCAACAGTGCACAAGGATGGTTATCTTTTCTCCATGTCCTTGCCAACACTTGTTATTTTTTTATCTTTTTGATAATAGGAAATCCGACAGGTATGAGGTGATATATCACTGTTGTTTTAATTTGCATTTCCCTGTTGAGTAGTGATGTTGAACATCTTTTCTTGTGCCGGTTGGATATGTGTGTGTGTTCTTTGGAAAAATATCTTTTTAATTCCTCTGTTCATGTTTTAATTGGAATTTTTATATTAAGTTATGTAAGTTCTTTATATATTTTAGATTTTAACACCTTATCGAATACATCATTTGTAAATATCTTCTTGTATTTGGTAGATTATCTTTTCATTTTGTTGTTTTCCGTCACTATGCAAAAGCTTTTCAGTTTGATGTAATTTCATTCATTTATTTTAGCTTTTGTTGCCATTGCCTGACACTGATCCAAAAATCTATTACTAAGACTGATGTTGAAAAGCTTACTGCCTATATTTTCTTCTAGGAGTTTCATGGCTTTATGTCTTACATTCAAGTCTTTAATCCATTTTGAATTAATTTTTTATATAGTATAAGGTAGTTTTCTAGTTTCATTCTTTTGCATATGGCTGTCCAGTTTTTCCAACATTGTTTATTGGAGATTGTCTCTTCTTCATTGTGTATTCTTGCCTCGTTTGTCATTGATTAATCGACCACACAAGCATGGGTTTATATCTGGGCTCCTAACTGTAACTGCTTTCCAAGTTTGGTAAGAGTTTGCATGGTGCTATCTTTGTTCTGTTTCAGGAGATTATGTGGTCATGTCTGTCTACTTTGACCTAAGCAGAAGGATGGGATACTTCACCATCCAGACCTACATCCCCTGCACACTCATTGTTGTCCTATCCTGGGTATCTTTCTGGATCAATAAGGATGCTGTTCCAGCCAGAACTTCTTTAGGTGAGACAAATTTCTTTTTGTTTTAGTGTTTCAAGATAAGTATTCAGTATCTGTGATCTTCATTCCCCTAAATTGATTTGCTTTTAATTCAGCCAGCAATTACATAGAAATGCCATTATTTCATTTTAAAGAAAACTAGCATATTAAAACAAAACAAAAGTGTTCAAAAGTTTTCCAGTTCTAGTTTTCCTTAATTACCTCAATTCACTATCTTTAGAAAATTCTCTTAATAAATTTGACTAGGGAAAAAAACCCCAAACTTCTAATTTCAATAGATTTTTCATTTTGGTCTCTGGACAGTTATATGCTGGAGCTGCTCACATAAGCTCAGGAGAGCTAGTTGTGTTTATTCTTTCCAAATGTATTGAGAGATACCATATTGGTAGATTGAAGTTGGCCAAGGTGAAAGTACTAACATCATGGAAATAGGCAAACACTAAAAATCAGGACTGCTTTTTTTTTTCCCTTCCTAGAGTCAACTGTTAAACATTTACCAGCACATGACTGGCTGTTGATGAATTCCAACATCCATAATTATCATAATGACATTTGAAGATGTACATACACACCAATTGGATCTTTGTAAATGAACCACTGAAAATATTTTTGGAAAAATACCTGTGACGTTTTGGGAACACCACCCATCACCACCATGAACACATACACTTTTAAGATTATTTGCATCTTGGTTGGTGTATATACTGATACTTACCTTCGAATTTCACATCTTTTTCCTTATGTGAGGAAGAAGATTCACATAGATTATTGCAAAGCCACAGACTCATAAGTCATTGGGGTCTAGGTCCATTAATGTTAAATATTTACTAAGAATAAAGCTGTTGAAAGATGAATTATAAAATCACATTCCTCTTTTATCAGCTGTGTGAAAACTAGAACCACATCTCTTGCTTGCTCTTTGGCTAGAGAGTAAATATAAATGCAATAGTTAAGAAGAGCAGGCTTTAAAATCAATAAATCTGGATTTCATCCCACATGTATAGCATGGCCTTGGAAATGCTCTTTAATTTCTGTAAATCATAGTTTATTCAAATGTGAAACATATAGCATTTTCTGTACCTAACTTGTAGGATTTTATTAGATTAAATAAAGTATTCCATGCAACATGCATGAAACATAGTAAGGTTTAGAAATGTTGGCAACTACAGTTGACTCTTGAATAACATCGGGGTTAAGGGCAGTCAAAAATCCACATATAACTTTGAACTCCCCCCAGACTAATAGCCTATTGTTGACTGGAAGCCTTACTAGTAACACATATATTATATTAAATGTATTATGTACTGTATTCTTACAATAAAGTAAGGTAGAGAAGAGCAATTATTAGGAAAGTCACAAGGAAAGAAAATACATTTACTGTACTGAGCTTTATTTATTGAAAAATTTATATCACTAGAGAGCCTTTACATGTCTAGCTGCATCTCCGTCCAATTATAGGAGACGTCTATCTAAATTTTGAGAGCTTGGCCTGCATGTCAAGATTAAAATAATAATAATAAAAATTCCCCAGATGATTCTAATGTGTGATCACATTACCTTTTCCAGTATTTGCAATCAAGTGTTAAACCAGATGACCCTACACACTGGTGGAACTTCAGTTTATTGCCACAGAATATACAAAGCCAAGTTGTTTGATGAGTGAGATAAATATACCTATGTGGCTCAGACTCCTGGCTGCTTTCTGAGCTCAGACCACAAGAGCATGGGGAGCAGTCATCTTGGGGCTTGTAACACTTGAATGAAGTTTGGTACACAGGTGATAGCTGGTAAACCTTAATCATGATTTAATGAATAAAATAATAAAAACACCAGTCGGTATTTTTCACCTGAGTAATCTGAGGTGAGGTAACATGTCTGAAGAGCTTATTTGATGCCAAGACTGGAGGAATTGATAAAAGCTATGGATATTTTTCATCTATCCCAGGTAAGAGAAATCTAATTCTTTGCTTAGCCAAACTGGGCTTAAAAACCACCCCCAGAGGCACCTGGGTAGCTCAGTGGTTGAGCATTTGCCTTTGGCTCAGGGTGTGGTCCCAGGGTCCTGGGATCAAGTCCTGCATTGGGCTTCCTGCAAGGAGCCTGCTTCTCCCTCTGCCTATGTCTTTGCCTCTCTCTGCGTGTCTCTCATGAATAAATAAATAAAATTTTTAAAAAACAAAAAACAAAACACCCCCAGCTATCTTGTTTTGTGATTGGTGAATCCGTTAAAATAACCACCTGTCTTCCACCCATTGTTGTCTTCTCTGCAACTCCAAGCACAAACTGAAAATTTCATGAAGTGGTGCTTTAGGATTCTTCTTTTACATGGCTGTGATGAACTTCCATGTAGCCAAATACCGTCTTCCCAACTTGCTAGATAAGTGTTTAGACATGTCAGATTTTCTTAAGTTAACTTATTGATGGTATCTACTATAATTTCTGACATTTTCACTCCTCATAGGTCAAGCGTGGCTTGTGGCCTGAAAGTGAAGGCCAACATGCCAATTTAGTTTTCAAATAATCCCCCCAAATATATCCACTGTAATTAAGTATAGTCAAGAACTTCTACATGCATTAACACATGGACAACTCAAATGAAGTTTTTTAGTTTGAAGAGAAGTCTGTCCTCTAAAATAAATATTTTACATTTATTGATATTTTACTAGGAACTGACAATGAACATTACTTAATCTTCACAAGAATGCTATGAGATATGCACCTCCCACACCCTTCCTGGTTTATAGATGAGAAACTTCACCATTGCTAAGGTTCTACAATGACACTATAGAAGACCTATAGTCCACATGATCTCAAATTAGAAAAATACATTAGCTCTCAAGAAGTGTCTGGTGCTTCATTCTACATGTTAGGTACATGTTCATAGAAAGGGAATGTAACAATGTGGGTCAGAGCATGGCATTTTAAGTTAGACTTTGTAGGCTTGTTTCTCATCTCTCTCACTTTCTACCTTGGACAGATTCCTTATTCTTGCTGTGCTCAAGTTTTTTTCACTTGCAAAAAAGGATAACAGTGATAATCCTCATTGTGAAGATTTTGTGGAATAATATATAAAGTGTTTGATGCAGTACCTCGCCAAAGAAAGAGATCCATAAATGTTAGCTACTGTTATGTACAGTTAAAACTCTCTCTTACAAGTCATCAATATGAATTCCTATTTTTAAATGTAGGAGGGTCTCTTTGACCTTTCATATATGTACTATTTATTGATTATTTTATTTATGCATTCAAAAAAATATTGAGTCCCAACACTATACTTGTCTATGAGGTCACAAAGAATGTTAGTATAGAGGTCTTTCCTGTTATCACAGCATATACAGACTAGAAAGGGAGTTGGGCTATTCCATAATAATAATTAACATAGGAAAGAGGCTACAATTGTAGTTTACAACTGCAGTTATCTTGAGGGATGCCTCTCCTCTATGAAGAGCTACCCATTTCTGTGAAATTATTTCAACCAACACCAATCTTTCCCCTCTTGGGAATTTCATAACAGAAAATACACTGAGGAAACGTGATATTAAACTAAAATATAATGACCCAAAAGAGCCACATGGTTCTTGGGGCTTATTTATTCTATAAATGGAATTTCGTACCTCTTAATCCCCTTCACCTATTTTGCCTATACCCCTACCCATCTTCCTTCAGGCAAACACAGGTTTGTCCTTATCAGTCTGTTTCTATTTTTGTTGTTGCTTGCTCATTTGCACATTTTATTTTTCAGATACATGGCATTTGCCTTTGTCTGATTTATTTCACTTAACATAATGTCCTCTAGGGCCGTCCATGTTGTAACAAAAGGCAAGATTATTTTTTCTTATGGCTAAGAAAAAGTCCATTCTGTATATATGTATACTATATTATATTTATCCATTCATCTGTCAGTGGACATGTGGGTTCCTTCCATATCTTGGCTATTCTGAATGCCACTGCAATAACCACAGGGGTACATATATCTTCTGAATTTGTGTTTTTGTTTTTTGGGGGTAAATACCCAAAAGTGAAATTACTGGATCATATAGTATTTCTATTTGTTGTTTTTTGAAGAACCTCCATACTATTTTCCAGAATGGTTCATCAATTAGCATTTTTAACAAGAGTGTACCAGGGCTCCTTTATCTCCACATCTTTGCCACAACTGTTATTTCTCATCTTTTTGATACTAGCCATTTCTGTCAGGTGTGAAGTAGTATCTTACTATTGTTTTGATTTGCATTTCCCTAATTATGAGTGATGCTGAGAATCTTTTCATAACTCTCTTGGCCATTTCTGTGAGTCGTCTTTGGAAAAATGTCTATTTGGGTAGTCTGCCCATTTTTAATTGGGTTATTTATTCTTTTGATGTTGAGTTGTAGAAGTTCTTTATCTGTTTTGGATATTAACCCCTTACCAGACAAATCATTTGCAAATATCTTCTCCCATTCCATACACTGGTTTGTTTGTTTTGTTGAGGTTTTCCTTTGCTAAGCAAAAGTTCTTTAGTTTGATTTAGTCCTAATTGTTTATTTTTGCCCTTATTTTCCTTGGCTCGAGAGACAAATTCAGAAAAAATATTTCAAAAGCTGAGGTCCATGAGTTTACTAGCTATGTTTTCTTTTAGGAGTTTTATAATTAAAGGTCCTCCATCTTGAAAGTATTTTTGTATATGAGGTGAGAAAGTAATCCAGTTTCATTCTTTCACATGTAGCTGTACAGTTGTTCCAACACTATTTACTGAAGTGAGTCTTTTTCTCCTTGCATCTTCATGCCTCCTCCTTTCTTATGGATTAATTTACCATAAAAGCATGGATTTATTTCTGGGCTTTTAATTCTGATCCATTGATTTATGTGTCTATTTTTTTTTTGTGCCACTACCATACCATTTTGATTACTATAGCCTCATAGTTTTCTTTCAATTCTGGGATTATGATACCTCCAACTTTGTCTTTAGGCAAGATTTCCTTGGCAATCAGGGTCTTTTTATAGTTCTATACAAATTTTAGGATTGTAATAAGTGCTATTGTTATTTTGATACAGATTATACTAAAGCTATAGATTGCTTTGGGTAATATGGACATTTTAAGAATATTTATTCTTCCAATCATGACCATGGTATATATTTCCATTTATTTGTGTTGCCTTCCATTTCTTATCATTTCAGAGTACAGGTACTCTGAACCAAGTACTTACTTCTTTAAATGTTTGGTAGAATTCAGCTGTGAAGCCTTCTGGTCTTGGATTTTGTTCTTTGGGAGTATTTTGAATACCACTTCAATTTCATTACTAGTAATAGGTTTGTTCAGTTTTTAAATTTCTTCCTGATTCAGCATTAGATGATTGTATAATTCTAGGAATTTATCATTTCTTCTAGGTTATCCAATTTGTTGCTATATAATTTTTCATATTGTTATTTTTTTATATTTATGTCTTGTCACTTATAATTTCTTTCATTTCTGATTTTGAGTATTTTTTCTTGATTAGTCTTACTAATGATTTATCAGTTTTCTCTTTTAAAAGAACAAGTTTTTAGTTTCATCTTTTCCTTTTTAGTCTCTTTCAATTATTTCCAATCTGATCTTTATTTTTCCTTTCTTCTACTAAATTTAGGCTTTGTTCTTCTTTTTCAAATTCCTTGAGGAATAAGGTTAGATTTGAGATTGTTAGGTTTCAGATTTTTTTTTCCTGAGCTACACCTGTATTGCTATAAACTTCTTGTATCCCAAAGATTCTGAACCATAGTATTTCTATGTTCATTTACCTCCCTGTATTTTTAAAACATTTCATTTATTTATTTGAGAGAGAGAAAGAGAAAGAGAATGAGTGGGGGTGAGGGAGGAGCAGAGGGAGAGGGAGAAGCAGACTCTCCACTGAGCAGGGAGGTCAATGCTGGGCTCAATCCTAGGATCTGAAATCATAACCTAAGCCAAAGACAGATGCTTAACCAACTGAGCCACCCAGGCTCCCCTCTATGTATTATTATTATTTTTTATTTCCTCTTTCATTTCTTCCTTGACCCATTTGTTTTTTAGTAGCATGCCCTTTAGACTCCTTATCTTTGTGTTTCTTCCAGTTTTTTTTTTCTTGTAATTGATTCCTAGTTTCATAGTGTTGTGGTTGGAAATGATGATATCAATCTTGTTAATTTTATTGAGACTTGTTTTGTGGCCTAACATATGCTCTATCCTAGAGAATGTTCCATGTGCATTTGAAAAGGATGTATATTCTGCTGGCTTTAGATGGAATTTTCTGTATCTGTTAAGTCCATCTAATCTAATATGTCATTTAAAGCCACTGTTTCTCTACTGATTTTCTGTCTGAATATTCATCCATTGATGTAAATGGGCTGTTAAAGTCCTCTACTATTATTGTATTACTGACAATTTCTCCCTTTTTGTCTGTTAATATTTGCTTTATATGTTTAGGTGCTAGTATGTTGGATGTGGAAATATTTACAAACATTATGTCTTCAAGTTGCATTGGTCTTCTTATCATTATGTAATGCCCTTCTTTGTCCCTTGTTACAGCCTTTACTTTAAAGTCTATTTTGTCTCATATAAGTATTGCTACTTCAGCTTTTTTCTCAATTTCATTTTCATGGGATATATTTTTCCGTCAATTACTTTAAGCCTGTATATGTCATTAGGTCTGAAGTATTCTCTTGTTGGCAGCATATATATGGATCTTGTTCTTTAATCTATGCAGTCACTCTATGTCTTTTGATTGAAGCATTTAGTCCATTTATAAAGTAATTATCGATAGGCATGGATTTATTGCCATTTTTAAAATTGTTTTCTGGTTGTTTTGTAGTTCTTTCTTGCTTTATAGTTTGACGACTTTCTTTAGTGTTATGCTTCAATTACTTTCTCTTTATTTTCTTTGGGGGAGGGGGTATCCAAGTTTTTGGCTTGTGGTTACCATGAGGTTCATTTATAACTTCCTATGTATATAGCAGTCTATAACAAGTTTCTGGTTACTTAAGTTCAAACACATTCTAAAAGCACTACATTTTTACTCTCCTTTCCATGTTTATGTATATGATGCCATATTTTAATCTTTTTTTAAAAGACTTTATTTATTTATTTATTCGTGAGAGACACACACACACACACACAGAGGCAGAGACACAGGCAGAGGGAGAAGCAGGCTCCATGCAGGGAGCCCGATGTGGGACTCAATCTCCGGTCCCCAGGATCACATCCTGGGCTGCAGGCGGCGCTAAACCACTGCGCCACCGGGGCTGCCCTTAATCTTTTTATTTTCTGTATTCCTTGATTAATTTTTGTAAATATAATTGATTATACTAATTTTGCATTTTAACCTTCATACTAGCATTTTAACCTTCATTAACTTGTTACCTTTAATGTATGTTTGCTTTTACCATTAAGATTTTTTTCCTGCCACAATTTTCTTATTTCTAGTTATGGCCCTTTATTTTCCACTTAAGTCCCTTTTATGCCAATTTAGTGGTGATGAACTCCTGTAACTTTTATTTGAGAAACTTTCTCTCTTTCAATTCTGAATGATAGCCTTGTTGGGTAGAGTATCCTTGCTCATAGGTTTTGTTTTGTTTTGTTTCCTTTCAGCACTTTGAATATCAGGGCTATTTTCTTCTGGCCTACAAAATCTCTGCTGAAAAAATCAGCTAATAGCCTTAGAGGGTTTTCTCTCTCCTGCTGCTTTTAAGATTATCTACTTATCTTTAAATTTTTCCATTTTAATTATGTGTCTTGGTGTGGACCACCTTGGCTTTAGCTTGTTTGGGGCTTCCTGGCCTGGATGTCTATTTTCTTTCCCAGATTAGGGATGTTTTCAGCTCTCATTTCTTCCAGCAAGTTTCTACCCCTTTCTTTCTCTCTTCTCCTCCTGGAACCTTTATAATATGAAAGTTAGTATGTTTGATATGGTCTCAGAGATTCCTTAACTTATTTTCATTTTTTAGAATTTTTTCTTTTTGCTGTTCAGCATGGGTGCTTTCCATTACCCTGTCTTCTAGCTCACTGATCCATTCTTCTGCATACTCTAGTCGTCGTCTTCTTTTTTTTTTTTTTTTTCTTTTAAGGTTTTATTTATTTATTCATGAGACTCAGAGAGAGAAGCAGAGACATAGGCAGAGGGAGAAGTAGGCTCCTTGCAGGAAGCCCAATGTGGGATTCAATCCCTGGACAGGGGTCACACCCTGAGCCAAAGGCAGACACTCAACCGTTGAGCCACCCAGGTGTCCCTATACTCTAATTTTCTGTTGATTCCCTCTAGTGTGTTTTAATTTCAGTTATTGTATTTTTGGCACTGACTGGTTCTTTATTATATTTTTTATTTCTTTGTTCTGAGTTCATTCAGTAACTTCTCAAGTCCTATGAGTATCTGTGTGACCATTACTTTGAACTCTGTCAGGTAGTTTGCTTATGTCCATTTTGCTTAGCTCTTTTTCTGTGGCTTTGTCTTGTTTATTTATTGGAACATTTGTTTGTCTCCTCATTTTGTCTAACTCTCTGTGTTTGTTTTCATGTATCAGGTGGGTCAGCTCTATCTCCTGATTTTGAAAGTAGCGGCCTCATGTTGAGAGCATGCTTATGGTGCCCTGTAGCACAATCCCCTCCTGGTCACCAGAACCAGGTGCTCCAGGGATATCCCCTGTATGGGCTGTGTGCACCCTCCTGTTATGACCGTGACTGCTGTGGACACAGTGTTGGGTAGGGTCTGCCCCTAGCACAGTGAGCTGAGAGGCCTGGTTCCAGGTACTATAGGCATGCTGGTTTGTGGGGTTAACTCCCCAGTCCCTGGGGAAAGGTTTGCTTTGAAAGGACATTGGTTTTGGCAAGGGCTGCCTATCAGCTGTTGTGGGGAAATAATCTCTTTGAGGGGGTTGCTGGTCCCAACTGAGATCACCTGGCCAGTTATGGTGGGACAGGAGACACTTTGGAGGGGTGCGTTCTGGGGAGGGTGAATTATGGGAGATGGATCTGTTGAGGAATGATGGGGTGGGGCAAGTGCTGCTAGCAAGTAGAAAGTTTCAGAACTGGCTTTTACAAGTAAATAGCCACACTCTGGTTTCTCTTCAGATGGCATAAATCTTTCGCCTTTTACAAGTAAATAGCCATCTAGGCTGAAACAGGGCAAGAAAAATGGTGCATATCAACACTTCTGTTCCTGGAGAAAGCTTCTGCAGGTTCTTGTCCCTTTAGCACACATTCAAAAATCAGTCAATAGATCTCCTTCATGTATAACCCAGGCACTTTTCAAACTAGTTCTTCTGTGTTGGAATTCATGGTGAGTAATAAGGCATGCTGGCTCTTTAAAAGTGGAGACTTGTTTTCCTATAACACTGGCTTTCCTGGAGTTAAAACCTGCTGATTTTTAAAGCGAAATGTTATGGGGGGGGGGGGATCCCTGGGTGGCGCTGCGGTTTGGCACCTGCCTTTGGCCCCGGGCGCGATCCTGGAGACCCGGGATCGAATCCCACGTCGGGCTCCCGGTGCATGGAGCCTGCTTCTCCCTCTGCCTGTGTCTCTGCCTCTCTCTCTCTCTGTGTGTGACTATCATGAATAAATAAATAAAATCTTTAAAACAAACAAAAAAAAGAAATGTTATGGGGGCTCATTTCAGTGCAGGCACACAGGGATGGAGGTGCCCATCCCCTGAATCCCCTTATTCCTCCATGCTTGTGATATCCCTCCCACTTGTGGGTAGCTGCAACAGTAGTTTGATTCCTACCATGCCTCTTCTCTCATACCCTTCTTGATATGACCTTCTTTTTATGACTTTAGTTGTTATAGAAGATCTGTTCTACCAATCTTAGATTATTTTCAGAGTAAGTTGCAATATATTTAGTTGGTATAGCGAGGTATATCCGTGGGGGTAGTGAGCTCAGTATCTTTCTACTGCACCATCTTTACTCTCTATGATGGTCTTTAAAAAATTCATTAATTAGAACATGTCACTTAGCTCATCTCCTCTATTTAACACCCTTAATGGATCCTCCTTGTACTTTAAATAAAATGTGAACTCCTTTGCATGCTTTGCATAATAGAACTTCTGATATCTCAGCATCACCTTGATACCCTTGCCCCTCCCCAGATGATAGGTATTCTAATTTTTTTTTTTTAAAGAGTGTGTGGGCAGCCCAGGTGGCTCAGCGGTTTAGTGCCACCTTCAGCCCAGGGTGTGATCCTGGAGACCTGGGATCGAGTTCCGCGTCAGGCTCCCTGCATGGGGCCTGCTTCTCCCTCTGCCTGAGTCTGTGCCTCTCTCTCTCTCTGTGTCTCTAATGAACAAATAAATAAAAATCTTTAAAAAAAAAAAAGATAATGTGTCCCTTCCTCAGTATCTTCCTTTATTTACTCAGCAATTAGAAGTCTGTGTCTCCTAACTTTTTTTAACTTCTCCTTAACTTTTTTAACTCTGCCTTAAAAATCACCTCCTCAAAGATATATTTCCTCAGTATTACATATAATTAGGTTTTCAACATCCTTGCTATTCTTCATGACACAAACCATAATTTATAAATATACTTTTCTTTGTGCAATTAATTTAGGGTTCTCTGTCACTAAAAAATAAGTTATATAAGGTCAGGGAACATGTCCATCTTATTTCTCAGCATCTATTCACTGCTTGTTATAGTAACTGATACTTGGTAAGCAGCCAATAAATATTTGTGGGCTGAGTGAATGGATTACAGTTATGCCTCCTTTCCCATTACTAAGATTACTTATCAGAAGTCACAAAACAAGATTGGTCTCAGTACTGACTCAGTTACCCTACTTAATGATGAGGTCACATGATCTGTTTTACTGTACCTTTCTTCAGGTATCACCACTGTCTTGACAATGACCACCCTCAGCACCATTGCCCGGAAGTCGCTCCCCAAGGTCTCCTATGTTACAGCCATGGATCTCTTTGTATCTGTTTGCTTCATCTTTGTCTTCTCCGCTTTGGTGGAATATGGCACCCTGCATTACTTTGTTAGCAACCGGAAACCAAGCAAGGATAAAGACAAAAAGAAGAAAAACCCTGTATGTATCATTTCCCATTGGGATCATTGAAATTTTTATGTGGAAAGCCACCTGGTTTTGTTTTGATTTCGTCTTAGCCTGTCTACAACCTAAATCTCAACACCTTCAGCTCTAAAATAAAAACAGAATTTATGAGTTTGGCTGCATCATAAGAATTAATTTTGGTCATTATTTACTTGGGAGAGACCTGATTCACTAAGACAGACTCTTACTCTCTTCATTGCAGAGGGATTATAAACATTGCAGAGACATGCATTTATTCTCTAGTTGCTGTTATTCTAGGTTTCATTGTCATCTTTCTGTTCCTTACTATAATATTCTTAAATTATTGGTGTTTTAAATTAACATTTCCATTCAAGGCTTTCTACTAGGAAGCCACAACAAACACTCTTGAAGTTTCAAAGATCACCACACTTTTGCAAATAATTATGTGTGTGTGTTTTATCACCAGAGGATTACCGTTGGTTTCATATTCAAAATGTATCATTTTGTTTTTAAATGAAATGGATCATCTATTGTTTGGAGAAGTTACTTAGCCTCCCTGTGTCTTTGTTTTCTCATATAGAAAATGAGCATTACACTATATATATATATATATATATATATATATATATATATATATATATATTAATTAAAGGGCTGCTGTGGTAATGAAGGTAAAAAGCATCACATGGTACCTTACAAATTAAATTCCTTACCATTAATAGTTGTGATCCTGGTTGATGTTGATGATGTTGATGATTTATATAGTTTCAGTGATTTGGAAAAAGGTAGGATGACTTCACCTTGCCACGAAACTTTAAATAGAGATGATAAAGGACAAATATACAAGCTTAATGCAATTATCCTTTAATATGGATGTTGGAAAGAACAAGTAGCTACCCATTTACACACCTGAGTATAGAGGTTGTCTGGTTTCTAGGAAGCTCCACGAAGTTAAAGTCTGTTCCCTTCTAAGACAGAGACAAAGGAAGTCACACTAGCTTCCCGAATTTATAGGCTCTCCTGGTCTACCAAAAGGGCCATGAGAGAGCCTTGATAGTGGCTAGCTATCTGACCCACCAGCTTTGGGGGGACTAAATTATAATGAGGAAATATAGCTAATTCTAGATTATATCATGATGGATCTCAAGGAACCCTGGTGAAATTCTACAAATGGCATATATTTTTCTGAATTTAAGAATCTGTAACAGGTAAAGAAAAAAAATCATTAATCTTGATAATTAATACAAAAAGAAATGTTTATCCTTAATTTCCCAAATATTCACTATGCTTTATGCAGTTCTTTCCTTCCCTGTCTGTTTGCCTCTCTATCTTTGCATTTTTTCTATCCTTATTTTATTTTCCTTATTGTGTTTTTTAAATTATTATTTCTCCCCATCCTTCACTTTCCATTACATTTTTCCCCAAGAAAAGGGTTTTATGACACTCAACATTATTATATGTCAGCATTAACAAGGATGTGACAGGGTGAGCTTTTAAACAAGAGTCTTCAAAAAATGCCCCTATGCCTTTTCTAACAGCTATACCTTCGCAGAGGGGATTAAAGGAACTGAAAAAAATCAAATTACCTGAAAATTTTATGGATTTCCATCTTGTAAGCCAATTGGATGATTCATCACAACTAGAAAGAACCTAAGCTATGAATGAGAAGCTAAAATTTCATTTTTCCATTAAATCTGCCTTTTGGTTCATTGTGTTAAGATTTACCTATTAAGGCCTCCTTGGTATTAATTAGAAAATAAAATCACAGTAGTTTTATACAGGGAAGCCAGGCAATGGAAAGCTTCTTCACAGGTGAACAACACTGGCTTTTGCAGTTAGATAATTGTGGATTAATTTACTGAAATCCCCAAATTCCATTTTCTAACTTTATTCCAAGCCCAGAATTGTCCTTCTGTGTTTATAATTTCAGTTCATTTTACTATGTTTTTAAAATGTATTTTTAATTTATCTTATTTTGTCTTTTTCTTTTCCTTTTTCCTTCTTTTAATTAAAAAAAAAATGCAATTCTCTTTTCTGTCTACAAACCCAAAGCTTCTTCGGATGTTTTCCTTCAAGGTATAATGTTTTTGGAATGAAAATTCACTGCATGCAACTGCTGAATTTAATTATTAACGCTTACATGGTGTTTCAATTTTTTTTGTTGTTTTTTTAGTGAATAGATATTTAAGTATTCTACGAGAGGTAAGACCTTTGAGATGAAGAAAGTTCTATAGATTTCTAGAGTTGATTTGTCAGCCCTACACTAATTCACAAAGGTTTTACCCTATCAAGCTATAAACTCTATGGCATGTCATTGGAAAAGAGTGCCTCTTTAAATATGAAAGCCGAAAGTTATTCTCTTTTTTTCAGATAAAATTCACTGACTGCACCTACCATATATATGTAACTGTAATCCTAATTCAAAACAGGATTGTTTTTTGATAAGTAAATTTGATAATCTCCATTGATCTCAACTCTACCTATCAGTTCTATAAAAATAATACTCTGAAATCCTTTAAGTTATAATACCCATCCCTTCTTTTTAGGGCAATCCAGGGCCTTTGGGCTCTATCATGCAATAGTGCAATGCTATTTATTTTCCCAGTTGAATTCTGATAACTTACACAGAGATACTAGGATTTGTATTTATAATATCATAAAACTAACTCTTCCAAATTAAATTAATCATTGAGATTTATAGTACTTTGATAATTAATATGGCAGCAACGATTAAATTATTCAATTAATTGGTATTAGTTTCTTCTCAAATGGTAAAAAAGGTGGTAGTATTTTTTTTTCTGAGTTTTCACTTACATGTAGGTGAACATTGCTGATGTTCTGAAGCTTCCAGATGCTGAATTGTAGACAAAGCACTATATTTCTTCAAAACATAAGCCATACTATTTGTGGTATTAACTCAGAAAACTCCTATATTTATGCAAATTTTAACATTTTCTTTTAATAGCATTTAGTACATTTGCTCAGTGTAATGGGGTTTACTATTTGTGTATAGGTAAGCATGACACAAAATTTGAGTTCAAAATTGATGCATTTTATTTCTTTGTTCTACTCACATGCAACACCATTAAATGCCTTCATGTAACCAACCTCACATCTAATATTTACTAGAATAAGATTCCATGTAGTTGTTTGATTTAAATCTTTAAACTTTGAGTTCTTTTGGTGTTCAATCTTCTTGCTATAGCTATTAGCTTGATGGTATTATTTTCAGCTGCACTGCTTAAGCTCAAACTTTGAAATCTGCAAATGTGCTATCCTTCTAAGTTCAATTTTACCATTGTAGATCACGATTTCATAGCAATTCCTGAGTACTCATTTTCAGATTCATCATTCACCTTGGTGACATTGTGGAGACCTAGTTTAGGATTTATCAAATATCACTAACTACTCTTCCCTACCCTTGTCTCAGGCCCCTACCATTGATATCCGCCCAAGATCAGCAACCATTCAAATGAACAATGCTACTCACCTTCAAGAGAGAGATGAAGAATATGGGTATGAGTGTCTGGATGGCAAGGACTGTGCCAGTTTCTTTTGCTGTTTTGAAGACTGCCGAACAGGAGCTTGGAGACATGGGAGGATACATATTCGTATTGCCAAAATGGACTCATATGCACGGATCTTCTTCCCCACTGCCTTCTGCTTGTTCAATCTAGTTTATTGGGTTTCCTACCTTTACCTGTAAAAGAGGTATGGGTTTAATTGATGTGGGTCTTATTCACTAAATCTCATGGAGAGAAGATGTCCTTTCTAAGTCTGCTTAAATAATCCCTTGTGTGGTTTACAATAATTTAAATTTGTTTCTATGTTCTTAACCCTCTAAATTGTATTACTGTCATATTGTTTATGCCCAACTCTCCTGTGGTAAGTGTAATTTGAACTAAAATGTTTGCTGTGTTTCAAATCTGCAAGGCAAAGTGAAATTAGAGCAAGAACACTGAAACCAAACAAGATATTTTTCAGCTACAATGATTAAAATAGTGGAAGCCATGACTACTTAACAGTGGTGGTGTCCTTAATCAGTTCAAAATACAATTAGATGCAAAAGGTCCAAAACTGTGCCCTGTGCTCATTTGGGGGCAGGTTGTAGCAAACTTGGTCCCAGTAGGATATCTCCCTCATTTGAGAAAAACCACAAGTCACTTTAAATATAAGAGCCTAGACTAGAAATCTATTATACCTCTATCCCAAGATAGGAAGAAAATTTCCTCCATATCACATGTACAATGATGTAAATATTTCAGTAGCATAGAATGCTTCAAGTTTAATGCATGCATCTCTTTAGAGCCAAAATAAATGAATGAAGTTAACATCATAAAGCATTGTCTTTTATTCTGTGACTTTGGGCCATCAAAGAATTGTGAATGTAATTATAAGGGTTTGGGTTTGGAATTGGAGGGAGGAATTTTCTCTACCTTCTCCCTCAAGCATGAAGATTCGAAAAACTTATTTTTTTCCATGTAGGACATATTAAAACAATTTAAGTAAAATATAGACTGAATAATTGACATTTGCCATCTCTAAATATGCCCAATTTCATAGAGTACAAAGTAATTGTATGTGCTTGCAGCTATTTTTTTCTTCCTTTTAGGATGATAGATTAACAGAATTTATTCTCCATCTCAAGATCTGCTTCTAGTGATTGTGAGTGCCTTGTGGGCAGAATCCTTGTCATTTCCTCTTTGGGTCCTTAGCACCTTATATAGTGCCTGGCACATGGTTGGTGCTCAACAGATACAGTTTGAAGTGAATTGGCTTCATATGCTTCTGTGAATCTCTGAGCCAGCTGGAACCAGTAATACATCTTTTCACAAAGGCATTGCCAAATGTTATTTGATCTTGTGAAAATTAACAGAAGGATCCAAAGACCTTTGTCTAAACTAAATTTTTTGATAATGAACAAAAATAGCCAAAGTCCATACTTCTCTTAAAATAATACTTAAGTCCTATGTTTATGCATAGAAATGAGTCTACTAGGGCATAATTAGAGTTTGCATATTTTTTTCCAGGTTTGGGGATGAGTTAGCTTTGACCCATCCACAATTCCACATGAAGACATGACAGGCAAGAGCAGGATTCATACCTGACTGGTGTTCAGAATGTTTTATTCTATGCTCTGTTCAAAAAAAAGAAAGTACAGAAGATTAATTTTTAAAAATTGAAAGAACAGATGAATGATTTACATGGAGGTTGAACCTCTGACTGTGGCCTCATTCAACTATGTGACAACCACATGAAGTGGTTGTACCAGACTTCAAACATGAGTTGAGCTCACCTTCATGTACTCATCCTGAATCCTTATTTTTCTAAAATAGCATCCTTTGTCAGTTCTTCTTTGTGGCATCATTTTCCTAAGTTAAAATTCAATCATAGCCAGTATAACTTGATAGATAATCTAAAGAGTAGAAAAGAAAGAGTGGCTTTGTTATAAAACCATGTAAGGTCCTCATTGAGTCATCTGGGTGAATCTTGAAACACATTTAGCTGCCAATTTTACACACCTTTAATATATCAGTGGTCTAGTATATAACCTCAAACACATGTAAATAGAATTAATTATTTTCATGTTTTGAATTGTTAACATATTTAATGTTGACTCTTTGGGAGAGTTGTTGGCAAATTTTCAATGGTGAGAAACATTACTGTCAACTTGAAATGTATTCTGTAATGGGGACACTCAAAAAAGCTAGCTTTCCAATGTGTGCATAGTACTGGCAATATGAATATATATTATATGTAATCTAATTCTTAATTATTAGCTGCTCCCCATCTATGTATTTGAAAACCTTTTCACAAAGGGACTTGCCTAATTATGTGGACTTTTACAATAAAAATGCTGCATTCTAATTGATGGTGGCATGTTAATGGTCCAGCTAGACTTGTTTGTTGTAAAGATTGTAACCCCTCCTTCCTGTAGCTTTCCCCAGTACTGCCTTCCCTTTATGTGAACTTTATTTGTGGGCAGTATGATCTTAGTATGCATGGTATTGTTCCTCACTTCAAAGAAGTTAAGAGCTCCATATTTGGAGTATGGAATGGAAATGGAAGGAAGAAATATCACCAAGTAAGTAAAGCTCAAACCTGTGTACTTCAAAACTTGTGGTGTGGCTAAGAACACGGACATTAGTGTCAGACATAATTGGGATCCCAACTCTACCATTTACCTGTTATTTGACAATTGTCAATTCATCCTTTATAAGACTCCATTTTACTAGCTAAAACATATAGTAATGCCGTCCTATACACTAGCACTCAGCAAATGGTCAAAAGTGTCTTCTTTTACTTCCAGGGCCTCTAATATTCTGCTGCCATGATCCTCCCAACTCCATCAGATTGGCTTTCCTTTAAAAATCCAGCAATACTCATGTATGTCTTAAGGTGACACTATAGCATGTTTTCATTTTTAAGGAGTGTTTGTATTGCAAACATTCCTTTAAACTATAGGTTGAAAAACTGAGACTCTTTTGTTGGGGAAATCATACACATTAGTTACTTTTAAGGCCAAAGAAACTTTCTCTGTGGCCCCCAAACTTAAAAACATAGGGAGACATGCTTCAGGGACAGTGTCATATTTTTTTGAAGTCCTTTGAAATTCTCAAAAGAAAGTAACCTAATCCTTTACAAGCACTGCTGCCCTAACCTTCCTCTGCCTCTTTCTTTTGGCTCTCATGGCTGCCTACATCCAATTTAAACATCTCTTTCTCACCTTCTAGACATGTTACAAAAAAGAGCTTTCACTTAGGTTTTGTCTTCTGTCTAACTCAATGCCCTTATCTTTAGCTGAGTGCATATTCATTATATGGCCTTCACCCCCCCCCCTTTTTAAGTCTCAATAGTATTCTGATGAGTAGCAACAATTTTTGTCTGTGACGAAGGTCAAATTAACCAAATGATGCAGTCTTTGGGGATTATGTCAAAAATTGCTATCTCTATGCTTTGTCACTATGAATTTTTGTCAAATGTGTAGGAGAAAGGGAGAATGGCCTAGACCTAAAACTCTGCTATATTTTTTTAGTGCTGGTTGAATTGCTCAAAGGTCACACAACCAGTTAATGGCAAACCTGGGAGAGGCATCTGACCGTTATGCTTTCTACTGGGTCTTACAATGTTTCAGGATTTGGAAGTAAAATTCTGAGATATTTTATCTTTCTGTTAATGCCAAACTTGCAGATGCTTTCTTTCTTTGATCTTGACCTCACTTTATTTTATTGCAATGAGACAAATTTTAGAATACCCAGCAAAAGAGGTAAGATGATAAATTTTGCATTTCTTTTATTCTCTACCTAAAGTAATGATCAATTGATATGTTGTACCTACTGCTTTCAGAATTCTGTTTGAAAAAAAGAGACTGCCAGTTATCTGAAAAATTCCAGACTCAGAGTTGGCCTTTGTCCCTCAGGGCTTGAGACAATAGACAACAAAAGAGTTTCCCATGGTTAGTCTCAATAGGCTCATTATTTTTACTATATCAGGAAAGTGGTAGGATTTATTTATTATTTCTTGTTCTGAGGTTAAAAATCACAGACCGATTATAAATGTAGTTGCAACTTTCTTCACCCAAATTTGGAATATAAATAAAGGTTTTCCCTTATTATTTGTATAACAAAATGGCAAAGCAGGGGCTCTTGTTCCAATTTACCTCGGTTCAAATCCAGGTCCTGTCAAGACCTATTATACCTGAAAATGGGAATAATAACAATGGCTTATAACTCATAGTTTTATTATAAGAAGTAACTGATTTAATACCAAGAAAGGACTGGATAGTAATAATTTTCCTCAGCACATATATGTAAGATCAGAAAAGAAAAGGCAAATGATCATAGTTTAACTTACTTAAGAATAATGATCATCATTTATGAAGTGAATTACTATATATTCCCATTTTGTATAAATAATAAATATAAATAATGAATAATATCTTTACTGACATACCATGCTTGGGAAATTCATTCATGTACATAGAGAAAATTACAGAGCCAAGTATTGGTAAGTAACTATTCCCAATTAGAACAATATCATTTAAATCACCATAGATGATACACATAAAGATATACATGTAGATATCTTCTAAAAAATAAAAATAATTTTCCTTAAAAACATGGAAATGCCTAATTGGACTTTAAATATGCATTAAGTGGTATCAATAACTGTATAATTTCATTTAATATGTTTTTCTAATATAACTAAGCCAATAAATTATTTTGTAGCTAAATTTATAAAATCCTTAATGAAATAAACATGGGGATTCACTCATAATTGAAGATTCTTGCCAAAGAGAAAAAAATGTCACTGGACCAGAGATAGAGAATTCAAGTCATATCAGGGGATTTTTTAGATTTATTTAATATTTTAGAAGGAAAGGGAGAGAGAACTTGGTGGGGAGGGGTAGAGGGAGGAGAGAGAATCTCAAACAGACTCCACACTGAGGGTGGAGCCCTAGGCAGGACTCTATCTCATAACCCTGAAATCACAACCTGAGCCAAAACCAAGAGTCTGATGCTTAACTGACTATTCCACCCAAGTGTCCCACATCTGGAGATTTTCCTGACAATTCCTATCGTAGGAGACTCAGTTTCATATGTAAATAAGGGCATTTGGTCCTTTCTAACCCATCTTACTTCTATCACTCCTCTGCTAATGTTATTGATGCTATCTAATATTCAGATTTTTCTAAACTGTGTCATATCTCCACACAGTTGCCTAGACTCTGTCCAATTTCCTTCTTGAGTCTTTTCCAAAATAGTGCCATATTACTAGATTGCCTTTCTCTGTTCACACACTGAACAGTCGCTAATTAAAGAGTCTACCTAGCCCATGAAGCCTTTCCAGCCGAAAGTATGATAGGCTATTTCTTCCAGTACTTAATGGGATTGTTGAGTAACCTAATCCTAATGTTTACCTCAGCTAAGTAAGTACTTATCTTATTCAATCCTCTTAGTAAACAAAGTTTAAATGGACAATTCTGTGACAAGAATCTAGTATAAATAATTCAGCACATTTGCATCTTAAATCAAGTTATCTTCTATGTCCCTGCTATAAGTATATAAATTTGCCTTTTAGTTTTTTTTCTGTTACTTGTATTATTTATGGGTCTAAAAATAAGTCCCTTATCAAAGAAGTTTTGATTAAGCATCTATAAAATCAATTTTATATAAAGCTTTCAGTAAACACATATCAAGAGCCTTACAAAGGGCACTGTGACTATAGGAAGAAATAAATTTTAAGGCATTCTCTGCTTCAAAAAGCCCCGTAATATGATAGAGGAGTCAGATAAGAATATAAGTAACAATAATGGAGCTGCACTGAATAGGTGCTAGTAGAAGAAATTATTAGTCTAACTGGATGAAACTAGAAATATTTTCTCTGTAATACAAAGCATTCTACCATATGTGAGGAAGCCCCATTATTGCTTTAAAGTTTTCTGAACACTAATGAAAACTTTGTAGAAACTTTGAAAAGTATGAAAAACTGCAAAGAAAAAGATACCCTTTATCTACTAGCAAGAGTTAACCACTAAAAGCATTACTTTTTCTTTATCTAGTGAGATAGGTAATAAAGGTATAAACATGATACGGATGTAGGTATAGATATAGATCTGTTTTATAGTCTGCAGTCAGGCATGTATGTATGTATATATGTAACAAATATTTTCTGGCATTCTATTGTTATACCATACAGCTGTACCATAATTTATTTAGCCAGTCCTTATTCTGAAAATTTATGTTATCTCTTATTGTTATAAATAATGATACAGTGAATATCTGTATTTACCTCAGGCACTGTATATATATCCCACTATTTAAATAGAATAAATCTTTAAAAGTGGTTTACTAAATAAAGTATATGTATTTAACCGAGTCCTGGCAAAAGTCAGATGGTACACTCAAAGAGAATAAATGAAGAAAAATTAATCAAGGAGTTATTCACAAAGATGTAGGCAGTGTTAAATTTCACCAACCAAAGGATGGTATGGTACCATGGGAAAGCCATTATCATCTGGATTGGTTTCCTACTGCCACTGTATCAAATTATCACACATTTAGTTAATTTAGAACAGCACAAATTCATGATCATACCTCAAAGTCCGTAGTCTCCTGGCTAAACTAAAGATGCTCTCTGGGCTGAGTTCCTTCAAGGGAGAATTTGTTCTTTGCTTTTTCCAGGTTCTGGAGGTTTGCTGCATTGCTTAGCCAATGGCCCTTTTCCACCTTCAAAGCCAGCAATTATATCACTCCAACCTCTGCTTCCTCCATTGTATCTCTAGCTCTGACCTACTGCCTTCCACTTTTAAGGACCATTGTGACTACACTGGGCCCACCTATATAATCCAGGATAATCCACTCGCCTCCAGGCTTTAAACTTAATCACATCGGCAAAGTCCTTTTTAATAAGTAAGGCATCATATTCACAAGTCCTAGGGATTAGAACATAAACATCTTTAGGGTATCATTATTCTGCCTACTACATCATTCTAGTCCTGAAAGTGCAAGAGGAAGGAGTATTGGAACCTAAAAAATGGCATAGAATAGAAGCCACCTAACAGGAGCTGTGAATTTGCATAGAATAGAAGCCACTGCCAAATAGTGGCTAGGCAGAGTGGGAGTGTGGGAACAAACACTCAGATTTCTCTCCTCTCCTACCTAAAGCATCCTACTGGTCAAACCAAATGGAAACTAGAGGGCAAGGAAACTCATATAGTGTGGGCTAGAGAGATTAGCCTCATGGGGAATACCTCATGGTGAGGAAGGCTGGAGAACAGGTCTAGAGAAACAAATTATCCAGCAATCTCCAAAAATTAGTACATGTACTGCATGATAAAGCTTCTTCATTTGTATCGTATCATCCAAAACTCTGAATATAAAGGTTTAATTTAGATCTTTTCAGTTGATGCCTAATCCATTAAAAAAAGTAGTTTTTTTAAAAGAGATTTTTATTTATTTATTCATGAGAGACAGAGAGAGGCAGAGACATAAGCAGAGGGAGAAGCAGGCTTCCTGCAGGGAGCCTGATGTGGGACTTGATGCTAGGACCCCAGGATCATCCCCTGCGCCAAAGGTAGATACTCAATCACTGAGCCACCTAGGTGCCTGAAAAAAAAATTAGTTTTTAAAAAGAATCACATTGGAGTACTAAAAACCAATATATTTTAACCATTCTGTTCAACATGAACAATTTTCAAATTGGCTTTATAACAGACAAGGAAATGCCTTCAGGAAACTGCTTTTGGGTAGTTAATGTGAACTAATAGCTATGGCCCTCTGGTGAGCCCCATGGCAAATGTCCAAGTCATTCAGTGATTTATAGGGCAAAGCAGCCTGGAGCTATTTTAACAAAATGTGGACCTTCTGAGCCAATATTTCTCATCTGCTATTGCTCAGTTTAAAAAGAAACATGGTTTCTGAGTTACGGGTACCCCAAGGGTATAATTCTATACTAGGTTGGAGCTAAAATTAGCAAAGCTAGAGTCCTATTTCTGTAAATAAAATTACTATAGGTACAATTGAAACTTTATTGGTACAATTTAACCTAAAGTGACTACAAATAAAACCAGATGGAAAATGGATCAACTTATAGACCCTCTGAACCCAAGGTCCAACAGGGTACAAGACTATGACTTCCTTATTGAACAGTGCCCTGACTCCTTTGAAAATAAGAAGGAACTGAGTCCTCGTGAAGACTTACTGAATAGTAGTGCAATTATACTTGATACTTGAATTTAGTTCCTTTCTGTTTTAAGCATCTACTGACTCCTGTCTCTCTTCTTAATCATTTACTTTTTTCCCCCAAAACACTTGATGCCTTTGTAAAGTAATGAAGATACAATTCAATTCAATAAGTTTTTTGAGTACTTGCCATCTGCCAAGCACTGCACTGTGCTTTGGAGATATCATGGTGAAAACTATTGACATGGGTTTTGTTCTCATAGAGTTTACACTATATTTCAAAAAAAAAAGTATTATAAAAAAGGAAAGGTATAATCACAAAATCTTTACCTTTCTTTAAATCATATGTGTGTGTGTGTGTGTGTGTGTATGAGAGAGAGAGAGAGAGAGAGAGAGATGCCTTAAGCTGGTTTTCTTTTGTTAATTTTAATATACAGTTGGTCCTTGACAATTCGAGGGTTTAGATACTGACTCCCTCTGCAGATGAAAATTAGCATATAGCTTTGGACTCCTTCAAAACTTAACCACTAACAGCCTGCTAATGTTGACTAAAGTCATACTGATAATGTAAACAGCCAATTAACATATTTTGCATATTATGTATTGTATTATATATTGTATTCATACTGTAAACTAGAAAAATGTTATTTGAAAAGTCATATGAGAAAACATATTTATAGAACTATATTTATCAAAGCAAACTGTGTACAAGTAGATGCAAATAGTACAAACTTGTGTTATTCAAGTTTCAACTGTATTGATATCTTTTCTGTCTTTATTTATATTTATAAGATATAGATGGAAAATAAAACTAGAAGATGGTAAATCATTGGGTTTCCCCAGAATAATATATTATTCATTTAAAAACCCCATTAAAATATTATTATTCAGGACACTTGTTAACAAAATTATAAAAGACTATTTAAGAGAGACTACTGTAATGGGGGCTTTGCAGTGGGAGAAAGATGTAGAGTTCAACTACAAATACAAGAACAAGTGGGAATTTATGGCCAGAGTACTGTAGGGCTCAGTGGATGGAAAATTACAAAGAGGACACATCAAAGCTTAGAGGGATTTTTTGCTAGACTGACTCAAAAGGTTTTTTGCTGAAACTGGGCAATGCAAAGATGAATATACAATTTCAAATGAAGACACAGTTTCCAAAGTTGAGCCTATTTGAGATAAAGGGCTCAGAGCTGCTGTACTAAAGCTTGGTCAAGGAGAGAATCTTTGCTAGTACCTAATAGAGTAGTGAATTAGTTTTTCTTTCAAAATTGTCATTTCTGGGGATCCCTGGGTGGCGCAGCGGTTTGGCGCCTGCCTTTGGCCCAGGGTGCGATCCTGGAGACCCAGGATCGAATCTCACGTCGAGCTCCCCGTGCATGGAGCCTGCTTTTCCCTATGCCTGTGTCTCTGCCTCTCTCTCTCTCTCTCTGTGTGTGACTATCATAAATAAATAAAAATTTAAAAACAAAAACCAAACAAAATTGTCATTTCTGGAATATATAAGAAGTTACATAGCCAACATGCATTTCTTTTAAACATGTACTGATTTTTAGATATGGAGATGTTACCTAGGAACTAAACAGTAGAGAATCTTAAAGTGCTCTGAAAAGTGTTTTATGTTAAATTGTTGACCTCCTGTGCTCACTTTGGCAGCACACATACCAAAATTGGAATAATACAGAGAAGTGTAGCATGGCCCCTGTGCAAAGATGACATGCAAATCTGTGAAACGTTCCATATTTTAATGATTTCACTCATGTATGGAATTTAAGAAGCAAAACAAACAATCATAGCAGGAAATAAGAGAGAGGCAAATCAAATTGTTTAGAGAACAAATTGATGGTTACTGGAGGGGATGTGAGCAGGGCGTGGGTTAAATGGGTGATGGGTATTAAGAAGGGAACTTGCTGTGATGAGCACAGGGTGTTGTATGTAAGTGTTGACTCAATAAATTATACACCTGGCACTAATATTACACTGCATGTGAGCTAACTAGAATTTTAATAAAAACTAAAATAAATAAACACAAAAATTGTTTACCTCCCCAGTTTGGCAGTAGAGAATTGGTAACATCTATTAAAGTAAAAAAATTCCTGCTACTGCCATGAAAGCTAAAGCTTTCAGGCTTGTGTTGAGCAATGATAGAAATTATTTTACATTACAAACTAGTGCACAAGGGCCACCTATAATGGCAAAAAAAGTATGGTATTGGAAATTTACTAGGTAAGTAAAAACCATTAATTCAGAAGTAAACATCTGGTCACAAAATCCTTACTCCTCCCCAAATTTGCAAAAAGTATACATGAGGTGGTCTTTCTTGTAAAGCTACAAACATCTTAAAAGTGGGGCTACAGATTTTACCTCTGAATCTTTATTAAAGTGTAAAAAAGCCCTCACCCCAATAGGCAGTTGATGAGAATTTTCAAAATAAAATCTGAAAAATGAATGCTACTCACTATGATTCATGAAAATTTCATTTAAAACCACCCATATATGTAAATATATTTTTATTTTTTAAACAGATTAATCAGAACGCTATTTTTTAATAATTTATGTCTTGAAACCACTCAAATGCCTATCAGTTGCAGAATAGATAAAAAAAAAAGCAGCAAAATATTCATACAATAGCATATTCTACACTACAAAATTTACAACAATCAAATAAACTACAAATAACAACATGATTGAATCCACATCTATAATGTAGAGTAAAATGCCAAACTCAAAACAAGAAAATTTTAAGTTCCATTTACATAAATTCAAAAAGAATCAAAACTAATCTATGGTGATGAAGGAGAATTCTTACAGGGATGGGGGAGGAGAGGATTCCTGAGCACAAGAGATGCCTCTGGGAACTGATAATACCATTTCCAGATCTATATTCCATGTACATAGGTAGGTCATAATTTTTCTATAATTTGTGAAAATTATTTAATCAGTATCCTTTTCAGTATATATATTTATTTAAAAAAACTCAAAAATACTTAAAGGGATATAACTACATATGTACATTTTTTATATATATATCTCTATAAACGTTATTAATCTGCCATAAAAATAAGATCTAACTGTTGGTTGTTAAGCTAGGGGCACAATATAAAGAATCTTGATAAAAAATCAAACCAATTTCTAACTCTATTTTTTGCAACTAACCAGCATTGTGACCTCAAGGAAAAGAGAGCAGGCTCAAAATATTCTCATGAGAAATCTGGACCACATTAATTCTGGTTTACCTTTTATAACTTATATAAGGTATGAGTCGAATTTCACATAAACATCCCAAGTACAAACAATGCCTTTGAAAAACAACAAAAAGATTTGGTTAAGGTTTAATAGTTGGAAAATATTCTGTAAGATATATGAACAGAATAATCCAGTTGTTGTGGAAAATATATGTATATCCAAAGACATAAGTAGCCTTTATGTCCTAATTTAAGAGAATCATGGGGGTGCCTGGGTGGCTTAGCTGGTTAAGTGTGACTGTTAATTTTGGTTCCTGTCATGATTTCAGGGTCATAAGATCAAACCTTGCCCGAGCTCTACTGAATTTCACACTGAGCAGGGAACCTGCTTAAGATTCTCTCTCCTTCTCCCTCTGTCCCTCCTTCCAACTCTTGCATATATGCATATGCACGTGCACTCTCTTTCTCTCTAAAAAATAAATAAATAAATAAAATAGAGAAAGAATCATGAACCCTCACCAAATAATTTTTTTTTAATTTTTAAAATTAGGGTAAAGTATACATAACCTTTACCACTTTAACCACTTTTCATTTTAAGTAATCTTTACCCCCAGTGTGGGGCTTGAACTCATGACTCTGAGATCAGGAATCACATACTGACTAAGCCAACCAAGTACCACCAAATGAGGACATCCTAAATGTTGTTTTCCCTCATGTGTGCTGTATACATTTGCCAAGAAAGAATTAGGTGCATAAAAATTAATTGCCTCTGTGACACACAACCTGAAATCACTGTTTTCTCAATTTACAGTTCTGGTGGCTGTGGGTCCATCTCCCCTGACCAGAGTCACATGGCCCTCTGGCTGTGTCTAGATTTCAGCTTCTTTGAAAGCCAGCTCCCAAAAAAGTCATCCAATAAGAATCAAGTCTTTTGCCATTCATCTGAGAAGGAACTACAAAAGTCACTCATATTTAAAGCAAATCACAACCTGCAGCCTCTCTGGGATCCTAACTCTTGGCCCCCAAAATAATTTTTTAGTATGTACCCTAGTGAATTTTAAGTCAGAAAATTATGAAGATAACTTCCAAATTTGGTAGGCAGAATATATATAATCATGAATGCATAGATGGATAGTTAGGTAGATGATAGATATAACGAAAAATACTAATAAAAATCACCCTCTGAGTTTTCTAAAATCCTTAGCTGTGCACATGATTTAATAATCAGGAAAGGGATATGTTCTTAAACTAGAGAATTGCTATTAAATTAGGGACAAATGGGGCTAGACAAGGGGCCTCGGAAGCAGGCTCACACAAATCCCAAAAATGCTGGTAAGGAAACCAGAGATAAGGGAACAAGCTAGAACACTCTGCCTTAAGGTGTGGGTGGGAGGGTGTCTTGATATAACAGCTACTTGTAACTGACAAAATATCATCAGACTCCAAAAAGGAAGTAAGCCATTAAAGATGTTATCTCTAGTCCTTACTCAAGGGTGATATCAGTGGATATGTTAAAAGGATTTAGGTTCCTGATTAGGCTCTTAATAAAAGACCAACTCTGCAAAGCTCTCAGTGGCAACCCTGTTGGGATCCCATCACTCCTGAGAGCTTTCTCTGTATCTTTACTTAATAAACTTCTATCCCTTTACTCACTCTCCCGTGTCGACTCTGTAAGATAGGAACCAAGCTCTCCCGTATCACTATGATAAAAATCTGGATTTTTAAAAAACATTATATGTGGTCAGGATAAGAGTTTTCTTAGAGAACAAGAAATTCTACCTAAAAAATCATCACCAGTAATGCAGAAGACGGTGGTACATAGATAATTAGTCAGAAGAAACAAAAAGCTTTTTTAAATGCTAACTGTTCTAAAAACCATAAGTAGAGTACATCCACTTTCTGTTGTTGTTTAAACACATTCCCATAGTCCTTTACTCAAAGCCCTTCCTGTTTCAGATGGTGTTTCAGAAAGCTATTTGAAGACTCTAGCTTCTTCTACACACACACCTCCCTTTTGATTCCATTTTTTTGAATTATTTTTTTATTTTTAAAAATATTTTATTTATTTATTTGAGAGATAGAGAGAGAGAGAGAGAGAGAGAGAGAGAGAGCAAACACAGGAGCAGAGCAGAGGGAGAAGCAGGCTCTCCACTGAGCAGGAAGCCCAAAGTGGGCTTCATCCCAGGACCCTGGGATCATGACCTGAGCCGAAGGCAGACATTTAACCAACTGAGCCTCCCAGGCACCGCTCCATTTTTTTTTTTTTTTTTTAATACAGAAAATGCTATGGGAAGCACCAGTTTGGGAGACTGGAGTTCTCTATATTTCTATCATTAGTGAAGCACAAGTGGCAATAGTCAATCTATGTTCCACCCTCCCACGGTGTGTTTTTTAATGTTTCTGAAGTGACAGGACCCAAAAACTGGGTCATGGTGGCCCTTATCCAATTAGTCACAGTCACTCTGCTATAAGGCTGATGAAAGGACATTGCAACATTCCACTTCCCTAATGTGGGCTGATTAAGGATGATTAAATAGTGTGTTTTTCTCTCCACAGTACCCACACAGATAACAACGTGATGTGTTTGAAGAGGATACTGTGGAAGGTACATATTGACTTTTTAAATATTATAGAATCTCACAGCTTACAAGGACCTTAAAGATCATCTACTTCATTCAGTAAGACCTTTTTATTCAATTACCCATTCACTCAAAATATTTATTAATCATTTACTAAGAGCTAGAATTAATATTCCATGCTGAGGACAGAATAGTAAATAAATCACAGAAACTTGCTTCCTTTGTAAAAAAAAATTAAAAATATATATGTAACTTATTTACATATAAATTTATTTAATAAATATTTTTGAGTACCTGCTATGTGCCAGACATTGGGAAGTATTATGTCTCTAATAGTAAACAAGGCTGTAGCAAATGCTATGGAGATCCATATTTATCACGCACATCCAGTGTGTCTTGTGTAATGGCCTTACCTTTAACTGTCAGCTCCTAAATTTCTTTGACTAAGGGCTTTTGGATCAGGGGAATTAATTTTGTTGTCTACACACAGGCTAAAAATGTCAGGGAATTAATCTCTACTCTTCCACTCACTTGCCCTTCCTCAGATGCCTTCAACTAGTAACTGGTGGGAGCTGGTGGTTAGGGTGATTAACCACTCTGGTTTGTCTGGGATTGAGGGGATTAATCAGTGCTACTACTTAATGTTTAGGGAAACCAGGATAGTATGTGAACACACAAACTCTCTCCTAGGATGGGGTAACTCTGAGGTGCAGATTTTTCACTGACTCCCAGAGTCAGCATATTATGCTGCCACCTCAGCATATTAAATTCGACTAACCTACAGTAGTAGTGCACTTGAGTTCTTCACTAGTTATCTTCCCTTCCCTGTCTCACTTCTTTACTCTGCCTCCAGTGTTTCCAGAGATCACCTCCAAAATTAATTGTACTTGAATTCTTCCCTCAGGCTCTGCTTCTGGGAAAACTAAGCTCAAATAATGTCGTGATGCCACCATTGAAGAGATAGAAAGTGCAGTAACAGAATCAGGTAAGAATGAGTAATGATAATGCAGTGTGATGAATTCTATAAGGAAACAGCTATGCACTCTGGGAGAACCTAGAAGGATCTTAGTGGGAGGGAGAAGGCTTACAAGAAGAAGCTCCATTTAAGCTGAATTGTGAAGGATCCATTGAATGGGGGAAGAAGGATGTAGTTTTTAAGTGGGAGAAAAAAATCTTTTAAAATCGTAGAACTGAAATGAAGCACATCCTCCTGGGGATCTACAAATAGTGTCCTGTGGTTGGAGCTTATAATGAAGCGAGTAGTTTGGATGGAAGAAGCCATAAATATAAGGAGATGCTAGGTCATGAATGTCCTTGCATGTCCTCGTAAGGAGTTTATCCTCAGGGCAATGGAATGGCATTGACAGCCTTTAAGTAGGCAAGGAAATGACATGACCGGATTTGACTTCAGAAAATCATTCAGACTGCCTTTTAAAAAACAGATTGGAGAGGTCACAACCTGAAGCAGGGACACCAGTTAGGAAGTTGCAGCACTGATTCAGGGGAGGGCTAATTGTGTTTCTGATCAGTGGGGAGAGAGAAATAGAAGTTCTGAATTTTTAAGGTATTAAGAAAGTAGAAGTTATAAAATTTGTGATTTATTAGATATGATATATAAGTCAAAAAGTCCAGCTTCTTGCTTGTGTGAATTGCTGGAGAAGTGGAAAATCATTGTGATAATATTAAACTAAGTGGAAGATTTCAGTTTAGGATCTGTTGGATTTGAGTTTTTGTGGAGAATCCCTTGCATATTTAACCTTAGATGTGGTATAAAAAATGGGTAGCAGTGTGGGATTAGATATTAAACACAACTGGATTCTAGGATTCTAGGTGCACATGTTGAACAATTTATTAAATATCTTTAAGCCTCAGTTTGCTCATCTTTAAATTACCTTATTTGAATCTACTTTATAAGGCTGAGATAATTCATGAAATAGGTCTAATGGAGAGCCTGACTTACAATTATTTCTCAATTATTATGACTTTCATATTTAGTAATGGTATTGCCATCCAGGTTGTGATATGCAATAGAGACTTGGATATTTAGCTTGGAGCCACAGAGAGAGAAACAGACTGGAAACAATATCTTAAGTTATTAGAAAATAGTACATTAAAATCAGGGACTGGATGGGATTATCGAGGGGAGATTTAGAATAAAAAAGAAAAAAAGTGGATATAAATATGAGGAAAACAAAAGAAAAATCCAATAAAAATCCTCAGAGGCACCTAGCAAGAGAGGCACAGTATCATAGCACCCCACCTCCTCTGAAATAGAGTGCAAAGCAAGGAGAGGTTAATGAACAGATCAAGTTCTGCACAAAGTTTAACTAAAACTGGGATTGGGAAGTTTCCGTTGAATTTAGTAGCAAAGAAGTCAATGGTGATTTTATCTACAACAGTTTTAGCTGAGCGGTGGTGGCAGAAGTCAGATTGTAGTTGTCTAAAGCACAAATAGAAGGTGAAAGAATGGAGACAGCAATTGCAGACAACTCCTTTAAGACACATGGTTGTGAATGGAAGGAGAGAGATAAGAAAATAGCTCCAGGGGGCCTAAAAGAGGTGAAGGGAAGTTTTTATCTTTTAAAGGTAGGAGAGAATTTTACATGGCTAAAAACTGTTGGAAAGGAATCATAAAGAAAAAGTTGGAAGACAAAGAAAATTGTGTCACTAATGATCCAGACTCTTAATGAGATTAAATGCGATGAGATCCTGTGTATAGGTGAAGGAAAAACATCTTTAGGATCTTGACTAAAGAAGGGGCAAAATTGGTGCAGATGTGGTGAGATGTGAAGGTGATCTGTCTGAAGACTAAAATGTAACCAATGGACCGTAAGTAAGGTCTAGGAAGGCAAAGGGGTAAATACTAATGAAGATAGTTATAGTGAAAAGTTACAGATTACATCTAAATTATACAGATTACCAGATACCAGTTCAGATATGTAGAATCAAAATCTTTGAACATTGGGCCCAAGATTATATGCTTAACAACCTCCAAGTAACTTGTATGAAAAAGAAGAGGATTCAATTTATGAAGGAATTGAGAAGCAGCTGATACGGGAGAGCTTGGTTCTTATCTCAGGGAGTCAAAGAATGAATCTCGTGGACACAGGAGAGTGAGTAAAGTGATAAAAGTTTATTAAGCAAAGATACAGAGAAAGCTCTTAAAAGTGAGAGGGATCCTGACAGAGTTGCCACTGAGGGCTTTTTGGCTGGCTTTTTATTCGGAACCTAACCAGAGAACTCAAGGCCTTGAGATTTCTTTGTGTATCTCAAGTGATTGACAGATGGCTGTTTTGAGGTCTGGTAATTATCTGGGATTGTTTGATAACTACTGAAGGGAGATACTCCCTAACACTTTGGGGCTAGGGAGCCTAATTTATTTTCTTCTTTGTTTTTACTGTCTTATCTCTGTTTCCTTGGGATGGGTAGGAGCCTGACTCTGGACCATTTGGTGTCCTTGGGATTTATGGGAGCCCAAAAATTTATGGGAGCCCAACTCTGGGCCTTTCCCTTATCTTTCCCTGCCTAGCCCCATCTGCCCCTAATTCATTCTTACATCACAGTGACCTAACTGGCATTAAAGAATAAGTTACACACACACACACACACACACACGCATGCACATACACACAATGTCTTTATAAAGGCATTGATCCCATTCATAAGGGCTCCATCCTCATGACCTAGTCACCTCCCAAATTTCCCACTTATAATTACCATCACATTTGGGATTAGGTTTCAACATAGGAACTTTGGAGGGACACAAACATCAGAGGTAGCAGTCAGTCATCTGCCCCTCAGCTAGAATTCCAAAGGTGAAATTACAACAAAGCCCCCCCTTTTTTTTGCTCTATAAGTAGCTTTGAGATATTTAAATTGTTCTCAGTCTTTTATAAGGGCTCTGCTAGTCATTGGATATTTGTTATATGATGTTAGTTTGCAAACAAGGAAGTTCTACACCAGAGGTTATTGGTGCAGAAGTCAATGGGCACCCTAGAATATTAATGAATAGATTTCAGGGATTTTATAAATCCTCTGAATTTACGAGTATTTTTTTTCCAACTCAAATAAATCAAAGAACCTACATGCAGTGTATATAATCTGAAAGAAATGCTGGGTAGTTATGTTCATCCTATGCTTATTCTTAGTTTTCTTATCTACTAACATTTGTCTCCAAAGGGGCTGCATCAATTTAGGCTCCTGCTAGAAAGAATATGAGAAAATAACGTTTTTCTTACTCCTGCTGATGCATATACCATTTAGACTTTTAATGCTGTTTTCTAATCTTCTAAGTGTGAAATTGTGCTGCTTTGTTTTAAATTGCATTTTTCTTTATGTTCATCGGGTTCAATATCTCTCCTTACCTATGTGATTACTCAAATTTTTTTGTGAATTGACTATTCATATCCTCTGCATATTTTTCCTCCTTTAGCTCTTTCATTCTTTTTTTTTTTTTCTTTTTCTTTTTCAGTCTTATCCATTTGGAGGTGTTTATTTTGTGGTGAGTAAATTTAGCCTTTGTTGCAGATGCACAGATGTTTTATTTACCTTTTCTCAGTCTACTCACTGGTTTTTAAACTTTATGATTTCTAAGGCATACAGAAGTTTTTCTTTTTTTTTTTTTAAAGATTTTATTTATTTATTCATTAGAGACACACACACACAAAGGCAGAGACATAGGCAGAGGGAGAAGCAGGCTCCCTGCAAGGAGCCTGATGTGGGACTTGATCCCTGACCCCAGGATCATGCCCTGAGCCAAAGGTAGCCACCCAACCGCTGAGCCACTCAGGCATCCCCATACAGAGGTTTTTAATTCACAGGAGTTGTTTATGTACTTTTCCTTCAAAAAGCCTTCCTTAAACAATAGTCAAAAAACATATTTGTATATCTTATTATAATAGTTTTATACTTTTATTTGTTTTTACATTAATTATGCTAGTTAGAATTTATCTTTATATGATTTAAAGTAAGACCTAAGTTATTTCATATACTTAAATTCAACCTAACAAAAAAATTCACTAATCAATTATTTACCACACAATAGTACTGCTACTTCTGTCATAAAATAAATTTAATATCTATCATCTATCACCTATCTGTCATCTATCTATCATCTATCTATCATCTATCTATCTATCTATCTATCTATCTATCTATCTATCTTCTATCTAATCTTTCCAGAAATCTCTATTCTGATCCATTTATTACAGTACTGCAACATAATATAAAGTCCACACAAATTTATAAGGGACATTATATATAATATATGTACTGCTGCATTTTTATTTATATAAGATTGAAAACAAGTGTTAAAGAGACTGATTATTATAGGTAAGGTACATCCATGTAATAGACTACCATGCAGCAGCTGAAATAATAATGTGGATCTAAGTTTATTGATATCAAAAAAATCCATAATATCTTGCTAAGTAAAAAAAGCGCATTGCAAAATTATATAGACTTCTTTAGATTTAGTCACCATGTTGCATTTGGCATTTGTATTCCATATGTTAAAAAAAGCATACAACAAGTGCCATGTATACACAGACACATAATAAATGTAAATTTTAAAATATGGAAGGGTTTACACTAAATTCTTAAGAATGCTGATCAGCACTACATGTCATCCTTAGGGTATGAGGAAGAAAGAGAGGAAGGGAAAATGAGAGAGGGGAAAAAACAAAAGAGGGAGGGAAAATGGGAGGACTGGTAAGTGGATACAAGAGAGGAGGTACAGTGAGAAGAGGAATGTTCATTTCGTTCTTTTTACTGGTACGTACGCTTTTAATATTATACAACAAGCACAATTTATTTGTACTATCAGTAAAACAGGAATGATTTATATAATTTGATGGGTATGTATCAATTTCCATAATCATTCTCATAGCCATAACTATCTATTATCAAGTAAAAACCAAAAAAATATGAGTTCTTCTCCTCTGACAATAAAACACATTCTGATGCAGCGACTACATTAATTTTGGAGAACTGTGCTGAAAAGCAAGGGAGATATTTTTCTGATGTGGTCAGAATATCCTCTTTGATGAGGTGACATCTGAGGAAAAATTAAATTGAGTGGGAGTGAAGGTCTTGCAATAAATCCATGGAAAGAATATTAGAGGCAGAGGGAACAGAAAGAACATGGCCTATGACTGAGGCTACTCCAGGAGCAATATAGCTGGAGACAATATGCCAGATAGTGGGGCAACCAAGAATTAGATGAAGAAGGGACTGGAAACTGTTATGACTTTGGACCTTAATCTTTTCTTGACACATTTGGACAAGTGTGATGGGATGGGAAAAACAGAAATAAACAAAGAAATAAACAAATAAATGAACAAAAAAATTAAGACACTGGTAGTATATTCAAAAGGGATAAAATAGGAGACTAAAATATGTGAACAAGTAACTCAGAGGCAGGTTCTTGGAGCCATCAATTTTGATTGGAGACCTATAAAAGACCAGCCACTCCAAAGAAACAGCCTTTGGTTTGCACCCTCATTTTCTCACTCTTGTGATTATAAGGATTTCAAAATTCTGTCTAGCCTTCTTTTGTTTCTCTACCTAAGCTTTCTTTAGTTTACTGCTTATTATTCTGTGACCACCTATTAAATCTAGGGCATTTCAACCCTCAAACATGATAGATTGCTCTTTTGACAAAAGCTGCCCAATCATTGGTAACTGCAATATTCATTTTGGTAAATAAGGAAATGAGAGACTCAGAGGGGGAAAATTGGCATGTCTAATTAGGATCATTCAGGGACTTATATATTTTCCACACAATGTCCCAAGCAGCTAGGAAAAACAGCCCATCCTGTGACATGACTTTAAGCAGGGATCTTGGTTCCTATTCAGACCAAGGACTTCTCTGTTATTACTGAATCATTTGTTACTTCTACACTCCTAGATTAAAATGATGGATAACTCTGATCCCCATTCCCCTCTTGCTGCTTAGGTGTTGTTTACTCTATTTCCTATAGATTTTTCTTTTCCTTTTTTAATTCCAACTTTGTCTCCAGAACAATTTGATTTATGTTATCCAGAATTTCAAGATGTTTATAGCTATGATCAAGTCAGAATTAGAAGTCAACAGGTTTCTACAATTGAGGAATACTATGTCCTCACATATAAGGGACATAAAAATCTAGGTTCATTTGCAGTGTCATAATGTTAAAATCAAATTGTAAATAAACATGCAAGGACAATGCAAGCTTTTTTGTTTGTTTGTTTTTAAACTAGTGCTACAAAGACCAATTATCTTATTGTGTTTGTGTAATACTGTTATGGAATCCTTTTTCTCAATTTATCTTTATAATAGAGAATCTCATCAAAATTCTTGAGAATATGTGAATTTTTCCTAGCATATTTATCTATTTATTATTTGCTGGTTTTGAGCTAACAGTCCTCAATTTTTTGCATCAAACCATTGGCCCATGTTTTCATTTGAAAAGATAATTTTAAGTTATTGTACTTTAATTTTGATATTAAGATCACAAAAGATAGAACTTTTAGTAATGTTTCCATGTAATTTCATGTTGAAAATTATTTACGGTCTTTCCCCTTCTAATATGTACATTGATATAATTTACATTTTTTATATTTTCTTTTTATCCCATAATTCATATATCCATCACTGTCTTAATCCATACTCATTGTCAGGGGTAAAATTTCTAAACAAGGAAATGCATAAATTGTAAGTGTGCCATTTTATGACAAATGCATACACTTGTGTAATGAAAACCAACTTCAAGAGATATAATATTATCACCCCTAGAGAGTTCCCTCATGTTCCTGCCCAAGGAATTCTATCCATCATCTCCACAGAGACAATCACTTTTGTGACTTTTTTCACCATAGTTGAGTTTTACCTGTACTAGAATGTTATGTAAAAGGAAATACACCATGTGTATTATTTTGTGTAAGGTTTCTTTCACTTGGATAATGTTTTTACGATTCATCCATGTTATTGCATACATTAGTTGCTCCTTTATATTTCTGAGTAGTATCTTCTTGTAAAAATATATCTGTTTATCTATTCTTTGATAAGAATAAAAACTGAGTAAAAAATTAACTTTTTTCTAGTTTAAGGCTATTACAAATAAAGCTTATATAACACTGTTTTTCAAGTCACTTGTAGGCATATGCTTTCATACACTTTGGGTATATATCTACTGATGGAGTTGCTAGATCATCGAGTAGATATGTTTGGTTTTATTAAAAACCATCAGAACTTTTTCCAAATATGTTATAATACTTAATAGCTCCATAAAAAATGTATAAGGATTCTTCTTTTTTCATATCCATGAAACATTTGTTGTTATTTCTTTTAATTTTAGTCATTCCAGGGACACCTGGGTGGCTCAGTGGTTGTGCATCTGCCTGTGACCCAGGGTGTGAACCCAGGATCTGGGATCGAGTCACACAACGGGCTCCTTGCAGGGAGCCTGCTTCTCCTTCAGTCTGTGTCTCTGCCTCTCTGTCTCTCATGAATAAATAAATAAAAATTTTTTAAAAAAATTAGTAATTCCAGTGAATGTATCTCCTTGTGGCTTCTTTGTTTATTTTTCCAAAACTATTTGAATGGAATTGGAGCTTCCAGGAATATATGGCACAATTACTTTGAGATTTTGCATACTACCTGCAAGAAACCACATAGTTCAGAAGACTATGCCAGTTTGGAAGTAGAGCACCAAGAGTTAACTTCCTTGAAGAAAACTGTGTTCATTTAAGCCCCAGTAATGCAACACCAGATGGCTTAATCAAATTGATTGATTAGATGTAATGTCATTGAGAAAAGCAATTTCAGAGAAGAGTTCAAGAAAGCAAGGCACATTTTGATTTGCCAGATTGCAATGTTCTTGGTTTTTAATTTAACCATATATCCAATAATTTTGTATATCTCTGTTACAAATAAACTGAAGTGTATTAACTAAATTAGAGAAAAAATATAAACATATTACAACTCCTGTATTTTTCCTGCTTACCTGTTTTTTTCCCTAGCTTTTTAAAGCTATAAAGCAAGAAACAAACAGTTGACCTTCTAACATGGGATTGAACTGTGTGTGTCCATTGGTATGTGGATTTTTAAAATAAATACAGTAGAGTACTATATTTACTCTTATGATTTTTTAATAATATTTTCTCTAGCTTACTTTGCTGTAAGAATATAATATATATATAAAAATATAATATGTAAGGATATATAATACATATAGCATAGAAAACACATGTTAACTGTTTATGTTATTGTTATGACTTTTGGTCAATAACAGGTTATTAGTAGTTAAATTTTGGGATATTAAAAAGTTATACATGGATTTTTTTTTTTTTTTTGAGAGAGAGAGCGAGAGAGATAGACCACAGCTAGGACCATGGGGAGGTGTAGAGGGAGAGAGAATCCTAACTAGGTGCCACACTCAGTGTGGAGCCTGACGTGCGGTTCAATTCCAACCCTGATATCTAGGACGTGAACTGAAATCAAGAGTTGGACACTCAACAGACTGAGCCACCCAGGTGACCCTATACATGGATTTTTTTTTTTTTTAACTGCATGGTGCTGGGGGTTTCCTGCAATTGAGTCAGTGTTCCTAACTTCTGTGCTGTTCAAAGGTGAACTATATTGCCTGGCATTATAAACTATATGATAATAGGTGATCCACTGAGTAAAATTTGTAAGAATTACCAAATTGCTTCTTGTAAAACCACAAGCCCATTTTTTAAATGGATTGTAAATTTCTTCACTTACTTCAACTATCTTGCACCTTATTATGTGTCTTGCACTATTAATACATGACTTCTAAAGAGATAACTGTTAAAAAACATTGTATAATTTAGCAGCTTATGATACTTTTCCCAGGAGTGTTAAGAAGGAGGTATAAGTTACCCTGATAACAAAACCAGATAAAGACACCACAAAAAAAAAAAAAAAAAAAAAAAAAAAGAGAAAGAGAGAGAGACAGACAGAGAACTATAGGCCAATATCTTTGATGAACACAGATGTATAAATCCTCAACAAAATTCTAGCAAACAGAATCCAACAATACATTAAAGAAAAAATTATTCAACATGATCAAGTGGGATTTATTCCTGGGATGCAAGCATGGTTCAATATTCACAAATCATTAACATGATACATCAATAAGAGAAAGGATTAAAAACTATATGATCATTTCAGTAGACAGAAAAAGCATTTGATGAAGTTCAGTATACATCGATGATAAAAACCCTCAACAAAGTAAGTTTGTTTTTTAATTTTTATTTTACATTTTTAAAGATTTTACTTATTTATTCATGAGAGACAGAGAGAGGAAGAGACATAGAGGGAGAAGCAGGCTCCCTGTGGCAAGTCTGATGTGGGTGAGACTCAATCCCAAGACCCTGGGACTACTACCTGAACCAAAGGCAGATGCTCAACCACTGAGCCACCTAGGTATCCCAACAAAGTAAGTTTAGAGGCAACATACCTCAACATAGTAAAGGCTATTTATGAAAAACTCACAGTGAACATCATACTCAACAGCAAAAATCTTAGAACTTTACCCCTAAGGTCTGGAATCAGACAAGGATGTCTACTCTCACCACTTTTGTTCAACATAATAAATCCTAGCCAAAGCAATTAGACAACAGAAAGAAATAAAAGTTATCCAAATTGGTGACGAAGAAATAAAACTTTCAGCATTTGCAGATGACATAATGCTCTGTATAGAAAACCCTAAAGACTTCAGTAAAGAACAACTAGAACTGATAAAGGACTCACTAAAGTTACAAGATACAAAATCAATGTGCAGAAATCTGTTTCATTTCCTTCCACTAATAATAAAGCATCAGAAAGAGAAATTAAGGAAATAATCCCATTTCCAATTCACTAAAAAGATACCTAGGAATAAATCTAACCAAAGTGGAGAAAAACCTGTACTCTGAAAACTATAAAACATTGATGAAAGAAATTAAAGATGACATAAATAAATGGGAAGACATTCCATGCTCATGGATTAGAACAAATACTGTTAAAATGTCTATACTGCCCAATGGAATCTACACATTTAATGCAATCCCTATCAAAATACCAGCAGCATTTTTCACAGAACTAGAACAAAAAATCCTCAAATTTATACAGAACCACAAAAGATCTTGAATTGCCAAAGCAATTTTTAAAAAGAGTAATGCTGTAGATATCACAATTCTAGACTTCAAGTTATACTACAAAGCTGTAGTAATCAAAGCCGTATTGACACAAAAATAGACACACAGAACAATGGAACAGAATAGAAAATCCAGAAATAAGCCCACAACTATATGGTCAATTAATTTTCAAAGCAGAAAAGAGTACCCACTGGGAAAAACACAGTCTCTTTAACAAATGGTGTTGGGAAAACTGGTCAACTAATGCAAAAGAATTAAACTGGACCACTTCCATATACCATACACAAAAGTAAATTCAAACTGGATGCAAGACCTAAATTTGAGACAGGAAACCATCAAATTCTTGGAAGAGAATGCAGGCAATCATGTCTTTGTCATCAGCCATAGCGACATTTTTCTAGATATGTCTCCTAGGGCAAAAGAAATAAAAGCAAAAATAAACCATTGGGATTACAACAAAATAAAATCTGTACAAGAAAAGGAAGTAATCAACAAAACTAAAAGACAATCTCCTAAATGGGAGAAGATATTTTCAACTGACATATCAGATAAAGGATTCATATCCAAAATATATAAAGAACTTATACAAATCAACACCCCAAAGCCAAATAATCCAATTAAAAATGGGCAGAAGACATGAACAGATATTTCTCCAAAGAAGACATCCAGATGGCCAACAGATGCAAAAAGATGCTCAACATCACTTATCATTAGGAAAATGCAAATCAAAACTACAAAGAGATATCACTTCACACCTGTCAAAATAGCTAACATCAAAAACAAAGGAAACAAGTGTTGACAAGGATGTGGAAAAAAAGGAACCCTCTTGCATTACTGGGGAGAATGCAAACTAATGCAACCACTGTGGAAAACATATGGAAGTTCCTCAAAAAAGTTAAAAATAGAACTACCCGAGCATCTAGTAATCACACTACTGGGGTATTTACCCACAAAATATACTTATTTCTCCTTCATTTCATTCTAGTGCTTTTCTTAACAAGAGAGTTTTTCATGAAGACTCTTAATTAAATCAATGGCAAAACAGTAGAATACATACATAATTTCCATTTAATGAAAGGCCAAAATCAACCACTAGAGTAAGTCTTTACAAATGATGGATATGGAAACATAACTTGGAAATTTGCCTATTATTCTTACTTTGTTTCTATTGTGTGGCATTAAAATAGAACTAGCAATAGTTTATAATTGTTGTACTGTTATTTTTTTCAGTTAACTTTTTAATAAATTTTCAGTTTCCTTTGTCAATTTCTTTGTAATTTATTTTTAGGAGAATATTATCTGGAAGCCAAAAGATCTTGCATGGGTCCATGCCACTTTGTATTAAGAAACAGGACTTTTTAGCCATGTGTTAATATCTTCTGACTTCCCATTTTCCTTCTCAATAACTTTTCAAAAAAAATTATTGTCCCATTTTATAAATAAAACATGCAAGATGTTCTGATTATCTCACAGAGATGAGATAGACCCCCCACACACACCCCATCCAGAATTTGCTATGGATATTGAAGCTGATAATTTTAAACATGTACCGTGATGGCCTGAAAAGGTTTATTACACATAATGAGTCTTTCTGGAGGAGAACAGGAATAGATTCCCAACTGGTCCAAAAATGAGAGTAGGGAAAGAATGACTTAATGGTGGCCAGTGGGTGAGGCTGGGGGATGTGGGTTAAGATGCATAGGCCAAGTATTGTATGATTCTAACTCTCTCTGGCCCCAAATGAGGGAGCCTATCCTTTACCATCACATTTCCCAGATGTGGTGCCAAAAGAGAAGTGGCTTAAAAGCTCTCAGCAGTCATGCATCAAAAATGGAGTTAGACTCTTTCTTACACACAAAAAAATTACCTATGTTTGGCAGAGCACAATGTATATAATGAATGCCATGATATTATGCTAAGTGTGTGAGTGGGTATTAATTTTAAGGTTGAAAGGTCTAAAAATAATAACTTAAATGCCAGAGAAAGATAGTGTTTGCACATAAGATATGTCAGGCTACAGATATTCAGGATCACCTTCCTATCTCTTCATGAGACCTATTTCCAGAGCACCCATATGCCAAATGAATGTGAAGACTATTCAGTAGGACATAATTCTAAGTTAAGAAGCTAATTTTTTAATAGCTTTTGTTTCACTTTGCCATGACTCAGACAACTGGCTAGGTCTTAATGGAACATCAGGTTCCATGGGTGCATTTTTATATGGTAGAGTATGTATTGTTATGCTGTTATCATTATTGTTGCCAACCCACATATAGAACCCTGACTTCATTTATAGTCATATTTTCTTACACAGAAGGGATTGTGGCCATCAGCCCAACTCTCAAACACACTTCTTAGGTACACAAAGATGAACAAAAATCATTATTTATGGATCGTTATAACAGTAATCTTACAGAACTCAGTTGTGAAGAGAAACTCACACATTTATTTCATGTAGCCTCCTCATTTGACAAATTGGAGAAATAGGATAGAATCTTATTCAAACCAGTAAGTTACAGAAAACAGAAAAGCAGGAGAAATATTGCAACTCCACTATCTATACAAACTTGGAGAAGGTCAGAGTCAGCTAAATCTAATGATGTTTTTTCTAGAGTTTGGGTAGACCCACTGAGAATGTTTCAGTAACATGAAAGTCAATTATCAATTTTTCACATATCAAAAGTTGTCTTACTTCATAGGATTGATATATGCTAGAATTTAAAAATATAATTTCCATGTTGTACTTGGTACATTGTCTGGAACTTAGAAAATATTCTTTTGCTTCTGCCAATACCTCCAATACTATGACTAAGTAATACTATTACTAAATCTAACATTATTAGGTACACTGTATTTTAAATTTAAAATAAAAATTACATTGGTACACTATTACTAACTAAACTATAGGTCTTACTAGAATTCCATAAATTTGTTCACTAATGCCCTTTTCTGTAACTGCATTAGCCTGGAATTGATACAAATCACTTCTCAGAGCCAGAACTCATTATACAATTCTAACCAAATGCAAGGAGGACTAGAACATGAGGAAAGGACATGAATATTTTGTGAGAACAAATGACTTCTGCTTATCGTTTTCTTTAGATAGTTATGTGACCAAATAAAATCACCTCTCCAAGATTTCTAGGCACGACTTTGAGCCAGAGAACTTTGATTCTAACAACTTGTGTGAAGTGGGAGTTGCCACACCTAGGGAATTGTTTATTTTCCCTCTTCCTATCTATTGAGAGTCTCAACAGAGTTTGTGACTTTTTGAAAAAGCTGACGGTCAAAGTCCATTTATATCATTTTTCCCCGTCATCAGTTCTCTAGCTCACTATGAGGTACAAGTTTCTGCTCCCATATCTCTTTTTTTGTTTGTTTGTTTTTGCTCCCATATCTCTTAAAAATAGTATGGAGTCACCTAATTGCAGAAAATTCATAGATGGCCATTTCCCTGAAAAGATTTCTTTACAATGACTTTGAATGAGATGCTTGACTAATATGAGGCTCATTCTTCTCTTCTGCAAATAGAGATAATAATGCCTCAGGGGTTATGTAAGGGTTGTACGAAATAATGTATATACAGCAAATAGAATGCTTAAGCCATAATACATATTCAAGAAATGAGACATGCCAATAGTATTACAACGACAGTTTTTCATGCAGCACCAATTAAGCAGGTTATTCAGCTTACTTCTCTGACCTTTAATTTTTTTAAGGTTAGTGTGTTAAATGTGGTTAGATGATTCCGTTTTCATGCCATTATCAATATAACATTAAAGATTCGTTTAAGATGTTTTGCAAACTCCCACAAAACTAACTGGATGAAAGTCATCTTTTCATTTGGAAAAATAGAATTCAAGGAGAAAATCAAAACGTTCAGGATTCAATTCCCTATGAGTATTCTATTTTAATACTACTTTGCATTGGCTTCCCTTCCTTTCCTAACAACTAAATTGTGTTTGTTTCTATAATATGACTTCTCACACTATCTATAGAGAACTGAAAAACTGTTATATTTTTAATATAGGCTTTTTTGCTCCTCAGAAATTGGGCTTAAAAGAAGGTGAGAATCTATCTATCAGAGTTACCAAAAGAGTGGTGATAAATCATCTATCTGAGCATGTACAATGGACAAAGATATCTGAAGCTGTCAAACTGAATGTGAGTATGATTAGAATAAAGTTGCTCTATGCCAGGCCTTGCTTAAATAAAAGTGACAAGTTCTGACAGAATTTCTGCCTAGTGCGGATGACTGACTGAGCAAGTAGCATTGAGATGGTTTCTGAAATAGTCTTTTTGTCAAGAAAACATTAAAAAGTCAAAGTTTCTCTGGTCAATACTGTCTGAAGATAACACTGAAGATAACAAAAAGCATACTTTTCCAAAAGCCGCACTTTTTGCAGACTCAATGGTGTGGTCCATCTGTCATCTTTTACTTCCAGCAGGACCTGGCTTTTGATTGGCTGTAGGTAAAATGACACTGTGGTTTTCACAAGTACAAAGGAAAGCCAGGCTCAAAGGACAACTGCACTCTGGTCTTCAGTGTCTGGTCATTCTCTCCACTAATCCATTTTCCAAGAGAACAGTTTGCCTTTCCATGACAGTTAGGTATCTTCTTACAGAAGAGGAAATTGTACTGCCATTATAGTAGCTCTTGATCCCAAATTTTTTGAGAACCCTATAACTTAAATAAGCCCTTTTTTGTTTCTTCGAATCATTTTACTCCACATAAAGTACAATAAGACTTTCAACAATTATTAGATCCATGCTACATGTTAGACACTATGATAGACATGGAAAATACTTAAGATGCACTCTCTCCTCCTAACAGCTTCATAGTCCCTCTGTTTACTGAGTAATTGGAGATTATTTAAGCCAAAATTTAAAATGTGAAATGTTATGTCAATACAAGGATTCATAAGAATAACTTATCTACATATATGCTTACATATATGTAACACAGACACACACACTAAGAATGAAGAAGACACAGAGATACTGGTTGGAAATCACCTTATAATTATTATCGTTTTGATGTGATTATATATAAAAGTTGATTTTGTACTCATTGTGTTTTTCAAGAGGAATATACATTGCTTTTGTAATAAAATAAGCAAGTAAACATAATTTCACCTGTATTCAAAAAAAAGTGATTCTTTCACAATTCCTGTTATCATCTGATGTTCATATTCCCTAGTTAATAGAAATAGTACCTCTTTTCTCTCTTAAGACTATTTCCTAAAATGCAAGGGTAAAGGAAATGGAGGGAGGATGTAACAGAGATTTTATTTCAAAATAGTTTTGAAATTTCTAGGAATTCAGTGAGACGGTGAGGGCAATTGAGACCTGATGGCTGATGCTGAATGAATGATAGAAGCTGTCTTGTTCAGTCTAATCCTTAAAGTCTACAAGCGTGCCACCATATATAGTAGGTGCTCAGAAAAATCTTTGCTGGGGCAATGTAACTATGAACTCCAGGCCAACGTTTTGATTTCGACACTAGTCAGCAGAATGTTTCCTGAAGTCTTAGTTATCAAGAAAATAGTAAGATAAGCCACAGACTGGGAGAAAATGCTTGCAAAAGATAAATCTGATAAGGGACTATATCCAAAAAAAAAAAAGAATTCTTAAAACTCAGTAATAAGAAAACAACTCAATTAAAAAATGGGTGAAAGGCCTTAACAGATACCTTACCAATGATTTACAGATGGCAAATAAGCATATGAAAAATGCTTTACATCATATGCCATCAGGGAAATGAGAATTAACAACGAGATACTACTACATGCCTGTTAGAATGTCTAAAATCCAGAACACTGACAATACCAAACGCCGTCCAAAAAGTAGAGCAACAGGAACTTTCATTCCATATTTATAGGGATGCAAGATAGTACAGTTACTTTGGAAGAGAGTATGGAGGTTTCTTACAAAATTAAACATATGTTATCGTATGATTAGTTATCATGCTCCTTCGTATTTATCCCAAACAGATGAAAACTTATGTCCATACTAAACCTTCATATAGACGTTTATAGCAGCCTTATCTATAATTGCCAAAACTTGTAAGAAATGAAGATGTTCTTCAGTAGATGAATGGATAAATAAACTGTAGTACGACTAGACAATGAAATATTATTCAGTGCTGAAAAAAATGAGCTATCAAGTAAAAAATAAATAAATAAGACGTTGAAGGGATTTAAGTGCAAATTATTAAGTGAAAGAAGCCAATCTGAAAAGGCTACATACTGAATGATTGCAATAATGTGGCATTCTGGAAAGACAAAACCACGGAGACCATAAAATGATCAATAGTTACAAGGGGTGAAGGGATAGGGAGAGAGGGGTGAATAAGCAGATCACAGAGGACTTTTAGGGCAGTGAAACTATGTGGTACAATTATATAATGACAGATGCATGCCTATATATATATATATATAGAGAGAGAGAGAGAGGATTAATACCTATTTTACCTCTCTCACAGGTCTTTCATGAAGTTGAGATGAAATCATATATGCAAAGTTCTCTATAAACTGTGTAGTGTTATACAGTTGAAAAATAGGAATGGTAATAGTATGATTCCTATCTAGACAGTTTTTTAGCTCCCAGAAAATACTGTGCTATCTGGGACAATCAATCCATATATCAATGATATCAATGATATCATTCCTGATCAATCCATATATAATGTTTGTAAGATCTCATTAAAATAGGAGTTTTTACTGTGAATGTTTTCACATCTTGAGATAGAAATATATATGTAATACATGCATACATATATATGTAAATATATGTAAATATATATCATACATATATATATTTAAAGTATATATATATAGAATAGAATAAAGAATGCATTTAAAAATATATATATTTTAACATTCTAACATCTAACTACATTTAAAATATATATATTTATTATATATTTATATAAATATGTAATATATTAATTAATATATATTAATATATATATTAAATGCATTCTTTTCTTCTGTGATAAGTCTACTTTTCTTTCTGGCTTTGAGATTAGGAGCTGGGATCCCTGGGTGGCGCAGCGGTTTGGCACCTGCCTTTGGCCCAGGGCGCGATCCTGGAGACCCGGGATCGAATCCCACATCGGGCTCCCGGTGCATGGAGCCTACTTCTCCCTCTGCCTGTGTCTCTGCCTCTCTCTCTCTCTGTGACTATCATAAATAAAAATTAAAAAAAAAAAAGAACTTTTTTAAAAAAGAGATTAGGAGCTAAAGTGATATCTCTCTGGTTTTTGTTTCTTCCTGGGCACATCAGTTTCCAGTGGATCCACAGACGATCACAGAGATATTTCATAAAGAAAATAGAGATGGACACTTGATCTTACCCAATTCAAAGGATATATATGTGTATATCATACATATATATTAATCTTTCTATTATACATATCCATTATATAATGAGAGAGATAGACAGGCAGGCTTCACTGTTAGAAACTAGGCTTCTGGAGGCCACACACCTGACTCTCAACGTTAATACAAAGCTCCTATCTGAAATAAGAAGAAAAAACTGTGAAGAACCATTAGACCTGGTGAGTCACAGCACTGTGGAAAATTTTTAGCTTTAAAACCAGCATTTCTTCCTGGAATTTCTCCTCTATTTGCTGGGAAACTAGTCCTTCTTGACTACAGTTAAAAATATTTCAAAATAAAAAGTAGTTATAAACATCTTGACCAAATCAGTCTATGAAGTTATCCGTGATTCTTTTTTTTTTTTTTTTTTTTAATTTTATTTATCTATGACAGGCACACAGTGAGAGAGAGAGAAGCAGAGACACAGGCAGAGGGAGAAGCAGGCCCCATGCACCGGGAGCCCGACGCGGGACTCGATCCCGGGCCCCCAGGATCGCGCCCCGGGCCAAAGGCAGGCGCCAAACCGCTGCGCCACCCAGGGATCCCGTTATCCGTGATTCTTAAACTGGCACAAGCATCAGAATTAATGAAAGCTTCCTTGAAACTGTATGTTGTGGAGAGGTACCCCTGTACCAGGTTGTTTGAATCAATAGCTAATTTGCATTTCTAACAAGTTCCCAGGCTATGCTGATGTTTCTGGTTGAGGGGATTTGACCTTAAAAACCCTTAGCCTATTCTCTCAATTTCTAGTCTCAGGCTCCTTGAATCCTCTTCTGGCCTAGGCTTCTGACACTACCTTGCCATTGAGCTTCAGTGTATTGCACTCTGGTACCTTTAGTTTTGGCCCTACCTTGGGTGACCTTTTATTATATTATCTAAACTGGACAGTCTTGAGAGTGAAGGAGACAAGAATAATAAATATACTTAGGTTATTTGGGTAAATAGGAACACATATCTATACCCTAACATCACTGCTTTAACTCATTTCTTTCCAGACTTACATATATACAAAGATAAATAATAAATAAACAAACAAACAAACAAACATTATTTATTCATTTATAAAAGTGAATCGTGCTTTTTTTCCTGAGAAAGTTATGAACTCTCTAGGCTCTAATTATGTCATCTGTATAGTTGGGATAATAGCACCAACCTCTTGGTGTACTGCGAAAACTTAAGAAAATGCACATTAGGTGTCAAGCCAGTTCCTTGTGCAATGTGGTGGATTCCCTGAGGAGCATTTTCAAGATAAAAGAATGAATTTATTCCCTGAATTGCTGGCTGAAAACAGCTGGCAGTGCTTCCAGACCTTAGGAGATTACCTCAGTTGAAGCAGACTGCTCATCCAAGGTCATGCCTCCCGTAGGAAAGTCTGCATCAGTGATAGCTCAACATGGAATCTATAGGCCCAATCCCTTCTGGCAATTTAGGGCCAAATCCCAAAGGCCACCCCAGTGCTAGGGAGGCTCCTAAGTTGGCTGAGGCATTCAGCTTTTTTCTCCACCCCAAACTGCCTTCTGTCCTTCAATAAATACTGATTCCAATTGATATTTGGACTGTTAACCTCCATCTCAGAGTTGCTTTCTAGAACTCAAACTGTGGCATACACAATAAACATTCAGTAAATATGAGTTATTAGTATTACTACTAGCAGTGGTACAACTACTACTTTCTCCAATTAATTGTCCATGCCAGTGGCTCCCTTAGGCATTGTTATATATATATATATATATATATATATATATATATATATATATATATATACACACACACACACACACACATATATACACATATACATATATATGTATACATATATTTTTTTAAGATTTTATTTATTTATTCATGAGACACACACAGAGAGAGAGACAGAGAGAGAGGCAGAGACATAGCAGAGGGAGAAGCAGGCTCCATGCAGGGAACCTGATGTGGGACTCCATCCCGGGACTCCAGGATCACACCCTGAGCCCAAGGCAGATGCTTAACCACTGAATCACAGGTGTCCTGGCATTGTTAAGATATTATACTACCATTTCATCTATGACAACTACTGAAATTACCACTATAAATTCTGTAACTAAAAAACTATTATTTGTAGAGTTTATATACTAACCTTATACTTTATAAGTAGTGATAAATGCTTCATATTAAAGTATAATTAAAGCTTGCCCTTACAAAAAGGCTGTGCCCACATAATAGCACCACAAGACTGATATAGTGGTAAACAGTTGGGTAGTTCTTTAACCTGTATTTAATTAATATGTGGTATAATTCCTAGACGTGACTACTATTACTTTTCACATTCTGCATTTTAGAAGGTCATGTATATTCAGTGTAGACTGCAGTGTGTGTATGTGTGCAGGTGTGTGTGCACACATGTACACACACACAGATGAACACAATGTCATATGTTGTGCAACTTTCAGTGCCTCCATTTGTGACAGCAAAAAGTGTCTACAGATATTTCAAAATGTTCCATGGGGACAGGGTTAAATTTGCTCTACATCAGGACCACTGATTGAGGTGATTAAGGGGCAAATGAACTTTGGCAATGATGCAAACACCACTGATAATCCAAATGATTTCTCTCTATCCCAAGCAGTGGACTAAGGCCAGAATTCTGGTGATCCAGCCCCCATTTAATCATTAACAGCTATGCATTGAATTAATGCTCAGTGTATTTATTGGCAGCATGCTAGATCCACAAAACATGGTTCCTATTTTCAAGGAGCATCCAATCAAATGGGAAAGATGGACACTGCAGTTATAATCAGACAAGTAGATATATAATTTCAAACTAATGAACCTTATGAAAGAAAATGAAGGTTGCCAAGAGAGGAGAGGAGAGAGGGGTCTGTCCTAGAGCTCTAGTCAAAGAAGGACTCCCTGCGATGGCAGTATTGTAACCAGTATCTGAAGGCCTAATGTTTAGCCAGAGACTTCACTCTCCACCTGAGGGTGGGAGCACTAAAACCAAAATACATGTATTATTTATAGAAAATATTTTCTATAAATGCATACATATGCATTATTCTAAATTGCTCTGTCCCAAGGCATCCTAACCCTTCCTTCTCCAATTCTTTCTTTAGTCATTTCTGAGTGAGTCTTTCTCAGTTCGTTTTATTTCATTTTCAGATTTCTTTTTAAAAGCATGCCCTGGCTTCTTTAGGATCATTAAAACATCATGCTTTCTTTCAGTGTTATTGAATATGTACTAATACTGTTTTTTTTCTTTTTTCTTTTTTCTTTTCTTTTCTTTTTTTTTACCGTTTAACTTGTTTTAATGTTTCTTCACAAATGGTGAAAAATACTAAAGTACAGACAAGGCATAATCATAATGTGGCCAACATTATAAATATGGAATTATAAATTTAAAACATTTTCTGGTTTAAAAAATAAATCTGGTAGTCAATGCAGCTCTGCGGGGTCTCCCCGGGGTCTCTGCACTCCTGACGGTGCTCGCTTTTATCCATTTTTCCAGGTCCTCCACACCCGCCTCTTCTTCCTCCCATCTGTTCCTTCAAAGGTCCAGGGGGCCCACCAGGACCACCTCGTCTTCCTCTGCCAAAGCCCCCTTGGTCCATGCCCCGACCACCACGGAAGCCCCCTCTGTCTCCACCGTGGCCACCTCTGAACATCCCACCGGGACCACCGCGGTCCATGAGGCCACCTCTTCCTCCCCTCATGCCACCAGGGCCGCCTCTGCCACGGTCACCGCCCGGGGGCGGGAAGGGTGGTGGAAGGAAGCCTTCAGGCTTCGGGGCCTTACACTGGCTGCATTCTGTTCTCCAGGCGAAGTTCTGGTTTCCACACCTCAGATTGGGGCGCTGCCAGTCCCCAGCTCGGTGCTGGACGTTTCCTCCTCCAGATGGGTTCCCTCGGGAACCCCGGGGTCCTCTTGGGGGAAAGCCACCTCTGTCTCCTCCACGGCCTCCCATGCGACCCATGGGGCCCCCAGGACCTCCTGGGCCCCCTGGACCTCCACAGAGTGGCAGTGGCATCCCTCTGCCCTCACGGGGAGGCATACCACCCCGCATGCTGTTCATTGGAGGTTTCTTCCAAGCAAGAGAAACCTTAAGTTTGCTTCCTTGAAAATCTTTCCCATCAAACCACTCCACAGCAGCCTTGGCAGTTGGTGGGTCTTCATAGGATACTGTAGCATCACCTTTGGGCTTTCCTGTTTCCTTGTCCAAGTAGATATGGATCATAGGTTGTCCAGTTCTCTTGTTCATCTTAACAACTCCACACTGCTTAAAGAAGTCAGCCAGATCATCTAGACTCACATTGTCATTTAAGCCTAGCACATAAATTGCACTATTGTCAGAGTCTTCATCTAGATCTACAGGTGGGCCTAGATCAAGATCTGGTCCTTCATCCATGGGTCCACCAGGCTTATTGAAGCCACCTCGCTCTCCAGCGCTGCCCATTCCACCGCATCCTCCTCCCCGCCCACCTCTGCTCATGCCTCCACGATCAAATCTCCCTCTTCCCCTTCCCCCGGTTATCAGGGCCACTCATGCTCCGGTTCTCTCCTGGTCCAGAAAATCCTCCAGACTCCTGCCTATAAACACCCATGCTATTGGGGTGGTCCTGTTGGAATGAACTCTGCTGCCTGTAGCTGCTGCTCTGTTGGCTATATTGACTTGGAGCCTGGCTGTAGGATCCAGTTTGGGGGGAATAACTAGTGGGCGGCTACTGCCTATAGCTGCTTTGTTGACCATAGCTACTCTGCTGTCCATAGCTGCTCGGCTGCCCATAGGTGTTCTGCTGAGAGTAACTGCTCTGATCATAACTAGTCGACTGTGTAGAGGAGTAGCTGGTAGGAGGATAAGATGGTGGTGCTGTGACTGGCTGCATGGGGTAGTTCCCAGGTACCTGGGGATAACTGTAGTTACTCTGTCCATATCCTAGGCTGGGCTGGTTGTAACCCCCTGTGCTAGATTGAGGTTGACTAGTCTCAGCGGGTTTGTTACCATCCTGTGGTCTTGCAGGTGCAGTGGCTGCTGGCTGCTGCCCATAGGCTGGGTAAGCAGGCTGAGTGCCATATGCGGACTGAGCTGCATAGGAGGCCTGGGTGGTAGTGACCGTAGCAGTGGTGGTATCATAAGCACCAGTGCCGTACCCCTGGACAGGCTGACTGCATGCCTGGGGGGCAGTTAGAGTAGTATAACCAGCGGGAGGCTGTCCATAAGAAGTTGCATAGGCGGTCTGCCCATAGGTCGCAGTGGTCTGAGCCTGGGTATAGCTGACATCAGTGGGCTGTCCATAGGTTCCATAACTCTGCTGCCCATATGCCTGGGTGGTCTGTGCATATCCTTGAGTTGGTTGGGCGGTGTATGCACTGTAGCCCAGCTGGGTTGCAGCTTGGCTGTAGGTGCTGTAATCCGTGGACGTCATTTTCTCTCCTTCCCTCTCGTTCTCCTAATACTATTTCTAAAAGCAAGTCAAAGCAACAATACAGTATTGACTTTGCCTTTGAAAACCATACTCCTCCCCTTCCCTCTGAATAAAATTCTACCCAGGGCTTTTCTCTATAAAATGTCCTGTTTTTTCCCCCTTCTTACTACACATATAGCTATATAATGGAAAATAGGCATGGAATAGAGGAAGGTATCCTTCTATCCCTCTGTGGATGGGAGGAAAAAAATTTTTTTTTTACTATTTTGTAACTAGGTCTAAAATTTACCACATTAGTACTTTAGTTTAGTACTAAGGGCCTTAATGAGGTACAAACTTGACAGATGGGGCGACAGATTAGAATGGTTAACATTCATTACCAAGAAAATTGCCATGAATTAAGTCAACTCACCAAGGGAGCAAAGAATATAGTACCCTGAGATAATAGGACAGGAGAGATTCACTTCAATGTGGGTGGTAGGAGTGTCAGAGACAAGTCCTGGCCACAAGGAAAGGCAGACAGGGTCAAGAAATTGCTCATCTGGGAGGGATATGGGAGAGAGTCATACGAATACAGGAGGAAGGCACAGAGGGAAAGATACTGATATTGATCCCCCATTTGAGATGATCACATTTGAGAATAACTGGCCACATTTTTGTGTACCTATAAAGCTCCACTTAATCTTTGCTTTACATCTTTCTTGGACATACTGTTTTTATTTAATAATAGATGCTTATTGGGCAGTACCCTTTCTTGTTAGTGCTTTCATTGTGATCCATCCCAGGATAGGGGTGTCAAGACATAAATCTGCTGTTGCTTACTGACTCAGAACCTGCCAACACCTAGTAACGAACCAGTAATTATGACTCAAGTGAGATATATCAGCCGGCAGAATAAGGCAAATGTTGTGTCTAAAAACTGAGGGCACCATGGCCTTGGTGGCAACAATTTTCAACATACACTCCAATCTACATAATTGTCAGTCACTGACATTTATATCTCAAAGGCTCATTCGAGTGTGTGCAACTTGGTGGACAGATTCTAAGGCCTGTTGTTGCCCATATCCCCTCTCAAAGGTGGCTTTCTATTTAGTGTTCTTACATAACTGAGTATATCCCATACTTCATGTGAAGTATGAACTAATTCCAATAGAAATAGGCCTATTAGATGTACTGATGCTTCTTTTGGTTTGCTGCAATATTTAAGCCTAATTTCAATCTTGAACTGATTCGGGAATTTTCCTGTGAGCATTAGCCCATATGGTTCCAAGAAATTCACTTAAGTGACTAGTTCCTCTAACTTGTCGGGATTAATCTTCCAGACCTAGTTACTCCAATATTGATACATTTCAGCTAATGGCAGCCTAGACTTTGTCTTTAACCCTTCCAATAATGCTGCCAATATAATGGTACCAGGGCACTTCTGATAGGATCCTTGTCTTTTCTACATTTCTGCTTAATTTCTGAAGATAAATCATGGGGAGTAGATGGCCTTGAGGGAACACAGTAAAATTATGTCATATCACAAGCCATGAAAGGCAAATTGATTATGATCCTTTAGATGCACTGGGTGCTTAAGGAGGCATTAGGAATGCCCACCACCATGTACAATATCTTTAATCTGTACAAAGGACTTAGATTGTTCTATCTAGAACTGCAATAATAAGAGGGATCACTACCACAGTGATTTTACTCCAGTAATCCACAGAGAAGTAGCAAGTACTAGTTTTCACTGTTCACACAAGGCTAATATAAGTTGATAATGTTTCTTTAGGTGGCTCTTCCTCCTCTAATACCCTGGTCAATGTCATGATTTCCTGCCACTCATACCCCTTTGGCTCTAGTTATCCTCTACTACTTCACAGTAACCACATGACTAGGCAGGGGAACTTATGGGCTCCTAGTTATGTCTCAAAGGAATCCCTGCTCTTGTTATGTTATTTCCCCATTGAGAATACTTCCTATAATCAAGAACAGACTACATATCCTTAACATGTCTAAACGCCACAATATGGTCAGTATTATTAGTTACTTATTGTGTACTGCCACAGAAGGATCCACCCATAAAGTTTTTTTTTTTTGATTTTTTTTTCACCCATAAAGTTAATCAGCTTACTGTCCAATCAGAGTTTTCTCAATTTTTTTTTTTTTTTAAATCACACCCATAGATGCATCCCAGCACCACAGGACTAAAAGGATTTGGCAACCTTGGGTGCCATAAAATCCTCAACACATCTTAACCAGTGAAGAAGATCTCTAGTCCTTTTTTGTAAACCTCAGTTTCTATCCTAATCCTGTTTGCTTTTGAAAAGGGTAAAATCTAAATAGAGAGGTGGCTGATCTAAAATCTAAGATCTTAGATCTACTGATCTAAGTAGAGATCAAAAGTATCAGGTCAACACTGGTTTGAATAGCACATATGTCAGCAAAGGGGGTTTGAGATTGTCCCACTTGCCTTCTATTTGCCCACAGGGAATGGCACATCTAGCTAGGGATTTTCTTTTTTGTTACTCCCCAGATCTTCAGATTGTATGTCCCTTGAAAGTGAGGGACAGTATCTATTAGGTGACTATCATTTTCTAGATGTTTATGATCTCTATTATTAGTCTCTGGTGGAGCTCCAGTGGTTCTAATGAGGCCATAGCTCCTCCTACAGGTTTCCATGGGTGCTTATCACAGAATGAAATCACATCCTGGGCAGGCCACTGTTTCATTTGTAAGTGAAAACTCATTCCAATATGTCCTGATCTGTCTTGACAGGCTCTTCCTCTGTGTCCATGTCACTGAGCAAGGCAGTTGTGGCCAGAGTAGCTTGGGACATAGGGCTGGTCATTAATCAACTAAGAGAATTCCATCTCTTCTTATCCAGCAAACTTAGTGTGGTTCCCTCATCTGCTAACCAGATGAGTCACATTTCTAAGAGTCTCACAAGGCTTTTGCCCAAATTGATCTCTAATTTCTCTCCTTTTGTGTTTGCAAGAGCAGAGAGTAATTCTCTAAATAACTAATTGCTTTGGAATACTCCAGGAAGTATTTCATCTTTTGACAACCACTAGTTGGAGGAAAGTGCCATTGATTTGCCAGTGGTGCAGAAGAATGGGCAACAACCACCACACACTCTCATTTACTTCAGTCTTCTCCCTACTTTATCTCTAATTCTAAATACCGATGCAACTCATCAGTCATATCAGGGATCATTTTTCAGAACTAGTTTTCTCCGTTGTTACTGAACATTTCAGCAACCAAATCCACTTCTATCTACCACAGTACCATACCTGACCAATGAATGCAAAGGACTCTAGTTGTCATTCTTCTAAAAGAGCATTATGACTACCAGCCCAAGGTTGGGGACAAATTTTTCAATAAAGCTGACAAATTGAAATAGTAAAGAAAATATAAGCCTAGATAGATTCACAATTTATTGCTTGTAAATAAGTAAAAATAAGCAAAAATAAGATTAGCAGTGATGGAGCTCCCCATGTCACAGGATGACACCGAAACAAAAGAGACCAGATAACATGCAAATGAGTTATGGGGCACTTTGTTTCTGAGGAGCCAATTACACACTGCAATTAATTTCATACTCTGCAGCTATAACCTATGAGGGGACAGGACAGAAAGCACCCTATACTATTGGTATTACAGAGATGAGAAACTGCCCCATGAAAGCATCTCTCAGGATAAGGAATTAAGTGACAAATTGCTTTGCAGCAGCTCCACACAAAACAGTTTATCTTTATCTGAGGCTAGAAGCTCACAGGCATTCTGATAAGGCTTATGTTGTGGTTGAGCCTTGCCTATGTGCATTATATTGTACAAGGTTGCCGGAGCACCAGCATAAAACAGTTCTCTTATACCTACCACTGAGAAAGTTGGTCTAGGTTCTAGGAAACCAATCCTGAAACCATCTTAACTCAGTTTTTCTCCGTAGGGTTCATACCTGCATGCCCAGAGTGTGCCTAGTAGGATGTAGGGCTAAGTATGATCTGGTAATAGAATGTTTCTGTTCCCAGATTCTAATCAGAACAGTATATTCCATGGGTTATTTCTAAGTATCCCAAGTCATGTAGCATGTGAGATATTAATGTATATTACCTAAACATAGAAAGGCGGAAGAGTAACATATTGAAAAGGATTATCTTATGTTCTCATTATTCTTATCAGAAAGAAATTATTTTCAGCTATTTTAATTACAATGTGTTCTGAGAAGAGAAAAAGATATCTACTCCAACCATTTTGCATCTGGAAAAAATTCCCTGTCCTACTGTCACTCGAGGAGATAAATTATGAACCAAATTATCATCATATTCTTCATTTTGTCTGTATTTTCACAAAGAAACTTTGCTGACAGGCATATTTTTTCCCCTCTAGAAATGTAACTTATTTGAAGAGAAGATCTGGTGTCTTCATAGAACTAATGACAATCTAGCATTTGAGACAGCTCATGTCTGGGATAGTATGATGATTTTATTAACTATTTCTTCTTCATGATTTTCTAAGTTATAGCCCAGGATGATGTTGAACTGTGGCCAAGAATTCGGTGTGAATAATCCATCAAATAGAACATTTACATTATAATCTACCACTCTATGATTTTCTAATAGATGAATAATTTTTCAAGTAATATACCACAAATGCTATACAAAAAGATGTTATATAAAATCATATTATAAATATTGATATATGTTTATTTTGTGGTCATCTTTATGGTATTGAAATTCTTTTCAAAACAGGCTAAAATACTAAGTGTATTGAGATGCCTGGGTGGCTCAGCGGTTGCACATCTGCCTTCGGCTCAGGGCCTGATCCTGGTATCTGAGATGGAGTCCCACATCAGGCTCCTTGCATGGAGTCTGCTCTCCCTCTGCCTGTGTCTCTGCCTCTCTCTCTCATTCTGTGTGTCTCTCATGATTAAATAAAGAAAATCTTAAAAAAAAAAAAAAAAACTAAGTGTATCAATCTATACATATAAAAAAAAAATCCATACATATGTTAAGATGTGATTGGAGTCTGAAGACACTGAAATACAAAGAAAAACCAACCTGGTATGTGGTAGATTGCACATTTGGCCCCCTTCCCTGTACTCACACTTTTACACGTGATTTTGCAATTCTTCCCACTTATCTAACTCTTGACATCATTGTTTTTAAAAGATTTTATTTATTTATGAGAGACACAGAGGCAGAGACAGAGGCAGAGGAAGAAGCAGGCTCTATGCAGGGAGCCCCAACATTGGACTCCATCCCAGGACCCTGGGATCCTGCCTTGAGCTGAAGGCAGACGCTCAACCACTGAACCACCCAGGCACCCCTTGGCATCATTTTTATTGTGGGATTTCTTTGTCCAACAGAAAAAGACAGAAGGCCAGGGTACATGTACTATGCCTAAGGCTCAAAAGACCTTGCATGTTTTCATTCACTTTACATGCTTGCCATCAGCATGAGAAAAACATGTATTAGCTAGCTTGTTGGTTTAAGAGAGTGAGAATTACATAAAAGAAATCCACCTCAGCTGAGCCAGGTTAGATCTCCCTAACCCCAGACAAGATACAGATGCATGAGAAATAAATGTATTTAAGCTACTGAGTTTGGAGATGGTTTGGAACACAGCAGTAGCTTAACTAATCACTTGATAAAGAGTAAAAAACAAGCCCCTGCTTCTCCTAGTCATATTGGTGTAATCTCTAATAACTTCTCAGTTTCATATCTACTATTCCAATGATTCTTCTCAATAATGCCATGAAGGCAGAGATCCAATAGCACAGCCATTCTACCAATGAGGAAATTGAAGTTTTGCAAAATTCACTGCATTTCTTTTGATTATTCTCATGACTATATTGTAAAATAAAAAAAGTATTTAAACCTAGGACCCTGAATTAGTTCATTATCATTGAGAATATACCACAGGGAAGTAAATCATTATGTTTGATATTTTACCTTGACAATTTTTTTTTTTTTTCAGAAATGCCATTTAGAGAGATGAGTCCATCTTGGTCTGAAAAGTAGTAGAAAATATTTATTCATTACCTTAATTCTAAACATTTAAATTCTTCCTATTAAAAAATTTCATGTAATATTATACCATACAACAGCTTAAAAAAAAAAAAAGAATCTGTATGAATACAGAATAATCTCCAAGACCCTGTGTTAAATTAAAATAAAATTCCAGGACAATATGTATGGATTGGTAACATTTATATGAAAAATCCTATATATTTAGAGGATTTATTTATTTATATAAATGAATATAATTCCTGTGTATAAATATAAATTAAAAGTGGCTAGAAGTTTTTCACTAAATGACTGACAAATAGTTATCTCAAGGTGACAAGAGGTGCCTAATATTGTAAATAATACAATAAGTAAACTGTAGCCTTGGAAGCAAATTAAAAATTAAGGACAATCTATTTATCTATTACCTGTACAACAAAACATTAACATATAATGGAAAACTATTTGGAGGAGCGCTGAATTATCTGAAGTCAAATGAATGGTTCTACATTTGGACTTAAACTAGCTTCTATAACACTGTAGATTCACTGTGTTAAAACAGATTGAAAATCACAACAAAGGGGATCCCTGGATGGCTCAGCGGTTTAGTGCCTGCCTTCGGCTCAGGGTGTAGTCCTGGAGTCCCGGGATTGAGTCCCACATCAGGCTCCCTGTATGGAGCCTGCTTCTCCCTCTGCCTTTGTCTCTGCTTCTCTTTCTGTGTTTCTCTCATGAATAAATAAATAAAATCTTAGAAAAAAAAGAAAAGAAAAAATCACACACAAAAGAGGTAACAAAATTTGAAAAATATCCTGTATTCATGGTCATTAAGAGATAAGAAGTCTCTGTTATTTAGACAAACACACTCTTTGCTTCCTCAGACACAGAGATACAAATTTATTGTCCTTTCTTATCAAATAGTTTCATTCTCTCATACACAATGATTGACACTAGCAAAAATATGCAAAATTAATATGAATTTTTAAAAATACTTAGTGATTCTTTGTACATCACTTGTGCACAATGTCAAAGAAAGTCTATATTAATATCTCATTTTTTAGGAGTATTTATTTATGACTTGAAAGAGAGAGAGAGCACAGCAGCAGGGAGGAGCAGAGGGAGAAGGAGAAGCAGACTCTGCACTGAGCAGGGAGCTGGATGCAGGACCCTGGGATCATCACCTGAGCCGAAGGTAGCCACTTAACTGACTGAGCCACCCAGGTGCCCCCTAACATCTCATTTCTAATTCACAAAATATGAGCTTACATAAGCAGATCAAGTCAGTTACATCGTTCTCTACTCCTCACCATGCACATTCCATTGATGGTTCATGAATGAGGGCAGCAAAGGTTGCTGTAATCATTTTTCTTCTTCTCTGTTCTTGTTTTTCGTCCTCTTTTTGGTCCCCAACTCCCCACTTCTATTATACTTGTCTCCCAACATATTTAATGGATAATTTAATACATAAGGAAGATGATACTGACAGCAGGAAATAGCCAAAGCTAACTCTTGAAATCAGAAAGTGAAAAAAAAGGACAGGGGAAACCAATGAGAGAGGTAAGTCGATCAATGGAAAACATTATTCTCCCTTGCTTCCCTGTTATTCTGAATAACTCATTCCTGTTATTCTATACTTGTTTGATTTGTTGAATAGACTATGTTCCTTTCATAATCTTAGACTTTTATCCCCCATAATCTTCAAAGTTTTTTCTATTTTTTCATCACACTCTTGCCTAAATTATTTCTCACAAAAGACCCTATTTGTACCTTATTCAGTGAAGCTTTTATTTCCATTTGACAGCTGAAGATGCCAATTAAAGGCTTGCCCATGGTCACAGAGCGGAATTACACTAGCACTCTGAGCACATTCTCCCCTCAGTCACCAAATGACTTTTTGAAATATATGTCTGATCTTATAGGCTGTCTAGTTTAAACCTTCCAATAGTTTTCAGTACTCATAACATTAAAAATTCATAACAAAAAACAACAACAACACTGTATTTAAAGTCTTACTGGGGTCTTACCTTGCAAATCTCATCGACCACCAGTCCCCCACCATTCATTACATACTTTACCTACTATGTCTTTCAGTTGCTCAAAACTACAAATTTAATTCCTGTCTCAGAGCCTTTGCCCTTACGTTTTTGTCTGAATGGGATGCTCTCCTTAAATCTCTATAAAACTGACTGTTCTTATCATTCAGGTCTCAGACGAAATATTAATTCTTCTAGGTGTCTTTCTAGCTCACGACATTTGATATTACCAAATTCACTAGAAATATATGGACTGAGAACAGTAAATTGCTCAGTTCCACACTGGCAATCAGAATATGGATTTTCAAAAAAAAGAATTTTAAGCTATGAAAACAAGTCTACTTCAGAGGTTAATCAAGAAAGTCATTTCAAATTGGACAAGTTTTTACCAGGTGTCAAAATAAATAGTGAGCATGTAATGAGGTAGAGGAAAAGAATATATGAACAAAATGTGAGGTTAGGTGTACATAAGCTTTGTGAGAATAAAGGATGTTATAAGAGGTGAGAATAGATTAAGAAATAGAGGGCAATTAAAAACTACTCTGAATCTTTAATGTTGGGCATAAGATATGAGATGATTTGATTTGTTAAACGACCAGGTTTCTGAAGACAGTGTGCCACTGAGTGCTTCTGATAAAGGTAATCATTTAGTGAAAATCTTTTTTTTTTTTTTAATGAAAACCATTTTGAAGAACATTTGCCTTCTCTTTGTAAAGTATGACAGTTATACTAATTCCTCGAAAACATATAACAGAAATAGCAAATATGTATTTATCAAAGCAATGAACCTACAGCTCAGTGATGTTTAATTTGGCTATTCTAAAGCTACATGCTGTGCTTCAGTCCTCTGGTGAGCATACTTGATGTTAATAAGATAATTTTCAAATCAGTTTCTATTTTTGTGTTTTTCCTTTTCATTTTAAGAATTAATATTACCGCATGAGATATTGTGGGAAGGTAGTTAAGATTTCAGTGAAAATGAAGACTTCCTTTTTGAGAAAAATCTGATTTAAATTGATCTTCATGCTTCTTTACGTATAACTTTGGAAAGAAAATTCAGTGTATAATCAGAAGATCTATTTTTAAATCTCAGTTTTTTTTCCCATTTACTAGTATATCACATTGAATAAAATACATTAAATATCCAGAAGCAAATACAGGAAAATATATGATAACTCATCATATTTCTCAAAATCATATTTTCCATATTATGGAGTCCCCTTCAAATGCTCCAATTCACAGAACAGGTGAAGCATACCGAAGGAAATGATACTGTCTGAAGTTTATATAACAACAAATAGCTAAGGAGTGCCTATACCATACTAGCACTTTATTAAATGTTGAGAAAAAGTTAGTTTCATGAATCCTAGCCTTCAAGAAAATCATAGTCTAATAGCCAAAATATTTTCTGTAGCACAGCTATACACCATCTATTATACCTCTGTTAATGCGCTATTTATTTCTGACTACTTAAAGCCACTTTATAAGTGATGGAATGACTTTCATATAAATCAATTGATGATGATGTTGTTAAAGTATTTAAATAAGGAGGCTATTAGACTGGGGTGACTAATGCCTTAGTAACTAATCTATGTAAACAATCCAAAATCTAAGCCAGAGTCAACACACTTAAATTTGTGAAAATAAAACTTAAGAACAACCAATCACAAACAGCACCTAGGCTTTCCCAAATCAGGTAGCCGTTCAAGCCTAGTCAATCAACTAGTTTATTTGCTTTGTTTCAGTGTCTCCTCTATAAAAACCTCCCCCTAATTCCTGTCAGTAGAGTACTCTTAACCACCCTTATTTTTGGTGCTGTTCAATTCAAATCAGGTAAATTCAAATAAGGTCTTGAAAATTTTAATATGCCTCAATTTATCTTTTAATAATAGTAACACAGACCAGAACTGTACTTCTATCTAGATAGTTAGATGCTTTCTTTTCATTCTAGATTAATTATTCCATTATAAACACCATATTTGACAAGACTAAAACATATTCCAACCCTTTGCTTTCTGGGTTTTGAACTTGTATTTTTTTTTTTCTTGACTTACTGAAATTACAATCTCAGAAATCATCAGATTCTCCTTTTCTCTGTAATATGTTTCTTGGGGACTCAAATGGCAAAATGAAGTCTTTCTTTCCCCAGTATCATGGTGATAAACCAGAGAAGTAGATTTACCAAATTGTGAGAGCAATTTCATAGTTCATAAGAGAGTGATAAATGAAACTTTATAAAATATTAGTCAATGCCTCAATTTAGTACATAGCTCATTATGGATACTTGTTGGATATAACCATACTCATGACTCTTTTTTTTCTTTGTGTGTTTACATTTCTCAGGAGGGGAAAAGTGTCCTAAATTGTGACTGACACATGCCTATAGATATCAGATAGTTTTTCTCTTTACAGGAATAGGTTGGTTCAGCTTAAAACTCCAGAGAATTTCTAGAATAGTTAAACATGTGAGGTAGGGAGAAAATAATTCCTCTCCTCAGCCTCCAAGACATACACCAGTAGTTACTTTGCAAAGGTTATTGTTTCCTTAGAAATGGCTTAAATAGATGACAGTCCAAGGCTCTTTCTGGAAGGAAGGAAACACCAGCAACTGAAAGTAACTCAAGTTGGGTTGTAAAACACAAGGTGATTTACTATGCCTTAAAACCTGTCAGTTCATGTATCATTACTGAGGAGGGTAGGTGGAGGAAAATATTCTGGATCAGTAGTTTTCAAAGTGTAATGTGGGAGAAAGCAGCATCAGGATCACCTAGTAACATCTTAGAAATGTAAATTATCCAGTTCCACTGCAGATTTAGTGAGTCAGAAACTTTGTGGGTGGGCCAATCTGGGTTTTAACAAGGACCACTGTTCAGTCTAGCTCCATGATACTCAAATGTTGCCCGAAAAATAGCAGCACCAGAATTCCATGATAACTTGTAAATAACAGAATTTGGGTTCCATCCAAGTCCTACTGATTCAGAATCTACATTTTAGTAGGATCCCCAAGTTATCTTCTGGTACATATGTGTTGGAAAAGCATTACTTGGGACATCTAGGTGGCTCAGTGGTTGAGTGCCTTTGGCTCAGGGCTTGATCCTGGGGTCCTGGGATCGAGTCTCACATCAGGCTCCCTGTGTGGAGCTTGCATCTCCCTCTGCCTGTGTCTCTGCCTCTCTCTCTCTGTATCTCTCATGAATAGATAAATAAAATCTTAAAAACAAAAAGCATAACTTTACAAATTGGACACATGTATGTGGTGAATATTTCATTATTTCTGCATGTGTAACAAGTTAAGGTCACTTTTTTACAATGAGACTGGGAATGGCCCCCCCCCAAAAAAAAATATATATATATATTTCTCAAGACGATTCTCTGTTAAGCACTATTCATTCAACCACTCATTCATTCAACAAATATTTCTTAGTACCTACCATGTACTGGGCACATGAATAAACACTGATTTTAGGAGCAGGGCTCAAGAGAAAATGAACTTACAATCTCAAAGTAATCAGCACTGAAATAGGAATTGAAACCTATTTGCTATCCTTGCTGTAAATGAGATAAGAAATCCTGAGGAATAAATGTCATCTAAATAGTCATTATTATAATTTTATTGATTAATGTTCATTAATGTATGTTTGTATTTTCATATCTATGGCACAATATATCCTAAAGATCAATCTTGCACTCTATGGACCAGAATTATAATTCTAGCATCTAATTTGTGTCATGGGTAATATATGAGGTAGAAAATGCAAACTAATATTGCATACTTATTGAGAGGCTCCAGGAGAAGCACCAAAAATTATTGACTAACACTTACTTAGGGGTGGGGAATGAGTTTTGTGGATTCATGTTTCCATGTCTGTTTAACAAAAATCTTCTTATGAAATTCTTAGAGCCAATCTACATGAAATATTTGGTACTATATAAGTGTTGTAGCAAGAGTCTTTATAATAGAAATTATTCACAGTAAAAATTCTGTAAATGGTGGATTCACTTTATGTATATACATATAATTATCTTATTTTTACATTTAATTTATATTTAATTTAAATTGTATATATATTTAAATAATTTATTTACCTTATAGTGAGGGAGAAAGCACAATGAAGGAATGATGGGACATTTCAGTAAACTTCTAGGATTTGGGATTCTGCTGGTTGATTTTGTAGCAAATTTAAGGAAGCCAAGGCTAATTCTGGGTTGTTTGTTGTCAGAAACCAAGGACAATTTGGTGACTAATTCCTTTTTACTTAAAAAAGTTGTGGCAGGGCACCTGCATGGCTCAGTTGGTTAAGCACCTGCCTTTAGGTCATGATCTCAAGGTCTGGCTCCCTGCTCCGTGGGGAGTCTGCTTGTGTGTTCTCTTTCTCTCGAATAAATAAATAAAATCTTTGAAAAAAATTGTGGCGAGGTGTACATAAAATTTACCATTTTAGCCATTGAAAAATCTACTTTGAGTAAATTCACAGTCCGATGCATCCATCACTCTAGAACATTTTCTATGTTCCACAACTCAAACCTTGTACCCATTTAATACTAACTCCCCACTCACTCCTTCACTCTAGTCCTGGCAACCACTATTCTACTTTCTGTCTCTGTAAATTTGATTACCCCTAGGTACTTCATATAAAGAATCATATAGTATTTGTCCTTTTGTGACCTATTTCACTTAGTATAATGTTTTCAGTGTTCATCATGTAGCATGTGTTAGATTTTCCTTCCCTTTAAAGGCTGAATAATGCTTGGTTATATATATTATATATATATATATTATATATATAACTATATATAATATATATATCTCACATTTTGTTTATTCTTTCATCCACTGATGAGCATTTGGGTTGCTTCCAACTTTTGGCTATTGTAAATACAAAGCTATAAAAAAGGTGTACAATGTACAAGTATCTGTTCAAATATTTTACTTCTTTTGGGTATATACTCAGAAGTGGAATTGCTGGATCACATGGTAATCCTATTTTTAATGTTTGAGGAAATGCCATTCTGTTTTCCAAGTAGCTGTACTACTTTATAACCCTAACAGCAGTGCATAATAGTTTTAATTTCTCCACACTCTCACTGACACCTGTTAGTTTTCATTTCTGTTTTGTTGGTTTTATAATAGCCATCCTAATGTATATAAAAATGGGATCCCATGTAGTTTTGATTTGCACTTTCCTAATGATTAGTGATGTTGAAGCATCTTTTCATGTGCTTATTGGCTATTTGCATATTTTATTTGGAGAAATGTCTATTCAAGTTTTTTGCATTTTTAAAAAATATTTTGCTTATTCATGAGAGACAGAGACAGAGCAGCAGAGATATAGGCAGAGGGAGAAGCAGGGAGTCTGATGTGGGACTTGATCCTAGGACCCCAGGATCACGACCTGAGCCAAAAGCAGATGCTTAACCACTGAGCCCCTCTGGTCTTAGAAAATAAAAAGTTTCCAATCTTTCACCATTTAGTATGATGCTCCTGTGGGCTTTTCATGCATGGTCTTTATTATGTAGAGATAATTTTCTTTTATTTCTAGTTTTTTGAGTGTTTTTATCATGAAAGGGTGTTGAATTTCTTCATTGAGATGATTCTAAGTTTTTTTTTTTCCTTTTCAATCTGTTATGTAGCATATTGTCTTGATGTTCATATGTTAAAATATCCCAGAATTCTAGGAATAATTTCCACTTTGTTAAATGTATCATCCTTTTAATATACTGTTGAGTTAGGTTTGCTAGTATTTTATTGAGGATTTTTGTTTCTATGTTCATAAGGAATACTAATCTGTAATTAGTGTCTTTGTGTGCTTTTGGTATTGGGGGTAATGCTGGCCTCATAAAATGAGTTTGGAGGTATTCTCTCCCCTTCAATTTTCTGAAAGAGTTTGAGAAGGATTGGTGTTATTTGCTCTCTTAACGTTTGGTAAAATTCACTTATGAAGCCATGCAGTCCTGGAATTTTCTTTGTTGAGTGATTTTTGAATACTGATTAATTCTTTTTACTAGTTATAGGTCTGTTCAGATTTTCTATTTCTTTATGATTGATTTATTCTTGATTTGTTGTTTGTTCCTAGGAATTGCCAATTTAGATTACCCAATTTGTTGTTCATAGTACTCTCATAATTCCCTATATATCTGTAAAATTAATTTTCCTTCTTTCATTTCTGACTTTAGTTGTGTTAATTTTCTATGTTTTTCTTCTTAGTTACATTAAGTAAAGGTTTGTCAATTTTGTTGATATTTTCAAAGATCCAACTATTGGTTTTGGTTTTGTTGATTTTTTTGCATAACATTTCTGTTCTGAAACATAGAAAAATATTTTATCTCTTTTTTTTAAAAATAAATTAATTTTTTATTGGTGTTCAATTTACCAAATACAGAATAACACCCAGTGCTCATCCCGTCAAGTGTCCTCCTCAGTGCCTGTCACACATTCACCCCCACCCCCCGCCCTCCTCCCCCTCCACCACCCCTAGTTCATTTCCCAGAGTTAGGAGTCTTTATGTTCTGTCTCCCTTTCTGATATTTCCCACACATTTCTTCTCCCTTCCCTTACATTCCCTTTCACTATTATTTATATTCCCCAAATGAATGAGGACATACACTGTTTGTCCTTCGCTGATTGACTTACTTCACTCAGCATAATACCCTCCAGTTCCATCCACATTGAAGCAAATGGTGGGTATTTGTCGTTTCTAATGGCTGAGTAATATTCCATTGTATACATAGACCACATCTTCTTTATCCATTCATCTTTCGATGGACACCGAGTCTCCTTCCACAGTTTGGCTATTGTGGACATTGCTGCTATAAACATCAGGGTGCAGGTGTCCTGGCGTTTCATTCCATCTGAATCTTTGGGGTAAATACCCAACAGTGCAATTGCTGGGTCGTAGGGCAGCTCTATTTTTAACTCTTTGAGGAACCTCCACACAGTTTTCCAGAGTGGCTACACCAGTTCACATTCCCACCAACAGTGTAAGAGGGTTCCCTTTTCTCCGCATCCTCTCCAACATTTGTTGTTTCCTGCTTTGTTAATTTTCCCCATTCTCACTGGTGTGAGGTGGTATCTCATTGTGGTTTTGATTTGTATTTCCCTGATGGCAAGTGATGCAGAGCATTTTCTCATGTGCATGTTGGCCAGTCTATGTCTTCCTCTGTGAGATTTCTCTTCATGTCTTTTGCCCATTTCATGATTGGATTGTTTGTTTCTTTGGTGTTGAGTCTAATAAGTTCATTATATTTTTGGAAACTAGCCCTTTATCTGATAGGTCATTTGCAAATATCTTCTCCCATTCTGTAGGTTGTCTTTTAGTTTTGTTGACTGTATCCTTTGCTGTGCAAAAGCTTCTTATCTTGATGAAGTCCCAATAGTTCATTTTTGCTTTTGTTTCTTTTGCCTTCGTGGATGTATCTTGCAAGAAGTTACTGTGGCCGAGTTCAAAAAGGGTGTTGCCTGTGTTCTCCTCTAGGATTTTGATGGACTCTTGTCTCAGACTTAGATCTTTCATCCATTTTGAGTTTATCTTTGTGTATGGTGAAAGAGAGTGGTCCAGTTTCATTCTTCTGCACGTGGATGTCCAAATTTCCCAGCACCATTTATTGAAGAGACTGTCTTTCTTCCAATGGATAGTCTTTCCTCCTTTATCGAATATTAGTTGACCATAAAGTTGAGGGTCCACTTCTGGGTTCTCTATTCTGTTCCATTGATCTATGTGTCTGTTTTGTGCCAGTACCACACTGTATTGATGACCACAGCTTAGTAGTACAACCTGAAATCTGGCATTCTGATGCCCCCAGATACGGTTTTATTTTTTAAAATTCCCCTGGCTATTTGGGGTCTTTTCTGATTCCACACAAATCTTAAAATTATTTGTTCTAACTCTCTGAAGAAAGTCCATGCTATTTTGATAGGGATTGCATTTAACGTGTATATTGCCCTGGGTAACATTGACATTTTCACAATATTAATTCTGCCATTCCATGAGCATGGAATATTTTTCCATCTCTTTGTGTCTTCCTCAATTTCTTTCAGAAGTGTTCTGTAGTTTTTAGGGTATAGATCCTTCACCTCTTTGGTTAGGTTTATTCCTAGGTATCTTATGCTTTTGGGTGCAATTGTAAATGGGATTGACTCCTTAATTTCTCTTTCTTCAGTCTCATTGTTAGTGTATAGAAATGCCATTGATTTCTGGGCATTGATTTTGTATCCTGCCACGCTACTAAATTGCTGTATGAGTTCTAGCAATCTTGGGGTGGAGGCTTTTGGGTTTTCTATGTAGAGTATCATGTCATCAGCGAAGAGGGAGAGTTTGACTTCTTCTTTGCCAATTTGAATGCCTTTAATGTCTTTTTGTTGTCTGATTGCTGAGGCTAGGACATCCAGAACTATGTTGAACAGCAGTGGTGAGAGTGGACATCCCTGTCTTGTTCCTGATCTTAGGGGAAAGGCTCCCAGTGCTTCCCCATTGAGAATGATATTTGCTTGGGCTTTTCGTAAATGGCTTTTAAGATGTTGAGGAAAGGGACCTCTATCCCTACACTCTGAAGAGTTTTGATCAGGAATGGATGCTGTATTTTGTCAAATGCTTTCTCTGCATCTAATGAGAGGATCATATGGTTCTTGGTTTTTCTCTTGCTGATATGATGAATCACATTGATTGTTTTACGAGTGTTGAACCAGCCTTGTGTCCCGGGGATAAATCCTACTTGGTCATGGTGAATAATTTTCTTAATGTGTTGTTGGATCCTATTGGCTAGTATCTTGTTGAGAATTTTTGCAATATTTTTTTGCAAGAACAATATTCTTGTTGAGAATCCAGGTTCATCAGGGATATTGGTCTGTAATTCTCCTTTTTGGTGGGGTCTTTGTCTGGTTTCGGAATTAAGGTGATGCTGGCCTCATAGAACGAATTTGGAAGTACTCCATCTCTTTCTATCTTTCCAAACAGATTTAGTAGAATAGGTATGATTTCTTCTTTAAATGTTTGATAGAATTCCCCTGGGAAGCCATCTGGCCCTGGACTTTTGTGTCTTGGGAGGTTTTCGATGACTGCTTCAATTTCCTCCCTGGTTATTGGCCTGTTCAGGTTTTCTATTTCTTCCTGTTCCAGTTTTGGTAGTTTGTGGCTTTCCAGGAATGCATCCATTTCCTCTAGATTGCCTAATTTATTGGCATATAGCTGTTCATAATATGTTTTTAGAATCGTTTGTATTTCCTTAGTGTTGGTAGTGATCTCTCCTTTCTCATTCACGATTTTATTAATTTGAGTCTTCTCTCTCTTCTTTTTAATAAGGTTGGCTAATGGTTTATCTATCTAATTAATTCTTTCAAAGAACCAACTCCTGGTTCTGTTGATCTGTTCCACAGTTCTTTTGGTCTCGATTTTGTTGAGTTCTGCTTGAATTTTAATTAACTCTCTTCTTCTGCTGGGTGTAGGATCTATCTGCTGTTTTTTCTCTAGCTCCATTATGTGTAAGGTTAGCTTTTGTATTTGAGTCCTTTGCAGTTTTTGTATGAATGCTTGTATTACGATGTATTTCCTCCTTAGGACTGCTTTTGCTGCATCCCAAAGATTTTGAATGGTTGTATCTTCATTCCCATTAGTTTCCATGAATCTTTTTAATTCTTCCTTAATTTCCTGGTTGGCCCTTTCATCTTTTAGCAGGATGGTCCTTAGCCTCCTTGTGTTTGAGGTCCTTCCAAACTTCTTGTTGTGATTTAGTTCCAATTTCACGGCATTATGGTCTGAGAATATGCAGGGGACGATCCCGATCTTTTGGTATTGGTTCAGATCCGATTTGTGACCCAGTATGTGGTCTATTCTGGAGAAAGTTCCATGTGCACTTGAGAAGAATGTGTATTTAGTTGAGTTTGGATGTAAAGTTCTGTAGATATCTGTGAAATCCATCTGGTCCAGTGTATCATTTAAAGCTCCCGTTTCTTTGGAGATGTTATGCTTAGAAGACCTATCAAGGGTAGAAAGAGCTAGATTGAAGTCACCAAGTATAAGTGTATTATTATCTAAGTATTTCTTCACTTTGGTTATTAATTGGTTTAAATATTTGGCAGGTCCCACATTCGGGGCATATATATTGAGGATTGTTAAGTCCTCTTGTTGGATAGATCCTTTGAGTATGAGATAGTGTCCCTCTTCATCTTTCACTATACTCTTCGGGGTAAATTTTAGCTTATCTGATATAAGGATGGCTACCCCTGCTTTCTTTTGAGGACCATTTGAATGGTAAATGGTTCTCCAACCTTTTATTTTCAGGTTGTAGGTGTCCTTCTGTCTAAAATGAGTCTCTTGTAGACAGCAAATAGATGGGGCCTGCTTTTTTATCCAGTCTGAAACCCTGCGCCTTTTGATGGGGTCATTAAGCCCGTCCACGTTCAGAGTCACTATTGAAAGATATGAGTTTAGTGTCATCATGATATCTATTCAGTCCTTGTTTTTGTGGATTGTTCCACTGAACTGCTTCTTAAAGGGGAATTTTAAGAGTCCCCCTTAAGATTTCTTGCAGAGCTGGTTTGGAGGTCACATATTCTTTCAGTTCCTGCCTGTCTTGGAAGCTGTTTATCTCTCCTTCCATTTTGAATGAAAGCCTTGCTGGATAAAGTATTCTTGGCTGCATGTTCTTCTCATTTAGGACCCTGAATATATCCTGCCAGCCCTTTCTGGCCTGTCAGGTCTCTGTGGAGAGGTCTGCTGTTACCCTAATATTCCTCCCCATAAAAGTCAAGGATTTCTTGTCTCTTGCTGCTTTAAGGATCTTCTCTTTATCTTTGGAATTTGCAAGCTTCACTATTAAATGTCGAGGTGTTGAACAGTTTTTATTGATTTTAGCTGGGGGGAATCTCTCTATTTCCTGGATCTGAATGTCTGTTTCCCTTCCCAGATTAGGAAAGTTTTCAGCTACGATTTGTTCAAATACATATTCTGGCCGTCTGTCCCTTTCGGCGCCCTGGGGAACCCCAGTTAAACGTAGGTTTTTCTTCCTCAGGCTGTCGTTTATTTCCTTTAATCTGTCTTCATGGTCTTTTAATTGTCTGTCTCTTTTTTCCTCAGTTTCCCTCTTTGCCATCAACTTGTCTTCTATGTCACTCACTCGTTCTTCCACCTCGTTAAGCCTCGTCGTTAGGACTTCTAGCTTGGATTGCATCTCATTCAGTTGATTTTTAATTTCTGCCTGATTGGAATAAATTCTGCAGTCATGAAGTCTCTTGAGTCCTTTATGGTTTTTTCTAGAGCCACCAGTAGCTGTATAATAGTGCTTCTGAATTGGCTTTCTGACATTGAATTGTAATCCAGATTTTGTAACTCTGTGGGAAAGAGGACTGTTTCTGATTCTTTCTTTTGAGGTGAGGTTTTCCTTCTAATCCTTTTGCTCAGTGCAGAGTGGCCAAAAACAAGTTTTATTGGGAAAAGGAGAAAAAGAGAGGAGAGAAAGAAGGAAAGAAAAAAGTAAAAGAAAAAAAGGAAAAAAAAGAAGAAAAAGAAAGAAAAAGTAAGAAAGGGTAAAAAAGGGTGGGGGAAGCAATCAGAAACCAAAAAACAAAACAAAACAAAACAAAACAAAACAAAATGAAACGGGGGAGAATCTTCCGATTCTGTGTACTTTAAGTCCCTTGACTTCCCCTGGAACTTGTCCCTCTAGCTGGTCTTCTGGGCTAGGGGCCTGCTGTGCTGATTCTCAGGTGTTAGCACTTGGGGGAGCTGCTCTGCCCCTGCCTGGTGCAGGGCTCAGTGGGGGTTGTTGACCCCGTGAGGCCCCGGGAGGAAGCCACAGTGGCGGGGGCAGCTCTGGGACCCTGGAGTCAGCTCCCGCAGTAGCTCCGGGTCTCTCCATCTGCAGGGCCTGGGGGCTCCGGGGCGGGGCCGCTGATCTGCTCAGCTCCGGGCAGCAGCGTCCTCGCTGTCCTGGGCCCTCCCGGCCTCTGCCTGTCCCAGGGGGAGGCCGGATCCTGGGCTGTGTCCCGGCCCCCTGTGCTCCGGGGCCTGCGCTGTCGGATTCGCGCTCCCGCCCCGCAGCCCCCTCCGCGGAGCCGCCGCCCGAGCCCCTCCGAGCTGCTCCGGGTCCCGCCGCGCGCTGCAGCCCTTAGGGAGCTCGGCGCATCTCCCGGGGCGCAGGTGCCTGTTAGTGTCCCAGGGAGCCCGAGGGCATCCCCGCCCTCCTGGGTCCTGCTCCAACTCCCTGCGGGCCCCTTTCCGCGGGGAAGGTCGGTGCAGCTCCTGCTCCTCCCGGACGGGGCTCTCCTGTCCTGGGGACACTCGCCCCGGCCTCAGTCCGGCTCCTCGCGGGGCCCCTCCCCCTTGGAGGCCTTTTGTTTCTTTATTTCTTTTTCCCCGTCTTCCTACCTTGATAGAAGCGCGAACTCTTCTCACTGCAGCATTCCAGCTGGTCTCTCTTTAAATCTCAGGCCGAATTCATAGATTTTCAGGATGATTTGAAGGTTATCTAGGTAATTTGTGGGGACAGGTGACTTGGGGACCCTACTCTTCCGCCGTCTTGCCCCTCCTATTTTATCTCTTTTTTAATCTTGATTTTCTTCTTTCTGCTCATTTGAATTCAATCTATTCTTCTTTTTTCAGTTCCTTAAGATGCAAAGTTAGGTTGCTGATATAACATCTTTCTTCTTCTTTTTAATGTATTTATAGCTATAAATTTCCCTCTTGCCACTGCTTTTACTTCATCCAGAAGTTTCAATATGTGGTGCTTTCACTTTCATTTTCATTTGTCTCAAGATATTTTCTAATTTCCCTTGTATCTTATTCTTTGACCCAGTAGCTGTTTGTGTGCACTGTTTAATTTTTACATATTTGTGGATTTTCTAGTTTTTCTTCTGTTACTGATTTCTGTTTTCATTCCATTGTGACCAAAAAATACTTTGTGTGATTTCAATACCCTTAAATTTGTTAAGACTTGTTTTATTTACTACTATGTGGTCTAATATGGAGACTATTCCATGTTCACTCAAGAGAATTGTTTTTTCTGCTATTCTTGAGTGGACTGTTTAGTATATATCTGTTAGATCCATTTGGTCTATACTGTTTTTTAAGTCCTCTATTTCCTTATTGATCTGTCTAGGTGTTGTATCCATTTTTGAAAGTACGATATTGAAGTCTCCTTCCATCATTGTAGAGTGTAGATAAAATTCTTTATGGCTTTCAGTTTATCTTCAGAATTTATGGCCTGAATTAGGAACAAGTATATATGAAATATCAAAGAAACTAAGTGGTATGTTGGTGGAAATGCAAACTGGTGCAGCCACCCTGAAAAATAGTATAGAGTTTCCTCAAAAAGTAAAAAATAGAACTACCCTATAACCCAGCACTTGAACTGCTAGGTATTTATACAAAGGATGCAAAAATAGTGATTTGAAGGGGAACATGCATCCCAATGTTTATAGCAGCAATGTTCATATTAGTCAAACTGTGGAACTAGCCAAGATGTCCATCAATAAGTGAATGGATAAACATGTGGTATATATATACCACATATATACATGTGTATATATATAATGGAATATTACTCAGCCATGAAAAGGAATGATGTCTTGCCATTTTCAAAGACATGATAACTAGAGGGTATTATGCTAAGTGACATGTCAGAGATGAATATTGTATTTCACTCATATGTGAAATTTAAGAGAAAAAACAGACACACATAGGAGAAGGGAAGGAAAAATAAGATAAGATCAAAACATAGAGGGAGGCAAACCATATGAGACTCTTAACTACAGGGAACAAACTGAGGGTTTCTAGAGGGGAGGTGGGTGGGGAGATGGGGTAGGTGTATGATGGGCATTAAGTTTGACACTTGATGGAATGAGCACTAGGTATTATATACAATGATGAATCACTAAATTCTACTCCTGAAACTAATAGCACACCATATGTTAACAAATTGAATTTAAATTAAAAAGTGTTTAAAAAGAAACCAAGTGGTTTTGTATTTTGTATGGTAAATTTTTTTTTCTTTTCTTTTCTGCTGCTTCAACATTCCCAAAAGCAGGCCATACCTTGCCCAGGTGATTGGATGTACAAGTATGATAAAGGTGGCCCCTGTTACAAGTTCTTACTGTCCTCCTTTAACCAGGACCTAGTAACGTTCAAACACATCAATTGAAACCTCTCACACCTTTTCTTGTGTATTCCACTCCGACCTTCTGTAAAGGTATTTTTTTTAAAGATTTTATTTATTCATGAGAGACACACACAGAGAGAGGCAGAGACACAGGCAGAGAGAGAAGCAGGCTCCATGCAGGGAGCCTGATGTGGGACTCAATCCCACGTCTCCAGAATCATGCCCTGGGCCAAAGGCAGGCGCTCAACTGCTGAGCCACCCAGGCGTCCCTCAGTAAAAGCACTTGTTCAAGGTCTTCACTCTCTGCTTTCTACCTAATTAGTTGCACTGGTTTCTTGGCACTCTTTCTATGTGACCCCCCTTCATGGCATGAGGTGATTTTGTATCTTTAAGACCTGTGAGTAAAATAGGCTTTGTTTTTCTGAGCCCTTATTTTTTTGTTCCCTCTTGTGGTCACACATGACTGACCATCACCAAACAGAACATACCTAAAATAATTTCTAGAACCCAAATTGATCATAAACCTAACCAAATACATCACTGTACAGCAGGAGAAACTGACACATATAAGAATTAAAGATCTAGCCTAAGGTAATACAGTAACTTGTAGCAGAGTTGGATCTAAACTCTAGATGCTTCTATGTTTCATCTTTCACACCAATTTTGTTATATGTATAGTAAATTCCCAGAGTTATGCATTAAGAAAAATTCAATTATCTTACTCAGGCTCAGTGAGAAAGAGATTTTAAAGAATTAATCGGTGTCTTCCAAAGGCATATTAAGGCATATCTATGTGTTTGTGGTCCAGAATAAAAAGGTCCTGTGATTCAGAAGCCAGTGTTCACTACTAAGCAAATGACTTCAAATGTATTATATGTTCCATTAGTTTTATGTGAGTTGATTTTTCTTTTTATTATTTACGGAAGTATTATTAATATATAATATCTTATTATTTCAGGTATACATCATAGTAATTTGATACCTTTATACATTATGAAATGATCCTCACAGTAAGTACAGTTACCAATTGTGATCATACAAAGTTATTACAATATTATTTGACTATATTCCCTATTTTGTACATGATATTCCCTTGAGTTAATTTTATAACTGGGAGTTTGTACTTCTTAATGCCTTCAACTATTTCAGCTCTTTGGAGTCTTTTGTGTTTTCATGAAATTTTGAGATTAATTATCCTATTTCTGTGAAAAATGCCATTGGAATTTTTATAGAGATTATATTGAAGCTGGAGATTGGTTTGGGCAATATGGAAATTTTCACAATATTAATTCTCTCAATCCATGAGCATGAAATATCTGTCCATTTATTTGTGTCTCTTAAAATTCCTTCACCAATGTTTGATAGTCTTCAGTGTAAAGATTTTTTTTACATCCTTGGTTAAATTTATTCCTAGGTGTTTTATTCTTTTTAATGCAACTGTAAATTGGATTTTTTAAAAAAAATTCTTTCTGATATTTGTCAGTATATAGAAACAAAACAAATTTTTGAATGTTGATTTTGTAGCCTGCAACTTTACTGAATTCATTTATTAGCTTTAATAGTTTTTTGGTAGAGTCTTTAGGATTTTCTATATATAAAATGTCATCCACAATGTCATCCACAAATGTGATTTTAAATAGTATGAATTTAAAAGAAAATCCTTGTTAAATATTTTATCTTAAGATGTGTTAGGAAAATATGTAACTAGTATTTATAACAAAAGTGAATAAAACTTTTTAGAAGTAAATATATGCATAGTGAATCCATGTAAGAAAAGTATTTAGTAATTGGATAATACTGAATAATAATATTGTATAATATTTAAGAACTTAAATTCTGGGGTCAGATTCTAGAATAAATTCTGGCTTCACCACTTAATTTCTTTGGCCTCAGTTTGTAAAAAATAGTGATGCTAACATTTACCTATGGATTATTGGAGGATTGAAAATGCCAATGCAAATAATGCTCAGAACAGTGATAGAAATAGTGTAGGCAATGTACGTTAGTGTTAACTAGTTGAAGTATTAGCAATACAGAAATTATGAAGGTTATACACAAACAAATGAAGTCTGAGAGAAACTGAAGCCAAGCCCATTGCTGTTACAGGAGAGAGTTCCCCCAAGAAGCCTAGAGAATAAGCATTGTACCATAAAAAATATGATGATGCACTTTTGTGGTGCTGGTATTTAGGCTAGTATGCCATTTATAAATCCCTTACTGTGGACTAGTACTTAATTTTCCTAAACATGAATTGTCTTATCACATTTTTAGATACAACAGAACCTTCTTCATATAGTTGCTTGAAAATAGAAAGAGGCACTGCAAATAAAGAGATTAATAGAATATACATGATTAACAGTACGGGTTCAATAAATGCTAAAAAGGGATAGGCAGAGGAGGAGAAGCACCATCTCCCTCAGAACAGAATCCAGAACAATTAAACAATTTGTGAGGCATTCATTGGGAGCTTACTCCATGCTGAACACAGTGTCAGGCTTTGCAGAGAGAAGAGGGAGAAATGATTTCTTACCTTGTAAACCTCACAGTATGGTGATTTCAAATAAATCTTAAATTAATTCTCCTGAAAAAATAATTTTGAAAAACCCTACAAGTCAGGCACTGTCATATTTTCAGGAGGAAGGAAGGCATCTTCCAACCCCAAAATTACCTGCCTTAACACATTTTCAAAAGATGAATTTAATGGCAACAGAACTTACTTAAATTATAATCAAGATATATTTGGCCCTTTCAAGGCAATTTCTAATGAATAAAATCAGCACATATATTCACTATCATTGTTGTCAAGTTATATCAACCACACTGCTAACTCAATCTTCCTGTCCACAATTTCTTTGCCATAACTCCCCACTGCATCTTACATTCTGTATCTACTGTGAGAGTAAGTCCCAGCCAGTAGGCATGCCTCCAAATGTATTTATCTTCTATTGCTGGTTCTTATTAGTGCTAATTTTTAAACGAGATATTCAAATGCTGTTCCAGCTCAGCAATAATTTTTAATTCCTTAACTCATGCTGGGCAACCAACCAAGATTCCTAAGTTATTTCTTAGCCAGTTGTATCCACAATTGCCTCAGATGTCATGGATATTAAGGCAGTTTGTGTTCATTTTCTTCAGAGGTGATTTTGATCATCTGTTTTTCAACCTTTTCAACTGCTTCCAGCAAAAAGTTTAACACAACCTCTTCTGCAGATTTCCCAGCTAAATAGTATCTTCTTGGGCCCTACAGAGACTCCTGCTGACTGACACTTATCTCTCATCCTATTGCCACTCTAATTTCGCTGGGCATCACCCAACCTGATGGCTTCTTCCACACTGTGTTATGGAAGGAAGAGATATTTCTGCTAAGATGAGTGAAGACATACTAAAACTAATGTCATTTTTCTTCCTTTCAACCTCAATCACCTATGCTATACTCAGCTGGAAGAGTATGGGTAACATTGATCGTTGTAATTAGTTGTATTTTTATACCTATGATCAAGTTGGACTCTTATCAGGGAAACTAATGTCCTGGAGATAGTAAGATTGTGAGAGGCAATTAGCTGTTTTCATCATTATTCTTGTTTTTAAACCTCTGAAACTTGACCTCTTATTCCACCAAACTACTAAACAGCAGCAAATCCCTCCTTTCGGTAACAACTACTTCTACCTATTGTTTGGGTGGGAATCAGGACCACTCCAGTTGTATATAGGCCCTTTCTAGCACACTAGGGGTGACTTAGGATGTGGGAAGAAAACACAAGCTTTGATGGATGTGAGTTCAAACCATGGTACTATGGCTCCCAATCTTTATTCCTTGAATAGAATTACCAGCTTCCTTAATTCTGGTTTTCTAATTAGTGAAATTGAAGTAATAATACCTACTTTATAGAGTTCTAAGAATAAAAATGAAACAAATACAGGTATAATGCAAGACCCATTGTGTAATTAATATACATTTAGTTATTAATGATATTTCTTTGCATTTTATTCATTCAAAGAGTAATTATTAAAAGACTATTATTTGTCAGATATGATTATTACACTTTAAGGGTAGGACTATGCATTCTTATCTCTGAACCACATGGTATTTATTAAAAAGTTTTTTCTTTACTAAATGTTTGTAAATGTGAATATAGCATTATTGTAGTATCCATTATTTTAGAGAACACTATAAAAATTGCAAGCTTTTTCTAGTGGATTCTTTTCTGCTAGAAATATTTAGAGGGTATGGATTTATCATAGCTAATACTGTAACAGATACAAGAGGTGTCTAAACATTCATTCAACGCTGTATCAATGTCTCACTCTGTTCCTATATGGCCTGGCAAATTATATAATGCCTACTTGCTAGAATTCTGCTGTTTCAAATTTTCATCTATAAACTTCATTCATTCATTCCACTTGTATGTTTTTATTCATTTTATTCATATATTCAGATAGTTTTAAAACATTCCTTAGGTACATAAGAACTTGTGTCATGAGATAATTTCAAGGTCCAAATTATTATAAGCTATTTCTTAAAATAAATCATCCAAATGCAAAATATTATTGTTCTTAGAACATATCTTCTTTTGCTCTCCCTGAAGTAAATTAAATAATAGAAAGGGATTTTACAAGTGCATGCCAAAATGAACTGTTGAGCTATTGAAAGAAGTAATTCCATTAAAGATTAAATACATTTTAATATATTGTGTGAAGATTTGTAAATAAAATAATGTCCTCAGTGAAATACTGTTACAGGAAATATCTAGGAGTCTTGATATATTTTTTGGAACAGTAGCAATAAAATCACCATTTTATTTTAAAATCATTTAAATTTCATACTTTCCCTGTTGCTTTAACAGTTCAATAAACTATATTCATAATATTAGCCTTAACTCTTAACACATAGACGTCACACTATTATTTGGTTATTATACAAGTCATGAGAAGTTTAAGCGATTATTTCATAGAGAGTTGGGGTATCCTATAATCCCCATTTTGTCTTCTCAAAGCTAAGGAAATAATCTGAGTTGTATATACAATGCTAGGTAATCTTAATCCAACCTTATTAATGTCCATGGTGCTTTCCCACAATATTTAATGTCTACTATGTGCCAAGCACTGGGGTAGATATAATGGATGAACAAATAAGATAAAGTTATCTTCAAGGATATCATATTAAATATGTAGATATAAATAGCGATTAAGTAGACAATTTCTTCTTTATTAAAATATTGTTTATCCACTTATTTGAGAAAGAGCATAGGGAGGAGCAGAGGGAAAGGGACAAGCAGGCATGTGCTGAGCCCCACACTCAGAGTGAGTCCCAGGACCCAGAGATCATTTCCTGAGCCAAAACCAAGAGTTGGATGTTTTATTGATGGAGCCATCCAGGCATACCTAAATAGGCAATTTCAACATTTTATAGTACACTCTTTATTGGGGTAAATATAAGGTATTATAGAAACACAGAAAAGTGGCACAGATCTCAATATTGTTCCATTTGGTTTTTCAAAGGTGGAAAATTAAAACTGACCCTGTAGAAGGAAGATAAAGAAATGATGTTAACTTATAAAAGTTTGTGTTTGAGGCCTGTGTATAGTATAAGAAGACATGAAGTAGGATATTCACTTCTTTTTCATTTCAAAGGGAGCGGCTTTTACAAAACCCTATAAAAACCAAAATAAGGAGAACATGATAATAGCATCTAACTGGAAGAACAATTCAGGAAGGCTATCAGATCCTTGCTGTACTGGTTGTGACATGAAATAGAAGGGGTCTTTTGCAATTTGTTTCTGAATTATTCAAACAAAGCTATTCAATCATCAGAAGCTACATAGTGTTACTAATTTTTGAGATCTGATCATGTATACATTAGTGTGGGTGCCAGCAAGAAACAGATGGCACATTCAAATTAGGGTAACTCAAGGGAGTTTAATAAAGAAATTATTTACAAAGATGTGGCTGGGTCAACACCAGGACTGTTTGTACTACTGAAGGGGTGAATGGACAGAGCAATTACTGAAATTCTTAAAGAGAGTCATGTGGAGATGGCTTCCTGGAGAGGAGATATGACCTTTAAGTAAAGGATGCAGCCAGGCCAAGGAGAAACCAGAGTTGAGAGAATAAAAACCCTGAATACCACTTCTCTCTCTTTCCAGTTGTCAATCCAATGTAAGAGAGCAAGGGGTCGATAACAGTCAGCTTTTGGGAAGCAGAGACCAGGCTAATAGGGAAAGATGATCTAGAGGGCATGAGTAAGCTATTCAGCGGTAATTTATGAATTAAAAATGGACCAATTCACATGCATCCACATAATTATTTTTCAAGCTTTCAAATAGCACTGCCTATGAAAATCTTTCCAAAAAATATTTAAAGTCACTGCAGTTAAAGAATTCTCTGTTCTTCCCTCCAGTCTGCTATGTGCATGCGCATGCACAGTGAGGAAGGTTCTGTTATGCATTTCTAATTCTCCTGAGTCTATATTGTAGACATTTAAACTTACTCATCACCATCAGGGATATCATTGGATGAACGGAGTCAATTTTAATCTCCTCTTCTGTAGAATTATCATGTTAGAGCAAAAATACCACAGACCTAACCAAACAATAAAATTAACCATCAGGAAACGTTTTATAGCCCTATAAAACTGATCTAGCACAGCTAGTATTATTGCTAGATATTACATGTTTAAGGACTAAAGCCAGGTGGTTTTAAATGGAGACATTCAATGGTTGAAGAATAATAGATGCCAAGAAAAATACTAGGACTGGAGCCAGAAACAATTTTCTATTGGATAACTCTGAGATCCTAAATTTGGTCTTCATCTACTGGTACCTAGTACAATTTCAAGGTACATATTGCCAGTTTCACATTTGATGGCCAGTGTTAGATTTCAACAAAAAAGTCAGACATTTTCCCATTGGCTCTACAAAATAACACTATGAACTGACTTTAAAGGGATACTGTGGCTATTGAATGAGAAAGTGGCCAATATTTCCCATTCCCACACTGAAGATTTAGTTCCCATTCAGACTATAAACTGATTTCAGTGCATTGTTCCTGGCATATAATAAATACAAAATAAATATTATTATTATTAATTACATAGCAGGTTTTTATTTATTCATTTATTTTTAAAAGATTTTATTTATTTATTCATGAGAGACACAAAGAGAGAGGCTGAGATATAGGCAGAGGGAGAAGCAGGCTCCCCACAAGGATCCCGATGTGGGACTCGATCCCAGACCCCGGGATCATGCCCTGAGACAAAGGCAGATAATCAACCGTTGAGCCACCCAGGTGTCCCACATAGCAGGTTTTTAGTTTGTCTCTGTTTAATACATATTTTGTTTCATATTTTACATCTTTACCGTGTCTTACTTTTATCATAATAAAATAATTAAAGTTTATCCTTTAAAGTAAAGCAGATACATTGTTTTTATTTGTTAAGGAGTCACTACATCATTTAAGAAATTCAAATAAGGTCAGGCTCCACCTCCCACTAAAACATTTCTTATATTTTATTTTGTTTGGATTTATTGCAAAGTTTTAGAAAATACTTAATGAATGAGTAATTGAAAGCACTGAGGATAAAAAACTTAAGACAAAATTTTGAAACAGGGAGATGTTTGCTATCATACAATTTTTATAACTTTACTTGTCAACTCTTTGTAGGAATGTTGTAGCTCTGAAATATAAAACAAATATTTGGTTTTATAATTTATTTCCTCTTGTCTAATACTTTCAACTGAATCATTAACCTCCAGGTTGTGAATTTCCTCAGAAGTATTAATGAAAGTCTATTGCCTGTCTCAAGAGCCAGGTCTGTTGGTAAGACCTGAGGTGCCAAAGCTCCTTTAAATGTTTATGTGAATTCTTTGTAATATATTCTAGAGCAAATAATCCTATCTTTGTGAAATGTACTTCTGGGTGGTGGTAGTGATTGTTCATATGTGTGTGTGTTTCATAGATTTCCTGGTGAGACAGGAGAGGGTAGGAAATAGGTTCTACTATAAGACCAAATCCCATGTGTGGATGCTCAGAATCATATAAAGAATGATATGGAGTAACCATTTGAATACATGGAAAATATATAGAAAAGTACCTAGCACATAGTAAATAAGAGTATTATAATAACAAATATAGTAATCATCAACAGCATCCTCGATTGTAGTACAATAATAGAAAAAAGAATATGTCTCCCACAAGGGAAAGAAGGCAAAAAGGTAGATAAGAATATTGGAGGAGATACTTATGGGAAGATATCCTATAAAATTTTCATCCATATTGTGTTTTTCCCTTGGACCTTAGCAAACTATTGTTAGCACTGAGTGTCCGCCCACTGTCATCTTCTGCTTTTGATTACACTGACCTTGAAGTAGTAGCATTTTGTCACATCGCTGAAAAACTGAGACATAAAACAGACTGCAACAGTGATGATTTTCCTATATCACAGATATCTTTCTTTGGATGTCGGCTTCAAATCCCCCCACAATGGAGTACCTACAGAGTTGAAGAAAGGTTTGTTAAGGAGGTTACCTAAAAGATTCATGTTACATTTTTTATCACTGTACTAAAAATACAGGTTAGATACGTTTGTTCACTTTGTAATTTTTTCTTTTGCCCTCAGCCACAATGTCTCACTCTCCTTGCCAACTCTTCTCATACAACCAAGAAACTTCCTCTGTAAGCATGTCTTCTCTGGCCCCTGATGATATATTCTGCTCGACAAAGTTAAATCTCTGTAGTTAACCATTCACTTTCTTAAAAGGTCAGTTTAGTGACTATCCATCACTACTTCAGCAGACCCCCTCAGGGACTTCCCTCTCATACAAGCAGCTTAACAAATTTTCTCTCCTTAAAAATTATTTTTTCTATGAGGAGACAAGAGAAGGCAGTTCCATTACTAAGAAGAATCTCAATTTCAGATTTCACATAAACAGAAAGGGATTTATTTATGTGAAGGGAAAAGCGTATTAAAAACCCCCAGAAGTATTTTAATTCTTTAAAATTCCAAAGTATACTCTTAACTCTATTGATTTTATTTAACCATACATTTAAATTAGGCTGTAGTAGTGCATTTAGTTCATGGGTAGCTTGACAGAGTAGGAAAGAAACCCTCATCTTCTAGATTACACCTTCCTGGCACAGCTATTCTAACACTAATTCAGGCTGACCATTTGCTTTTCTGTTTCTTTTTAAATAAAGTCCATCATGAAAACAGAAGAGTTACTTTTTTCTAGTTCTGGTTCTTTTTTTTTTTTTTTTTCAAGACCCACCATTCTAGAGAAAATGTCATTACTCTTTTTCATTTAGCTTTTAATCTGCAAATACATTTTAACTGTCAAGAATTCAATTTAAACAGCAATAAAATATATGAATTAGTATCTTTGTTCATTGGGAGGGGAAAAAAGGAATAAGGAAAAAGAGAATTGGAAGAGGAGAGAGTTTTGAGAACCAAAAATTTTTGTGCAAGTACTGGATTAAATACAATATGCAAATATAAATACAATGAAATTTCAAAGAACACTAATGCAAGAAAGAATAAAAAGAAAAAGAAACAAAAGATAATTTTAAGTTAAGTAGTTTGCCAAAGATCACATCCTTTTAAGTGGTAGACGTTAAGTTCAAATCCAGGGTACAAGGATGATTCTCTTGAGTTAATGGGAGGTCAGTTAATTGTTAAGTTACATCAGTCTAATGATATCTACAACTAAGAGATCAGAGAATGTAAAAGTCCATTGATGAAGAAGTAGGAGACAGTTTCATGGAGGAAGTGGTATTTGAAATGAACCTTAAAAGATGGCAAACATTTGGTCCTATGGAGGGGAGAATAGGGTCACTCCAAGAGTATCATGGTGACAAGGTACTGGGTGAACAATGAAGACACACATCTGATTAAAGCAGCTAAACAATTCTGCCAATGATCTCAAGTTGAAGAGTATCAATATCATTTGCCAATGAATTCAGCATGGTTCAACCATAATTAAATCCAGCAGATGCCAAGAAACATTACTACAAAGACGCAACCTTCTAGTTTATGAGAAGACTCATGAAGATGCTCAGGATTTCCCCCCACTCCCCCCCTTTTTTAAGATTTTATTTATTTATTCATGAGAGACATAGAGAGAGAGGCAGAGACACAGACAGAAGGAGAAGCAGGATCCACACAGGGAGCATGATATGGGACTCCATCCGGGGTCTCCAGGATCACACCCTGGACTGAAGGCGGCGGTAAACCGCTGAGCCACTGGGGCTGCCCCAGGATTCCCTTTAAAACTAGAAAGAAGAATTACATGAAACAAAAAATTACAGAAACAAATTTTCTCCATTTGCATTTTGTTTAGGGTACTCTGTTCAGTAAATTTTGGTTGTCATAGAGTTAAATGAAACCAAACTATAAAGTACTTATTTTGAATTTTGGTCAAGCATAGCCTGGCAATAAACTTAAGGTATATATACCTTTACCAATAGGATCTTTTCCCCCCACTCTCTCTCCCTCTCTCCCTTACTAAAAAGAAATTCTTTTAAAACCCAGAAGCCTTGCAGTAATTGCTTTCTCAGGATTCCAAAATTAGTATACCTCTCCCTATTTATTTAGTTTTTCAAAAATAACCCAAAATTTCTTTACATGACCAAGGAAGATTGAAACCTCACACTCTGTAGGCTGGTATGGTGTTGCCATGCATACAAAATATTTGGAAAAGTTGCTAGGTGTTTTGTAACCTCTAACAAATGTCCCAGTTAAGTAGTACATAGTGAAAAAGCTCTTTCTCACAGCGATCTTTTACTTTAAATACATACTTAAAGCTTCTTTCTATATAATGCTCTTGTCATTAATGTTCTTTTCACAGAGCTCCCAGAGCATGGTCAAGATAGCATTTTTAATGCTTCCTACCCTTCAAAAGAGCCCTACTTATGACAAGAGCCCTAAAGTTTCAGGGAGGCTGAGGAGACTGTATTTTCAAAATGCAGAATTTAAAAAATCTATTTTACAAAAGTGTTGGTGGCTTATTCTCTGCATTGAAAGTGAAATGGAGAGGAGTTTCACTCAGTAATGACAGTGGACCTAGGATTCTAAAAGAATAGTTCCATTTTAGTTGTATATTAGCAGTTAAGGGGGTCACCACTCAATCCTTATCTTCTCTGGGCTGTAAGACTAGGGTAGCATATAATCAAGAATGAATATTCAAATGGGGAATAGAATTTTACTTTATGGGACACCTGGGTGGCTCAATACATTAAGCATAGGCTCTTCATTTTGGCTCAGGTCATGATCTCAGGGTGGTGAGATGGAGCTCTGCCTTGGGCCCTGCACTGGACATAAGACTTGAAATTCTCTCTCTCTCTCTCTCTCACTGCCCCCACCTTCCTCTCAGAGGAAGAAGAAGAAGAGGAAGAGGAAAAGGAAGAGGAAGAGGAAGAGGAAGAGGAAGAAAGAAGAAGAAGAAGAAGAAGAAGAAGAAGAAGAAGAAGAAGAAGAAGAAAGAAGAAAGAAGAAGAAAGAAGAAGAAAGAAGGAGAAGGAGAAGGAGAAGAGGAGGAGGAGGAGAAGGAGAAAGAAGAAGAAGAAGAAGAAGAAGAAGAAGAAGAAAGAAGAAGAAGAAGAAGAAGAAGAAGAAGAAGAAGAAGAAGAAGAAGAAGAAGAAGAAAAAGAAGAAGAAGAAGAATTATTTTACTTTATTAATCTGGAGCAATCAGCCCTCTCTAACTCAATAAATGAAGGGCTTATGAATGTTGGAGGTGACTTAAGCCCAAAGTTGAAATGAGCCTTCCTCCTTTATTCTCTTGAATTTAGAACAGTTGTATTCAGAGAAGATTCAGTTTACAATACTGCACTTTGGATAACTGGCTTCATTGAGCATTATCAATTGTTTGTATTGGCACTTACCTAATCTAGAAGCTTTAAATTAATTTTCAAATTAATTACTTATTTTTTTAAAAAAAGATTTATCTATTTATTTTTGAGGCGGGGGGGGGGGGGTGGACAGGGAGAGTAAACCCAAGGTCTCTATACATGGAGCAGAGCCCTCTGTGGGGTTCCATCTCACAACTCTGAGATCACGACCTGAGCCAAAACCTAACTGACTGCACCACCCAGGCATCACTTAAAATAATTTTTTAGACAGTTGTGTATGTGTGTGTTTTTCCACCATAAAGGATTTATAACACATACAGGTATTTCTTTTAAAAAAAGTTTGTTTATCCCTAAGATTTCTGCAAATAAACATACATAAACACATGTATTATCTATATGTATATATTTGCATATTAATGACAACTTAAGTGACTACAGACTCCTGAATTACAATTATTTTTCCTCAAAAGTATCATCATGATCCATACTAGAGCCCCAAAGTGTAAGACAGTGATTTTCCCCCCTATTCATATGCCCTTGATATCTAAAAGTTATATTTTCTTTATTTTTGAATTAAATGAAATTAAAATAACATATCTAGGTCTGAATTATTTTAGAACTTTGCGAACTTTTTACATCTGCATGTTCAAACCTTCCTTTCAGGAAAATTTTAAATATACTCTATTATTACACTGAGTATTTCTTCTCTGTGCATTCTTTCCAACTCTATGCTCCCTCTCCCCAAATCAAGTAATCTTCATCCATGGAAACCAGAACTCCTGAATTTATCCGTATCTTTCAACTATTACATCACTTTATCCTTATCTTGTGAGACCTCAGTGAATACCTAAATTCTGTATTTGTTTGATTTTTTTTCTGTCTTCATTTGTAATTTAGTAATTGTGTTTCTCATCAAATGTATTTTTCTAATTTTAGATTTCCCCCACTTCACACCTGCTTGCTTTGGTAGATTAGACATCTTTTATAATCCCCTCTTGTTTTTAACAAAATCTTTTTCAGATAAAGGTCTTCCTCTGATTCTTCAGGATGGAAGGATTTATTTTTTTTATTTTTTTGCTGATCTGTTTGCTTATGGACTGTAATATATAATTGACACAGGTTCCCTATTTTTCTTCTGCAGTGGAATCTGACAGAAAGTCCCACTTAGTAACACTGATTTTACTGTGGATAGTAACTATTGGAGCCCATCTGGAACAGGTGTTCTGCTTTTTGTAGCATCTGCCTTAAGACAAAGCATTGCCATTTCACTCATTCATTTATTCAATAAATACTACGTTCTTACTAGGACCTGAACGTGAGCAATGGAAATATAGTTGAGAACCAAGTAGGCTGCTTTATTTGGCTACCTACCCCAATAAAAGAAAGAGAAGAAATCCAAAGGACCAGAACATTTCATGAGGATAATAATGTCATTATTATTAACACTGAAAGTTTTCTCCCTGCTGGGTTGTGATAGTCTTTAAAAAGGCCAAGTGGAGGGAACAAGATCTCTGGGAAGAATAGTTAAGATTGTAGTGCTTTATCTTGCCTCTAGTGAAATGAAACAAAACAAAACAAAACAAAACTGAAGTTTTAAAGGAATTAAACCAACTACTGCTACAAATAATATGTACTGCTGTCAAAACTGCAAATTCAAGCTTAATTACTTTCTGAATGCTTATTCTATGCCTGGCTCTGTGCTAAATGCTTTCACATTACTGACCTTCTTAAATGTTATCAAAATTCAGTAGGTTAACACCTACTATCTTCTTATTATAAATAAGAAAACTAAGGCTAAAAAAAGGTAGGGGACTTGCCCAGCATCACAGAGCAGCAGGCCTAGAATTTGGGGCCGTTCTCCTAATGCAAACCCTTATAAGTGCAACTGAAAAGAAGCAACAAGAACTGTCACACATATATAGTTTTGAGGTATTATTGTATGTATGCTGTACAGGGTGCGTTCACGAACTGAGAATATTCTAAACAATCATCATTATCTTTTGCACCCTTAATATTTTATCAATAATTTATATTTTATAGGAAGTTTCTCCAAACATACTGGCTTATTTAAACATCAAAACTACTCACTAAAAATCAGGGCAAAAACAATCACATGGCACAAAGAAAGAAGCTGAAGTTTAGAAAATTGAAGTGTCTGACACTAAATTTGCTCAAGTAGCCAGGGTCGGGGCTTTCTCCTGCTCTCTATTACTCTCTGTTTTGCTAGCTTCCCCAAACTCTTCTATTAGCAGCTCAAGTTCAGTAAGATTCCAGTTACCAGAGTTCAAAAACTCCACTGTCTGAAATGTGTCTAAATGTAAAAATTGAGTCTTCTGATGCATGCAGAACCAATGTGGAGCCTGAAAATTATACAACACTGGCTGGAACTAAGCATCATAAAACAGAGTCTTGGGGTTGGAAGGGCCTTCAAATTTATAGATTCCAACTCTGTAATATCCCTGAGATTTGATGGTCCAACTTCTGCTTGAATCTCTCCAATGAGGTTTACGACAGTGCTGGATGTCATTTATTTTATAACTTCAACTATTCTTAATTTATATCCATGGTTCTCAACTACCTCTCAAGAGTCTTGTTGAGTAAGTATAATCAAGTTTTATTCATTAAGAACCTCAAGTATTTCAAGATAGTTATATCATCTTGGGTCTTTTCTTCTTCGAGCTAAATCTCTGTTATTCTATCAACTTGACCTCATGATACAAGCCTCTGATACCTCTGCTTCTCAGTGTTTTGCTTTTTTGCTTTTTAATTTATTAAGACTTTTTTTTTTCTTTTTTAAAGTTCTACCTGTGTGTTCTCATCAGGATAGGAACATGAGACCATAACTAAACAAATTCTACAAGCACAAGAAGAATTTCCAGATGAGGTAGGGAAGTTGAAGGAACTCCATTTTAGAAAGGCTCTGTCTCTGCTGCTTTTCTGCTTGGCACCATTTACTCATATTTTGCCTCTGAATAAGCCAAAGAAGACATGTTCCCACTTCAAGGAGGAAACAAGAAAGTTAATCATCTGAGTTTTGTCCTAGATGCCCAAAATCTGGTAACACCTATGAAGACCCAGACTCCAAACATGTTCTAGGACATTAGCTTCAAACATACCTTGGCTGATGTTGGCATCAATACTCCCTGCCTTTAGTTATTTGTGGATAACATCTATTGTTCACCTACCACTGGCTATTGATTGGACCCTACCCTGGATTCCTAAAGGAATACTCTAGACCCCATTTCCAACATAAACCTCTAACCTCAAGCAAAGATGAGACTCTATTTTCTCCCCTTTTCCACATCTCCCAGACACTCTCATTCTCAGACCCAACCTGCCTATATGGCAGGGCACTGTTAATCTTGTCAGCTCTAATGTATAGCACTTATTTACTGAATAAACTTATAATCATAAAGTTGCTACAAATAGAGTCCATAAGAATTTATTTAGTCATTTTCTATTTTAGTATTTCACCCAGAAAATAGAAATACTTTGTGTTTCATTCTTTCCTTTCCCTTTCACTCACTTCTTGCTCATATTTTTATCTTGTCTCTGAAAAAACTCCTGACACATACAATTATCCTGAGATAATAATTGGGGAAAATCAACCCCCAACCCCAATACAAACCTATAAGTTTGTTTTTCACAATTGTACCCTCTCATTTTCTCTTAAAAAATATTATCTAGCCTAGCAAAAAAAAAAAAAAAGAAAGTGATCTATCTATCTATCTATCTTAGAAAGACAGACAGAGCTAGTGACAGAGATACTGAGAGAGAGCATGAGTAGGGCACAGAGAGAGAATCAGGCTCCCCACTGAGTAAGGAGCCCAATGTAGGGCTTGATCCCAGGACCTGGGATCATGACCTGAGCCAAAGACAGACGCTTAATGGACTGAGCCATCCAGGCACCCCTATTTAATTCTTCTTTTAATGTTATCATCATTGCTTAAACCTCTTATACTCAGGAATGGAATTCATTCTTATTCAGGAATGGAATAAATCATTTATTCAGCCAAGAAATACTATTGATTGGTCTACTATGTACAAGGCATTGCACTTGGCATTAGAAATCAATGATATCCTACTCAGGGACTTCAAGCTCTGAATTTTTCATTAATACATAAATACAAATAGCTGGTGTTTATTGTATCTTTAGTATACGTCAACAATAGGTTTATTGTATCTTTAGTATACGTATAAATTCACTTATGTAAATTCACTCTCATAAAACTTCATGAATATTGTCTTAATTTTACAGATGAAGAACTGATACTTGAAATAGTGAGAAATTGGTCTATATCTCACAGCTAGTATAAACTAAATCTAAGATTATCCAATGTCAAAGCCCTCTGTCTTTCAACCAGAATATAGCAAATATATTGCATTATTTGGGATACCATTTCAGTAGTCACCAGTACAGGTCCCTCTTAGCCTGTTTAGATTTAGATTTACTTCGATTTTTTCAGCCTATTTAAGACAAAAGCATGCTTTATTTTAGAGAAAAGTAGCTCATTCTGCCCAGAGGTTGCTGTCTAGTTCATTGCCCATTTAACCAGCCAAAGATGGAGATATTTGCCAGTGTTCCAGGCAGTCAGTCACCTCTGATTTGAAATTGTTTAGAACAGATTTTGAATTTCATTGAACAAATAATGCACCACTTCATAAAGCATTAATGATTGTCATAGGCACTCACAAGCACAATTGAGTGGAATACAACAGCAGTTTAAAAGACTCTATAAAAAGCAGAAACAAAAGCCGTGATGTAGCATCTCTAAAGCTAATACACTGGAGAAATTGATTTGGTAATTGTTTCCTTACCTGCTGAAGTATAAGGGCACTGTGCACAAAACAATGCATTACATTGTATACTTATTTTCAGATTGGAAACTCTAAATGCAAGGTAATTGTAGAAATTGTTCAAATAGTTGGAAGGAAGTGATTGAAGAAGCACCAACGAAAACTGCTGCAGTCTGGGAAGGACGCTGTAGGGGCTCCGCTCCAGGTAGTCACTTCAAGAAAGAAACTATTGAGGAAATAATTAAGTTCTCTCAGAGACATGATGAAAAGCTTCACTATCTAGTACTAGAAAATACCCTTTAGTTGAACCTGAGGAGAATCTATGCCTCTATCAAATTAGCCATTTAGATAGGCATGAGTTCCAGGACTACGCCTTTGCATTTATCTAGGCTCTCCCCACCCCCAGGGATTTTGTTTTGTTTTTGTATAGTACTAATGTTTAAAGATAACATTTTGAAAAGAGGGTATAGTCATGTAGATGTAAAATAAGCATAAGTCAAAACTTGTATTTAATTCCTCAAATAAGGAGAGAACCCAGTAAGATGCTAATTTAGACTCTCTAAGGAAGATCTGAAGGGAAAGTGACCACACCGGCCCATTAGGAAAGCTGAAATGAATGTGCTTAAGAGATGTAGAACTGGTATAACTGGTCAATATCCACGGGGCAACAATCAACTGAATTTCCGCTGGACAACATTTAGAGTTATGGACAAGAATCTTTGCATCATTATTAGTTTTTTACAACTAGACTTGGAAAATAGCTCAAAAACAATGAAAAACAAAGAGGAGTACTAGACAAGACAGTCAGTAATCTTTTAGACCATTTCAAAGTCTTTCATAATTTTCCCTATATTAGAATCTGTTTTCAAATGAAACTCATAGTTTTATGGAAATGTCCTGATGTACATTTAAGATTTAAAAACAAAATTATTTAACATAAATTTGGCTTCTTCAGAAAGACTCCAAGTTTCTAGAAAGAAAAAGTCAATGGATCAGGTATTTCCTAGGTGACTTTATAAGAAAAGATGCATATAAACACAGACTCGTGTGTTAAACATATATATATATATGCATATTTATTTAATAGAGTTTGTAAATAAAGCACTTTACAGCAGAAACAGAGTTAGGCTTAGTAAAATAAGTTCATTTAGCATTATTTTTCAGCCTGCCAGAGCAGATGCTAGATAAAGCAGAAAGCATATTGCATTTAGTCTTTACTATTTCCAAGGGTCCCCAGTTGTGGTAATTCCCCAAAACTAGTATTTGGATTATTTCCATACTGTTTGCTATTCCAGAAAGGCTTGATCCACCCTCTCTCTATAAATCCTTGGTACTCTTTGAGCCAAGGATTCATCTGAAATGCCTGTCTCTTGCCAAAAGGGTGCCTAATAGCATGCAAATTGTTAAAGAAAAAAATCACATCTTAGTAAGAAAGAAGCCTCAGGAAGCTTGCCAACAGCATTAGGTGGCTGATAGAATATGATGTATTTTCTGTCCTCCATCAAAAAGTTAAGGACACCTAACCTTGAGCCCTTTCTTCAACCTACTTTGGCAGTGTTTCACAGTCCTACAAGGACTGTCCTTTTACTCTGGGTCATGTTTTTCCCATTGGTATATCGAATCAGCATATTTATATGCATTTAAATAACCAAACAAATTCCTGTTAGAGAACAAGCTAGGAGATATAGAATTTGAGAGTATATATTCATTCAACTTTTAACAATGCAGACAATTTCTCTAAATAAAGATTTATATGTGTATGTATATATAGATAGATTAATACAGATATCTATATATCTATATATATAGATATATCAGCACATTTTAGATATGCAATAAATTTATTCATTCAACAAATAATTACTGAGAATCACTTGGTTGGTGCAGACATGGTCTCTGTTATCAGGGCCTCTACAGTGAAATGAAAAAGTACTTTATTTGTTACTCAGTTTGGAATTACTCATTGTTTTAAGATGTATGTTTTAGTGATATTTATGTATAGTAGAGCCAACAGATCAGAAGATGACTGTCATTGGGATCCCTGGGTGGCACAGCGGTTTGGCGCCTGCCTTTGACCCAGGGCGCGATCCTGGAGATCCGGGATCGAATCCCACGTCAGGCTCCCGGTGCATGGAGCCTGCTTCTCCCTCTGCCTGTGTCTCTGCCTCTCTCTCTCTCTCTCTCTCTGTGACTATCATAAATAAATAAAAATTAAAAAAAAAAAAAAAAAAAAAAAGAAGATGACTGTCATTGAAAAATAGTTTCTTATACACAGATCCCACAAGAATGAGGATGTCATGCTATGGGCAGCACATAAGGAAGCACTGGGATCAGTCAGGAGGCATAGCGAGTGGGGAGAGGCATATGGGCAAAAGCCTTTGTAGTGGTTTCCATTGGAAGGCGGGGTGAGGTGGGGAAAGCATGCTTAGGCCTGGCAACTTTGAATAATTTCAGTGGTCTCTAGTGCACAGGGGCTGTCTTCAGTTGTCTGGTCCCTGGCTCTGGCATGATTAGGGCACAGGGATAGGTGCAGTGTTTGAGTCCCATAAGGGAGGTGGTGGAGGGTATGGGCTCTGGATTGGTTGGTGTGCTTTTGAAAGGGTGATCTTGAGCAAGTTTTTTTCTATCTCCAGGAATTTGCTAACTGGGAGAGGTACTCCTTCCAGGGTCATCAAGACCCCAGATGTCAAAGAATCAAAATACAAAAAGTAAAAGACATGGTTAATATACTCATATCTAATTTATTTTTTTCCTTTATGCCAAAACTTGTTACCACTACAGGCAGAGAGCTGACGATAATTTAAATGATGATTAAGGAAGGAAATGAGGAGTGATATCATCACGAATTAAATTGAAAAAAAAAAAAAAAGAAAATGTTCAGAAACCTTTGTAATCCTTTCCAGCTTCTTATTCATAAGATGGATACATAGCTGAGCAGGTTGTGATTCCAGAGGAGAATTCTAAATAAGAACAGCAACTATCCAGAGTTTGCTTATCATGAGCCAGGCAATATGCTTAGTGTTTTGCATGCAGTTATTTTGTTTGATCCTCCCAGCAGCTCTAACAAATATGAGAAAGTAAGGCTTGGAGACATTAAGTAATTTTCCCAAGTCTACATGTAGAGTTTATGCTGAGATCTGATGATCTCCAGAATTGAGGCTTTTAATTATTATACACATAGACATCCTTTTTTATACATGCATATATGTGTATGTATTCACACAGATCTTGAGCAAAGATGAAGGATTTTAAACACATTGCAAATGATATACAGAAAACTATAATTTTCTAGAGTGGTTTAGGAATGGAGTGCAGGAATTAGACTATAAGACTATTGAAGAGATAACTAAAAATGTCTTCACTTTAATAATTATAATAGAAAATCTTCATAAACCATATACTCTTATCATAATGAATTTCTTCTAAGAAATCTAGTATCTCTGATGATTGAATACCTGGGACAGTCTCATCATTAGGAAGATGAGTTAGAATTGGATTATCCTGAAGAAGTAATAGGTGTGAAATGAAATGAACTGGCTTTCTACTCATTGTGAAATTGTGTTTGTTTTTGTTACGGCCACATTCTCACCTCTTAATCCTAAAAGTGTATTGATAATTTTGAAAAAAATTATACATAAATAATATAAAAATAATTATTTATATAATTTTCATAATGTATAATCTATGTAACCCAATATATATAGTAAATTTCTACATATAAATATACAAAGTACATAAAAATAAAAATAAATATAACTAGAGAGAGCCTTAATAGAGTGGGGTTTGCTAGTTCTTGAATATCAGCTATTAATTAACTAGAAACTGAAAGGGAGAGAAGGAGCCATGCCTCTGAGATTAAAGAAAACTGGGAGAAAAGTAGTTTAACACATAATTATTCCAAAATCACATATTGTCATGGATAGAGCACTGCCTCTGGGCTCAATCTGATTTGAGTTTGAATTCAGGCTGTAACTTCCTAGCTCTGTGAACTTGTTTCTTCGCTGTGAAATTGTGGAAATGCAGATCTCATGTGCTGGTTTTGAGGGTCATATAAAATAATGAATGTAAACTAGTACAGTGTTTAGTTCATATTAATTAAACATTCAACCAACTCTATTATTATTGCCACTGGAGGGTGATGTGGTCTTCTGGAATTAAACATCACATTTGCCCTTTATCTCCCTTCTTGCTCCATTCTCACTCAGGTGAATTTCTGAATTTCCAGTGAAGCGGGCACCCTTAGGAAAGGATTTCCTCACATAAGAGTTCCCAGCACTACTGGAACCTGTCTCAGCCCATTAATTTCAAGGGGGAAAGTGAGTCCTAGCTGAAGAGAAGCAGAGTGTAAAGCACAACCTTCAGCCTCAGGCCCAACAGGCACATGGTTCTGAGACAGAAGGGTACTGAGGCAGAATGCAGCAAGCTATGGCTTAATTAGCTCTGGTAGAAAATGAGATGCTAATTGGTCTGCTCCTGTCAGCCTAAGGGACCTACTTTCTCTACTTCTTATCAGATGGTCCCTGGGCTCTAATTTCTTTGGAGGAAGAATATTGCTGCTGATAACTTTCTCACACCAATGGGAAGGCCACTATTCAGAATCCCAGAGTTTGGTGCTGAGCTGGCTCAGTTTCTAACTGTGAAGTAAACAAAATCAACTGTCTGAATTAACCGTCTGAATGTCAACTATTCAGCCTCTGTCCTTCTTTTGGATACCCCAAGCTCTGCCAATGTGTTCTTATCCCTCCACACTGACCCTGTCCTGGAAATCTTTTAATTATCAACTCCAAATTAGATATCATTTTCTATTAATAAACATAGAAATAAGCCCAGGTTTCTATGGTCTGACAATATTTTCTTGAGAGATTCAAACTGTAATAGCAAAATCCAGCACAAGATGTGATGCTTTCCAAGGTTATGGATTTTTCAATCACTTGGCTATCTTAAGCCATATTAAGAAAACCACATTGTGAACCTTACATGCCAACCATATTCTCCCCATAAGCATCCCCTTTTGAAGACCTGTCTACAGTCTAGAAAAAATATCCTCATGCTATACTTTCCTCTACTCTCAGGCCATTCTTGATAGAAGCAGAAGAGTTTACCATATAACCTGGGTGATATTTAAAAATATATCATTGTGCATTTTTCTTTCACATTTCTATCTGTTTGACTCATTCCCTTGTGAATACAAGGCACCTAGCTACCTCAGAAGAGGGTCAAGGTGATCGTAAGGAATTAAATTTTTTTTTTAATTTTTATTTATTTATGATAGTCACAGAGAGAGAGAGAGAGAGAGAGAGAGACAGAGAGAGGCAGAGACATAGGCAGAGGGAGAAGCAGGCTCCATGCACCGGGAGCCCGACGTGGGATTCAATCCCGGGTCTCCAGGATCGCGCCCTGGGCCAAAGGCAGGCGCCAAACCGCTGCGCCCCCCAGGGATCCCGGGAATTAAATTGTTATAGAAATACTCACAATATAAAAAGAGAAATAGCTAATATTTTTTCTGACATTTAGACAGAAGGACAGATGGAATTTTGAGCCTACTGTTTCTCAGAGACAAAATTTCTGATCACATGCCATAGTCACCCTACAGAAAACATGATGATCTCTATAGGCAACTAAAGATAAGCCATTATTGGTGATGACCACTACAGAGTGATGGCTTTTGAGTAGCACACATAGGACCTCTTAGAATTGGGGACCAAATGAAATAATTAAAAATGTATAATTTGAGGACATGCTAACATTCTTAAGATCTGAAAGAATCAGTTGAGGATTCATATTTGCTCATGCTTATGTTATTGGTTGTATTATTTGTTCAAAGAGATAGGGAAGGGGGAGTGTTACAAATTGTTGATGAATATCTTGAATAATTATTCTGGCCAGTGTTTAATCTGAATTTTCTTTTTTCACTTCACAATTTCCCTGAGGTGAACTTTTTGTAATTCCATTCCTTAAATTCTCCTCCATCTGTAGTTTTGTTTGGCCTCTGCCCTTTCCAATAGAATAATGCCTCAGTAAGTACCTGTCTTTCCAGAGACCCCATTTCTTCCTTTTTAAAAATTGAGCCTTTTATTTTGCAAGGAAGACAACTTGATCCAGGGTGCTTCAGTTACTTTGTCTTGCCTACAGAAACTGTGTGGCTTTAGGACTCCAGAGTCTGTTTCATCTCCCAAACTATTTTCCCCAAACCTTCCCAGCATTTCCACCTCAGAGGTGGGAAGGTGACCTGCTCAAAGCTGTACACCAGTAGGTTGGAAGTCCTTTGACTGCTATTTAGCACATGTTCATATTGCATCTTGCTGCCTCTCATTCTTATTGAATTATAATGAGCTTTATTCTATTTTAATGAGTATCTTAATGTATTAGTGTTGGTCTCAGCCTGACCTTGTATATGTTTGTCTTTGCTGCTCAGGTTTCTATTTAAACTGCAAGCTCTTGGGAGGAGGAAAAGATGCCAATTTAACCACCCTACTGCCTCGTGCTCCTGGAGGCTTAGCAAACACTATTTGTTGATGATAATGATGACAGACTAGGCATAATAAAATTCCCCTTTCTCTCTAGGGAACAGTGCAGTTGCTTGATTTTGCATTTCTGTTGCTCAAGAGATAGGTACTTTAGGTACTTCTAAAGGTCAAAAAATGGAAGCAGTATTTTCCATCAACAACTTTTCTCACAAGAATTCTGAATTTTCCCCAGATTTGCAAAAGGAAACAGAAGTGTGAAGCCCAGAGATAGTGTGGAGTGGAGCTGTCATTTTATATTTGTTTTCCAGGACACTGCTGAGCATAGCAAATATAAATGGCAAATGCCACATTTCATTTTCAGGAGAGCAGGTGGCACTTGAAGCAAGGGAATTGAAAGGATGTAGGATATGCAAGAAAGAAAAACACCAACAGAGGAATGGAAGCTAAGGAGGTAGTTGAATACTGTTCCTAACACATGGTGTGTATTCACTACAAAATATGCAGACTTTGTCTAACTTGGAGAAAAGTTAGAGAAGCTGAGTTTCCATAAGCTATTTAATGAAATTAGAAGGAGCATAGTATATTGCCTAGGTTCTTGAGCTCAACTACAACTACACGACTGATGTTTAAGCACCAATTCCTAGGTAATATCTATTATTTAGGGTTGTTGTCAGCATTAAATGAAATAATGCATGCAAAACTCTTCAAATAATGCCTTTCCCATAGTAAGCACTAAGTAATTGCTAGTTACTACCATACTTTTTACATTTAAGACTTCATTCACATGAGCAGAATGATGGGGTCATCCTCAAGAATGATTACAAAATTTGGGCGACCCAAACACTGACTTTGTACCCATCATTAAATGAGGTGGGAAAGTTAGATACTAGTCTCCAAAGTCCTCTCTGCTGGCAGCTATATGTCTAAAAATGTTCACTTCTGTGAGTAGAGACATTATAATATTACAAATGTGTAATATATTTATAAGATATAATCATCAATTAAAAAATAATTATTAATCTATCATATTAACTACTGATAGTCTAGCAGTTCTGAGAAGATTGGAGAAGACAAAATATGAATGTGTGAGGCAGAGAGTAACTAGCTGTTCCCACATCTATTTCCTTTTTTTCCTGGGCATATTTTATGCCCCAGAGTACCTTCCAATTAGGTGTGAATGCAGGTTAAGTTGTGTGTGATCAGAAGTCACGAGTGCTCTTTCCAGGCTCAGACCACTAAACTTTTCCCACATGCTGTCCTACCTATACTTCTCTAGGCTTGTTCAAAGAGCACAGGGATACTGGATGCTGAATATTGAAGATGGAGATAATTCAGGTTACTGATACTTTTTTGAAATTTTTGAAAAATGAGAAGTAAATTCATATACACACATACATACACACATGTACATATATATGCTTGTATGCTTGCATGTGTATAAAATTTAAACATGCAACATCATAGGAGATAAGAAAGACTAGAGCAAATAAGTCATAAAAATGTATTCAGTACCATTTTCTAAATAAAAACCTGTGAAGTTAGAGGTTAATCCATAAGACTCATATCATTTTTGACATCATTTGTAAGTTTGAGTAACAAAGATGTTACTCAGTTTCAAAAATTATCTAGAAGGACTCAAAGAATTCACTATAAGTTGTTATGATCACAGTTACAGTGTATTAGCAAAAGGATACAGATTAAAATTATCAAGGGAGGAGAACCAGACCTCAGAGTCCAAAACAGTTCCAAATGCAGAACTTCTAGTCATCCTCTGTCCATGAACTCATGGAAAGTGTTACTTTCCAAATACTGGGATATGACAATATGTGCATCATATTGCCATTAGGGATATTCACCCAAGCCTTGAGTCTAGAATTTTTACTGGGGTTGGTCACATCATGTAAGTATGATTGGCCACTCTTGTCACTGATCTCAGTATCCGGCTGCTCTAGAGGATGAGGTGATATAACATGACCCACAGCCTCCACCTAAGTCACACTGTTAAACTCTCCGGAGAGACCCAGGCCTCCAGGAAAACAAAAATCTCCTATCAAGCATGAAATTCCAAGGGCTTAGAGATTACTTCCCAGAAACCTAGGATAGTCTCAATCTTCCTTTGGATAAGATTAAATTTTTTACTACACAAAGTCTTTCCATTACTCCTAAAACAACCACGGAGGGCAAAGTGGTGTAGATCCTTTGCATAAAGAAGACAGTGCTTTTATTAGCCAATCAGAGTCACACAAGCTTTTGTAGGCTTCGTACTTGCACAGCAAAGGGACTAGATGAGAGATGAAATTCAGGCCTCACACTCTGGCCAACCTACAGTCATGGCCTCTATAAGCCAAGAGGAGGGAGGTGCCCTTCTGTAACTCATCAGTTGAAGAGGCAGAAAAACACCTTTTTCTAATCCAATGAAGGCATTGTATATGTGAGGCAGTCTTGCATATAGAGCCTAACTCTTCATGAACTTCAACGAGCCCCTTCTCTCTCTCTGATGTCATTTCCTTCACTCCCTTAAATTTCCCTTGGACTCTTGCCCCAGGTCTTGGCCTGGAAATACAGAAGTACACCTTTCATCTCCAGTGAACGAAATAAAGTCTTGTAGATTTTTCAGAATAACAATATAGAAGACAAATAAAGCATTTTCTGGCTTCTTTGACTTCATCTCAAAGTATAATTTCAATGTGTTTGTATGCTCACAAATTATTTTTGCCTTTATTTAATAGTCTCATGTAAGACCAACTGAATGAGGAGATAAAAAGTAATGAGTTGGAAATTCAATCCTGCCACAGAAGAATGTCTCACGGCATTCAAAGGAATTAAGGAAATGTTTTGTTTTTTTTTTTAAATGAACTTACTGTCACTTCACATTTATGTAATACTTTGCAGTTCAAAAAGATAATCCAAGGACAAAAGTAAGACATATATGATTATTCCCATTTTACAGATGAGAAAATTGTGGCTTATAGAGGTTATATCATTTGTTCAAGTTCACACAGACAACAAGTAAGAGATTTGTTTCTTTCTGAGAAGTGATAGAGTAAGACTGCTATGTCTACTTTTAGCGTGATCTCAGATTTCTTTTGTAAAAATGAAAAATCTTTATAAAATACCTACTACTTACCAGGTGATGCTAGAGATATGTGGAGGGATATGTGTGTGTGTATGTGTGCATACATGTATGTATAAATGGATGTATCTATGTAACATACACACACTCACAAAATATTTATATATTTATTTTGAATTAGGAAATGCTCCTCTTTCAAAATGCCTTTGAAGGTTGCTATAGCCAAAATTAATGTTATAACCACTTAAACTAAAATTCCTATTATCTTTTTTTACTTTTTAAATATTTTATTTATTTATTCATGAGAGACAGAGAAAGAGAGAGAGAGAGAGAGAGAGAGAGAGAGAGGCAGAGACACAGGCAGAGGGAGAAGCAGGCTCCATGCAGGGAGCCCGACGTGAGACTCAATCCCGAGTCTCCAGGATCACACCCCGGGCTGCAGGCGGCGTTAAACCGCTGCGCCACCAGGGCTGCCCCCTATTATCTTTTTGATCTTATTTACCGTTGTCTGCGTTGATTGTTCTATGGAATTTAATTCTTCATAAGTATGTTTTGAAGGTACATAGTCCTGACTTACAGAGAGTTTGGGCCACAATTATAGTTTCTAGGATGGCTGCAGGTCTCATAGTGAAACAATTAGAGCTGTTCCTGAAACTTTTGCCACAGCTATCAGTGAAGACAGTATGTTTTTCAGATAAAGAGCTGTAAGGATAATGGAGGTTTGTGGCTATCTGTAGTCATATTAATGGCACATGAAAAGAATGTCCCTGCAAACAAAGACAAGGAAGAAAGTAGAGCTAATCGACAAAGAAAGAACCCTGCTGATACCATTTGAACTCAGTGTTTCAAGTGTGTCAAATGAACTTGCCTTTGGACTGTTCAATGGACATTTCCTTTTTGGTTTAAACTGCTTTGAGGTAGATTAACTTAAAATGGAAAGACTCCCGAGAAATGAAGGAGAACATTAAAAATGATCAAAAGCATAGGAATGGAAGCTAAAACCCTCCACTCCTCAAATAACCATGTAGTTGACCTAAAGTCAATGCCAATATTCCTCTCTCAACTGACCGCTCAACATATTTTTTTTTTAAAGTAGGCTCCACACTCACCATAGAGCCCAACACAAGGCTTGAACTCCTGACTCTGAGATCAAGACCAGAGCTGAGCGGCATCCAGGTGGCTCAGTGGTTGAGCTTTTGTGTTTGGCTCAGGAGATCAAGTCTCACAACTGGCTTCCCACAAAGAGCCTGCTTAAAGAGAGTGAGAGAGAGACCTGAGCTAGATCAAGAGCCTCATGCTTACCTGACTGAGCCACCCAGGCATCCTTGACCATTTGACTTCATAATATTCTTGTCATTGGCTATGCTACTATGGCTTGTTCATATTTCTTTAATTGACCCCCTGTCTCAGGTTATTGTAGCTATAATCAGAGACCTTATGTGTATAAGAATGATTGAGTTAGCTTAGATAGGAACATACCCATCAGCAGATTCTCTCCACTGAAAGCATAATGATTAATGAGCTCATTTCTCTCATAATTCAAAAGTGACTCAACAGGGTGGCCTATGTGGTTATAGGGAGACAAACTAAAAGGTAATTTGTGTGTGCTTGGTGTCTTTGACTCAGCCGGTCCCACAGGATGGAGACTTATCTGCCCTTCAGTTTAGGGAGGCATCAAGTTTTTAATTTGCTATATGGCAGATTTTAAAGGAGAGAGAAACTGTTCTCTCAACTAAAATAAAGTTTGTTCTGAGAGATCATACAGTAAGAAAGTATAGCTATTTAAACTACTATCTCATAATTTAAAAAAACATCCTAATATGTGCAAAATATCTATGTATAGGCACCAGGTAGTGATTGGTATGGATATGAATATGTAATAACACTGGTATCTAGCCCTAAGTGATCTAGTAGAAGAATTTTTATCTAAATTACCTAAATAAGACTAAAAAATTGAAAAAACAGACCCCTCAACACACTAAATTCATATTGAAATATATAAATGATATTTTTTTAAATTATGCTTGAGTCTTTTTCATAGCTACTCCAAGTGAATGTGAGATTATAAACAGAGACTATGTCTTTTACATGTACTGCTTATATTCTTCAAAAAATTTTACTCAACCACAATGTTTAAAGACATGAGATTGATTTTCAAATTGTTAAACATATGAATTTCATACAAATAGAGACAAAGCATATACCAAAACTTTCTGAGTCACTAATGCATAAATCAAAAGAACATAAAAGATAATGTGGAAAGGATTTGAGAAACTGGCATATATGTTTAGTGAGGAAAGGACTGCTCAAATAAGATTGCTGTGATGGAAAATTACTGATATCCTACAAAACAATAAACCATGATTTGAGGATTATTATCTCTATTGGGTTAAGAGGGTTGTAAAACACCTAAGCTCCATTCATTAGCCAAAGCTACATTTTCTGAGAGCATCAAATATTGTCCAGATAGGATTATTGGAAAATTATCTGATACCATATTGAAGTTACATAAGCAACATTTTGTTTTATGTTCAAATTTTGGCCATTTTTCCTATAAAGAGATAATGCAGCAAAAGGGTAAGCTAAATTAGTTGATCTTACCTAACTACAAGTGGAGTTTTCTAAGATGATTGAGGGGACTAATTGAGTTCTTATTATTCTATTATTCTTGTTAGCAAAAAATACACCTCTGGTATTTGTAAATTTGTCACTGGATACCAAACAAACAAGTTGGAAGCTCAGACACACTATCAAGGAAAAGACACAAATTAAATTGCTTATAGTATATAAATAGAGGGAAGGGAGAGTTTAGTTCAGAAAGTTAAACAAATGGTAAATTTAGTCAGTGTTTTGAAAGGAATAGACCCCAGCAGATACATTAACAATAATAAGAAATTACACATAGTAATTTTACTGTGAAGAACTTTTAAACTCTTCAGGGTTGGTCTCCTCTAGAATGGGATAATCTCTTTCTTTTCTTTCTTTCTTTCTTTCTTTCTTTCTTTCTTTCTTTCTTTCTTTCTTTCTTTCTTTTGTTGGAGTTCAATTTACCAACATATAGCATAACACCCAGTGCTAATCCCATCAAGTGCCCCCTCAGTGCCCGTCACCCAGTCACCCCAACCCCCTGCCCACCTTCCCTTCTAACCACCCCTGTACATTTCCCAGAGTTAGGAGTCTCTCATGTTCTGTCACCCTCACTGATATTTCCCACTCATTTTCTTTCCTTTCCCCTTTATTTTACTATTTTTAATATTCTAGAATGGGAAAATTTTTGTAAGATTCCATTTTGCCTCATTCCTCCATACAGTATTTGAAATGTTACACACCTCTAGAATTTAAAAAGGAAGGAAAGAAGAAGCAAGGAAGAAGGGAAGGAAACAAAAAAACCTTAAAATCAAACCATTCATCTGAGTATTTAATTTGAATCATCCTCACCCTTATCTTAGAGTGCTCTCATTTACTTCCCCAAACACTTTTTTCCCTTCAAATGATAATTAGCATTTGATTAAAAATTAAAATTACAAATAAAATTTTATATTTCATTAAATGAGGGGATTTTTCCTCCCTTTGGATACTCTGGCTCCTATAGATCCTATTCTGCTTCTTTTCTTTGGAACAGTCATTGGCACTATTTCTACAATAGTTAACAAGTCACCACAAATTCTATCATAGTTCACAAGGCACCTGAAGGAAATCAACCATAAACAATAGTTTTAGGATTTCAGAGAGAGGCAGGATATTATGCTGTTCCTAGAAAGGTAAAGATTATGCAAGACCCAGTTTGTCTTCCCTGGTTGAAATCAGTAACATAAGCAGTTGCATAAGGGGTTTTTAACTAAATGCAGAGGCTAGAAAAGCTAAGTTTAGGAAGACATAAGAAAAATGAAATCAGCCCAGATCTATGCAACTATGAACAATGAGTTGCATAAATTTGAAGAGTGCAGGATTGGGTGAGTTTGAGCTTAGTTTGATGGTCATTTTGGGGTTCAGCGGAAGATCTTCAGGACATGGATTCTTATCCTTGTGACTGGACAAACAACTTCATTCTACTTATCCTCAATGGGGAAAAACAAAATCCATAAACACTTGGTATTACATAACCTGATATTTACATAATGTTTAAAGTACAAATGATTAGTAGTTTGAATATTCTTGTTGAAAGTTCTTAGAAGAGAAACTTTTTGTAATCGTAGTTAATGAAGGCATATTTTGTACTCAATGTTTCTTTTGTAATCAGGGTATGGGCTTATCAGTAAGAATATGAAGGAATTTAAGTTTAGAGTGTCAATGATTATGAGCTCAGAAAATAAGTCCAGGACAACCGAATGGTGGATTAAGTGTCTAAATGAGAAGGATATTCCCTGAGAAAAGGGCAGTCTTCCAAGTCATCTATTTGAGGAAAAGAGCTGGGTGTGGAAATAGCAGCATGCCTAAACACAAATCTTCCTAACCATAAAGTTTCAGGTGGTTAATAAGTTAGCAAGCCCAACTCCTGAAGGAGGAGGCTGAATAATTGATTCCACTACCTATTGTTAAAGGCATCCTGGGGCCTAGAGAAGTTGATTCCTAATAAACTGAGATTAAACTCCCAGCCCTGGTGCCAAAATGATAACTTAAAATTTAAATTAAAGTTAAATAAGAAAGTCTATAGAAGCAGATAACAAAACCAACAAGCTGTACTACACCAAGACAATTAATAAATTGATCTTTAATATTAGCAGTGAAGAATGTGATTATTTTAAATGTCCTGAATGCTACTGTTTTATAAAGATGTGGTTTAAAGGAGAAAGAGCATAAGTGGGAACCCACATTCAATAACATATTAGGGGCTGGCATCATGTCTTTTTCTTAGTGGTATATTATGCTCAACTCACCATTTAGAAGCAAAGCAAAAAAGACAAAGTCAACCAAGCACTACTCTTAGTGTACCCACTGAATTCTTGCTGACCCACCAAACCCAAGTGAAATATCACTGCCGCTGTGAATTCTTTCCTAACTCTGACAGACAGGGTTAATCATTTCTCACTTTAGTTTTGTTGTTGTTTGTTTGTTTGTCCTTAATTTTATTTTCATTTATGTATTCATGCATCAAAAATTGTTACACATCTACAATGTGTCAGGCATTTAATAAGTACAAGAAATAAATAGTAATGAATGTGTAGATTATTAAACTGATTCATTATATTTTCAATTTTTGTTTTTATGTCTGTCTCTCTAGGCAACTTAAGGGGAGAGATTGCTGTGCATCTTACTTATAGATACCCCATAGCTTGCAAGGGTGTTGGATGTCACAATAATCTATTACAATTTTTATATCATTTAACACCTGGTTCAAATCACTTATCTTAAATGACCAATTCTTATTACCCCCTAATTCAATCCAACATTATATATACTTTGTTGTTTGTATCCTTCTGTTGCTTATCTATACCTTTTTGGGTATTGGTTATAGGTGTGTATGTGTGCCTGTGAGTGTGTATTAGTCTGCATTCTTTATTAATGTGTTACTTTGTATATTCATTTGATAAATTTGTATAAGCATTTGATAAATGTTTATTGAGCATTGACTGTGTTATAGTTCTAATGTTAGGATGCCCAATTGAGAGAAGGAATTACCCCATTAATACTAATATTGCTCCTTCTCCAACTCAACTCTTTAATTAGTTGGTTCATAAATTTAAAAAGGTGTTTTGCATTTCCCCTTCTCCCCCTTACTCATAGAGCTTATACTCAGAACATATCTAAGCATGTTGTAGGACTGTAAATAAAAGGTAATGTTTATTAAGTGCTTTTTATATGTCAGACAGAAAAGCTAAATTCTCTGGAGATATAAGATCATTTAATTTTCCTAAAATTGTATACGGTTTTCATTAGGATCCCATTTTCTAGGTGAATAATGGTAGAAAGGAGGTGTTGAAGAGGTTTAAGTCAGAGATAAGTGGTAGATCTATGATTCACTTGGGTCTTGTATTATTGTATTCTAATACACAGTGACAGATTGCTTGGCTGATTTATTGTGAAAATTTGAAGCGATGTCTTTCTTCTGGAGCTATTATATAAATTGGCTCAATATCTACTCATAAGCAAAATGCCCTCATGGGGGGAACAAAAAATATGGATATAAGTATTCCTTGGTGTTCTGCTTGCTCCACTTTGTTAGTTCTCTCAAACCCGCATCTAACTTTGGCTATCCTGGGTTGCAGATTCCTGGACATCAACTTCTGTTGCTGTCTACTTTGATTTGGCAACTTTTGATTTTCTGACACTTGTTTTATCTTTTTTTTTAAGATTTTATTTATTTATTCATGAGACACACACAGAGAGAGAGGCAGAGACACAGGCAGAAGGAGAAGCAAGCTCTATGCAGAGAGCCTGATGCGGGACTCAATCCTGGGATTCCAGGATCATGCCCTGGGCCAAGGGTAGGTGCTAAACTGCTGAGCCACCCAGGGATCCCCTTGCTTTATCTTTGGACCCTTTTCTATCCATGTCTTTAGCCACAGCCTGCTTGGGGAGCTAACTTTTGAGCCTGACACCAACCCTTTTCATTGCCCTTACAGAGTTAAAGAAAGGTCCACTAAAAAAGCAAAACATAAGGAAATATAACACACTTCTAATATAAGATAATGACAAGATAAGCCATATACTGAAAGAAATATTTGCAAAAGACACACCTGATAAAGAACTGTTGTCCAAAATATACAACAAACACTTCAACCTCAACAATAAAAAAACAAATAATCCAATTAAAAAGTGGACAAGGATCATAATAGATAACTCATCAATGAAGATATACATAAGGAAAATAAGCACATGAAAAGATGATCCAAATGACAGTCAGACAAAAATATTCACATGGATATTTATTGCACTTTTATCATAATTCCCCAAACCTGGAAGCAACCAAAATGTCCTTCAATAGTTGAATAGATAAATACATTGTGATCTATCCAAACAATGAGACAATAACAAAGTGAGTTATTAAGTCATTAAAATGCATGGGGGAAACCTACATGTATATGAATGAGTAAAGGAAGCCAATGAAAAGGTTGTGTACTGTATGATTCCAACTCTATGACACAATAGTATAGATAAAACCAGAAAAAGAATTAAAAAGATCAGTGGTTACTAGTGGTTAGGAGGGAGGGAGAGATGATAGGCCAAGCACAACTATTTTTAGGGCAGTGAAACTACTCAGTGTGATACTGTAATAATGGAAACATGTCATTTCACATTTGTCCAGATCCATAGAATGCACAACACCAAGAGTGAACTCTAATGTAAACTATGTACTTTGGGTGACAATAATGTGTCTGTGTAGATTCATCAATTGTAATAACTATGGGGGGTGGTGGCAATGTGGGGATGCTATGATATGCTTGCTGGGAGCAGGGGATGTATGGGAAATATCTGTATCTTTTATTTAATTTTACTCTGAAACTAAAACTTCTCCAAAAATAAAGTCTTTGGAAAAAATGTTACATTCCTTGGGGTTTTAACTTAATCTCTATTTTCGGAATCTTCAAGGTGGCAGTTTACAACATTAATTTTAGAAGTCATACATCTTAATTTGTCCTCCTCTTCCAGAAATGTGAGCAGTTCATAATGCTTTGTGGAAATATAATTAATGAAGTGCCAACTGGCAAAGGACACAAGACTAGGCACAGAGCAGAAAATTTAGAGCAACAAAGTTGTTGCCCTTTGAGAGATTTCAGTACGAAATGCATCATAAAAAGAGTACTGTAAAATAACAAATATGAACTTTGGATTGCTGCAATAAATATGTAAAGATTATTTTAAAGAGCCAATAAGGAATAGCAATCAGATCCTGAAAGCTCAAGAATTAGACTAAAATGCGGTAGAAAAAGAAAAAAAAGTTTAAAAATTAAACAAAAACCCTAGGACTATCAAGGACAATCCAAGTCTTATTCATAAATCTTACAAGAATAAGACTGTTCTTGTGACAGCAAGTAAAGAAAATGGAAAAAAAATACTGATAAACACCACTCAGAGAGTCATTTTGTAGTTCCCCTTGCTTTGAAAAAGAGTTCGTTTCCTTGAGACTTAAAATATTTGTAGTTTTCATTCATGGTTAGAAGGAATACAACTTTGACCTTTATCCCTAACTTTCTTGGTATGTTTGATTTGGATTGATAAATTTGTCAATATATTTATAATCTTTTAATAATTTGGGACTAAGCTTAGTCATTAAAATACTGTCAAATATTTACGTCAGAGAAGAGAGAAAAAAAGATAGTCTATTTCCTTGTTATTATAGTTTCCAGTAAACATGCCTCCTACATACCAAAATGTGAAACTGTTTTTATTACAAACAAATCTTATAGTAAGCAACCATTAATGAAATTCAAAGTCAATTGTTAGATTGCACATCCCTGAAATTGGAAAAGAAAATACTTAACCACTAAATATTCTGCTTGCTATCACTTAATATTCTGATACACATGAGGCAATTAATTTTCTCCTGCATATTATTTTCGTAATTTGGTCAAGCTGCCAACTAGAGAAGATTGGTGCCCAGGTTAGGCCTTAATGGTTTGAATTTGAATAAAATTCATATTCAAATAAGTGGATCTTAACTTGTCGCATATGATTATATTAAATCACCCTTCTTCTGCTTAACACTATTTAATGAAATAATACACACAAATATCAGTACCTATTCAAAAAAAGCATGGCTTAGAACAAGGTTTAAGTAAGAAATATGGTATATTAAAATATGATATGCACATGCTGTGATTAATTTATTGTCAAATTATGATATATCACAATGTGAATGTAAGATAGATGTATGCACGTTGATATGAAAAGATTTCCAAGATGTATTAACTCAAAAAGGTTAAGAACATGTTTCTGTAAGTATAGGCCTATTTTTGTAAAACAAATGTTATTTTTCGACTTGTAGAGTATTAACTACCTAGAAATTCAATAGCGGTGTATTTTGTATTTTGTTCATACACAAACATTATTTTTATTTTTTAAGTTAAAAAAGCATGTTGACAACAAAACCACAATATCAAAAACAACAGAGATATCAGAAACTAATTTCCTTTTTGAAATTTTTTGCTCACTTCAATTACTTTCAGAAAAAAATATGACATGTTTAAATGGAAACTGTACAATCCAATAAAATAAGCTTGTGGCAGTTATCCTAAATTTAACATTACAATTTGCATAGTAGAAAGGAGTAATCTACTGCCAATTTGTGAATATTTACCCAGTCATAGCCTATAAACTCAGCAATATAGAGAGTGGCCTTGGCATGGTTAGTCACAGTTCTCATTAGGAAAACAAACTCTCATTCTTTATCCAGGTGATGAGAATCCTTTGAAACCAATCAGATTGTAATAACTATAATTTTGTGGAAACTGTCCTGAAAAACAGAACTCAAACGAGGGGAAAGACATTTCACAATCTAGATACAACAGAAAATTAGATTAAAACTACATACAAGTCAAGAATAGAATTTTCCAAATCTCAGAGTAAACGGCTTGCTCAAGCAAGATAATTTAGAACACACAGAAAATTAAAATCTACTTGTGATAATGGGTTTAGAATAATAATTATAGAATGTTATATGCAAGAATATGGAAGACTGCATCTCTGTATGTACTGATAAGACCAGGGTTTTCCGATCTTGGTACTGCTGACATTTGGGGCCAGACACTCATTTGCTATGTGAGGCTTTCTGTTGCACTGTAATTTAGCAGCATTCTTGGCTCGTTAGACACTGATTGTCATCGATGCTTCTTTCCATTCTTCCATCTCCTTGTGATATACCAAAAATGTCTCCAAACAATGTCCAAATATTCCCCCGGTGGGCAAACTATGTCTGATTGAGAATCACTGGTAATGATTATATTAATTGACATGGGGATTTAAATTATTTTTGCCATGATCCTTAGTAAAATACACATTTTAAGACACAATTCAGTATCCAAAACACATATAGATGTAAATGGAGATATAGATGAAATATTTTGGCATGGACATTGATCAATCAAAATAGACACATAGTGGTATTACTAGAAGGTCTTAATATACCTTTAGCTTTTAGACTCTGAAGGGTTTTAAAGGGAGGGCCCAGAGGAGTTGCTGTGTCTAGGGGACAAAAGGCACTAGGGGTCATTGGAGTTCCTGACTTTTACCAACTATAGAAAGATGCTTCACTACTATAATAAATGATTTAGCTGGTCCTGCTGAAGTGCCTGAATAATTGTACTTAAATAGAAACAAATAGTTCATGAAGTAGTAACTAGCTCTGATATTTTCTATTCTTTTATTACTTTTTTTCCTGTATCCCTCCTTACATTTTTTAAATATTGGCGCCATCTACTAAATCACATTTATTGAACACATGACTAAGTTAAAATTCACAGTTTGATAAATTCTTGACCAAATGTATACAATCTCAAACACACAAGTATGACTGATTTATATCCATAGAAATAACCACATTGATTAGGGATAGCTTTCTCACGCAATGTCACACAGTTCTGGGGACTTGACATAGTATTAGTACCAAGATGGAACTTATTCATAAGTGTAATTATCAACTACCTGGTATTTATGATGTGAAAGTTACTGAAAAATACCTGTAACTCAAATTATATCATCTACTCACCCACTTGAAATTGCCTCAACAACTAGGCCTTCTAGGCTTTCAGTATTGAGAACTTGGTATAAGTTTAAAGACATTTTATTGGTATGCAAATAATTAAATTATTAGCCTCTAACATATTTGTATTAATTTAAAGGAACATGCTATCATAGTTAAGAGTATGAACACTGGAATTCCTTGTTTTTTATTTTAAAGATTTTATTTATTTATTCATGAGAGACACAGAAAGAGAGAGTGCCAGAGGGAGAAGCAGGCTTCCCTACAGGAAGACTAATGTGAGACCTGATCCAGAACCCTAGTATCATGACCTAAGACTAAGTCAGAGGCTCAACCACTGAGCTACCCAGGTGCCCTGAACACTGGAATCTGTAGAACTGTACACACACCCTGGGTTTGCTGTTTTATATCTATTAGTTTTGGGGCAATTAACTTCTCTAAGCTTCACATACTTTTCTTAAAAGTCAAACTAACAATAGCAAATGATGTTTACAGTCATTATGAGAACTGAATGTATATAAAGCATTTAGTTCCATTTCAAACACATAGTAAGTGCTCTAGAAAGTTATTATTAACAAAAATGATAACACCAATAAGTTAGTAACATTAGTATCAAGCATGTCATTCTGTGAATCTCAGGAGAAAGGAATGTACAATACGAGGATTTGAAAAATAATGTCAAGGTTGCTTCCTGCTCTAGACCGAAGTCTTTTGGATCATCCTTTCTGTAAATTATCTTAAATCACTTGAGGTTGTATGTGAAAATTTACCATTTAAATGAATTAATAACTAAAGATCTTTTTACCTAAGTGGATAGGCTATATATCACACTCTAAGGGAAGAAAAATTGAAAGGCATTTTTTGGTAAGATTTTCCAAATAAAGCATCTGGAAGCTTTTGGAGAACAAACTGGGTTGCTATTTTTAGAGATTCAGTATAACAATTGTTAGGCTTCTTTTTTTATTATTCAATTTTTCACCCCTTGAAGGAAATTGTATAAATGTTTTACTGAATTGAGTCTCACATATACATACATCTGCTACATAGCAATTCACATATGCTGTCTCCTTAATAAAAAGCTAGATTGATACCAGCCTCCTGCAGCTCCTTCAAATGTGAATCTATTAGGGAATGTTCTCTGTATGGAAACTGGCAAACCCCAATGCAATCTCATCTGGAAGACCCAAGAAATGGGAAAAAACAGAGTTAAGTAGCTTCCATTCTTGCTTAACAAAATAATTGGAACTGGTGTTCTCTTTTAGAATTGAACACCAAAGAGTCCAGTTTGTGTTTTTCCACTATACCAGAGACTTAATCTGTTTGTGGAGGTAAGGCTATGCAAGTGGCAAAACAAAAGGATATCTTTGAAATCCAGGTAGTGGAATTTTAATTAATTTTGTATTTGTAACTAACCCTGGTGATCCCTCACTGCATTTACAATTAATATGAAATACAGTGTAAGGACCAAAAGATCATGGAGATCAATTAAATTTCACTTGTCTCATAAAGATGTGGTAACTGAAGTAAGCATTGTATGTCCCTGTTTATCTCCTTAGTTTAGAGTTAATACTCCAAGTTTCCAGGAAAAGAAGATTGTTTTTTAAGATGTATGTTTGAATGTCAGTACAGCATGATTCTGGCAAGGTTAAGATAAAGTAAACATCCTACCTCTTACATTTATTACACTTTAAAATTCTAGCTGAGGTACATAAAAACATTGATCCCAAAACCCTGAAAAGTAAATAACTGGTAGATTGGAAAGGACAATCAAAACTTGAAGGAAGACTGGCATAGTGGCCAGCTTTGTTGCTGTTGTTGTTGTTGTTTTTCCCCTTCTATCATCCTTCTTGGGCACATAAAGATGTAAACTATTGATTCAGTGTTAAGTGTGAAAAGTGGCAAGTGTATATCATAAACCCAGGTCAGTAAATAATTACAAAAAAATATAAAGTGAAAAATTTGATATATTAAAATGGAATTCTAAAAGTCATTCTCATAAAGTGAAGAAGGCAAGAAAGAAAAAAAGAAGAGATGAAATAGAAAAGAATAATAAAATGGTAGTCTAAGTCAAATGTATTAATATTTTATTAAATATAAATAATATAAGATCACTAATTTAGGAGCCCCTGGCTGGCTCATTGGAGCTTGCAACTCTTAATCTTGGGGCCATGAATTTAAACCTCACATTGGGTGTGTAGCTTACTTTAAAAAATGTATTTAAGACCACCAATTTAAAGACATAGATTGGATTAAAATATTCAAATATTTGCTGTTTATGCAAAACTCACTTTAATTATATTGACAGAATAAAGTAAAATGAATAAATAAATAAATAGTAGCAGAAATTATACCATGCATATACAAATCAAAAGAAAACTGAAGTCTAGAGGAAAGGAAATTACTAGGATAAAGAGGGACATTATATAGTGATTTAAAAAATGTTTCATCAAGAAGATATAATAAGCATAAATTGTCTAACAAAAGAACAAAAGAACTTAAAAATACCTGTGGGTACATTGGAAACATCAACATTCATTTGAATATAGTTGACAGAACATGTAGATAGAAAATCATCAAAGAAGTAGAGCACTTGAACAATACTTTTGTGATACTGTGAGTTATAATAAGAAATGTATTTTTGTTTTTTATCCCCATTTCTTTTTTCTTTTTTTTTTTTTTTTTTTAGATTTTATTTATTTATTCATGAGAGACAGAGAGAGGCACAGACACAGGCAGAGGGAGAGGCAGGCTCCATGCAGGCAGCCTGACATGGGACTAGATCCCAGGTCTCCAGGATCATGCCCCCAGCTGAAGGCGGCACTAAACCGCTGAGTCCCCGAGGCTGCCCTTTATCCCCATTTCTATTACAGAGCTCCTAAAGCCCTTAGCATTTCCTAGGAATTGAAAGCAATTGAGGTGTCTTTTGTTATGCTAATAAGATGACTTTTAAACCACATCTAACAGAGTCGGGCTGGTTTCCAGAAGTGACCATGTGATTAGAGGTTGTAACTTTCAGTCCTACTGCTGACCTCCAGGGAGATGAGAGGGGCTGAAGAGTCAATCAACTGCAAATTGCCAGTAATTTAATCAACCATGTTTATGTAATTGAGGATTCCATAAAATCCAAAGGAGGAGATACAAAGAGCTTCTGGTTGTGTAGTCACATGGAGATTGGAGAAGAGTGGAATACCTAGATAGGGCCTGGAAGTTCCTCCTTTCTCTATACTTTGCCCTAGGAATCTCTTCCATCTTGCTGTTCCTAAATTATACACTTTCATAATAAACCAGTAATCTTGTAAGTAAAATGTTTCAGAGTTCTGTGAGCAGCTCTAGCAAATTAATATAAATATTAAATAAAGAGTGGATATAAAGAGTGGGGGATGTTGGAATCTACAGCGTGTAGGTCAGAAGCCCAGGTGAAAATCTGGACTTTTAATTGGCATCTGATCACTTGGGGGGGGGGGGGGAGTGATGTTTATGGGACTGAGCTCTCTTAACCTGTGGGTAGACAGTATCTCCCACATAGGTAGATATAGGTAGATATTGTCAGAATTAAATTGAATTGTAGGATACCCTGCTAGTGTCTGGTGAATTGCTGGGTGTGGGAAAAAAAAAAGCCATCCTTACAAATACTGGAATTGGGTGCAGAACCTTTTAGTTGGTGATCAGAAGTAGAATCAGAGTCAGAACTTTTAACTTTCAACTCTTTTCAATAACATATATAGAACTCTCAATGCTGCAGCATTAGATAAACATTCCTTTTATATGCCTATGAAATATTCACTAAAATAGAACATATTCTAGGTCACAGGGGAAAAGTTACTTAAAATGGGGAAAAATGACAAATTAGTCAGAAAATGAAATTATACAAACTTTATCTTGTCACCATAATGGCATTGAACTAGAAATCAACAACAGAAAAATATCTGGAAAACTTCTATATACTTGAAAATTAAACAACACGTTTCTAAATAATCAGTGTGCCAAACAGGAAGTCTCAAGAGATATTCAGATATATTCTGAATTGAATGAAGATGAAATACGTTATATCAAAGTTTGTGAGATGCACAAAAGTCAGGAGGTATAGAAATTTGTAGCATTAAATGCATATATTATAAAAAAGAATAAAGACCTTAAATCACTAACTTAAGCTTGTATCTTAAGAATTTTGGGGGGGCAGAAGAGCAATATAAGTCCAAAGCATGTATCAAAATGAAATAAAAACATGTACAAAAAAACCCATGTACAGATATTAAAGAAATTGAAAATGGAAAAAAACAGAGAAAACAAAATCAAAAGCTGGTTCTTTGTAAACATCAATAAAATCGATAAAACTATAGTCAATCTGACCAAGAAAATGAGTAAACATAAACATCTAATATCAAGAATAAAAGACTATCTCTATAAACTGTAGACATTAAAATTTAATAAGGAAACATTATGAACAATACTACTTTAGCACAGGCTACTATAAAAAATACCATAAAGTGGGTAGCTTATCCACAACATAAATTTATTTCTTACAGTTTTGAAGACTGGAAGTCTCATATAAGATTCCAGCATGGTTAGGTTCTTGGAAAGGGCCAACTTTCTGGTTACAGATGGCTATTTTCTTGCTGTATCAGCCCATGATGAAGAGAGACCTAGTTAGTTCTTTGGTCTTTTATTAAAAGGTCAATAATTTCATTCCTGGAGGGTCTACCTTCATGATCTAATTATCTCCCAAAGGTTCCATCTCCAAATGCTGTCATATTGGAATTAGGGTTTCAACAAAAGAACCTGAAGGAGTCATAACCATGTAATCCATCACAAACACTATGAACATAAATTTGACCTAAGGCAATTTTCTTGGAAGACATAAACTGAGAAAACTCTCTCAAGAAGACAGATAATCTCAATAGTCTTGCATATAACAAAGAGATTGAATTCATGGATAAAATCCTTTATGAAAGCAAAATATCCAGTCTAGATGATTTCGCTAAATTCTACCAGATGTTTAAGGAAAAAATAATACAAATCTTGCATAGAATCTTTCAGAAAACAGAAGAAAAAGGAATGCTTACCAACTCATTTTATGATTTGAGGATTGTCCTCATACCAAAACCAGACAAGAACCATAAGTATAAAACACAAAACAACATGAATTATAAACACAGATGCTAAAATCCTCAGTAAATTACTAGCAAATTAGTCCATCAATAAATAAAAAGCATAAAATATAACCAAGTGAACTTAAACTCAGGAATGCAATATCAAAAATCAATATTAAAAAATCAATCAATGCAATCTGCACCAAAAGGCTTAAAAAGAAAAAAAACATAGGATAATATAAGTAGATGAAAGCAAGTATTTGGCAAAAGTCAACATTCATTCATGACTTAAGAAAAAAAAAAATCCAGGGGATCCCTGGGTGGCTCAGCGGTTTAGCACCTGCCTTCAGTCCAGAGCATGGTCCTGGAGTCCTGAGATCGAGTCCCACATCAGGCTCCCTGCACGGAGCCTGCTTCTCCCTCTGCCTGTGTCTCTGCCTCTCTGTGTCTCTCATGAATAAATAAATAAAATCTTAAAAAAAACAACAACACAGCAAACTGGGAATATAAGGGAATTTCATTTACCTGATAAATAGCAGGCATATGAAACACACAAGTAACCTCATACTTAATAGTGAAAGATTAAATGCTTCCCCTAAATACAAAGACCAAGGTAAGGATGTTTATTCTCACCACTGTCATTCAACATTGCACAGAAATATATTCATCACAATGAAGCAAGGGAAAGAAAGAGAAAACATTGAAATAGAAAGAAAGAAATCTAACTTGATAAAATAACAAGATTTTCTTTTTTTTTTTTTAAGATTTATTTATTTATTTATTCATGACAGACACACAGAGAGAGAGAGAGGCAGAGACACAGGCAGAGGGAGAAGCAGACTCTATGCAGGCAGTCCGATATGGGACTCGATCCCAGGTCTCCAGGATCACACCCCAGGCCAAAGGCGACGCTAAACCGCTGGGCCACCAGGGCTGCCCATAACAAGATTTTCTATATAGAAAATCACAAATAATCCACAGAAAGCTCCCAGTACTTGCAAATTAGTTTATCAAGATCATAGAGTACAATGTGGACACAATAAAATCAATACTATTTCTGTATACTATTAATAAACAATTTGATAGAGATATTTTTAAAGTGTTGTTTATGAGTACCCCCAAAAGGAATTACTTAGGTATAAATCCAACGATATATACATAGGATAAGCATGTTGAAAACTACAAAATGCTGATGAAAGGTATAATCCAATTATGAAAAAATATATGGTGTTCATTGACTGGAAAATCCAGTATAATTAACATGTTAACCCAAATAAAATCCTTGCAGTATTTTTTGTAGACATAGACTAATTTTAATTCTTATATGGAAATGCAAAAAAACAAACCAAAAGAAGTTGAGCTATAACAATCAAGACTGTATGTTATTGGAAAAAGGACAGGCACATAGATCAATGAAACAGAATAGCGAGTATAGGAAAACAAAGGCAAACTCCTACATAAATATGATTAATTTATGTTTTTAACAAAAAGGTACAGATACTTCAATGTAAAAATGATTTTTTTGACAAATGGTCCTTGAACACTTGGACATTTGTTTACCCCGTCCTGAAAAAGAAAGAAGTACCACAATCTATGCCTTAAACAAAATCAATTCAAAATGGATTATATAGGAAGTTGTAAAATGTCAAACTATAAAACTCTTAGAAGTAAACCTAGGGAAAAAAACTGTGCCTTTAAGTTAGGCATTTTTTTTTTTTTAAGATTTTATTCATTTATTCATGAGACACACACACACACACACACACACACAGAGGCAGAGAAATAGGCAGAGAAAGAAGCAGGCTCCATGCAAGGAACCCGCTGTAGGACTCTATATGGGGACTTCAGGCCCTTGAAGTGGGCTGAAGCCCTTGACAAGTGACTAGGAAGTCCTCACGTCTTGCCTTTCCTTGCTGCAGAGGCTAGTGAGTCACAGGCACTGAGAAATGGCAGCCACGGAAGGTCCCCTCTGGGAGAAGCAGCTCTGCCCTGGTGGCAGGACCCTGAGCCATGCTACAGTGGTACTGGGAAGTTGGGAGGGAGCTAGATAGAGGAGGGGACTCCCACCTGCCTTTTTTTAAGCCAGTATTGTTTCTGCTTGTAATAAATTTTTTTCTTTTTAAGAAAAAAAAAGTTTTTGTAGTCTATGTCTACAAAAACTTCAGGATCACTCCCTGGGCCGAAGGTGGGCGCTCAACTGCTGAGCCACCCAGGCATCCCTAGGCAAATATTTCTTTAAACTGATATGCCCATCATAAGATTTGACATCCAGAATAACATAAATAACTCTTACAATTCAAGAATAAGAAGACAAATAATCCAATAAAAAATGGGCAAAATACTTGAATAGCCAGTTTAAATGAGTGGCTGATCAGCATATGAAAAGATGTTCAATATTATTAGTCATTAGTAAAATGCAAATTATAACCACATTGCCATACTACTGCACACCTATTAGGATGGCTATAATGAAAAACACTGATAATACCAAATGCTAGCTAGGAAGTAGAACAACTGGAAAGGTATTGCTGGTAGGGAAACTGTACAGCTACTCAGGAAAATAGTTTCATTGTTATTCTCAACACTAAATATTTCACTCCTTTCTCTTCTTGCTTAGTTTCTGAAAAGTCAGATGTAATTCTTATCTTTATTCCTATTATTATATAGGAAATATTTTTCCCTCCATATTAGTTTAATATTTTTTGTTATCTTTGGTTTTCTAAAGTTTGAATATGATATGTTTAGGTGTAGTATTTTGGGGCATTTTTCCTGCTTGGTGTTTTCTGAAATTCCTGGATCTGCAGTTTGATGTCAGACATTAATTTGGGAAAATTCTCAGTCATTATTGCTTCAAATATTACTTCTGTTCTTTATCTCTTTCTTCTTATAATATTCCTATTATGCATATTTCACACCTTTTGTTGTTATCACATAGTCCTTGGATATTGTTTGCTTGTTTTTGTCTTATTTTTCTGCTTTTCAGTTTCGGAAGTTGCTATTGTCCTATCTTCAAGCTCAGAAATTCTTTTCTTAGCTGTGTCCAGTCTACTAATGAGTTCATCAAAAACATTCTTCATTTTTGTTACTTTATTTATTTATTTATTTATTTATTTATTTATTTATTGTTGTTGTTGTTGTTGTTGTTACACTTTTAAAAAAATCTCTAGCATTCCTTCTTGGTTCTTTCTTATAATTTCTGTCATTGTCCATCTGTTTTTGCATGCTGTCTACTTTGTCCATTACAGTCTTTAGCATATTAATCATAGTTGTTTTAATTCCCATTCTGATAATTCCAACATCCTTTTCATACCTGGTTCAGGTTCTGATGCTTGCTCTGTCTCTTCTAACTGCATCTTAAAATATTTTACATTTTTTTGCCTTTTAGTATATCTTGTAATTTTTTGTTTTGAAAGATGAACATGACATGCTGGATATAAGTGACTGTAGTAAATAGGCCTTTAGCAATGTAGTGGTAAAGTGTCACTCCATAGCTTCATAATTAGGTCTCAGTCATTCGATGAGCCTGTACCTCTGCATTGTGAATTTCACCAATAATTCTCAGTTTTTTCACCATCTTAGGTGAGATAGGATGGCTGGAGCAGACTGATACTAATACCAGGAAAATACCCAATATTTTCCTTCACACAGGTAGTTAGACTCTGGTAAAACTCTAGCAGGTTAGCCTGTGGTTAACTGTTTTTTTCTTGAGGTAGGCCTTGTTAACAGAATGCCCCGGCATATTTCACAATCAAGGGTAGATTTCTCCTACCCTTGCAGGAAGTATAAAAGCACAGAGATATTTTTTTCTATATTCCCCATGAGAACTTGGTAGAGTTTTTAGATATAAAATTTGCAAAAGCTTGAGGATCCCTCTATGAATTGGATTCCCTGGAGTTTTTAATTCTGACTTGCCCGCAGTGAGCCTCCAGAAGTTCTTCAATAATAGTTTGAATTGGTTGGTTCCCATGGAGCTTTCAATTCCAGTGAGCCGCAATTCTCTGTATCTACCTGTCTGTCTCTCCAATTTTAGAGCAGCAGTTTGCCCTGTGACCCCACGTCTATGATGAATAAAAGGTGAGTTGTTGATTTTTCAGTTTGTTCAGCTTTTTACTTGTTAGGACAGTAGCAATTTCTAAACTCCTTACATGCCAGACAGAAAGCAGAATTCTAATCATTTCTTAGGAAGTTAAATTTGCACTTACTGTATGACCCATCACAATCTCACAAAAACTGTACATGAATATTTACAACAGTTGAGTCATAATTACCAAAAGACTGAAAGCAACTCAAATGACCTTCAGTGACAAACTGGATAAAAAAACTCTGGTACAAACATAGGATACAGTACTACTCAGAAATACAAGAAATTAACAATTGGTATGTGCAATAACATGAAAGAATTCTAAAGGCATATAAAGGAAGCCACTATCAAAGGTTAAATTCTGAATGATTTCATTTATAGATAATTCAGGAAAGGCAAAACAACTCCAACGGAGAAGGTCATTGGTTACCAGAGTTAGGACTAGAGAAGGTTTCGATAGCCAAGGGGCAGCACAAGGGGATTCTTTGGGTATTGGAATTATTCTCTATTCTGGTTGTGTTGGTTGTTATGTAATTTTTACAGATATATTAAAACTGAGAAATATATAATAAAAAAGTAAATTTTACTTTATGTGAATTTTTTGAAGCCAATACAGTAATAGATTTTTTTTTGTCTCTCTTGTTTAAAAGAAAAAGAATCAGCATGCCTGGGTGGCTCAGTAGGTTAAGCATCTGCCATGGGCTCAGGTCATGATCTCGGGGTTCTGGCATCTAGCCTTGCATCAGGCTCATCAGGGAGTCTGCTTCTCCCTCTCCCTTTCTTGCTGCACCCTCCACTCATGCTCTCTCAAATAAATAAGTAAAGTCCTTAAAAAATAAATAAATAAAAGAAAGAAAGAAAGAAAAAGAATACTCAAAAAGGTTTTCTATACTATTTCCTATAGGACATTCACAGCTCCAAAATTAGACATCATGCCAATCATATTTTTGACTACTTTATAATCTCCTGAATACCAGCACACCAGATGCAGCCATAAGAGGAAAAATACACCAACTTGCACTGATGGGAAGTCTAATGAAATAACACTTTGCAACCCAATGTTTTTAGTAAAAGGAACCATTAAACGTAGCATATTATTTAATAAAACAATGTGGAGATGTAGTCTGGGCAGAAAAAAAAAAACAGAATAAGAGACAAATTCCCTTTGCTTTTGAGTACTATTTAATGAATCTAATTAGTAAGCCTCAATGGTCTTGTAGAGGCTTTGGGGATTTTTGCATTCATTTTGAAAACAAAATGAATGTTTTGGCAGCTCCTGAAACAGAATGTTAAGATAAGAAATGTAACACAAAAAGCAGTCACCTTGAATCAGAAACGAAGAGCTGACTGGAGGTGCTGCTGAGACTATAAAGAAGTTTGTCTTTTCTCTGCAAGATCACCTTTCATTTCAAACCACCAGCTTCACAAAAAAAGCAAGGATTAGGGAGAAAAACAACTGTCAGCTGGGAAGAGAACTAGTGAGAGGTTAAAATTCTGGGGGGTTAGAAGAGGAATCAAACAGTATAAGGCTATAAATAAGTTTATGTACAGTAAGTTGGCAATTAAGTTGCATGATAATTAGCAAAAATAAAATGGGTGACCACCCAGCAGAAAGTTAATGGCGAAGGCTTCCATTTCCAGCCAGTTCTGTAAAGGGAAGTTTAGTGTTTGCACTTTTTCCAGGGAATCTCTCCAGACTATGCCAAGACAGGTGCCAGCCTGCCTACCAAATCACAAAGGTCACTCTTATGTTCTTTGCCAGAGCCTCTGGGCTCATGTCAAGATCACTAAAAAAATCCTTTCTTTCAAGAACTGGTTCTTACTCTTTACCTCATCTCCCACTATCATCTTTTAAAAAACATGCTTTCCCTGGCTTTAGTCAGCCATTGGAGTGTGGTTGGGCTCAGCTTCCAGCTCAGTGACACAATATAGAAATAAGACACAGAGTTAACTTCCCGTTTGCCAAGATATACAGGCATAAGGTGATGGTATCTGAGGCCCTGGTAATCATCCTGTATCCCAAAGTCATGTGAAGTTTTGAATCAGGTGAATACTCATATAAGACGAACAGCAATAGGTCACTGCAGAATTAACATGGCATTTTGGGAACACCTCACAGGTCTTTTGGAAGCACCGTCTCTGATGCACAACATAATTGCAAGAAGTGACAAGTAGAAAACTTGACCGAAGGCTTTGTTGGCTTTGTTTCCTGCCTCATTGTATCTCACAGTTTGCTAAGGCAAATCTATGTGATCAGAATGAGAAAATTAATAAATAAAAGTAGGAGTGGATGCTAGTAAAATGCACACCATGGCTCAAGATAAATAGAATCTCCAGTGGATTTTCTCCTGTGTAATTCTGTCAAAATGCAAACCTTATATACTTAGGAACATAGAGAAATACAAGTACTGAATAAAAAGAAGAGGGAGGGTTGGCCATCTAGTATCTGCTGAAAGGAAATTATCGGAAGGCAATAATAATAGTAATAATAACTTAAAATGAAAAAGATGGCAGATAGGAAGGAAAATGTCTGAGTTAGTATTTTCATTTTTTATCAACTGTGAGTACACCTTGGCTGTGTATGCATCATTTGACTATTTTTTTGTGTATTTTTATTCTTAAAAGATTTATTTATTTACTTTTTAAGAGAGAGAGTGTGTGTGAGCAGGGGGAGGGCTGAATGAGAGGAACAGAAAATCCTCAAGCAGTCTCCTCACTGAGCAAGGAGCCCATCTTGGGGCTCGAACCCAGGACCTGAGAAAATGACCTTAGCCAAAACCAAGAGCTGGCCACTTAACTGACTAAGCCATCCAGGCATTTGACTATTTAAAATGCACAAGTGGTTTACCACATGAAGAAATTTAGAATAATGTATCCTGGTATGTAAATTACCTGAAGAGTGAATTCCATTTGTATGAAATTCATTCAAAGCAGATCAGACCTGAAATTCCGTGAAATTAGGCATGTAATAAATATTTTGTGAGATTGCAATGAGGTTCATTTACTATTATTTACTTGAGTATTGGTATGAGTCAGAACGTAGATTCTTCTTTTGATGATCATCTGTTTCTGTTTATAATTGGTCATCATACTCTCCAATTTCCAACTTTCATATAACATTTACTGTATAAGTATCTGTGGTCTTATTTATCCTAGAGTGCCAACCCTTTGAAGAGTAAAAAAATTCAGTTGTCTAAATAGTTTTTAAAAATTATATAGCACACACATACATACATAGCTTTTACTAGCATTTTTCATTTCTTTCTGAAAAGATAGCTAGTTATGGATATCACCATGGTCAACTTAATGAAAAATACATAAATAAAATAGCTAATTTTATGTCATAATGTAAGTTACAAAACCACCAAAGTTTGGCTGAAAATTTATTTCATTTATTTATTTATTTGAGATAGAGAGAGAAAGAAAGAGAAAGAGCATGCATGCATGAGTAAGAGGTAATAAAAGGGAGAAAGAGAGAGAGAGAATCTCAAGTTGACTCCCCGCTGAGCTCAGAGTCTGAGTCAGGGCTTGATCCCAGAACTCCAAGATCATGACCCCAGCCTAAATCAAGAGTCAGAGGCTTCCAAGTGCCCTTTCAATTTTTTTTTTATATGAACACAGTTTTAATTGAACTGAATTGATACAGCTATATTAAACATAGATCCAATCTGTGTTTGGAAATATATTTACAAGGAAAAGGAACCAAATGAGTGAATCCTTCTAATTTAATGCTGAGCTATAAACTTTAAGCCACACCCTGAGAAGCTTTCACCCTGAGAAGCTGAAAGCTTGGAATTTCAAATATAACAAAGTATTTGGATATATGTATTTGAATATATAAGTCATTTCTGAGTTAGAAATTGTGGATGTTATTTATGAATATGGCAATTTTTCTATCACACCTTCTCTATGGGCCTCAATGCCAGATGGCCTTTTTTGGCAAGGTTTAACTTAGGAGATGTATCTATTTCCAAATAGACTGAGGGAATTAATTTTTGATATATGCTCATGGTCTCTATCACAGGACTATACTTCCAAAAACATTGAGGAGCTAACAAATTAAATAAAGGAAACAAGTAGTCTCGAAATATAGTGACATCTAATCCTGCAGTCCAATGGAAGAAGTTAGAATTAGGTTGTAAGCTTGTTTTTTTAACAAAGGTGCTGAGTCTATGCAATGTTTTGCTTTGCTTCAATTTCGGTTTGCTGTTGGTATTTGCAGGTTTGTTTACTTAAAAAGAAAGAAAAGAACAAATAATACCATAGAACATTGTACACAACTGCATGTTTCATGAAGTCAAATGATGACAGATATAACCATGTCCCAAATCAAAATCAGATTATCTGAAAATACATTTATCTTTTAACTGTCTCTCAAATTATGTTAACTATTCATTTCTTGAGCCTCCCTCAGGCATTTGCATGACAAAAAATTACCTTGAGGAAATCTCAGATATTTTTTTAAAGTTCAGATGATAAGTTTTTATCAATTAAATAAAAAGTTTTTATCAGCTTTTACACATTGTGTGTGCATATCAAGATCCTAAGCTATTAAAATGCCAGTAACATTTCTTTAACCTTAAATATGTAACTATTACAAAAAGCTAAGCTACCAATGAGCAAAGCCAGAGAGCTTTACTTTTCTCCATCTTAATCTTCTCTTTATTTTAGAAATCTTTATTGAAGATTTCTTTTGCACTTTGACTTCTAGAGTTTACGAAGTTGTCAAGCATATTTTCTTAGGAAACCATAGTTCTGACGTTGGAAAGACTTTGACAATAGAACTAAAGCCAAAAAAACAAACAAAACAAAACAAAACAAAAACAAACAAACAAATGATAATAAATTAGTCTTCAGCATTCTTTACGCAATTTTCTGTGAGTTTTGCTCCTCAGAGCTTTCATACAAATTTTTCTATATCTAGAATCCCATGCTCAATTTGGGTTATTGCTCCAGATGAAGTTATTCCAGGAAAATGCTTTATGCTCTATAACTTAATAGTTCTAAAGTCTAAGCAAAGAGAGTTCTAAGTAGCAGTGCGACCATGAGCAAGTTACTTGGCCTCTCAAATACATAGTCTCATCATCTGTAAAGTTGAACCAACCTCAGTGGTTTATTGCCAGAGATGAAGAGTTCATCTGTATAAATCACTTATCATAGGGCCTGTCACAGGAAATATGCTCTATAAATATTTGTTATCAATGAAGCATGGCTCCGGTTCTGCGTAAGATGAAATAAACACCCCATTCTATTTCTTCCACTAAATACATCTATAAAATCTGAAAAAAAATGCAGAGAAGAGCTATTCAAGGGTTCTGAAAGTAAATAGTAGCATCAAGATTAGGGAGGAAAATCAAAATTTGAAATACTACTAAAATGTCCATGAATTTACATTTTCTTTTTTCACTTTGATGTCCCCTAGCCTTAACTCAGTGCACTGATGCACAGTTAAAAATCCTCAAGTTCTGGTTCAACAGTGGAAAAGGAAGCCATTAACACTCAGAAAGATCATGAATCTTTGTTTTCTCTCAACTCTCAAAAGTCATATTGTACTGGTGACAATTATAGGCAATAGGAGCCTACACCAACTGGAACTCTGGTTGAGGTGAATCTTTCTCTTGGATCAGTGAAGCTATAGTTCCAAGAGATTGGGATATATCCCTTTACTCTCTCTCTCTCTCTTTCTCTCTTCTTGGCCCTAGACATAGGTTCAGTTGGTGAAGTACACATAGAACAAGTTAAAGAGAACCTCAGCTTTCTGGTATAGGACTAAGAACAGGATTCCTGAGGCAGCTGAAAAGAAGTACAGCTCATAAAAGTAGTCCAAGAAAGGTTTCTATGAACTCCTATGCTTGCTCTTAGCTGTACATCTATAACTCTGTCATTGTTCAATATCCTAAAGATATCGAGAGCTGAATTAACAGATTGGCTAACATCGTGGTCCCAGACTGGTGATTGGGTGATGCATGTGTGGAACAGATAAAACCAGTAGTGTATTGGATTTGGAAACCACAGAATGGGGCAGCCCGGGTGGCTCAGCGGTTTAGCACTGCCTTCAGCCCAGGGGGTGATCCTGGACCCTGGATCGAGTCCTGTGCAGCTCCTGCATGTTTCTCCCTCTGCCTGTGTCTTTGCCTCTTTCTCTCTCTCTCTCTCTCTCTCTCTCTCTGTCTCTCATGAATAAATAAATAAAATCTTAAAAAAAAAAAAAAAGAAAGAAAACCACAGAATGGAAACTGTGGCTGAACCTAAACTAGTCTATTACCTGTTAAAACAAACATACCATTTTTAGAAGTTAGTCAAAACTCAGTCTTATGTAATAATATTCCAAATATCTAATATTCAATCCAAATGTAGTTGGCATAAAAAGAACTAGAAAAATCTCAAATCACAAGGAAAAGATAATCAACAGATATCAATGATAATATATTAGAAATGTTGGAATTCTTTGACAAACATTTTAAAGTAGTTATTACAAAAGTATTCCAGCAAGCAATTATGAACACTATTGAAACACATTTTAAAAAATAGAAAATCTGAGTAAAAGAATAACTGAAGATACACATTAAAAAAACAAATGGAAATTTTAGGATGCTGAATGGCTCAATCAAAAATGGAGATGACCGTGGAAAGAGTCAATATAAAGCAATAGAAAATACTCAACATTATTTGATTATTCTCTGAACAACAGAGAAAAAAATGTCAAAAAAACTAAGGACCTATTTGACAACAACAAGTGATCTAAAACTTGTGTTATCAAAGTCTCAGAAAGATAGTGTGGAACTAAAAAATAATATCTGAAAACTCTGCAGTGGTGAAAGATGTAAACCTACAGATTCAAAGTATTCAAACAAGATAAACTCAAAGAAAACAGTCATGGTGACTTCACAGTTGAACTGCATATAACCAAAGATAAAAAACAATTCTTGAAGACAGAAAAAGGACATGTTATATATAGGAGAACAGCAATTTTAATGACAGAATTTTTATCAGGAATCATAGAGATCAAAATAAATTGGCACAGCATTTTTAAACTACTGAAGGAAAATATCATTCCAAATTCTAAATCCAGCAAAAATATCTTCTACAAATAAAGACGTCTCAGAAGAAGGAAAATTAAGATAATTTGTTTCCAATGAACTGATGTAAACATAATTCATGAAAAGCCTTAAGATATAAGAGAAAAATAATTAGGGAAAAAAGAAAACTTGGAATACCATGAATCCATAAAAGCATCAAAATGGTAACATTTGGGACACCTGGGTGGCTCAGCTGTTGAGAATCTGCCTTTGGCCTAAGGCGTGATCCTGGAGTCCTGGGATTGAGTCCCACATCTGGCTCCCTGCATGGAGCCTTCTTCTCTCTCTGCCTATGTCTCTCATGAATAAATAAATAAAATCTTTAAAAAAATGGTAAACATTTGAGTAAATATGTTAGCTTATTCTTCCCTTGATATTTATACATTTGATTGCTGAAACCAAAGATTGCTGTTGTATAATAAAGAATTTATTTAGTCTTTGTCCCAGGTTCCTGGCATGAAATTCTTAAATATTTATAATTTCCTGAGTAATAGGAGTGTCTTTATCATTCATGAGCCTCTTTGAATTATACCTGATAGTTTATAAAAATGAAATGCTTTATGATAAGACCTTAAATATTTCAGAATTGGAGTAACAATACCTGAAAGACCAACCATATGGTTAGAGAGTTGGGCCTTTGAACTGGTCTGAACTCCAAGAATAGAAAAGGTGCTAAAGATTAGTTCAATCATGTGGGCAATGATTCAATCAGTCACACCTATGTAATAAAGCATCTGTAAAAACTGGACACCAGATCTTAGTGGAACATCCTGGTTGGAACATGAAGGGTGGCTTGCCTTGATTCCATGTGGTGAGGGCACAGAAGTTCTGTGCTTGGTACCCTCCCAGATCTCACACTTCATCTGGCTGGTGCTGATTTGTAACCTTTACAATAAAACTGTAATTGTTTTTTTTTTGTTTTTGTTTTTTTTATAATACAATTTTTCTTTATTTTTTTTAATCTTTTTTTTTAATTAATTTTTATTGGTGTTCAATTTACCAACATACAGAAAAACACCCAGTGCTCATCCCGTCAAGTGTCCACCTCAGTGCCCGTCACCCATTCCCCTCCAACACCCGCCCTCCTCCCCTTCCACCACCCCTAGTTTGTTTCCCCGAGTTAGGAGTCTTTATGTTCTGTCTCCCTTCCTGATATTTCCCAACATTTCTTTTCCCTTCCTTTATATTCCCTTTCACTATTATTTATATTCCCCAAATGAATGAGAACATACACTGTTTGTCCTTCTCCGATGGACTTATTTCACTCAGAATAATACCCTCCAGTTCCATCCACGTTGAAGCAAATGGTGGGTATTTGTCGTTTCTAATGGCTGAGTAATATTCCATTGTATACATAAACCACATCTTCTTTATCCATTCATCTTTCGATGGACACCGAGGCTCCTTACACAGTTTGGCTATTGTGGCCATTGCTGATAGAAACATCGGGGTGCAGGTGTCCCAACGTTTCATTGCATCTGAATCTTTGGGGTAAATCCCCAACAGTGCAATTGCTGGGTCGTAGGGCAGGTCTATTTTTAACTCTTTGAGGAACCTCCACACAGTTTTCCAGAGTGGCTGCACCAGTTCACATTCCCACCAACAGTGCAAGAGGGTTCCCTTTTCTCCGCATCCTCTCCAACGTTTGTTGCTTCCTGCCTTGTTAATTTTCCCCATTCTCACCGGTGTGAGGTGGTATCTCATTGTGGTTTTGATTTGTATTTCCCTGATGGCAAGTGATGCAGAGCATTTTCTCATGTGCATGTTGGCCATGTCCATGTCTTCCTCTGTGAGATTTCTCTTCATGTCTTTTGCCCATTTCATGATTGGATTGTTTGTTTCTTTGGTGTTGAGTTTAATAAGTTCTTTATAGATTTTGGAAACTAACCCTTTATCTGCTATGTCATTTGCAAATATCTTCTCCCATTCTGTAGGTTGTCTTTGAGTTTTGTTGACTGTATCCTTTGCTGTGCAAAAGCTTCTTATCTTGATGAAGTCCCAATAGTTCATTTTTGCTTTTGTTTCTTTTGCCTTTGTGGATGTATCTTGCAAGAAGTTATTGTGGCCGAGTTCAAAGAGGGTGTTGCCTGTGTTCTCTTCTATGATTTTGATGGACTCTTGTCTCACATTTAGATCTCTCATCCATTTTGAGTTTATCTTTGTGTATGGTGAAAGAGAGTGGTCCAGGTTCATTCTTCTGCATGTGGATGTCCAAATTTCCCAGCACCATTTATTGAAGAGACTGTCTTTCTTCCAATGGATAGTCTTTCCTTATTATCGAATATTAGATGACCATACATTTCAGGGTCCACTTCTGGGTTCTCTATTCTGTTCCATTGATCTATGTGTCTGTTTTTGTGCCAGTACCACACTGTCTTGATGACCACAGCTTTGTAGTACAACCTGAAATCTGGCATTGTGATGCCCCCAGCTATGGTTTTTTTTTTTTAAATTCCCCTGGCTATTCGGGGTCTTTTCTGATTCCACACAAATCTTAAAATAATTTGTTCTAACTCTCTGAAGAAAGTCCATGCTATTTTGATAGGGATTGCATTTAACGTGTAAATTGCCCTGGGTAACATTGACATTTTTACAATATTAATTCTGCCAATCCATGAGCATGGAATATTTTTCCATCTCTTTGTGTCTTCCTCAATTTCTTTCAGAAGTGTTCTATAGTTTTTAGGGTATAGATCTTTTACCACTTTGGTTAGGTTTATTCCTAGGTATCTTATGCTTTTGGGTGCAATTGTAAATGGGATTGACTCCTTAATTTCTCTTTCTTCAGTCTCATTGTTAGTGTATAGAAATGCCATTGATTTCTGGGCATTGATTTTGTATCCTGCCACGCTACCAAATTGCTGTATGAGTTCTAGCAATCTTGGGGTGGAGGCTTTTGGGTTTTCTATGTAGAGTATCATGTCATCGGCGAAGAGGGAGAGTTTGACTTCTTCTTTGCCAATTTGAATGCCTTTAATGTCTTTTTGTTGTCTGATTGCTGAGGCGAGGACTTCCAGAACTATGTTGAACAGCAGTGGTGAGAGTGGACATCCCTGTCTTGTTCCTGATCATAGGGGAAAGGCTCCCAGTGCTTCCCCATTGAGAATGATATTTGCTTGGGCTTTTCGTAAATGGCTTTTAAGATGTCGAGGAAAGTTCCCTCTATCCCAACACTCTGAAGGGTTTTGATCAGGAATGGATGCTGTATTTTGTCAAATGCTTTCTCTGCATCTAATGAGAGTATCATATGGTTCTTGGTTTTTCTCTTGCTGATATGATGAATCACATTGATGGTTTTACGAGTGTTGAACCAGCCTTGTGTCCCAGGGATAAATCCTACTTGGTCATGGTGAATAATTTTCTTAATGTGTTGTTGGATCCTATTGGCTAGTATCTTGTTGAGAATTTTTGCATCCATGTTCATCAGGGATATTGGTCTGTAATTCTCCTTTTTGGTGGGGTCTTTGTCTGGTTTCGGAATTAAGGTGATGCTGGCCTCATAGAACGAATTTGGAAGTACTCCATCTGTTTCTATCTTTCCAAACAGCTTGAGTAGAATAGGTATGATTTCTTCTTTAAATGTTTGATAGAATTCCCCTGGGAAGTCATCTGGCCCTGGACTCTTGTGTCTTGGGAGGTTTTCGATGACTGCTTCAATTTCCTCCCTGGTTATTGGCCTGTTCAGGTTTTCTATTTCTTCCTGCTCCAGTTTTGGTAGTTTGTGGCTTTCCAGGAATGTGTCCATTTCTTCTAGATTTCCTAATTTATTGGTGTACAGCTGTTCATAATATGTTTTTAAGATCGTTTGTATTTCCTTGGTGTTGGTAGTGATCTCTCCTTTCTCATTCATGATTTTATTAATTTGAGTCTTCTCTCTCTTCTTTTTAATAAGGTTGGCTAATGGTTTATCTATTCTATTAATTCTTTCAAAGAACCAACTCCTGGTTCTGTTGATCTGTTCCACAGTTCTTTTGGTCTCGATATCATTTAGTTCTGCTCGAATTTTAATTAACTGTCTTCTTCTGCTGGGGGTGGGGTCTATTTGTTGCTTTTTCTCTAGTTCCTTTATGTGTAAGGTGAGCTTTTGAATTTGAGTTCTTTCCAGTTTTTGAATGGATGCTTGTATTGCGATGTATTTCCCCCTCAGGACTGCTTTTGCTGCATCCCAAAGATTTTGAATGGTTGTATCTTCATTCTCATTAGTTTCCATGAATCTTTTTAATTCTTCTTTAATTTCCTGGTTGACCTTTTCATCTTTTAGCAGGATGGTCCTTAACCTCCACATGTTTGTGGTCCTTCCAAACTTCTTGTTGTGATTAAGTTCTAATTTCAAGGCATTATGGTCTGAGAATATACAGGGGACTATCCCGATCTTTTGGTATCGGTTCAGACCCAATTTGTGACCCAGTATGTGGTCTGTTCTGGGGAAAGTTCCATGTGCACCTGAGAAGAATGTGTAGTCAGTTGAGTTTGGATGTAAAGTTCTGTAGATATCTGTGAAATCCATCTGGTCCAGTGTATCATTTAAAGCTCTCGTTTCTTTGGATATGTTGTGCTTAGAAGACCTATCTAGTATGGAGAGAGCTAGATTGAAGTCACCAAGTATAAGTGTATTATTATCAAAGTATTTCTTCAGTTTGGTTATTAATTGGTTTTAATATTTGGCAGCTCCCAAATTTGGGGCATATATATTGAGGATTGTTAAGTCCTCTTGTTGGATAGATCTTTTGAGTATGAGATAGTGTCCCTCTTCATCTCTCACTATAGTCTTCGGGGTAAATTTTAATTTATCTGATATAAGGATGGCAACCCCTGCTTTCTTTTGAGGACCATTTGAATGGTAAATGGTTCTCCAACCTTTTATTTTCAGGTTGTAGGTGTCCTTCTGTCTAAAATGAGTCTCTTGTAGACAGCAAATAGATGGGTCCTGCTTTTTTATCCAGTCTGAAACCCTGCGCCTTTTGATGGGGTCATTAAGCCCCTTCACATTCAGAGTTACTATTGAGAGATATGAGTTTAGTGTCATCATATCTATTCAGTCCTTGTTTTTGTGGATTGTTCCACTGAACTTCTTCTTAAAGGGGAATTTTAAGAGGCCCCCTTAAAATTTCTTGCAGAGCTGGTTTGGAGGTTACATATTCTTTCAGTTCCTGCCTGTCTTGGAAGCTGTTTATCTCTCCTTCCATTTTGAATGAAAGCCTTGCTGGATAAAGTATTCTTGGTTGCATGTTCTTTTCATTTAGGACCCTGAATATATCCTGTCAGCCCTTTCTGGCCTGCCAGGTCTCTGTGGAGAGGTCTGCTGTTACCCTAATATTCCTCCCCATAAAAGTCAGGGACTTTTTTTCTCTTGCTGCTTTAAGGATCTTCTCCTTATCTTTGGAATTTGCAAGCTTCACTATTAAATGTCGGGGTGTTGAACGGTTTTTGTTGATTTTAGGGGGGGATCTCTCTATTTCCTGGATCTGAATGCCTGTTTCCCTTCCCAGATTAGGAAAGTTTTCAGCTAGGATTTGTTCAAATACATATTCTGGCCCTCTGTCCCTTTCGGCGCCCTCGGGAACCCCAATTAAACGTAGGTTTTTCTTCCTCAGGCTGTCATTTATTTCCCTTAATCTATCCTCATGGTCTTTTAATTGCCTGTCTATTTTTTCCTCAGTTTCCCTCTTTGCCATCAACTTGTCTTCTATGTCACTCACTCGTTCTTCCACCTCGTTAACCCTCGTCGTTAGGACTTCTAGCTTGGATTGCATCTCATTTAATTCATTTTTAATTTCTGCCTGATTGGATCTCAATTCTGCAGTCATGAAGTCTCTTGAGTCCTTTATGGTTTTTTCTAGAGTCACCAGTAGCTGAATAATAGTGCTTCTGAATTGGCTTTCCGACATTGAATTGTAATCCAGATTTTGTAACTCTGTGGGAGAGAGGGCTGTTTCTGATTCTTTTTTTTGAGGTGAGGGTTCCTTCTAGTCATTTTGCTCAGTGCAGAATGGCCAAAAACAAGTTATGTTGGGAAAAGGAGAAAAAGAGAGAGAAGGAAAGAAAAGAGAAAAAGAGAAAAGAGAAAGAAGAAAAAAAAGGGGGGGGGGGAAGAGAAGAAAAAGAAAGGAGAAAAAAGAAAAAAAAAAGGGTGGGGTGGGGTGGAGTGGGGGAAGCAATCAGAAATCAAGAAGAAAGAAAGAAAAAAAAGCACAAAACAAAACAAAAACAAAAACAAAAAAAAACAAAAAAACACGGGGGAGTATCTTCCGATTCTGTATACTTTAAGTCCCTTGACTTCCCTTGCAACTGGTCCGTCTCGCTGGTCTTCTGGGGGAGGAGCCTGCTGTGCTGATTCTCAGGTGTTAGCACTTGGGGGAGCTGCTCTGCCCCTGCCTGGTGCAGGGCTCAGTGGGCGTCGTTCACCCCGTGAGGCCCCGGGAGGAAGCCACAGTGGCGGGGGCAGCTCTGGGACCCTGGAGTCAGCCCCCGCAGTAGCTCCGGGGCTCTCCGTCTGCAGGGCCTGGGGGCTCCGGGGCGGGGCCCCTGATCTGCTCAGCTCCAGGCAGGAGCGTCCTTGCTGTCCTGGGCCCTCCCGGCCTCTGCCTGTCCCGGGGGGAGGCCGGATCCTGGGCTGTGTCCCGGCGCCCTGTGCTCCGGGGCCTGCGCTGTTGGATTCGCGCTCCCGGCGGTGCAGCCCCCTCCGCGGAGCCGCCGCCCGAGCCCGCCCGAGCCCCTCCGAGCTGTTCCCGGAGCCCCGCAGCCCCCTCCGCGGAGCCGCCGCACGAGCCCCTCCGAGCTGCTCCGGGTCCCGCCGAGCGCTGCAGCCCTTAGGGAGCTCGGCGCACTCTCCCGGGGCGCAGGTGCCTGTTACTGTCCCAGGGAGCCCGAGGGCGTCCCCGCCTTTCTGGGGATCCTGCTCCAATTCCCCGGGAGGCCCCTCCGCGGGGAAGGTTGGTGCAGCTCCTGCTCCTCCGGGACGGGGCTCTCCTGTCCTGGGGACACTCGCCCCGGCCTCAGCCCGGCTCCTCGCGGGGCCCCTCCCCCTTGGAGGCCTTTTGTGTCTTCCTACCTTGATAGAAGCACGAACTCTTCTCTCTGTAGCGTTCCAGCTGGTCTCTCTTTAAATCTCAGGCCGAATTCGTAGATTTTCAGGATGATTGGATGGTTTTCTAGGTAATTTGTTGAGGACAGGTGACTTGGAGACCCTACTCTTCCGCCGTCTTGCCTAAAACTGTAATTGTAAGTAAAGTACTTTCCTCAGTTCTGTGAGTCATTCTAATGAATTATTTAACCTGAGGAGGTCATGGGAACTCCTACATTTATAGATAGTCAGAAGTGTGGATATCCTGGGGAATTCTGAAGTATGATGGTACCTGAATGGGTCAGTCTTGTTGGTGACCATGCCCTTAAACCTGTGGAGTCTGGTGTTAACTCCAGATGGTTAGTGTCAGAATTGAATTACAGTATACCAGTTGGTGTCAGAATTTTTTTGGAGGGGGGTGTTTAATATACATAGATGTAATACACAAGAAAACTATGAAATAAAAGAGTGTTAAAAAGAACTATAGGGTAGTTTCTACATTCAACCTAAAGTTGTAAAATGCTAGTTCTATAGAAAGATTGTGAAGTTAAGTATGTTTTTTATAGTCTCTAGACCAACTACTTCTAAAAATATAGAGATATTTAAAAACAGAATAGTTACATCGAAGTAGAATACTTTGTAGAACAAAGTAGAATAAAAGACATTTAAATGACCCAAAAATTAGACGAAAAAGAACAGAGGGATTAAAAAGAAAAACAGAAAAAAAAATGGTAAATGCATGTATTAGTCTACTCAGACTGCCATAGCAAAATAACACAGACTTAATAGTTTAAACAACAGACATTTATTTTCTCATAGTTTGTGGAGGCTAGAAGTTCATGATCAAATGCCAGCAAATTCAGTTTGTGCGGAGAGCTTTCTCCCTGGCTTGTAGAGGTCTGCCTTCTCATGTCTTTCCATGACTTTTCTTTGGACTCAAAAGGAGAGACAGACAGACAGAGATCTCTGGTGTCTCTTCCTCTTTTTGTTAGGACTAGTCTTTTCAGACCAAGGTCTCACCCATATGATCTCATTTAATCTTTATTACTTTCTTCTAGCCCTATCTTCAAACACAGCCACACTGGGGAATAAAGGCTTTAAAAATGAATTTGGGGAAGGATAGGATGTAATTCAGTTCATAACAATGTAAACCCTAATGTATCAATAATTTCATTAAATGCAAAATGTTTATTCCTACCAATTAAGACACATTAACTAAAAATTTCCATCTATATGGTATTTATAATAAACTAATTCTACATATAATTATATGAGTGAGTTAAAAGTAAAAGAATGGGCAAAGATATAGCATGGAAATACTAATCAGAAGAAAATTGGAGTGGCTCTATTGATATCAAAGTATAATTTTCAGAGCAAAGAAAATTAGCAGGGATAAAGAGAAATATGTGATGATAAGATGGTTAATTCATCAAGAAGATGAAAAAATCCTTAAATGTGTTTGCAGCTAACAAATGAAATTTGAAAAACATGATGAAAAAAAAACATTAAAAAATACATTTACAAACATATAAATATAGACTTCAATAATCCCCTCTCAGTAATATATAGAATTATAAGACATAAAATCAGTGAGGCTATAGAAGAGCAAAACAGCACTATGGAACATTTATAGGTGACATTTATAAAATATTCCATTAAGAGCAAAATACACTTCTTTTCAAGAGCACATGGAAAAAATCACGAAGATCAAAGATCAGCAATGTGGTCACATAAGCCAATGTTCATTGCACAGTGTGAGAGGTAAGCACCTAAATTTTTGAATATCACGTGATGGGAATCATTGGATCTTTTTTTGAAGCTAGTTGTCATAGTCTTCCTAACAGTGTCCTCCACTGCAACTTTACTGTACATATCTCATGAAGGGGGAAATGAACAATTAAAAAATAGCCTATAGTCTTAAATAGACACATCACCAAATTAAAAATACATAGGCAAATAGCGCAGAAAAAGCTATCAACTCATCAGCCACTAGGATAATCCATATTAACATCATGATTAGATTCCGCTACAAACCTACTATAAGGGCTAAAACAAAACAATATTGACTACACCAAATCCTAGCAGAGTACAAAGTAATGGAAATTTTCTTACACTGATGGTAGGAATGTATAATGGTGCAGAAAATTTGAAAAATGGTTTGGAAGTTTCTTATTAAGTTAAAAATATACTTACCCTGTGACCTGCCAATCTCATTCTTAGTATTTACCATTGAGAAATAAAAACTAATGTTCATTCAACATCCTATACACAAATGTTCATAGTTCCTCTTTTATAATTCTCAAAAACTGAAATAACCCAAATGTCGTTAATCAAGTAGAGGGTACAGAAATTGTGCTACATGCATACAATGGAATACTGCTCAGCAATAAAAGGAAACGATACACACAGAAACTTGGATGGATCTCAAAGGTTATACAGAATGTGAAAGAAATCAGTATCAAAAGATTATATTCTGTATGATTTCATCTGGAAACGCAAAACTTTAGTGATGAAGAATGTATCAGTGATTTCCAGGGAATAATAATATAAAGGTATAGTGAAAGGCCATTTTGGGGGTAATGGAACTGTTCTATATCCTGATTTTGGTGGTGCCTGCATTATTTCATACATGTGTTAAAATAATGGTCACTGTGTGATACTTTATAAAATAAAAGCAAATAAATGAAAAAAAAAAAAGGTTGCTATTACTTTTAGTTTCTGGCCTCACCAACTTAGTACAGATTGGGTGTCCTCAGAAAACAGTATAATATCTATTTTTGTTTATCAAATGTAATGCACATTTAGTAAAAAGAAGAAATTATAATTATTGATATTATAATTATTTAATAAGCCACTTTCAAAGAATTCTGAAATGACACCTAATTAATCTAATAAAATATTTATAAGTTATTTATTGCTATATAACAAACTTGAGGCTTAAAAGAACACTTTATTATTTTACATTTTGTTCTTTAGCTTGGTGACTTCTCTGTTCATTTTTCCTGGGTTCATATATGTGACTACATACAGCTCAAGAGTTGGCTGGACTAGAAGATCCAAGATGGCATCAATGACTTGTCTGGCATTAATGCTAGCTGATGACCAGGGTAACTCAAGTCTTCTCTACATGTCTCTCATCCTCTAATATTCTAGATCAACTTTGTTATGTGGTGGTTCAGAGCAGCACTCCAAGAGGGTGAAACTAAATGCTGGACCTCTTAAAGTTTAATCTCTGGACCCACTTTGGGGTCCAAAGTATTGCTACTTTGCCAATATTCTATTGGTCAAAGCAAATTTTAAGTTCAGTTTAATTCAAGATAAGGGGAAACTGGCTTTATCACTTCATTGCAGAAGCCATGAAATACTTGGGCTGTTGTTTTCCTGTCTACCAAACCATTATATTTTTATATTGTGACAGAAGATAATGACTAAGTAAACATTTCTGGGATGGCACACAAAAATAAACATTTCAGCCTTTTTCTCAACCCAGTAAGCGGAAAGTTCTTTCATTTATGCTGTTAATCCCATTTTTGATATGAATAGTCCTCTGTTCATGATGCCAACTTACATGTATGGACATCTCTATTTGCAGACTTCTTTTGCTTTTCTTAAGAATTAATTAAAATGGCTGTTTATTTACTGCATGGCTCAGACCAGCACCTAGTTCCTTGCAAGGCAGGAACTTGATGATCTGCTAACACAGCTTCAGTTTCTCTCAGAGGAAAAACAAAATCATGCTAACATAGGAATGACAGTCATTAAATTCAGTCTTCCTTGGTTAGGAACCAGAAATAGTAGCACTCACTTTTACTTGTCAACTAAGAGAGAATTCTTATGATTAAAAAATTGGAGAATTATTTGTATTTTGCAAAGGTGCTAAGTATTTTTCCCAAAGGAAGTAATTTCTAGATTTCCATTTTTAGAACCGCTCTCCCAAAATTGTCTCTGCAAATATATTTTCAATCCTCAATTTCACTTCTTTCTATTGCCTTGGTCTTAATTTATTTTATTATTATTCCCTGTAGTCTGCTTATTCAACACGTAGAAGTTTCATGAGTATACATATATTGATATTGCAGTTACATTGGTATGTAAAACAGAGTAGATAAAGAGTCCTATATTTCCATAGCTGAATATAGGTTTCTTGAGTAACATACAGGTTTACTTTAGGACTTTTCTTTTCCAACCTAGCAATAGCTTTCAAAGAGGGTTCACTTACCTTAAGAAACTGAGAAATAACAGTACCTATTAGGAATGTGCAATGACTCTCTGTTCCCACAAGTATGCTGTGCCTAACATTACAATCATATCTTTCCTTGTTTTCACCCTAAAAGTAATGCTCTAATATCATCCTTGAACTTTGCTGTTAGATACAACAAGCAGTTATAACTGACAATAATGAAATGGTGAAAATCAGAAGGTTTGGGACAAATTACATATACAGCAACATTTAATTTTCATATTGGCTGGATTTAGGAATTAGACGTAGTGTTTTAAATACAAAAAAAATGACCAGCATTTTATTCAGTCCTGAGCAAAATGATTTTTTTTTCATTTAATTGGAGGCTTATACGGTTGTAAGTGGATGTAGCATGGCTCTTGCTTCTAATTAGAATCTAAACTCTACCTTCTGTTTCAGTGTACTTAATGTTACCATTGGTTTGATCTATTCCTGACAACCATACATTGTGCTTTTTCAGTTAGCCAGGATTCAAGCTAGTCACCTGATCTAACAAAACAAGAAAAGAAACATCGGGATGCAATTGACTGGATGTTCGCTATTGCAAAGAAATGAGGACACTCAGGACTGTATTTATCAGAGCCTAAGCAATAGAAGCAATTGGGATAAGGAGGTTTAGGAAAGGCCTTGAGAGATCTCATTGAGATAGGGTTGTTTGGTGTAAGACACCTCAAAATATTTGCAACACTAGTCTACTAAAAGTGATAGATCTCATTAATTTTTATGGTAAACTATACCATCCTAAGACTAACAAAATGACATGAAGTTCTTTTTTTTTTTTTTTTTAATTATTTATTTTTGATAGTCATACAGAGAGAGAGAGAGAGAGAGGCAGAGACACAGGCAGAGGGAGAAGCAGGCTCCATGCACCGGGAGCCCGACGTGGGACTCGATCCCGGGTCTCCAGGATCGCGCCCTGGGCCAAAGGTAGGCGCCAAACCGCTGCGCCACCCAGGGATCCCGACATGAAGTTCTTAAACCAGATTTCTTATTATACTGCATTTTTTAGATACAAATCTAATTTCTCTTACATATAGCAATGATTTGAGGAGTTTGTAGCCTCTAAATGCCCCCCTGCAGGAAAAGATTTTATTCTTTACTAGAATATCTCCAGTTTTTCTCAACAGTTTGGTTTATCAACATTCTTTCTAAAGAGCTCTCTAGAGAATTAGGCACTGTGCCCCAAAGGCAATTTCATCAGTATGAAGCACAATGTGATAATCTTCTTCTTTGCTGTTTATTCCTCCTAAGGTTTCATTAGAAGTCTTCAGAATCATTTCACACTATTGATATCCACTGAGCTTGTCCTCTTCTAAAAGCTCATGCTTTGTTACTATGCATTTCTGTCAAGCCAAATTTCCTCCACCGAATGCTATATATGTATTTTTGTTTAACATTCATTTGTGTGTATGTGTAGGTGAAGGAAAGAAATGTTCAACATTTTTTCAGGATTTCTGGAATCTTCTGAATGCTCATATTGTCAACAATTATATTAATTATGCCTCATGACTTTGTATAATGAATAAAAGATTTTGTTTTCTCCCTCATGAATTATGGGAATAAGTGTATGAAGCACATCTCAATAAAGGGGAAGATAGATTTCTAAAAATATCTTATTAGCTATCAAGTCACTATTAATATTAAACAAAACTTGAGTTACATAAAATGAACCTGATTGGAAAATTGACAGAAAAAGTTGATTTTTTGTCAGTCTATTTTTAGAGGAAAGTCAGACAAGAGAAACTGTGAATGTGGCATGAAAAACAAAGTACACCTATGCACAACTCACACAGGACAATCTTCTTGACACCTTCACTTAGGTTTTAAACTATTCTATGAATTTTTCTACATATATATATTATACCTAGTACTCCATTCTGTTGGAAATTAAGCTCAGAATCACAAATCTGAGATTATAAGAATAGCCTAGTATAAAATATTAAGTGAATTTCACCATGCAGCACTCTCAAAATCAGGAAAGTCAATGCAGATGTTTTTCTTATTTATTCTTAACTAAACAGAGGATCCCTGGGTGGCTCAATGGTTTAGTACCTGCCTTTGGCCCAGAGATGATCCTGGAGTCCTGGGATTAAGTCCCACATCAGGCTCCTTGTAGGGAGACTGTTCCTCCCTTTGCCTGTCTCTCTCTCTCTCTCTCTCTCTTTCTGTCTCTCATGAATAAATAAATAAATAAATAAATGAAAATTATTCTTAACTAAACAAAAATTCAATTTCTTCATTCAGTTTCCTTCTATTCATTTTGGCTTCTTGCATGGAAAGTTTTATTAATTTTTCTTTTATTAATTTCAAAATAGAATATACTTAAGATGATATATAAATGTACTCATCTCTGCTTTTCCTTTAGCAATCTGTCTTGCTGAAAGAATTATAGAACTAACAAAATGGATTGGTTTTATTTAGTATATAATAATTTTTAGAAGAAGGACATGTATGGAAAATCAATTCACTCAAATAATAGATATTAATTCAATGTTTGGTAAACATTGTGCTAAGAATCAAAGTGACACCATGTGTAATTGCCAACTAATAAGTTCAAGCACAGAGTAGGTTCTCATTACGTTTTTAAAATTTCAACTATTTCACAATTAAATGATTTTCATTTGAGATTTGAATCAGCAAACCTCTAATTTCGACTTCTTCAACTTTCCTTTTGGTATTATTTATATTCAAGTGGCTATTATATAAGAATGACAGAATCTAACATATTTGAAGGAGCTGCTTCCAAATACTAGTAGAACAATCTAAATGGAATCTAAGCAGTCTAGAAGCAAAACTTAAACTCACTAAATTCGTAAGTTGAGACCCACAAATGAAGTCAGAAGTGTATATACTACCAGAACAAAAAATATTCTTAATAATCAATATTCAAAACCCAAGTAAAATACATGAATCAAAATATGATCTTATTGATTGCTTATATAGAAAGCAAATATATTCATTTTAGATATGTCCTTAAACTGACTATTCTCAAATGGCAATCACCTCTGGTACATTTCACTACCAAAAATATAAAGCATTCTGTGTACATAGAAGTTTTTTGGTTTAAGAATCAAAGAACTTGAGGGCTGGCCCCCAAATTTATAACTATCTTGGTATGGAAAGAATATTATTTTGAGTTCTTTGGTCTCATATTTCTTGTCTATAAAGAGGAAATTACATTGTTTTCTCCATCAACATACTGACAGAGTCCTAATACTCTACATGCTTGAGATTATTCCTTCCCTCAGCTTCCCATTGTGACTGGTTGGAAATGAATGTCCAGGTGAATTCTACATGTTCCTAGCAACTTTCACTTTTCCCTCCTCTTTTAAAACATCACTAATATTATTTGCTTTGAGATTTTCCAGGACTATTACTTCTTATATCTTGCTGACATCTGTCACCTCTAGAAGTCTGGTATATCCAGGTCATCTCTTAAACCCTGATCCTAACCCTACAGAGATTTGAGAATAAGTAATGATGTAAATTTTTCACTTTCAATCTAGCCAATACGTTCTATTCCTTGTCTCTCTTGTTTTTTCCAAGATATATATCATCATCTCTCATATTTTTATTTATGTTCTTTTTCCACAAACATGTAACCTTCACAAGGACAGAACTTAAAAAAAAAAAAAAAAAACCTGAATTCCATCTTTTAGAACCGTTAGGATTTACAGAAAAATTGTGAAGATAGTTAAGTACAGAGAATTTTCATATGCCACATACCCAGTTTCCTTATTAACATCATATATTAATAGAGCACATGTGTTATGGTTAATGAAGCAATATTGATATGTCTTATTAACTAAAATCTACACTATATTCAGATTGTCTTAGTTTTTATCTAATGGACTTTTCCTGTTGCAGGATCACACCCAGAATATCACATTGCATTTAGTCATCATCATCCTTTGGCTCCTCTTGGGTATGACAGTTTCTCAAATTTTCCATGTTTTTGATTAATCTTTACAGTTTTGAGGAGTCTTGGCAATGTATTTGGTAGAATGGCTCTCAACTAATATTTGTCTGATGTTTTTCTCATTAATGGACTAAGATTATCGACTTGGGAAGGAGAATCACAGGAAAAGTGCTATTTTCATTATGTCACAGGAAGGGTACATCATGACCTTGATGGTTGACCAGTGTGTATGTTGGGTTTCTCCACTGCAAAGCTACTCTTTTTCTTTCTTTCAATACTGTATACTTTGGAAAGAAGTCACTATGCATACCCCATATTTAAAGAGTGGGAAGTTGTGTTCCACTTCATTCAGTGTAAAATATCTATATATATTATTTGAGATCTTTTTACACAAAAGATTTATCTATTCCCCCTACTATTTATTTATTCAATTATTTATGTCAGCATGGACCTACAAATATTTATTTTATACTTTGGTTTATAATCCAATATTATATTTATTTTTTTGCTTAGCTTTTGCCAATGATAGCTTTTATATGTGGTCCTTATGTACTTTTGATGCATTCCCATGATTTTTAAAAATCATTTCTTTACTTCCTAGCAATATAAAATGTTTCAGGCTCATCTTGTATATTTCTTGCCTCACTTTTAGAATCACCAATTTCTCTAAGGAGCACTGGTTTCTTTTATTGAATAATGGCATTAGAAATTACATTCTGGGAGTTAGGCTTGCTTTTTCCTACTAAGCATCCTCTAATCTATTACCACATGGATTATTTTAACCTCCTCTTGCTACTTATCTGTACACTTCCATCCCAATAGTAAGAACCTGCCTTCCAATTTTTGCCATCCATTTATTTGCTTAATTTCAGTATACATAATATTAACTCATACTCCCATGGAAAATTATTTCATCAACAGGGTACAGTACTTAAAGTCTTTTTGGTCTTTATTCCTATAGATTCCTGTCATTTCCAAATTTACTTAGATCAGTAGTTATGTTCCCGTCCAACATTTTCATGGAGATTGTTTCATACATGTGTTGTATAACAGATTATTTTTCTATCTTAGAATTACTAATGTCTTCAGTGATTTTCTTTTAATTTACATAAATTAAGTTTCACTTTTTATGATGTGAATTTCTATGGGTTTTACATATGCAAAAATTTTTGTATCCACTATGAGGGTATTAAATAAAATAGTTTCACCACTGTAAAAAAATGTCTTCTACTTCACCAGTTCAAACCTGCCTCTCCAACCCCTGGCAACTACTGACTGTTTCAGCAATGCTATAACTGTGTGTTTTCTAATATGTCATATTAATTAATGTTATTATAATTAAACTCATAAAGTATATGGAAGAAAGATTTTTTAAAGTTTTATTTAAATCCCAATTAACATACAGTGTAAAATTAGTTTCAGGTGTGCAAAAGTGATTTTACATTTCCACACATTACCTGGTGCTCATCACAAGTGCACTACTTAATCCTCAATATCTATTTAACCTATCCTCCCACCCACCTCCCCTATGGTAACCATCAGTTTGTTCTCTATAGTTAAAAGTCTTTTTCTTGGTTTTCCTCTTTTTTCCCCCTTTGGTCACTTGTTTTATTTCTTAAATTCCACATATGAGTGAAATCATATGGTATTTATCTTTGACTTACTTCATTTAGTGTAATACTCTCTAATACATCTATGTCATTGTGCAAATGACAAGATTTTATTCTTTTTTATGACTGAGTAAATTTCATTATGTACATATACACACACGCGTGCACACATATCACAACTTTATCCATTCATTGGTCAATGGACATTTGTGCTGTTTCCATAATTTGACTATTGTAGATAATGCAGCTATAAACATAAAATGGGTTCATATTTCCCTTTGAATTAATATTTTTGTATTCTTTGGATAGTAGTGTAATTGCTGAATTGTAGGGCAGTTCTATTTTTAACTTTTTGGGAACTTTCATAGTGTTTTCCAGAGTGATGTAGCAGTTTTCATTCTCACCAGTAGTGCAGGAGGGTTCCCCTTTCTCCACATTTTCACCAGCACCTATTGTTTCTTGTGTTGTTGATTTCAGCCATTCTGACAGGTGTGAGGTGATATCTCATTGTAGTTTTGATTTGTATTTCTCTGATGATGAGTGATGTGCATCTTTTCATGTATCCCTTGGCTATCTGTGTTCTTCTTTGGAACAATGTCTAGTCATGTCTTCTGCCCCCTTTTAATTGGATTATTCATTTTTGGGGTGTTATGTTTCATAAGTTCTTTTTTTTCATAAGTTCTTTATAGATTTTAGATACTAACCCTTTATCAGACATTATTTACAAATATCTTTTGCCATTCAATAGGTTACCTTTCAGTTTTGTTGGTCACTTCCTTCACTGTGCAGAAGTTCTTTATTTTGTTGTATTCTCTGTAGTTCATTTTTGCTTTAGTTTCCCTTGCCTAAGGAGACATATCTAGAAAGAAGTTGTTATGGCAATGGCTGATGTCAAAGAGTTTACTGCTTGTGTTCTCCTCTAAGATTTTTATAGTTTCAGTTCTAATATTTAGATCTTTCATCTGTTTTGAATTTATTTTTGGGTACAGTATAAAACAGTGATCTAGTTTCATTCTTTTACAGTTGCTATCCAGTTTCCTCAACACCATTTGTTGAAGAGACTGTTTTTTCTCCATTGGAAATCCTTTCTTACTTTGTCAAAAGACTAATTGATCATATAATTATGGGTTCATTTCTGTGTTTTCTATTCTGTGCCATCAATTTTTATGTATATTTTTGTGTTAGAAACATACTGTTTTGATTACGCCAGCTTTATAATATAATGTGAAATCCAAAATTGTGAGGCTCAACATTTTTTTTCAAGGTGTGTTGACTAGTTAGGGTCTTTTGTAGTTCCATACAAATTCTAGGATTGTTTCTTCTAGCTCTGTGAAAAATGCTATTGGTATTTTGACAGGGATTGTCTTAAATGTAGATTGCTTTGAGTAGCATAGACATTTTAACAATATTTGTTCTTTCAATCCATGAGCATGGAATGTCTTTTCCATTTCTTTGGACCATCTTCAATTTCTTTCATCAATATTTTACAGTTTTCAGAGTACAGGTCTTTCACCTCTTTGGTTAGGTTTATTCCTAAGTATCCTATTGTTTTTACTATAATCATAAATAGGATTGATTCCTAATTTCTCTTTCTGATGCTTCCTTATTGGTGTATACAAATACAACAGGTTTCTATATGTTGATTTTGTATTCTGCAACTTTACTGAATTAATCAGTTCTAGCAGGTTTTGGTGGGTTCTTTCAGTTTTCTATATGTAAAAGTAATCTGCAAATAATGAAAGTTGTACTTCTTCCTTACCAGTCTGAATGTCTTTTATTTCTTTTTTGTTGGTGTGGCTAGGACTTACAGAACTATATTAATACCAGTGGTGAGAATGGATATCCCTGTCTTGTTCCTGACCTTAGACAAAATGCTTTCAGTTTTTCCCCATTGGGGATGATATTAGCTGCGGGGTTTTGTACATAGCCTTTATTATGTAGAGGTTTGCTCTTTTGAAACCTACTTTGTTGAGTGTTTTTTATTATGAATGGATGTTGTACTTCACTTTTTCTGCATCTTTTGAAATGATCATGTGGTTTTATCTTTTCTTTTAATAAATGTATCATGTTAATTGACTTGTGAATATTGAACAACTCTTGCAACCCAGGAATAAATTTCATTTGATAATGGTGAATGATTTTTTTAAAAACTGTATTGTTGGATTCAATTTGTTAGTATTTTATTGAGAATTTTTTGCATTCAGTTCATCAGGAATATTGGCCTAAAGTTCTCTTTTTTAGTGGTGTCTTTATCTTGTCTTGCTGGCCTCCTATAATTTGGAAGTTCTCCTCCCTTTTCTATTTCTTTTGGGGGGGGGAGGGAATAGTTTGAGAATAACAATTACTTACTCTTCTTTAAATGTTTGAAAGAATTCACCTGTGAAGCCATCTGATCCTGGACTTTTGTTGGGAGATTTTTGATTACTGATTCAATTTCTTTGCTGCTTATTGATTTAAGTTTTTTGTTGCTTTGAGTTTCAGTTTTGTTAATTTTTATCTTGCCAGAAATTCATCCATCTCTTTTAGGTTATCCAGTTTTCTGGCATCTAGTTTCTCATAGTATTTTCATATAATTGTATTTCTATGGTGTTGGTTCTCCTCTGTATTTTGTGATTTTATTTATTTGGATCCTTCTCTTTTTGATAAATCTTGCTGGAAGTTTATCAATTTTATTAATTTTTTCAAAGAACCACCTGTTGGTTTAATTGATCTGTTCTGTTGTGTAGTTTTTACCACTTCTATATCATTTATTTCTCCTTTAATCTTTATTATTTCCTTCCTTCTGCCAACATTAGGCTCTGTTGTTCTTTTTATAGCTCCATTAGGAGTAAGGTTAGGTTGCTTATTTGAGATTTTGTTTCTTTTTGAGGTAGCCCTGTATTGCTATATACTTCCCTCCTATGATCACTTTTGCTTCATCCTAAAGGTTTTGGACTGTCATGTTTTCATTTTTATTTGTTTCCATGTGTCTATTTCTTCTTAGACTTCCTGGTTGACTCATTCATTGTTTAGCAGCATGTTGTTTAACCTCCACGTATTTGTGGTCTTTCCAAATCTTTTCTTGTGGCTGACTTCTAGTTTTATAGTGTTGTGGTCAGAACACACTTAAATCTTTTCTATTTATTAAGGTCTGCTTTGTGACCTAATATATGATCTATTCTAGAGAATGTTCTAAGTGCATTTGAAAAGAATGTGTATTCTGTTTTAGGACAGGATGTTCTGAATGTATCTGTTAAGTTCATCTGGTTCAGTGTGTCATACAAACCACTGTTTCCTTGTTTATTTTCTGTTTAAATGATGTATCCAGGGATATAAGTGGGGTGTTAAAATCCCCTACTATTACTATTATCAATTAATTCCTTTGTGCTTGTTATTGTTTTATATATTTGGGTACTCCCATGTTGGTTGCATAGATATTTATAACTGTTATTTATATCTTCCTGTTGGATTGTTCCCTTTATGATTATATGGTGCTCTTTTTGTCTTTTGTATGTAACAGTCTTTGTTTTAAAGTCTAGTTTATCCAATATAAATATTGCTAGCCTGGCCTTCTTTTGACATCCATTAGCATGATAAATGTTTTTCCTTCCCCTCACTTTCAATTTGCAGGTATCTTTAGATCCAAAATGAGTCTCCCGTAGGCATGATGTAGATGGATCTTGTTTTTTTTTTTTTTTTTTAATCCATTCTGGCATCCTATGTCTTTTGATTGGAACATTTAGTCCATTTATAATCAAAATAATTATTGATAGGTATTTATTGCCATTTTATTCCTTGTTTTCTTGTTTCTGGAGATTTTTCTCTGATCCTTTCTTGTCTCTGTTACTTTTGGTATCTCCTTTGCACTCAGAGAGTCCTTTAATATTTTTCGTAGGCTGATTTAGTGGTTATGAGCTCCTTTAGTTTTTGTCTAGGAAGTGCCTCATCTCTCCTTCAATTTTGAGTGATACTCTTGCTGGATAGAATATTCTTGGCTGCAAATTTTTTCCCATTTCAGGATTTTGAATATACCATGCTACTCCCTTCTGTCCTGCTAAGTTTCTGTTGAAAAATTTCCAACTAGTCTTATGTGTTTTCCCAGTTAGAGACTTTCTTACCTTGCTGCTTCTTCTTAGTCTTTTTTTTTTTTTTAAGATTTTATTTATTTGTTCATGAGAGACACAGGGAGAGAGGCAGAGACATAGGCAGAGGGAGAAGCAGGCTCCTAGTGGGAGCCCAATGTGGGACTTAATCCTGGGACCCAGGGATCACATCCTGAGCTGAAGGCACATGCTCAACCACTGAGCCATTCAGGTATCCCTGTCTTGCTACTTTAAAACATTTTTTGTCACTATATTTTGCAAATTTATTTACAATATGTCTTCGTGTTGGCCTGCTTCTATTAATTTTGATGGGAGTTCTCTGTGCCTCTTGATGTGGATATCTGTTTCCTTCCCCAGATTAGGAAAGTTGTCTGCTATTATGTCTTGAAATAATTTTTCTGCCCCCTTTTCTCTCTCTTCTTCTGGAATCCTATAATATTAATGTTATTACTTTTGATGGAGTCACTGAGTTCGCTAAGTCTACTCTTGTGATCCATAATTGTTCTTTCTCTATTTTGTTCAGCTTCATTATTTTCCATAATTCTATCTTCTACATCACTTTTCCATTCCTCTGCTTCTTTTTGTGGTCATTACAACCAGTCTGTTTTGAATCTCAGTTATTGCATTTTTCATTTTTGCCTGATTGTTCTCTAACTCTTTTATCTCTATGTTAAGGGTCTTTCTGATGTCTTCCATGCTTTTCTCAAGCCCAGCAAGTATTCTTATGATTGTTGTTTTAAATTCTCCATTAGGCATATTACTTATATCTGTGTTGATTAGATCTCTGGATATGACCTTTTCTTGTTCTTATATTTGGGATGAATTCCTCCATCTTCACATTTTGTCAAAGTCTCTGCCTTCTTTTCTGTGTTAGTTATGTTTCCTGCACCTGAAAGTAATGGCCTTATGAAGAAAAGGTCATGTAGTGCCCAGAACCTGGTGCTTCAGGGAGCATTTCCGATGTGTGCTGCATGCAATCTGCTGTTGTGTGTTTTAGCTGCTCTATCCTTCAGGACAGTCATCTGCAGAGGCTCTCCTTGCCTGCTCTGTGCAGTGTTTAGTCCCAGGCCTGCATTCTGAATGTGCTGAGTTTTAATTAGGTGTACTCTGATATGTTTGTGGAAGACTTACCACCTCTACCAGAACTGAGGCCCTGCAGAATTATCTGATTGGGAGATGTGGTGTGGGCAGTGGTTTGTGCTGATCTTTGTGGGGAGGGAAACACTGCACTGGCACTGAGGTAAGCATGACAGAGAAAGGGAATCCCACACAGGCACAGGGGTTGGGGTGGGGGGGCTTGGGGTATGCAGCCAGTGTTGGTGCTGTGCTGCTTCCTGTAGGTGGCTCTATATTTATGCTGAGGGGCAAAGGAGGGAAATGGCACCAGCCAACTCCTTTGTCCCTGTACAGGTATCTCATAAACACTGTCTGTCAGGGAAGCACTCTGAGAAGAGTGAATAATTTCTCCTTGTGTGCCCTAGGTGCTCTTCAGATTGCTGTTTCCATGCTGTCTGCCCCCGGTTTATTTGCCTGCTTTCTCTTCAAGAGCAGAGCAGTGCTTTTTAAACTCTTTTCAATGCAAGACTTCTGACCTTTAAAACTCCAAGCTTTAAGCCCCACTAGTTCCACAAATTCACAAAATTCAGTCCCTCTTATTTTCCAAGGCAATATGTGTGTGTGTAACATCTTCTTTATGAATTCACCTGTCAATGGACACTTAGGCTGCTTCCATACTTTGGCCATTATAAATAATGCTTCAATAAATGTAGGGGTACACTATCCCTTTGAATTCAGGTTTCTGTATTTTTGGAGTAAATACCCAATAGTGTGATTACTGGATTGTAGAGTAGTTCTATTTTTAACTTTTTCAGGAACTTTCATAGTGAATTTCACAGTGGCTGAATGTTTAAGCCACCAAGTCTATGGTATTTTCTTTTAGCAGCCCAACCTGACTATGGAAGCACTAAATACATACTTTCCAATGAATGAATGGAAGGATTACTTATGAGTTCTTTTTCAGTTAAAAAATGTCATGTCTCTACAGTAAGTTGCTTTATGATTTTATTTCCTTTTGTCTTCTCCTACTCTCTTATCCAAAGAAATCAGAGAAGAAATTAAAATAGTTATTGCTTTGATATATGATGGTGATATAACTGTTTTTACTAAAGGCTTTTTGAAGCTCACTTGCAGGTATGTCACTTATAGTGACTATTGTATTGATTAAAAATAGTATGTGAGGAAATTAGGTATTTTGAAGTGCACAAAAGTAATAGCATAGGAGATCTTATTATTCTACTATTTTTATATTTTCAGATTATCATTTTTCAAAGCATTAAAATTAAAAATGACCTTTACATTTTTCTATACTATTATTAAGGTTTATTTTTATTATTATTATTATTTTAATTTATGGTAGAGAGACAGAGAGAGGCAAAGACACAGGCAGAAGGAGAAGCAGGCTCCATGCTGGGAGCCCAACGTGGGACTCGATCCCAGGACTCCAGGATTGTGCCCTGGGCCAAAGGCAGGCACCAAACCGCTGAGCCACCCAGGGATCCCCTATTATTAAGGTTTAAACATAGGAGGAGAAGTAAAGTGCTTTACTTAAACAGAATGTATAATTATAGGCCTCCCTGAGCAGATACTGAGCAGAAAAATGGCATACAAAAACAATGTGTTTGTTCTTTCCTGACTTTTAAGAGGCTCTCAGTTACAGATTGGGTAAAACAAATATAATGGATACTTGTCTATAGTTCTTTTCACTCACATAGCCCAAGCACGCTTGGTTTTTAGGGGCCTTAGGGGAATTTTTCTGATAGGTTAAAATTTATGATGCATATCTGAAACAAGGACACTAATTAAAGTGCCATAGAAGAGTTTAAAGTGCCATAGAAGAGTTACTAACATCCATCTTACTACTAAAGGTCTAAAGGTTAGTCAGATGAGCATGCAACTCTTGATCTCAGGGTGGTGAGTTCAAGCCCAATATTGGGTATAGAGGTTTCTTAATTAAATATTTTTTTAAATGTTGATTAAAATTAAAATATCGGGAAGTCTGGGTGGCTTAGCAATTTAGTGTCTGCCTTCCGCCTAGGGTGTGGTCCTGGAGTCCCAGGATTGAGTCTCATGTCAGGCTCCCTGCATGGAGCCTGCTTCTCTCTCTGCCTGTGTCTCTGCCTCTCTCTCTTTCTGTGTCTCTCATGAATGAATGAATAAAATCTTTAAAAATTAAAAAAAAAATAAAATTAAGATATTATGTACCACAATAAACATAAGATGAAAAACTTATGAGCTTTCCTAAAAACCTCAAGATAACTTTTTCAGCATTCTGATTATTGATTCCAAACCCTAGTGTGAAGTATAGACATGATTCTCAGAGTCCTAAGTGCTCCAGAACTAATCCAATCAGAATTTGAGTCCACATAAAACACTGTAATCTTTTCAAGATTAAGCAAACAAAAGTTAGAGAAAAATTTAATATTTATGTCGATTTTGATTTTGGTTAGTGCCATAGTTGGGATAGTTTTTCAAATCTATAGCAAAAAGTCACCTTTCCTGAAGTTTCTCAGAAACAGACCATTTATATTAAATGTAGCATAAAAATATTCCATTTTACTTATAAATATTTTTTAAAACATCCTAACATCTTCAGATATTAAATAATATTACTTTAAGGAAAGAAGTCTTCCTGCTACCCTGCTCACAAGTACATATTGGTTAGTATCTCCCCTCAGTGTTTGTTTCCTTCTCATATTCAAAGGCTATTCTTTCCTCCCCCCAGCCTGATTAGGATTGTCAGATATACTAGAAAATACCTAATTAAATTTGCATTTCAAGTAAAAAATGAATATTTTTTAGCATGAGTATGTTCTAAATTGTATATAGGACATGGTTATACTAAATCAATTATTCATCATTTATCTAAAATTCAAATTTAACTCAGTGTCTTATATTTTTATTTGCTAAAACCCTTAGCCTAAAAGTGGACCTGGCACTTACCATCCTTTAATAGAATTATCCTACTACCAGATGTTTTAGTATTGGCTTTTTCAAAAAATTGTATGTTAAAGTGAAGATCTGATTAATTATTCAAACTATATACATTTTTAATTATAGAAAACATTTTATTTTAATCTATCCAATGTAATATGGCTTAAAATTATTAATGGTCTATGTTAAGTAACTAAACCCAAAGTAACACATATCTGCTATGAGCGATGAGTTATTTTAACTATTTAGTGTAAATACTCTAAGCTTAATTATACATGCCCAAATTTATATTGATTACATCCTGACCAAGCTTCAGTCTAATCTCTTTTAAAGATTATCTTTGGCTTTGCCTCATAGAACTTTGTTCTCTTAGCTCTGTCTCCATTAAAAAATAATATTTTAAATGTTAATAATCATTATATACCTTATATACATACATATATATTTAACCTATATAACCCACTAGAATATTTATTTTCCTATATTGTTATTTTCCTTTAATGTGTCTGTCTTGTTAAATTATAAGCTTCTTGGGGGACAATAGATATTTCACTATTGTATCTGAGCTTCCCACATCTCAGTTAATTAAATTAGTGAAAACATCAAGCTACAAAGAAATGGCAGCTTAGCATTAATACTCTAGCCATTTGGGCGTGGTAGATGGTAACTTGATGTATTCCAAATCAGTGAAAAGTGTCATATCTGCTTGTTAGGTCAAGGCAGAAAATAAATCAGATATAGATATTTAAGTGAAACCTCCAATTTATAATGCCTTTAGGGAAATATGTATGCTATGTTTTAATTTTTTTTTCCTGAGATACAGAAAGTAGTTGAAATCTTTAAAATAGATGATACACTCATTATAACAATTTCAACTAGTTTTTTAAAAAAAACTATTGGGGTTGTTCTCGTTCCTTTTCACAGATGATAATCCTCAAATAGTCTGGTCCCCTATTATTTGAATCTCAGGAATACAATAATGTCAAGTAATGAAAATGGCTGTTTAAAAAATTTCCCAATGCTTTATAGATATCTAGGATAAATTTGCTACATTGAATTTTTTTCTCTATGTAGCTTTTATTCCCCCCCTGTAATTATTCCAGAAAATTCAATCTGGCTTGTAAAAAACCCCAAAATTCAAACTATATGCATTTTTTTAATTATAGAAAATATTATATTTTAACCTATCCAATGTAAGATAGTTTAAAATTATTCATGGTCTATGTTAAGTAAATAAACCCAAAGTAACACATATCTGTTATTTTGCCCCAGTTTCTATTTCCTGTTCTTGTGGTAAGAAAACTCAGATTTTATTTGGGAATAACACTTTCCTCATTAGATGGAATCTTGGTGGGGCTGTCAAAGACCTTGCACTTCTTTCTGGAGATAAATACTTCCACATAAGCAAGGACAAATAACATCTTCTCCCTGGAATGTGAGATGGAGGAGGGACAGAAAACTGAAATAGTTGAGACTCTCTATTAGTCCTGACTTCCCAATCCAAAGAGCTTTCTTGTTTCCTGTCCTGTTGGAGACCTGGTTCTGTAAACTGTTTTTTTCTTTTTTCTTTTCTTTTTCCTCCTTTATTTTTGGAGCTAGTTCATATCCTGCTAAATTCAATTTATTTAATTGAACAGAACCAGTCTGGGTCATTTGAAACTAAAGAACTTTAGCTAATATACAAGTTTATACATTCACTTAAGTCATAGGAGGAAAAATTAAAAGGCTCAAGTAGCATGGAGACCATATTAGTTTTTCAAGGGCTGCCTTAACAAAGTACCATAGATTGGTATGTTGTCTTCAACTACAGAATTATAGCATATGTTTGTTTTGTTTTGTTTTGTTTTGTTTATAATTCTGGAGGCCAAGAGTCTGAAATCAATGTGTCTGGGACTTCTTTGTGGCTTATAGGTAGTCTTCTCTCTGTGTATGTCTGTATTATACTCTTATAAGGATATCAGTCATACTGTATTAGGGCCTACTTTAATGACCTTGTTTTACTTAATTACCTCTCTAAAGACCCTATCTCTAAATACACTCATATTTTAAAATACTGAGGCTCAGTACTTCAACCTATGAATCTGAGGGGTACACAATTCAGCTCATAATAAAGACCTATGCTGTTTGGGCTGAAGGTGTAATTGCATTACTTAATGACCATAGAACTGAGAGAGAGAGAAATGGAAGCTTTTTAAAAGTGTAGTTAGTGAAGTGGTAAGGAAAGCTGTAGGATTCAATGGGATACATAAGATTAGAGAAAAATTCAGTACTAGTTGAGCTGTCTGATGGATTTCATAATTTTTTGTGTGCAAGAAAAGGCTTCAGAAATACGATTTTTATTTTTTCCCACTAGTTTGCACAAATATAGTGTATATGTCTAGATCAGTGGTGTGAAAAAAAATGGCTCAAAATTTGATTTCTTTGGAATTAGATACACTTTGCATTCTCTCTGACAGCTAAAAAATAAAAATGTTACATTTACATTTGTGGAGATGCTAACTCTAGTGGATTTTTCCATAATTGTTTTCAAGCATTTTAAATAGGAGCTAGAGTAAGCAATTATTTTACATTGTGACTCAAAGCTGCAAAACTAAAACAGAAGTTTAATGAAACAATACTTTCCTTATCTATGTGTGATACACTCTTATTTTTATTTGATGTAATTTTAAAATATTTTCTTTAAAAATGTAATTTTTGCCCGATGAAATGATTTCATAACTCACTAATCAATGACAATCTGTAGTCTGATTTCTATACTATAGAAATTGTAGGAATAGTTTCAATAATATAGAAACTACAATTTATACCTACCATTGTAGAATGGGAAATAGCTATTTTTATTATCAGAATATTCCAATATAAGTTATCCATTATTCTCCATTATTTGTACAACTGTTATGTTCCCCTGCAACACCTTGATGGAAAATAGTTTTACCGTAAAAAAGGTGAAAATCCATTTTTATTGCATAATCCCCATGTACAAGTTATAAGAAAAGACACAGGGCAAAATGTCATTTTTCAAAATATCTATTTACAGATTCTGTAGCCAGCTTTTTTTGAAGACTATCTCATAGACAGTGATGAAAATATTGTATAATCTGTACTATTGAATATGATAGTCACATGTGGCTAATGGGTATATGAAATATATGTTATTAGAGGAATTACATTGTTTGATTTTATTTAACTAATTAAAACAGCCTCATGTGGCCAGTGGCTGCCATATTAAGGAGAGAAACTCAAGGACTTCCTCTATACAGTGGAGGTGCTGGCATCAAGCATGTAGGTAACTTTTTTTTTGTTACCTCTCAGAGCAGAATTATTGAAAAAGTATCTCTCTCTTCTAATCCTTCACAAATAGTGAGACATACTTACTTAAAATTGAAACTTGCAGGATCCCTGGGTGGCGCAGCGGTTTAGTGCCTGCCTTTGGCCCAGGGCACGATCCTGGAGACCCGGGATTGAATCCCACGTTGGGCTCCCAGTGCATGGAGCCTTCTTCTCCCTCTGCCTATGTCTCTGCCTCTCTCTCTCTCTCTCTCTCTCTGACTATCATAAATAAATAAAAATAAAAAAAGAACAAATAAAATTGAAATTTGCATGTAAGGGGTCTGCGTAGGTGATAAGTGGGCATAGGTGGCATAATTCATATCAGGGGAAAATTAAATCTTTTGTATATCTAGATATCAATAGGAAAGGTTTAAAAGAAAGACAGAAATCCCTGTAGAGATAAAATGTGGGATGCAAAGCACATCACCCTTAGGTGAGTACATGAAGAAGTTTTTAGAAATGCAAAGGAAGGTCCAAAGCCAAGTAAGGTGTGGAGATAAAAATTGTTTGGCATGATAAAGGTGGGAAAGGGCAAGTGACTAAAATAGAGGAGTTGAAAAAATATGAGTGGAGTCTTGAGGGTAGGAGGAGGCTGAGACCCAAAGCCAAAGGAAGGCTGGAACAAGTAGAGAAAATTGATCATGAAAAATTTGTGGTAATAGAGGAATCCTGAATATAAGAATTTCTTGTCTCAATTTTAAAATCCTTTGCAAAACCAACAAATATTTGTGGAAATAATATGACTATGCTAAAATTTCAGAGTTTTTTTGTTGTATTCAGGAAACTAACGACATCAAAGATATATGGTGGAGATCTACATTGGGATTAAAAGTATAAAAAGAAGGTAAAGAACCATCCCAAGAAGCTCTTAAGTAATTGAAGTAAATTATCATCAGAAGCAGGAATTCATGACCAGATTTGTTCATGTATATTAAAGCTTTCTCATGTTTTCATAAAGAAGACTATGGGGATCATAAAATCTTTTCTATATTCTTGGCTTTGGCATTGATTTAGAGAAAGATCTAATAAAATACAGTGTAACTTGATAAAAAATTGACTTTTGCTTAAAACATTGGTTGTTCTTATGGAATTCTTTTTTTCTGAAAAATACAGTTCTTTTTTGGAACTTATTAAACAAGGAAATATATAGAATTTTCTATAAGTCAGAAACTCTTCTAATTACTTAAAAATACTATTTATAATTCTCACAATACATCCAGTTTTCAATGTTGAAATTGAAACCTAGTTTAAGCAACTCCTGCAACATCTCACTACTAGTGAGCAAAGGAACCCTGCAATCTAACCCTAAGAGTTTATTCCTGCAGGTCATGCTCCTCAGGCATAAAGTCTTCTGTCTCAACAAAGTAAATAAAAGAATAAATAGAGTAGATTCTAGAATTAAACATACCTGGGCTTAACTCATTGACTTTATAGCTATGTAATCTGTGTAAATAATTTATTTTTTTCCATGTTATATTGAATTTCAGGACTGAGTTTGGATTGAGAATTGAGTTTCAGTTCATTTTCAGCAGATTAAAAAGGATTTATAATTTGGACTAATTTAGAATTTTCTTTTATTTTATCTTGTAATCTATTTATTTACCATTATTTTTGAGTGCTTATTATTTGCCAGTCACTATAATTTTAAATACTTTAAGTGCAGCCATGGATAATACAAAGGCTCCTGATCTTATGAAGCTTATGTATTATATATCTACTAGTTCTTTTAACAACCGAATTAATAGGCCAAATCATAATGTGACTGTACCCCCATTTGGTTCATTAGAATTCAGTCAGTACTCTCAAGGTATGCCAGAAGTTTATCCAATTATCTTCTGAAGAAAAAAAAAGATAATTTTTATCAAAATCTGTCTCTTTGAGTCAGATGACACATTTTAAAAATAATGTGACTGTCCTAACTAGTCTATAAACACCCAGGACAAAGGCAAGCTTCATTACAGATGAAAATGACTGGCTTCTTGCCACAAGGCGAACATCTTGTCAAGAAATATTTGAGGCAAATCAAAGACTGGTAATTAGTGCTAATAGGAAACCCAACAAAATCAATCCCTTTTCTGCATTTAGTCTCCCAGGGGGAGTTTGGCTTCAGCTCACTATTGATGGATAGGCTCCTTGAATTTGGGAAAATGGCACTGTGATTATTTGGATTGTTTAAACCAGAAATGTTTCTCTTAAGATTGACATACAATCATCATTACTCCTTCAGAGATACATTTAGATCTGGATTAATCATCACGGGTCCATAGAGAGTGTGGTTAGAAAAAGATTGTATCTGACAATGAGGTCTACAAATCACTGCAATTTCTAAGGCTGGTCAAGCATAATGAGTATTAAGAAGATATAACACTTTGATCACAGGGTAAGTTAGTTGTGTCTTGTATTATTGCAGTTGGTATATAAAGGATATGTGATTAGTTTTATTTTGATTAGTTTGCCTGTTCAATATTCATTGTTTTTTGTTTGTTTGTTTGTTTGTTTGTTTGTTTGCTTTTTTACAATAGCACATAGACCTGAATTCTTGGAATCACCTATTTCTCATTATTAGTCTTCTGGCTCCAACTATGAGTATATTATCCAACCCTGGCCAATCATCATGTTCTCTCTTCTAGCTACAACAGAACAAAAGCATGACTCAAATCAGCCAGTTCAGTGAAACTGAAGTTTTGGATTTTTCTGGAACAACCACGAGAAAAGTGAAACTTTCTAATGCTGGGAATGGTGGCTGACAGGAGGATCCCATATAAACACTCTTAGGAGTGTTTGGGTTTTCCAAGTAGGAAGAAAATGGCTGAATGAGTCCAAAATGGATGAAAGCAACAGAACAAAGAGAAAACAAGTTCATGTATTTAGCTACTGACTCTGGTCTTCCTAGATCAGTCTATCTGACCTTATACTCTTAAGTTCTACAAGTCACCAATTCTTCTTTTATCTATCTAGACAAGCTTTGGTTTGTTTTCTGTCTCTGGGAGTCATCTGGAATCATTCAAACTTTTTTCCTTGAAAAATAGTTCAAACTTTTTTCCCAGGTTAAAGTTCTATGAGTGAAGATTGGAGAAGGGTGTCCATGTAGAGACTAAGGCACAGAAAAAGAGGCCACATCATTAGGCTGTCCTGACTTAGAAATGGTTATTCCAGTAGATAAAGCCCAAGAAGGCAGGTAAAAGAAATTATATCTGAAGCCAATATTTGGAAATAAGTCCAGGCAATAGTTGTTGGCAAGCTGAAATGTGGGGGTAAGGCAGATTCTCTGAAGACACAGCTGTTAAGAGGGTGTCTTTCAACTCACCTTTTGCTAATGAGCTAATTCCAATGAAATTCACTGAGGGTAGATGTCCTGAATAGAGCAGACAATAATCTCTCATATAATACCTTTGATATGTAATATATATAATTTCTGAATGAGTGATTTTAATGAGAATTATGTGCAAAAGAGCTTTAGCATAAAGTGTATTGATAACTGAAAATCAGTACTTTATATATAACAGGAAGAAGAGCCTCAGTTAACTAAGAAAACTTATTTCCCTACTATATAAGGTTAGTACCTGAGATTGTACTGGGAGAGAATGCTTGAAATCACTAACATTCAAGGCATTAATGCTTTAGTTTTGCTCTCTTATGTTTGAATCTGTGTGATATGTTATTCATTATGATTCTTTCTGTGAGCTAAGTTTGGCTTTCTGTAGGAACCTGTTATGGTATGGCCTAAGGCTCTATACATTAGCCTTCAATCCTTCAAAACTGCTGCGGGAGTCATAATTAAAAGTTAGTTGAGAATGCCACATAAATTGATCAACTATTGTCCATTAGGCTTAGGTTCCAGGAGGAATATATTTTTGATTTACAATATGTAGGTCATTAGAAAATGGGAAAGAATGAAAGAAACTTTTGAGTGTAACTCATTTATATTTCATGGATCAAATGCCTCAGCATTTATATTTTACTAAGTTTTAATTAAAGGATGCATACAGTTTTATGTAACTATTAATAAATTCAAGAATTTCTATGAAGTATTGCTATACTTCAAGAAATTTTATAAAATTCATTATCCTGATCCTAAAACTTTTCACTAAGGGGACTTCATAAATGAGGAACATCCTCCTGAAGAATTAATTTTATACTTCAGTTTGACCCCTACTTAGATGGCACCAACTTTACTTTCTATGCCTAAATGCAAACACTAATATCTCCTTCCTGATATATAGGGCTTTGTAGAACCTGTCATTATTTTAGTGAGCAGGCTTTCAGTTAACACAACTCAAACTGGCTTAAAAAAGAAGAAGAAAACAAGAAAGAGGAACAGGGAGGAGGAAAAGGAGAAAGAAGGGAATAAAGAATTAGGTAGTTTGCATTAGGTACAACTGGATCCTGGAGTTTAAGCAGTGACATTATCTGATTAATTCTCCTTATCCTCCCAACTCTGTTCTACTTCTCCTCTGCAACATTGGCCTCCTGTACTTGATAATCAACTAATGGTAAATCAGAGCTCATAGCATTTCAGCTTAGTTACTCCACTGGAAGGAAATCAACTGGGTTTTTATTTTATTTGGTTTTTTATTGTCCTAAAATCTATAAATTTTATCCAAAAATTTGTCCTAAAATGTATAAATCCAAAGAAGTACTCACCTTAGATCTGTGTATGAACGTTAGCAATAGGAAGTCAAATCTGATTATGTGATATTTGTGTTATTCTTTGTTATAAGAGTGTTAAGGGCGGCCTGGGTGGCTCAGCGGTTTAGTGCTGCCTTCAGCCCAGGACATGATCCTGGAGCCCGGGACTGAGTCCCACTTCGGGCTCCCTGCATGGAGCCTGCTTCTCCTTCTGCCTGTGTCTCTGCCTCTCTCTCTCTCTCTCTCTCTCTCTCTGTCTCTCATAAATAAATAAAATCTTTTAAAAAAAGAAAAGGAGTGTTAATATTGACTCTCTGGCAGATTGTATCATCTCAGACATCAGAAACCTTCCTTGCATATGGTTATATCCCCTATTACACAAAGGAGTAGGCTGTGCATATAGTAACTGATCTGTACATGCTAGTTATTTACTGTTTGAGTGGGAATATAGTCCTTATTCCATAGGAATACCATACTACTTGAACACACAGAATATCTTCAAATGACCACAAAATTCCAAAGCACTGGGACACCTGGGTGGCTCAGTTGTTGAGCATCTGCTTTTGGCTCAGGTGGTGATCCTGGGGTCATGGGATCAAGTCCTGCATCAGAGTCCCCACAGGGAGCCTACTTCTCCCTCTGCCTATATCTCTGCCTCTTTCTCTTGGTGTCTATAATGAATAAATAAACAAAATCTTTTAAAAAAATTCCAAAGCAACCAAGCTTTTCACATTTTTAGGCTTTCTTGCATGCTATTCTGTCCAATTTTCCCTCTTCCATTACTCCTCCTTAACCGGTCCATAAATATAATTCTCTCAGAATTTTTACCTGATTCTGCATGCCCTCAGACTAGACTAAGATCTTGAATTTACCTTATCATACTTCATTTTGTTTTGTTTTGTTTTTCCTTTATAGTGCTTATTATAATTATGATTAATTGGGTAATATTTGTTTTTCCTATTAGACTGGAAGCAGATGCATTACTTAAATTATTTACTTATGCATTGCTAGCATTTTATCATCAAAGGCACTGAATACCATAGACAGATAATTTTTAAAATGATTAAAAAGAATGTTAACTCCAGAACTGTTTGGTAAGACTTCTTTGTACTATTCAATCAAATTTGCCAGCAAAACTACCTAATTGTGAATAGCAGCAGCAGTACCTAGATCTCAAGTCTAGGGTTAAGGATCACAGGATAGTAGCTTACATATAGAAGTTTTTTGCTTACTCACATAATTCCTGTGCAAATGTTCCTGGGCAGTGAGTAGGCCTTCTCCTTTTTAAGAATTCAGAGACTATTTCAATTTTCTGGCTGCATCATCTCTAATCTCTGCTGGATTTAAAGGGCCTCAAAATCCTTGGCATCCAGCAATCAGATGGGAAATGAACAAGAGTATAGAGAAGGCATACTCATTTTTGTTAACCCAAATAATCCAGAATTAAGACACATCACTATTGTGTAAAATTCCAATGACAAATGGAATGACATATGGCTTAGTTTAGATGCAGTGAAATGTAGCTTCTAGCTAGCCAGGCACTTGCCAGCCATAGCTGTACATGATGTATAGAATAAGCAAATATGTGGGGTGGATAGCTACTGATCTCTGCTACTACACTGTTTTAAATAGTAGACAAAACCTCCTATAAGCTGATTTCCAAGATTCAAAAAGTTGTATTGATCTTATCAACAAAACTGGCAGCAAAATGAACAATACATGCACTCTATTTTTCTTTAGTGAAGACAAAACACAGCAAAACATCAAAAAAAACCCCACAGAAACGAAAACCTTGACCTATTTTCTTTTTCATAGTTTTGTTTCAGTTTCCTGTTTCTTATTACTTGTGTTAGTTGTTATTCTGAAGGAATGTGGAAATAAAACCTCAGGCAGGGATAGTAAGAGTGATACAACAGACTTGCAATTTCTCTCTCAAATCTGGATTTCCTCTTTTATTATTTCTTAGTATTTTTAAATGTTAAAAGCAAAGAAAGTGATATTAGTGGCATATATAATCACAATGTCTATGTTCTAGCCTATCAAGAAAATGCTAATTAGTTGTGTTTTTAATCTATTTGTTATGTTTAACACAGCAGTACTCTCTTTATCATTTTCACAAAACATGAAGGCTGAAGGTTACAACAGTGTTTTACTGACTGAAATACAAAAACAGGTGGTAATGACCACAATGTTGTGTTCTGAGGTTAAAATACTGGCAAATCAAATAACAACTCATCAGCAGATGTTGCATTATGTCGATCCCTTCATATCTGGGTAGAAAAGAAGTCTAAGCTCATGAAAATAATGTGCAACTAAGAAAATGTGGACATGTGCACAGAACACTGGATTTGTTGCATATAAAACCTTTCCCCTAAGATTCCCACCATAGTCAATTTTATTTTGGTTAGGAATTCAGAGCAAATTTTCATTACTAATTCTCTAAGCCACATTTATTAAAGATTCATAGCTTTGACATTTCTTATAATATGATTTTTATTTTTATTTTTTAAAGGATTTTATGTATTTATTCATGAGAGAGACAGAGAGACAGAGAGAGAAAGAGGCAGAGACACAGGCAGAGGGAGAAGCAGGCTCCATGCAGGGAGCCCAACATGGGATTTGATCCCGGGTCTTCAGGATCATGTCCTGGGCTGAAGGCAGCACTAAACCACTGGGCCACTGGACTGCCCTATAATCTGATTTTTAAATAATTTTTCATAATTTTTTAACTGTTATAAAATGACCCCTTCCTATTTGCCATTATTATTTATTCAATAAAATCATTATTTTGTCACGTATACACTATTGATTCAATTAATTATTTTATTTCTTTATCAACTTCTAAGGTGTAGATCGATCACTTTGATAGGTGTTTCAGGGGATATATGGTATTTTTGCCCTAGGAACTTGCAATTGGTTCTTTTCTTTCAGAACTATTCATACCAGAGCTGAATAAACATATATGACAAGACACAAGCAATGTTTCAGAGAAGTATATGGCAAATTTTTTCTTTATGATTTTATTTATTTATTCATGAAAGACAGAGAGAGAGAGAGAGAGAGAGAGAGAGAGAGAGAGAGAGAGGCAGAGACACAGGTAGAGGGAGAAGCAGGCTCCATGTAGGGAGCCCCATGTAGGACTGGATCCTGGGTCTCCAGGATCACACCCTGGGCTGAAGGCAGTGCTAAACCGCTGAGCCACCGGGCTGCCCAGTATATGGGAAATGTTGAATAAATTATATACATAATGTGTGCTATGTGTTCTGAGAATTATTTCTTGTTACAATTCAGAGCAGTAACCAGAGAGGGCTTCTTGGAGGTGGCATGAATTAAAGACTTTGGAGAATGCATAATAGTTAAATACTAAAAGAATGAGCTAGGGAATTCCAAAGAGGAAAATAGTATAAAAAAATACAGAGAAGGAGACTTGAATATAACATATAGAAAGAACCAAAACAAGCAAACAAGCAGCACAACATATAGACAGAACCATTAATAGAATATTATGATTGGAAAGAGGAGGGCTCAAGAAGGGAAAGGGGAAGAGATTTAGCAGCCAATAAAACCATCACCCAATTTATCTTGGGAAGTAGATACTACACTTGATCTTAGCCAAAAGGCTGAGAAGCAATTTGGAAGCAGAAAAAGTGTTTTATAAGTTAAAATCTCAACGATGATGAGATGTTATCCATTTTACAAAAAGGTGAAGAACAAGGAAATGTTTCCATTAGAGAGAACATCACATGCAAAAGCCCAAAGGAGACAAAAATATTGGCTATTTAAAGAACTACAAGAAATTCCATTTGAGTAAAAGATAGCGTTTGCACATGGGAAAGAGAAGCCAATGGTTGGGATTGAGAAAGAGGAGTATATGGAAGTGGGTTGGCTGGGAGGTTATTTTCTACCATGTTAAAAAGATTGAATTTACTCTGATAGCACTAGAAGCCACTGAGAAGGATAAACAAGGTCAGAATTGTATGGGTGATTTCATTAAGCTGCAGTAGGAACTATTTATGAGAGAGGCACTGTTGGAGGCAGAAAGAACTATTGCTAAAAAATTGGAGTGATTCAGATGACAGTGGTGAAGCAGACTCTGGTGGCTTGGGAAGAGAAAGACATAAATGGATGGGTGACAAGGAAAAAGAATTCATAATTTTTATGCAAATAGATGAGAGCAGGGCCATTTTAGGACCTTCAGGGTCCATATATTTCTATGCTGGGAGTCCATACCCCATGTTGTATTAGGCATATTAAAATATATGCACAGACCCATAAAAGTCATAATTATAATAAATAAAGTGAATGTTCTAAGTTTCATGATTTTCAGTTTATGAGGTACATCATTTTTTAAATAACTTTAACCTTATTAGGTTTGATTATACTTTATGATTTTACATTTATGTAAGAATTGCAGTGAACCATAATTGTCTAATTGCCAGAAAATGATTTGTGAACAATTTAACAGTTACTAATTTTAATTTCTCTGTTTTCATATATGTGCATGTGAGTTTTATATATTATTTTAAACATTGTCAGAGCCCTTCAAAAGCTTTATGTTCCTAGGCACCGTATCTTACAAGTAAAATTGGTTCGGATAGTGTTGACATAACTAATTTATCAGAAATCACAATAGGGAGAACAAATATCATTCCAAGTGCCTCCCACCATACGTGGTTTAAAATCTGAGTACATTCATGTACTCAGATTTTAAACCAATTCTTTAAATTTAGTAAAACCTCTTAAGAGTGTTCCAGGTCATGGCCAACTATGCCTACCTCCTTATGTGGATAATGGTGGTGAACTCAATGAAAAACACATGAAGTGAGAAATCTGCTTTCTACTCAGACCCCTTTCCTAAACACAGTCATTTGTGTTCTTCTAGGGGGAGGAAAAGAACACAGCAGCTGTTATATCCCAGGCCAGCCCAGACCACTCAGTGTAGCTATTTCCAGTAATCAAAGGGCCCAGCATGTTGCAGAAGGGCAGGTGCTGAACTGACGTCATTCTCCTTCAGGGCCAATCTTTAGCAGGCACATATTCATCTGCCCATGAAAAGTGCACTCCATGAATCCTCACTGACAACAACATGCCATGGCAACACTGCTGACTGCAACTTTCTCCTTGATCAGTTGCCATTCCTCGGAAAATCACAATTGTCAGCTAAGCCTTCTAACAGAGCAGAGTGTAGAGTAAGAAGGTAAGGTACTGATTCATGATGCAGCATTAGTGAAGTGAACTTACATCAAAGCTCTTAATTTCATAACATATTAAGAGAAAAAGTGAATTTTCTTGAAAAATGTTCCTCAAAAATATTTTTTTTTCAGTTACCAGCATGTTATATAAAGCACTCAAAATCTGATTTGCCATTATGTCAAAGGAACATTGGTATCTTTCATCTCAGTAATTTGATATAAACCTATCATACAGACAATTGAGATTGATATTCAGCCCTTATAATTTTTTTTTATCTTATCATCACTTTTCAGGAGAAAGCAAGTAAACTAGGAGAAGGGTTAGGAGGATACAGAGAAGAGGGGAAAAAAAAGAAAGAAAAGAGGAAGAAAAAGAGAAAAATTAAAAGACAAAAAAAATCTGTAAAAATTAGTTTATATTTTTCTCCTTTCCACAAATGGTTAGTTCAAACATTTTTTTTAATTTCCTAGCCTAAGTATATGGAGCCACCACCCTAAATCAAATTCTATTAGTGAATATAAAAGTGCTATCTCCAACTTAAATTCACTTGTTTTCTTCCTGTCCTTAAAACAAAACAAACAAAACAAAACATCTAACTACATCATTTATTACAATCCTGTAGATTATAAATTAGGCCCACAGTACTGGGTCTTAACTCTAGTCAAAGGTAGTTTTTCTAGGGACTCAAATACACCAGACACTCTGTCCTCACAGTCTATAAAAGGTCAATTCATACCATCATATCTGAGAAAACTTTGTCTCTACCTAATTGATCAGTGTGGTCAATATAGAAAGTAGCAACATAATAAACATTAACTTGTTCTCTCATACTTATGTGTTTATTCATCTCCAGAGAAAGATCGAAATTATCCATGAATGTGAAGCAAGGATTATGCTTCCAGCATAATCAAAAGACCTGGACTGCAATCTAGACAAATAGAAAATATTATGTAAATGTGCACTAATTGATTTCTTTAACCCTTTATTTAATTTGTAGCACCTTGGTTTTAAATTTTGGTACTGAATTTAAGCTGCCAAGCAGTGCTTATTACCATGCAAAAAAGAAAAGGAATCAGATAGCAGAAAGCTACTTCTTTGTTTTGCTCTGAAGCTAGTTTTCTCTCCAAACACCTTTTTGGTTTTGTTCTTCAAGAGAAATTAATCTTCAAAATCATTGCTAGTGGCCAGTTAATTTAGCTCAAGTTAAAGTACACAAAATTTTGTGTAGTTCATTTCTTCCCCCAACAAACTCTGTAAAGAGCCCCTGTTTAATTATTAGAACAGTGAATTCAAAGTAGGTATCAATCTTATCAAGTGTAGTGTTATTCTCCTCAGTATCAAGGTCATTTCAGTTACACAGGCAAGTATCAATTTAACATCCTCCACTGATATTTGTTAAATCACCTCTATCTTCTGTATGTGAGACAATCACCTCAAGTTGTCTTTTTTTTTTTTAGACTTTATTTATTTATTCGTGAGAGACACACAGAGAGAGAGAGAGGCAGAGACACAGGCAGAGGGAGAAATAGGCTCCATGCAGGGAGCTCGATGTGGGACTCGATTCCAGGTCTCCAAGATCACGCCCAGGGCTGACAGTGGCATTAAACTTCTGAGCCACCCGGGCTGCCCATCCTCAAGTTATTTTAATGAAGTTTTTCTGCAGTAATTATAATCTCTTTTCTGAACTGTATCCAGAAAGTTTGGTACCTTACTGTTTTTCTCATTATTTTATTAACATTTTAATAAATGAAGTCTATTTATTTTATTAAATTTATATTCTAGCTTGAATATGATAGAAGTTCCTTGTAAACAAGAACTGTATCTTTACTACATTAACTTCACAGCCCTTCTTTGAGCTCATATTTACTGGGAGCACATCACATCCTAGACCCTGACTAATATTTGAGGATATGGAGAAGATGTTTAGAATCCACCTAGGAAAGGTCTCAATCAAGTGGACATGATGAATTTGTGAAATGATGAATTCTGGAAAATGTAAGAAGTTCTATGGATGAAGAGTTCTGAGGACATAAAAGATGGGCAATGAATTTTGCATAAAATAGAGATTTAATCTGGGTTATAAAGAATAAATAGCAGTTTACTAGGATAAAAATTAGAGAAAGGGTCAGGAAGAGAAAATTCCCTAAAGTACAGGACAGAATCACGAAAAGAGTTTCCACAACATTTAGCACAAAGCTATGTAAATATTAGAGGCTTTAATAATAGTTTCATTTTGATTAATGAAGTTCCTTGATATTGGCTGGGAAGATTTAGATTAACATTTTTTGCAGATTCTAAGCAGAAGTTCTTTTACTTTGTATTTAAAGTGTTACCTTAAATGAAAGCTGAGCCAATTCAGTTATAAAGAGAAACTTGCCAAATATTCAATTTGATGTATTTTGGTGATGTAAACCTGCAGAATATCTTAAGCTTTTAATATTCCCCACTGTTCTATTATAATTTACATGAGCACTCTGTTTGAAGGACAAAGTTTAGTCTACAAAGGCACAGCCTGAAGTAATAGCATTTGCATCTTGGTTGATTTCCCTTATGAAAATAAGGAGGGCTCATGGGGAAAGAGAATACTGCCCAAGTCATCTATTTTGGTACAAATACATGTCTTTGATTCTAAATTCTAATCACTTTAGCTTTTGCCCCTTCATAGCAGAAATACAGTTTCACTAACATTGTGGGACCATATTTATATTCATTTAGACTCCACAGATGCTTAATGAATGCCTAATGCTTTATATATGTGCTATGCTAGATAGAGGGATATAAGCAGTGAACAAGACAGACACCAACTACTGATTGCATACTGTCTTCTAACAAAAAAGAGAATGAAGAAATGACTGACCATGACAATATGATCAAAAGACTCAAATGAGTCACTATCCCTTTATAATATATGATTTAAATTAGTATCATGGTCTGTAAGGCCTTACATAATTCCTCAACATCATCACCAACTACTGTTTTTCTCCCACTTTACTTTAGAGACATTGATTTCCTGTTTTGTCTTCAAAAGTGTCAAGCTTACTCCCATTCCTAAACATTTTCATTTGTTGCTCCCTCAGCAAGAATATCTTCACTACTTTCCTAAATTCAACCAAGAGTGTATTTAAATGTTACTTTTATGGAGGTCATTCCTGACCATGTTATTTAAAATACACATTATGTACTTTTGTCATACTCTCATAGTCTTTGTGGCTCATATCATTTTCTAAAATAATATCACACACACACACACAGACACACACATACACTCTATTTTAAATGTCTCTTTTCTAGACAGAAAAGGGAGTTTGACTTTCCTCTTCACATCCATATCTCCAGTTTTTTGAATAGTGTTTTGCACATAATAGATATTTCTTTTTTTTTTTTTTTGGATTTGGTTCATGTATGCAGAATGAAATATATGGAGACGAAATATTTTTGAGTATTCTTTCCCTTTAGAAATTTGTACCAGATCATCCAACATAGATTTTTATTTCTACTTTGTCTATCTCTACTGTGATGCTAGAAAAGAAAATGAAACAAAAAACATACATCTCATAAGCACTTCACATAGGAAAATTAGAGTAATAGCATCATTAATATCCTCTTACATCTGAGAGAAACATATCCACATTCAAAAATTCCCAATGTGAACTTCTCAAATTGACAGCTGGAATATGGAGTAGGTATCAGAGGACTTATTTTCTACTTACATATAACTGCATAAATTTGGAAAAGTTAATTTCTCATTCTATGCTTCAATTTTCTCACACAGATAAACATTTCACAAAGTTTTGTGGATGATTATAAATTAAAGAAAAAAGAATTTCTCATTCACATAATCTTAAGTAATGGTGGGTTTGATACCAGATAAACGACTTTTTTTACTGTAAAATACTTATTAATCATTGTTATAATGAATATCCCCATGGGCTTTGGGTAGAGTGTTTCCAAATTACTTGATCTCGGATACCTCTTAACATAAAGCACATTGGAAAGGATGTTTTACGTAATCCCCTTCAGAAAAGGCTATGCTAGATGATTCTAAGTTCCTTTCCAATGGGAAACACTATAGTTCTATGGTATTTCAAGCCCTCAAACAGTCTGTTGATTCATGGTAAGGGACATGGCTTTTGGGACTTGAGAATGAGTTAAGAAAAAGGTCAACTCTTTGAACACAAACTAAATTGCCCATTTTTAGTGAAATATGTATTTGCCACTAATTCCCATGCATATTTGAGTGAATAAATTGATTAATGTTGAATTTAGCTCTTTTTTAAACACTAACATCAAAATATTAATGGATATTTGGATATTTCAATATTAATGGGTGTTTGAGTATTTCATTCTATGCAGAAATTGTTTTCCATTCCATGCAAAAAATTATTTTGTTTTGTTCTAATAATACATCAAGCCAATAGCAGAACTATTCCAGATGAATAGCATCAAAATATTCATTCCACTAATAATGGAGCTGTTGATAATTGGTGCTAGAACTGTAGCATTTAATAAAACAGATCCTGATCCTATTGGCATGGGGTTTAAACTCTAGCTCGAGACAAACATAGTAAACCAATAAATACATATATAATAATTTAACTTAGATTATGAAACATATCATGAAGAACTACAGGGTACTATTATGCCATATAATATAGAGAGTCCAATTTGTTGTGGAAAAGCAGTAAAGATTCTCATGGAATGCAGTATTTATGCTGACATTTGAAGAACTAGTTGGAGATGACAAGGAAAGGTAAATAAAAAGAGAAAGGCTGTAATAGGAGGGAAGAATATTCTAGGAGGAGGGAAAGCTTATGAGCAAAGAAGATTGATTAAAGATTTCCAGGTATAGTTGTCAGCATTGGCAAGTAAAAATACAGGATGAACAGTTAAATTAGAATTTCAGATAAAACAATATTTTTAAAATATAAATATGCATCAAATGTGGTAAAGGGTAATATTAAAATGTTTTTTAAAAGATTGTTTATCTGGAATTCAAATTTAACCAGGCATTGTAAATTTTATCTGACAACCTAAATTATAGGTTCTCATCTGGGACAGATGCCCAGAACCCTTCGAGCAGGTAGGAGAGTGATTGAAGGTGAATAAGATAAATTCTTTCACCTTTTACTTATTCGCTCATGTATTCTACAAATACTTTTCATACACATAATGTGTCATACACAGTCTTCAAAGTGCCTTGGGATATAGTAAAAAAAGATACATAGATGAATCCCCTATCATGCTACTAATCAAAGATTCTGATGAAAACTTCTCTGTACTGATGATACCTAGCACCACATTTGAGATAGATGTGATTTCTCTAGTAAGAGAAGTTCAGCAGCTAAAAATATCATACAACTACAGAAACAGTGTTACTCAGAATCCATTGGCTTTGATTCCACAGTGAAAGTTAGCATTTGATTTATACATAGGATACACTTAAGATTTAGCTCAATTGTTTTCTAATTATCATCTTGATTCCTCCCCTCTGGGTCCTTCCTCTGAGCTAGTGGTTTTCAGTTTGTGTTCTAAGAGGCTCCCTCAGGTGCCATGAAAGATGAGGATGGATGGAGTTAAGCATACAATACACATTGGACCATCCACTTAAGTTTCAACCATAACAGTATTTCAAAGATGGGTGACTGCCTTCACAGGTGTTTACTGTCATATTAAAATTCAGTAATTTTTTTTTTATTTACTAGAAAATTTTAGTGAATACTCTTGTACGTGAACACATACACATGGTCATTAAAAGAATAATAATTGGGCAGCCCGGGTGGCTCAGCAGTTTAGCACCTGCCTTTAATAATAATAATAAAATCCATGAAATGGTTTCCAAAAACCATCAACCAACGATTTTACCTAGTTAGTGGTTCACAACCAGTGGGCATTTGGCAATATCTGGAGACATTTTTTATTATCAGGACAGGAAGGGAGAGAGGCTATTATGAGCATTGAGAGGGTAGAGGCCAGGGACGCTGGTAAACATACTGCAAGGCATAGGACAGTCCTCCAAAACAGAGTATGTTAACAGTATCATTAATAACAAACCCTGATATAAATGAGCAATTAATCTGGTTTGAAACATAATGGTTTAACGCACAGCAATCACAATTGTAAAACATAAGACATGAGTGAAAATCCTTTGATCATTTTAAGATAATAGAAGTTTACCATTCTGGATTATTTACAAATGTTAGACCACTATGCACATTTAAACTTCACAAAAATACAGACACTAGTTGCATTCGATTTCACTTTAAATTTTAGGGAATGGAGACTTGAGATGATTAGCTAGTTTGCCAATAATTAGTAGAGCTTGTTTTCATATGTAGGTACTTTGCTGCCAAAATCAACATACACATCTCCTTTACCATATATTCTTTTCCACTGAATGTATTTTACAATGGAATGATCACAGTACAGAGCTGATTCTGTAGTTCAATATTATTTTAGTTGAAATGGTAGTAAACTCCCTCTACCTCAATATTGTCAACATTTCAAATTGATGTATACTTTTTTTACCAATAATTACTAGTATACCTACGCCTCATAATCCTAGATACATATTACCTTGATTAAACACCATCTGTTCTATTTTTAGTTGAATCAATTTATTTTTAAAGGTTTATTGCTGTTGGAGACTCCCAGCATCCCCTGCACATAGGCACACACATGCCTTAATTAAAGATTTCCTTCTCTGCCTCCATTCCCAAGGAAGGGAATATCTTAATCTGTTCTCAACAACTATCTTCAGCTTTAGTGTCAGTAATCATATCATCTTCATACCTAAATACCTGCATTTTCCTTTTGCTAAATTCTTTGTTCTTTTACATTTAGATTTATTTATGTATTTATTTATTTTTTATTTTTATTTTTAAGATTTTATTTATTTATTCATGAGAATACACAGAGAGGGGAGAGAGAGAAGCAGAGACACAGGCAGAGGGAGAAGCAGGCTCCATGCAGGGAGCCCAACGTGGGACTCGATCCCGTGTCTCCGGGATCACACCTTGGGCTGCAGGCCACGCTAAACTGCTGAGCCACCGGGGCTGCCCTACATTTAGATTTAACTTCAAATGTAAATAGTATTATTCAAGCCCATTAGACCCTAACAATCATTCCATCCGTTTCACAGGTAATTTGCTTCCTAATTATCACTTAAAATAATACATACGTTGCTATTTTTTTATGTTCATATATTCATTGCTGCTATATACAGTTAAATAAAGATACACATAGAGAGTCAAAATTATATCTGCAAATCATTGCAATAAATTAGATGTTTATTCATAGAAACATTTAGTTGATGATCACTTGCTGGCAAAATTGGACAAGTTTCAAAGTGACTCCAAAGGAGATCCAAGCATACTGTTAAAAAGAAAATCTCCACAGAACATAATAAGAATACTCGTGTTTGCTGAAGCAACTATGTCCCCATCACAAAATGAGTCTAATTTTGAGGTTGAGATTTCATTTATTCACTGCAATATTAATTGCACACCCAGAATTATTGGTTTCAATGAAAGAAGAGAGAATGTTGTTTCTGATCAAACAAATTCTAAATAAAACATTGCCAGTTCACATTTGTCATTTGGATTTTTTTTTCATTTCTTTCAGAAACTTACCTTAACACTTTCATATACTATTGATAGGAATGGAAGCTGATTTGACCCTGATGGAGAGAAACTTAAAAAACAAGAATGTTCTCCTTCAGAATCCTTATATGAGACATTAGAAATAGACTCTTACCAAAAGAGGCAGATAAGGATTTTAATATTAGGATGCCTCAAAGTTCAAAGAACTGGAGGGAACAGGATCAACTAGATCCAGAAAAGCACTGAGTGGAGGTATAGGAAGCAGGGGCTAATGAATATCTCTCAGGGAGCCTGAAATAAAATAAACTATGTCTAAGAATATTTTATTTTTATTTTTTATTTTTTATTTTTTTATTTTTGTCTAAGAATATTTTTGACACAACTATTCATTTTCACATTTCAAAGAAATAACATTTGATTGCCTACTTTGGGTCCCATAATCATTATTTTTCTAAGGCAGAGCAGGAAATCTTAACTGACATTTTCACAAAAATATATGCCAATAGCAGAAAGATTGTTGAAATAGAGACTCATCACTCATATCAAAAACCTTAAAAATAAGCATTCCTCTAATCAAGAAACCAATCTTTGGTTCATAATGTGGGAAAACGGTCAAATAACTTTCTAAATTTATATCTAGTAATTAATGTTATGAAAAAACTTAAAAAACTCCATACTAAATATGATATTTAAAAAAACAATCATGGAGTATCTGGGTGGCTCAGTTTGTGAAACATCAGATTCTTGGTTTTAGCTCAGATTTCAGGGTCCTGGTATGAAGCCCTGCCTCTGACTCCGAGCTCAGCAGTCTGCTTGTCCCTTTCCCTCTGCTCCTCCCCCTGCTCTTTCTCCTTCTCTCTAAAAAAATTAATAAATAAAATATTTTTTAAAAATCATAAAAAAATCAGACTAAGTGAAAGTATAATCCAATTCTTATTTAAATGACAATGTATGTATTTATGGGAAACTGCCATATGAAGATAGAGTTTAAGCAATTTTTACTATATATTTATTCTTTTACCTTTATATCTATTTTTGAACTTCATTGAACACAGGCAACACCCTTTTTGAACTTGGCCACAGCAACTTCTTGCAAGATACATCTATGAAGGCAAGGGAAACAAAAGCAAAAAGGAACTATTGGGACTTCATCAAGATAAGAAGCTTCTGCACAGCAAAAGAAACAGTCAACAAAACTAAAAGACAACCTACAGAATGGGAGAGGATATTTGCAAATGACCTATCAGATAAAGGTGAGTATCCAAGATCTATAAAGAACTTATTAAACTCAACAGCAAAGAAACAAACAATCCAATCATGAAATGGGCAAAAGACATGAACAGAAATTTCACAGAGCTAGACACAGACATGGCCAACAAGCACATGCTCCACATCCCTTGCCATCAGGGAAATACAAATCAAAACCACAATGAGAGCCCACCTCACACCAGTGAGAATGATGAAAATTAACAAGGCAGGAAACAACAAATGTTGGAGAGGATGTGCAGAAAGGAGAACCCTCTTGCACTGTTGTTAGGAATGTGAACTGGTACAGCCCCTCTGGAAAACTGTGTGGAGGTTCCTCAAAGAGTTAAAAATAGACCTGCCCTATGACCCAGCAATTGCACTGCAGGGGATTTACCCCAAAGATACGGATGCAGTGAAATGTCGGGACACCTGCACCCCAATGTTTATAGCAGCAATGTCCACAATAGCCCAACTGTGAAAGGAGCCTTGGTGTCCATCGAAAGATGAATGGATAAAGAAGATGTGGCCTATGTATACAATGGACTATGACTCAGCAATTAGAAATGACAAGTACCCACTATTTGCTTCAATGTGGATGGAACTGGAGGGTATTATGCTGAGTGAAGTAAGTCAATCAGAGAAGGACAAACATTATATGTTTCATTCATACGGGAAATATAGAAGATAGTGAAATGGATTCTAGGGGAAAGGAGAGAAAATGAGTGGGAAACATTAGTGAGGGTGACAGAAAATGAGAGACACCTAACTCTGGGAAATGAACAGGGGTGGTGGAAGGGAGGTGGGTTGGGGGATCGGGTGACTGGGTGATCGGCACTGAGGGGGGCACTTGACAGGATGAGCACTGGGTGTTATGCTATCTGTTGGCAAATCGAACTCCAATAAATATATACAAAAAATGTGCTCTAAAATGATTAAGAGAAGTTTGAAGAAACTTCAGTCCACTTAGAATCTAACATGCCCCATAAGATGCTGTAATACTGGAAAAATCATAATCTCGTTCAAACATTGGTCATTAGTTATCTGATTTCTTACTCTGGGAAGCCACAAGTCTAGCAAAGGTTACCCTGTTGTGATCCATAGATGCTTCTAGTGGTCAGTAAGACCATACACATACTTTAAAATTCTCAATGAGTGTGTATTTCTTAGCATGAGAGTCGATAGGTTTTATCAAGTTTTCAGAGAGACGTGAGACCTTTAAAGAAGCAGAAGATTAAAATCTCTAATATCTATCCCTCCCAAATTCCCTTATTGTGTCTTTTATCTGTTATTTCTCACTATTGGAAGCATATGCTGGCTGCTCAAAATGATGTTAGCAATTAGTTGAAGAAAGCTATATGTTTGTCATCTGTGGTAATGAGTATTCCCATATGTGGTAGAGATGAAAATCAAAATTATCTTTATTAGGATAAGAACACATGAATAATAACTTCGTATAAAACCTGTCTTGGGATGTTTGGGTGGCTCAGTGGTTGAGCATCTGCCTTCAGCTCAGAGCATGGTCCCAGAGTCCGGGATCGAGTCCCACATCGGGCTCCCTGCATGGAGCCTGTTTCTCCCTCTGCCTCTCTCTCTCTCTCTCTCTCTCTCTGTCTGTCATAAATAAAAATAGACCTGCCCTACGACCCAGCAATTGCACTGTTGGGGATTTACCCCAAAGATTCAGATGCAATGAAACGTCGGGACACCTGCACCCCGATGTTTCTATCAGCAATGGCCACAATAGCCAAACTGTGGAAGGAGCCTCGGTGTCCATCGAAAGATGAATGGATAAAGAAGATGTGGTTTATGTATACAATGGAATATTACTCAGCCATTAGAAACGACAAATACCCACCATTTGCTTCAACGTGGATAGAACTGGAGGGTATTATGCTGAGTGAAATAAGTCAATCGGAGAAGGACAAACAGTGTATGTTCTCATTCATTTGGGGAATATGAATAATAGTGAAAGGGAATATAAAGGAAGGGAGAAGAAATGTTGGGAAATATCAGGAAGGGAGACAGAACATAAAGACTCCTAACTCGGGGAAACGAACTAGGGGTGGTGGAGGGGGAGGAGGGCGGGTGTTGGAGGGGAATGGGTGACGGGCACTGAGGTGGACACTTGACGGGATGAGCACTGGGTGTTTTTTTGTATGTTGGTAAATTGAACACCAATAAAAATTAATTAAAAAAAATAAAATAAAATCTTAAAAAAATAAACCTGTCTTACTCCCTTATTAAAGATATGGATAGGAAATCAAATAATGGATGGCATATTTTAATACATAAATGTTGCATAGTGGTACAGACTAGGATCAGAATATTGAAATAAACTCTTCTTTTCTACATTGTCTTTTTAAGTCAAGGCCAAAGTAAAGTCTGACCTCACTTATAAAGCCTTACCTAATTCTTCTATCTCTTACTAACGTCACTTTTCTAATTTCCTATTCCTAGAATAATACATGGTTATGGTTTTCAGCCCAACTCCAATCAGTTGTTTGGCTGCTGGAGAAGGATTTGGAGGACCTGTCAAGGCTCAGCTGGAAAGAAAAACTCAATGATTAGCAGTGTGTGCTGTGAACTCTGACAGGAGAATGGTTGGCCTTAGGCTAGAACAGAACTGAGGAGACAATACACTGCTTACAGCATAAAGATACTTAAAAAAAAAAAAAAATTTAAGAAACTTATCAGGACCTGGTGAAATTCTGAAGTTTTACACTGGATTCACAGACTGCCATATGTGAATAAAAACAGGGTTATATCTTTGGGATAAATACCCAGTAGTGCAATCAGAAAGGATGAATACCCACCATTTACATCATTGTGGATGGAACTAGACTCTATTACACTGAGTGAAATAAGTCAATCAGAGAAACACAATTATCATATGATTTCACTTATATGTGGAATATAAGAAACAGTGAAAGAGACCATAAGAGAAAGGAGGGAAACTGAGTGGGGAAAAATGAGAGAGGAAGACAAACCATGAAAGATCCCTAACTTTGGGAAACATCCCTAACTCTCCTTCTGCAGAAGGGGAGGTGGGTGGGAACATGGGGTAACTGGGTGACAAGCATTAAGGAGGGCACATAATAAGATGAGCACTGGGTGTTATACTATATGTTGGCAAATTGAATTTAAATACAATGTAAAAATATAAAGGAAAGAAACCTCAGGGTTATTACAACCTTAGTTACTTTCACCTTGAGCAACCACATTGCTCAGGTGAACCTTTAACTCTAATACTGAACCCTAAACTTAAAAGCATAAGCCAAGAGAATCATAGCATTGATTATCTGTTGGATCATTTTTTTTAAGTTCCATTATCCAACTGACCATACATAAACCTAACTAGCTACTATTAGTTTACAACAAGTAGTTCTAAGTCAGTACAATCAGTAGCATGGAAACATTTTGGAAGAGAGTGAAAAAAATAAAATAGGCTTTTTTCTCTCTGCCATTTCCTTACTCTGTAACAGGCACTGTGCTTATTTATTTGTCAAGTGACCTTGTAATTAAGATTCATCATCATCATCATCATCATCATCATCATCATCACCTCCAGTTACAAGTGACAAAACAAGTTCAAATTTGTTTTGCCCCAAAATAGGTGAAAGTTGAACCCAAGTTGATCTCTGCTATATAATCTTTGCATTATAGAACCACAGAAGACAATGTTAAATCATGCATACTGTCTGCAGAGTCCCTTGGTGAATAAGAGAAGACAGACACGGCTAACAGGAGATCAGGGTAACTACTAAGTGCCTGTTCAGCTATTCATTTGATTTAAGAGCAAAAGGAAGGGAATCCGCTTTCAGCAGGAAAAACACAAAATCACGTATTCTCTATTTTCTTTAAAAAATCCTGATAATGAGAAAAAACGGTCTCATTATATTGTGATTATGGATGGCAAACTCAAATGCAAAATGGTCTAATGGAAAATCATTAAGAGCACTGGATTGGGAGCCAGTTTTAAATCTGTAATACATACAAAGCATGTGAAATTAGGAAAGTTATTTAACTTCTGTGTTGTTGAGTTCCTGCATGTGAAGAAATATAATTAGATTGTTATATCCTTTCCACATAAATGGATTGTTCCAGATTGTTTTAAGAATTCAAATAATATCTGGCACGGAGTATCATTCAAGTTAATTATGATCATATTTATTATAGTAACAGTTACCCATATTCCAATTCCACTTGAAGTACCATAATTTAGTTCTGTTATCCATACTTTAGGTGTTCTTTTTAGAATCCTTTACCTTGAGCACTTCTTGTGATCAATAACCCCACCATTTATAACTGTCCTTTCCTACATGAAGCACTGAGGAAACAGTGATGAACAACAAAGATGCCTCCCTGTCCTCATAAAATTTTCAGCTTCTCAGAGACTGCAAGAATTGAAAAAATAATCCTGAGTATGATGAATGTTTTGAAAGGGAAAATATGGTTGTAATGAAGTATAATTGTGGTGCTAGGGTCAGGGAATGCTCCTTGAGGGGGTGCTGTTTAAGCTGAAACATGCCCATAGAGAATTAAATTGAACAGAGCACAGAGCATCGTTTTTTTTCACCATCTATCTCCCCCACCAACCAGGCATTCCAGTGTAAAAGCTACTGTTGCCATTGCTCACACCCCTTTCCAAAATTGCTCCTGTATCTCCATTTTCAAAACCATTCTTGGGTCTCTCTCTATTCCTCTCCTTTCATTCCACTGCTCCTTCTCAAGATGGACTTGCACACATATGACCCTGGTGCCCTGCATGGAAGTGCTTGCTGACACATTGGGGGAATGTGGTCAGCAGGCAGCCTTCAGCTGTAGGCTCATTCAGGAGCTGCCTTGGCCACAAAGAGGACTCTCTTCTTCCCAGCTATCCTTGTGCCCAAGGCAACTCACATTTGGTGTTTGATAGAGGTGGGGATAAACAAACCCTGCTCCTGCCTTTTTAGACCACACTGGAATAACTGTGTCCATAAGCTCCTGAAGATCCTGGAGGTGGCGAGGGGCAGGGTTCACTGAAGCTTCATTGTACCTTCATGACAATTAGATTTCTCCCTTTGCCCAATCCTTTGGTTCTTTTCTTCATTGTTTTGACCTTAATAAACCTCTGGTACTTTTAGTACCTCTGGTACTAGACTGTGAGTCTCAGCAACTGCTTCCAGACAACCTAGTCCATAAGATTCCTCATATTTATTTTGCTCTTCAGGAAACAGCTCAGTCAAATCACTTATAAATGAATCCAGTTTTCCAATTTGAGTTTCTTTTATTTTTTTTCTGCATATTGTTCTAATGAAAAAAGAGAATTCTAAGTCTTGCAATTTGAACAGTAAAAACCCTCTCTCTCATGTGTTCATGGGGTCATGTATATGTGGAGGATAATTAGAAAGGTATAGTGAACCTGTGAATTTTCATGTATTAGTTTTTTGGTTCATACTATTCTTAAAATCTCTGGACTCTGTCTTCCATGAGGTTGCTTCCCAGCCACTGAAATTCCTGGAGCTGGATGAAGGGCACCAAATCCAGCACATTCTGTATCAAAATGTCTGCCTTTTATCTGCCCCTGGAGACAAATCTATTTTTACCCTCTTGATTCTCCAGCACTTGTGATGAAATACATAAAACTGAGAGATAAAAATGGGAAGAACCTTTGAAAAAAGAAAGGGAAGAATACTGTAAAGTTAACTCACATAACCAAGAATGGGAGTAGGTGGGGCTGGCATTTTTACTTGGTGTGCTTCATGTGTGGTGGGAGGTTTCAGTGGTGAATGAAAGGAACAGAATTGGATTGAGTATGACAGAATTAGAAAAAAAAAAAAGGAGTATTTGAGAAAATTGCTGGGAGTTATGAACATCTCTTTTTTTATATATATTGAGAGATAGGGAAAAGATTCTAGTTTATCTTTTTTTATGCATCCAGACTACAGCAGACTCCCTGTATCAGGATTACTTGGACAGGATTCTGTGGTCCCACCTCCAGAGTTATAGATCAAATTTAGAGGAGCTTTCCAGTATCTTCCTTTTTAATAAACATCCAAGTTATTTCCAGGGCACATGATCCACACACCACATTATCTGAAGCACTGATCTAGGTCAGAAACTGGTCTTCATATTGGACAAGTTTTGCTGTGAACACACACACACACACACAGAGTCTTTCTACGGGATATACAGGCATGAATGATTTTAAGGAATATATATTGAGATCAACTTTTGAATACAGACTTCCCTAAGGTTAATCTTCCTGAAAAAGCCCATTGCCCACAAGTTTACCATAACCACCAATGCTTTCACAATTGCCTTTCTCTCACTTCCTAAAGGAGTTGCATTGCTCCTGCCTGATGAATCTTGCCAGAATGCATTGCCCTTAGGTATAAATCATACAGACAATGAACAGAGGGACAATTCTGGAGTGTATAGTTGCTAAGGAAGAGGCCCAAGAGAAAAAACAAAGTCAGTAAGCCAGTGAGAAACACTGAAGTTTTATTCCTGCATAGAATCATGGCAGAATTGACTTTCAAAACTCTTGAAAGGCTCTTAGCTATTTCTGTTCTCTCCAACTGACTATTTCTCAATCATCCATAAATCTCTCTTTCTCCTTCTCAATCTCACATTTGAAAAAGTATTTATGGTATGTGACATGTTCATTTGACTTAAAAAATTCTCTGCCATTCAATTTATATGAATTATAAATTTTAAATATTTCTATAAAGTGAATTAGTAAAATATGCAGATCCAAAGTTTTAATTAAAATATGAATTAAAAGACAACATACTGTAATCAATTAGGCAGAAATATTTTGATGCCATTAAACTTAGAATGAAAAATCTTAGGTGACAACTTAAAAGATGTTAGGAGTTAATTTTTAAAAATTAAATAAAGATACACATGTTTGTACATACCTACTCATATATGTATCAGTACAATCACTTTTCTTTGTCATGAAAGAGTCCGAGTGAAGTAGTTCTGATTGGCAAAAGGCTCTGCTCATTTAGCCACTCGCAGATGTTGATGTCTTAAAATCAACTTTGTTCTAGGTTCCCCTGTTTCTGACCTCACCTTTCCAGTCTGGCTGGGTCCCTGCCACAGCCAGATGAAGAAGCAATATGTTACAAAGCGTCCTAGATTATGATGTTAGCCCATGTTCTCCCAGCAAACACTTGGCCACATTTAATTGCAAGGAGAGCTGGAAAATATAGTTTCCAGCTAGGTTCCTACATCTCAGATTGTAAAAACTCAAGTCAGTGGAAGAAAAAACAGATTCACGAGACATTTGAAAGCCATGCCTCATGAAGTGAATTTACTAATACATTTTTATTAGTTAGTCAGCACTTCACACAGGGTATATTTTAATACATTGTTGACTTCTCTGTTTATCAGTGTTCTATTTTTGTGTTTCTCAATATGTTAAGAGACATTACTCTATAATTTTTCTTTTATACCATGCTTACCTAGTTTTCATATAAAGACTATCATAATTTCTCAAATGAACTGGAATAATCCTTCTTTACATAGGAATTGGAATAAATTGCCAACTTTTCAAAATATAAGCATGATCTGTTCCTACACTTGGTAAAATTCACCTATAAAATCTCTGGACATGAATTGCTTTATTTCAATATTCTTAAATATTTTTTATTTATTTATTTATTTTAAAAAAATTTTTTTTTTTTTTATGATAGTCACAGAGAGAGAGAGAGAGAGAGAGACAGAGACACAGGCAGAGGGAGAAGCAGGCTCCATGCACCGGGAGCCTGATGTGGGATTCGATCCCGGGTCTCCAGGATCGTGCCCTGGCCCAAAGGCAGGTGCCAAACCGCTGTGCCACCCAGGGATCCCTTAAATATTTTTTAAACAAATGATTCCATTGATTTAATTAAAATTGGTCCTTTTGTGGTTTTCTACTTATTCTGAATACATTTTGATAAATTATAAAATTTTCTAGGAAGTTAGGCATTTTGTTAAAATTTCAGATGTATTAGAATAATATTAATTGTTGATCATATTTGCTTGTGTTTCTTAATGTGTTGTTTTAACAAAAGCCCTAAAACTGACCTAGTCTATAGAGCAAATTGTTCTTCACCTTTGTCTATATGATCTGCTATATACAATGATGCCAGAAATAATAGGTGGTGAGTTGTGGACATCCTACAGAACCCCTGGCAAGTTCTAGTAGGAAAAACACAGTACATACTGGTAGGTATTGAAGCAAAGTCATGAGTTCTGCAAATTTCTATTCTGGTTTTAGAAAAAAATTTCCTAGTTTACCATTGAACTTTGATAGTGTGAACTTGTAACTGTGGAGCATCAACGACTATGCAATCTGAGCTGCCTATCATAATAAGCCTTAAGATGAAAATTCACAGCAGCATTTTATCATCCAGTTGAAGTGTGATATTTAAAATGCAGTTTGATCAGGTCCTTAGGGCATGATTAAGTTGCATGGGCCTGTGGTTCAGACCTACTTGCTGATGGGTTCTGGTTTAATATCTGTCAATGAGAAACACTCATATGAGACCTGTATGACAGAAAGGGGAGGCTCTTTATCCAGCCATAAGGGACAGATATATAGTCTTCTAGGTATTCTCCAGCGAATCACCTGCCTCAGTGCTGTATAGAAGTAAGTATATCCATGGCAGCTTCATTTGGCTTCTGAAACCCTACAGAAAAACTAATAAAATAGTCAAAAACATTCAAAATAGTTTAAAGGTTTTCAGGAGTTAGGATTATTTCTATTCTTACCATTTTTTTTCATTAAGGGCAGCTGCATGCATCAACAATAGCTCATTGATGGCAATTACAATATTTAGTGTAATGGGTATCATGGGGTGCTGCAATGTGGAGTAAGCTCACTGCCCATTCTTCAATGTGGCTATGACTTCTATTTTGGCAGAGTATGATCATAGGAGATCACTTTTACATTTCAGTATCCCTTTAGGGAGTTCTTGGCATGGTCTTCAAATACTAGTAATAGAAGTCATTTTGTATTTCGAATTGACAGGCAGTGGCCACAAGCAAGAGTAACAAAAGCATTCTAAGCAGGAGTGAATGGTCACATGCATGCATGCACGGATGCAGCATGAGGGCTAAAGAGTAGGCATGTTGCTCTATTCATGTTTGGGACCCAGGCATCCTGGCAGCAAAAAGAGCTGATCATTAAACTTTAAATGTGTGGCTAACTGGCTTGGCACAGGGAATTGACAGCTTTAGGTCTCACAAAGACAAGTTTTGGAAACCACTGCCCTAGACTATACTTACTAGGATCTAAACTAGTTTGTAACATAGATCTTAGTATGAGCTCATGTACAAGTAAAGGACTGAAGAAAGCTGGCAACAGAGAAACAAAAATAAATCAAATATAGGGAGTAGAGTAGAGAAGGCACATGATAATGATCAGAAAGAGAGAGAGAGATGAAAAATTACAAATGACTTTCCAAGTGTAATCCTAGTCTTTAAGGTATGGCAGCACTTCCTTGCCTAGAAATCCATGTGCTAACATGACTTCTGAGAATTTGTTTTTTAGGTTAAACTAATTTGAACAGACATTCCACACTTACCCAAGTTATCCCATACATGACACATGCCATCGTACTGAGAGAAAAATATTTAAATCTATTGAGGGAGGATGAAAATGACTCCTTCAAACTACTGCTAAATTATGAAATTCTAAACCAATAGCATCCACCTAATTAGGGTACTGAAACATCATTCAATCCAACAATTTCATTTTACAGACAAGGAAACTCTGTACAGTCACATTTTATGCAATTCAATAGCAATCTGAGCAAGGAATATTATAGCTCTAGATGAAAGGAAAGGATCCAAACCTTCATACAGAACAGTATGAAAGGGAAGTCACTACTCAGTGCAGTGTGGTATTAATTCTGATTTTGTTTACAGTTGATGAGGATTTAGATTTGGGAGAGGTTTTTCCTTAAATATACCTGTGTTTCTCACATGCTGTCTCAGCAATTTAGCAATCTAATTACTTGCATGGGCTCATTCCCAAGACAGAAGCTTAGGTTAAAACCCACCTTGAATCTCAAATCTGGTTGCTATGGTAACAATATCCATTTTCTATTCATTGTGCACTCCTAGCTATCTTATGTGAGGAATCATAGATTTCTCTCTGATGCCAAAGTACTATGATAGATAATTATGGATTTTTATGTATATTATTGTATAGTTTATAATTCCTCTTCAACGGTCATTTAACAGCCTGCATCTTATATTATGCATTAACATATCCCCAAATTCCTTTATTCATTTGGAAAATGTTATAAATCTTACACTTTGGTTTTGCTATAAGTTGACATTAATCATTTTATTCTTCAAAACTCCTCATTTGGGCCCTGTGAAAAAAAATTCAGAAAAGAATTTAAATTCTGAGAACATACTTTTATTCCCCATTAATACATATGATATTTTTTGTAATATTTATAATAGCCTGTAAGCTCCTAGTGGGCAGAGAACATGTTCATATTCTTTGCTTCATCCTGAGAAACTAGAACACTATTTCAATACATATTTACTGAGATTGGACATGCCCTACCTAAAGGCAATATTGATGAATGCCTACATGACATTCTCCTAATTCCAAAGTATCTCTTCTTACTACTTGCTTTAATGGATTAAAACCCCCACTCTCACCTGCACCTCTTGGAAGGACACCAAGTTTCAAGTAAGACAAAGATAGCAAGCCTGAGTAAAAATGTAATATAATTCCAATCCATCATCAGCATAACACTAATACTCTCTGAGCATGACAATGATAATGTTCTATCATTCTAAGTAAGCCTTTAACCTAAATTGTTCCATATGACCCTTTAGAACAACCACATTTTACACACAAACACAGTTTGATGTAGACAGGTTGGAACTACCTAACTGAACACGCATAACTAGAAACTATTTACACTCAGATGCACTGAATATCTTCCATTAGTTAGGTTATTTATGGCTACAAGTTAAAAATCCAGATTTATTCTCATTGTCAGGGCTAGGACAAGGATGGAAATGGAAAGGCACCCAGAGTATTTATTTATTTATTTATTTAGCATAATTTTTTGTTGGAGTTCAATTTCCCCAAATTTAGTATAACAACCAGTGCTCATCCCATCAACTGTCCCACTCAGTGTCCATCAACCAGTCACCCCGTCTCCCCCCCCCCCGCCACCTCTCTTTCCACCACCCCTTGTTGTTCTCCCAGAGTTAGGAGTCTCTCGTGTTCTGTCACCCTCACTGATATTTCCCACTCATTTTCTCTCCTTTCCCATATAATCCCTTTCACTATCTATTATATTCCCCATATGAATGAAACATATAATGTTTGTCCTTCTCTGATTGACTTACTTCACTCATCATAATACCCTCCAGTTCTTTCCACGTTGAAGCAAATGGTGGGTATTTGTCATTTCTAATTGCTGAGTCATGTTCCATTGTATATATAGACTACAGCTTCTTTATCCATTCATCTTTTGAAGGACACCGAGGCTCCTTTCACAGTTGGGCTATTGTGGACATTGCTGCTATAAACATTGGGGTGCAGGTGTCCCGACATGTCACTGCATCTGTATCTTTGGGGTAAATCCCCTGCAGTGCAATTGCTGGGTCATAGGGCAGTTCTATTTTTAACTCTTTGAGGAACCTCCACACAGTTTTCCAGAGGGGCTGTACCAGTGCACATTCCTAACAACAGTGCAAGAGGGTTCTCCTTTCTCCACATCCTCTCCAACATTTGTTGTTTCCTGCCTTGTTAATTTTCTCCATTCTCACTGGTGTGAGGTGGGATCTCATTATGGTTTTGATTTGTATTTCCCTGATGGCAAGGGATGCGGAGCATTTTTTCATGTCCTTCTTGGCCATGTCTATGTTCTGTTCATGTCTTTTGCCCATTTCATGATTGGACTGTTTGTTTCTTTGCTGTTAAGTTTAATAAGTTCTTTATAGATCTTGGATACTCGCCTTTATCTGATTGGTCATTTGCAAATATCTTCTCCCATTTTGTAGGTTGTCTTTTAGTTTTGTTGATTGTTTCTTTTGCTGTGCAGATGCTTTTTATCTTGATGAAGTTCCAATAGTTCCTTTTTGCTTTTGTTTCCCTTGCCTTAATAGATGTATCTTGCAAGAAGGTGCTGTGGCCAAGTTCAAAATGCCTCTAGATTTTGAGGGATTCTTGTCTCACATTTAGATCTTTTATCCATTTTGAGTTTATCTTTGTGTATGGTGTAAGAGAATGGTCTAGTGTCATTCTTTTGTACGTGGCTGTCCGATTTTCCCATCATCATTTATAGAAGAGACTGTCCTTTTTCCAGTGAATAGTCTTTCCTGCTTTGTCAAAGATTAGTTGACCATAGAGTTGAGGGCCCATTTCTGGGTTCTCTATTCTGTTCCATTGATCTATGTGTCTGTATTTGTGCCAGTACCACACTCTCTTGATGATCACAGCTTTGTAGTACAACTTAAAACCTGGCATAGTGATGCCCCTTGCTCTGGTTTTCTTTTTCAATATTCCCCTGGCTATTCAGGGTCTTTTCTGATTTCATACAAATCTTAAGATAATTTGTTCCACCTCTCTGAAGAAAGCTCATGGTATTTTGATAGGGATTGCTTTGAATGTGTAAATTGCCCTGGGTAGCATTGACGTTTTCACGATATTCATTCTTCCAATCCATGAGCATGAAATACTTTTCCCTCTCTTTGTGTCTTCCTCAGTTTCTTTCAGGAGGGTTCTGTAGTCTTTAGGGTATAGATCCTTTACTTCTTTGGTTAGGTTTATTCCTAGGTATCTTATGCATTGGGTGCAATTGTAAATGGGATTGACTCCCTAATTTCTCCTTCTTCAGTCCCATTGTTAGTGTATAGAAATGCCACTGATTTCTGGGCATTGATTTTGAATCCTGCTACACTGCCGAATTGCTGTATGAGTTCTAGCAATCTTGGGGTGGAGTCTTTTGGATTTTCTATGTATAGTATCATCATCTGTGAAGAGGGAGAGTTTTACTTCTTCTTTGCCATTTTTTTTTATTTCTTTGCCAATTTGAATGCCTTTTATTTCTTTTTGTTGCCTGGTTGTTGAGGCTAGGACTTCTAGTACTGTGTTGAAGAGCAGTGATGAGAGAGGACAGCTCTGTCGTGTTCCTGATCTTAGGGGAAAGGCTCCCAGTGTTTCCCCATTGAGAATGATATTTGCTGTGGGCTTTTCGTAGATGGCTTTTAAGATGCTGAGGAATGTTCCCTTTATCCCTACACTCTGAAGAGTTTTGATCAAGAATGTATGCTGTATTTTGTCAAATGCTTTCTCTGCATCTAATGAGAGGATCCTATGGTTCTTGTTTTTTTCTCTTGTTGATATGATCTATCGCATTAATTGCTTTATGAGTGTTGAACCAGCCTTGCATCCCGGGGATAAATCCCCCTTCGTCATGGTGAATACTCTTCTGAATGTACTATTGGATCCTATTGGCTGGTATCTTGTTTAGAATTTTTGCATCTTTGTTCATCAGGGATATTGGTCTATAATTCTCCTTTTTGGTGGGGTCTTTGTCTGGTTTTGGAATTAAGGTGATGCTGGCTTCATAGAACGAGTTGAAAGTATTCCATCATTTTCTATCTTTAGGAATAGCTTTAGTAGAATATGTAGTGTTCCTTCTTTAAACATTTGATAGAATTTCCCTGGGAAGCCATCTGGCCCTGGACTTTTGTGTCTTGGGAGGTTTTTGTTGATTGCTTCAATTTCCTCCCTGGTTATTGGCCTGTTCAGGTTTTCTATTTCTTCCTGTTCCAGTTTTGGTAGTTTGTAGTTTTCCAGAAATGCGTCCATTTCTTCTAGATTGTCTAATTTTTTGGTGTATAGCTGCTCATAATATGTTTTTTAAATAGTTTGTATTTCCTTGGTATTGGTTGTGATCTCTCCATTTTCATTCATGGAGGACACATTTAATAAGGCACTCACCCTCAACCCTTCACTCTACTTCAAGTCTTGCCCCATCTTTTACATCCTGCTCTCTGCCCCAGGTAGTTGCCCTATTTGGCCCACATCTGAGTTTTCTTCCTCTGTTATTTCCCTGTATGAGCTTTTCCTACTGGATTTTAGCAGGAAATTAGAATACAGAAAGCTGTCCTTAACATAGCTTTGAACTTTTTAAACAAATTTCCTGACTGTTTATTAAGTTGTATTACAAAGGGTCACAGAGTAGAGTGCATTTTAGAGGGTTGGGTTGAAATGTATTGAAAAACTAACATTAGTGTATAGACACTAAAATTCCTTATGATATACCTCAAAAATATTATAAATATTAGTATTGTTTTCAGTTATTTACTTGACATTTAATCATTGATTAGTTTTCTGGGACTCTAGCTTTCCATTCCACGAATATAAAATACTAACCTTTAAAATAGTCCTCTGTAATCCTAATCCTGAATACCATTGAAGCTGTTCTTTATCCCTTAACTGTCTTCATTTCAGGCATTCTCAGCACCTAAAGACTCCTTAACACCCTCAAGAGTGTTAAGCTTTCTCTTGATTCTAGACTTTAAATACAATATCCCTGCCTGGAATTCTCTCCTCCAACATGTATTTTTGTTTAGCAGTTTCTACTACCTTTCAAATCTTAGAGAAGTATTTTCTACATGGGAATCTGTTCTCAACTTTCCAATAATAGCTAAATCCCACTAGAGCTGTTGTTGTTGTTTTTACAGAAGATATTATTGTTTTCTACTCAACTGTCATTCCCCCCTTTCTTTCTAAGTAAGAGCCATATTTTTATGTGGATTCCTAGCATGATTAACCTAATCTAATCATAGAAGTGCTATTTCCGGGTAGCCTGGGTAGCTCAGCGGTTTAGCGCTGCCTTTGGCCCAGGGCCTGATCCTGGACACCGGGGATTGAGTCCCACGTTGGGCTCCCTACATGGAGCCTGCTCCTCCCTCTGCCTGTGTCTCTGCCCTCCCCCACCCCCAACCCCCGCCAGTGTCTCTCATGAATAAATAAATAAAATCTTAAAAAAAAAAAAAGTGTTATTTCTTTTTCCAGTTGCCAAACCAATGAAGTGTAGGGAAAATTAGCTGGTAATTCCAGGAGAGACATTCTTTCTGGTTAAAAATAGATTTGGAAAAAAAGAGGCTGTATATGACCTCTCCCCCTCATCTTGTTTCCTGTTGTGGTTACAGTTGCAGTTGTTATGTTGTTTCAAAGCTGTGCTAACATCTTAAAGCCATGAAGAAAATATCACAGTCACATCAAGGGGGAGAGAGGTTGATGAATCAGAAGGCAGCCATTGGATTGATGACCTTCTGAGCCAAAGAAATGATCTTGGTAGTGCCTACCTCTATTTTTTCTTGAGAAAACAGTAAATATCCTTAGGGATTAGGCCAGTGTTGGTTTGACTTCTCATTACTTGCAGCTAAAAAAAAAAAATTCCTAATTGATAATGTTTTCAAATATCAACCTGCACTTTCCTTTACATAAGACATTTTGTACTTTTAACCCCATTAATACAATTCTCACAAGACTTTGGAGGATTTCCAGACTAGCAAAGAAAGTCCATGCTAAATAAATATTTGTTAAATGATTGTGTGGTGGTGAAAATATGTATTATAGAATTAGACTTTCTGGGTTTCAGTTCTAGTTCCACCTCTTAAGGTGGATTAGTTTTACTTCATTATATATCAAATTTGGTATCTGTAAAACAGAAAGAAATATATTACCTATTTTGTGGGGTTTTTAAAGAGTCTAATGAATAATGTGAAGTACTTAGTTCTTAGAACACAATCACATTCAATAAATGCTTGCAATTATGAATTGCCAAACTATGTGCTAGTTGCAGGCCATTTTAAGATTAAGAAGATTAGCACTCTGCCCACAAAGAACTCATAATCTAGTAGAAGAAACTCATATGAAATAGTGAGTTAATTGGCACTATAGAGGTCTCTGTAATAGTTATCTTATTGATGAGAAAAGGAACACCCATTTTTGCTTAGGGGATATTGAAAAGGCCTCCCAATCAGAGGAGAAATCTTATGTTGTATTCACAGCCTTAGCCCATATTTCCTTAACATGAAACTTCAGAAAATGAAATAAAGGTAGGTAGAATGTCTTAAAAATTCCATCAGAAACAATTGTCTCTTAAGAGTAAATCCTATTATTTCCAGCTGAAAAAAACATGTAAAGAAAGGTAAAGTGGGCACAGGGTAAGGCCTGATCAGGGAATTGTACCCTATTCTTGGCTGTTCCTGTATTTAGCATTTTCCAGCTGGAAAGACATCTTTCTTGATTGTTAACCTTCTTCAAAAAAGACTACAATGAAAGGCACTATATACACACCAAAAAATACTCAAATAGCTGAACCCTTCTGGATCTCAGGAATGTGAGAATGGGAGATTACTGACAGCAAAGAAGGTAGGAGGAGAATTTCAAGGACCATCTGCCAGCTAAAAGGATAGAAAAACAATGCAATAGCAAGACATGCAACCTGAGTCTTGTCTTTTTCTTTGCTAAGTCTCTGAATGCAGCTTCTAAACTTGCCTCAAGAGCTTCTAAAAACAAAACATTTACTCAGAAAAATTAGGACCAACAGTACCTAACTGCTTTGCCTTAGTATTTTGCCTTTGCTGCATTCTATCTTACTGGGGAAGCTGTACCCTATAAATTTCTAGATATTTATTCCTATAAATAATTTTTAAGACTCAGTATGTTCATCTCACTATGATTATTTTGAAACATTAAAGTATAGAAAATGCCTTAGTGTTTTCCACATCTCTATGAAACACTTTTTTAAAATTTATTAAAGGCAATACCATCTTACATGAGCTTTCCCCCACCAAATCCCTGCCACTAGAGAGGATGATGCCAGCACACATGCATACAACATTTACAGCACACTTGTCAGTCCCATTATTTCCTCCTCTCCAATGATATTTCCTCGACCTCCTCCATGATCCATTTTCATGAATATAGCCTGAATCTCTTCATTCCTGAAGCCACTCTACACCCCAAATTATTAATTTTAATAGCCTAACATAAATTATTTTAGCTCAATTGCTCCACCAGTGTTAAAAGCAATTGCACCTCCATCTGTCTTTTCTTCTTCTCCATCAACCTCTTGTTTTTATTACCATCTATTTTCAGTTTGTATTTTAGATGTTCTTTAACCAATAGCATTAATTGCATTGTATGCCCTTTAATAGTCATTTGATAAAACAAAACAAAAACCAAATAAACAACAATATATCTTTTCTTTTCTCTACCCTAGTGCTATGGACTGTATCATTTTCCTCCCAATTTATATGGTGAAGCCCTAATCCCAATAAGATTTATTGGAGATAGAGATTTTAGGAGATTGTTATTGTTATAAAGGTGGGGTCCTAATTCTAAAGGATTGGTATCCTTTTAAGAAGAGAAAGAGTGAGACACTCTCTCTTGATCCATGGGCACACATTGAAAAGTGCCATATGAATACACAGTGAGAAAGTGGCTGTCTGTAAGTTAGGAAGAGAGTTCTCACTATAACTTGACCATGTTAGTACTTGGACTTCCAGACTCCAGAACTGTGAGAAAATAAACTTTTGTTATTTAAACCATCTAATCTATGGTATTTTGCTACACAAGCCCCAGCTGACTAATACACTTAGTTGATTAGTGTGACTCATCACAAACCAAAAGTACTAATGTATTTCTCTTGTCAGTAAGGTTTTCCATAGTCCACAGGGGATACATTAAATTCTGTCCCTTTCAAATATCCAAATTCACTTTCCTTTCTCTGTTGGATTTGCTGTGTAATGGGCTCCTATGAATGCCCTCCCTGGAATTTTGGAGATTTTTCCCACTCATAATCTGGAGGTGGATATATGATTTGTTTTGGCTAATAAGGTAGAGGCATACTAGTTACAGGTAGAGTCTTAAAGAGGATATATGAGCATTTTTGTTTGTTTGTTTCAACATTAGTTTTCTTGGATTGCCCTAACAAAATACCATCAATTGGGTGGCTTAAACAAAGGAAATTAATTTTCTCACAGTGTTGGAGACTGGAGGTGTGAAATAGGGTGCCAGTATGATCAGGCTCTGTGAAGCCTCTCTCTCTTCCTGGACTGCAGATAGCCTCCTTCTCAATGTGCTCTTACATTAACTCTCTGGTATTTTTTCTTATAAGGACACTAATCCTTATGACTTCATTTAATCTTAATTACCTTCATAATATGCAAATGTAATCATGTTAAATGGGGTAGGGCTTCAACATGTATATTTAGGGTGCAGAAGGGACACAAATATTAGTTTATAACAGTTTCCTCTACTAGAATATTGCCACCATCATTAGAATAAGCTGGAACCAACCTGCTGTAGGATGAGAGACAACATGGAGAGAAAATGAATGGACTCAGCTGAAGTCATCCTAGCTCAACCAGCCACAGCCAACCCAGAAGCTGACAGCAGACACATGAGCAAGTCCAGCCACAATCAATGGAACCTAGGGGCATCAGCTGAACTGCCTTGCACATTCAAAGACAGATGATGAATAGCAAATGGTTGCCATTTTAAGCTCCCCAAATTTGGTATTAGCATTACTTAGCAATAGCCAGCTGATAATATACTATCATTCTCTGAAGATCACATGACCTTTCATATAGAGAAGATAGAAGCCACTGCACAGGAACTTTCTTTTCTTTTTTTCCCAAACTTACAAATTACTGGAAATGATTCTGGCATTTTTCCTCATTTTTTCCTAATACATAAAAGAAAGTGTCTCTATCTAAAGCCAAGCATTCCATCTAGATTCTGTATCTTCTTGCTTTCCTCACTTGCCATTCAGCTCATCAACCTACTGCAATTTGATTTTGCCTTCATTCAACAAACCACAGTGGTCCTTGCAAAGATCGCTAAGGAATCTCTACATCATTTTTCAGTTCTCATTTACTTGACCTCTCAGAACACAGTGAAAAATTCTCCCCTTTCTAAAAAAAATAAAAATCTTCCCCTGTGTTATGTAATACCATCCTTTCATGCTCATATTCCTTCAACTCTGTCTACTCTTTCAATACCTTCCTGGATCTTCCTCTTCCATCTAGCTTTTTAATACTGGACTTCTTGAAGGCTTGGTCTTAAGATTTCTACTTCAATCATTCAGTTCTTTGCCTTTAGGTGAGCTTTATATTTTCTGTTACTTCATGTTGACTATCTCTGCTTTTATATATCCAGGCCCCTCCTCTAAGCTTTTGGATTATGAAACTCCAGAAGTCTACTTATATTCTCACTTGGATATCTCAAAGATATTTCAAACTCAGTAGGTACACATATCTTCTGAACATTTTTGCCATTTTACAACTACACATGGCATTCTTAATTGTTACCCAGCTCAGTAAATGGCATCACCATTTACATGCAGTTGTGGAAGCCAGAATTACAGCACTTTGAAAACACTTTCTCTTCCTACCATTTCCAGTTTCTCTCCCGACTATATGCAGTGAATAGCTCACAGATGTAGTCCTGATTCCCCTGAATTGCCCTATAATTTTGCCACCCTCTCTTTCTTTGCAGGATTCTTATGATTTAATCTAAATGCACATCTATTTATCTACTAGAATATTAATTCCATTTAAAGGGTGTGTCAGTGTTGACCTTATTCATCATTCTATTTCCAGCACTTAGTACACTACTTTAAAATTTATAAATATTTAAAATAAATATTGAAGGAATAAAGGAATATAGATTTGAACATTTAAATACTAATCTGAAAATTTTAATCAGCTAAAAATTGCTTTGTGTCCCATTGTGGAAAATTGAAATTATGAGCATAAACACCAAAAGCAAAAGTCATTAACTGGGGTTTATTTACATGTCCATGGAACACAGAGATTCTCTGTGGTTAAGAATCATTGCAAATGCCTATTCGCCTATATAAGGCTCCTCAAAACAATGAGGACTAGTTATAGGGTGAAACTAGTGACTTTTTTTTGAAACACTTTGACATCAATTTTCACAGGAAAGAATTAATACAGAGTGCTATAATATGAGTAAAGGAAAAGAAATAGATGGGCTTTGTAGGCTGATGTTCAAGTGCTGGATTTACCATTTATCAAAGTAATCTTAGTTGATTTAACCTCTAATAGCCTCTTTTGTTTATTTATGGAAGAAAATTTTAAGCCTAATTATATTTTAGAATCAGTTCTTGAACTTTAAAAAAAGAAAGAGAGAAAGAGAGATACGGAGCGTCAAACCCAGAGTTTATGAAATGGAAAATAGGATATGTATGCATGTTTTGAAACTTCATGGGCTAGGGCACCTAGGTGGCTTCAGTCAATTGAACATCTAACTCTTGATTTTGGCTCAGGTCATGATCTCAGGGTTCTGGGATATAACCCCACATTGGGTTCCCCATTCAGCAAGGAGTTTGTTTGTTTGAGAATTTTTCTCTCTCTGTCCCTTCCGCATTTTTTTCTTTCTTCCCTCTTTCCTTCCTCTAAAATAAATAAATAAATCTTTAAAAAAATCCACACAACTTCATAGGCTAATGTGTTACTCAGCCAAAAACTGAAAGACATCATGTAGAAAAGGCTAAATTCCAGTACCTTTCTCATAGGTCTGTTGGAAACAACAAGATAATGTGGGCAACTCTCATCACAGCATCAAAAAAATTTTAGTTTCCTATTCTTTGACTCTTTCTATGATAATGGGAACAGTAAATAAAGTACTTTTAGAATAATGATATGAAATTTAAAAATACTGAGTTTAATTCTCTCTCTATTCTTTAGTAACTGAAAGAATGTAGGCAAGCCACATAATTTCTTTACATTTTAGTTTTCTACCTGTTTAATAATAATAATAATAATAATAAAAATAATAAATGTTTACTCAGATGATAACCAATATTCTTGAAGAAATAAATAACTGTATCAGATAATCAATTCATCCAATATTTTTTGAACACTTACTCTATGCTTGGCACTCTGATAGGAATTATAGATATAAAAAGGAAGACAAAAAACTGAACATGGCCCTATCTTTATGATCCAAAAGATTTTTTAATAGAAAAATAAGTAACCAATTTTGATACATACCACAGTATATATACAAGTGATTGAAACAGAAAGTAATTATGAAGGGGAGTACTTAGGTGAGAAGTCATTGAGAACAGCCTCTGAGCAAGTTATTTTTTACTATTAGATCAAGATAAGAGCTAGAAGAAAGCACAGTGTGCTCAGGTGGAAAACAGGGCTTTGGACCGAGATTATTTTTTAAGTTGAAACTTAGAAGATGAGAAGGACTCAAACAATGGACAGATTCAAATGTTTGGCCTTTTGTTAACCCTGATGTGATCAAGGCAACTGCCTTAGCCAAATTCGAAAAAAGCAGCAGATTTTGCCCTTTCAAGCAGTAAGATATGCCAATGCCACCCACTGATATTTGATTTTCACCTTTTAACAAGGATGTATTAGATTCTTTTATCATCAGTGGTATCCAGAGACCTCTCACATTGTGTTCATTTTATTCACCAAGTGGAAATCAACAATGTTGAGTAGGATCCAACTAATCTCTGGGAAGAACAATATTGTGGATTCTGTCACAAAAGTCACAGATGCCAAGGTTTTCTAGAAAATTAGGTTAGTTATGTCCAGGCAACATCACCCAAGTCATGTAGATGTCCTTGTTCTCTAATTTTTTTTTTCATTTTAAATAACAAGGATCATGTGTATATATATATATATATATATATATATATATATATATATATGTGAATATATTCATATATATATATGTATTTATCAAACAAACATTTTCATTTTTTTTCTTGATCCTTCTTTTTATTGATTGGTTCACAAAAGGACAGAAGGGAGGTCCTTACAAAAAGAACTTATTATACAATCTCATCAGTTCTGCTGTATGCTAACAGAAAAAGAAGGAATTTGGAATTCATCTTGGAAGCTTTCAGGTCCCCAAGTGTTCTGAGTCATCTTCTTCTGATTAGTGGAGAGACAGCATTTTAATAAGAGAGTCTGTACATGCAGCATCCTTGCCATAGTCAAAGAGCTTACCTTTTTATGCCACCCTATCCTAGAGAGAACATTGAAGAATAGTCTCATTTATAGGAAAAAAGTGACAGACCTAGCTCTGATCTCAAGAGTTCAAAAAGCTCTAGGTGTTATTTCAAAATTCAATCAAACATGATGCATTAAAATATAAATCCACATTTACATTATCATAACAAAATTATTAGCAATGCTGCATCTATAGGTTCTATTAAGCCCAAAAGAAATGTTTCCAGAATTTTCATATGTCCATTAAGTACGGTTCATTCCTTGGTTCATTCATTCATTTAGTCATTCAACAAATATGTATTTTTGTGCTTACTAGGGGCTAGGCACTGTGCTAGGCACCGGGAATCCACCACTGAATGATGCAGACATGCTGAATATCCTGGAGGAGTAGGCAATTATTAAACAAATAATTCAATAAAATAATTATAGATTCCTTAAATCCTTTGCAGAAGCACGGGATTTTTGAGACATTAGCCTACTGAATGTAAGGAGTGGCTATCAGAAAAATCATTCTGTAAGGAAACAACATTTAAACATCTACATGGAGGACCAATAGGAACTTCTAGACAGATGGGTGTAGGTGTAGGGATTGGGACAAGTTAAGGATTTTTTAATAAGCCATTTGAATGACAAACTTTGTGCAGATGTCCCTGTGAAGAGAAGGGAAAGCCTAAGAATTTGAAAGAAGTATTTTACAGAGGTCTGGTAAGCAAACAAATAATTGATCATCTGGAAATTGAACCATACAAGGCATGCATGTTAAGGAATTTGTACCTTATAAGGGCAATTGGAAGCCACTGAATATTTTAAAGAAAGATAGCTCTGAGTGTTAGGTGACGACTACATGTGGGTATGTGATCTGTACTGGGAAAAATATATTATTCCTGAATTATGATTACTTAACCCTGTGGTAATAAAGCCTCTGGCTAGAAGTCAGATAATTTAGCTTAGAGTCCAGCCTCTTCCATTATGTAAGATATTAAAAAATCGTAATTTTTAAAATAACACCAAGAAATTTTTTAACAAACCAAGTTTCCAATGTCAATCTCAAGCAGGTCATTCATATTACAAATACATATAACTTTTAAAATGGTAAACATTTCACCTTGTTTGCTTGCCCTACTTTTAAAATGGTAAACATTTCACCTTGTTTGCTTGCCCTACATTCCACTTTGCATGTGCTTCTGTGAGTTCCCAAACCAGCAGCATCAGCACCAAGTGGGAACTTGTTAGAAATGTAAATTCTCAGGCCCCTTTCCACACCTTCTGAATGAGCATTCTAAGTGATAGTTTGAGAAATGCTAAAATTTGATAATAATCAATATATACAAATGACGTTCATGAGCAAATATTGTTGAATTTTCTAAGACAGGGATGTTTGGTTACATCTATGAATTCGTACACTACAAACATTTACAGACACTAATGGTGGAGGACTTCAAATCTATTTAAAATAACTCCTTCTACAGAATGAAAACATCCGGCCAACTGAAACCCAGAGAGGGTGAAAGTCTTGCTCTTTTCACAGTGTTTGAAAGAAAAGACTGAGATCAGACAAATCTGGGTTTGAGTTTTTGTCTGTCACTTATCAAGTGTATGACCTTTAATTTTTCTGGATTCAGTTTCTTCATTAAAAAAATAAAGATAGAGATTTATTTAATATTGGTGCTATGAGGATTAAATGAAATAATATTGATGAAACACATTAGCCACTACTTCATACCCAGAAATTATTCAATAAGTGATAGCAATTCATTGGTTCAAGGAAATTTTTTCCCTAATATTTTCCTCTTTCTCTGAGTGGAATGTCTTAAAAATAAATATGTACATTTGCTGTAGCCATGATTCTACTCTTTTTCAGGAAAGCTGTTACTATGTCAATGGTATCAGTCATTCTTAAACAGCCAGCATAGATATTCTTTTCTTTTTCTTTTTTCCTTGTTTTACATTGCTGGTCTCCCCTATTAAAAAGTAAGGACCCTGAGAATTCAAAGCTATAATCTGAGTGCCTAAAATAATAGGGGCTTAATAAATATTTGTGAAATGACTGCGCTGAAGTTGGATTTTTGCACTGGGGGCTTAGCAAGACATTGATAATTGTACCACATAGTGAAAAAGTTGGTCTGGGTTATGGTTACTAGTGAGTCTCCAGCAAGAGTGATAAGAGCTTTTATTGAATGTTCCCTCTGTCATATTATGGTAAACATTTTACATATCCAATACCATTTAAATAGTCTTAAAAAGTTATTAATCCCATTTTACAGGTAAAGAACCTAAGGCTTATCAATGAAAAGTTGCCCAAATTTACAGAACAAAGAGGAGGCAGATCTTCATCTTCAACCAAAATAGTCATACCCTTACAAGAGCCTATGCTTCTGTCCAATGCATTACAATTCTTCCAAAATACCAAGAGCAAAAGTAATGATTAAGATGACCAGTGAAAAAGGAAGAGTTGAAAGTTTGGTACTGGAAATACATAGGTCCTGTCCAGAATTATAAGACAGAAAACTGGTATTTGAAAACTTCTCTGACACTCAGAGGGAGGTCCCAGTGTCATTCTAAGTGGGCCTAATTTTTACAGCTAGACCACATTTCTCTCCTGTGGAACATAAACAGTCTCATAGAACATCAGCATTAGACAAGGTCATTCTGAGGCCATCATAAAGAGGCACAAGAACTTAGTCATTGTACAATTCACACAATACCAAACATTCCTCACTCTTGGCCAAAATGAGGGATTGTTACTTCTTTACAATTAAAGGTTTATCCTCATGTTAAGCCCCCTACCAGTAAATAAAATTTATTAAAATATTTAATCATAGAATTTCTCCCACTTTTTAACAGAACATATCTAGAGCAAACCCATGCTTCCTTAGACCATTCCTCAAATTACCCAGTCAAAGTCCAAATCCTTTAGTAGGTTATTTCCAATATCACCTTAGACACCTCATAGCTCCTCATGGAGTCCAGTCCCATTGGTTGCAATGAGTAATAAATCCACTTGTTCAACTATAGGCATGTTTCTGGTGATCTTCGACCAGAGAGTATTGACAGTTGTGATATCTGATAGGAGAATAGGAGGCTAAGGAAAGTGAGCTATGTTTATGTGGTGGTCACTTGGATAGGTTTGGAATATCTGCTTTTTAAAGAGACTGTTCATTCTAAAGTCCCACATCTCTTATGTTTTTGTCAGAATCTTTAAATAGAGATGTCAAAGTTTTTCTTCTTGATCAAGACCCACATTATCTAATTAATAACTATCAAACTATTCCAAACTTTCCAGAGGGGCTTGGGAGGGCCATTTTAGGGCGTTTTAGAAAACCATCCTGAAAACCAAGTGAAAGCTATGAAAATACATCTTCATCTCACATAAATTTTTTTTTTTGCCCTGAGCATTTGAAAAATTTTTTGTCATTTTACTTTTGAAACTATTTAGTGCTGAGAAACTCATTTCATTTATGGTTGACTGATTTTTTATTTTTTAGCAATTATTACACAAGCCTGGAAGATAGCTCACTGTGAGAAATTGAACTTTTAAGTTACTTTAAAATGTAACATCTTATAAATACTAAATCTAGTAGTTAATGATATTGGCAAAACAATATGCTTACTTATATATTTATTAATTTTTATTTTGTGGTTTAAATTTCAATTCAATAATTTTTTCTATATTTCAGGTCTCAGATATTTTCCTATGTTTTAGACTTCTTTTTTTATCTAATAGTTACAGTGGCCCTTTGTCTGGGTACACTTTAGATAGTTCTTGCTGTTGGTCCTTAGTTATGGAACTAGTATCTCTGATATTTGTTTAGCTACTTTACTCATTCATTCATCCATTCACTTATAATTAAAACCTCAATGTTAGAAAAGTTACAAGTAGAATATAAGATACATTTTTGGCCCTTGAATAATTTAAGATCAACTGTTCAACCAGATGTCCTACCATTCCATCATTCTTTTAATGTATATTAGCTACAAACCATACATAAGCTACATAACCCTAATATACCCATCAGCCTCAGGAGATTAATGCTGATAAATTCTACCATCTATTCCTTAGATCCCATTCAAGTTTTGCCAGTGTTCCAATAAAGTCTTTAGTGGCACAAGAATTCAGTCCAGAATCATGCGTTGCCTTTTGTTGGGTATCTTTTGTCTCTTTTTGAACCCCAGTTTCCAGGTCTTTCATTAACTTTTATGAATTTGCATTTTTAGAGATTATAGGCCAGTTGTTTTTTTCAGTTCTTCTCTTGATAATATTGTTTATCTCTTTGTGAAGAGTAGCACAGAGTGACACCAAATTGTAATCTAATGTATCAGGTAACACACAGATTCAATTTGTCCCATAGCTAATGATGTACACTTTGATTATGGCACTAAGATGTTGGGTGCCAGGGTTTTTCACTATAAAAGCTATATTTTTCTACTATAAAAGCACTGTAACTTTGTTATTTTTATGTATTTTGTAGGAAGGTACTTTAAAATGCTATAAATATTTCACTCCCTATTATACTTTCCATCAGTTTGTCTAGTAAAACCATGAATTCACACTGACACCTCCAACTCCCATTCAACACCATAAAATTTGTTCCACTTTTACTCTTTCCATATTCATAATTCCATTATCTAATAGTGAGAAGCCTAGCTCCCATTATTCTTAATATATATATTTATTTAGTCAATCACTTTGTATTTAACCATCCCCAATTATTTCCACTGTCTCTGACTGGCTTATGTGGCCTCTTGACCCTCATTGGGCTCTAAATCTTCATGTTGTGTAGAACTCCTATATGAACAACCTCCTTCCCCTTTCAGAACCCCACTCCACCTTGACAAATGGCTTTAAAATTAATCTTGTCTTACAATAATAACTCTAGAAATGAAGGGGAGAAATAAGATTGAAGAGAGAAAGAGAAAGTAAGAGGAAAGGGGTGAAGAAGTGCTATCTGCCATGTTTGCATTTACATCAACAGGAAGTTTTCTCTTCAAGAATTTTGTTACTCCTTTCTTGCTCCCCTCTCCCACAATTAAATTAGTGGTCAGGCATACATATTACCTCATCAGGGGGTCCCTACCTCATTAGAAGCTTATGATATTTTACATGTATATCAAATAATTACAACCACATATACACCTACCTAAATAAATAAGTCATGGAGATGGAAAGTGCAGCATGGAGAATATAGTCAATAATATTGTAATACTGTTGTATGGTGACAGATGATAACTACACTCATTGTGCTGAGCACTGAGTATAGAATTGTTGAATCAGTGTGCTGTACACAAGAAACTAATACAACATTGTATATTAATTACACTTCAATATTTTTTAAAAAGAGGTGGAAAGGGGGTAGTGCCTGAGTGACTCATAAGGTTAAGCTTTCAACTCTTGATTTCAGCTCAGGTCATGATCTGAGGGTTGTGAAATAGAGCCTTGTGTCAGGCTCCATGCTAGGTGTGGAGCCTGCTTAAGATTGTCTCCCTCCCGTTTCCTCTCCACCCACCACTAGTGCTTACTCTTTCTCTCTCTCTCTCTCTCTATTATACTTTCTCACTCCCTATTATACTTTCCATCAGTCTCATTATTATATATATTAGATAATATATATTTATATATAATATATAATATACATATATATAATATATATATATAGAAAAATAAAGAAAAAGAAAAAGAAAAAAGGTGAAAGGAAGGGAAAATAAAAGTTATATATGTTATTGGAAAAAAAGATTGAGACCTTAACAAATATTCATAAAATATCAATAGTATATTTAATTTTGAAGTCAACCCACAGTTAAATACAACCCACATGTTAAATACAGATCAAATATTGTATTGCATTTCTCATGATAATTGTTTTAAGTTACATGGTACCTATAAATGTCTACCTAGTACATAGTAAGTATTCACCAAATTGGGGTATTTTCATTACTAACATAATCATTTCACTACTGAAGGCAAAAGTGAGGATGATAGAACATAGATTTGTTGAATTCTAGTTGTATTATTCTCTTCAGCTCATTGTTACCCTGAGTTTTACAATGTCCATGTTTTTCTGATAATATAGCAATCATAATAAAGTAGAAACTCTTACTTATAATAGGTAAACTATAGAAATAACTATTTTCTTTAACAGAAGAGACACTAAAGCTTGCAGTTTTTTTGTTGTTGGGAGAAACTTTCCTTGTGTCTCTTGGGTTTCTGTTAACAGGCATTGACCACTTCTGTTCCAGACTATCTTTTCAAGCATATTTATACAATGAATGTCATTAAAAGAAAGTATCTCCTTGTGGAGCAGAGGACAGACTTCTTTCCAGATCAGGATAATAAAAATGATGTTTCCTTTTAGGGCAAAAGTTGAGAAGTTTGCTAGCAGCCTTTTCATATGACTGGAATTTCAAAAACTTGGTTTCTTAGCAGTGACACATATGCACTGTATACACTGCATCCATCTGGGTCCTCCTTTGCATCACACTCATGGACTAACTAGGGAAGTAGGGGCAAAGGGAGCTGATGCCTATGCTGAAGTTCACACTTCTCCTGTGCCCCTGGAGTATTTTGTTCTCTGCCATAATCTACAAAATGTGATGGCTTACATGTTAAATTTCAAGTAGGGTAAATTCTAATATCCACTATAGTTACTGACTCTTCTTGATACTACTTTTGGTCTCTGATCCCATTCTCAATTCTCGTTTATAAATTTTCTTATGCAGAATAATGGAAAAATATCTTCAGGGCTTTGCTAAGTCTCTGTGATTTTGATTTTCCAAAGATTCATTTAATAAACCAATAGTCCAGTTGATAGATATTTGAGGAAACTATGAACCCAGTATGATTCAAGGGGGAAAATACACAAATAAGGTCAGAGAAAGAGGAAAAAAATATTTTTAAGCCAGGTTTCTTGTGTCCTCTGCATTTTTGGCAGCTTTGCTCTTCCTAAAAAACTCATAATGTTGAGATGATTACCTGCCTACCTGCCTATTCTATATGCCCCAAGTGCTTGCTTTATAGGAATTGCTTGTAGTAGCCAAACAGTCACATTTCTAGGAGACTCACATTTTCAATAAGCTCTGTAGAGTCCAAAAGCAAAAGCATGTAGTTTCCTTATCTGTATGTCACTATGCAGGGAAACTAAAAGAACATGGCTCCTGGAAACTGGTGGGCTCTGGTATCTGGAATAATTTAACTTGTAGTGTCAGTCACTATTCTGTCTTTAGGTTAGGAACAGCCTCTTCTATAGCCTATACTTAAAACCTATCCTGAGGATGCTACCTACCATTTCCCAGAATTTCACAGCTAGATCATGGTCAGTTTCACTGGATATCAGTAAATGACAAAAGTAAGTCTCTTACTTTTCTTCCTTGTAGTTATTGTGTTTTAGCTCTCTTCAGAACAGCTCTCCTCAGGCTCCAAGACCATCCATCCAATCACATGCCCAGTACAAAAGATTAATGGTGGAATGCCTGGGTGGCTCAGTGGTTGAGCGTCTGCCTTAAGCTCAGAGCATGATCTTGGGATCTGGGACTGAGTCCCTCATCAGTCTCCCTGCAAGGAGCCTGCTTTTCCCTCTGCCTATGTCTACCTCTCTCTCTCTGTGTCTGTCTCTCATGAATAAGTGTTTTTTTTAAAAGGATTAATGTGGAGCAGCTCTCCAATCAGTGAGGCTGACTGCATCCTGGACTTTGGGCACAACTCATCTTTCTTTCTTTTCAAGGATCAAGGTGTATTGTGAGTGATGGTAAGGAGGCTGCTCAGGGAGCCAGATGCAGTTTGAGGTCTGGAGGGTCCCTGTGTAATAAGCTATCCATGAATGTTTCCCTGACTACTCCAGTTCCTAGTAATCTCCCTTTCTGCAAACTTATCAATGTTGTCTCTTCATCTTCCTTTGTATATGATTACATGCTTTTATGATAACTTTTCATAAGCTAACTACAGAATAAACTAAAAAACTTTAGACTGACAATTTAAAGCCTTTGAAATTTGACTTTAGCTTATTCTTCAAATTGTATCTGCAATCTCCAATCCTCTCAATTTAAGGCACTATAGCCCTTTTTCCTCACGTTGCACATCTTATTCTGGATTCCTGACCATCTACTTTCAACATGGTGCCAAAGTGTTTTTTAACAAGTTTTAAGTCATACCACACCATTACTCTATGCAAACCTTCTAATAGGTTCCTTTGCCACTCATGAAAAACAACCAAACAAAAAACAAACAAAAACAAACCATTACCTTTATCATAGCTTATGGGGTGATTTATGATCAGCCCGCATTCCTACCCTCTCCATGACTTCACTTTCACCTCCCTACACTCTACATCAACCACACTGGCCTTTTGTTTTTCTCAATATACCAAATATACTTCTACTTCAGGACCTTTCCGTTTATTGCTCTTTTTGTTTGGACTGTTTTTTTTTTTTTTTTTTAAATATCTACTTTAGCCTTTATTCACTTCCTCAATTTCTTCTGGTCTCAGCTCAAAATGCTGCCTGACAGAACAATTTTCGTTAACCACCTATCTAAACTACTATGTTCCACTCTGCCTCCCACCACTTATCACTTTCTAGTTCCTTGTCCTCTTTTATTTCTTGTGACACTTAGCACTATCTTATACAATACATATTTTGTTATTTATGTACATGCATATTTAATTCCTCTTTAAAGCCAAGAAGTTAAAGACCAGGAACAGTGTCTTATTCATTTCTCTGTTTCCAACTATAGCATAAAACAATACACTTGGCATCTAGTTTGGCCCTGATGTAATCTTGTGGAATGATTACATAAATGAATAAATAAATGTCAAATGTTTTCCCCTCCCATTGATTTGCTTAGGCTTTTCACTCTCCATGCATGCCACTCACTCTCCTTTCTACTTTCTTAGCCTGACCTTTTCTTTTAATTTTGTCCAAATCCTATGTCTTCTGTATAACCTCTAGTAAAATAGTGCTATGCATGGTGAGCTTTTCTTTCTATGAGCTCTTACAGAAAGAGTTTTCAATGTCAAGTGTATTTGCAATTATGAAACAATATTATTTTCCTGTAAGTTTAAGATCTTTAAAGCTATACATTCTTTCTTTTTTCTATCTCTAGTTTCTTCTTTGCTTATAAAACTTGAAAATATTTTATTGAGTCTGATTATTTCCACATATATTCATAAGATCTATAGTCCTAACTAGTCTTTCCCAAGACAGTACATCAGATATTATCAGCCGATATTATCATCCATGATTTATTCTGAGGCTCAATGAATTTTGTGTCTGCGTGTGAACATAGCATATTCAATGTAAATATAATCAATTAATATGTGCATTTGTGCTGGTCCTCGATCAGTCTCAATGACTACAGAATTACGACAGACTGGGACTTGAATAACTGAAAAGTTTTCTTAGGTCTAGACCATTTATAATAATGATCTAGGCAACTCTATAAACTTGAATAAACTTCTAAACCATTGTAGAAAATTATAGTCACCATAACGCCACTATTGATTTTTAAAATATTCTAATTATTTAAAGATCAGTAATTTATATTTGAAAACATTAACACAACTTCTGCCTACTCTAAGTTACCATAACACTTCAATAACTTCTTTTTATCTTTGTTTTATTATTACCCATTAAAGTTTATATTAGTGCAAAAATCTGCTATGTTACATGTTGAAAATTTCTTAATTTTAGGATTAAGCCTTGAAGGTAGAAAATAAGGAAAATAATACATTGCTCAGAGGGTAGTAGTGCAAAGTAAATGAAAAATTTATATAAAATATTCCTCACAAGTTCTGACATATCATGGACATTTAATAAAAATAAGCTACTTTTAATACTATTATTTATCTTCTATGAGAGAATCTATGATAGATGTAATAAAAACGGATGCTAAATAGATATCTATAGATAAAGGTTGGATGGATGGATGGATAGATAGACGGATCGATGGATTGATGGATGGATGGAATTGATGCAAAGATCCAATGTAGAAGAAAGACCTCCCATGTTAGCTTTTAAAAATTCAGTAGTCTTATAAAGTAGATACAGATAAACATAAATATGTTTCTGTTTTTGTTCATCCTAATAAGTCTTGTCTAGAAGATGCATGGCTGATGAAGAACTTGTAAAGATTAACTGAGCAACAGACAGGGATTTATGTTAATTGAGCACTTCTGAACAGGTCATATCTTTTAATCTTCATAGTGGTTCTATTTAGTAGGCCAGTTTTATTTAGTTTTAATTTACAAATGAAGGTTCTGATGGCTTAGGGACATGAAATCATTTGCCCAAGGTTTCATTTAAGTGGAAAAGATAAGACTGTCTCTAGCACTCTTTTTACTTCATCTTAATGCCTCTCATTAGGCTCTTCCCCAAAGGGTGGTTTGCTTTCCTGAATCATTTTTAAATGGTATGAAACACATGGTTCAAAACATAGGGTATATCTTGGTTTTCTCTGTGAGTTTGAACTAAGGTGACTTCCTATTCTGTCAAATCCTCATATTAAGATATACAAAGTGCTAAAGACTGAACGTTGTATCACCCCAAATTCGTAAGTTGAAATCCAAATTTCCAATGTGACTATACTTGGAGGTGGGCTTTTGGGAAGCGCTTAGGCCATGAGGGGGGAGTTCTCATGAATGGTATTAGTGCTCTTATAAAGGAGACCAGAGAGAGTTTTCTTGTTCCCTCTACATTGTGAGGACACAGAGAGAAGACAGCATTCTATAAAACAGGAAGCAGTCTTCATCAGACAAAATCTGCCAATGCCTTGATTTTGAACTTCAAGCCTCCAGAATTGTGATAAATAAATGTCTGCTGTTTATAAGCCACCTAGTTTATGATATTGTGTAATAGCAGCCTGAACAAGACATAGGGCTGTGAAAAAATTAGGCCCATTTGTGAAAAACTTTTGAAAATCTCAGATGGGCAAGAGTAGCTATACCGTGGACAATCATTGCCAATTCATTATAATTTGTATTGTAGTTATTCAACCAATTTGCCCTTCACTAATATATTCTGATCTTGGTATTGGTCATACCTTTACAGAGAAAAAAAATTAATGTCAAAATGACAACTTTATTGAATTTTTTTTTTCTATTAATTCTGCACTGTTTGTTTACTTTATGAGATGAAATCCAAGTTTGTCTTATGATACCAAAACCAAACATCTAAATGAATTTGGTCATGAAAAGTTCATCATTCTTCTTAGGGGTCAGAAATAGTCTGCTATAAGCTTGACTCAGTTAAACTGCTTCTAGAAACACTAAGTTGACCCCGGAGATACAAGCCTATACACACACATAATTTTTAAGTGTTAAAACATTTACTTTTGTCATAACAACAACAACAACAAAAGAATTAGATCTTAAAAAAAGAGAGAAGACATCATTTGATTACAAGATGGCATCATATTAACCAGTGGTTTTTTTTTTTTTTTAGATTTATTTATTTATTTATTTATTCATGAGAGAGAGAGAGAGGCAAAGACAGAGGCAGAGGGAGAAGCAGGTTCTATGCAGGGAACCTGATGTGGGACTCAATCCTGGGACTGCAGGATCACACCCTGAGCTGAAGGCAGATGCTCAACCACTGAGCCACCCAGGTGCCCATTAACCAGTTGAATTAAATGAAAATGATTATGATAAATGATAACAATTATTTTACATTCACTATCTGCTGAATACTGTGATAAGCACATGGGTTATTTTACTTAACTCTTCACAGTAAGTCTAGAAGAAAAGAACAGTATGATCCATATATGAAGCACAGGATTTTGAAAGCCATTTCCATATAGGAAAACTAAGATTTAAAAGGGTCAAAGATATGAGCAAAGTTATACAATATGTAGTAGGAGAGCTCTGTATTCTGCGTCTAGTGCACCAAAAACCATGCTCTTAAGTTACCGTGTTTCACATTAATACATAAGGGAAGAAGGCCACATAGCACTTATATACCAGGGGCAGGGATGATTAGAAACCACAATTATCAAGGATGCCCAATATTTAAAGTGAACCATACTGATGGTAGGAGAAAAGTTAAAGATAACAGAACATAGATTCATTTGCTCCTGAATCTGCTGTCAACTGTAGCTTATTTTGAAACATCTCTTTGGGAGAACTCCCCCTCTCATTTTTTTTATTAAATAAAAATATAATAAAGCACATATGAAGAATGATAATACATAATACTTGGCCATGTAGCAAATTAGTGACTTCTCCACATTTTTTAGGATCATGTTATAGTACAGTTTGGAAGAAGATGACAAGATAAATGCATAACATATTTTTGTTTTATTGATGGTTCTCATTGCTCCTTCCTGACCCGGTTTTGATTTGTGGGGCTCTTAGCAGTGACAGTCATAACACGCTGGATTATAAACACTTAGGGTCCAGATTTTCTACTTTACAATGTGAGGAGTGACCCACTCAGTACTGTCTTACTGAACTTTTGGGGACTGAAAGCAGCATTGTGGAACAAGTTAACTATTTTGCAGACATGGCATTACAATAAATGATTCCCTTAGATGAAATATATTTCCAATTCATTATTATTTCACTAAATGCCACAGCCCATTAGAGGATGAGTGAAATCAAGATTACCTACATTTAAAGGAAGGAGAACAAGAAGCACAGGAACATTAAAAAAAAAAAAAAAAAAAAAGGAATTGTGTGACCAAGCATCTGTCTTTAAACCTAGGAAGGGTATTATGACTCAGATGGTGTTATCCATTGTCATGTAAATCTTATTTGGAGAAAATGTATTCAAATTCCAAAAGAAAGATTTATCTTATACAGAATGTGGGACTTCAGAACCTTGAGGAAAGGGAGGATAGTAGGAGATATGAAGGAACCATGTAGCTCTCAATTTATTTAATGCTTGAAGGCAAAGTATTGGATGGAATTGGACATCACAAACTAAAATGTGAAAGAAGCCAGGCAGGAATGTTGTGGGCAAAGGTATTCACTCAGCCTTGGCTGACAGCAGCCATGTAGAAACAGGCTTGGGGCAGGACACATTTCAATTCAATGAGAGAAACCACAAATCTATAGTTTTCTACCAGAAACCAATTTGACACAAACAAAAAGCAGAAACAGATGCACAAAGACAGAGAGCTGATGGTTTCCAGAGGGGAGAGTAGTGGGTGATGGGATGGGCAAAATGAGGGAAGGAAAGTGGGAGGTACAGGTTTCTAATTATGAAATGAATAAGTCACAGGGACCAAAGGCACAGTATAGAGAATATGATCAATGATATTTTAATAGGGTTGTACCCTGACAGATGGTAGTTACACTTGTGGTAAGTATAGCATATTATATAGAATTGTGAAATCACGATGGTATATACCAGAAACTAATGTAGCATTGTGTGGCAAATATATTTCAATTTCACTTTTTTTAAAATCAATTTTAAATTTTGAGAATTGTTTCAAGGAAGGAAGAGAGATGTATGGGACCAAATATCATGGATCTAGATCACACGCCTCCTCCATAGATGACCTCTAGGTATAATCAATGCTAAAAGAAGCATCTAGTCATTGGGTTCTAGTATATCATCCTAGACTTATATCACAGTAGGATAATATCTTTCTGTTTGCCTGTTCTTAAGTTTGGTAATAATATTTGTATTACAGTCAACCTGGAAAGTAAAGAATATATAGAAATAGTCTCCATTTTCTGAAGACATACAGTTTTCAAAAATAAATTATTCTTTGTTCAAAATCTGAGAGTCCTAATTATTATTCCTAGTATTCCCCTTAAACTAAGACTCTGACTTATTAGCAGAAATAAATATGATTCGAGGAAAGTATATTGACTTTCTGTGAAGGGGAGGGCATTTTATTTAAATTTATTCTTTCCTCGGTAAAGCTAATGAAAGAGCTGATGGGTTTTTTTTTTAATTTTTATTTATTTATGATAGTCACAGAGAGAGAGAGAGAGAGGCAGAGACACAGGCAGAGGGAGAAACAGGCTCCATGCACCGGGAGCCTGACGAGGGATTCGATCCTGGGTCTCCAGGATCGCGCCCTGGGTCAAAGGCAGGCGCCAAACCGCTGCGCCACCCAGGGATCCCAGCTGATGGTTTTAATATAGAGCATTGTGATTAGAATCTGAAGCCATATCTAGTGCATTAGCCACCCAAACTGCCCACTTATTTTCTCATTTTATAAATAATTTATTAAAGGTCCTGGCTTTTTGTCTTATTATACCTAATTAAAATAGGGATAAAATAAAATTTGAATAAGATTTGCTTAAGAATACTTAATTGATTGATAAGATAGATGTTCTTAAAATTTATTTATTTTATTTATTTTTTGATTGGAGTTTGATTTGCCAATATATAGCATATCACCCAGTGCTCATCCCATCAAGTACCCCCCTCAGTGCCCATCCCCCAGTCACCGCAACCCCCCACCCACCTCCCCTTCCACCATCCTTTGTTCATTTTCCAGAGTTAGGTGTCTGTCATGTTCTGTCACCTTCACTGATATTTCCCACTCATTTTCTCTCCTTTCCCCTTTATTCACTTTCCCTATTTTTTATATTCCCCAAGTGAATGAGACCATATAATGCTTGTCCTTCTCCGATTGACTTACTTCACTCAGCATAATACATTGAAGCAAATGGTGAGTATTTGTCATTTCTAATGGCTGAGTAATATTCCATTCATACATAGACCACATCTTCTTTATCCATTCATCTTTCGATGGACACTGAGGCTCCTTCCACAGTTGGGCTTGTGGACATTGCTGCTAAAAAATGGGGTGCAGGTGTCCTGGTGTTTCACTGCATCTGTATCTTTGGGGTAAATCCCCAGCAGTCCAATTGCTGGGTCATGGGCAGATCTATTTTTAACTCTTTGAGGAACCTCCACACAGTTTTCCAGAGTGGCTGGATCAGTTCACATTCCCACCAAAAGTGCAAGAGGGTTCCCCTTTCTCCACATCCTCTCCAACATTTGTTGTTTTCTGCCTTGTTAATTTTCTCCACTCTCACTGGTGTGAGGTGGTATCTCATTGTAGTTTTGATTTGTATTTCTCTGGTGGCAAGTGATGTGGAACATCTTCTCATGTGCTTGTTGGCCATGTCTATGTCTTCCTCTGTGAGATCTCTGTTCATGTCTTTTGCCCATTTCATGATTGGATTGTTTGTTTCTTTGCTGTTGAGTTTAATAAGTTCTTTATAGATCTTGGATACTAGCCCTTTATCTGATAGGTCATTTGCAAATATCTTCTCCCATGATGTAGGTTGTCTTTTAGTTTTGTTGACTGTTTCTTTTGCTGTGCAGAAGCTTTTGATCTTGATGAAGTTCCAGTTGTTCATTTTTGCTTTTGTTTCTCTTGCCTTCATGGATGTATCTTGCAAGAAGTTACTGTGGCCAAGTTCAAAAAGGGTGTTGCCTGTGATCTGCTCTAGCATGTTGATGGATTTTTGTCTCACATTTAAATCTTTCATCCATTTTGAGTTTATCTTTGTGTATGGTGTAAGAGAATGGTCTAGTGTCATTCTTCTGCACGTGGCTGTCCGATTTTCCCAGCACCATTTATTGAAGAGACTGTCCTTTCTCCAGTGGATAGTCTTTCCTGCTTTGTCAAAGATTAGTTGACCATAGAGTTGAGGGCTCATTTCTGGGTTCTCTATTCTGTTCCATTGACCTATGTGTCTATTTTTGTGCCAGTACCTCCCTGTCTTGATGATCACAGCTTTGTAGTACAACCTGAAATCTGGCATTGTGATGCCCCTGGCCCTGGTTTTCTTTTTCAATATTTCCCTGGCTATTCGGGGTCTTTTTTGATTACACACAAATCTTAAGATGATTTGCTTCAACTCCCTGAAGAAATTCCATGGAATTTTGATACAGATTGCATTGAATGTGTAAATTGCCCTGGGTAGCCTGGACATTTTCACACTATTCATTCTTCCAATCCATAAGCATGGAATATTTTTCTATCTCTGTGTGTCTTCCTCAGTTTCTTTCAGAAATGTTCTGTAATCTTTAGGGTATAGATCCTTTACCTCTTTGGTTAGGTTTATTCCTAGGTATTTTATGCTTTTGTGTGCAATTGTAAGTGGGATTGACTCTTTATTTTTTATTTCTTCAGTCTCATTGTTAGTGTATAGAAATGCCACTGATGTCTGGGCATTGATTTTGTATTCTGCCACACTGCTGAATTGCTGTATGAGTTCTAGCAATCTTGGGGTGGAGTCTTTTGGGATTTCTACATACAGTATCATGTCATCTGTGAAGAGGGAGAGTTTGACTTCTTCTTTGCCAATTTGAATGCCTTTTATTTCTTTTTGTTGCCTGATTGCTGAGGCTAGAACTTCTAGTACTATGTTGAAGAGCAGTGGTGAGAGAGGACAGCTCTGTCGTGTTCCTGATCTTAGGGGAAAGGCTCCCAGTGTTTCCCCATTGAGAATGATATTTGCTGTGGGCTTTTCGTAGATGGCTTTTAAGATGCTGAGGAATGTTCCCTCTATCCCTGCACTCTGAAGAATTTTGATCAGGAACGTATGGTGTATTTTGTCAAATGCTTTCTCTGCATCTATTGAGAGGATCCTATGGTTCTTGTTTTTTTCTCTTGTTGATATGATCTATTGCATTGATTGCTTTATGAGTGTTGAACCAGCCTTGCATCCCGGGGATAAATCCCCCTTCGTCATGGTGAATACTCTGAATACTCTTCTGAATGTACTATTGGATCCTATTGGCTGGTATCTTGTTTAGAATTTTTGCATCTTTGTTCATCAGGGATATTGGTCTATAATTCTTCTTTTTGGTGGGGTCTTTGTCTGGTTTTGGAATTAAGGTGACGCTGGCCTCATAGAACAAGTTTGAAAGTATTCCATCTCTTTCTATATTTAGGAATAACTTTGGTAGAATAGGTATTGTTCCTTCTTTAAACGTTTGATAGAATTTCCCTGGGAAGCCATCTGGACCTGGACTTTTGTGTCTTAGGAGGTTTTTGGTGACTACTTCAATTTCCTCCCTGGTTATGGGCCTGTTCAGGTTTTCTATTTCTTCTTTTAACAGTTTTGGTAGTTTGTGGTTTTCCAGAAATGCGTCCAGTTCTTCTAGATTGCCTAATTTATTGGTGTATAGCTGCTCATAATAAGTTTTTAAAATAGTTTGTATTTCCTTGGTATTGGTTGTGATCTCTCCCTTATCATTCATGATTTTATTAATTAGAGTCTTTTCTCTTTTGTTTCTAATAAGGCTGGCTAATGGTTTATCTATCTTATTAATTCTTTCAAAGAACCAACTCCTGGTTTTGTTGATCTGTTCTACAGTTCTTCTGGTCTCTATTTCATTGAGTTCTGCTTGAATCTTTATTAACTCTTCTTCTGCTGGGTGTAGGTTTTATTTGCTCTTCCCTCTCCAGTTCCTTTAGGTGCAAGGTTAGCTTTTGTATTTTGGGTTTTTTTTTTCCAGTTTTTTGAGGAATGCTTGTTTTGTGATGTATTTCCCTCTCAGGACTATTTATGCTGTATCTCCAAAATTTTGAATGGTTGTATCTTCATTCTCATTAGTTTCCATGAATCTTTTTAATTCTTCTCTAATTTCCTGGTTGACCCTTTCATCTTTTAGCAGAATGCTCTTTACCTCCATGTGTTTGAATTTCTTCCAAATTTTTTGTGATTGAGTTCTAGTCAAATCATCATGGTCTGAAAATATGCAGGGGACAATACCAATCTTTTGGTATCAGTTAAGACCTGATTTGTGTCCTAGTATGTGGTCTATTCTGGAGAAAGTTCCATGTGTACGTGAGAAGAATGTGTTTCAGTTGCATTTGGATGTAGAGTTCTGTAAATATCTGTGAAATCCATCTGGTCAAGTGTACCATTTAAAGCTCTTGTTTTGGGGGCAACCTGGGTGGCTCAGTGGTTTAGCACCACCTTCAGCCCAGGGCCTGATCCTGGAGACCTGGGATTGAGTCCAACATTGGGCTCCCTTCATGGAGTCTGCTTGTCCTTCTCCCTGTGTCTTTGCCTTTCTCCCTGTGTCTCTCATGAATAAGTAAATAAAATCTTAAAAAAAAAAAAAAAGGCTCTTGTTTCTTTGGAATTGTTGTGCTTAGAAGATCTGTCATTTACAGAAAGTGACATAATAAAGTCTCCCAGTGAAAGTCTATTATTATCTAAGTATGTCTTAACTTTGGTTATTAATTGATTAATATACGTGGCAGCTCCCAATTTAGGGGCATAAAATTCATAATTGTTAGGTCCTCTTGTTGGATCGATCCTTTAAGTATGATATGTGTCTCTCTTCGTCTCTTAGTACAGTCTTTGGGATAAAATTTAATTCATCTGCTATGAGGATTGCTACCCCTGCTTTCTTTTGAGGAACATTTGAATGGTAAATGGTTCTCCAACCTTTCATTTTCAGGCTGGAGGTGTCGTTAGGTCTAAAATGAGTCTCTTGTAGACAGCAAATAGATCAGTCTTGCTTTTTTATCCAGTCTGAAACCCTGCACTTTCTGATGGGATCATTAAGCCCGTTCATGCTCAGAGTTACTATTGAAAGATTTGAATTTAGTGTCATCATAATACCTATTCAGTCCCTGTTTATGTGCTTTGTTTCTTTGGGCTTCCTCTTTCTTTTACGGAGTTCTGCTTAATATTTCTTGCAGAGCTGGTTTGGTGGTCACATATTCTTTCAGTTTCTTCCTATCTTGGAAGCTCTTTATCTCTCCTTCTATTCTGAATGAGAGCCTTGCTGGACGGAGTATTCTTGGCTGCATATTCTTCTCATTTAGGACCCTAATATTTCCTGCCAGCCCTTTCTGGCCTGCCAGGTCTCTGTGGAGAGGTCTGCTGTTAACCTAATAGTTCTCCCCATAAACGTTAGGGATCTCTTGTCTCTTGCTGCTTAAAGGATTTTCTCTTTATATTTGGAATTTGCAAATTTCACTATTAGATGTTGGGGTTTTGAATGATTTTTACTGATTTTAGGGGGGGGATCTCTCTATCTCCTGGATCTGAATGCCTGTTTCCTTCCCCATATTAGGGATGTTCTCAGCTATGATTTGTTCAAATACACTTTCTGGTCCTCTGTCCCTCTCAGCGCCCTCTGGAACCCCAATTAAAGGTAGATTTTTCCTTCCGAGGCTGTCATTTATTTCCCTTAACCTTTCTTCTTGATCTTTTAATTGTTTTTCTCTTTTTTCCTCAGCTTTCTTCCTTGCCATCAACTTGTCTTCTATTTCACTCAGTCTTTCTTCTACCTCATTAACCCTCATCGTTAGGACCTCCAGTTTGGATTGCATCTCATTTAATTGATTTTTCTTTTTGGCCTGATTAGATCTAAATTCTGCAGTCATGAAGCCTCTTGAATCCTTTATGCTTTTTTCCAGAGCCACCAGTAGCTTTATAATTGTGCTTCTGAACTGGCTGATATCAAATTGTAATCCAAATTCTGTAACTCTGTGGCAGAGAGTATTATTTCTGATTATTTCTTTTGTGGTGAGTTCTTCTTTCTATTCATTTTGCTCGATGCAAAGCCACTGAAGAGTGGCTAAAGACATTGTACTAGATGAAAGAAGAAATAAAAAGAGAAAAAAAAGGGAAAGGGGGGAAACCCAAATAAACAACAAAAAACAAAACGAAACAAAAAACTAGGAGGGGTGTCATCTGATTCTATATACTGTAAGTCCCTCGCCTTCCCCTGGAGCTTTACGGCTCTGCTTAGTCCAGAACTTGCTCTTCCTTGTCCTTCCAGCGGGTGTTCTGGGGGAGGGGCCTGCTGTGCTGATTCTCAGGTGTGTGGACTTGGGGGAGCTGCCCTGCCCCCTGCCAGGTGCACGGCTCAGTGGGAGCTGTTTATCCTGTGAGGCCCCTGTTCCCTGGCAGCCCCACTCCATCCCAGGCACAGGGTGACACCAGGAGGAACAGCAACAGAGAGCGGCCAGGTTTCCAGCCCTGGCGTCAGCTCCCGCAGTAAGTACCGCAGTCTACCAGTGCGCACTGGCCTGGATGCTCCGGGGTGGGGGCCGCTGACCTGCACAGCTTGGGGGTCCCAGGCAGCAGTAGTATTCTTGCTGTCCTGTGCCCTCCTGGCCTCCATCTGTCCCCGGGGGAGTGCAGGATCCTGGGCTGTGTCCCCCGGCACCCTGGGGTCCTGCCTGAGTTCCCTGCAAGTGCCTTTCCGTTGGGGAAGATTGGTAAAGTTCCTGCTTCTCTGGGACTGGGCTTTCCTGTCCTGGAGGCTCTGGCCACCCGGCCTTAGCCTGTCTCCTCGCAGGGGCCCCTCCCCCATGGATTCTTTTATTATTTATTTTTTTTTCCATCTTCCTAGCTTGTTAGAAGCACGAACTCTTCTCCCTGTAGCATTCCAGCTGTTCTCTCTTTAAATCTCAGGCCAAACAAAAAACCAAAACAAACAAACAAACAAACAAAACAAAACAAAACAAAAACAAAAAAAAATAAATCTCAGGCCAAATTCCTAGGTTTTCAGGATGATTTGAAAGTTATCTAGGTGCGTTGGTGGGGACAGGTGACTTGGGGACCCTACTCTTCCCATCTTCAGGATAGATTTTTTTTTTTAAGATTTTATTTGCTTATGTGACAGATCATGCATGTGCAAGCAGAGGGTGGGACAAAGGGAGAGGGAGAGAGAGAATCTCAAGTAGACTCCTAGTTGAGCACAGAGCTTGGGGCTGGATCTCATGACCTTCAGATCATAACCTGAGCCAAAATCAATAGGTGCTTAACTGACTGAGCCACCCAGGTGCTCCTGATTGATATTTATAAGTATTAAATGGAACAAAGAATATCTTATTGGATGGCTGCTGAGTGCTCTTCTCTCAAAAAAAGGTAGTCATCTTTTAACTATCACATTAACAAAATAGTCCATGTATTTTTACCTATGGGCTTGAGTCTATTTTTTTTTTTTTTTTTTTTTGGGCTTGAGTCTAATAATTTTGTTTAAAAATCAGATTTTTGAAGGATTGTACGTTTTTCCCATAGCTACTAACTACTGTGACACTGGAAAATCGATGACATTTTACTACTATGGGTCTGGATAATTTGGGTTTATACTGTTGAGGAATACAAGCCATATTTGATATGTTATTAATAATATAAATTTTAAAATGCTGACATACAATTTTTATTTACCATGCTCTTTATAAATAGATTGACTATAAAACAACGCTGAAATTTGCTTCACAGTCACAGGACAGTAAATCACTTATTTTAATGTATACACAGACTCTGAGCCCCATAAAAATGGGTCTTATTTTTACTCACTGAATACTTAGCACTTGGAACACAGTAGACCACATACACCTAGATTTAATGAGAATTTAAGAACACAAGGAAGTGTGACTTCTTTTGTGGTCATCTAATCACTTTCTTTGATATATAGATATTTTAAGAAACCCTAAAACTGGGAAGGCCATATTATAGATTATGAGTGTATGGGTAGCTGCTAGATTCCCTTTGTATTTAATCATAGCACTAGCAGACAATGGACACTGTTTTGAGCATTCTTATGAAACACTTGCCTATGTGGCTGGTGTCAGAATCTTTGGTCTATCCTTGATGATAATGATAATGATAATGATAATGATAATGATAATGATAATGAAACTTGAAAAAAAAAAAAGCAGCTCTTGACAGCTGTTGACATTCAGAAGTTGGCCTGAAATTCACAGTAATGCTGTGCTATTTTATTGAACACAAACCATGCCACAAAATACCACCCTCAGACAAAGTTATTCTGGAACTATAATCAAATAAGATTAAATTCTTCTATTTAATAATTTTGTCTAATCACAAACAAAAACATATGTCAATATGCTACCCATAAATAAATGAGTGATTGCTAATATCTTTAACACAACTTTGTTTTCATTCTCATCTTCCCTTCCAGTAGACAATATTTGTTGAGATTATGTAACAATAGAATTCCCTTCCCTTTCTGGCAGCATCCAATCTAGACATAACCCTGATTTCTTTAGACTCTCCTAACCAAAGCCGAAATCCTATATAGGCTCTTTTTAACACCTTCTTAGTACAATGCTCCATGGTTTCCCATGATATGTGGTCTTCCTTGCTGTAGCAACTAATAAACCCAACTTGGCCAACTATGGATATATTCCTGGAGTTCTTTGGCTAGAAAGCATTGACAATGATGATAACAACAGCAACAACAATAAAAATCGATTGTTCACTTTACTGTAGCCACAATCCTCCTAACTACTTCAAATGTGACACACACACTCAGATCATTCATGCTTGCTGCTGTTTCTGCCTGGGTGATTATAAACCGAATATCTGTATTACTTCAATCCAAGTTCTTCCATGTTGATAAAAATGACTGCTGAATATTAAGCTGTTCCAAAACTCAGAGGTTTAAACAGTGTGATTTTATTCTCACTCATGAGTATGTGGACTGTCTGCGGGTCAAATAAACTAGATTGTACTTGTCTGGTGATCTCAGCTTCAATCTGTAGGCCCAGCAGAATCAGGCTTCTCACTGTGGGGTTGAGGTCATGTATGTTCCATTTATTTCATTCTGTGGCACTAAGTGAAGGGACAACAGCTACCCATAAGTAATGCTGTCAAGCAAATGGCAGAGCCACAAAACAGGATGCCTAAAGCAAAGCACGTTTCATGCCTTTGTTTTTTCCATAACTACTGACATCCCACTGACCAAAGCAAGCTACATCACTGAGTTTGAAGTCAAGAAACAAGGTAACGAACTCCTTTGTTAGTGGTAGCTATATGCAAAGTTATAAAACAAAGGATTTAGATATATGTATGGTAAAGAATTGGGATACAACTAGATCTCTCCATAAATTTCATCTTCATAGAAAGATTTTCCTTAATTATCCTATCTAAAATCATAACCCCTCCTCCCCGTTGCTTCCTTCTTATCAAGCTTTATTTTTATTTAAAGTACTTACCACAGTCTGCTTTATGTGTGTAAGAATATGTTTGACTGGGTGTCTTTATTTTGAATTTGCACTTTGCTCTATAAGCACACAGATGTAAAAAACTCCAAGAAGTAGAGAATTTAGTCTGGTTTGTATATTGCTGTATCCTCAATACTCAGAGTGAGGACACTAGGATCCTACTACCAAGAGTAGGTCCTATGAAGATAAAAACATCTGTGGACTCAACTCTGACTCCTCAGTAGGTGGTGGAGATCATTAGGATTCTATAAAAATAACATTTATCAAGCTAAATGTGAAATAAGAATATTGCTGAAACATTATATTATAATCCTCATGAATTATCACTCAGTTGAAATGTGCATTTTAAGATGGTAGGGAAAGGTTTAATGGTATTTATTAAAAGATAGCTTGTATTTTATTTAAATAGGCTGTTTTCTATTTAGAAATCATCATACAGAAGCAACAGAGGGTTGAATTAAATCTAACAGAGGACTAGAGTAAAAAAAAATTAACACAGACTTAACCACCTAATAACTTTGTTGTACATGATGTTGTTTACTCTGGTTTCTTTTTCTCATAGTGTTCAACTGTTTTTCTCTTCTTAATGACTGTAAGGGCAATTTGTTTCTAGAGGTTTCATAAAAAATAACTATGACTCACAAACTTACACATCTTGAAATATAAACAAGCATGGTGAACTGGATGACTCATTTTTATTTCCCTTAAATTTGTTGAAATGCTTTTCTGAATATAGTAAGGGTATGAGTCTACTTACACAAAGAAGTTGCGGTAATATTTTGTAGTTAAGCTGAAAATTATAAATTTATTATTAAACCTTTAATGATATAAAAGTGAACAACTATAATAAAGGTGGTAAATTTATTTTAAAAAAGTCCAAGCAGGGGTCACCTAGGTGGCTCAGTTGGTTGAATGTCTGACTTTTGATTTCTGCTCAGGTCATGATCTCAGGGTCCTGGGATCTAGCCCTGGAACTGCTCTGTGCTCAGTGAGGAGTCTGATTGAGTATTCCCAATGGAGAATGGAAGAGTCTGCCTCTCCCTCCACTCTGTCTTTCAAATAAATTTTTAAAATCTTAAAAAAAATTAGCATCAAATGTGAACTCAATATATTAAAACTACTCTAGGATTGACATTTGCTAAAATGTCAGAGAAAAAACATTAATGCATTTTAAGAAAATTTTTGAATGATCATAGATAGCTCTTTTTAACTATGTACAATGTTAAACATCCACGTACTTGAAAATATATTAGTAAAATATAAACAAATGATAGAGATAAGTTTACTATTCCCATTTTTAGATCTAGATTTCTTGGCACCAAAGAAGTTCTAAAATTGATTTTGGATTGTGTAGAAGTTATTGCAATACAGGATCAGAGTTGGAAGGGTTTTAAAAGTCAATTCATTGAACAGTGTCAAAAACTCCTTTACAGAATCCCTCTCAGATATTCATCTGTCTTCTATTTGAGTACTCCAAGGATGGGGAACTCATTATTACCCAAGACACTATATGCTAGTATTGATAATCTCTTTTATAAAAAGAGTCTTCCTATGCTATGCTCCTGAAAAGTGAGGATACATAAGTGGCAAGAAATTCTCCTCTATTGCAAAAGTATATAATCAAAATTAAGACTTAATTTCCAAATGTTGGACCTTCAAAATTTCCCTCCAGGCATTTGGCTGCAAATATTTGAAAAATTTTACTACAGATTTTTTGTTTTCTATTTGTTTCTTTGTTTTTTTTTTTTTTTTTTTTTTTTTTTTTTTTTACATTATTTATTTATTTATTTGTGAGAGACACAGAGAGAGAGGCATAGACACAGGCAGAGGGAGAAGTGGCTCCCTGTAGGGAACCCAATGGGGGGGAGGAATCTGGGATCATGCCTTGAGCCAAAGGCAGACACTCAAACGCTGAGCCACCCAGGCATCCCCAGAATTTCTTTTAACAATAGATTTAGCCCTCTTTTCAAAATCGTAGAAACAGATTCAGAAGAAGAAAAAAAAGATATATCTTGGCAAAATTATAATCAATAAGAAGAGCTTAGACTAGAATCTAGGATTTTTTTTTAAACTTATGTATTTTATGAGAGACATAGAGAGGCAGAGACACAGGAGGAGGGAGAAGCAGGCTTCATTCCGGGAACCTGACGTGGGACTCGATCCCAGGACTCCAGGATCATGCCCTGGGCCAAAGGCAGGTGCTAAACCGCTGAGCCACCCAGGGATCCCCTAGAACCTAGGATTTTAAAGCACAGTTGAAGATTCTAATTCAGTTCTCATTTTAAAGAAGAATCATTTGGGTATCTACATCTATAAACTGAAGTATATAATGATTATTCATAAAGTACATAAGTGAAAGATAATCATTTTATTCCTGTCATTCATTCATCCTATATTAGGCACCTAATAGCTCATGGATACAGAAGTTTTAATAAAATCATTATGAAAGTACAGCAACAGAGATCTATATACAAAGATCTTGTTACCAACCTAGTCAAAGAAACATAGGTGCAAATTTGATATTTACTAATAGGCAATGCTGATGGTTATTTTGGTATCTCAGATTGAGAGTGAGATTCACTTGCTTGTGCAATAAATTGCTAAAGTCAGCGGTGTGACTGCACAGCCAAGTAAAGCCCTGAGGATTGAACCATAGTACATAGGACATAGTACATAATACATAGTACATAGTACTCAACTGAACTAATAAGCACAGACTTGAGCACTCTTGCTAAAACCTCTTATCTTCATCCAGTTAAATGTAAACCACACAAATGAGGTCTGAAAAATGTACCTCAGTATAATCTGCAGGTACTAATCTCTGTTAATTTTTGAGGTACAAAAGGAGATGGATAGTCCATTGTTTTTGCCTTTGGCATGAATTTAGTTTGCTTAACATGATATTATCTTTACTTTATTGGAAGATATAAGCTTAGGTGGCAATACTTGTAATGGCTATCTTTTCTTTCTCTTAAACTTACTGGAAATTAAAATAAAATAAAATAAAGGAAGATTGTATGAGGCCCTAACAGAAATTCCAATTCCAGAAAAACCAGAAGGGAAATCTCTTCCTTGAACAATAGCTCTTTATTACTTTAAAAAGGAAAGAGATTTTAAATTTATTTGAAATAAGAATCTTGCAGGGTTTTTTTTTCCTACATGAGATTCTCTGTTAATAATTTGTGCTACATAATGGCCATTTGAAGATGAAGTGACTATGTAGAAACCATGTGTTTGAGGCCCATGGAACTATCTGACATTCATAGTTGTATAAATTATTCTCAATATATTGGTAGATGATCTGTATTAAGATAATACTCTTGGAGTCCACTGCCAGGAAGAGATGAATAATTGTATAAATGTGTTGTGCCTCATGGTGTATCTCTTAGCATATATCTTAGAGTAGAGAGAGAGGTACATTAATATTAGTCATCTAATTCTTTTAAAGTATTAACTATTTGTAGATAAGATAAACAAAAGCTTATTTTCATAACAATGATTGTTAGACAATGAATTTTCCTTTTTTGTTGTTTTTTAAAGATTTTATTTATTTATTCATGAGAGACCCAGAGAGAGAGAGAGGCAGAGACACAGGCAGAGGGAGAAGTAGGCTCTAAGCAGGGAGACGGACATGAGACTGGATCTAGGACTCCAGGATCACATCCTGGGCTGAAGGCAGATGCTCAACTCCTGAGCCACCCAGGCATCCCAAACAATGAATTTTCCAATCCACATTCTTATTCATCAAATCTTGTCAATCCTACTTCCTAAATAATCTTTCTTTACTCCCTCCTTTTTATTATTCCTGCTACAAACCTAATTCGGGTTTTTAATATATCTACCTGAACAAATTCAACATCTTTACTGATCTTCTATAAATAGATCTGTCTACTAAATTTCTTTCTGACAGCTTAGGAATATTGTCCAAATACATTAATATCCTATATAAAATTCTGCATATTTTAGCTTCGAAGTACTTTAAATTAGCTTTACACAGTATCTTGTGTGATCTCAAAGTTCTCCACTATCCAGTTACCCTATATTATTTTCCTAACCTGCATCTTGCTTTTGCAAGTATTGTTTCCTCTAACCTGGATTCCTATCTCCCCCTTAATCTACCCAGCAAACTCTTGTTCATATTTTAAGCCCCTTTTCAAATGTCATATACACAGTCATATACACATATACAATGTCATATGTCTTATTGTCATATACACATATACACAGTCTGAATATCTATGGTATAACTGGCAGTATTTTGCAATGAATTCTAATAGTGCTTTGAACATCCTACCACATTGTATTGCACTTATTTGTATCTGATCTTTATATATGTTATTTTCTGTGACATTACTGTGAATTATTCAAGGACTAGGACTATTACTTAGTCATCTTTGTATCTCTGAATACAAAGCCTTCAAATGTTGGACAAAACTTGGCAGGCTAAATTAGTCTTTGCTTAATGGATAAATGACAAAAAGTAGCATTCAGAATATCCTCAAATCTGAGAGTCTTTACTATGAAGTGATTACTGCTATTAAATTACTATTTCAATTTAGTCTGAATCCCATTTAATAACATTCTCCAAATTAAAAAGTCAATATATTATTTTAATATTATGAATAAGTGATGAATATGTATATGAATATATTAATATTTATAGAATAATTATCTTTAATAGCCATCATAAAGATAGTGGCCATGTGTACATGCTTTCATTTATTTACTAAACTAATTATACATTAAGTAATTATTATATTCCAGAATCTGTACTAAACTTTGGAAATACAATGGTAAGCAAAGCTAATCAACTAGTGGGGTAGACAGACAATAAGATTAAAGAAATGTATATATCTTCTGATCATGGCAATGTCAGTAACTAAGATTGTATCGTAACAGAAGATAGAAGTTGTGGCTACTTAAGGAGGTCAAAAAGTTTCTGAGAGGAGAAAACAATTAAACTGAGACAAGTAGATAGAGCCAGTAGCTGTGGTAATTGTGTTTTGTAAGATTATTCTAGGCAGAGGAAAGAGATTGAATCTAGTCCCCAAGGCATGAAAATGTTTAACATTTCATGAATGAAGAGAGAGCTGTATGGTTACAGCACAGTATAATAGGGAGGAAGCATCCTATGGGGCTAAGAGCTCAAAATCGGCCAGATCATTCACTGCCTTGGCAGTGAAGTTGGGATTTACATAAAAATTTTTAGGAAGCCTTTGGCAAGCTTTTGGCAAAGGCCTAATGTGATCCAATTTGTGTACCAAAAAATTTTTTTGGTTGCTATGTGAAGACTGAATTAAAGAAGTAGAGGTTGGAAGATCAATAAATTGTGCATTGTCCTAACAAAGGAAAGAACTTTGGTCTGAGCTTTAGGGTAGGGAACAGTAAGATGGAGAAGGTGACTATATAGAGTTACCATAACTGAAAATTCTAATTCACAATTGCCACATATTAAATCAGTGGCTTAGTCTATCACATATGATGCCAAGCTCATAACTTTGGCCAGATGGTTCTATAGGTTTTTTCATTCCATGATTATCAAGTGTCTAGAATAAGGCTTCATATGGATTCATATTCAGCAGACACTGGGTGTGACAACATGGTTGGGTAAATGCAAAATTTTCTGCCCTAAAAAGACACAATTCCTCAAACATACTTGTTATAAGTCCATATGATCATCTGTTTAGCACAAAGATTGGCAACTTTTTACTAAGGGGCAGAGTACAAATATTTTAGACTTTGTGGGCCAGGCAGTTTCTGTTATAACTACTTAGCTCTGTAGTTGTAGTGCTAGTGCAGCCAGAGACAATATGTAAATAAATGGGTATGGGTGTGTTCAAACAAAACTTTATTTATAAAACAGGAAGTATAATTTGGTTTTGAAACTGTCTGATTCACCATATAGGTAAAGTACTACACTTGTTTTGGTTGAGCATATTATTACCTTATACCTTCCCTTGTGCTACTATACATCTAAAATTAATATTAAATTAATCAAAATTAATATCAAAATTAATATTTAAATATCTTACTAAAGGCTGAATCCAAAATAAGTGTAGAATGATTTTGAGAACCAGAATAGATATGTTTAAATTTATGATTCTATTTTATCAATCTGAAAATAATTTAATAGAAACGTTTCCTGTCTCAACCTATTGAAATGCCATACTCATTTAAAGACCCCATTCAAATGCTTCTTTTTGTGTGAATTCACTAGCTTTACCTACTTTCTCTGATGAAGTGATTTTGCTTATACTCTATGATCTCATAGATTTTTAGTCCTTAAGTACATTATAGCACTCATCGTATTGAATTAAAGTGTTTATTTATACAACTGCCTTATTTATTATGTTTCAATCTTCCAGTGAATACTATTTCTTACTCATAAGTAATTTAGTTAACTTTTTATTAAACAATGCTTATTAGATATCAGCTATGTATAGACACTCTTCTAAGCGTGGAGGATATAGGAGTAAATAACAGGTTTTGTAGTTTTTCTTATAGGGCAATGGATACCACCAAAGGAAATAAATATTTTTCATTACAATTTAAAAGAGTCATGAAAAAAATAATATGATAAAGAATGGTTGGGAGTTTCTTTTAGTTAGGGCTATCACAGCAACCACTTCAAGTTGGTAATAACTGAGATATTTTAGGATTTGAATTATAAAAAACAAAGTGGCCAAAGATCTGGGATATACCATTCCAATTCCGAGTGGGCTTCCACACTTCCTAATCAAAGTATTAGAATACCAAGTGTAACATTCTTTGGATTAAATGATCATGATATGTTATAGAAACAGAAATAAGAACATTATGGCTAAAGTGTAGGTGAGGACTTGAAATAGACAGGAGCCAGGTCATAAAGAGTCTAACAAACCACCTTGGGGTAAACTGTATTTTCCAAAAAGATCTACAACAAGTACCATCTTACAAAACCTTGCCACTTCTCCTTCTCAAGAAATGGAATGCATGTCCCCTCCACATGAATCTACATTGCTCTTTATGACTTCCTTGAGTAGTAGAGTAATGCAGAAGTAACACTCTCTGACATTCAAACCATATAGGCTGATATGATTTCTGCCTGTTTCTCTCAGCATACTCATCTTTGGAACTCAGCCATTACAGGAAGCTTAGGCCACGTGAGAAGCCCCGTGTGAAAGGAACTGGGCTCCAGGCTCTCAGATATGACTGAGCTCCTCACCAACAGTCAGCACCAAATTGCTGTTTTGAAGATGTATGTTTGCAGCAATAGATAACTATAGCATGTAGTTAGGAGTTGACCTTACTTCATAATCTCTGCCTGGGAGAGATAAAGCCCTTACTAAATCAATATGGATCTTGATGGAAGGACAGAAAAAAAACATTAATAAACAAGAGCAGAAATTTGTTCATCTGGGTAAATGAACTCAGATGATTTCGAGGACACTAATCTTAGCTATGATTTCTAAGTGTACTTACATTCAAACACTTATGTTATAATAGGCTGTTTTTTAGAGAAGTTCACAGCCAAATTGAGTAGAAGGTACAGATATCTCCTATATATCTCCTGCCCCCACAAGTTCCATTACCAACATCATCTCCTTAATTTTACATTTGGAGACATCAATTCATATTTTATAAACTAGTTGCTATAGAAACAAGTTCCCTTAAATTATTGAATACTTCATATGTTTTAAGTAAATTTTTATTGAAGCATGACATATATAATAAGGCATGCACAAATAATAAGTATACAACTTAATGGAATTTCATAAAGAGAACACACCCCTGAATTCATGATCTAGATGGGAAAAAAAAGACCCTCACCTCAAGTCCAGACTTTTCATATCATTCCTAATTTCAACTGCTATCCCCAAAATTAATCACTAACGTGACTTCTAACACATAATTTTTGTCTGATTTAAAACGTATGTAAATGAGATCATACAAAATGTACCTTTTTATGGTTTTTACCATGCTGTAGTCTATAGATATAATTTCATTCATTCTCATTACTCTACAATATTTCACTGTATGTATTTATCAGAACTGATGCATGCTACTCTCGATGGACATTAGGGCTGTTTCCATTGTTACTATTCCTACCAGGAACATACCTAGGAGGAGAGCTGCAGGGTTAGAGGCTTCATATGCCTCTGTGTTATATACACTGTATTTAAGATTTTGCCAGAGCACTTGTACTAATTTTATTATTTTATATTCCCTCCGTGAGTGTGTGAGTGTTCCCGTTGCTCCCCATTCTCATCGAGGCTTGCAGTTGCCCATCTTCAGTTTATGAATTCTGGTGAATACATAGTGGCATCTCATTATGCTTTTATGTCAATTTCTTGATGACTGATGCTGTTGGGCACAATTTCATATGTTTATTGACAATTTGGGTATTTTCTTTCGTGATCTATTTGTCTAGTTTGTCCAGATATTCTAGCATTATTTCCCCTCTTCTTATTGATTGCATGATTTTTATGTGTATTTAAATACATAAATGTGGGATGTGTATACACACATACAAATATATACATATTTCAAATATGTGCCTTTTCTTGCATAAAGGTCTAAAAGTATTGCAAATATTTCCCCCCACTATGTGTCACTATTTTTCACTTTCTTTTTTTTTAAGATTTTATTTATTTATCATGAGAGACACGGGGGGGGGGCAGGTACAGACACAGGCAGAGGAAGAAACAGGTTCCATGTAGGGAGCCCAATGAGGGACTCGATCCTGGATCTCCAGAATCAGGCCCTGAGCTGATGCTAAACCGCTGAGCCACCCAGGCTGCCTGATTTTTCACTTTCTTAGTAATGTCACTTAATTAACAAATTCTTTAAGACAGTCCAATTACAATTTTTTAATAGTTAATGACTTTTAGGGTTCTGTTAAGAAATATTTGTCTATCTCCAGGTAATTAGAATAATCTGCTATGCTTTCTTCTAGGAATATTTTATAATTCAATCACAATACATCTAAAATTGATTTTTATGGGTAGCCCCGGTGGCTCAGCAGTTTAGCACAACCTTCAGCCCAGGGCCTGATCCTGGAGACCCAGGATCGAGCCCCAAGTCAAGCTCCCTGTAAGGAGCCTGCTTCTCCCTCTGCTTGTGTCTCTGCCTCTCCCTTGCTCTCTCTCTCTCTCTCACCTGTGTCTCTGCCTCTTTCTCTCTCTCTCTCATGAATAAATAAATAACAAATCTTAAAAAAGTTTAAAAAAATTTTTAAAAATATTAAAAAAAATTGATTTTTATGTATCAATATCTATTTTTTCCATATGCATATCAGATTCCGTGAAATTTACACAAGTAAGATAATATTTTATGTTTCCTTTTGTGACTGACATTTTGCACTCAATCTAATGTTTATGAGATTTATTAATGTTATTTATGTTGTTATAATTCATTGCTTTATTTAGATAATATTTCAGTGTATGTATATACTATGATTTATTCATTCTCTAGAAACATATTCAGGTGACTTCCAATTATTTGCTTATTACAAATGTTGCTTCTATGATCACTTTTTTCTTTGGTGAACACATATATACATTTCACTGGGTACATATCTTGGAATCAAAGAGATAGGTTAGATGTTATGCACATGTTTGGATTTGGTAGATACCTAAGGAAAATTTCTAAGATGGTTAAGTAATTTTATAGCCCAAACAAAAGTGTATGAGCTTTTGAGCTTCTCTAATTCATCAAATCACTTGGTATTTTTTCTGTCTTTAAAATTTTTGTTCTTCTAGTGATGTGTTGCCGTATTTCTTACCATTTTAATTTGCTTTCCCCTGATAACTAGTGGAGTTTAAGAACTTTTTACACATTTACTGGCCATTTGGATATCTTCTTTTGAGATATATCCATTCAAGATACTTTTCCAGTTTTCTATTAAGTTATCTGCTTTTTCTTATTCACTTTTTAGATTGTTAAATGTATTCTAGATGTAAATGTTTTGCCTGATAGATTGTCTCACTGAATAGTTTACCTTTTTTTTCCTCCCATACTGGTGTTTATTAATAAACTTTCTAAATTTAATGTAGTATAAATTTTTAGCACTTTTGTTCAGTTAAAGAAAGTTTTTTGCTAACCCTTAGGTCATGCAAATGTTCTCGTCTTTTCTTCTAAGTATTCCATATATTTATAATGAATAAAATATCCTACCTTACACTTTATAAGAGCCAGGGTATGTTATAATAACAAAGTTTTGGTCTGAATGATTTTCAAAACATATCAAATATGTGTAGAATCTGTACTAAACTCCCTATCTTCTTTTTACTGGTAAAATATCTTGAAACTATCCATTTCTGCAGTTTTTAGAGGAGGCTATCAATTATTTTATGTTTAGTATTTAATCAAACTTTCTGATGATCTAAAAATTTAAAGAAGTTACAATGGCTAGTTCTATAATTGCCTTTTTAGTTCCTATTTCTTTTTATGTATTGTGCCAAGGATAAAGTAAAGATCCAAAATTGTTGTCTTTGTAGTGAAGAGAATTGAGAAATGAAAATTAAACATGATTCCTAAAGGTTTCAGAATTGCCTAAATGCTGCCAAGGTGTTTCATTCTCGCTGATTAAAAATCCACTCTGAAATGTAAACTGTATCCAAGTGTGAAGTTTGACAGAAATTAAAAGTATGTTCCTCTTCTAAATGACAGATGCACAAGAGATTCACATACAACAGATGCCTGGTCACTCACACAAACTCCTGATCATTTTCTGACACTTCAGACTGAGTGATTTTGACTGCCATTTGTTCCAGACCAAAGACTTTAAGGCCAGACGCAAATGTCTTTTAAATTTCATCTGATTAATATCCCTCAACAGCATATTTGTCACTTCCAAAGACTCCACATGTTGTTCTCCAAGGCAAACCTACTCTGAATGGATCTGGGGAAGTAATGAGGCATGTTAAGTAAGTACTATTAGATTCTAATGTGACTGAAACTCAGTAATCCTCACTGCTGGAAATTAAACATTAAGTTTCTGAAGCAGAAACATTAAAAACAAAGAGGTAAAGTTTTAGTTTAAGTCTGTAGTTTAAGTCTTACTAAATAAGCTGTTAACACCAATGTATAGATTTGATCAATGAATAATAAATAATAAGGTTATTCAGACAGCACATAAAACGAACCCTAATTGACCCAAATTTTCATAAAATTTCTAAGACAAACAAGATCAGGTTTGTAATTTGGCAATGTTCTGAAAAAAGCGACCCCTTGTTTTGTTTTGTTTTGTTTTTTAGTATTTCATGGTCTCAATTCTATCCTGAGCAAAATGAGTTTTACAAGATCTTAAGCTCAAGAACCCTTCCAATCTTAGAAATTATGTTTTCTCTTTCATGAGTCATCTTTGACCTTGAAGTGAAAATGGAAGGTATTCATTCACCTTTATTTATTTTTTTAAATTTTTTAAATTATTTATTTATGATAGTCACAGAGAGAGAGAGAGAGAGAGAGAGAGAGAGAGGCAGAGACAAAGGCAGAGGCAGAAGCAGGCTCCATGCACCGGGAGCCCGATGTGGGATTCGATCCCGGGTCTCCAGGATCGCGCCCTGGGCCAAAGGCAGGCGCCGAACCGCTGCGCCACCCAAGGATCCCCTCATTCACCTTTAAACACCATAAAGATTCATCTTTATAAAAACTCATTTTTGTCTCATGATATTACTAAAATACAACTTATTTGGTGTCATGGGAAATGAAGGAAATAAAAATCCCCTGGAACACCTTAAGCACCCTTCCTTCTTAAGCTCTCCTATTAAATATCTTCTCTTTGAAAAGATAACAGAAATGCATGTTTTTATTCGATTACCAGATTCTCAGGCTCTGGATGGAAAAGAGAAATCCTCTAGATCAGTACCATGCTACAGAAATCTAACGCCAGCCACAAATCTAAACAACATATGTCATTTTACTTTTTCTAGTGGCCACATTAAGTAAAACAAATAGGTAAAAGTCATTTAATAACATATTTTAACTAGCCCAATATGTAAAAATATTATCATTGTAATGTGTAATAAATATAAAGTATTAATAAGATATTTACTGGTTTTGTTACTAAATATTTGAAATCCACTGTGTATTTCATCCTTCCAGGACATGTCAACTTGGACTAGCCACATATTAAATGTCCAGTAGCTACATATGGCTGGTGGCTATCACAATTGGCAATGTGAATATAACATATTTGCAGAAAGACTTGGAGTAAATTTTTTATTTCTATCTTGGTTCCTTTTAATTGTTTTTCTGCCTTCCTTTTCTTTCTTAGTCATCTGATTATACACCAAACTGAGCTTTATTTTCTTTTAAACTAGTAAAACACACTACTGGAGTTAAACAGTTTTGATAGACATGAATTCCAAGACAGACATTAAATTGTTTATAATTACTAACAGTTTACCTTAAAGTTTTTTTTTGAGGGGGAGAGGAGATGTCAAAAATAAAGTCCTTTTAATTGTGATTTTTGTTTTTAATTGTTCTCTCTGAGATAAAGCTATGTCCATCATTCACAACCTATGTCAACTTTGACAAATTAATCTAACTCACTAAGTTTCAAGTTTCCATTCCTAATATGGGGAAAGAATATTTTGTCATGTAATTGTTCTAAGAATTTCATGAAGTGATGCTTATACACCTAACACAAGGCCTGATATAAGCACTACTAGATGTAAATAGACATACTGGCTGTTTTCTAGGTATTTTTCATTTAGTGAATAGCACAAATGTTTTCTTTGTAAGATTTTTCATTTACCATGAGGAGAAAAAAAAATAATTAGTTTCTGCAATTCTCAGACCTGACAAATAGAAGTCACATTTATTCAAAGTATTCATCTGCTCAAATAGCAAGGCCTCACTGATCTTTTAAACATAATAATTCAATTCATATTCAGAAAACATTTTCTTCCAACACAACTCTCATTTTTTTTTACTGTTTTGTACAAGAAATTCAACTACATGACAAGATTTCATGGCAACTTCTGACCCAACAACTGCTAGTTCTAATGTTAAATAAGATTTTACTCTTTTGATTTCTAATAAAAGAGAAATAACTCACAAAATATCTGTAAGTTTGCATTAGTCAATTTCAACTACTTTGAAATGTTTTTCTGATTATGCTCCAGAAATGAGAATGTACAGTGCAATCTATATCTCATTTTTATCTCATGAAGTTATGTCTGCTATTTTCACCTAATTTCACTTTCATTGTCCTTCTACCCACTCACCTAATCCATTCTCTGCATAGCACCCAATCATTTTCTCAAAAACACAAATCAGATTATATCACTTATATATCCAAGAACTCACATTATTTTCATTCATCTCCCTAGAAGTTCCCAGACCAGTCTCTGTCTCTGAACTCATCTCATCAGTCACCACTATGTCCATTTGTACTGGCCTTCTTTCTTTCTTCCTAAATCCCATGTTTGATGAACAATTGAGGCATTTGCATTTATATATATTCTACTCTCTACCATATATTGCCTGGAATATTCTACTCACTCTTAATTAGCATACTGCTCTTATTTCAAGTGTCATCTCCTTAGAGAATTTTCTCTGACCAAACTACCTAAAAAATCAATCTAATTAAAATCTGAATTATCCTCTCTCCACATCCCATCATTCTCTATCCTATTAATATTTTATTTATTGCTTCTCTCAGAATCTGAAATTCTGATGCATTTGTTGCCCTATTTAAGGGATTCATCTCTCTCCCTTTTCAACTAAATATAAATCCTTGGGGGGAAAGACCACATCTATCCTATTCACATGTGATTCTACATACCTATGAGATTTTGCTGAGTAATTAATAAAATCCCTACAGAGGAACTGTGCTGATTCTAGTTGGTCTCATTTTCAGACATTATAATGGGTAGTACTCCAGGGATTGAAGATTTTCAAGGCAATGGAAGACTTGGCAAAAATAGGGTAATAGTAGCCACATCCTGCTCTTGCTTCCATATGGCCTGAGTATTAAGAACCCTAGGACTACAGCAGTCTGGGACACCACTTTAACTCTTGAAATGCTCTATCTTTTTCTCTCTTTCAGGGGTGTCTGCTGGTCTGGGACTACTTGCCCCTAAATGAGAACTGAGCTGTAAAGGGAAGAAGTAGACAGTAAAATACAGTGGGAGAAAGACCAGGTATAGATGTAGGCTTTAGACAAGTAAACCTGAACAAATTGTGTAATCCTCAGAGTTTTGGTTTCTTCACCTATAACATAAAGGTAATAGTCATCTTTGCCTCATAGTGTCACTGAAAAGATTAAATGACATAGTCCATGTGAAGTTTCCACCACTCATTAGCAGTCTGTGAGAGGCAAATATTTTACCTTGCTTTATATTTTTCTGACTCCTTTTACTCAGATTCTAGTAGGTATAACTGAAAACTCAATGGATTTGGGTAGTGGAGAAAGAGAAGTGTAGGTAATAGAATCATCTATACAATCTAGGTTACCTTAAACCTTGCAAGTCCCAAGGTGAAAATACAAAGAAGCTTTATTTCTCTTTGTTTCTTCTTCTTCTTCTTCTTCTTCTTCTTCTTCTTCTTCTTCTTCTTCTTCTTCTTCTTCTTCTTCTTTTTATAATTCTTTCTTTGTATAGAGTAGCAGTGACTTAGGCCAGAGTAAAATTTAGAGATTCCAAAGTTCCTTTCCAAAACCAAATTATAATGCATTAACAATGCATTATTATAATTTCTGATAGATACTTCTTTATGGAATACCAGTAAAATAAAAGCATACCATTAAATTTATATGTAAAGTACATATAAATATGTTTTTGGCAGATAAAAGCAAAAGGTAGAGAGAGCAAATCTCTGGTGAAGAGTGAAATAAAAAATAGCTTCTTTAGAAAACATAGAAAATTATAAATTTAGGTGCTACTACAGGAGAATTACATGACTCAAAATATTTCCCAAGTAGAGAAACAAATCATTTAGTCTTTAGAATTCCTCTCTCCAAAAGCAAAAACATGTTTAATTATTGACAGCCCCTCAGATGTGGCTTGGGAAGTAAGAAAATGCTATATTAGTTTATCATTTTATAACAGGCAATATGGTAAAAACCTCTCTGGGGCTAGTCTCTATTTGTCCTTTTACCTAAATTCATTCTCCAAGGACATTTACAGGATGTTAGCTACAGAGCCAAGGGACAGATTAGCTAAAGGTTTATATACAAAGCTCTTTCTCCCTTTGTGTATGTAAATTGAGTGAGAGAACTAATCATTCAAGCAGTCATTTCAATCATAAGAAAGAAAGAATAGGTTAGAAGTATAAACAATGATTAATGAGAATGATAGCAAAGAAAGTAAAGTTTCCATTTTAACATGAAGGTGCTTGAAACTTACAAAATAAAAGTATATCTACTTAAAAAAGACATTTTGTTAGTGCACATGAAATTGCTATAAATTCTTAAAACTGGACCCCAAAATATGCTGCTTTATAGTTGTACAAACAGGACACAGGTAATAGTTCGCAGAATATTTACTAAAATGAGATTTCAGGAAAATGATACATTAAAATTTATTTTTCTTCTGTTTGTATTATTAAAAATAATTAAGGTGGTTACCTTTCAACTATCTTTTAACCTTCCAAGACCGTATTGGAGCATTCCACAGATTTAGCTATAGACTCTGCAGTGATAGAGTCAAGGACAAAGCACTCCATCTGTATTCTGTCGAAGTTCTTAAGGTCTTTACTATTGGACTAATTATCAGTTCATATCCTTCCATTATTTTAAACACAAAACACCACTAGAAGGTGTTAATGATTAATCTGAAATTTTGTAACACTCCGCAGAGGCATTTTAAGCTGAAACAATGCAGTACAGTAGTTGAGCCCATGGGATTTAGGGTCACACAAACTAGAACTGGATAATCACAGTTCTGCTGCAAAACACTGTGTAGTCTTTCTCAGGATAGCTACAATAAGTTATCAGTTACTTAAACAAAAAGTAGGGATAATAATGGAAACTAATTTTTTTTAAAAGATTTTATTTATTTATTCATGAGAGATACAGAGAGCGAGAAGCACAGACACAGGCAGAGGGAAAAGCAGCCTCCATGCAGGCAGCTTGACATGGACTCAATCCGGGGTCTCCAGGATCACCCCCGGGTTGAAAGCAGCGCTAAACCGCTGAGCCACCTGTGCTGCCCTAATGGAAACTAATTTTAAAGTGGTTCCTAAGTTTTAAGAGATACATACTGGAGGTATTGAGAACTACTAGGTATACAGAGAGAACTCCTTAAGTGACGTACTTTTAAGGACAAATAAATCAGGGGCAGCCCAGGTGGCTCAGCCGGTTAGCGCTGCCTTCAACCCAGGGTGTGGCCCTGGAGACCCTGAATCGAGTCCCACCTCAGGCTCCCTGCGTGGAATGGAGCCTGCTTCTCCCTCTGCCTGTGCCTCTCTCTCTCTCTCTCTCTCTGTGTCTCTCATGAATAAATAAATTAAATCTTTAAAAAATAAATAAATCATTGATATATAACACACAGAGATGTAAAAATTATCCACATATAGTATGATCAACTTTGACAAAGAACACAAATAATTGTATTCTTGTTGGTATCACTGTATCTGTTTTTAAAATTTATAGTAATGGAGTATGCAATAAGTACTCTTTGTGTTTCTTTCTCTAAACACTATGCCTATAGGTTCGCATTGCTGTAGGTGGCAATAGTTCATTAATTCTCACTGCTCTACAGGTTCTTCGCATGTTTATATCACAATTTTACTATCCATTCTGTTATTGATAGACATTCAAGTGATTTTCAATTTTTAATTGTTATATAAAGTACTTTATTAACATATTTGTATATGCCTTTTGGTGAAACCACATATACATTTCTGTCAGGTATACAGTTAAAAATGGAATTGCTGGATCATAGGGTATGTTTATATTAAGCATAAATAGATCAGAAAAGTTTTCCCAAGTGATTCTACCAATTGGTTGTAACTATACTTCCACCAACAGATTATGAAAGTTCTAGTTGCCCCACATACTCACCAATACATAGTACCAACAATCTTTTTTATTTTAGACATTATCCTAAGTATAAATGATATACAATAACTTCATATGTTAAAAATACACTTTGATGTATTTTGACATATATACATATATGTAACTATCACAATTGAGACCAAAAAAAAAATCATCATTACCTCTCTATTTCCTTGTGCCCCTTGGTTATCCATATCTGCCTTTCTACTTTCTCCTGTCCCCAACACCACGGCAAATATTTGTCTGCATTGTCACTATAGATTAGTTTGCATTCAAAAATATTTACATACATGCAATTGTACAGTATGAACTCTATTCTGTCTGGCTTCTTTCACTCTACATCATTGTTTTGAGTTTTATTCATGTTATTATGGCTATTAATCATTCATTCCCTGGTATTGCTGACCTAGATATGCCACACTTTCTTTGCCCATTTACCTATTAATGGATATTGGACTTGTTTCTAATACTTTGCTATAGCTGCACCATGAACATTTACAAACAAGTATTGTGTGAGCATATGCTTTCATTCTGCTAGGGTAATGCCAAGGAGTTTTTCTAAACCACTTTCCCAAAGTTGTTTACCATTTTACATTCCTATCAACAATACACAAGAGTATCAGTGATTCTACATTATGGCCAATATTTGGTATGGACAGTTTTTAAAATTTTAGCTATTCTATGGGTAGGGTACCTCATTGTGGTATTATTAGCATAATATTATTACCATTATATAATTCATATACCATAAAAATCACCCTTTTAAATAATTAAAGGATTTTTAGTACATTAACAGAATTGTATAGCTATCCCCACTGATTATAGAATATGTTTATCACCTCCAAAATAAACCATCTAACCATTAGCAGTCACTGGCAATTCCCCCATTCCCAGCCACTAGAAACCACTAATCTACTTTCCATCTTTATGCATTGGTCTATTGTGAGATTTACATAAAAAATGAAACATGTACATTTTTGTGAATGGCTTCTTTCACTTAGCATGTTTTCAAGGTTCATCCATGCCAGAGCAAGCTCTAAAGTCAGGTCAAATAAAGAAAAGCTCTGTGTATGAAGCTTTTTCAAGGAACTTCCAGTAACGTAAAAGAGTGAAAACTGTCTGTGGATGGGATTTCTTGGAGAGCTCTAAACATGGCCTGACTTTTCTAGTGACTGTTGGGCTGCTGGTTTTGATAGTGTTGGTTTTCAAAGCTACTATGAAGCTGGAGAGAGAGAGGTGAGAATAATACAAGTTTAAAAACCACTGTTAAGAAGTTAAAAACTTAAAAAGTTGACTGTTCTTGCCCAGAATCAATTGCTTTGAGGCGGCTGCTCAGATTGCTACCTCTAAGCATTTGGTTAATTTCCAGAGCTTTGGAAAGTTGATTGTGGCAATTTTACCAATGTTCTCATAGCTTTTATGGAGTAACAAGTTCTTGGATGTCCTTTCTAACCAATTGATTTTATTCTGTGAAAGCAGTCTTCCAAATCCTAAGTGAGCTGTCATTTTGCTGGTCAATTCATAGAGGCTATGAAAAATTATTATTATTATCATTAAAGATCTTATTTGAGAGAGAAAGAATGAGCAGTAAGGAGGAGCAGAGGGAGAGAGAGAGAGAAACAGACTCCATGCTGAGCTGGAAGTCTGATTCAAGGCTCTATTCCCAGGACCAGAAGACCACGACCTGAGTCCAAGGCAGACTCTTAACTGACTGAGCCCCCCAGCACCCCAAACTACTTTGAAAATGCACATGAATACAGTTGCTTCATATTCTACCAAATATGTTGGCAGTATGATAGACATAAAATATACAAAAAGCTACTAAATTTTACCATAATCTTTCCGATAAATTTGAACATTGTACTGCCACATATCTTTGAAGACAAGTTTTAAGGTACTTAGAGCAGTTCTTTGAATTGTGAGCTAAGATTTTATTAGAATTCTACTTATGGAATTTTATTTCCTGGTAGTCTTGGTGAGCATCATCAGTCTACTACATAAGCTAAATGTACACGTTTGGGGGGGGGGGTGGCAAATTCCAAATAATTAGTACTGAGTAGTGTATGCCAAGGATAGTTTAACTTTTTGTTTTCTTCTTTAAGATAACATTAAACGGTTATTTCCCATTTCTCATAGTCTTTTGTCCCTTTCCTTTTCTTCAGTTGTAGAAAAATAGTAAGTTCAACTATAAAATCTATGTAGTTCCAAATTCTTTAAATTGCTTATCTGATATAAAGTTAGACTAATCTCACTCCAAGTTTCAGAGTTTAAGGGATTATCTAAAGGACAAAGCTTTGATCTTCCTTCCTTCAGAAAGTTCTGATTACAGGTTGTACTTCTTCTCTGGTGCTTGTGATGAAAATAAAGAAGTTAAATCTCATTGTAATTGACACCAGTGGACATGAGAAAGGATCAAACATATTCTAGACTCAAGTGTTTGCTTCTATATAAAATATGTGGATACCAGAGGATATATTTACATAATAACAGCCTATTAACACTATAATATCTATGTAGTATTCTAATTTTCATAAGGCATTTATATTATCTGACAATGTTATAATAATGTCTCACATTTTTAGTGCCCAAACATTTTATAGAGAACAATTATAATAGGAGAATGAAATTATCTCATGGTTTCATTAATGTTATTAATACTTCAGTAAGTCTTTCTGAATCTTTTTTGTCCTTTAAATAGATATTGGAAGTGACAGAAGAGGGTGGTTGAGGACAAAAGTCATTTTTTTTAGCACTGTAATCTTTCTCTAGGCTTTGTCTTTCTGCCTCAGTAAATATAATAATATGATTACCATTTTTAAGTTGCAAAAGGCCATTAAATTGCAGAGAAGTACAAAGGGTAAAATGACAAATATCACATGAACCACCATCAAATGTACATATTTTCTCACATTTACTTCACATACCTCTCTTTCTAGCTGCCTACCTATCTATCTGAAATAAATTATTAAGGCTGAGACAGGCATCCCCTTTATACTTCTTGCCACCTTATTCCCATCCCCTCTTCCCAGAGAGAACTATGGTCATGAATTTTGTACTTACCATATTTGCATACCACATTTTTGTTTCTAGGAACAATATACAGTATTGCTTCCTGTTTTATAATTTACTGAAACATGATCATACTATATGTATCTTTCTGTAATTTGCTTTTCATTTGTCCTCAATGCAATATGAGATGTGAGAAAGGGAAGGATATCTATATTTATATAGATAGATCATATACACATACCATAATCATAAAATTGTTTATTCTGTGTGAAAAGTAATAGAACTCAAGTGTCTGAATTCAAATTACACTTAAAACGAAGGCAGAGAAGCACTTTAAGGCTGTACAAGCCAAACAAAAGTCAGAGAGTGGAGAACAGAATAAACAAAGCTCTTCATTATATTTACTATCTCAGAAAAGCAAAGAACATAATTGACTCCAGGCAAAAATATTCCACATTATAAAAGAGTTAATTTGTTATTCTGACACAAAACTGGGAGAACATCAGAAAGCATAATCTTTTAATTTCCAGTACTCTTGATTGTTACTCTTTTTTGGGTATTTATTAGAAGAAAATTTCTCCATTAATATTAGATACATAAATAGCTTATCTATAGTATTCTCCTATTAATTAAAACATATTTTGAATACTCAGTCATTTATTCTGAAGTGGACCATATGATAATATTTTTTTTTCAAAATCAGAGGGACTAATGAATATTTCCTGAGCACTTACTATTTGCCATTAACTAAGCAATAGAGACATAACTGAAGAAAAACAGCAAAGTCTCTTCCTTGAAAGAGTTACTATTTTAGCAGAATAAGAGCTCTGATAAACCCATAAACACATAATTTCTCAGTTGATGGCATGTATCTAAAGCAAAATAAATCAGAATGAGGGTCTAAACAGTTGAATGCCATGTTTAAGGTGGGGATGATGAACTAAGGAAGGTCATTCAGGTAAGAGGGCTTTTGAGCCAAGACTTTAAGGAACTAAAGGATTAAGCCATGTGTATAACTCATATATAAATATGTGTATACATATAAATATAAATGAAAAAGAATTGCTAAGATTGTAATATAGGGATCTTGCAGCAAGTAAAACAAGTAGAATTTCTAAGATAAACTCTGTTTTATGTTCTAATCTCTAACAAGAATTGTTAGTTTAGGTTTTTTATTTTATTCTGAATACTGTGGACTTTCTCTCCCTATAAGTAAGCTTATGAAAAATAATTGGGGGTTATGTTTGAATTGTTGTGTATCATAAAACAGTATCTCTATTTTACAAATGAACTGGAGGTTCAGTTGGATTACCCCAAATTTTCAGAACTAGTAAGAGAAAGAGCAGGAATTCAAATCAGCGCTTGCTGGCTCCTTTAGCAGTAATCATCTCATTTCTATGAAGCAAATTTTACCTCAGCTTGTTACAACTTCCTTTCTGATTGTTCCATAAAATGCTACCTTAATTCCTGCCTCAGCACTTTTTTGAGATGTCTTAGGCTTGCCGGGATTGCCTCTTCATCACCAGCGAACTCATCCGTGATCCCATTACGTAACTATTCCTGACCACTCTGCCTTCATGAGTATCTCTCTGTGGCAAGTCTCCCCTAGAGGAAACGGTTTGAATATTCTCCCAAATCTTGCTCCGTTTATATTCTTACACTTTATGTGTGGATCTAATAGAGCTAAGTAGTCAATAGAAATCTTAATTTTTCCTGTTTTTATAATATTGGCTTTACTTCTGGATCCTGGAATTTTGAATAGCACTTAATTATTCTTAGTTGTAACCCACCAAAGGTCACTCCAAACCAATTTAACTATTCCCATCCCTGTTTTTTAACACTCATTAGCAACAATATTATATATTATCGATTTCAGCAGAGACAGGTGTAGAAATGCACATGTTAGTTGAGTTTTATCAAACCTGAATGTTTATTTCTAATGAAAAATATCAAACCCTTTATTTCCAATACTCTACTTTTATTTTAACTGTTACAATATCTTGTAGGTCATTATTTAACACTTCAAATGCTAATTCCTTAGTATAATAACTGGCTAGTCTCTTAGTCACTTTTCCCACAGAAAGAAAGCTCAACTTTTATTTGCATCAAGAGTTGATGACCAATTAACTTGTCACCAATGATTTGAATTTGTATATTAAGTAGGTATAATTTGTTGATGGTAATTTGGAAGGAAAGCAACACTGTAACAACTTAAGGGGTGATCCAGAAAGGAGTCTGCATAGAATTGTTTGATGCCCCATATTTGTAACCAATCTATTTTTTTGGATCACTATCTGGCCTAGTGAGTAAAGTAATATATCTCACTGATTTAGACAAAAGCATACATCACTTCTGGAGGCAAATTTAGTAGACCTTAATTGTTGAAAGTTACTGAACTTCTCACTTAATTCATAATAATCTGGATTTTAAAATGAAAATATCAACTATTAAAAGGTTTATCATTAGCTAGAGAAAGTTTTATCAAACTCTGAATAGTAACTACAGAGTTGATGCTCATTATATGCTAGTTTTCTGTCCTTTTTTATCCGCAGATTAACAACATGAAGATGGAAATACCATAGTCTGATTGGTGTAATTAAGAATCTAGACTCTGGAAGGGCTAATCTAACTCTGGATGGCTCGGTTAAATGAACAACCCTTGATTCCAGCTCAGGTCATTTGGTTGGGGTCCTGGGATCAAGCCCCATGTTGGGCTCCGTGCTCAGGGAGGAGTCTACTTTAAGATTCTCTCTCCCCTCTCTCTCTGAAATAAATAAATAAATAAATAAATAAATAAATAAATAAATAAATAAATAAATAAATAAACAAATAAATAAATAAGTATTTTTTTGAAAAAGAATCTATACTCTGGAATCTCATCATCACCACTTGTTAGCTCAGCACATTAGAGAAATCTGGAAACGGTTGTTAGCTGATCATTATGGTTATTATTTAGAAACAGAACTTCAGAGCTTATAAAGGAATTATATACAGGACAAAACAGGTCCACAGTTCAAGAAGATCTGGAATAGAAGACAGGGAACCACAATAGGGCCTTATACTACAAGCAGTACAGGTTCTTAAACTTAACTACAAAGAAAAACCTTTGCAAAAACTTAATTAGAACCACTGTTATTTTTCTAGGCTCATCATTCAGGAGCTAGGGTAAGGTAACAAAGATACTGGAATAAAGGCAGGATGTACCATACTGACCCTAACTTGTCTACCCTCTAGGCATGAAGACAAACAATATGTATTATGGAGCTCTAGATACTGTTTTGGGGTACCCTCACACCAATTTTACCTCTTTCTTCAGGAACTCCCACCCTTTTCAGCATTCTTTGTCAGTAACTTCTATGGTGGGTTCTTCAATAGCTTTGTCTTGGGTAATATGTATGAAAATGAGAAAACACGTGGTACCTCTGACAGCTCTAGTTCAAAGGTCTGAGTAGGAGTCTAAGGCAAGCCCCATAGCCACAGGAGCTTTAGCATAAGGCACAAAAATTAACAGCAGAGTTACTATAGATCCTTAAACTGTACCCCCTCTTGTAATGCTTTGCTCCAGCCATTCCTCCGTTTAGATATTAATATCTTCCAAAAACATAACCTCATACACTATCACCCAGCTGTGCTCTGGGGATTCCGGCAACTTTTTCTAAAATTAAAACAAACAAACAAACAAACAAACAAAACAAAACAAAACAAAAAACCCCTATTTTTAGGAAATAAAAAGTATGAAAGTGTCCAGTTATCTGAATCACTTAACATCTAGACTATCCTTTGATGGATAAGAGATTCAGAGATCTATCCCAAGGCAGAGTTTAGTTTTCTTGACCTTAGCTTTGAACCCAGTTTATTCCATGCCTGGAGAATAACCTAAGTGCTACTTGAATGTTATAGGGAAAAGAATTGTGTTCCAGCAGAAAACTGTACATCAATTGTAGCACACTTTCGACATTTCCTGATTCTGATTCCATAGAAGCTATTTTATAACTCTGGAAGTTGTAGATAATTACAAAATACAGCTTGTCTGTAGACATACAAATTAATTATTTAGAGGGAGAGACCACCCCATGCTCTTCTTTCCACCCCCCACATCCTTGTGAACAATATATTATTGTGTTCATTTGTTCATTTATGTCTATAAATATTTCTGTTCTTTTGAATTCACCTTTAAACACACTATGTTTGGTTACTACACTGTGAGTAGAATAAAATGTTTAATGTGTGTTTATTTTACAATTGTATGAGTATCATTTTATCCTTTTTTTAATTTGAAAATTATTTTTAACAACTTTGAAGGTCTTTCACTGAGATGCCTAATGGATATCTGACAGTGCTTGGTAAACTTAATCACCTGAAAAGTGTCCAGACAAATTCCAGAAGTGAATACAAAGCAGAAATCTGCTGATTCTGTTATTCTAATTTTAATTTTCCATTCAACTATGTTTTCATTTTTTATTTGTCATTGGTTAATAGGTTATTTGGTGTTCTCTCTGAATATATTAGAAGAGATCTATTCTCTTATTACAACAGACAGTCTGTGGATAACAACAGACTATTTGGTTAGTCTTCTTATGTTCATCTATTTGTTATTTTTGAGCTCAAATCAATTAAGCATTTCATGCCCATTGGAAAGAGAACAGGGTTTTATTGAGATCTTAACCAGTGAGTTTTTGTGTGTCAGTGTTTACTGTTGATCCATGGCTGAAATTTCAGAAATAAAAATGTAAGTTCTGTGTCTTTCTATCTACATGTCAATGTTTAGGAAAAAATTATCTTTCATTCTGTACTTAATATTTTCTATTTTATACATACATAAAGATATAGAATGTAATCTATTTACTGCTAGTTAGTAAAGACAGATTATAAGGTCTGTTAATATAAAGGGGCACTGTTATGACTGGCTTATAAAGGTTAATAAGGACATATATAAATACAGTATTCCTAAACTCCCCAAAAATAAGGAAATCTGATTCCTAATACTTTAAATATACTAGACTAAGAAATTATTTTTAAGAACACTAACTCAGAAACATTTAGAGAATCTGCTTACATAATTTAGGTAAATCTTTGACAAAAGAGATTAGTTAATAATTTTGGTTTAATAAAAGCTATATCTTCTCTGATTTACCAATATTACCTATAAAATACCTTAAAATCTGGGGTAAAGCTAAAATAATTCAAACTGAATATTCAAGATAATAAAAGGTATAAATTTGTGTTTAACTAGATTGAATCAGTATGACAAACATTATTTCAATAATAATTATGTTTTACAGCATGTCCATTTGAACATGATTCCCAAGATCATAAGGTAATTTACAACTTTGAACTGATATTAAGATAATGGATATTCATTAGAGGACTAGATGATTTCTAAGTAAGAATAAAATACAAAAACATTGAGCACTACATATCATTTTAAGTTTAGATGCTCTTGTTTCTTATTTTTATATGCTACATTGAGGTATCTTTGAGTGTTAGTGAATATATTGTGTTTCTTCCCACCACCATTTTACCATTTCTTTCATTTTAAAAAGTTGTATAACAGCCATTAGTAGATATGGAAAATTGTGTCATGGGAATTTATCAGTTCTGCAAATCTGCTAAAGTGGTGTGGCAAAATAGTTCTTAATTATCCACATCATCTTTTCCCCTGAACAAAGCAATCATAAACAGGATTTGGACTTTTTTCTCTTTTTGTTCTCTAAATTTCTTTATACCCTTTGAACCTATTGAGCATCCCAAAGAACAATTCTTTATTTGAGTAGGTAGGTTATAATCAGTGATTTCTACTGTATTGAAATTGAAACTAAAATTTTTATTAAATGCTTACTGATTCATTTGAAGATAGCAATAATATATAATCATTTTATGATGTCTTAGTAATTTTTAAAAGTTAGTTCTGAGCTCACAGACACCATGATATCTGTCCCAAGTATCAATTTGTTCCAGAATATAAAAGAGCATAATTACAGGCAAAACTGGAAAATTAAATTTGCCTTAACTTACTGCATGAGTCCTGAAAGCTATGAAATGCATTAACATCTTAGCAAATTTATTCAATTTTTGTTGACTTGTTTCCTTTGTTTGTTGTTTATTGTCTTAGCTTACAGTATGAAGGGTCATTCCTCTTCTCTGTGCAATCTACTGTGATAGCACAGATTCTGTATCTTAATGAAATAATTTTCTTTATGTTCACTTTAAGTCCTTGTGCATTTAAGTAAGTAAAGCTCCTTCAATTATGAAGTAGCTAAGATTATTTACAATTATGTTATCGCTTATGTTTAAGTATTTTATTGTTGTTTCAAATGTGTAGCCAATTATAACTTTCAGGCCTTATGATTTTAAGTTAAATTTTTAAATTACCAGAAAATTTGATTTGAGCTTCCCAAATACAAATCTTAAATATAAAATAAAATAAAAATTTTAGCCTATCTTTTATGCTTAAACTATCTTCTAGATTTCCCAGAAGTACCCTGGAAAATCACAAAGATTTTTTTTTCACCCTATAAAATAAATGGAAATAATTAGAAATATTAAGCATATTTTAAATATGTGAGAAATAATTAACATAGTTTATATATTAATATCTATGAGTATCATTGGAAGAATTACCAAATGGAAAAGCTGCTCAGCCTTCCATAGATTAAATTTATATAGTTAAAATGTAATTAACATAACTATTTTAGAGATGGCATGTTTCATGGGAAGTCTCCATAAATTATTCAGTATCCTTGCTTTCTATCATATGTTTTAACCTCAGAAACACTGAAATATATAGTAAGAAATAGTTCTGAAAGGTTTTCTATATTTATGGGAATCTTCATGGTGGTTTGCCTGATGATATTAGACAAAAGCAATCTGGTGTCAGTAGCCACAAATTATTATTTAAAGCAGAACTATCCTACCATCCAGCAATTACATTACTAAGTATTTGCCCAAAGAATACGAAATACTAATTCAAAGTGATAATGCACCCCAATGTGTATAGCAGCATTATCTACAACAGTCAAATTATAGAAATGGCCCAAATGTCCATCAACTGATGAATGAGAAAAGAAAATGTAGATATACACAAGGGAATATTAGCCATAAAAAGAATGAAATCTTGTCATTTGTAAGGACATGAATGGAGCCAGAGACTATTATGCTAAGCAAAATAAGTCAGAAAAAGACAAATACGATGATTTCACTCCCATGTGGAATTTAAGAAACAAAACACATGAACATAGGGGAAAAAAAGAGATGAAAATCAAGAAACAGACTCTTAACTATAGAAAACAAACTGATAGTTACCAGAATGAAGGTGAGTGGGGAGATGGGTAAAATAGGTGAAGGGTATTAAGGAATACACCTGTTGCGATGAGCACCAGGTATAATATGAACGTGTTTTATCACTAATTCTATACCTGAAACGAATATTACACTATATGTTAAATAGAATTTAAATAAAAACTTAAATTATTTTACGGCTATAACCTCACTTCTTTAATTTGGATCTAGCATCTTCTAGACCATTAATTTTCAAGTTGATCACGTACATCAATACTAAAAACGGAGTTTGCTGTTTTTATTTTAATACAGATATTTCAAATTCACTTCAGACACACTGAGCCTCTTTACGGTCTCTATATACTATATGTTCTTGCTATATTCTTGCTGAAAATTTGCTGTATTTTGTGTGTGTATGTGTATGTATCTACCTATCTCTCTATGTATATATGTATATATATAGCTATAGTTATAGTTGTGTATATATATATATAGTTATCTCAATAATGTTTTCCTTTTTAATAATCACTTATTTTAAATAAATGTAATGTAATGTAACATAGATGTAATGTTCACTTCATTCTTTGAAAATAACCTTAATCATTATACTTATAGACATTTTGCTAAAAATTTTGGGGGGACTGGTCATATCTTTTTATTTCCCCACACCCCAGCATCAACCTTATGTTCTTGTCAGTTGTATTATTCTTGTTATAAATTCCTATCATGTTTTTCACTTTTGAAAACTATCAGTAATAAATTAGCCACAGCCATTTTAAATCTGATCTACAGAGGTTTTATTTTACTTTGATTCTTCCCTGATTTTTTGCAGCTATAGCCCGAGTTCTTGTTTACTCAAAAAAGGACTATCTCAGAGCTCTGTGAAAAAGGACTGTGCCATGTATTTCAAACATTTGATACTTCAAAGAATGACTCTTAAGTACAGACTTCTAATGGCATCCTTTGAATAATTTTAATACTATACAGGGCTACTGAGTAAGAATTTCCAGAACTCTGTCACTGGAAAGCAGAGGCACTCATGAGATCACTGACCCAAGATCTAGGGAAATAAGAATTGAATAGGACTGAACGAATTGTTGAGAGATGGTGGGTTTTAAAAAATATATATGTAAATATATTTATTATAATAAATACATATATATGCTGTATATTATACATGCATATTATATTGCATATGTCTTACATATATATATATATACATACATATGCATTATACACAAACACATAAAGCCTTTGTTTTTGAGAAATCTGTAAATACTAACAAATAATTTAATAGACAGCACTGGTAGGCTGAACTGAAACATTAAAAAAAAATGATACATTTTCACTGATACCCAGAAATTCAGAAACTTTATTTCTCTTTACTTTTCATGGTAGTATAGTTATTTCCATAGGTTCTTTAACAATCTGTCCTCTTTTTTCCAGAACTTATTGGAGATGTTGGTTATATAACCAAAGACCTGCCCAAAATGTCACGTCCAAGAATGATACTCATACAATACTGAGTATCATACTCATAGTATCCGCTTTTAAGGCACATTGTGGAACCAATTCTTGTAAAGCCTTTCCAGAAAAAGAGGTCCAGTATCTGGCTTACAGGGTTCAGTCCTACAGGAAGAAAGCAAGGTCACTTCCAGGCATTCTAGGAACCCTAGGATATTTTGGACACCTTGAGAAGAAAGGAATTTTTCAAATATCTGTATGTTAGTAAAACCTGGTGGAGAGAATTTCTTCTGTTTTTCTTCCTAGCTTCAGAATAGCAAATAATAAGGGAATTAAAAAGCCCAATCTGAGATTTTTTATGAAAACATCTACTGTAGCATATTTAAAAAGGCCTGTATATTAAGTAAGCACTCTATCTGCCCTTACATAAATAACCAGGTCCAACCTACTAAGACTGGTAGCCTTATTTTGTGGCCAAAAAAAAAATAATCTATTTATGAGTTTTTTTTTTTTAATCATAAGGGAGGAAACTATAGGGAAAAATCTATCCTTCAGTGGAAATTACACACTGCTTGAAGCAAATCTTTCTGTTATCTGATTCTGTTTCTATCAGAGCTATTGTATAATTCTGTAAGTTGTAAATTACTGATAGCAATGCAGAATAATTTTTAGGAAAGAAAAGAGGACTTCGGTGCAGATGCCAGCTGCTCACACAAAGCGAAGCAGGAATATAGATTTCTTCCCTGTCTTCATAACTAAAGTCTTAGCCTCCCCACACTTCTAATGTGAGGCTACATTCTTAGCTTCTCTATAGCTCTGGTGGGGAACGCTGCTTCCTGTTTAAGCCAGTTTAACCTTGTCAACCTGACACTGTAGAGTTCAGGAATGTGGGGAACAAGAGAAAGAATTCTTGATCCAGAGTGTAGGACTAAACTTTGTTAGTTTTTCTTTTATAATTTCAAAAGATATGAAGGTTTTATTTATTTATTTATTTATTTACTTATTTATTTACTTATTTACTTTTAAAGATTTTATTTATTTATTCATGAGAGAGAGAGAGAGAGAGAGAGAGAGAGACAGGCAGAGGGAAAAGCAGGCTCCATGCAGGGTGCCCAACGTGGGACTCAATCCCGGGTCTCCAGGATCACGCCTTGGGCCAAAGGCGGCGCTAAACCACTGCACCACCTGGGCTGCCCTGAAGATTTTAATAGTAATTGTTCCTTTGTATTTTTCCTTAGGGACAAATTATGCATTATAAATATACTATGTATTTTTAAAAATAGGAATTTCACAGGAGGTACAAATAATACAACCCAAGATGGTAATGAGTGTGCAATGTCCCTGTCACTGTCCCTCCATGAGCAGGGCCTTCTTTGAGAACCAAAGAAACTCCATAGGAGCTAAATCTAGTACCTTTCTTCTTAATGATTGGGCTATTTAGATACTTTCAAACTTAACCTCTAAGTGTGGCAGAGATAGAAGACACCATTTACCTATTATAAGAAACAAATATATTGGAAAGGAAAAAATTTTGGGTTAGTGAAAACAAGAACCACTCTTTTCACAGAATTTGCCAGCATAGCATGTTTTGATTATAAGGTCTGAAATATTTTCTTGAAATTATCTTTTTCTCTTAGAGGGTACAGGGATAAGGACTTACAGGCAGAGATATAACCTAAAAGACACTGCCCAGAGCAGTGGCATAGGAAGCTGGAAGAATCTGACCTCTGCGGCTCCCGCATATGCCAACCAGGAAAACCAGCCCTCTGAGAGGCTTGGAAGTCTGGATTTGCATCTGATCTGCTTACTCCTCCCTCAGGCATTTCAGACCCTGAGGATTGGCCTTTGACTCTCTGCTTTGCAGAAGGAAGGAAGGAGACCTGCGATCACAACATTATTTAGCTATTGGGTTCTGCCTAGACCTAAAGAACTTCTTTGTGTTGACTATCTTCCCTTGCATGAAGTCGACATTTTAGACCAGCCCATGCTGTAGAATCAGATTCATGACAGATATTGGTCCTGACCTTTAGTATCTCTACTACCGCAAGAACAGACTACTTGCATCCAGGACTGGGCTTTGCTTAAAGGCTGACACTAATTTGTTTCAAAGGAACCTGCTGATTTTCCTTTCTTCTAGGACAACTCTGTAACATATGGCTTGTCCTTTGTCTGGGTTTACTTTTTTGAAGAGCCTATCCCTTCTAGGGCAGGTCTGAAATGTTTCTTTCTAGGGCAGGTCTGAAGTGTTTCTTTCTCAGCACCGTCTCTGTCCTCAGCAGAGTGGCTTGCTTTCACTGTCAGGGGTGATCTCCAAACTTCATTTTCTGAATTCTATCCTGATTGAAATCTTATCTCCTTATTTTGGATCTAACTTAATGTTATGGTTCTTTCCCAGGAAATGAAACTTAGAAATTCATGCTCAGGGCAGTTTGATGTGCCCTTTCTTCTCCAGTTCTCCAGTTGAATTGCACTGTGCCAGATTTTGTCTTTTGAGGAAGAGAGCGAGGACTGAAAAATGTATTCGTTCTGTTCTCTAGACTGATGTGACTAAGTCCATGGCCAAACTGAAATGAGGATTCTCAAGGCTGTCTTTTCCTACCCATAGGTGTAGGTTAGCAAGAGCACCAGGGAGGTTGGGTAGCATCTTTTCTGTAATCACTTCTTCTTTATGATCTTATTAATGGTTTGTTCTAAGAAACTAGGGAACCTTGGCTGTGGAGTCTGCTCCTGAGCAATGGGTGTCTGACAGAAGAATGGTAATCTAGTAAATGGGCCAGGATTGGGTCTCTCTCAACTGATATGGTCATATGAACCAAGGATCTTAATAAGTTTCTTTCTTACCCAAAGGGCCATATATTAACTCTGTCCAACTGTACCCCTTCGAGTTCTTGGCTTTGACCACACCATTTCAACATCTTAGAAGACTGAAATTTTTTCAGGAATTTTGGTTCATCTCCAGGTTTACATTCAGAATTTTCTCTATTCTCAACTCCAGCTTTTTAAAATAATCTTTTCTTTCCTGTTCTTTCCTTTACTCAATCTAGACATAGAACTCAGTACCATCTTGATGTTTACCTAAAAAATCCACTTCCACAAAAAAGTATCACCTATATGTAACCTCCATGAAAAATATATGATAAGAGCAACAAAGAGGTACTAGCACACCCCTTGGAAATAATTTAACAATTTCCCTTGGTAATTGTTCCTCTTTCTTGTCTTTTTGAGCTGCTCTGCCTATGAGGACTATTGAGTCCCCTGTCTACCCATAGAGTACTCACCCTGATGGTAATCTTTCTGCCAGGTCCCTATTACCCCCAAAATTTTGAATTTCCCTATACTCATACCAAGCAGTCAGTACTTACTTTACCCCAACATGCATAGGTATGCATAGGTATGCATGTTGGGGTAAGGTAAGAGTTGTTGAGAACCTCTCCTTAGCAAAGTCCAAATTCATATGACAGTACCTGGGATGATAAAAAGTAGGATTCATAGTTGTGTTAAATCATATCTATGGTTACTTCCTCCATAAATGGTTGCTTGATTTTTCTCTTTTATTCTCTAACTTTTACCCCAACTACTACTGGCTTTTTAATATTTTTAAATAAATGTAAAATTTTAGTTTTATATATATATATAACTAAATATATAGTATAAATGTATAGTGTGTGTATATATATATATATATATACACACACACATACCTGTATATGATTCATACATGCACAACAGAGGGATACTAATGGCAGTTTCATTATTAACAATATAAATTGCTGAAATCAAGTACTGCTTCATTTATTTACTTTTATATCTTCAATTCTCCTCTAATTTTAATGAGACTTGGCCTGGGACATCCAACTTTTCCACCCATCTGTTGAGGTTTCACACCAGAGTTGAAAGCTTTCTCTCTCTCTCTCTCTTTTTTTTTTCCCATTCTTTTCTATAACAAAGGCTTCTCCATAGCCATCTGCCCCCTACCAAAAAAACAAAAACAAAAACAAAAACAAAAACAAAAAAACAAAAATTCTTAGACTTCAATTTGCTCCTTTTCCCCTTAACTACCCTCCCTCTACTGCCAGAGATCTTTCAGTTTGGGAAATTCTGACCACACATCCTAGCATTTTTGGCATTGTCATTTATGTAAAAACTCAACATGCAGATTTTGGGTGTTATACATTGAGTTCAAGTCCCTCTCTGGCCCTTATCAGCTGTGTAAATTGGTGTGAGACATTTTATTTCTTTGATAATAAATTTTCTTATATATAATATGAAAATTAGTAAAAAAAAATCCATGTAAAACATCAGTCTATGAAAAACAAAAAACACAAAACCTACACACACACTAACAAATACAAGCATGTGATGAAGACTCCTGAAGAAGCAGGGTAAAGAGGAAAAACTAGCCTATTGTCTAGAAAATATAACATAAAGCTACCATAGTTAAAGCAGTGTGGTACTGAAAGAAGCTAGATAGGAAATGAGAAAAGAAACAAAAGTTTAGATATCCACTTAAAATACCCATGGGGATTTTGTATTTGACTCAAGTCACTTCAAGTAATTGAGAAAAAGTTGCAATGAACACATTGTGTTAAAAAAAAATGGGTAGCTGAGACATGATGCTCAGGGGAGGCTGAGTTAGTGTTCAGTAATATCTGAGTACTGACCTTTCTCTTCTCCTCCAGCTAAGAACAGGGACTTGCTGACACAGCTTTGACAGGGAATCTGGATGTTTCTATAAATTTTCTTGGCCTGATAATAAAAGCCACAAGATGGGTAATGGGCACTGAGGGGCAACTTGACGGGATGAGCACTGGGTGTTATGCTATATGTTGGCAAATCAAACTCCAATAAAAAAATTACAAAAATAAACAAATAAAAGCCACAAGATAAAGAGGGCTTTGTTATGGCAAAAACTTAGCTGCTGCTGAGTTCTTCTTCTTCTCCTTCTCCTTCTCCTTCTCCTTCTCCTTCTCCTTCTCCTTCTCCTTCTTCTTTCTTCTTCTTCTTTCTTCTTCTCCTTCTTCTTTCTTCTTCTTCTTTCTTCTTCTTTCTTCTTTCTTCTTTCTTCTTCTTCTTTCTTCTTCGACACCTTAGCTGTCCAGACCCAGCCAGCCCCAGTGAGGTGAACAGAAAATCAACCCTCCCAGCTTGCTAATAGTCAGGACCTTTAGGTCCAAGGGAGACTCATACTGAGTAGGGCTATGTCTGCTTCTCATCTGGGAGGGAACCTCTTTTTTCAATATTCTGTGTTTCTAATAATGTGCTTTGAATTCTTCTCATTAATTGATGACCCACTGAATAGCTGAATAACCCATCTCTACGGTACTAAATTAATTCTTGACCTTTGAAAAAAAGTCCTTACTCATAATATAAGAACTGCAAATTAAAAACAAGTTATCTTTTTCAAACTGCCTGATTGAGAAGGATGGCAAAATCTAAAAAGTCATCACATCAGTTACAAGGGAAAAGGCAAACACCTTTAATTGGTGTGATGAATAAATGGTTTCAACTACCACAGAAGACAATTCCATGGTATCTTTACAACTTTGAAATGCATATGCCTTAACCAATAATTCCATTCTTAGAAATGTATCCAAAAGATTACTCACAGATGTATATTGAAGAATTTCATCATAATATCTCAATGACAGAAAAAGGATTGGAAATAACAAAATATTCATTGGCAAAGATCTAGTTAAATAAGTAATACACATTCATGCAGTGCATTCATACAGTGCTAAGCTACCTAGTAGCTTGAAAAGAACTGAGCAATTTCCATGGTGTGATGTACAACATCTAAGATACATAAGAACAAGGTGAAAAAATATGTATGCTAAGAGGTATGTTACATGTTTTATTTATTAAAAAAATATTCAGAGACTGAATTATTGTTTGCAGCAGAATTTAAAGAAATTTATTTGGCTTATTTATAGTTTCCAGCTCTACACCAAAATCTTTGTGCTTTCTCTCTCATTCTCCCTTTTTTTTTCCCCTCTCATTATAGTCTCCTTTTCATAAGAGGAATCTTGGTAATTAACTGTGAGGAGAAGATAGCATTCGAACTCAATCTTTAAATATTTATCTGATTATACTATTTAAATTTTCTATCTATAGAACAGAATAATAAGTGTACAGGATTTGCATTAATTATAAAAACATGTTGCAAGGATTTCTGGGAATTATGAATGTCTCTCCCCTTTACTTTTTTATACTTAAAAAAAAGATTATGACAATGGAAGATAAGTATTTAGCAAAACATATTTAAAAACCTAGATACTATGTGATCACTGACTATGTGATCATTTTCAGATTCCAAGGTGGTACCAAGGTGAGGACAAGCAGTCTATCTGGGAGGTGACCCTGATAGGCATTAAGAGAGGAGCAGGGAAGTGAGACAGAGAAGGAAAGACAGCTTACAAAGTGCACATTCTCATATCAACTAACTGGATCTTAGTCCCACTGGGATGAAGCTGGGGTCAGGGTGACCCCCGTATCTCAGGCTCATACCACCAGGGGACTGCTGGTTGAGCATTAATTCTCTGGCCTTTTAAGCCTGCAGATGCCTAGGGAGAGCAGACTCTGACTGCCAGAGAGAATCCTCAGGGAGCAGAAACTGAGGGCTTAAGAACTAAGGGCAGCTGTACTTTACCATGGTAATATCTGAGAGGGGATGAGTAGGAAGCTTCAGGTCTGCCTTAAATATTGTGACAACTGCTTAAAGTGACAGCGCATTTGATTACAACTTCCTGTGGTCCAAAGTTCAAGTGTGTCTTCTCTCTCTGCTGCTCTGATTTGGTCACTCCTGAGTATCAGGAGCTGGTAAAGACTTCTAAAATGGACTTGGCTGAAAGGGAAATGAGGTCAGCTGGAAAACAAATGAACCTCAGATACACTATGGGTATAGTGTTCACTTTGGTTTGCCTATGAAGAAGGTATTCTGGTTCTACAAACATCCTTAGTTTTTGTTTGTGGATGCTCCTCTCCCATGCACACACTTTCAGTTCACACAAATTAGGACAAGAATATGCCAGTTCAAATCAGGACAGTTTTTAAAAAGGCAGGTTAAATCCTAGGATCTATGCTAAGAATACCAGAAAAGACACCTTTTTTTTTTTTTTTCTTCAGAACTTAAGCTGGAAAGATTTTCGCCCTGGTACTTTTGTCTGGTATGTGATTGCAGGGAAGAGGACCTCTCTGGGAAGGAGCACAAGAAAAGAGAGCTGAGTTCAAGAGAGAGAAATTAGATTCAAAGGTATCATTTAGGGGTGCAGGCCATTTTTACCCATGCCCAAAGATCAACACTGGGTTACTAGAACTTCCTTAAAAAAATCACTTGGAGTAAGATATGGATTTTGAATCCATAGGTTTTTGGTTTTGTTTTTGTTTTTAAAGACTTACTTTCTTTTTGTTGTTGTTAAAGAGAGAGAGAGAGAGAGAGAGAGAGTGCGCATAAGCACAAGCAGGGAGAAGGACAGATGGAGAGGGAGAATCCCAAGCGGACTCCCTGCTGAGAGAGGAGTCTGACCTGGGGCTCAGTTCCACCACTCCAAGATCATGCACTGAGCAGAAATCAAGAGTCAGACGCTCATCTAACTGAGTCACCCAGGCGCCACAAATCCATAAGTTTTCTAAATGCAACACTAGGTTATCAGATTATTGTAGTATAGGAAGTATTTTTAACATCCTATTTAAGGCATTTTCAGTAATAGGTGAGTCTTTAATAAATAGAAACTAGTGTGACCTTGTGCAAATGCCTCAGTATCCTTAGTAGTAAAATGATGTAAATCATTGCATTGACATTATAGAGGGGTTATGAAAGCTAAAAACTCTGATAAATGCAAAGAACTTTGTACACCTCTTGGCACATATTATTGTGATCTCCATGAAGGCTAGGATTATATTTGGTATCTATTTTTTTAATCACTATAAATCTGGCACTAATCATACCACTTGCACATAGTAAACCATCAACAAATGAGTACTACACTGATACATGAATGGAAGGAAGTGGAAATGATACTCAAAATATTGAGCAGAGGCACCTGGGTGGCTCAGTGGTTGAGTGTTTGCTTTTGGCTCAGGTCATGATCCGAGGGTCCTGGGATTGAATCCCAATTTGGGCTCCCTGCAGGGATCCTGCTTCTCCCTCTGCCTATATCTCTGTGTCACTCTCTGTGTCTCTCATGAACAAATAAAATCTTTAAAATAAAAATTTTGAGCAATTGTTACTGTACCAACACTATCAGTAGATATTGGACAGTAACAAGCAAATACAGCTCTACAGGCATGCATGTCTTCTGAGAATGAGCTAGGATGAATGAGAAAACAAATATTAAAATGCAAATTATATGTAAATATTTTCTTATATACAATATATAATACCTTGCAACATTCTAAAGCTTTGGATAGCTCTGGTTTTGCCTTCAGAGAAGCATATATGCGGTGATATTGCCCACTGCTATTATTTTATAAAAAAGAACATTACCAGCATACATTATCTTGATCACACGACTCTTTTATACAGAATTATTTAGTCTTGAGAAAAGAATCATGAATGTACATCCTTTCAATGTTTTCCTTTACAAGCAACGTCTGACCCGTGCTATATAATTCTGTCACTAAATGGATGCTTTAAGATTATATGCTTAGTATATGCATGGCACTCCAACGGAAGTAATTCCATTTTAAAAGATTTTCAATATGTTCTGGGGCTGACTTTACTGTTCTGAATCCTTACCCTTTAATAAATACCATTTTTAATGTTTCCCTCCACTGAACAGGTCTTAGAATATTGAGAATCATAGGGTTTAAGGTTAGGCCTTGTATCACATGGAAAGGTCAGAGTAGATTCAAAAATGCAAGCCCAGCCCTTTTAACCCTTAATTTTGAAAATACACAAAGCCTAGGTCTGCCCTAGGACAGAATCCAACAGTGAAACTGAAAAATGTATTTTGCTTGGGTAATCTATTCAAGAATTCAAGAATATATATATCTATCTAGTTGCATGCTATTTTTTTTTCTTTTACCATCTCACCTTATCAGGATAATTTTCCCATAGTCTCCATTGACTCCAGGAATACCTCTTCCTTTTACCTCTAGCTCCTCTTGATTTGTTCTCAGAAAATAGGAACTGATTTCAATATGCATTCATTAATTCATTGAACAAAGGTTTGTTTAGAGCTTTGTGCTTTCAACCACAAGCCACTGAACTAAAACCAATCAAAGTAAAACATAATGAGGATCCTAGATCCCCTGAACCAGAAATAAAATTATAATATTCAGCCAAAAGTCTATTTGCCAAAGTCAATGGAATATTTCGCGTTTGAATCACAACTGGTGATTCAAATGGTCTATTCCCATAGTAAACACTGTTTACTCTGTTTTATCCATGGTAGGCCCTTGACAGAGCCGAACTGAATTGTATTTGACATTCATTGGATTTGGCAAGTGACATCACTGTTTAATCAGTTACTCATAAGCATTCTACATTTGTCATTATTGTTTCTAAATCACAAACAAGTTGAAGATCAACAATTATTTGGTACTTTGGTTTTCAATCAAAATAAACCCAACAGTATATCAGTCATATCCACACCCACAATCTTCCATTTCATTGTAGTTTTAATAATAATTGCTCCAACATAGTGAACGAAATCCTCTGAGATAATTTTCCTTTTGTATTTATCAAAAATCACAAAAACTATATTTCACTGCACACGGACCATCCATCTTCAGCTTATGATTTTTTCCCTCTTTCTGTACAAAGAAATTGAGCAGGAATGAAAAAATAAAAGGTAAGCATTCTAGTAAAAGAACAAGTTCTCTATTGATCTTCCAGTTCATCTCATAAAATCCCTTTCTTTTCTAGAACTGTCTCCTTTTTGAAAATGTCAGAAAGGAAATGACCTTTGCAGTATTTCAAACTAAAATATGTATCATGGTATTGTAATTATTTTATAAAAGGTCAGAAAATATTTTCTAATATAAAGATTGCTGGTCCAGAAAGCAACATAACATTTTTAAATTACACTAATTAAAATCAATGAATGCATATATATTATACATTATATGTATGTAATTATGTGTGTGCACATACACATGTATATACCTCCACATTTTGTATGTTCATATGCAAGATATTCTTTTTTTTCTTTCAAATAACTGAAAAACAAACATTTACATTCCTCAAGGTTATTTATTGCCTATGCCTTCTATTTTATTTTTGTATTCTTTCTAAAGCATACATATTGTAGGCAAGGAATATAAGGGGAGTTCATCATATACACATAAGTATATAAATACAAGTGAGGTATTCAATAACTGCTTACTAATTGCATATAATGAACTAAACTCTAAAGGCTCTATTGTTTACAGAACATAATAATTTAATAGTGACAATTCTTACAGGCTTACACTATAATATTAATATAGAATAGCTTAATGTTTATACTAAATAACATGTATAAATTAATAATATTATATGTTATATATTATATGTTATATATTATAAATACTGATACTATTATAAATATATAAAGTTCTAAGTACTGGGATAATATTAAGAAATTATCAAAATATATTTTGTTCATACATATGTATAGTTCCTTTAAAATAGTTTAAAAACTGAAGATGTAGAAATAACCTAGTTACGTCTCAGATTTGTCCACAAAACATCTATTTTCTTAACTATAGATCATAGAAAGAAGACTATGGTATCATGGCATCACTATATCATGACCTTTTAGGGAAATGATATATATCTCCAAGATCTCACACCAAAATTCCTAGTTGTAAATTATTTTTCTTAGTAACTAAGTTCTTAGAGATGCAAAAGTAAGTACTTTGGATCAAATATTTGTGCTTTCAAGGGAGAGACAAGTATATGAAATACAGCAGAGCAACAGGAGGTAATTTCAATCAGCAGAGCATCAGAAATCAATTTGTACCTTACTTTAAATGGTAAAAATACTTGACCTAGGACTTTGGTACATTTACTGGCAAGTAACATAAACCAACTCTGGCAGCTGCAAGCTGCTATAAACTCTGAATTTACAGAGCCTTGGGAGTTTGGAGACCTAGGCTTAGTAAAGCAAGTTAGAATAGACAGCTACTAAAAACACAGACTTTCTTTTTTGTAAAAGGAAGAGTTTAGGTACCACTGTTGTAACTGATTAAGTGAATGACTCCTAAAAGTATATCCTACCACACTACTTAATTAACATTAAAAGTTCTAGATAGGGGATCCCTGGGTGGCGCAGCGGTTTGGCGCCTGCCTTTGGCCCAGGGCGCGATCCTGGAGACCCGGGATCGAATCCCATGTCTGGCTCCCAGTGCATGGAGCCTGCTTCTCCCTCTGCCTATGTCTCTGTCTCTATCTCTCTCTCTCTCTCTGTGTGTGTGACTATCATAAATAAATAAAATTTAAAAAAATTTTTAAAAAAAGTTCTAGATTGGAGTATCCAATTAGCTAACCTAACTCAAAAGCCATGTTAAATCTAAGCTATGACCTAAAACCCAAGAGAAAGGGAGGATCTGATTGTTCAAGCTTCAGTTTTAGAACATGCAGTACAACCTCTCACTAAAGGTACCTGAAATGTAGAATTCCACTTCAATAGGAATAAGGGGGTGAATACAGAATTTTTTCAAAGCAGTGTTTACTATACTCACACATGACAGTAAGAAAAATTTTCTTCATTCTATACATAGGACATTTTGTAATAATCTTCTGAAGTTATGTCATTGATTTATTTATACATTTAACTTATCATTTTCAATGGCTAAAACATAGATCCCATAAGAACTGGGATTTGCATATATTGTTCAATGTTTTATCCCCCGATCTAGACCAGATATTGGTAATCAACACATAGGTAATCAATAAATATTTTTTGAATGAACTCACTGATAAATAAAAGGGTGTTATAATGAGTGGAAACCACTACTTCCCCAGTGTCTTTGCCCAACTCAATCATTTTGAGTCACTTTATCACACAACTTTGAAGCCTATTTGGAACTTCAAATAATTATCTTATAAACAATCAATTAAAGGATGGATGAGTAGTTTGCCACTGTCTTTTTGAGATTTAGCAATTTTATCTCCATATCCTCTTGTAGAATGAAGTCTTTGACCTCCTTTTCTGATGGGCAGTGCACTAGCTAATAATGAACTTGTGGTGACAAAGAATTAAGTGTGAAACAGCTGCTTCTGCCTGGTCCCTCTGAAACTATCAAGCTTCAAAAAGACAATTTCTAAATTCCAATGGAATTTGGAAGATAAATGTAAACTAGACTCCTTGCAGGAATTTTCACACTGAGTAATTTCTAGCTATAATTCAGGATGTGAAATAAGTGATGATCATTTTTTACGATAAAAAATGTCTGAGAAATATTGTTTGCTTTTCTGTGGGTAGTTGTGGGGAAGATAATGACATATCAAGATTTAAGATTACACATAATAATTCTGGATAATGCCTCTGTCTAAAACCTTCTTGTCCTAACATCCAGCCCCAGGTACATGTATGAAGAAAGCTTACCTCAACTTTCAATATGTCTTTCCTTTGGTGCTTCCATTACATCCTATTTTTTTTTTAGAATTTACTACATGTGTTCATATTTAGTTTATTTATCCCTATGTCCCTACTCAAATGTTATTCCAAACGTAGAAAACCCATCTTACTGATCCTGTGTTCCCAGAACCTAGCTCAGCATTGTGCAGTACACAGAGTATCATACATTTTCCTTGAAGTATTAATTGATATAGAGTGAATATAGTCCTATAGCTTGCTGAAAATCAATGATAAATCTGACTTCTGTGTTAAATGAAGGAAGGTAGCATGTTAAAATAACAAAAAACTTCTATTCCTGAATGTGGAATGAAATTCCCTTTTATTTGTTAAAAAGTACACATTTGTAAGTTTAAAAAGAGTCACCAATAAATAATTAACAAGTAAAGACCATTTCCTGAATATGAGAATAAAGTTTAGAGACAATAATATAATTATAACCTTTCCTCCCTTAAAAGGTGAATAGAGAAGGGTAACCACAATTATAGTCAAGCGAAAGAAAAGAAAGAAAGAAAGAAAGAAAGAAAGAAAGAAAGAAAGAAAGAAAGAAAGAAAGAAGAAAGAAAGAAAGAAAGAAAGAAAAAGAAAGAAAGAAAGAGAAAAGAGAAAAAGGAAAGAAAAAAGAAAAGAAAAGAAAAAAAGAGAGACAGAAGAGTGAATTAAAAGTACTGAACAAGATAAAGTTTCTTGTCTTTACCAGCCTGCCTGGGATTACTTAGAAAAAAAGTGGAAAGGGATCCCTGGGTGGCGCAGCGGTTTAGCGCCTGCCTTTGGCCCAGGGCGCGATCCGGGAGACCCTGGATCGAATCCCACTTCGGGTTCCCGGTGCATGGAGCCTGCTTCTCCCTCTGCCTGTGTCTCTGCCTCTCTCTCTCTCTGTGTGACTATCATGAATAAAAAAAAAAAAAAAAAGTGGAAAAAGGTTGAAAATCCCAATGACATGTTGTTTATGCCATGGTACTTTTAGGTCTACTTCAAAGGAGATTTCAGAGTTCCCTTCAAAATAAACGGTCTATCTCAAGGTTCTTCTGTTTTCCAGGTGCCTCTGGACATCCAGTAATTTCTGCAAAGATTTTTCCCATTAGTAATTTCCAGATTTCACAGTTTACCAACAGGAAGGACAAGAAAAAATTCCTCTCATCTTTATAGATAATAGCTTTCACTGCAATAGGGCTTCTTTTGCAGATGACTTGGACTGTAGTTTTGTTAGATGCTAAAAAAACAAAAAACAAAACAAAATAAAAAACAAAAACAAAAAACACCTCTAAGTTTTTATTTCTTTCTAAGGAACATTTGCTTAAAAACTAAGACAATCAAACTTCTTCCTCAAAGATTTAATGAGAGGGCAAAACTCTTGTAGGGAAAAAAAAAAAACAGGCCTCGTAAACATTCAGTGTACCATACATATTTAGCATAATGCAAAAGTGTTGAATCATCCTGTAAAATAAATTTTAATTAAGAAAATAAATATAAAGAAAAAAATATTCATAATTTAAGTCTTCACATAACTTTTGTATTTAATCTTTGCTGAATGCTTGGGAAAATATTATTTTTAATTACCAAGAAGTTCCTGAACATTGTATGTATTCCTTGTTAAATACTAAGCAAAAGTATATAGTTGAAAAGTAAATATTTCCTTTAAACCCAGCTCCCAATGCCCTGGGTCCTATAGTGAGGAAAACAGTACTTAGAGTCCCCTTCCATTTTTTGATGGACCTTTAGCATGAGGGAAAAACTAAACTACTGTTGTTTTCATCTATGGAAATTTTGAGATTGTTATTTCCAAAGTATTATCTAGCCTATTTTTTAGCCATAAGACTAATGTTAATTATTCTTTTATTTTATACCACTCATATTCATATTACATTTTTTCTGTAACTTCCGTTTTAACTTGGAAAATCTACTGACACTAGTTCATGTTAACCCACTTTATTCTTTTTTAAAAAATTTAAATTCAATTAGCTAACATGTACTACACCATTAGTTTTAGTTGTAGAGTTCAATAATTCTTCACTTGTGTAAACACTCAGTGCTCATCACATCCCGTGCCCTCCTTAACGCCATCACTCAATTACCTTATCTCCCCTTACTCACCTCCCTTCCAGCACCCCTCAGTTTGTTTCCTATAGTTAAGACTCCACTTTGTTTTTTTCAACTGGTGCATAATATTTTACAGAATTTTTATAAGATCATTCATATGTCAAGTTGGTTGAAAGAATAGTAAGTGTAGTAGTAGAGAATTCTAGATAGACTTGAGCTTCCATAAGAAATAAAAGTGAATGAATAGAGCAGAAAGAATAAACATGGCGAATTCAGAAATAAACTGAGGATAAAATGAAGATCAAAAGGGGAACAGATAAGAGATACAAGTTTGCTAAAATGTAAATTACCAGGAAAGCAAAAAGCAAGAGGGAATTACTAATTGCTGTTATATTTTTGATATTTGTTTATTATAGAACCAAGGGGACTATCTGATACATTCACCTATTTAGAGCCTAATAATATATGCTTGGGAAGCAATGATAATAAAAATAACTCTTAACCACTTACTTGAAATTTAATATGGGCCAGACACTGTACTCTGTGTCCAGTACTTGTACTAAACCTTGAAAAGGTCTCTTCAGCAACTTTTCATTTATTACATAGTGAACACTTTCTAGATTCATCTTTCCTTCATAACCACATATAAACCAGCAAGCTCTTTGATCTTGCAGAATATACCCCAAATGTGACAATTTCTCATCACTCTCACTGCTCCCCTCTAGTCCATACCATCTTCATTTTTAGGAAATATATAATAGGAAAATATAATAACCTTATAACTAGTCTCCTTCCTCCCACCTTTCCCCATACAGTTATTTACCATCCAGCAACAAAATGTTTTTGGTAATAAATCATATTATGTCATTCCTCTTAGTCAAAACCCTCCAATACAACAATAAAGTTTCAATCCTGGTTTACAAAAACACCTATTTCCCCAACCTTGTCTTCTTCACCCAGCTCACTTGGTTTCAGGCACATTGGCCTTCTTTTCACTCAAAGCACCAAGTTCATTCCTCCTCAGAACTCCTCACTTTCTGGCTTCCCACTGCTTTGAATGATCCTCTCCCAGAAATTTCCACAGCAACTCCCTCACTTCATTTAATCTTGATCAAAGACCAATTTCTTAGGGAGAATCTCTGTGACTACTTTGTTTAAAATAACCCCATCACACAACTACTTCACGTATATTACAGTTTTCTTCCTAGAACTAATCATTGCTATTTATTAATAATAGACTCTTTTTTTTTGGTTTATTATATATCTTCCCTTTTGGAATAGAAGTTGCATGAAGGCAGAGACTTCACCTAACCTGCTCTGTTTCTCAAAGATTTAACAGCAGTGTTTGCCAAATACGGGATCCCATAAATATTCATGGAATAAATACTGATCAATAATTCTTGGTTTAAGCATGTCCATTTTTGCTTTCAAGCTCAGAATATTATCAGTTCCCTTTTTTGTGTCAGGTATTCTTTATTATATATTAATCAGAGCTTAGCAAAAACAGCTAAAGCTAGATATTTTGGATGTTACATAAGCTTAAATTGTTAGGATTTTGTAGCTTTCTTCACAATAATCCATTAATAGTATTAGGGCCACTGTTTAAGTTTTATAACTTTCTTTATAAGTTTAAAACTTTTATAACTTTTAAAGCTCAACTTCACTTCTGTTAGCAATTGAAAAATGATAGTGTAAGGTTTTCTTTCCTGAGTTCATTATTTCATTACAAATCATCCAAGAAGCTTGTGCACTCTTGTTGAAAGAGCTAAAGTTCAAGACATTTGACTCGCAGGTAGCTTACCTATTCCATCAGCTTTAGAGAAGGCATCCGTTTTGTTCCTTCCTCTTTGCTTTGTTTATTTGCAATTACCCAGTAATTTCTTGAATAAAGGTAATTTCTATACAATTTGAAATTGCAACCCAAACAAATCAGAAAGAGTTTAACCATATGATTCCATTGAATCATCCCAACCACTGATCAGGTAATGAAAATAAATGTTCCCATTGTGTAGAGTAAGACATTACCTGCTTTCTCAGACTCCAGGGTCTATTATACCAGGCAGGCACTGGATTCAAATCCTAGCTTCAATACTTCTTACCTAATAAAGATATGGTGTGATTTCCAAAGTGAATGCCCTTGGAAGCTATTCATCTAACTGACAAGAGCAGCAGGAATTCTTAGTGAGAAGTAAATATCAAAATTGCCTTAAGAGACCCATATCTGAACTGCCATAGCTTGAACTGAGAATTTTGGGGCTACATTTTAGAATTTAATAATGAATGGGGTTGTGATTTTTTTTTATTCACCTGAAAGAAGTTTAATTATTTAAACACCAATAGACTGTAATTATGATGAATATCTTTTCATAATAACCATTCACAATGCTTCCTTTGCCATATGCATTTATTGGAGTACATTGTTGTCAATATACAGAACATGTTCACAGGACAACTTCATAGAACTCAGATAAATGCCCAGTGGATTAGTGGTTAGTATCACTAACTCTAGAGTCATGGAAACCTAGGTTCAAATCTCAGCTTACATCCTTCATAGTTGAGTGACCTTGAATAAGACCTTTAAAATATTCAGATTGTCAAACTATATGACTTCCCAGTTACAGGAGTAGAAACACAACTGCTCCAGATCAAGTCAACCTCAAACTAACAGTAATTGTAGAGGTCAATATTATTGAGTGCTTTTTACCACAAATGTAGTTATCATCTGAGATGGCAGCATAACATATAAAGAAGTTGCATCACTATGTTGTATACCTGAAACCAATAAAACATTGCATGCCAATTATACTTAAATTAGAAATATATATATTTACTATATGAGTGTATGTTATGGGTTTGGCACTCTACTAAACACTCTACTTGTGTTATCTCATTTAATCAACACAAGTGGTCTATAAAGTTGATATCATTATTTGTATCTCCCTTTAGAGGTAAGGAAACGAAGGTAGTGTTTTGTATTCTGCCTATGTCTCAGTCTATCTGGGCTGTTATAGTAAAGTATCAGAGACTGGATGGATGATAAACAAAAAGAATGTATTTCTCATAGTTCTAGAAGCTGGGAAGCCCAAGATGAAGGCAATGGCAGATTTAGCATTTAGCGAAGTTGATTCATAGATGTATCTTTTCATTGTGTTCACAGTGGTAAAAGGGACAAGCTAGCTCTATGGGATCTCTTTTACAATGAATAGTAATTCCAATTATAAGGACCCCACCCTCATGACCTAATAACCTGCCCCAAACCCCAGGGCATAATACTATCACTTTGAGGGTGATTTCAGCATATGAATGTTGGAGAGACACATTCAGACCATAGCAACCAGTTAGCAAGTGGTATAGCTAACATTTAAATTCATTTGCTTTGGGGATCCCTGGGTGGCGCAGTGGTTTGGCGCCTGCCTTTGGCCCAGGGCGCGATCCTGGAGACCCGGGATCGAATCCCACATCAGGCTTCCGGTGCATGGAGCCTGCTCCTCCCTCTGCCTGTGTCTCTGCCTCTCTCTCTTTCTCTCTGTATGACTATAATAAAAAAAAAAAAAATTCATTTGCTTTGACTTCACTGGTGTTGTTAATCTAGCATTGAATGATTTCTACATTTTCTAAAGCAGCCTATCCTTTTCCAAATGCAATTTCTTGAAAGAGCAGATAAAAATAGAGTTTATATTATTAAATGAGAAGATGAAAGGACTACAAACCCAAATCTGTTAGATTCATTGCTCCTGTGAGGTGGGTGGACCAAAAGAGATCTAAGGTACAGATTAGAAAATTCTTTATCTAAGCCAACCCTCATCTGTCTATAGCACCCATTATATCTAGGCACATTTACATTAATTAATTACAATTGTATCTGGCCACTTACATTAATTAATTAAAATTAAAAATAAAATACCAGGGTGCTTGGGTGACTTGTTGATTAAGCATCTGACTCTTGATTTCAGCTCAGGTCATGAGATTGAGCCTGTGGTGGGCTCTGTGCTCAGCAGAGAATCTGCTTGGGATTCTTTCTCTCCCTCTCCCTCTCCCTCTGCCCCCATGTCCATTCTCTTTCTAAAATAAATAAATAAAAATCTTTTAAATGATAATAATAATAAAATATCCAGTTCCTCAGGCACATTGGTTCCATGTTGAATACCCAGTGGCTGCATATGACTAGTGGTTTCTATATCAGCACAGATATAAAACACTTTTATCAACACACAAATTTCCAAGAATAGCAATGATCAAGAGGAAACCTCAAATTACTGTCTATTACAATTAGAATAAAATTCAACATCCTAGCATAGCTTTTCTTGTCTGATAAAATCTGGACCTTTCCTACTTCTTTGATTTTACTTCATACCAATCTCTTTGTTCACTATGTTCCAGACAAACTGCCTTTACATTCCTCTATTTGCCAAGCTTTTTTTTTTTTTTTTCTGGTCTTGTACTTGTTGCTTTCTCTGCTCATTGTATTCTTCCCCCAGATCATTACATGGCTGCCTTTCTCTCATCCTTCAGGTACTAGCTCAAATATTGCCTTCTCAAAAATCCCTTTCCAGATTATCTAATCTAAATTAGCCCTTCCTTCCCAGGTCTTTTTCTATTCAATTATCCTATTTTATTTTCTTGAAGCACTTGCCACTTTTGAAGTGGCTTATTTGTTTGCTTATTTGTTTGTCTGTTACTTTCACTCTTAAATGTAAACTGTAGATATTAAAGGACCTTGCATACCTTATTCACAGATGCATCCTCAGCTTTAAGCTCAATGACTTTCCATAGTAGTTACTCATTAGCTATTAGTTGAATAAATAAATGAAGGAATGTTAGAAATGAAGTAAGTTCTAGAGAGATTAAGTTACTTATTTAAAGTCATACAGGTAATTGTAAAAAATATGCAACTTGGACCCAAAGAGTTTCTCAGTTTCAAATTATTACTATTATAAAGAAGTATTACCCAGAGGGAAAATGAGGTGGAAGATGATGCTCAGGAAACAACTCAAAACCTATTAACAATAAGCTAGAATTCAGACGTCTCAGGAACAATGCAGCTCATTAGATACAGAGAGTCAGATCAAAACATCAGCTATTGGAATTTGAGAGACCCTGTGAAGCAGGCACTGAAACTGAACTTAAATGTTATTACTTGCCAAAGGTAGCCTCTGAGATGACCCAGGCTGAAAGGCTAGTGAAAAAGTGCCTGCCACAGGACCATAATAGTACAATTAACATCAAGAGAATCTTGTAGGAGACAGATGGGGAAGATATCAGGAGACTCATCAGAGGACCATGGCAGAGGGAGACAATAGACGATCAAAGCACCGCTGAGAAAAAATATAAAGTCGATCAGCCAGCAGCACTAATGGAGGGTCAGAAGGAATTGATGGTGAGTACTAGAAGGCCCTGAGCACAGCTGGTAGCAGCAGGAAGAGCTGGCAGTGGGAGAAGAAGGAGCAGCTAATCAAACTGTCTACCAGGCTGATTAGACAAGCAGTGTGATCAGACAGCAGGAGTAGGAGATTCAGCTGCAGGAGGATTAGAAGCATGGGAAAGGCAAAGACAGAACAAGGTCAGTCAATGGTCTGGCTAAGAGGAGCAGCTGATTGGGTAGCATTCTGATCAACCAGCTGTGACAGCTCATCACACAGTAAAGGGAGCCAGCAATAGGAGGAGCAAGGAGGGCTGAAGGGATGGAGCCATTTATAGAATGGAGGAGTCTCGGAGTCACAAAAGCTAATCAAAATTGACAGCAGCTCCACTGAGCTGGGGGCTGGGCTAGTTGGAAGTTTGCAGCCTGTGCCTTTGGCCAAGGGTTTATTTTTCACACCACAAATAGAGCATACTGCTCAGCTGTTTTCTCTACTATCCCAAAGCTCAGGGGACTGTGATTTGAAGTCTCCTTGACAAAGCAGGGCAGAGGCCAAACCTTGGCTCCTATCAATATGGCAGCTTGAGTACTGTTCTGGAACTCTGGCCAGCCTGGCTCGGCAGGCAAGTAAATATGCAGATACTCCTCTATTTTTTCCCCTTTTTCGTTCTCTCCCTCTTTTCTTCACCTTTGTTTTTTGTTTGTTTGTTTGTTTTTTTCCTTTAAACCTTATACCTGCATGCTTGGAGAATTTGTACAACAGAATGTAAAGATTTAAGCCAAAATATGACCTATCGAGATTCTCAGAAATGTCTGCTCCTTGTTCTTTCAACTTTAGGTACAGTCACTGTTTACACTTAAGTATTATTTTTTCCCATTAATGCACTGAATTTTTTTCTCTTATAACACACAGAGACACACACTTAAATACTTCAAAATTGCATTCTTGTGAACTGGTTTATACAATGGGTTTTGTAAAATCAGAAAACACATGTAAAGCTTAAAAAACAAAAATTTCTGTATTTTCTTTGTTGATTGATTTCAGACTTTCTCCTAGTAAAAGTCTATCAGTGTCAAACCCATCTTCAGTGTTTAGAAGACTGGTTGTTGATCTCTAACCTATGTATTCCTTGTGTGTGACAATTTGGGAATCCAAAGGCACACAATAACCAACATCTACATTTTTTGAGTGCTTACTTGGAAAAATGATATAAGAATTATTTTTATCCCTCACTTTACTGGGTTATGAGGCTCATAAGATTAAAAAGATTAAACAAAGTTATATACTAGCAAGTGGGGAAGTTAAAATTCAACCACAACTCTACTCATCTATGTCACATGGGCTTTGTGTTTCCAACAAAATTAAAAGGTACTGGATGAAAACTTGTGTGGGTTTTTACTACTCATCCCATTTTTATTCTCTTCAAGAAATGGAGTAAAGGAGCTTTTTGCCAGGCTTAAAATTTCTTTACAATATGAAAAGTAGTCTCCATACATTTAGAATATAGTAGGTGACATTTTTTCAAGAGGGAGATTGCTATATTTGGAAGGTGTTACAGCTGGTGTGAATTAAACGTGTCCTTATCATATCCCTTTATGACCTCTCACATCATCTGGATAAGGATCTGGACTAAAAAAAATTTTTAAATGTGATTTTAATGTATGAAGTAATGTATTTAATATTAACTGGGCTTGAAACCATAGTAATTAAAATAATGTGGTACTAGAACAAGAATAGACAAGATGATTAATGAAACAGAATAGAAAATTTAGTTTCAAGTAAGTATAGGATTTAAATTAATATAAAGGTGACATTTCAGATTGCCAATAAAAAGATGAACTTCCTAATGGTTCTGGGTTAATTTCCTGATTATTAAAAAACAGTAAGATCCTTCTGTTACAAACAATACAAAATGAATTCCAGATAGATTAAATTTAAAGTTGGTAGCATCTATTTTGAATGTACTTTACAAAAATTTTTATAATATGCTTGCTTTTTTTTTTTTTTTGGTCTCATGATTGTCTCATCTATTGGTGTTGCTAAGTATGATTGTTTGGTAAACAGGTGGCAGCTGCCAGAATTCTCCACTGTAAAAGTACAGCTTTTTTTTTTTAACATTTGTTTTTATTGAAGTTCAATTTACCAAGATATGTTATAACACCCAGTGCTCATCCCATCAAGTGCCTTCTTCAGTGCCTGTCACCTAATTACCCCACCCCCCACTTACCTCCCCTTCCGCAACCCTTTGTTTGTTTCCCAGAGTTAGGAGTCTCATGGTTTGTCTCCCTCTCTAATTTTTCCCACTCAGTTCCTCTCCTTTCCCTTATAATTCCTTTCACTATTTCTTATAGTCCACATATGAGTGAAACCATATGATGACTGTCCTTCTCCAACTGACTTATTTCACTCAGCATAATACCCTCCAGTTCCATCCACGCCAAAGCAAATGGTGGGTATTAGTCCTTTCTGATGGCTGAGTAATATTCATATATATATACCACAGAAGATATACACCACATCTTCTTTATCCATTCATCTGTCAAAGGACATCATGGCTCCTTCCACAGTTTGGCTATTGTGGACATTGCTGCTATGAACATTGGGGTGCAGGTGTCTCAGCATTTCACTACATCTGCATCTTTGGGGGTAAATACCCAGTAGTACAATTGCTGGGTCATAAGGTAGCTCTATTTTTAACTTCTTGAGGAAGCTCCACACTGTTTTCCGGGGTGGCTGTACCAGAATATGCTTGCTTTTTGACCTAACACATTTGATAGATGTCCATCACAGCATTTTCTGCTGTAACAAAAATGAAGGATTCATGATGAAATAAATATCGAACAATAGGGGAATCACAGAAATGAAATACAGTGTATACTTGTATAAGTGGGCTACTCTATTATCATTTCTAAGAATTTATGCTGCAAAACTCATGTTGTATTACTTTTGTAACTAGACAACAAATGACGATTATTTTAATTAAACATAGAAAACATATGAAATACATATATATAAAATAAACTACTATAAACAACTTGAAACCAAAAAGGGCACTTTTGGTACTAGTGCCATCTTATTCCAAGTGGGATCTAGAGTGGTCAGCACTGTAACCCTACTTAGCAGGCACATGATAAATATATGATGATGTCAAATATCACACTCCTAGGATCATCTCATAATTTTTCAAAATTAATTTAAAAACACCTTTTATCATCACAATCCTCATGGATAATAACTTGGGTAAGTGTTTAAAAGCTAACCCTTTAGTAAAATACTTCTTCCTCTAATTGTTTTTTTAAAACTTAATATATTATGTAATTTTAAATACTGTATTATAAAGTATTTTCAGTTCAACTATAAACCAGTGAAGAAGAATAACTAAGGAATATAGAAACACTGGGTAATTCTCTCATATCTGTTACCTCCCTCTTCCCCAACAAATGTAGTTCAAGGAGAATTTCTTCCCATGAGATCTTTTGAAGGATCTTATTATTCCAAGCTTAGCTGTAAGTGAAAATCAGACTCAGTGTTATTCTATTCTATTATACATGAGTCTTTCAAAGAAGTAGTACATTTTTGTCTTCCTGCCCTCTCTCTAGGAGATGGAGAAAAAACAGAAATAATCATTCCTTTCTAGTTCATGACATGAACCATAATGATTATTTTAGTGAATTCTTCATAATCAAGGGCATGATATGTAAGAGTCATATACACTTTTAAGATTTTGAACAACAACAAGAAAACAAGAATCCCTAGCACTGGACTAAAGAACACATTGATTTGTTTTTAAATGTAAAGAGTATCACTAATTAGTAATAGTAACTCACAATCAAGCGAAAGGACACTTGGTCAAACCCACTTAATCCTAAGAAGTACACACATTTCTAAGGAATATTGATCATTAGCAGTAATATGATTTGGTAATCCAAACTTGAGTATATTTTCTCAGGAAAGAGTTAATTTCTAACAGTATAATGGCAGTTCTAAAGAAAAGATCTCACTATCAAATATGGTAGGTTCCATCAGTTAATTTTTGTTTGCTTGTTATTTTTTTGTCACTGTTATGATTTTTTCCTATTAAGGATGGAATTGTGTTGGAGATATTTATATATTTATAATAATGATGATTTAGGAACATAATGCAAGGACAGGGATTAGATAAAACATAACTGATTCTGGGATTGAATCCAAATTCTCATTAAACTAAATGGGCTAACCCATTAGATGCATAATATACAAATTCATAGTTAGGTTAATGAAGGAATATCCAGAGCAGAAATAACAGACTCAAATGCTTACAGGGTCTAGGAAGGGATCACAGATGTGCATACTGGGCTGCAATCATTTAGAATGGTAAAGATTATTAGAATCTACTTAAACCTTCAAAATTCAATTAAAATAATTGTGTTGGGAAGTGAGGGAGGGCACTAAAGGCTACTTCCAGCTCAGAGGTTGCCAGTTTTGATCTGCCAAAATGACTAATATATAAGTACATCTCCAATCTTAGATACTCAAATGCTAGAATCCCTGTGTATAAGACAATCAAGTTTGTGACCAGTTATCATTTGTTCTTTACTCAAGAGGTAAGGCATTTACCACTTGCTGAGGAGAGAGAGAAGATACAGTCCCAGTTCCCTGGGAGCTGATAGCTTAGGGAGTTTATCATGTAAATTAATATATAATACATGGCAATTAATTATGATAAGTGGTATAACAAAAGTACAGTAAAGAGGGGCATCTACTAAAAATAGAACTAGTGATATCTGCACTGAGTCATCAAGTATAAATAGGAATTACTCAGCAATGAGTGTGAGAAGGACCTCAAAAGCAGGAAAACAACATATTATACATATTAGTGATTTGACATCTTTATCATTCCCTTCCAGTCTTCATTTCTCAACGTACAGCAGTTACATAGATATAGAGACACACAGATAAATAAATATGCTCACTCAGTAGCAATTGTTATTATTATTATTATTATTATTATTATTATTATTATTATTATTATAGTAGGCCAGTATAAATTGATGTTTTGAACTCAGCCAGACTTGGACTCAATTTTGCTTTCTGAACTTTATTAACTGTGTGACATGTATTATATCACTTTAACTCAGTAGGCAAGTTTCTTTGTGTAGTGAAGATAGCAATATTGACCCACAATGCTATTGTATGGATTAGATGAAATAACACACAGAAAGTCCAGTTCCTGCTACATAAAAATCATATAAAAATTTTAAATTTTTAATTATCAAGGAAAATAGTATCCAGGGTTAGTCAAAAGAGAGAAGAAAATTTAGAATAAATGAAATGATACTAATTCATCTACATTATTACTTCAAACCAAATTTGGTTATAGTTATTTCTTTTTTCAGAGAAAATCATTGTGTGCTCAGATGTCACACATGGTCATATTTTTCTGTCGCATCATTTAGAGTTACAGCCTTGATTCTATCCCTTGGAAAAATGATTTAGAATACTACAGGTTTTTGTTTGTTTCTTTTATTACAGATTACCTTCTATAAGAGTCACTTGGCCTAACTTTAGAAAATTTTAAAACTCTAAAATGGATAAAATTTTCCAGGCAACCAACTTATGTTTATTCTTCAGATTGCTTATGATAGGAATGTCAATCTGAGCCTTCCAGGAGAACAGTTACCTTTCCTAGAGTGTGATTACTCTTTAAATATAACAGCTGTTGCTATGCAGAGTCAGTGTTCAATAAATAACATTCTGTGTTAATTGCCATGAAGCTAAGCTGTTTCTTTGCTTCCTATCTGAACTAAACTATGCCAACCTAGTGGCAAAATAAGTGATTCAGTCATTCCTGTTGAATTTGGGCTAGTAATAAAATGTGTAGGAAAATCAAGCTACCCATGTCATATCTAACTGACAATTCTAGCATTTTTCCACATGTCTAGAATACATTGACATCTTTAATATTTCTGTAAGTAGAAAAATACTATAATAGTTAATATAATTATACTTATATGAGGAGATCAAAAATCTCAGGACTACACATAAGATTTACATTTATATCCAAATTCGGATCCAAATATGTTTATGTAATGTGACCCTGAGTATTTGAAATTTATAAACCTTGATTTATCAAATGTTTATTGGGCACATATTATGTTCCAGATCTTGATTTAAATACTGTTCTCATGTACCGCACTTCCTTTAAAAATGGGTGTAAAACATTACCAGGGCAAGTATAGTTCAGTAAGACAACATTTGTTTATGCTTTAAATTGGAAATTTATAAAGAAAATGACAAATCTGCCCATTCACTCGTTGCATCTGTCCATTTTTTGAGCTGTGCACTGGATAAAGCAAACATTGTCTCCTGCCCTTATGAAAGACAAAATAGCAGATAGTTATTTTCTGAAGCCTCCTTTGTTACTATGAATCAGGCACAGGAGCTATGCTATGTGAAGATGAGCGGACCCTAGAGTCACAGGGACCAGAAGGAATTTTGGTGTTCTTGAGGTAAATGTAGGAGGACTACATTCCTAAGGAATCAATGACAGCAGTGTTCCTGGCAATATAGAATGTGCTGAGTCTTAGCACCAGTGTGACGATACCTAAAACAAAGAATGTACTATATTTTTGTACATTGTTGAGTAAATGTCCCTCTGTTTTTGTCAATTTCACAGAGCATAGAATCAAGATTCTCCCTTATTTACTCTATAGAAATACCATAAAAACAAAATATCATAAACAGCTCAATTTCTAAAATTTCTACAGTATTCAGCTGGGTTCCAGGTTTGTTTATCAGCCCAAACTCCCAATGATTACTGAAAGATAAAGAAATAAGAATATCTCATTTCTGATTGAGTTAAGGTAACACATGGCACTTCAATAAGGGTATAGACTGAAAACTTCATTCTGAAACATTCGAAGACTTTCCCATTAAGCAATTTTCCACTCTAAATTCATATATACTAAATTGTTATTGACTGCAGGGCAGATCAGCCTAACCAATTTCACAGAATTACTTTTTGGTATGAGGATTACAGCCACACACAGAATAGCAGATTGATCAAAAATGCTGGCTTCTAGGGCAAAGGGAAAACAGCAGCTGAGACAATAGAGCCATGTCAAAAATCCAGAATGTTTGATGGTCTGCATTTTGCACAATACCAGATTTAGTTATTTGTATTTGGTCTCCTCAACATTCTTGGGAGGATAGTAAAAACAGCTATGATTTTTATTTTACAGTTAACAAAAATCTCTTAGCCTCAATTTTCTCATCATTACCTAAAATATTTATTAAGGAATCTTTTTTTTTTCAAAGAAAAAATATCTGATTTCTGCTTTTTTAAAGACAGTTCAGTGCTCTCCCATTGGTCTTAAAAAACTGATCCAAATCATTGTTTAGTATGTAAGACTCCGTGTAGTCTGACATCATCTGTAATAGTCAGGATACACTATGTTGTGCTGTGGTAATAGAGAAACCCAAAATATCAGTGGCCTAATACAGCAAAAAAAAATTTTTTTTTACTTACACAATGTCTGCCACAGAGTTATCCAATCTTCCCTATCAACTGTCCTTCAAACAATGACTTACATCCAAGCAACTTAGCCTATGCAATATAAGATGTCCTCATTCAACATAGGAGGGAGAGAGAGACTAGATAATTGTGCATGGCTTTAATTTCCTTTGCCCAAATGTGACATCATTCACATAACTCACCCAACTGAAAGGGAGGGAAATACATACATGAGTAAATGAACATTTGAGGATCACTACTGTCCCTTCCTCACCTCCTTACTTGTCATCCTTTAACTGCACCATTCTCCTACCCACACTGAACTCTCAGCTATACACAACTGCTTCGATAAGCCATGCTCCCTCCTCCCACAGGCATTTGCACATCTTTTGCCTGCATGGGGAATATTCTTTCTTTTCTTCCTCCATTTTTCTCTTCCCCAACCCTTCTACCTAGTTGATTTTCATTTTCTTACATTCTAACTAAACATCATTTTCTCAGGGAACTCTCCAAACTATTCCACTTCTGCAAATTAACATTATAGGAAAGTTCCTTCTGGAAGTCTTAGCAGATTTGTGTTTCTCAGTGTGACTATTTAACAAAGGCTTCCCTAACCCACCAAAATGAAGACTACAAGATATCATGACCTTTACTGATTTATGGTTAGTATCCTATCCACAACACATAGAAAAATAACTGGCACATAATAGAAATAAGTATTTGTTAAATATACAAATAAATGATGGAGAATTTGATGTTCAGAGAGATTATACCATATGACTAAAGGTACAATAATTAGTGACAAGACAGGACTCCTACCTGGGTCTTCTGACTCTAAATTCCATTTTCTCATCACTAATCTCCTATAGGCTAATTTTGGAAATGGGCAGTTTCTTGGAAGGAGGTCATTGGAGACATCTCACAGAGAGCACTTACTGTTAGTAAGAAAAAAAGACAGACATATTTTCACCATTTGCATTCATAGGGCCCACAACTATTTGAACCTGGAGATCTTCAGGTATATAAGCTAATTATAAAACAATCTTTGTCATCTTAAAAAAGAAAACTACTGTTTGTCAGCAAAAAGAGCTTTCAAATTTAAAGGCAAAACAAGTGGTTGCTTTGTGGCTTCTTTCTATTGTCCTTCCACATTTATTTCTGACTGTGGAGACAGACAGATCACATTGCCTTATAATGAATCACCCTTTCTAAAAAGAGTACTTTATTTGCATGAACAATAGTTATGGGTCAAGCTTGATAATGAGTAAAGCTGAAAACCAGCCTCGACTAAGTGCATAGCTTTTTTAGTTCCTAAGGATCACCTGAAAGGAGATAAAATTTTACTATGAGCTAGTCAGTTAAAAAATACTATTTTCTAAAAATGGGTGCATACTGGTAAAAGCATGAAAAAATATTTTTAAAGCATAAGGAATAAACCAAATTTGATTTGAAATCCTACCTCCCTAATATAATAATTACAATTAAAATTTAGATAGACATCCATCAGAATAGCTGTGTCTCAAAAACTTGTATCTTTAAGGAATTGACTGTTTTCAGATGCATGACCAAAATGAATTGTGCAGCACCAGAGTAAAGAGCCTTGGGTTTGAATACTAATTCTGCCACCTACCAGTTCTGTGACCTTGGAGAATTACCTAATTTTTTAATTTTTTTTACTTTCTCCATTTGTAAAATTGTAAAAAGTATTTGCTTTGCAGGGTGGTTATAAAGCCAAAATGAGATTAAGTTATGTGAAGTACCAAGGACAATGCCAGACATATTCAGGCATGTAAGGGAAAATACCTAATTATATTTACCCAGTAAAATATAGATGGTGATGATCTGATGCAAGGCCTGATGCATATAACAAATGGAAAAGTGGGAGGTGCAACCCACAAGCACCCTACAGTGAGAACTGCAAGGCTAAGGCCTTCAGCTACTTATTGATTGGTACTGATGATTGCTGAGGCTAAACTGACTTTTAGACAACTCTGAGGATTAAGATTACTAAAATTGTCGGGAAAGTGACTATCAGCAAAAATAAAATCTGTTTTATGTGAAGATAGAATTATCATTTATTGAGTAAAATATAAAGCAAGGGGTTATAATGAGTCCTTCACATTCATTTTACTGCGTTCTTTCAATAGTACTATGAGGTAGTTGACATTCCCAGCCACATTTTACAGATTAGGAAATTTAAACCTAAAATTTAGGTGATTTGCCCAAGGATTTACATCTAATAATAGAGAAATTCAGATATGATCTTAGGTCTGGCTGACTCCAAGTTTGAAATCCTAAATCATCAGACAGTATTGCTTTGCCAGCCATTGCAACATCTGAATTTTTTAATCCTATAAAAATATATTTATAAGAGAATAGTTACCATTTAAAATGCAAAATACAGTCTAAAAGATAATGAACTTAAAATCTGAAAAGATCCATTTTTTAAATTATCTGATAACATGCAAGCAGTGAAATGGCAGAACTGGGTATGATCTTGACCTCCTAAATTGCTCCAAAAAGTCTGATTTTTAGGGAGAGGAAAGAAGCCTATCACAGGAGAATTGTTGCCTAGTAGGAAAACAAACTAAAATAATTAATTAAGGGATACACAAATAAAAACATGTAAAATTTGACATCAAAAATATAAAACATTAGCAGGGAGTGCAAATGCAGAATTTTAGAATGCATTCAAACTTGACTTGCTATCAGCTTAAAATAGGCTAATATATGTGAGCCTGGTGGTAATGACAAACAATGAAAAAACTTGTAATAAATATGCAAAAGATAATGAGAAAAGAATCTAAACATAATTAGGTAGAAAGTCATCACAACTACAAGGGAAGAAAGTAAAAGAAGAAAGGAAAAGAGAGGAACTACAAAACAGAAAACAAATAACAAAAGGGAAATAAGTATTTACCTATCAATAATTGTTTTAAATGTAAATGGACTAATTTTCCAATCAAAGAACATAGAGTTTCTGGACAGGTAAGAAAACAAGACCCATATATAGGCTGCCTATGAGAGACCCACCTCAGATGTAAGGACACACATAAACTGAAAATGAATGGATGAAAAAAAGATGTTTCATGCAAACAGAAACCAAAAGAAAGCTGGGAGATATATATATATATATATATATATATATATATATATATATATATATAATGTGTCTTTTAAGGCCAATATTTCCTTATTGATTTTTCTATTTAAATGACCTATCCATTGATGTAAGTGGAGTATTAATATCCCCAACATTCATATATATATGAATATATATAGTAGACTTCAATACAAAGACTGTAATTAAAGATAAAAATGGGCATTGTATAATGATAAAAGGTTCAATCTAACAAGAAGATATTTTAAATATTTATGATTCCAACGTAAGAGCATCTAAATATATAGGGCAAATACTAACAGACATAAAGGGGGAAATTGACAGTGGTGCAATAAAAATAGGGGATGTTAATACTCCACTTACATCAATGGATAGGTCGTTTAAATAGAAAAATCAATAAGGAAATATTGGCCTTAAAAGACACATTAGGCAAGATGGACTTAATAGATAGATATATACAGAATACTGCACCCAACAGCAGCAGATTACATTTCTTCTCAAGCACATGAAGCATTCTCCAGGATAGATCATATTCCAGGCCACAAATCAAGTCTCAATAAATTTAAGAAGACTGAAATTATATTGAACATCTTTTACAACCACAATGAGGAAATTAAAAAACAATTACAAGAAGAAAACTGAAAAAAATCACATATATGCAGAAATTAAACAACATGTTCCTGAACAACCAATATGTCAATGAAGAAATCAAAAAATATCAAGGCAAATGAAAATGGAAATAGAATATATCAAAATCTATGGGATGCAACAAAAGCAGTTCCAAGAGGGAAGTTTATAGCAATATAGCAATATAGTCTTAGGTTAAAAAAAAAAAGAAAAAAAAAGAAAAAGAAAATTTTCAAGTAAGTCTAATTTTACACTTAAATGAACTCGAAAGAAAGGAAAAAAATGAAAACAAAAGTTAGTAAAAGGAAGGAAATAATAAATATTAGAGTGAAAAAGAAATAGAGACCAAAAAAAGACAACAGAAAAAATCAATGAAACTAAGAGCTGGTTCTTTGAAAGCAAAATGGACAAACCTTTAACTAGACTGACTAGAGACAAGAGTGAGGGCCCAAACAAAGTCATAAATGAAATGGGAGAAACTGTAACTGATACCAAGGAAATATAAAGGATTATAAGAGTCTATTATGAATACTTATATGCCAACAAATTGAACAACCTAGAAGAAATGGATACATCCCTAGAAACACACAGTTTTCTAAGACAATAGAAAACTCAAACAGACCAATCACTAGTAAGGAGATTGAACCAGTAATCAAAAAACTCCCAAAACACAAAAGTTTAGGATCAAACAGCTTCACCAGTGAATTCCACTGAAGATTCAAAGAATATTTAATACATAACCTTCTCAAATGTTTCCAAAAACTTGAAGAGGAGAGGATGCTCCTAAACTTATTTTACAGAGCCAGCATTACTCTGATACCAAAACAGATAAAAATACCACACAAAAATCACAAACCAATATCCCTGATGAACATAGATGCAGAAATCCTCAACAAAATATTAACAAACTAAATTCAGCAATACATTAAAAATATCATACATCATGATCAAGTGGGATCTACCCCAGGAATGGAAGGGTGGTTCCATATCCTCACATTGATCAATATGATACACCACATTAACAAAATGAAAGATAAAAATTATATGATCATCTCAATAGATAAATAAAAAGTAGGTTCAATATCCATTTATGTTAAAAAGAAATCCTCTCATCAAAGGGGGTATAGACAGAATATATTTAACATAATAAAGACATATATGAAACATTTATCGTATATGACATGTAAACTCACAGCTAACATACTCAATGACAAAAAGCTGAAAGCTTTTCCCTTAAGATCAGGAATAAGACAAAGATGCCCACTCTTACCACTTAAATTCAGCATAGTATCAGAAGTTCTAGCCAGAGCAATTAGACAAGAAAATAAATAAAAAGCTCCAAAGGGATAAAAAGTAAAACTATTGAGAGGGGAAGAATTAAGATGGCAGAGTAGTAGGGAGACGGTGGGCTTGCTTTATCTCTCACTAGATAGGTATCAAAACATTTTCAACAACTAGGAAATCAATATAAGGATTAAGAGAACAATCTACACAATTAGAAGGAGAGAACATGGTGGCTGTGAATTCAGAGATATGAATTGAAAGAGAGAAAAGCTGCAGTGCTGTTGAGGAGGTGGGAACACTTTTCTTGGAGAGAGGACATGGAGAGAGGGAGAGACAGTGAGAGAGAACAGTACATTGGGTTTGTGCAAGAAAAACACTCCCCCCATGACTTGGGAATCAAGAGGAATAGACTATGCCAAGTTTTTTGCAAATAGTGGATCTCAAATTCTAAGATCCACTAAGTTTTACAGGTCCACTCCATTTGCTGGCAGACAGCCATGATCCTGGGGAGAGGGAAGACAGAGGCCTGGGAGCAGATGGCAGACAGTATGGTGTGGGGATCCCCTGGGTTGTACTGGGAAAGAATATTCCCCTTCAAAGTGTACATTTGGAAGAGAGTAAATTGCCTCTCCAAGGACAAGAGACCTGTGAGGCACCATTGAGCAGCCATTCAACAGTAGGGGAGAGAGGTATATGCAAAGAGGAGATAACCTGGTTGCAACCTTTTGCTGTTCTTCACCACAGAATCCAGGAACCCGCACAGCCATGTGACTGTTTTTCTGGGACAGAGCAGCACTGGGCACAGCACTGCAAGGCTTTCCTCTGGGAAAAGGGAGCAGGTCCCTGCCTTGCCAGGTCCTTTAGGATTTGGAGTTTTGAATCCCAGTTGTATGCCAGAGAGATAAAACACAGGAGAACTGTAGCACACGGTGGGCCAATGGCCTGGGCATGGACAAGTTGAGGGCAGGATCTGACAGAGAACCAGGGACATAGGAGGGGAAATTGCTTACTTTTCTGTGAAGGCTTTCTGAGTAGCGGTGATCACCAATTCCTCTCCCTGAAAATGAGAGGGCAGAGTGATGCCATCTTCCACCACCACCAGCACCACCACCCCAATCACTAGCACATTTGGACTTCGGTGAACAACATAGCACCCCCAGTGGAGGCTGGAACTGTTTACACCAAATCCCCCTGCCTTGTGGCCTGCAAGGGCAACTTTACTGGGGCAGGTCAGATCTTTCCAGCACAGCAGGCCTCTCTCCCAGACAACCAACACAGGCCCCTGACATGTACAAAATACACTGGTTACAGAATTGCACCAAAGCCTCAGTTTCAGTTCTGGTGGAAATAGGACCAGGATTTCAGGCTTGTTTTGTTTTGTTTTTCCTTTGGAATCAGGCTTATAGATTTTTATCTGTTGGTTTGCTTGTTTTTGTTCCTTTTCTTTTTCTCTTTTTTTAGACTGGATTTGTATGTATTTATCAGGTTTATTTTAACAAACAAATCAAAGTACACCTAGTTAAAGGCTCAAACACTTTCTACTGCAAGCAAGGAGAAACTCTGTAGAGGACTGAAATGTGGGAAAGAGCTGCCAAAACAAAACAGCATGCACCAAAAACAGTTCCTGAAGTGTCATGCCCTGGATAGGGTATGACCCCTTTTTAATATAGCATCACTTTCAGGAGCAGGAAACGTAACACATTTTCATAACATTCAAGTTTCACTATGCTTTTTCTTTGTACTAAGTCTAAAAGGCAGAGAACTCCTATCAAAATCAAAGGAAACAGGTCAACACCAAGATATATTGTAGTGAAACTTGCAAAATACAAAGATAAATAGAGAATTCTGAAAGAAGCTAGGGACAAAAGGTCCTTAACCTACAAGGGTAGATATATAAAGTTAACAGCAGACCCACCTACAGAAACATTACAGGGCAGAAGAAAGTGGAATGATATATGGGAAAAATATGCAGCCAAGAATGCTTTATCCAGCAAGGCTGACATTCAGAACAGAAGGGAAAAGTAAAACTACTACTATTTGCAGATGATATGATTTTATGTATAGAAAATCTTGAAGACTCCAGTAAAAAACTGTTAAAACTAATACATTTATTCAATAAAGTTGCACAGCATAAAATCAATATAAAAAATCTCTTCCATGCTTATGCACTAATAGCAAACTATCAGTAAGAGAAAAAAAGGAAAACAGTTCCATTTATAATTGCATAAAAAATGATAAATTAGTTGGAAATAAATTTTACCAAGGATGTGAAAGACCTGTACACTGGAAAACTTTAAGATATTGATGAAAAAAAAAACTGAGGAAGACAAATAAATGGAAAGATATTTCATGCTCATAGACTGAAAGAATTAATGTTATAAAAATGTCCATATTACCCAAAGAAATCTATGGATTCAATGCAATCCCTATTATAATTCCAATGACATTTTTTTCATAGAAATTGAACAAACAATCCTAAAATTTGTATAGAATCATGAGAGATCCCTAAGAGCCAAACAATCTTGAGAAAGAGGAACATAGCTGAGGCATCATGCTTCCTGACTTAAAGCTACATTACAAAGCTATGATAATCAAAACAGTGTGATATTGGTGTAGAAACAGAGTTTAATGGAGCAGAATAGAGAGCCCAGAAATAAACCCATGCATATATGGTCAATCAATCTCTAATAAAGAAGATAACAATATATACTGAAGAAAGAATAATTTCTTCAATAAATGGTGACAGGAAAACTAGACAGCTACATGCAAAAGAATGAAATGACTACATTACACTATACACAAAAATCAGATGAAAATGGATTAAAGAACTGAATTTCAGATCAGAAACCATAAAACTCCTACTAAAAAATATAGGTGGTAAGTTTCTTGACATTGGTCTTGGTGATGTATTTTTTGAATCTGACTCCACATGCAAGGGCAACAAATGCAAAAAGAAATAAATGAGACTAAATCAAACTAAAAAGCATCTGTACCGTGTAGGAAGCAATCAACAAATGAAAATACAAACTAATGAAGGGAGAAATATTGGAAAATATTCTATAAAGGATTAATATCCAAAATATATAAAGAACTCACATAGCTCAATAATAATTAAAAAAATCTGATTGAAAAATGGACAGAGGATCTAAATAGATATTTTTCCAAAGAAGACACATAGGTGGCCAACAGGCACATGAAAAGTTGTTCTACATCACTAAACAATAGGGAAATGCAAACAAAAAACAAAATGATATATTCCCTACACCTGTCAGAATGGCTAGCATCAAAAAGACAAGAAATAAGGACTGCTGGTGAGGGTGAGGAGAAAAGGGAACCCTGGTGCTCTGTTGGTAGGAATGTAAATTGGTCCAGCCACTTTGGAAAACAGTAGGGGGGTCCTCAAAAAAGTAAAAATAGAAAAAACATACAACCCATTGATTCTACTTCTGGGTATTTACATAAAAGAAAAAGAAAACACTAATTCAGAAAGCTATATGCACCCCTATGTTAATTGTAACATTATTTATAATAACCACAATATGTAAACAACCTAAGCATCCATCAATACTACTCAGCCATAAAAAAGAAAGAAATCTTGCCATTTCTGACATATGGTTAGATCTTGAGAGTTTTTAGACAATTAGAAAAAGACAAATACCATATAATTTCACCATAAAATATTTTGAAGTCTAAAAAATCAAATCAAATGAACCAACAAAATATAGCAAAAATTCATAGATACAGAGAATATATTGGTGGTGGCCAGAGGAGGGACAGTTGAGGGGTGGGCAAAATGGTGAATGGGACAAGAGTTACAAACTTCCAGTTATAAGTCATGAAGATATAATGCACAGCATGGTGATTATAGTCATTAATATTGTTACAAATATGAAAGTTGCTAAGAAACAAATCTTAATTATCACAAGACAAAAAATTGTTAAGTTTGTATAGTGACAGATGGTACTAGATTTATTGAAGTGATAATTTGTAATGTATACAAATGCTAAGTTATTGTGTTGTACATCTGAAACTAACATAATGTTGTATGCCAATTATACTAAAATTTTTAAAAAGATTTTATTTATTTATTCATGAGAGACACACAGAGAGAGGCAGAGACATAGGCAGAGGGAGAAGCAGGCTCCCTGTGGGAAGCCTGATGTGGGACTTAATCCAAGGACCCTGGGCTCATAACCTGAGCAAAAGGCAGATGCTCAACCACTGAGCCACCCAGGTGCCCCTAAAAATGATTTTTAAAAGAAAATTTTTACCCAGGAAAATAGTGGTAATCACACTGTACATCTACATTGTACATATAACGTATTCTTTCAAAGGTCACTTGATTCTTGCAACAGTTTCTAAATCTAGAAGTCAGGCATTATAATACCTATTTTACTTATGAAAGAAACTAGATCACATATTCAATTAATATTAAAAATCTAGACTTTTCTTACTTTGAATCTACTGCTCTCTTTACAATATCCTATTTTCTCCCTCCGGAAATGTTAAAATATTTTAAAACTCTTTTGCCTACATTATCATGTCCTGGAGCAAAGAGTTTACAAGATTTTTTAAAAAATATCTTATACAACAGGTAGTGGAAGTCTCTGGTTTGAGACACCACAACATATACCTCAAATAGCTCTGCTTGGGAAGTTATAGGGTAATGTTCAAAATGGGATTTATGACAAGGCTTTTCTGACTTTAATACAGCCTTTCTGGATGAAGAACTTTTCCTACTAAATTTGTTAGATCTATAACTTGAGGCACTTAGGGACTACTTTTGTGAGAAATCAAAATGACTGCCTTCATCACAATGAATGATATTTGACTTTAGAAAGAAAATGTAATTAACTGACTTGCAGTACAATCACTCTAAATTAATCAAGAGCAGACAGACATTAATTCAGAAAGGGAAAATCCATCAAGGCAAAACAAGTTAAACACTGTAGAATCATTAATATCCATTTCACAAGACTGAATGCCATTAGCTCTAGTCAGCCAACAGCCTGGCACAATCACTTTCTCTTCCTGCTGCCACTGGTCCATGGAAAAACAGTTCACTGAATTTATTTTCAAACAACTTAATTTGCTTCTCATTAAGGGGTTGTGTAGATGGTCATAATGAATTGATATTTAAATGAGAAGAGTTTATTAAAATAAAAGTTTTTTATTAAAAATATTTAACCTTCTGATGAGAAGAACTTATTTATTCTTGTTGTTTTGGGTTTTGTTTGTTGTTGTTTTGGTTTTGGTTTTTGCTTAAAGCTGTATGCTCAGTTTGATTTGCTCAAAGAAATACTGAGAGTTGCCTCTAAGATTCCAGTAGTAAAAGTAGCCTTCCCAGTTAGGCTTTATTTTGTTGTTAGTTGTGGAATAACCATAGGGTAGCTAAAAAGAAAACCTGGAATGGAATACAAACTCTGTCATCTTTCAGATACATGTCATTAGGAAATCACTTAACCTCACTGTTTCAGTTCCTTCATCTACAAAATCTGGTGACTATCTATCACATCAGGAAATTTGATGTTTAAATGAAATAATGCCTATTAAGTATTTTGTGAGCTCTAAAGTAGTATACTAATGAATTTTTTGAGAATGAGAAGGAGTGATCCAACTATTGCTTATGTGGTCTTCAGTCAATTGCATACCTCTTTGAATACTCCATGATAGGTAACAATAATTCCTTGTAAGATTACTATGTGAAATGGAAATAAAGAACTAAATAGAGCATACAGTTAGCACTCAACAAATTATTATGATGATGATGTTTACTAAGCTCTTACACTTCGCCAAGACCAACATTATGATATTCTGAGACAGCAATGGAATAATAATAATGGAAAGTATAAAACATAATACAAGAAATCCTGGGTAGAAATCAAGGAAAAAACATGGCAGGGTTGAGAAAGAAGCATTCTCTGATAAATATGTGATTATTTACAACTTATACATTTATATATTTAATGAATTTTGTGGAATATTTATTATCGGGCAGGCAAAGAATGTAATACATAATCCTTACCATCAGGGAGCTTAGTATCTAGATAGATAAAAAAAAGATGACAGATAGAAATTCATATTTATATATTCATATATACCTGAAAACAGTATCTACATATATGTTATATACACATATATAAATACATATTTGTGTTTGTATACATACCATATTATATTTTCATTAAAAATAATCAAGCAATAACATGTCTCAAGATAGTATATAGTAACACTAAATAACTAAGACAAAAAGTGTTTGAGAAAAAATGCCAGTTTTTCACTTCACCAACTGAATTCTTTCACCCACAAGGTGTTCTCAAATATATTTATTATATAAAGGAATCTATCAATGTAGGCTTTATTCTAAAAACTAGATTCTGAGGACTGGAGTTATTTTTCTGCCCTTGTTATACCCCTCTCCCCCACCCTGTTTTCTCTGCTTACCTGAAATAAAAATAAGGGAGAGGTCTTTTCTAAAACCTATCAGTGAATACTGGCAAATCTAGTATCATTTTCAAGTACTTCAATGTTAGCCCACTGGTATTTTAAATGGCACAAGGAGCTACTTCTTCCACTACTGTCTGCTACACACATGCCATCCAGGGACAGTGTTATATTGGATGACTTACAATGCATCGGTATCCCACACTGTCATACTACTAGCCCCTTACACAAGTTATTCTCTGTGTAAGATGACCTTGACTTAGCCATGTATCTCTCATGTAAATCATTCTTCCTCTTTGAAGTTTTTTCAGACCTACTCCATTAAAATGAATCCTTGATCTCCTTGTTAGACATCATGAATTACCATATTGCAATATCTTATTACCATATTGCAATATCCATCTATTCCACTAGATTGTGAATTTTTCAAAGGCAGGGACTGGGTTTTTTGTTTGTTTATCTCTTTATGCCTCCAAGGGTGGCAAGTAGTAAATACTTTACAGATTCATCTGCAGTGGATTCTTTCAAATAAACTTTGTCCTAAATCTGTCATTGCATTACATGAGATTAGAAAGAAAATGTGTGTCAAACAATGTCACCGAATATTACTGAGTACTTATTATATGACACATATGATAACTTATTAATCCCATTTTATAAATAATAACAAAACAAAACAAAACAAGCTTGGATAATGAGATTGTCCCAAGATTATTCTAGCTGCTTGTACAGGACAAAGCCAGAATGTAGTTACTGGTCTGTCAACTCTTAACCATTAGGTCAAGTGAGAACTGATTCAGAGTGATCTACCTAATTGTCATTATGCTCAGGAAAGGGCACCACTGTGGTGATTCACAACTGTGGAAGCTTCTTATTATAGAGAAGAAAATAAAAGTGAACAGAACCACCCACGTTGCTGCACTTAACATGTGCTTATTTTATTAATGGCAATGCAAATGAATTTACTCTATTTTGCAAGGTTAAGACAATTTGGTTCACAGAAATTAAGATGTTGTTCTGCTGTATTCATAGAAAAGAGCTAAAATAGAACTTTCAACTGCTAACACAACTGCATAAGGGAGATAATTATTTTGGTTAAATGCCACTAATAACTAATGGGGAAAATTCCATTTTTGCTAAACATGGGAAAATATGTGACTAATAACTGATAAAGGCACTTAGTCATCACTTATTAACTGATAATTTTAAAGCCACAGGTGCATCTCTTTTCTTTTTCATTTTAAAAAGAAATTCACATTTAAAAATAAAGGCAGAGCCCAGTCAGAAAGGACAGCAAAAGAACTCTCTAGCCTCAGGTATTCTTTTTTATAGACAGAAAAAGAACAGCAGGTTTTTCCACAGAAGACGTCATTAGGAATTCCCTCCTTCTTTCTTTCCCTGCATTCCCTTATATTTCCACATGGAGAGTGTTACCCTACCCTCAGAAATTCTACTTGACAATTTCAGTCTTGGGGAAGCATGATGACTCATACTATAACTAGGGGCTTTACCCTATGGCTAGAGAACAACTTTTAAAATTGTGTCCGTTTGTCCTTTTGGAATTGAGCTTCTTCTTTTAGAATAACACAGAGAAGGCTGGTGGCAAAATCAGCAACTAAGGACTTAAGTGTCCACAATACCCATTAAATGCATGAATGTATGTGTGCATACACTTGTATATGTATACATCCAATTTGTTTGTTCTAGAATTTCTCTTCAGTATGCTATTCTTAATGGTATTACTTGAACTGATTTCTTGAGAATGATCTTGTTATTGAAAAGATTGGCTAGATGCTCACCAGTCCCATTTTGTCTTTGTAGAAACATAAGACTACATTTCCAGCCTCTTTTGCAGTTATTTGGTTGGTTTCAGACCAAAAGAATGTAAACATAAGTTATATATGTTGCTTCCAGGTTGAGCACTAGAACATCTTGTACAATTTACCTTCCAACTTCACCACTCCTCCAAGCCTCCCTGTTCAATCTGCCTGGTTGGTGGATGACACCAGCCTGACTTTGAAGCTGCATTATGATAGAGACATAAGATACAATAATGAGAGTTAAAACATATACACATACAATAATGAGTTTGGGTTCTAGCATCACCACTTGGAAGACAGACACCTGACCTGCCGTTAGATTTCAAATGAGTGAGAAATAGACTTTTCTGATAAGCCACTGAGCCATTAAAATTTTTCTGACTCTGCCACACACTGCCTACGCTAACAGAAAAGTTGATACAAGGTGTGGTATTGATACAAGATGTGGTGTTACTTACCTGGACATCAGTCACTAAGAAATCAGTATCAGAAGTTGTAAATATTCAGGGTAAAAGCTTTGATCAAAGTAATGCCCCAGATCAGCACCAGCACCTGCCACCCCAGGAGCACCTCTAAGGAAGTTGGACTAAGAACAAAATGCAAACCTTCTGTCTTGGTTTTTCTTGTGCCCATTTGGGAAGGCATTGCAAGAATGGAAAGGCTTGGGAAAGACTGGATCAGTTTGCAAGCATAGAGGAAATTGAATGAGGAGTCTAAAAGACTCCTTCTCCCAGGATTGGGAAACAAGTGCTTCTAGATTATAAATATAAGGAATAACATTTGAAAAGACTCTTGAGTGGAGACCCAGGAAAACTACTCAGTGACTCATGGAACACATCAAATGGACTTCTCGTTAAAATCCAATAATTTTGGGACACCTGCGTGGCTCAGCGGTTGAGCGTCTGCCTTTGGCTCAGGGTGTGATTCTAGGGTCCAGGATCAAGTCCCTCATCGGACTCCTTGCAGGGAGCCTGCTTCTCCCTCTGCCTATGTCTCTGGCTCTCTGGCTCTCTGTCTTTCATGAATAAATGAAATATTAAAGAAATAAAATCCAGTAATTTCAAGAAATTTGAGAAAGAACAGCATGAGAGTGAGAAAGTACAGAAATACATTGTATATGAAAATTGTATCCAGGAAAGATCTCTTGGTATCATTTCGTCACAAAAAGCTGAGTAAATTCTAATATATCAGAAGCCTACTGTCTGGATAAGGGAACTGTATTGACTGAAAAACTGTATCTAAAGCTCTAAAACAATATATTGACTCTTTAAGACTTAAGCAGCCTTTCACCTCTATTCTTCAACCTATATTTTTCTAGAGAAGCCAGAGTATTCAAAATTCTCACAGATCAATGACTGCTTTATTTCTCTCATGCTTCCTATTTTTTAATGGAAATACTTGTTATGGTTATTCTGACTCAATTTCATTATTTTGTATTTTAAAATATGGCAGTGATAGGCAGATAACTTTTATTTTTATGTCAGAGGTTGCCAGACCCTCAGCTACTACCTCCAGATCTTATGGAAAGGACTGAGCAGCACTGCCCAAAGCCTGCATAGAATTTGGGGCTGTCATCTTTGTGAAGGGGTGACTGTCTACTACTGCTGGCCAGATAAAGCCAGGGTGCACTGAAAGCCACGGAATACAAAGATCTTGGGCCACTGAATTATTATTTGGAGGAGAATCACTTGCATGAGATTGAGTTTAGGAATAAATACAATTTTGTTGTATTATGCCCCTAAGAGTTTGCAGTTTTTCACTATAACATGGCTTTGACTGGCCAATTTGTAAACTTGCAATGGAAGTTTATATACATAAACATTTTAGTACATTCTTATGTTATTTTTCTAGGGGATTCAATTTCTTAATACTTTGTTAAATCACTTAGTAAGATTTTGACAAGCATTTCACACAGCACTTGATTAAGATATAAAAATAATTTTAATTGAACACTACTCTGGTCGGTCACTGTGCTGGATACTTTAAGTCCTTTTTATGTTTATCATTCTGGCTTTAGAGATAAGGAACCTGAACCACAGAGAAGGTAACTTGCTACTTGAGAGGATTTCTATTTTGCATCCAATTTCCCTTCTTAAACCCTTAGAACTGAGTTTCCCTAGGAATATACCCATCCCCCCATTCTCTGTTCAGCAGTCTGAGTAGGGTTTTATGATTAGACCTAGACTCATACCCATTGCCATCAAGGCAAGCATAGGACATAGTCATCCAGTCCAATCACAATGGATTTTTATTTTCAGAATTTTTAATTGAGATTAAGACAAGTAAATTCACTTTTTATTGATTCTTAACTGTGAATGGGGCAGTCCCTAGACCTGCTGGAAATCATTTTTCAAATACATAGGAAGAGGTCATCTACATATGAGAAGAGGGAAAACAAAAAGATGAAACTGGCATTTATGACATCATTTGAAACTTTTTATCTTTTCAGCCCTTGAAACTACATCAATATACTACATATTCCTATACTCTTATATGAAAGAGTACCTCTCCTTTCTATTTTTTTAAAGCACAGAGCTGTTTACTCTTATTTTCAATCTCATGCCTCCTAAAATGTGTCTAACCTTAGCTAGGAAACAGCCAATTCAAGTTTCAAATTCCAGAGCACTATTTTTTTTTCTTATTTCAAGATGTTGCCTTCACTTTCACTTCATAAAATATGGTTTGTATTAAATGAAGTTACTTGTCTACATACAGACATTCATAGATCAACAAATATACATTGGGAATTAATGTAGGAAGGAAATATAAAATAAGAAGCACCAAAAGTTTACAATCTTGCTGATATAAATAACGATGAAGCTTTGAGATAACTGCAGAAAGCAAAAATATCCAATGGCTATATTATGAATCTCTGATCAAATTCAGAAAACATTAAAAACTTTAGGACTAATTGGCTGGAAAAACGTATTTTATTATAATACTTCATGACTTCTGCTGTTTATTTTCTTCCCATAAAAACTTCAAAATGCCTTGTTTTTTTTTCTACTCTAAGTACATGCTATCATAGTTACCTTTCATTCCTTTGACAAAAAAGTAAAATATGAAGGTCATAGAAAATTTGATAACATGAAGAAATATGGTGTGCTGATAAACATTTAATAACCAGCTTTCTGACATGAACAGAAATCTCACAGAGGAAGACATAGACATGGCCAACAAGCACATGAGAAAATGCTCCACATCACTTGCCATCAGGGAAATACAAATCAAAACCACAATGAGATACCGCCTCACACCAATGAGAATGGGGAAAATTAACAAGGCAGGAAACCACAAATGTTGGAGAGGATGTGGAGAAAGGAGAACCCTCCTGCACTGTTGGTGGGAATGTGAACTGGTATAGCCACTCTGGAAAACTGTGTGGAGGTTCCTCAAAGAGTTAAAAATAGATCTGCCCTACGACCCAGCAATTGCCCAAAGATACAGATGCAGTGAATCGCCGGGACACCTGCACCCCGATGTTTCTAGCCACAATAGCCAAACTGTGGAAGGAGCCTCGGTGTCCATCGAAAGATGAATGGATAAAGAAGATGTGGTCTATGTATACAATGGACTATGACTCAGCCATTAGAAATGACAAATACCCACCATTTGCTTCAACGTGGATGGAACTGGAGGGTATTATGCTGAGTGAAATAAATCAGTTGGAGAAGGATAAACATTATATGGTCTCATTCATTTGGGGAATATAAAAAATAGTGAAAGGGAATAAAGGGGAAAGGAGAAAAAAATGAGTGGGAAATACCAGAAAGGGAGACAGAACATGAGAGACTCCTAACTCTGGGAAATGAACTAGGGGTGGTGGAAGGGGAGGTGGGGGTGGGTGAGTGGGGGTGAGCGGGTGATGGGCATTGAGGGGGGCACTTGATGGGTTGAGCACTGGGTTATTCTATATGTAGGTAAATTGAACACCAATAAAAAATTAAAAAAAAAACAGCTTTCTGAAAATTTCAAAATTTGTAGCATAGGCCCATTTTTATGTCACAGACTCAGGGAATATATAAGATAAAGATGGATAATTCATAAAAAGGATATTCAAAGAACTAATAGATAAAAGAAATTGAGTTTCATTACTTACCAGGGAAATGATAATTAAGTAAAATTAAATGAGAAAATCACAATGAAATAGCATTATCCACACCAAAATAACTAAATGGAAAAAAATGTAAAGGGAGAATACTAAGTGCTGGTGAAGATGTGGAGCAATGAGAACTCATATACTTCTGGTGTGAGTGCATAATGGTAAAACCACCTTGAAAACTGCTTAGAATGATCTACTAAAGCAAATATATGGAATACGTTGACCCAACAATTTCACTACTTTGATATATAACAGCAGAAATATTTTCCAAAAGACACACATGAAATGGCTTATAGCGCTCTACTGATAATTTTCCAGAATTAGAAACTACTTCAATGCAGGCATACCTCAGAGATACTGCAGGTACTGTTCCAGACCACCAGAAAAAAGCAAATATTGCAATAAAGGAGTCAAAAGAAGTTTTTCGTTTTTAGTACATATAGAAGTTATGTTTATGATATACTAAAGTCCATTAAGTGCACATAGCATGTCTAAAAAAAGATGTACATAAGTTAAATGTTTTATTGCTAAAAATTAAAGCTTTTAATAAGTCATAACTACTGATCACAGATCATTGTAATAAATATAATAATTACAAGTTGAAATATCTCAAGAATTACCAAACTATGACACAGATACAAAGTGAGGAAATGCCACTGGAAATGGTGCCAATAGGGTTGCTTGAGGCCAGTTTGCCAAAAACCTCCAATTGTAAAAAATGCAGTATCTGTGAAGCGCATTAAAGGAAAATGTAATATAACAAAGCATGCTTGTACCCATTAATATTGGAAAAAATTTAAAAAAAATTGTAGCAACTTTAAACAGTGAGAGTGAACCTCATTATATACAAAATTGTGGATTCATACCACTAGCATAAGGTGGAGTGAAATATGCCAGGTAAGGTAGATTGCACTATACACATATTGTATGATTCTACTTTTTTTTTTCTTTTCTTTTCTTTTTTTTTTTTATCCAGAGAGAGAGAGAGAGGCAAGACAGAAACAGTTTCCACACAGGAAGCCTGACTCGGCACTCGATTCCGGGTCCCCAGGATCACACCTCGGGCTGCAGGCGGCACTAAACCACTGCGCCACCGGGGCTCCCCTAATTCTACTTATATAAAAAGTTAATCTACACGGTTAGAAGGTAAGAGAATACTCCTCCTTGGGGTGGCTTCTAAGCTGCTTATAATGATCTGGGTGTTCTTTATATAGATGTGTTCACATTCTGAAAATACATCAAGCTTTAACGCATAAAATGTGCCATTTTATATGTTATATTTAACCCCCATAATATGTTTTAGAAAAATGGGACATAAATAATAAACTAATAAATAAAAAGTATTCTACTTTGTGGCACAGAGCAAATTAGGAACAGTCAAAACACATCCAAATTCTGACTTTATAGATTCTAGATCTGTATTTTTAGATATCCTAAAATGATAACAGACTTCATACTTCTCATCAGACATAACCATTTTTTTCTTTTTTTCCATTTATTTTCTAAATAAAGACTTAAACAGTCTTTGTCAATACGAACAATATGGTGTTGTAGAGGAAAAGTCTTTCAAACAAGAACAACCTGAATTTAAAATCTGTCTCTTCTCTTATATAGGTCTTAAATTCTTATGGTTTTGGTTCTTTCACATAATGTAGCATAGGAATACTTGTTAACAAGATGTTATGGAAATTACCAAACAAGTTCTGACATAAACCACATGATCAATAAATATAATTATCATTATTTATGTTGTTAAAAATAAAATAAAGGAATTTCTGAGCTAGTCAACTCTAAGAAACAGCTTCGTGAATAAGAGCTCTACCATAAGCCGCATGAGATCAGAAACCACTGTATTCCCAGGGGCCCATTGTGGTTCCTGAAATATAGAAGAAACTTGATAAATGTTGTTTGCTAAATTCTCAGTGTCTTTTATATGCTCTTATCATGCTGCACAGTTTATAAATGTTACTTTATAAGTAAAATGACTCAAAAATTATTTAAATATACTACAGTTTTCACAGTGACAGTCTCTCGTGTGTTTCTACTATTTAAAGCAAGACATGATCCTGTCATCCACATTGAAGGACATATAGACATACTGTGCTATACGTGGGAAAGAGAAATCTGTATAGGAATGGGAATAATTTTTTGGGGTGAGGAGGATGTTTTGTATCAAAATATTTTTGGAGCATTCTATAGAAAAGAAGAGTAAAAGATTGATTCTGCCTAATAATCTTATCTAATTGGTCTTTAGGCTTGAATTTGGAGTGACTTTTCTACTAATAACTATAAAGAAACTTACAACTATAATGGAAAGTCTTTTAGAATTTCTGAACATATTAAAAGATGTGTTAGAGTGACTAGCTGGCTCAGTCAGTAGAACATTTGACTCTTAATTTTGGAGTCCAAGCCTCAATTTGGGTGTAAAGATTACTTAAAAATAAAATCTTAGAAAAAAAAGATGTGTTTACATGGGTTACCTTTAAAATTAAAGCACTTATATTTAAAAAATGCTGGACACTTCTATTAAACAAATTCAAAATTTAATAAGGTCTTTAATATGCTAATTTGTATTGTGTATCTCCAAGAGAGATCTGTTGTATAGTGCACTAACCAAATTTATTTGACCTCTGAACTCTCTTTGTCCCCCTGCACCCCTCCTCTCAAACATATATACACATACAAACAGAGAATTAGTGTTTGAGGAATGTAGTTTGAAAAGGAATGATTTAGGGGCACCTGGATGGCTCAGTAGGTTAAGTGTCCAACTCTTGGTTTGGTTCAGATCATGACCTCAAAGTTGTGAGATCAAGGCCCATGCCAGGCTCTACACTAGGCATGGGCCTGCTTGGGATTTTCTTTCTCCCTCTGCCCCTCCCATTCCCCTCTCTAAAAAAACAAAACAAAACAAAACAAAACAAAAACAAAAACAAAGAACCAAAAAAAAAAAAAAAACCAAAATGAATGATTTAGAAACATTGCAAATTTATATCATTATAATGAATATTGAGCAATATCCTAATGGGATGGTATTAGTCTAGTCTCAGCAAGAATTAGGTGATTGAAATACTATTAAACTCTTGAAATTCTTTCCAACTTTATGTTTAGAATAGGAAGTACTACAGAACTTCATCTAACTCCAATGACTGGAAATGTAGTATGTGTTAACAAAACTTTCTGGTTACCTTGTTTATTCAGTGAAATTTCTCCATGGCATGGCTGTTCTGGCTGGGATAAAAGGAATTTTCTCTGAAACTCTGTTTCAGTGTCATAGTCTGAGAAATCTAGAACTTAACCTACCCCAAATCTTCAAAGTTACTACATACCTCAGGGGCAGCAATGTCAACACAATTTGTAGAACATTTTATAAAAAAGCAAAATTGCCTCCGATTAATTCCTCTAAGCAGTAGTAAAGTAGAATACAAAAAAGGAAATATTTTCTTCTACATGTTTAGACTTTTGAAGAAAAGACAATGACAGGTGCTTCAAAACTAATCTTTAATAATGTAAGATGCCAAAGATGGTTCTAACAACTCAGTGATTAAAGTATTTATCAACTAAATTGAAAATTAAAATTATAAATATAAGTAACTCCTATTAGCAAGCAAAATAAATCTCTAATGAGTCTAGGCTAGGTTGAATTTTTTTTCTCTTTTCTTATAAAACTGCAGAATCACAATGAAGAAAATTCCACAGATTCTAAGGAAACATTACGCTAATGTCTTCATTTGAATTATCTCTCTGATATTGGAATGCAGCATGTCTCCTAGCCCCAAAGCCTTATAAGACTTTCACTTTCCATGATTCCAGAAAGTATGTCAGTAAGAGAATATGGAGAGAAAGCCATGGATCCTCTAAAACATATAGGAAAAACAAAAACAAAAACAAAAAATCTTCATATAAATGTAGTAATGTCCAAAATCCAAACAGATTTGCCAACATAGAACTTTTTCAGAACGTTGTACCCATCACTACCACCAACAGTATTAATAATAAATAAGTAAATTTTCCTACAAAGCTACTCTTGTGCTCATTTAATAGTGGCTGTCAAAGTTGAATATGTATCAAAATTATCTGGAAGACATATTAAAACACAGATTTTGAGCTCTACCACTAGAGCTCTTGATTCAGTAGAATTTGTTATTCTAACAAGTTCCCAAGTGATACTAATGTGGCAGGTCTAGGAATACTTTGAGTGAACCATGTAAAATGTTTTAATATGATTTCACTCAGTGAAATTTAATGCAATCCAATTATGATATAAATATAGTTGTTATGAGTAGTCTTATTTTTCAAAATTCAAAATAGGATAGTATGACAGTTAAATGTGATTGGAGAGAGGAATAACTACATTAAAATATATGATACATAACTACGATATATATGGGTAGAGTATGACTTATCTCTGACAATAGAGATGGTATTTGGTTTGGCATCCTCCTATGGACAGCTCAGTTAATTAAACCAAGTAACTCCCAAGGCATTCTATCTCCTATTTGTCCTCTTCACTATCTTCCTCCTTCCCTTTCTTTCAGGTAATTTTATGCTTCTTCGGGCCAAAATATACTTCTTCAACATATTATGTGGGTAGCTCCTTCTATATTTGAGAATACATCTTTAAAATCACCTTTTCCAGGAGGTCTGTCTTGAGATGCTTCATTACCCCTGTAAAATGTGCTGAGGGTGCCTTTCTTTTTCCAATCAGAGTATGATGTGTTGGTCTCTACCTCAGCACTTAGCAGTGCATTGTAACTTGCTATTTAAGTATGTCTCTTGCCTGAAACTATGAACTCCTGAAGAATAGCAATCTGATCTTACTGGTGTTTCTATTTCCAGACACCAGAATAAGCCCTTGACAAGATATTTGAATAAAAAAATTTATTACTGTCAAGTTATAACTGGATATTTGTTTTACTTATGACTTCATTTAAGTAGCTTTGGAATATAAATTTGTTTGTTCATTCACACTCTGACTGATTTCTATGTGTCCAAAATAATAAATATATTGATGAAGAAGCCCATAATATTTGTATGTCCATACATTTCAACATTTTAATAAAAAGACTATTAACAAGCAGAGTGACAAAGACTTTGAACAAGGTTAGTAGAAACTCTGACAGAATTATATATGAGGGCTTATTAACCCAGACTTGGAAAAAAGCAATTCTAAAAGTAATTTCTAAATTTGGGATTATTGTGATAATCTGTTTTCTTTAGGTTTCTATGTTCACATAGAGCATGACAATTAACTATGGGTCCGTTGTTTAGACTGCCAGAAAATTTAATAATGAGACTCAGAATGAAGGAATTCATAAGCTAATTATGTGATATCAGACATATAACTCTTTTTAAGCAAATAATTTTGGTCCCTTGTATTTGAAATTTTAAAATATCTTTCCCTTCCCCCCACCCTAAATTTTTATTCACTCATTTTGCATGCAAGTATGCAGATTTGGGAAGTTGATTACTTTCATTATAATGCAGCTATGTCTCCTATCACATTTAACTGTCAAACCATTTTTGACAGACCATTTTGAATTTTAAAGGGTAAGACTACTCAGAACAACTGTATTTGCATTATAATGGTGTCCACATTAATAATAAGCAATTCATTACTCTTTTAGTATCAGCTTTACCTTTGAATTGTCACTTTAAAGCTCAGGCGTCACAGTATGGTCCTCTGGGCCCAGGGTATTGGCATTTAAGAAATTTATCAGATGCCAGAAACAAGGCATTGGCAGAGGCAATACAAATGGAGGAAGATCATAAACTCAAAGAATAAAATGGAAAGGTTCAATCCATGGTGTGTGAATAATTCACAAATACCAAACTGGTATTTGAAGATTTTCCCATCACCTCCCATTTTCCTTACTTTGGACTTTTTTTCCCTCGGTTCATCTTATGTCCTGTATATCTAACAGGAACCCCATGAGAACATATTAAAGAGATTTTATTTCCTCAGGCAAGAAGAAATACATATATCTTATTGAAGTGAAGAATATATGAGAAATGTAAAAGGTTAAGTCTACCTCCCTCCTAATGCCTCTAGAAGATCTTTATTTCCCCGTGGTCCTATTTAATTGAGAATGTTCTATTTTGATTTCTATCCCTGGCTGTACATTAGAATCCCATGGTGTGGTAGGCAAAATAATGGTTTCCAAAGATGTCTTAACCCCTGGCACCTGTGAATGTGATAGTTTGCATGATAAAAAGAAATTAAGGTGGCAGATGGAATTCAGATTGCTAATTAGCTAACCTTAAAATACGGAGATTATCCTGGAGTATCTAGGTGGACCCAGTACAATCACAAGATCCCTTAGAAGTGGAAGAGTCCTCTGAAGGGAAACACAGAGGGATGGCTGCATAAGAAAGACTTGGCCTGACTTACTGGCTTTAAAATGAACTATTGCGGAGAAAAGCAAGCAACCTCCAGAAACTGGAAATAGCAAAGAAATAGATGTCCCCTAGAGGCTCCAGAAAGAAGTGCATCTTCAGACACCTTAAATCTTAGCTCAGTGAGATCCCTGTCGGATTTATATCTACAGAAGTGTAAGAAAATAAGTTTTTAAATCTGTGTTTTTTAAAAGCCACTAAGCTTGTGGTAACTTGTCACAGCAGCAACAGAAACTTGATAAACCTGAGGACCTTTTGAAAATCCCGATGCCCAGATCATACCCCACATCAATTACATTAAAATATCGAGGGTGGGACGGAGGGGATGAGATGTAGACATTAACAATATTTTTAAGCTCCCTAGGAGCTTCCAATATTTCAGAACTGCTGCTCTAAGTATATGCACGAGTTGTCACAAGAAGCTATACTGACTGGGAAGGAACAAGTCACTAGTGGGGAGGCTGGGCCCATATGATACCACTTCAGTCCAAGTGTGGTTCCAGGAGCAGACAATCAACATCATCTTAGAACTTGTTAGAAATACATAATCTAGTCCCCAGTCTGACCCACTGAGTCTGAATCTGCATTTTACATTTTAATACCAACCCCAGATGATATACATGCCCATTAAGTTGTAAGAAACAAAATATGTGCACAGTCCTGTTTCCTTTCCAACCTAAAATGTTTCTAATACTTGCAATAATTTTGAAATCATTACTTAAATAAAAACTTATAAAGCAGGCCCTCAGGCTAAGAGATCCTCGAGGAAAGCAACTGTTCCCCTCTTTTCTTCTTTTTTCCCCTTCTCATTTCTTCCCCATCCCTCTCTCCCCTTTCTTTCTTTTTCTTCTCATTATCTTTCTCTACTTCCTTCTCCTTCTCTCCTCTCTCTCCCCTTCAGTTTATCCTCAGTGCCCGACTTATCATTTCTGACTTGCTAACTAACTGCCTGAATTAATGATGATTGTAACTGCAGAAATGATAAAAATAAGTTACTGAAATACCAGCTACTGTGAAATAAAAATATAATTTAAATGCCAGAAAGAAAAAAAAAACCCTGCTTTAATTTAGACTCAGTACTCTATTCCTTTTTATACTGGACTAATTCCTCTTAGATTCTAGAGATATGGATCAATATTTATTAGTTTACTCTTAAAACTACTAAATAATTCCAAACCTCTCTTTGGATTTTATTCCCATGAGCCAACAGATTCCATTATCAGCAATCTCTTAACTTGAATCAAAGGAAATTTCTTTTATTGTCAGTTTATAATTTTTAATATTCAGCCTCTGTGGGAACAATCACCCTGTATTGGTAAAACTGTTTTCTATTTGAAATTTTTTGCCTCTAACCTGGAGTTGGAGAAATCAGAGACAATGACAGAATGAGATTTGCAGGTGGGAAATAGGAGATTTTAAACTGGGCTGCCATCCTCCATCCTGTGGCCATGGAAACATCCCTAACCCGCCAGGCTTCTCTCCTATGCTGAGCCTGAAACTTAACTTAACCATAACTGTTTGGGGCTTTGATTTTTTTTTTTTAACCTTAATCATTTCACTTACTACAATAAACTAAGGAACTAGATGTTTCTAGTCTCATTTTACAAATGAAGACACTGAAGTCTAGAGGGCATTAGTAACTTGTCCAAGGTCATGCTCTTGGTAATAGGTGATGCAGGATTTGAGTGAAGCTTTGTCTGGTTCCAAGGCCCATATTGTAAAGATTCTGTTGCCTGCAGTGGTGTGGTGTGATTTATTGGCCATGAAGATGACAGGAAACCATATATTAAAAGGATTTCCCTTGAGAAGTCTTAGAAAAAACCCCAATGGGTCAAACTGACCACTCAGCTCTTTCCCAAGTAACCAAATGTCTATAAAACTGTGCCATATAAGATCTATGAAGAATATCATTCATAGAATACAATCTCAGCTCTAGAAATTTGTCACTGCAAAGCATGGTGATGGATTGCTTATGTGATACCTTGCTTAAGAAACAAACCATGTTGGCAACTTGTTACCATGTTGTGGTAACTTGTCACAGCAGTTACCTAGCCTATTAAGCTGAAATCCAGTTATTGGCTGAAACAAAATAAGTAATTTCCAATTATACTGGTAATCATTAAAATGCATTTACATATACTTTGCCACCTGAATAACACTGCTTTTTCATAGCATCATAGCAAGTATGATTAAAGTGTCGGCATTATAGAAATAGTTGCTACTATCTATTATTGTGGGAAGAAGGAAGGGGAAAATTCACAGAGGTAACCTGCTCACTACACAAGCAACTATGGATAAATGGTTTCTGCTTTGAGATTATGAAGCACTGATCCACAAAGATAGGTTTGGCTATTAGCTATTTGGCAATGCCCTCTTGTCTCCCACCAAGGAGACATCTGAGAGGTTGTTCCTGTAGGAAATGCCAAACAAGCTTGCTAGGCTTGTTACAGCCATTAGGTGTTATAAGTCACACCCCTGACCGTGTCTATGCATGATCTGACAGTGTCAGATCAGAGAAAAATGTAGTCAGTCCAACATGCCACTGATTTTTAAGATGCCCCCAAGCAGGGAAAACAGAAGTTAAAGAGCACTTCAGTTATGTGATAATTAATTAAAAACAGTTTTATTACAAAGACTGAAATTAAAATTCAGGAATGCCAAGCTCTGAATCAGACCTGGTTTTCAGTCCTTGTTCTCCTAACCATCAATTTTTTGACTTTGGGTAAGTCTTTTAATATCTCTGTGCCTCAAATTCTCCTCTGTAAAATTGAATAATACCTAAATCTTAGATGTGGAAGTTAATTAATGTAAAGTGTTTAGCATGCTGCTTGTTGCTGAGTAAACCCTCAGAAAATGTAAGCCTCCTTAGCACTTCCTTTTCTGGGAACCAGACGTCAGATTATTCCTTTTACATCCTTAGCTGCACATTTTTTTGTGCCCTGTAAGTCAAAGTGTACAGAATGATGTATTTTCACTGAGAACCTCACAAAATACATATTCCTATTTACACTTAATGTTTAAGTTATATAACTACAGCCCTAAGCAAGATATTTCTGCTGCCACGTATTATATATTATCATGGAATATTTTCATTAAAGGGTGACTAACTTACACTAAGTTCTTACTAAGTGGGAGTTTCTATGTAAAGTGATAGAGAAAAAAAAGAATAAGACATAGTCTCTGTTTTTCAGGCACTTAACATCTAGCAGGAAAAGTCATGTTAACTGAACCATATACCCCATACAGTTACATGGAAAAGGAATGTGTAGTACGGAGGAGTAATCGGGAAGTGAATCCTGGGGAAGGCAGGATTTCAGAGGAGCCTTGAAAATAGCAAGTAAGATCTTACTTACTAGGAAGATAGGAGAGGAAGGGACACATTAGGCAAATAATTTGAAGACAGGCAATGAAGAACTTAGAACGCTAACATTTAGGTGCTCAGTATTTTGACTGGTAGGAATATAATAAGGTGTATAAAATAGGAGAGTGACAGAAGAATATTGATAGAGATTTAATTCTGCACTTAGCCAGCCATTCCCAATTTTCAGTCTGCTAATGTTAGCGTGTTGAGGCTGCTGGATCTTTTCCTATACATTATATATGTTTTTCTATGCATGCCTTGCATATACAAACACTTAAATAGGAGGCATGACTTCTGAAATGGCAATGTAAAGAGTGCTGAAGACACTTCTTAGTGAAATAAAAGCTTTATTGTTGGAAATTATTAAAAACAGTCACTTAAAGTCTGTGAGAAATTGTCCTAAGAGTATATAGCAAACAAAGAAATATTCACAAGCAACAGCTACTAAATCTCAGTGAGAATAAGAATGTGTAGTATTTGAATCATGACACACTCCCTCTCTCCCCCCATCCAGCCCAGCATGATGCAAACTCCCCTTCAGACTGGTGCCCCCAAGTCTGGGCTCACCATCTGCCCTCCTACCACTAGGCGTTCAAGAAGACTACTCCTGGACTCACAACCAACCCTGGAGTTCAAGAAAGCTATGCACATGCATTATGCTGTACCCATTCAAGATCCATCAGAGCAGACATGGGGTGGACCTGAAAATAACCTCCAAGCCACATGCAGACCCATCAACACAGGGAACATAATTCATTGGCACAAATGTCTTAAATTCAACTTTTAACCAGATCCCAGCTGACAAAGAAGATTCTCCAACCCGAATGTGACTTTCTAAGCCAGATTTTAAAACCAATCATACTCACTACTGGCATTCTAGATGACTATACATGATCAATGCTTTACTCTCTAGGGCTGATTAGAGAGGTAACCACTAGTTATTATTCCAGGCTGAATGTGGCTCAAAAAAATCTATAAACAAACTGAGTAGTGGTAGTAGCCTACAAAATACCTGTATATCCAATAGTACAGGGTAAAAATCTTACCAGTTAAAGGTGCTTAGGCACAATCTGTGACCAATAAAGGACTTATGCTGATCATGCCTGAACTTTATGTAGCCAAACGGAAAGATTAAAGCAAAGAAAAAAACGCAGAGACTTCAGAGGCTGCAAACTGCAGGTTAATACACTTCACAGAACTTGTCACTAAACAAATTTAAAGTATGACCAATCAAATAACAATAACTTTCCATCCTGTAGAGAATGTGTGTCCAGAGTTGCTGATAAAAAAGGACAACTTTCAATAAAATGTTAAGAGAAATGCAAATAATACATATATGACTCATACAGGGAAAAGGCAGTAGATTACAAATATAGATTCTTTAGAAAATTCTAAGGAAAACACACAAAAATTAGTATTAATAAAAAAGTATAGCCAAGTTGTAGGATATGAGGTTAATATGCAAATGTCAATTATATTTATAAACACTAGTAATGAACATTCCAAAACTGAAATTAAGAAAACAATTCTATTTATAATATATCAAGAAGAACAAAATACTTGTACATTCACAAAACAAGTGTAAGACTTATACATTGAAAACCATAAACATTGTGGAAAGGATTTGAAGATCTAAGTAAAATAAAAGGCTTCTTATGTTCATGTGTCTGAATATTCCATATTTTAAGATGGTAATAGTATTCTAATTAATCTACAGATTCAACATGGTTGCTATGAAAATCCTAACTGGCCTTTTTTTTTTTTTTTTTTTCCCAGACATTGACAAGTTTATCTTAAAACTCAAGTGGAAATATAAAGGACAAAGAACAGCCAAAAAATATATATTTGAAAAAGAAGAGAAAAGTTCCAGGACTCAAATTTCCCCAATATCAAAACTTACTACAAATCTATGATAATAAAAACAATTTGGTACTAGCATGAAGATAGACTTACAGATCAGTGGCTAACTGATTTTAGGCAAAAGTGCCAAGACAATTGATGGGGAAAAAATAGTTTTTCCACAAATCGTGTTGAGACAACTGGATAGCCACTTTCCGAAGAGTAAAGCTGAATTCTGACCTTAGGTCATATGCAAAAATTAAATTTAAATTTAAATGGCTCATAGACTGAAATTTAATAGAATAAAATATATAATTCTTAGAGGAAAACATCAAAGTATATGTTTGATTTTAACTTTATTTAGGTTAAGCAATGGTTTCTTAGCACATCAAAAACACAAGTGGCAAAAAATATAGAAATTCATTGGATTATAAGAAAATTGAAATTGTTTATGTGAAAAACAGTGAAAAAACAGTCCACAGAATGGAAGAAACTATCCACAAATCTTATATATTATATCTTACAACTCAATGACAAACAAATACTGAAATTTTAAAAATGGTCCAAGATCTAAATAGACATTTCCCAAAATATAACATGCCAATGCCAACAAACACACAAAACAATGCTAAAGAATGTTAGTCATTAGGGGGATGAAAATGGAAAGCACAATGAGATATCTTTTCACACAAACTAAGATAGCTACAGTTAAAAATTTATTTAAAAAAAATTAAAAGCAAACAAGTGTTAGGAATGTGGAAAAAGTAACACTTTATACATTGCCAATTGAAATGTAAAATGATGTGGCCACTGTGGAAAAAAGCTTGACAGTGCTCCCAATTACTATAGATACCATATGATCAAGCAGTTCCTCTCTGAGATGTATAACCAAGAAAAATTAATCACTAGTCCACACAAAAACTTATATACAAATGCTCATAGCAGTTTTACTCCTAATAGCCAAAAATAACTCCTGTATCCATGGAAATAGAACAAACCCATATGTCCATGAATTGATGACTGGATAAATAAATAATTATATATCTATAAATTTAACACTAATTATTCACTAAACAAAGGTAGAACTTAATTACAACATGGATAGGCCGTAAAATTATGCTGAATGAAAGAAGCCAGGCAGAAAAAGCTACAAATTATATGATTCTGTTTATATGAGATGTCCAGAATAAGCAAATCTGTCGAAACAGATAATAGATTAGTAGTTGCCTTGGGCCAGATGGGAGTGTGGTACAGGGAAGGAGATTATGGGAATGACTGCTAATGGGTATAGGATTTCTTTGAGATAAGATAAAAATGGCCTAAAATTAGGTTGTAGTGATAGTTGCATAACTCTCTGAATATACTAAAAACAGAATTTTATACTTTAGTGTATTTTGTGGTATTTTAATAGCTCAACGATATGTTTATAAGATAGTTTATATAATACTAGACGTATGTTTCTAAATATTTTAGACCTTTTGCTTGTTCATATTTCCATAAATGGAAATAAAGAATAATATATAAATCATGTATATCTGCATATGTCACACTTACACATTTAGGTATGTTTTCATTTAACTTCTATTCATTTTATAGATTTAACACATGTAAAGGTTATTTTCACATAAATGACATTATGGCACAGCATACAGTTATGGAACTTTAAAACATAATAATATTCCACTCTCCCATACAGAACATTGTTTATTTCATTTTCTCTTTTGCATTGCAGTATTACATATTACTTATTTATCGAAGTTTATTGAACTATTCCCTTATTGGTGGACATTTGCTCTCTTTTACAAAAACAAAAACATTTTAATAAACATTTCTGTTCTTTTTTTTTTTTTTTAATTTTTTATTTATTTATGATAGTCACAGAGAGAGAGAGAGAGGCAGAGACACAGGCGGAGAGAGAAGCAGGCTCCATGCACCGGGAGCCCGATATGGGATTCGATCCCGGGTCTCCAGGATCGCGCCCTGGGCCAAAGGCAGGCGCCAAACCGCTGCGCCACCCAGGGATCCCTCTGTTCTTTTCTATACAAATATATCTATTAAAAATATTCCTAGAAGTGCAACTGCTATGTCAAAAGTTATGCATGTATTACATTTTTGAAAAGTGCTGTCCACATTAATAATTGCTATCAAATTTCCAAAGCACTACAGATAATCTATATTTCCAACAGTATTGGAATTGGAGCACAGTGCTTGAAAGAAATGGATTTGCGACTAAACTATTTAGATTTATACTCAAACACCACCACTATTAAGTTGGGTGCCTCTAACCTTCTGAATATCATAAAGATGGTGTTTAATAATATGAGGTCCAACTCACTGTAAATGTTAAATTTGTTATAATAGCACTTATTTTTAAGCGATTATGATGAAGTTTCCTATTTTCCCACATTTTACCAACAGGAAATGACACCGTTCTACTTAGTTTTTCCACTTCATTGATGTATTCATTTTTATTTTTTAAAATTTTTATTATTATAAAAATCAATCATTTGTTTAAATAGTGGATCCTGGAGTCAGAATACCTAATATCTATCACTATAAAACTTTATAAACTTGGTTAGACTACTTTTCTGTGTAGCAAAATCCTCATCTCTAAAATAAGGATCCCATCTTATGGGTTTGTTATTAAGCATATATTTAATTAAGTGCTTACAAAAGTGCTCCAAACAGAACATTTAATAATTTTTATTTATTTTATTATTATTTCTCTAATCTTTCTCACCACCAAAGATGTTAAACATTTTTATTGGCCAATTTGCTTCTTCAGTGATATGCTTATTCATAAGCATCGTCCAATATTTTCTGATATGTTTTCTATTCTTACTTTGGTGTTAGAGCTCTCTTTATAAATCTCAATATATTGCTTATTATAAGTGTTGCAAATATTTTTTTCCTGACAATTCACTGGTCTCATCACCTTGTTTATTTCATTTTTTACTCTGTCCTCCACAGAGGACATGAGTAAAAATGCTTGGCTTGGCTTCAAACACCTTGTTCCTAGACGTACTTGTTTCTTTTTAATTTTTTTAAAGATTTATTTATTTATTCATGAGAGACACATGAATATGCTTGGCTTCAAACACCTTGTTCCTAGACGTTCTTTGTTTCTTTTTAATTTTTTTAAAGATTTATTTATTTATTCATGAGAGACACACAGAGATAGAGGAAGAGACATAGGCAGAGAGAAGCAGGCTCTCTGCAAGGAGCCTGTTGCGGAACTTGATCCCCAAACCCAAGATCATACCCCGAGCTGAAGGCAGACGCTCAACCACTGAGCCACCCAGGCCTCCCTGTTCTTTGAATATACAGATTTTGCACTGGCTGTTCCCTTTGCCAGGAATGCTTTTCCCCAGATGGCTCACAGTCTACCTTCTTCAAGTCTGTATTCATATGCTCATAGGTCACACCTCTTAGTGGGACCTATACTAATGAGTTGAAATAATTTCAATAGACTTCAACTCCCGCCAAAGCCAAGCCATATTATCCTTCCTCTACTCTTTTTCCCCCATAGATAGCACTTGGGAGCTTCTCACAGGTCATATTTTATTCTTGTTTATTTTCCACCAAAATTTAAAATTCATGAGAGGAGGTATTTTTGTCTATTTCGTCTCTAGGTATCCCCAGAATATAGAATAGTACTTTGTATGTGTTAGAAGTCTGAAAAGATTTGCCAAATTTAGTCATTTATGATTACTTCTTCCAATAAGTTTTCAACGTTTTATGTTATCAAATTTGAAGAGATACCTTTAATGAGTAAACAAATCTTTACCTTATGTTGGTAAGACATGCCTACCCTTACCTTCATATTATATTTTATACCAATTTTCACTCTTGATTTACACTTATATTTCTGGTTTCAACTAGAGAACTATTTGGGCAAGGTAGAGAATCTCAAAGATTTTCATTAGAAAAACTAGTTGTCCTAACAGTAATTAGTAAACAGTCTAATTTTTACCCACTGATAATCATCATGAAATTTATCATGTGCTCCATCTCATTTGTTCAGATGTCTGAAATTTCTTCTCTTTCACTCCAAATAAATTTACTTAAATTCATTTCAAACCTATAATTATCATAAATTTATAGAATATTTAAGGACAAGTGACCTACCTTTACTAGTTGAGTCTCTTAATTTCTAGGAAAATTTATCCTTTAAACTTGGTCTATTCACTCTTTCTAGAACTTCTACTACCTGATATTGAGTATCTTGGATCTATATTCTATATCACATCAGCTTTTTCTTACAACTTATCTTTATTTAATATTGTGAAATGTTTTTCTAATTAATCATTCACATTTATCTTCAGTCTTGTTCCAATTAATTACACAGAACTTTAATGGATATTTTCAACATTTCATACTTCTTACACAGAGAAGAGTTTGTAAGTGTACATGTAAAGAACACTATAAAATGAATACCTATGATATTTCCATCCAGAAGAGGAAATAGGACATTTCTCCATACATTTTGAAAATTTGAAATTTTTAAGAATTTCTTTTTCTGAAATAATTTGACTAACTGCATTTTCGTATGTGCCTAAACTCATAATTTAAAAAAAATGCATCTTATTCGATTTCATTTCTAGAAGTCCTACTTGATATTTTCTAAAATGTGCTACATCATTTTCATGATTTGCTGTTTCATATACAGACTTTCCAGTCTGTTCTCTATTTCTTTAAATATAAAGAGGCATAATTTTATAATAAGTGTTTCAATACTTATAGTATCTGAAGTCTCAGAATATTTTATTATCTCAATGTGCTATTGTGGAAGGTAATGAACTCTCAAAAATATCTACTTCCTCTTCCTGAAACTCTGTAAATATATATCTTACATACATGACAATAGGAACTTCACAGATGTGAGTAAATTCAGGAATTTGAGATTGGGAAATTATTCTGGATTATCCCCTTGGATTCAGTGCATTCACGAGGGATCCCTGTAATAGAAAGGCAGGGCTGTGAGAGTCAAAAGAGGAGGATTGATGAAAGCAGAGGTCAAAGTGGTTTGAGAAAGGAGCCATGAGTTAATGAAAGCAGGCAGCCTCCAACAGATGGAAAAGGCAAGCAGATTTTCCACTAGAGCCTCCTGAAGGAATACAACTCTGTTGACCTCTTTAAGACTCTTGAACTCCAGAATTATAAGATAATGAATGTATGTTTTCCTAAGCAACTAAGCTTGTAGTAATTAGAAACAACAGGACACTAATATAGTTATTTTGGTTATTTCTTACATTATTGTTTCTCCATGTGTTTGGTTGTTTCTCGTTGTGTTTTCTCTAAATATAATTGTTTTCCCTAGAAACTATTTGAGACTTCTTCTTGGCCTACATTAAAGGTGAGTTCTGCTGAAGAGCATTTGCTTCTATCAGGGTCTGGAGGTACCACTAAACTCAGTTTAACATAAAGCATTTTCATGTTTTGAGTGTATTTCTGGACCATCGAATAAATCACCTCGCTTATATTTTCTCACTTTCTCTTTTTTATATTATTATATTTTTCCTCCTACATCTTGTTTTATCTTCTCATATCTTTTTTTATCATATCTCATATCTTTGGTTATTTGTTGTTGTTTTTTAAGATTTTATGTGTTGATTTGACAGCACAAGTGTACACAAGCAGGGGGAGAAGCAGAAGGAAAAGGAGACGTCAACTCTCTGCTGAGCAGGGAGCCCAATGCAGGGCTTCCATCCTTCCTTGGAATCATGGCCTGAGCTGAAGGCAGACACTTAGCCAACTGAGCCACCCAGGTGCCCCTCTCTTGTTATTTGTAAGATAAAGTACCAGTACAGCAGTATAGACCTATGGAATTGTTTCTCAGTAGAAGTATGGTACTTTTCATAGCTGGCCATCTTCTACAAGAAGATGTCCAAAAACTCTTAAGTAGAAAGTCTTCTAGGAGGTTGTTGAGAAAAGAGCAGGGAGAAATGTCGAAGCATTCACACAGTTATCTCTTTATATTATTATTTTTGTCTTATTCCTATATTATGTCACTATTTTTTCTTTTTTGTTGTTTTGTGTTTGTTTTTGCTGTTATTGTATACCATCTGCTTTTCATCTTTCCTATACTGTTTAAGAAATCCAAGGGCTTGAAGTAAGTAGTCTGGAGTCATAATCAAGAAAGAAATAGTAGCTACATAGTGTACGGTTTTACAGATACTTGATAACTTTATGTTATCATTAAGCAAATGCCTTAGAAATATTGTGCTTTCTAGAAAATATATTAAGGATGCTGTGCAATGGATTCCACATTCACATCTTTTTAAAGGCAGATGCTACAATGACTTGGAGTTTCTCCAGGCTTAAAGGCTATAAACTTTATCAAGAATCCCCAACCAAAGGCTATTACTTCCTCCCTACCATCTGTGCAGCAGCAAGATGCCATAAAGAAATCAAGCCAGAGTATGGTAATTATGCTATGGATATATTGGTATCCTGAGGGACATTAGTTAGTTAGCATTATGAAATTTAATTCCTTACTATTAAAACAGGTATATCATCCTGTAAAATAAGCACTGCTATATTAGAGATATTTTAGAGAAAGGAAAAGTCACTTATTAAATAACTATTTGACTTCTCTGACAGAATAATTGATTATAATTTTATATATGTACCCTACTTATTTAATAATAATATATCTCTATGTAATTAAATATGTTAAGTTATATTCCTGAAAACTGTAGTCTATGTTTAAAGTAGCTAGGTTTAACACCAAAACATAAGACTCTTCTCAAAGATAACTGCCAATTTTTTATTGGTCTGCCCAAAATGCACATATGTATGTGACATGTCCTGCACTATAAAATCAAGCCATCTTATTTAAAAAAATTTTTCTTTGTAGAGATGAAAAAAGAGAAATAGGTGAGGGAGGAGCAGAGGGAGAGAAAGAGAATCTTAGGCAGGTTCCACACCCAGTGTAGAGCCTGATGTGGGGCTCAATCTCAAAACCCTGAGATCATGACCTGAGCCAAAATCAAGAATTGAATGCTTAACTGACTGAGCCACTCAGGCTCCCCTAGGTCAAGCCATTTTAAATAAGTTGGTTAGGATGTATTAAGCCTTTTCTCATTACTTAATTCAGTTAACAGATGGTGAGTATAAGGCACTTAGCTAAGTGCTCAAGATACATCAATGGACACAGATGACAAAGATCTTTAACTTCTTGGAACTTACAGTCTAAGAAGCAAGTTTTTTTAAAAAAATATTTTATTTATTTATCAGAGAGAGAGAGAGAGAGAGCCTGAGACATAGGCAGACGGAGAAGCAGGCTCCATTCAGGGAGCCTGATGTGAGACTTGATCCAGGGACTCCAGGATCACACTCTGAGCTGAAGGCTTAGCTTACCTTAACCGCTGAGCTACCCAGGTGTCTCAAAGAAGCAAGTTTTTATAAGTAGCTAATATATCAAGGTGATAAAGGTTATGGCAGAAAAATTACAGTGTGATATGGAAGGTCAGGAGTGATAAAATATTGAAGTTTTAAATAGCCAAGCCTTCTGAGAAAGTGTTATCTGAACAGAAACTTAAAGAAGTCATTGGGTTAGCCATGTGGGTATCTGAAGGAAGAACATTCCATGTAGAGAGAACAGACAATACAAATGCCCTAAGGCAGAAACAGGTCAGGCATAACTGGGGGAGAAGTGGGTTTCTTAGAGTACAAGGAGAGAATTGTAGGAGTTGAGATCAGAAGAGGATTAGAAGGACAGATCATGAAGGACCTTATGGACCTTGTGGATGTGGACTGTACCATGAATGAATTGGGAAGCCAAGGAATAATCTGAGTTAAACATTGAATTTAATCTGATTTGGATTTTAAAAGCATCATTCTGACTAATGAGTGGAGAAAAAAATTAATCAGCAAAGAACAGAAACAAGTCCAACTATAAGTCAGCTACTATGTTACCCAGGCAAGAGATTATGGTGGCTTGGATGTGTGTGTTAGCAGACACAGTGGCAGAGCAACAGAGCAGAATGAGATTCATTCCTTAGAAAGTGAATGCTTTTAGTTCCAGTATATTGTGATATGGAACAGAACTTTCCATCAAGTCAGTGGTGTGTGAAACCCCTTCTGCCTGTGTGGGTTCTATTCTACAACATCAGTGTTTAACACTGACACTGCTGGAGGAAGAGCTGTGCCCTCAATAGGCAGAACAATTCTGAATCTGGCATATTATAACATCAAGAATATCAATTTATTCTAATTCTAGATGATAAAATTATCTCCTACTGAAGAAATTCCTCTTGTTCATTACAATAATGAGTCTCTTCAACTTCAATGCCTACAATAGATACATAAGTTTTTAATGTACTTCTAGTTATGAGCTTTAAAATAAATGAGATAGTATTTGTTTTGGTTTCATCGGTTATTATGGCTAAGCACTAAAGAAAGGGAAAAGCAAAGCAGGGTTAATGATCTTCAGAAATCGTACTATTTTCTAGATCCGTTCAAAGTAGAAATATGAAGGAGGGTGACAGAGCATGATGATCTCAAAATGACTTAAAATTTAGAAAGCAAGAGGAGTATTGATCCTTTCTCCTTCCTTCAAAAACTAGAGTCACACTATTTATTGTTCTGCCTGTGAAGTAAGCTCTATGGCAGAAAAGCAAGAAAAAAGGGCTTCATTGAAGCAAAGCAAGTGAAGGCCATTTATCCACAGTACAGATTCAGTGATGCCTCAGTATATTGTAAATTCATCATGTTCATCGATGATGGAATCAAGTACAGACTCTAACCCTTCTTTAGCCAGGTGTGTCACCTTAGGGGAGTTAAGTAATCTCACCCCTTTTTAAGTTCCTGATTTTTAAAACAAATACAAAATCAAGGACTACCACATAAAGGTTTTTTGAGGAAATGCATGAAAAACATGTAGCACAGTGTCTGCCAACAGTAAGCATTTAACAAAAGGAACTATTGTTATTAAATTTTGTGTAGTAAATCACTCAATGCAGTGGGAGGAAGATCCAGCAAACTGATGACATGGAACCTTGAAAGCATAATATGATGTCTGAATTTTCATCTTTTCATATAATCAATGAAATGGTGTGCAGACAAAAATAATGGGATTTGCTACCTGCCTCATACCAAAAATCAGACCTGCAATATGCAGACTCATGGACTGTGTTACTATGCAGATTTATTAATTATAGTAGAGTTTTTAAATTCAATGTACATTCTTTTGTGACACTACCCATATATTAGTGAAACCTAGTAAATACTGTATGAATGAAGAAATGACAGCAATAAATATTATCAGAATATATAAATGAACTAGGCTCATTCTTTGTCCATAAATCCCAGAAGGGGGAGGGAAACTCATTAACTTTATACAGAAAAAAATCTTCTATATTTGAATAATGATTGTACCTAATACAGATGATCCTATATATCATCTAAAATTATATAAAAATCTCATGATCATGATTGTCATTTTATCTTCCTTTACTAGCTATTATTCATTCTCATGTTGCACATCTATTGAAATAATATTACATAAAATTGGATATCACTGTCCTCTATTCTTACTTTTTTTAAAAAAGGTAACTAAGACAACCCACAGTGCACATCAAGTATATTCTCTGGAACAGGAAACATAATGCCTAAAGTGGGAAACTGAACAGTTGGTATCCTGTTAGGAGGGGCTTTTTTTTCAGTTGCATCAATAATTTGATGAGGTTGCTATTATTTTTTACCTCAACTTGTGTTTATTAAAATTATTTTAAAAGGCAATAAAGTGGACAATGTATTGACAATCAAGCTAAGTGGCTACATATTTTAATTCTCCGATGGAACTGACAAAGCAGTAAGAAGGGCTCTTCCTTTGGTACATGCGACATACTCAGAAGGGAAATCTGAACAAGGCTTTAGACTCCTCTTTACTTAACTAAGCCTTTCTCCCTACCCATCTATGATCACTAAACATTGTAACACCTTTCCCCCTGTGTGGTCATTCAACAATGGGCTCCTGGACATTGCGAAGCATCAAGATCCCACTTTTGTAATATTGGTGATATAAAAAGGACATGCAGGAATAATAGTAACAAAACAGAAAGACAAGAATGGCATGATAATGTTCATGGTACTAACTGCAGGATTTGTACAAGTCATAGGACTAACATCACCTCAAAATGTTAGAGAAGACTTTACAGATGAATGTGAGATTCAGTTTGAGTCTTGAAGGATAAGAAAGATCTGGATTTGAAGAGAAAGGGGAGCTAGACTTGAATCCAAACAAACCTGTGTTTAACTCCCTATTCCAGTAATTAAAAGCTGCATGACTGCTGGAAAATTAATAACCAATAGGTCCCTCTATTGTATGTTGGAAAATACCAGAATTCATCATGTAAGTTTACTATGAGATTTCAAGGACATCTTGCAGATAAAACACTTCACACAAAGCCTGTCTCATAGCAACTTCTCAGTAATGGTGGAGATTATTTTTGTTCCTTCTATCCAAACTATCATTACCAATTAAGTGAGGATAACAACACTGACCTCAGAAGATCATTATACTGGAGAGCATCTAACACATTAACTAGTTATTAGGAATCTGATACAAAATATTTGCACATCCATTTGGAGATGGAATTAAGGTCAATGTGTTTATAAAACAATAGACACAAAAGAATATGAGAGCAAAACATAGGTGTTAAATTCAAGTTCAAGGGCAAAAAAGAGTGTTTAGTATTGGAAGATGTTGGTTAAATGTTTTAAGATGGGATCCCTAGAGCCCGTTTACATTACTATTTGATTAGCAATATGTTTAACCATTAGTAGCGATTGTATTATAATAATATATGGGCCCCCACATGAGGTGTAGACAAAGATTCTGAACATACAAGGCTGCACACCAGAGTGTAATGGGGGCATTACTTCCTTCGGGTTAGATTCATTTCTCTTGCATGAAAACACTCAGTGCTTTTTGTTTTTCAATTCAACATTTCTAGTGGAAATAATTTATGGTAATATAGGCAGATAGCACAGAGCATGTAAGGAACTGAAATAAATTTGAGTCTCAAATGAGAAACATTGGAGTGTTGACAATAGCAAGATGGTTCTTTGGAAACAGAGCAGGTCTCATTATTTTTCTACACTGATCAACGAGGGACTTGGCTGAAAGGGGCGGTTAAGTGGCTGAAGTTTTAGTTTTGACTTCCTTCACCTCCATGGAAACAATTACTGCCAAGGCCAATTAGTATTCCCAAATCCATAGATAAAATTCCATTCAGTTTATAGCATAAGGTATTATTAGAACAAGTCTCAAATACCAGAAGTTTGCCAGCTCCATAAGGGCATTAAAATAATCCACAGCAATATTGGCTTGGGGCTTTATTTCAACTTATTTTTTTCCTTTCCTGGGTATGAAGTGGCTTAAAATAAAAAAATTTGGGAAGGACTTTTGCAAATTACATATTTTGAGAGACATGTTATTAATGACGTTTGAACCTTAGATAGTTAAGCTAAAAGTATGTAAATATTATTTAGATAGAAATAAATCTTGACATTCAAAATGAATTTTACTTTCATATAATCAATTTATATTCTTCAAGAGATAATATATTCAACACAGAAAAAAAAGATTGATTTCGATGAATTAAAACAATTTAAAATGCAACTCTAAAATTTTACCAACTATATAATATAATCTTTCTTCAAACCAACAGATTTAATTTCAAAAACGTTTTTGTAGAGCTTTCTGATTGTTCTGATTCTGATTTGAGCAGGAGGTTGTTCTAACAGGAGTAGATAAGATTAGACACACATAACAGAGGTATCTTTACCTCACCAAAACAGATATACTAGTTGATAATGGAATGTTTAATTCTATTGAACTTTGATCTAGTCCTAGAATCTCTTTCAACCCTGCACTCAAGTTAGTCCAAGCAATTCATCCCTTAGCAACTATTGCCGTCCCCTACCTTTGCAAAAACAATCTTTAAATCAGAGTAGAAGGGGGGTGGGAAAGATCCCTATAAGAATGTTAATTCTGAACAAAGGAACAAAATAAACTCTAACACTGCACATATCCTCATGCCAGGTTTGGGCATTTGGTTTTATAAAGATCACCTTCCAAATGTGCCTCAGATTAAGCGCTTATTATCACTGCTCTGTAAAGGTGGAGTAGTGTGACTCTGTGGTGTTTTATGATACTCATTACCAACAACTCAGTGTGCACCTAAACAGCTTCTGAAGAAAAATGAACAATGTATGCAACTGCTGCTTCTGTGACAAATAAGTACAATACTAAAAGTTCTGTATGTTTTTTTTGTGTGTGTGTGTGGGGGGGGGAATTGAAATAGCTCCATATGTTTAATAGCAAATGCTTCTGGATGAATTTTCTTCCTGTATCCATCACAGCATCCTGTCAGCACTGAGATACAGAATAAAGGAGATTTCAGAGGGAGCCACCTATTCCTAGGAACAATTAACAACTATTATTTCTTGCATAAACTGAATCTTTTTAAAGATATTTTTCAGAGCAGTTTTAGATTCACAGCAAAGCTGAGAGAAAGGTCCAGCTATTTCCTTACCTCCTTTTTCCCTGTACATGCACAGCTTCCCCATTACCAGCATCCCCCATCAGGGTGCTACATTTGTTATAACTGATGAACCTACACTGGCACATCATCATACTCATCCCAAGTCTATAGTTTACATTAGATTCTTTCTTGGTGTTGTACTTTTTTGGGTTTGGACAAAATATAATGGTATGCATCTACCATAATAGTATCATACAGAATATTTTCATTTCCCTAAATATACTCATTTAGTAGAGGACTATAAAAGAGGAATATTACAATAGATGGAGAAGGAAAAACATCATCAATTTTTCTCTGCCAAGGAATTCCCCTTTATCCCTGAAAAATGCAATGGTTGACTCAAAGAAGATGGTGGTGATGGGATATCTAGGGAATTAGAATCCCTTTGGCCTTGTTATACTATTGCATGCAACAGGAGAATCTCTTTATATTCTAAAAGACATAAAAATGACAAGAACTTGACAGGTCAAAAGGGTCAAACTTGGGAAATGAGACTTGATTGCAAAAAATACTCTATTAATTTAATGGTATACTTTTTAGCAATTACAAAGAATGGACTACTGATATATATTTGGGTAAGAGTTCTGTAGATGTCCATTCACTCAAAATTTTTAAATGATCAGAGATCTTCTATATCTTACTTTCACTTTCTTGACCTTTAAATAACTAAGAGTGATGTAGCTAACTGGCCTATCACAATTCTCAATTTTTCAACTCTTCTTGTAGTTTTATGGACTATTTTGTTGTGTTTTTGAGGGTATGTTATTAGGTTCAAACAAAATAAAACTGTCATATTTTCCTCAGGAATTACTCTTTTATCATGTTATGATTCTAGTGATGCTTTTTTTTACCTGGCATATGTTCTTCCTTTTGATGTTAATATAGTTATTCAAACATTATTTTATCTTTTCTCTACAATGTTTCTTCTCCAACCTTGTACATTTAATATCCGGTCCTTGTGTTTTTGATGAATTTCTGATAAGCAATGCAGAATTTGATTTTAAATCCAGTATGAAAACTTTTGTTATTTAGTTAGTGAATCTCTTCTCTTTAAAATTTTTGTGAATATGACCAAACCAATTTGTTTCCAATGTATTTTTTCAAAATTTTTTGCTGTTTTTTCACTTTCTCTGTTATTTTCCTCTTCATTCTTGTCTTTTTTCATAAAGTTTTTAATTTGTTCCACTTCTTATGCTGTAATAATTTAGAAGTTTAAAATATAATATTTTAAAGTGTTTAACTTTAAAAATTTTATAGGTACCTTTCATAAATTCTAAGGTGAATCAGCATTTTTGGGCAGCCTGGGTGGCTCAGCAGTTTAGCACCGCCTTTAGCCCTGGGCATGATACTGGAGACAGGGATCAAGTCTCGCATTGGACTCCCTACATGGAGCCTGCTTTTCCCTCTGACTGTGTCTTTGCCTCTCTCTCTCTCTCTCTCTCTCTCTCTCTCTCTGTGTGTGTGTGTCTCATGAATAAATAAATAAAATCTTAAAAAAAAATCAGTATCTTTATCTTCTACACAGATAAAACACATTTACATGTTTAACTCTGCATGCCTATATGCTAACATATATTTTGCCCAATTTTACTTTATTGCTTATTACTATGGATTAAGCACTATAAATATTATTTACCAAAGACTATTTGTTCATATTTATCCCATATTCACGCATTTCTGTGTATATTTTTCCTCCTTGTGGTTCTAACTTGCATTCTAGTGTTATTTTCCTTCTTTCTGCCTCAAGATGTCTTTAGTGAGCGTTTGTGGTTGTTAAACATTCTCAATGTTCATCTAACAATGTCTTTAGTTAATTTTCATTCTTAAAAGAGGACTTATCTAGTTACACAATTCTGGATTGACAGATTCTTTCAGAACTTTGATTATTTCAGTATTGAATTGCTTCTATTATTTTCAGCTGGAGGCTGAAACTGCTATACTGCCAGAAACAGAATAATTTCACACTGTAAGTTTTTTTTTGTTCCAGTATTTTCTAGAATAAGCTTTATAATTATAGTTAGGTGAAGGATAAATAATTTTGTTCCATTTTTTTAATGTTCAATGGCTTAATATTATTAAATACACAACTCTGACTTGAGGTCCCTAAGTGCTTATAACATTCATCTATTTTTTTAAGTGCTTAGAGATCTAGACTATCCTAAAAACTTGGAACATATTTTATTCTATACAGAGTAGAGGGATCTTGAATGTGGAAAGAAGGGACAGGAAAAAATATTTAACAAACTTTTTCTTGAGCTAGATACAATGCTACATGCTTTATACATAAAACCTAACTGATAACAGATATGTGATGTTGGTATTATTTCTATTTTATGAATGAAATACATGGGATTCTACAATCTAGATTTATTCTATTTCACATTTCTATTATAAGACTAGAGAGTGAGCACTTTGAAAGGAAGTGTATTGTCTTCTTGTTCATCTCTTTATTTCCAATTCTTAATGTTGAGGAGATTTCTGATGCTTTCTTCCAAGTCAAAGTAATTCAACTGGTGGAACATTTCTGAATCCTTCCTTTCCCTTCCTAACCACCTTGGAGAAAGTAGCATGGTTTATTTGGTTGGTATATTTGGGAAGAATAAATTGGACATACTTGAATTCACTGTCCCTACTCTTTTTCTCAATGGATATGAACTTCTATCCATTGAGACTAGGAGTTCCTTTCTTTTCTTCTCTGCCTTCAATCTTATCTGGTCAGTATTTGCACATATGGGGGCCTGTCCTAGTCTAACACTATGATTACATAATGGGTAACTTTGCAGAACTTGCTGGTTTAGTTAACAGGTTTATTTGTTTTGCACAGAGTTACATTATTTCATTTAGTTCTTATTAATAAAAATAACGATGTTTGCATCTCTCACCTATTTTACATTTTATGTTGTTTCTCATTTTATTCAGAACCTGGCCAGCAAAAAGTGGTATCCCACAGAGACCACAATGCATGGTATGGCATTTCACACATAATGCACACTTTATAAATACTAAGGCATCAGACAAATTAATATAAAAATCTTTCCTTCCACTTGCATTCTGAAGTTTCTTTCCCTAAGAATTCTGTGTTGTCATGTTAATAAATAAGCTATGCCTAGTCCCAAATAAGTCTACAATAAATGTGCACTGAATATTAATGATTTTATAAGTTATTCTTCACTTTAGAATTCCCATTTTTACAGATAAAAAGAGTAAAAGGTCATGCTTCTCTAATGATGAAATTTTTGGCATGAGCAAAAGGGCAGTGGGTAGAATTATTTGTGATGCCAAAATAACACCACATGGATCACCATTTAATCTACTTAAGCATAAGGTTAACTATTCTTTTTTATTCAAAATGTATCTGCCATCAATAATATGCAACATTTCAATTTAAGGAATGCCTGAGACTAGCAGGAAATCAGAACCTAATTAAATCAACAGAGCAGCCAGGTAGAAGAGAACCATTGTTAATTGATTGCCAAATATTAATTGGAACAGAGTATGTTTTCAATAAATATTTATTTGTTTTCCTTCTGATGATGTGATGGTGGAATGTAGTGGTGAATCTTTTTTTTTTTTTTTTAATTTTATTTATTTATGATAGTCATACAGAGAGAAAGAGAGAGGCAGAGACACAGGCAGAGGGAGAAGCAGGCTCCATGCGCCGGGAGCCCGATGTGGGATTCGATCCCGGGTCTCCAGGATCGCGCCCTGGGCCAAAGGCAGGCGCCAAACCGCTGCGCCACCCAGGGATCCCTAGTGGTGAATCTTTAACCTGGTGGTGAATTGGTACAGAAGGGAATAGCAATGGAATCCATGTTCCACAGCAAGGGGGTAAGGAACTATGGGAAAACAAAAATGTATGATTTTAAAGTTTTCTTCTATTCAGTTTATACAACTCAACACCCAAAACACAAATAAACCAATTAAAAAATGGGCAGAAGACAAGAACAGACATTTCCCCAAAGAAGACCTATGCATGGCCCACAGATGCATGGAAGATTCTCCACATCACTCAGCATCAGGGAAGTGTGACTCCAAACCACAATGAGACACCACCTCTCACCTGTCAGAGGAGCTAGAGTCAAAAATACAAGAAACAACAGTGTTGGCAGGGTGTGGAAAAAAAGGAACCTTTGTTCATTGTTGCTAAGAACGTAAACTGTGGAAAATGGCACAGGGGTTCCTCAAGAAGTTAAAAATAGAGTTGTCATATGATCCAGTAATTCTACTACTGGATATTTACCCAAAGAATACAAAAATGATGATTTGAAGAGATATGTGTCCCACTGTGTTCACCGCAGCATGACTTACAGTAGCCACATTATGGAAGTAACCCAAGTGTCCATCATTAATCGATGAATGGATGAAGAAGAGGTGGTGTACATATACAAGGGAAGAGTACGGAGCCATAAAAAAGAACAAAATCTTGCCATTTGCAACCACATGGAAGGAACTAGAGGGTATTACGCTAAGCAGAATAGGTCAGTCAGAGAAAGCAGATATCCTATGATGTCACTCATATGTGGAATTTAAGAAACAAAACAAATGAATCAAGAAAAAGAGACAAACCAAAAAACAGACTCTTAACCATAGAGAACAAACTGATGGTCACCAGAGGGGAAGTGGGTGAAGGGGATGAAGGAGGTGTTGGGATGAGCACCCAGTAATGTATGGAGATGTTGAATACCTATACTGTACACCTGGAATTAATACAACACTGTATGTTAAACAAACTGGAACTAAAAACCAAAAATCTTTTAAAAAGTGTTTTTAAAAAAAGTCTGTTGGGCACCTGGGTGGCTCAGCAGTGGAGCGTCTGCCTTCAGCTCAGGGCATGACCCCAGGGTTCCGGGATCAAGTCCCAGGTCAGGCTCCCTGCATGGAGTCTGCTTCTCCCTCTGCCTGTGTCTCTGCCTCTCTCTCTGTGTCTCCCATGAATAAATAAATAAAATCTTTTTTTTTAATTTATTTGTTAAATAAGTGAATGAATGAAATTAATAGATAAAAATCCTATTTCATAGAACCAAAGAATGTTGAGATACATCAGATAAAAACTGGTTTTCAAGCATTGTTTTAGGAGTAGAACTCTTCCAGGTCACCCCTGAGCCTTCAATTCTATATTTTTGAACAGAAAAATATTGAGACCCAGAGAGAACAAATTGCCATGGACAATATGAATTCTTGAATAAAGCCAATTAAATCTTCAAATTTACTCAGCTGAATTTTGTTAACAATAGCCACAGAAAAAATGGATCCTATATATTTGTAGCAATGTCCAAAGCAATAACTTCCGGTAGGATAATTATTGACAGTCCCAGGAAATATCGAGACCTCTGGTAACACAAGAGTTACACCAGTCTGATTTTTTTCTGAGGTTGTATTGATGATTTTTGTCACATTTGTGAAGCTAGGCTATTGATATTCTCACCTTAGCTCCAAAAAATACATTTTGATTCTAACAATCTTTCACAATTCTTTTTGAGCTTTAGCTCCTAACTTCCTTTATTTAAAAATTAAGCACATTGGGGTGCCTGGTTGGCTTAGTCAATTAAGCATCAGACTCTTGATTTCAGATAAGATCATGATCTCAGGTCAGGAGACCCTGCTCTGTGTTGGGCACCAGGCTGGGTGTGGAGCCTGCTTAAGATTATTTCTCTCCTTCTGCTCCCCCACTCCTTTTCCCCTTAGCTATTTTATAATGTAACAACTATACAGGATACTCCCATTTTAGTGCAAACTGCTTTCACCTATGGTCTGAGTCATAAATAATAATACTTTGCATAATAAATTTCTTGCATACAGTAAACAATGACTTTCCAAACTATATTCTGATCTTTGCTTATTCTCTAAATTAGGTAATATTTTGCAAACCCACGTACTTATGTAGATCTTCAACATTGGAAATGGCCAATGGTAAAAACACCAAACTAAAAGATGGTAATTTTAATTTTAACAATATTGAATTTAATGTAGTAAGATAGAGAAAAAAACTTTCAAAAAACTTTCTTTTCTTTTTTTTTTTTTTTTTTTGGATATGTAGTCAGACTGCTTCTTCTGTATTCAAATATATGTAACTCACTGTGATAAGCAGAATAATGACCACTTCCCACCAAAGATGTCCAAATCTAATCCCTAAAACCTGTATGTATGTTATGCTATATGACAAAGGGGATTTAAAGTTGCAGATGAAATTAAAGTAACTAATTAGCTAATCTTAAAATAGGATGATCTGGGTGGGTCCTATGTAATTCAAGGGTCTGAAAAGATGGAAGAGGGAGACAGAAGAATCAGTGTTAAGTCAAACAACATGAGAAAGACTTGAGTGGCCATTACTGTTTTTGAAAATGGAAATTAACTACAAGTGAAGGAATGTAGGCAGCCCTTAAAAGAAGCAAAAGGCAAGAAAACAACCCTTTGGACCTCCAGAATGAACACAGCCTGCCACATCTTGCCTTTAACCCACTGAGACCCATTTCAGACTTCTGATCTCCAGAAGTATAAAATAATAAATGTGTATTCTTTTAAGCCATCAAATTTGTGGTAGTTTGTCATAGCACAATAAGAAGCAAATACACTCATACATAAATATTTTCTAGGAATACGTTTTTCTTTCTACCTCTCCTTAAGGTTTCTAGACACATAGTTAAAATGAAAAATTTTGATTGTAATAACTCTAGAGCTTTATTGCTTCAATTACTATTTATTTTCTTGTGGTATCTAACACCACCTGAAAAGATTATACTTGTTTATCGCTATTTCTATTGGTATAAGTTTTAAGAGCACAGGTGTTTAACTTGCTTTGTTCATTGGGTTCAGTGACTAGAACAGTGCCTATCACGTGTTGGCTGTTCCACACATATTTGTTAAGTGAATGGATGAATAAATGAATGAGTGATAGGTATTCAAAAGTAATGAATATTTAAGCAAATTAATAAATAATAGCTATCATTCTCATTTGCCTCAAAAAGTATATGAGTAAGAATAGATTCTGATTGTTTCCTGATGAATTTTACCTTAATTTACATTTCATATCATCATCTACCTTGCTTCAAAAGTGAATTTTGTTTTCCATTGATTTGCATATTCAGTATTTACATGTACTAAAACATAGTCACTAGGTATATCTCAGTTATTCACATTTCTTGTTATAGCCAACAAGCCCCCTAGGGAATTTTTTATGTCAATAGGATGGAAATGTGTGTGATTAAGTTTCACATTGAAGAAAACAGTGACCATCTGATGAATGAGGATTTTCTATAGCTTATTTTTTTCTTGTGGAATGTCTCCAATTTTAATAAGTTCTGAAATTTTGTACCTCTCCTGACTCATTAGTATCTCCTCGGAGATTATGTCTGAACCCTTGGAATATGCTGTTGCTAAGAATGTTCCTGTATGCCTGAGGCATTGGACCATGGTGTACCAGTTTGATCAGATAGTTTATCCTAATGATGTGATTTAGGTTAATACATGAGTTTGCTTTAGTTGGGCTAGAGTCTGAGTAGCTGAGGTCAGATGTGAAGTTGCTGAATGCCTACATGACTGACCCTCAATAAAAACTATGGAAACCAAGTGCCGGTGTGAGATTTCTTGGTTGACAATACTTTGCATATGTTGTCATACCTCATTGGTGAGAGGATTAAGTGCATCCCCATGTCACTTTTTTGGGATGGGAAGCTTTGAGTCTCATTTCTCCTAGACTTTACTCAATATGCCTTTTCCCTTTTCTGGTTTTAATCTCTATCTTTTCTCTGTAATGAATGATAAATATTAGAATAGCAGCTGTTATGAGTCTCATAAGTTCTTCCAGTGAATCATTGAGCCTGAGGGTGGTCTTGGTAACTTTCAACCCAATTCGTTAACTCATTTATCCCTATGACAGCCCTGTGAAGTTGATGTGATGTTTTATCCTTATTTTAAAGGTGATGAAGTAGAGACTCAGATAAATCATTTGGCCCAAGGTAAAACGTATATAAAGAATGGAGAATAAATAATGCAATTTCTTACTGCTTTCATGATAACTGTCAAATTTATAGAGTTTAATATAGTATGGAAAAAGACTAAAAAAATTTATCTTGTCCAGGTTAGTTGTTCCTATCAATTTCATTATTACACTACTATAAACCTGAGATGTAGATTCAATTAGTTTATTACTATTTATGTGTAAAGGACATATGTGCCAAAGCATCTAGCCTACAGCTCAATAGATCCTTGATAAAATTCACATACAGACTATATTTTAAAATTTTCTCTTGTAAATTATTTAGCCATCAACTTCTCATCTTTCAATATTGGCAATTTTCACAGTGGCAAGTATTGGTCAATGTTTAGTAACACAAAGCATTATAGAGGATTTAATGAGATTTTTGCAAGGGCAGGAGGAACAGATTTTAGACTAATCTTCTAGAAAGATCACCAGAACAATACAACAGATTTTGCCCACCAAGAGAGCTTCTGTTTCTACCTAAAAGAGTAAGAAAATTGGGGTGCCTAGGTGGCACAGTCAGTTAAGTGTCTACCTTCAGCTCAGGTCGTGATCCCAGGGTTCTGGGAGTCTGCTTCTCCTTCACCCTCTGTGCTTTCTCTCATTCTCTCTCTCTCTCTCGCTCTCTCAAAAAAATAAATAAAATCTTTTAAAAAAAGTCAGAAAATCCACAAGCTACCACCACATCTGATAGACTCATTGCATCAATCTGGGTTTGTTTTTTTGTTTTGTTTTGTTTTGTTTGTTTGTTTGTTTAGATTTATTTATTCATGAGAGACACAGAGAGAGAGAGAGGCAGAGACATAGGCAGAAGGGGAAGCAGGCTCCATGCAGGGAGCCCAATGTGGGACTCAATCCTGAGACTGCAGAATCATGCCCTGGGCGGAAGGCAGATGCTCAACCACTGAGCCAGTCAGGCATCCCTGTTTTGATTGGGAAATCAAGAGTCTGCCACCAGCAACATCAGTTTCCGTGTTCTAACTCTCGGTAGTAACAGTTAGGGTCTTGATACATGAAGTCTTCTATAGATCCTTCAGGGAAAAAAAAAAAGGAAATAAGGAAAATAGATGTTTCCAAAATTGTATTTGACAGGAGGAAAGTAAAGCAGCAAAATCATGGCCTCCATATCATGGGGTTTCATCTCTACTTCCCAAATCTCGCATAACACTAATGATGTAAGAAACCAAATCAGTTTGTAATCTGACTGCAGTAAGGGCTCTGAATTCCCTAAGTATGGAGAAGTAAACCAGAGGCAAATGGGAATGGATATTGAATGAGCCAATTCAGAGTCTGCACTATAGCTCCCCTTCTTTACCTTTGAGGATTGGTCTCATTTTACTGGGAAGAAAGGATAGATAATTCCATGGTCAAAGAGTTAAATTCATGTATGTTAAGATTAATGAGATTCCTCACCCTCCATTAGAGTTGAAGCAAATTTCCCAACATTGTCCTGCTACATTTTGAACTATTCGGAACTATTTTCAGGAAATTATCTTCTTCCCTTACATTAATCCAAAACTCTAATTCAAATCTCATTTTAAGATCTTCCATGAAAACTTTTCTGACCATCCCAAGAAACAATGATATTTTTATTTGAGTTCTTAATTTCCCCCCAGTCTGTCATACACTGTCATATACTTAAAATCCTTCACTTATTCTAAAATCATCTCAGATATGTAAAGCTTGACTCTTTATTGAGATGACAAAATAAAAAGGGACCATGTGATTTCAGATCCCAGAGGTGCAGTTACTTAGATACTAGATTAATAACCAGTGTTAATTTATCTGGATAAGATAACACATTGTAGACATTATTCTAATTCCTCCATGGCAATGTACAGGTTGAATAGATACTTTAGGAATACAAAAATGGCTTTCTGCCAGAGCAGTGCAGAATATTCCCATTTATCTCCATAAGTCTGCTTAACCACTTAGCACTTTTCAACTTCCTAACAGAACCAGAAATTCAATTATTTACCTCAGATTTCTTTATCTCTTGTAAAGCTAGAGAGTAAATAAAATCTACGTCTGCTTTGTTAATCACTTCATTTCTCTTTTCTCTAGCTGACATCTCTCTTCCCTGCCATTTCTTTGTGATACAAAATAAACATCGTTCATTATAATCATAATGTATGATAGCTGTAGACATTTTACAAACACAGAAATGTAGAATAGAGAAGAAAATCACCCATAATCCTGGGATAAGCTTTTTTAGCATGTAAATATACAGCTTCATCCTCTTAGTGTTTTATTATCCAATCAATGATATTCAAAATGTGCATATGATATCACATAAAATTATTTTAAATATATTTTTTTCTTAAATATGAAGAATTGAATGCTATTTTTAAATACTGAAAAAATATTTTATTATTATTTTTATTTTTTTTATTTATTCATGAGAAATGCAGAGAGAGAGAGAGAGGCAGAGACACAGGAAGAGGGAAAAGCAGGCTCCATGCAGGGGGCCCGATGTGGGACTCGACACTGGGACTCGATCCTGGGACTCGATCCTGGGACTCCAGGACCACGCCCTGGGCCAAAGGCAGGGGCTAAACCGCTGAGCCACCCAGGGATCGCCTAAATACTGAAAAATTTTTAAATTCCAGAAATCACTTTTTGAACAAAAAAGGTGCATTAAGATATTTAGCATACTAGAATTTTTTTTACTCTATTTACAGGCATGTAGACTGCTTCTACTGTCATATATTGTGATTATCCTAATTGGTTTATTTAAGTCTCTATAGCTTGCTTGTTCAAATCAAATGTTACTAAGCCCCTATCAAATGTATGGACTGATAAAAAGGGAAGTTGTTTCTCTCAAACAAAATATTTGCATTTCACAACTACATCTATGTATTCTAAAGAAATATTTAGGCTATATTTTAATTTCTAAACTCTTCCTAAAAGGTTTAATTAGAGCAATGTTATTAGATGACTCAAGATTGATGCTTCTGAAATTAGGATTGAAGTTATTATTTCTCTTTCCTCTAGAGTTATCTTTATACCTGTGTCATTATTCCCTGCTATTCCACTTAATTCCAAGGGAGTGGGTGATGGTTGTCCACCTCTAAAAAACCATGACTATTATTTCTAACTTGGACACAAATCAGCCAGTATGAAACACTCAACAAATGATTACTGTTGTAGTAATTATTATTGTTGTAATTTTTACACAAATGCTACTTAGAACATAGTCCTCAGTGTTATTAAAAGTTACAGCATCACAATATCTATTTAGTTTATGATCTTCTTACCTCTCAAAGTGTTGGCATACAATATTTATGTTTTTTAAATGGCTGTATGATTTATTCCCTCCAAAATTTTAGTTTGAATAATTATCACTAACTTTGATGATTCCTCATGAAAGTTACGTATGTCCTATATGATGTAACTATTACTTTTCTCCCCTAAGGGAAATAAATGATGAATGTTTAGAGAATGATCTAAATTCCTAATTAAAAAAAAAAAAAGTTAGCTCACTATAGTCAGTGAAGGAGCTAAGGTAAAAGTTCAGACCTTTTTTTCCAAAGCACTTTTGACTAAACAAAGAGCCTAAAATTTTGGCTAAATCCAAAATCAGGACTTGGATCATGACATAAATGGGAAGACAATAATACAACAAATTTTGTACACTAACAGACAGACTCGGCAGAATAAAAAGAGGTCAAAGGCAAAAGGTTAGATTTTGGTTGGTGCTATTGCCATCCTGGGAGCAACACATGCATCCTGGTGTGGACTAGTCTCAAAACTCATTGGCAAACATCAAGCATCAGGAGTGGATTGTGTGAGGAGATAATCTATTATCAGCAAAGTACATTTTTTTCATTTCATCCACCTTTTATGGAAACACCATTTTTTAAATTTACCTTATTTTCTAAATAAAATTAACTTTTAAAACTTCAGCCTCCTGTGGTTTTATCAGAAAAAGAAACTTCTCTTTCCATTTCTTTATTTAAAAGTTAACAACTCTCTAGCCAGTAGATAAAGAAAAAGGGCTTTGCTTGTATTGATCAGAAGACTATCTAAGGCATTTCTCTTTTCTGTGAATCTACAAAGAAACAACAGCAGATGTTAAGATCACCAAGAAGGAAACAAATCATCTCTAAAGGATTATTCTCAACAAATGAAACCTAAAGCAGAAGATAGCAAATAGATGGCCATCTCTTTATATGTACATGCTATATATACATGCCAATAGAAACCTCTGAAGTAAAAGGTATTCAATTGTTTCCTCCCCCCTCCCCATACATGATACAGGGAAGGAAAAAGGGGAACAAGAATCACAGGGGATATACTGGTATCTTTGGAACTACTTTTCAAATTTATTGTTTTATTTGAATTGAATTTTCAATTGCCCTTAAAATTTAGTAATAAAATAAGGTTTATGTTCCTAATTTTTTCAAATAATTATACGTTAGGACAAGTGGTTAAAGTAATCTTTAACCCAATGTGGGGATGGAATTCATTACCCTGAAACCAATGGAGCCAGCCAGGCCCCCCAACATTAGGACAAGCCTTAGAATTACTAATTATTTATTTCAAGTTGGATAAGAAGAGATAATATTATATGAAACCATATGACTTCACAAGAAGAAGAGATAATATTATATGAAACCATATGACTTCACAACAACTTATTAGTAAGTACTACTATTCTATCTTTTATTCAAATGAGAAAGGGAGATTACAAATAAATTATGTACCTTACCCAAAATCATACAGCTATTAAAGGGCAGAGATAGTATTTATGACAAACATGTTGGCATAAATTAAAGTCAGGTTGATAATACACTTAAATGTCTGCCAAAAATTTATGTAAACCCTCTTTGAAGAAACATTCCTTAAAATAAGGCTTCAAAGAAGTCTCACAGATAAAGCTTCCACAGAATATGAATTGACAGGGGATCTCTGGGTGGCTCAGCGGTTTGGCACCTGCCTTCGGTCCAGGGCGTGAATCTGGAGTCCTGGGATTGAGTCCCACATCGGGCTCCCTGCATGGAGCCTGCTTCTCCCTCTGCCTGTGTCTCTGCCTCTCTCTCTCTCTCTCTCATGAATAAATAAAAATAATAAAGAATATGAATTGACAAAAAAGAAACACAGGACATACATGTAAGCAAGGCATTATAATTGAGAGTTCAGGAAGTAAAACAAATAGCAAAACTGGGCAATTCAATATTTGATATTTGAATTTGTGGAAAACATACTAAAAATATTTTAGCATGCTTAAAGTTATTAAAAGGAATTTTAAAAGTTATTAAAAGTGCAGAGGAGAGAGTATTAAAATTCAGGAGGAAAATTTTCAAAGAATTAAATATTTGTTAAAATTTAACATTAAGATTGGGATAGGTTAAATCACATCTTTGCCATACACAAAGGACACATCAGTGAAATGGAAGACAGATCTGAAGAAATGATCCACAATTCAATATAAAGAGATAAAAGATGGTAACCATACATTATTTAAGTTGTATGAAGATAAGATAGAATTCATAATTAATGAAGGAAGGTAAGATTTTTAAAAAGCAATAATGGAGAAGGTTCTAGATTTAGTGACAAATGTGCAATTATAAGTCCTGGATTGTCAATGAATCCCAAGCAGAAAAAAAAAAAACTTAAAAAATTCACACCTTGACATATTGCAGTGAATTTTTGCAGAACACAAACACATAGATTCTTTAAAAAACAAACAAATAAAAGCAGAATGAAGAGAGTTTGCCTCAAAAGTTTTTTTTTTTTTAAAAAAAAGAGCAAAGGGAAACGATTTGGCTGACTTAACAATAGCAGTAATAAAACCAAAAGAGAGTGAAATAATATCTTTAAATTCCTGAGGAAATCAACTATCAGTATTCTATAAATAATTTAAGTAAACTATTTCAAGAATAAGGATAAATAAAGGTAATTTCCAATTACTAAAAACAGAGACTTTCCCATAAATATGTCCATAGTTGAATGAACTTCTTAAAAAACATACTTCAGAAGCAGCAATATGACAAAAAAAGAGGAAAAAAGTTCTGAAATAGAAGAAGCAAGAATAAGAAATGAAAATTTTAAAATGTTGAATTAATACAAACAAACATGGAGTGTGTAATTTGGTGCAGCAGACAAAGTAGTAATAGGGTGTGATTCAAGTCTAGATCTGACTCTGCCAGTACTTGTGATATGAGCAGAGAAAGGCAGAAATTGCTCAGTTTCTTCATTGTTCAGATGAATGTTTATAACTTCATATCCCCAGGATTGTCCCGAAGCTGAGAGAGACCATGGATATAATTTCACTTAAAATCTAGAGAAGGATACTGCAATTATTCAAATTAGCCATGATACTTTGGTCAACTTCTAAATGGAAAAAAAAATGACTTTGAACCTTTAAACAATTGCAATTCTATGAATAACCTTTAAACAAATTCTGTGGTAAGGGAAAGATACTTTTTGGTACTAAGGCATCTCAAAATGGAGTAATAAAATGAAAATTCTCAGCATTTTAACTTCAAGTAGTCCTAGAGAGTAACTTAGCAAAGAGGCTAAAGAAGAAAAGAAAGGAGCAAAAACATCAATAGAAATAATCAACATAAATTTTCATCTCTCATCAGAAAAGCACAATAATGTAAACTAAGATGTTACATCTTCCATTTTCTCCCTTTCTGGTTTAAACACATTTTGCACTTAAAACAGAATCACCACCGTATTGTAAAAAAACGAAAGTAATATTTCCATAGTTTGTAAATAGCTTCTTGGATATCCTGATATTCTTAACTAAATAGGCACACTGAGGCATCTGCTGTTGTTACTCACAAAGCATTCCATGGTAAGCTCATAAATTAGCAAGGATATTTCAACATAGAGAACTGGAGCATTGAACAAAAGCATCAGCAAACATCAAGCTGTATCAAGCCCACTGCCTGAAATATTTACAGTGAGGAGGTGGTTGTGTGTTTCTATTGGACTAAAATTGGAGATGAAGCTGAGTGCTTAGCTTTCTATTTTTTATTGTAAACCATACTATATGTGGTTGAGAATTGAAGCTTAAAATTAACATGTTTGAGGAAGATGGAAGGATATGACGTTTCAATACTTAACACTGCGAAAACCTAGAATGTGTTAAAAATCACACGTTACTCTTACCATATGCTCTGTTTACATAATGTCAAGTGATCTATCAATTTTTCATATTTGAAATCACTTTTACCCCAGTAAGTTCTTAAAGGCAAAGAGAAAAAAAAAAAGGTGTTTATCTTTTAATTTTAATGAAATTGAAACTGCAATTAGACAATGTTTTAAAACCTTACACATGGATATATTTATTGCATCCTTATTTATAAGAGCAAAAAACAAAAACAAAAAAATGACTTAAGTGTTCACAAAAGGATGTAATATATCAATACAATGAAATACAATGCAGTCGTTAAAAAGAGATAATCCTATATATTTCAATTTGTAATTAATAAGCTCTTAAGTGAAAAATATATCACAAAATAGTAATTATATGATAAATATACTCCCAAAACTGAATTGATATGATTTTGTGTGATTTTGGCAATTGTCTCCCAGTATACATTTACCCTTTTCTTTGCAACAGTACCTAAATTTTACCTGGAGTAGAGGGAGAGGGAGAGACTTAAGACCTAAAGTGTATCCCACACTCTTTCCTACTTTCACTTGTATGAAGTGAAAACCTCCAAAGAATAGGGACAACCAGAGTGGAGCTCTAAATTGTAAAGAGGAAAACAATCCTGGACAATCCACTTGAGCCACTGGAGCAAGCCCCACCTGAAGTTAGTCTCTATCCTCCACATAGTGCCTGTCCATAGCCTGCTGGGAGAGAGTGGTGCCCATTTGTAGCTGAACAATGGTGGGAGTTCCATCTCCCTCCAGCCCCTTCTGTGTCATCATCCTGGCCTAGAGAGACACAACAGCCTCATACTATTTCCGTATGCCCACGCACCCCTGAAACTGTCAAAGGAGTTGGTAACCCTGGAAGGTTGTGAAAATCCTGACTTTCCACATCATCTTTTCTGACACCAATTGAGTGGAAGGAGAACTTGTATCCTGTTACCACTGTGTGGGGATCAAAGTCCAGGTCTCCCACGTAGTTTTTATGCCAATCAGAGTGAAACTCTGGTCTCCCAGCCCATCATCTATAACGCCCTCAGCTGGAAGGGATGCTTCATTACCATCCAGTAAGGACTAGTCTAGGCTCTCTCTCAGTCTTCACAAACAGCAACCAAAACAGGGCTGCAGATTTTTTGTGATGTTTCTCTGAAATAGGGAGATTGTTGTCTAATCATTCTCTGTGTTTCTAGACTGCCCTTTCTCTAGTTTTGTCTGGGAATAACAGACTTTTCTTGGGATTTTTTTTTTTTTTTTTTTGGTCTCATCCATTGGCATTTTGGATTGCTGGCTTTTTTTTTTTTAAGATTTTATATTATTTATTCATGAGACAGAGAGAGAGAGAGAGAGGCAGAGACACAGGCAGAGGGAGAAGCAGGCTCCATGCAGGGAACCCGACATGGGACTCCATCCCGGGTCTCCAGGATCACGCCCTAAGCTGAAGGCGGCACTAAACTGCTGCGCCACCAGGAATGCCCGGGTTGCTGGCTTTTGAAGCACCCACTCTGATCTACAAAGCAAAAGAAAATTAGCAAAATTGCAGTTCCATGCACCCAATATTGCTAGTTGGTCACCCTTCTTTCTGCCATTCAAAGTCTTCTAACTTTGTTTTATATATAATGTCCAGTGTTTTTAACTCTCCTTAGCCAAAGGAACTGTACTCAAGGAGCACATGCAGTCAGGCACTGCATGTAAGGAGACTCATTCACCCCTAGGCTTGCCTTAAATGCATTGATACTTAGAGGTCTCTCTGATCCCAAGATGGGATGAAATTTGCAGGGGGCCTAGCGGGTGTGAGCATATTTTGCATGTGGGAGGAAATTGGATGATTTGGACCAGAGGTTAGATTGTGGTAACCAGCATTCCAAATGACTACCAAACTGTGGTGTCCCTTTTGTTTTTCCTCATTCCCCCTCTCTCAGATCCCACTCCCTGGGAGAAACTATGTCAGTGAGCCTTATGGAAAGCCCTGCATGCTGAGGAGATAAAGACTCTTGCCAATGGCCAGGTGAGTGAACTTTGACTTGGCTCTTCCAGATATTTCAGAGAGACTGGAAGGCTCAGTCAACAGATTAATAGCCATCTCATAAGAGATACTGAGCCAGAAGTCCCCAGCTAAGTTGGTCCCAGATTTCTGTCCCAAGAAATTGTGTGAAATTGTTTTCACTTGCTAAATTTTAGGTAATTGGTTACACAGCAATAGAATTCATACACCAAACCTTCTCAGTTTATGTAACCAGAATAGTCTACAAAGAAGAATGCATGACTTTTATCCATATACTAATTTCTATAATATTATTCTTATGAATTTTTTCAAGATGGATTTGTAAATCAACTTCCCAAACTGTCATTACATCTGTAAATATGGTTGCTTCCTGAGCAAAAGCCTGATTTGCCTAATCTGGTGGCAGTATTCTTTGGGTAGTACATACAGTTATAGCAAAAGTCTCTGTAGTGTTATAATCTGCATGCCAAACAGCTCTATGCTTTTGGTTGGCCTTTGGGGGAATTGGTGACTGACCAGATTTGGAGATGTTCTTTCAACTCACTGTTGCCATGCAACACAGAGCATGGATTTTAGCTTTTATTTTCCTATATTTTTATTCATTAACTCTCAATTGTCATGCTAAGCTCAACAGAAATCAGATAACCTTAGATGTAGGTGTTTGACTACCTTTCTTGACAATAATTTGGGGTTCATGTAAGATGACCATTTTAAAGTAGCCCCTGTTGGATAACGAGGTGATATAAATGAGGTTTTTTTGAAACACATCTGGGGTATGCAGCATGCAGTTACATTGTGACTTGATTTCTGCACGTTTTCCTTTTTTTTTTCCCTCTTTATTTTCCTATCATAGCAGTACCAGGGCATATTACATTGCATGATTTATAAATAATTCTGGTATCTTTAGAGAGTTTTAGAATAAGGTAGGGTTGTTTTCTTCCTTTTGCTTTAGAAGGGAGCAGAGATTGTTATTGTTATGCCTCATGCACTTTTATTAAAACAGAAACTAAACTAAATTATCTTTCTGGCAGATACGTCAACAGACTCTTTTAATGTTCTGCTTGTCCGCATTTGTTTTATGGATACACACTGCCCTCTGTAAAGATGTGATGATTATGTTTCTAGGGACAGAGGACTGGAAGCACTCTGTGCGTATATAGCAAGAAACTACTTCTTTAATTAAGCACTCTACCACATATTTAACAAGGGAATGGATCGTCAGATATTTATTGATTTTGTTCCTATTTGTGCTTCTGTTTTTGCACGCCTTTTTTAATAGCATCCCTTCTCTTTCTTCTTTGTGTCTTTCTCCATGTCTCTCTTTCATGGCATTTGTGTTCAGAATACACATGAATTGATCTTATAAATCATTTAACATTTTTTGCCTGATAGCTTTCCTACGTATTGTGTATTCACTTGTGTGACATTGTTACGTTTTACGATTATAGACCAAAAAGCACCTGTTCAGTTTGGCTTCCAGAAACCAGAAGGGGCAGTCATTCTATGTATTAGAAATAAGAAATGTGGTACTTGATTTTATATATGTGTGTGTATACATAAATGTGTATACATTCATATATACATTAAAATATATATATATAACTATTATATTACTATTAATTTTTAATATTAAAAAACCCCTTTGTACCACTAGGACAAATGTCTTTCTCTCCTTTTCACTTCTGAACTCTATTAGGAAACATAGCTGTCTTTATTTCTGTTGCATATAGTATTCAATATGGAAAGTTGGCATGTGGATGTCAAAAAACTTAAAGCATTCTGATACAGTATGGATTTTTCTCCTCCTTTCAAAGTAGTACTGAGAAATGATAGTCCTCACAGAGGAGAAATAAGGCTCCTAGTCAGAGTAGATTTCAGGATAATGTTCACAGTTCTCATCCCAATGAGAACTTTTCCTTGTCTGACATTCCTTTCAGACATTTTCCAAATCAAATAAAACTGACCATGACAAAACACATATTAATAGCCAAGTCTATTCTGTAAGTCATCTTCATGTTTTATTTTTAACTTCCAATTCATTGTAAATGATTGGATTAGGAAATACATTTTTAAAATAATTCGTAGCAAGACAAAATACTAAGAAAAATATGGAAAATACAAGCCTGTTGATCAGGTGTTTAGATGTCAAGGCAATGTCAAATTTATCTTAAAGTTCATAGACATGGTCTCTCAAATTTTGTATTTATTGCAACCTCTTAACAAAGAGTTGATGGAGTGGCATTGGTTCACAGGAGACACTCTGAATAGTGTGGTTATAAATGATCTAAAGAGATGATGCAGCTGAAGCCTCAAGTCATTTTTTAACAAGGACAGGTTTTTTCAACTTGTATCATAGCCCAATATACTTGATGGATGGGACATGCTCCCAGGAGAACCATCAGCTTACTACGGTCAGGAAAAGTAGGATCTTTTAGAAATGTGTAAAGTCTGAAAAAGTTTCCCATATAATTCTGTTGAATTTTTCCTTGCCCTTAGAATCACTGCAGTAAGAAATTTAGTAAGGAACCAACTTATCATACATAGTTACTGAGGTTCTATTCCGTATTAGGCCTTACATCATACTTAAAAATACAAAGATATATGAGACAGAGACTTCAGTGCCAGGGTGAAATGAAAGAGTGGAGATACCACTGGGACTCATGCAAAGATAACTAATAACACAACTATATAAGAAAAGGTATTTTGGATATGAAGAGAATAAATGGATTGAATACAGTGAAAGAGATTTAAGTATCAGTAATACCATTTTCTAGAATTTTTAATTTAGGCTTTTAGTCTCAAATTTGCAGGGTGGTTATGAGAATAACGATGGCTTTATTAAGTTTCAAACAAAAGTAAACATTGGGGGAGGGGAGATGTAGCATGAATACATCCCTTAGATAAAAAAAATACATTATTTCATGTTATTCCCCAGATACATAGCACCTAACCTTATTTCTAAGGACTTGTGCCATACATCAAAATTGATAGAGGAAAATGTCAAAATAGCAATAATCAGTAGGGATAAACATGTGAGTTGTATAGTCTAAAGCTAGTGGTACAGAGCAGGCCACATATGTTCAATCAATCCCTATGCCTAATTTTATTTAAAAATTTTCCTAGCAATATTAACTTATTGGGATACATTAATTTTATATCCATACAGCCTGGTACATTGTTAAAGCTGTGGCTACCATTCTATAAATACCTTTCAGATGATGGGTTACTTCTTCAGTTTTCATTTATAAAATTTTAACATAAAAGTTCTTTTAAGCAATATATAGCCTTGCTCAGGGTATATCATTGTTAATATAACCTCGATTAAAACAACTCTGGGAGAAAAAAAATGTAAGAGGATATCAGCTACTTGCAGTTTAAGGTAAAACATCAAAAGTTTAATGAAGTCAATAATAAATATACTTGACTTTTTTTAAAGGCATGCATATAGTCCAAATGCTTTAAAAGCCCATTCTACCTGCATTTCAAAAGAAAAAGAATTTAAAATTTTAGGGACTATAATAAGGAAAGGAGATTTCTGTTCTTACTCCTAAGATTCTGAGTATTTCCCGCATATTTTAAATAATACACATTATTCAAACTACTGAAGATTCATCAGGGAACCAGCTATTGGATATTGACCTATGTTTGACACAGCCGCTCATTCTGTTTGGTTCACAGTGAAGCAATACTGTGTTATCTAATAAATAATTAGACCACACCCAGGTAAAAATAGTTTTTTCAAAAGAAAGTTTATTTCAAAGCTTAGAGTTTTGAAACTTTAGGAAATTAATGACTTGGGCTAAGCTATCATTACATTCACCTGCAGCCTCTATTATCTCTGTAAAATAAGCTCTCGCTTTTGCTCATGTGGAAGTATGACCTTTTCTCAAACACAAAACATAAAACTCAATTTGTACCTGCCTACCAGTAACCATGTAGATGATGGCTAGACCAAAGTATAAGAACTTCAGAAACTATCAAAGATACTTTGCCATGAGAGTCAAACTCTAAGAAAAGAAGGGAGTATTTATGAGAAGTCAAAGAGAGTTGGAGAATTTCTTTAAGTCTGAGATGACAGATTACTAACTAGTAGATGTTTGAACTCTAGTTAGGAGACTACTTTTAACACTTAACTAATTTCTAGATGTACCATGACAATTTCTCAACCACAAATATAAACTGATGTGTAAGTTTCATGTTTGCTGAGCCCACCTCATCATATGGAATTTCAACAGTTAATTATAAACTGTAGTCTTTTCCCAAACTCTTCCTTTGAATACCTCCCATACATCAAATCATTTAATGGGACCCAGATATTTGAAAAATTAAAATATAAAATAAAAAACAACTATTTACCCAAGTTTTCTTAAGCTACTTAAAATATGCCTCATGGGCAGCCCCGTTGGCTCAGCGGTTTAGCGCCACATTCGGCCCCGGGCTTGATCCTGGAGACCTGGGATCACATCCCGAGTTGGGCTCCCTGCATGGAGCCTGCTTCTCTCTCTCTCTCTCTCTCTCTCTCTCCATCTCTCATGAATAAATAAATAAAATATTTTTTTAAAAAATATGCCTCACAACTATCACCTAAAATACACCGTGATCCCACAACCCACCCTCTTATAGATATAGCACTTAACACACTGCTGTATGTATTGTTAAAGTACTTTCATATATTTCAAGAATGGAAGGGACAGAAAGGAATTTTTAAAAGGAGGGATATAGGATAGGATAGACTATAAGGAAACAAAGACTAAATAAGGAGGGAAATAGGAAACAGAAGCAAAGGAGGGCAAAGAAAAAACAAAAAATCAAACTGAAATTTAAAACCAAAAAAATGTAAGTTAGACAATTAATATTACCCAATACTTTACACAGGAAGAGGATGGTGCCTCTTTTCACCCCCTAGACTATAAATTTTTTTTTGGAGTATGGACTAGAGATCTAAAAAGGGTTTTATGTTTGTAATGTAAACTAATTAGACCTGAGCTAAACATATCTTAAATAAAAGACCCCAAATAACTGCACTGTTTCTAAGCAAATTAATTCAAGCATATTTACAAGGAAGCAAAAATATCCAACACCAACAGGGTAAAATTTGCATAATCTGGCACTTGGCTGAAAATAGCCACGCATTCCAAGAAGTAGGAAAATGATTCACATAATAAGAAGGAAAAAAATCAAAACCCATCTGAAATTGACAGTGATGTTAGAAGTAAAGACAAATTTATAAGTTATTATAACTATTTCCATATAGTTAACTATTTCCATAAAAGGTTAAGTAGGAAAATGGGAAATATTTTTAAAGGCCCAAATTGTATTTCTAGAAATAAAAACCATTTATATGTGAGATGAAAAATACATGGTATTGGACTATTGGCAGATTAGACATTGTAGAAGGTCAATGAATTTGAAGACATAGCAATAGAGATAAACTGCAATACAAAGAGAAAACAGAATTTTAAGGAATAGGAACTGGATCAGTGAGCAGTGCAGCAACCTCAAGAGGCCTAATATATTTGTAATTGGGGTTTCCAAAGGAAACAAATGAGGAGGCAAAACATACTTGAAAATATAATGGCCCCACATTTTCCAAAAAGCTCAACAAATCTCAAGCCTAAGAAACATAAAGAGCACACCAAGGGACTTCATAAACAAATTCTTCAAAACAGTGTTAACAAAATTTCTATGTAGTCGAGCATTTTTTAAAGAAAGAAAGCAATTAAGTACAGAGAGAAAAAAGAATAGACTTCTTATACTCAGTGTATACTCAGTAGAATGATACATTTAATGTACTGATGCAATGTATCTCTTGACTTAGAATTTTATACACAATGAAATACCTTTCAAAAATAAAGACTTTATCAAACTTACAAACAGTGAATTCATGAGGAGTAAACCAGGCTTACAAGAAACATTAAAGAAAGCCCTTCAGGCAAAAGAAAAATTATACTAAATAGAAATATAGATACCAAAAAACATAAAAACACTGAAAATAATAACTACAAAAATATATACAATTTATTTTGATATTATTTAAAACTCTTTAAAAGTAAAATTTTAAACAAAATAATCACAATGCAGTTTGTAAAATGATTGACAATAATCATTTAAAAATAATCATTTTAAAATCTGAAAGGGAGAAGTGGAAGTATATTATGGGGGATTCTTGTACCATGTCATGTATATTATCATTTGAAGATAAACTGTAATAAGATCTAATATACACTATAAATCCAAAAACAACTACTAAATAACAAAACAAAGAATTGTAGCTAATAATCAACAATGGAGATAAAAGGGATAAGTTAAAAATATATTTAAACCCAAAAGAAGGCAGAAAAAAGTAAAATGGGAACAAAGAACATACGAGACATACAGAAAACAAATAACAAGAAGATCAACTTAAGCCTAACCATATCAATAATCACATTAAATATAACTGGTTTAAATATCCCAATTAAAACTAAAAGCTTAACAAATTAGAGAGATTCAATTATGTATGGCCTGTAAGCAACACATTTTAAGTGTAGACATAAATTATTTAAAACTAAAAGGTTAAAAAAAAGATGTATCATGGTAAAACTAAATGAAGTTAGAAATATTTTCATTACTATCATTATTAAGTATACTTCAGAGCATAGTACCAGATATAAAGATCATTTTATAATAATAAAGGAGTCAATTTGTCTTAACATCCTAAAAATGTCTGCACCTAATAACAGAGCTTCAAAATACACGGACAAAAACTTTCAAGGAGAAAAAAAGAAACAAATTTGTAATTATAGTAAAAGATTTCAATACCCCTCTCAATGACAGAACAAACATACAAAAATTCATAAAATATATTATTTGAGGGAACTGGGTGCCTCAGTGGTTGAGTGTCTGCCTTCAGCTCAGGGCATGATCCTGGGGTCCTGGGATCGAGTCCCCACATTGGGCTCCCTGTGGGGACCTGCTCTTCCCTCTGCCTATGTCTCTGCCTCTCTCTGTGTGTCTGTCATGAATAAATAAAATCTTTAAAAAAAAGATATTATTTGAAAATGCTTAACAAATACAGGTTGAAGGAAATAACAGCCTACTTGTAAATCCTAAACATTGCATTTGAGAGCATGGATAGCAAACTTTATTTATTTGAGTGCCTTTCTAGTTTGGAGAAAAGAGAATACACTGTTAACTTATTGCTCCTGCAATGTAAATCTCATTGCAGAAAAAAAAAATGTATATCACATGCTATAATAAAAATAGTAACTAAAGAAAACAGTGATAATTTGAGCAAAGACTTTTACAAGATAAAATATTATAAAACTTCACACTTCTCATTTCCTATCCTACTTTTCCTAGATGTTTTCAAGTTCTTTTACCTTACTTGGTCTACAGAGAAAATAAATTACACATTTAAGGTCACACAATAAAGTATATACTAGTACTGAGACTTTTACCCTGGTTTCCAAAGTTCTATTCCTTCCCTCACCCTCCCCCCATCATCCATGCCAAGCCTTGTATGTTTCTATAAGTCAATCTGTACAAGCCATATTTTTGTAATGTGGCACAAAAGAGTATTCTAGGGGTAATTTCCTAAAGCATTCACCTAGAAAAATGCAAGGTTTACAATTTGTGGTTTTCTTAACAATAAGTTTGTGGATTTGCATGTTTGCATGTTTGTGTGTGTGTGTGTTTATGTCTTTGCAGAGACAATCTCTGAAAACAGTGGCAAAATCTCCTAACAATGCCAACCTCTTTTATTATATTTGGGTACTGATATAAGTTTGCAACTTTTTTTGTCACTTGACCTTTAGAAATGAGTCAATGCTATATTTAATTCCATACTCCAATAAACAACCCAAGAAGTCAATGCCAAATTAAATGTAAAACATTCTGAAATTAGGGGTTTCTGCTTTGAGAAAACAGTAAAGTTAAGCAATGTGATGTGTGTAATTGGGTTTGCAATTTAAGTTTTGTTTTTGTGATTTTTGAAAGAAACTGTAGACACTAAAAAATTAAACCTACAAAAGTTAACACGAGAAATAAAACCTCCCTTGCCCTGTCCTCGATTTCCCAGTGTCTGTGTGGAGGGGCAAAAACAATTTATCTAAGCCTCAATTTTCAGATATAATACTGAGATAATAATCCCTAATTATTTAATAACAGTAAGTGGTAATTAACATTATGGTAAAATAAAAGAAAAAAATCCTCATGTCTCTGATGCTTAATGTTCTTCTATTTCCTCTGAGCTACTTATCTTCACCATTTGGGCTAGTTCAATTGTGTTATGTTAATTAATCATAGTGATTATCACTGCTTAGTACATTTATATAATCCTTGCCATCTTCTGTTATCTATCAGAGTACTATTATTATCTCATTTAATTTATCACATCACATAAAGTATAGAAAGCTTACAAGAATGCATTGCCTTACTTTTGGGTTATTTTGTCATATCTACACAATTTATAAACCTTTCATATTTATCTTATATTATTTGCTTTAAACAGCCATAATATTTTAAAGAAATCAAATATAGTCAGTTATATTTTTAGCTCTAGAATTTCTATATGGTTTTTTAATAGTTTCTGTGTCTTTACTGATATTCTTCCTCTGTAATTGTATACATATTTTCCTTTAAATATTCATTTGTAGAATTTATTGTCAAGTCCTTATCTTTTAATTGTAACCTGTGATTATCTCAGTTATTTTCTATTAAATGTTTATTTCCTTGAGTAGGATCACATATTTCTGTATTTTCACAGTCCAGCGATTTATTATATATTGGATTTTATAAATGTTAGATCTTAGAAAATCTAGATTATGTTAAACCCCTTCTAAGATTTGTTTTTATAGACAGTTTACTTAGTTGTACTCAAATTTTAATTCCTAACTCCTCTGAAGTGGTAAACTACTGAAAACCCTGTCTAATTCTTTCAGCTCTTAGCTGCTACATTTTGACCATGGCCTCTAGGATCTCACCTCTACATGCATAGTTTAGTACTAATTCAATATTTGGGGTAAATTAAATGTAATTTTTAAAATATTAGTTCTTTTGTCACTCTTCTTCCCATACCTGGCCCCTAACTTGCTGGCTCTCCTTTCAATTCCAACACTTTCCAACCTCAAGCCAATAAGCGACATCTTTTTACTACCCTAACAGGACTGAGAATTGCAGTTCATCCTTTCAGATATATCTTCCTCTAATTTCTCCCAACTTTTGGTTACTTTTTAGTACTTTCATTTAGCTGGTCATATATTTTGTTGAGATTTTCTAACCATTTTTTTCTGCTGTAAGTTTGACCAAGTTTCTCTATTTTCAGAAGGCAGAAAAGTTAACCCTTCCATTCCTAGAAGCCAAAAGTTTATCTCATTTATTTAAAATTAAAATGAAATCAATCTTTTCCAACTCTCTTATGTGACTTGCTGTGTATGTAACTATGGATTATGAGTTCCTTTATGTCTTATTTATATTTTTGTGTGTGATGTTAATTTTTTACAAGGTACAGAGTATATTAATGTTTATGAAATGTATATATTGTTGTCATGGTTTTATGATTACTCAATCACCTTTCCAAGAGGATAGTTAACCATTCCCTGTTACACTCGGACATTTTTCCAATGTCAGAGATATGGATTTTGTTGTTGTTCATTAATATTTTTTTAGAAACAGCATGATCAAAACAAGACCCTTTGAGTAGATTTTGGTTTCTAGTGAAAATAGAGATTTTCATATTGTCCACTCGTGTTAAGTCAGATTGCTTCTTTTATTCTTGGCTATAAAGTTAGTGTTAATTTAGATATATCTAAGTTTTTAGTTAGATCCCAGACTTTTAGCAGTTCCAAAGGGACAGAAAAAGTAAGAAATAAAGATGGAAATAAGTTTTTAAATAGCAGCTGTATGAAAATAATTGAAATACAGAAAAAAATTGCCTGCTTTAATTATTGATAGTAATTCCATCGTTTTCTCATTTTTGTACTCTTCAAAAATTCTCAATTGAGGTAATCTTTCATTAGAGCAAAAATACAAAATCAATGTGTGCACATTTTAAAACATAATGCTTACTTTATGTTTCTAGTTGTGAATTTGGGTAAGTTTTTACTGTATATATTTGCAATGTTAGTCAAAAGATTATATGAACCCAGGAAAAGGTCAGTTAGGTTTCCCACAAAATCTTCATTAATTTTCATATATACTATTCACAAATACAAACGTATTTCAGTGAAGCCATTCTGTTATCCCTGACCACAAGAAATTGAAGATATTACTGTAGTAAATGAGAAGACATATGAGTTTTAATTCAGAAATATGATGAATTTATTACATATTCTTCAAATACCTTTGCTTTATATCATTTTTACTATTAAATATACTCATTCCTAGAGTGAGAATTTCAGCACACGTTTTAATGTGTGCCTATGGAATAATAGGTGATGATAAAATGATTTACAGTGAAGGAATTTTAGATTGTAATTAAGAAAAGTTGTTGTTTTGTAATTTCACAATTAGTTGAGGAGACAGTTCTATAATTGCAGTGTTCAGAAGATAAAGAGACACTTTATCAGGGAGGAAGAAAATGTTGTTTACCACAAAACAGTTATCTTAGAGGAAAATTAAATATGATAAAAATTCAATTTCCCCTGATGAAACTTATCAGAAACTCACTGATAACTGCTTGTAGTGGCAGTAGAGATATAAAGAGTTTAAGAATTTTGGCATAGGCAATATACTGCAAGACATGAGACTGGGGTATAGTTTTGTGAAATGAACTTCTAAGAAAGAACAAGTTGTTATAAAGAATCATGGGCCCTCCTTTTTTTTTAATGGCTTTTAAAAAATTTTTTTATAAGATTTTATTTATTTATTCACGAGAGACACACACACAGAGAGAGAGAGAGAGGCAGAGACACAGGCAGAAGGAGAAGCAGGCTCCATGCAGGGAGCCCCACACGGGACTTGATCCCAGGTTGCCAGGATCAGGCCTTGGGCTGAAGACAGCGCTAAACCGCTGAGCCACCTGGGCTGCCCATCATCAGTCCTCCTAATACTGACAGTAAAATTCTGCAAGTACTATAAACAAAGTTTAAATATTGAGGAATGTACCAAATACCAAATGTATCAAATACCAAATGATCTATAAACCAGTTTTGGTTTATTGAAACTGGTACCTTTTTCACAAAGAAAAAAAAACGGCCCTGGAGGATACACTTCAGTTCTTTTGGGTTGTTCCAAGAGGTGTCTTCTCACTACTCTTCAATGATGTGTTTCAGCCATTCTTCACAACAAAAAGAAATTTGTGTTTCAAGATGTAATTTTATATAATAAAATTCCATATTTTATCTTATTAACAATTAATCCACTTTGATTACAGGGATTTTAGTCATTTTATCTAGTTCAAGGCAGTTTAGTACAAATATTCCATATTTTAAAATTGGAGATTTTAAGACCACCTCTGATATAAAGTTTTATATGTACTTTCAATCTTTGCATACAATTTGGTTGTAGATGAACTGTTACTGAAATCCAACATGATATCTTTAAGGAAGATACAACTTGCATGAATGCTAGTTAAATGATTGTATATCAAGTTAGATCACTAGGTTGTAAATCCCAAAATCTGTTGTCAGTGCCACCTGCATGGAAAAATTTAGCCAAAAATTTAGCCACAGTGGTGATTTATTAAGACTTTCTTGAGTGTCAAATAAATTCCAGTTCTAACACTGACAAACTACGGAATCCCAAATAACTGACTTTATTTTTGAAAATCTCAAATATCACATTTGTAAAATGGCCATTACTGTGGTATTCATTATGTTAAGGTTTTCATGAGGGTTAAAAATATAAATCATAAAAAATTGAGTAGCACATTTACTCTCTGGTAATTTATTACTTTCCAATAATGTGCTGTTAGTAGTAACTCATTTGAACTGCATACCCAATAACAACAATCTATTTAACAAACATTATGAGTTGTTCAGGTTTTATGTGTTGGTGACTTGGAACCAAATTAGAATTTAAATAGGTCTCCTTTGAATCACACCCCTATTTGCTACTCAGTAATTTCCAAAAGAGTCTGATTACAGAATGTCCCATCCCCTAGATAAAGCGGCCCAAAGCAAGGAGAGTTTTAGGTATAAAACATAAGATATTTATCTTTTCAGTCTAGTATGTCAACATTTTTTTTGTCTTACCATCTGGAAGTCAGCTATTTTATTTTCTATTAGACTCTTCTAATTTTAATTACATGAGAAATTTTCTATTTTATAGTTCCTGGTTTCTTACATCACTGTACCTGGAAATTTATATGGCCAATTTCTTGCCAGAGAGAATAATAATATGATGTGGGAATATATCAAATTAATAAGGAAGTGAATCCCTCTTCTCTTAAATTGGCCAACATAAAGGAAAGATTAATAAGCTTGCCAATGCTACAAACAAAAAGAGCCATTATATATTATAAAATTAAAAGAAAAATGACATAAAGGGAAGATTGAATCTGGAAAACCTGTGGAAGCTCAGTTTGGGACTTATGGACAAGAAAACAACTATATCACTAATGTATATACTTAAGACAAAATACAAGTATTTGATCACCACAGATTGCTGAAATATATTTTTATATATTACCTATGAACTGTTCACTTTTAATTTCCCAGAATTTCATTTCAAAAACTTAGTAGGAAAGTTGTGTTCACCCTGAACATACTTTAAACAGCTATATAATTACTGAAATATACAATATTATTCATGATTTACCAACAATTTGGTTGAAATCAAGAATACATTTAACATACTTTAGGATAATCCCTCTGTTTAATATAATAATATATACACATTTACACATAAATCTATACTTACAGACGTCAAATTTTTTATCCGGGTACACATCTGTCTACTCATTGGACTTCTGTAAGTCTCAGCTTATTGAACTCTCAGCTGCTCTCAAGGCATTTACCACTTAAAAATCTAAAGACTTTGATAATGGCAGTTTCATCAAACTCAAGAAAGAAAGTTTTCAGCAGTGCAAAATGGAGACTTCTACAAGAAGTGACCCGTGAATAACTATATCTTTTGAGAGAAGTTAGACTAGATAAAACAATGCTAGCCAAAAGAGACAAAGCATAAATTTCTGTTTTGGTGGCAGCAGCACCTAGGACAAGGAAAAGCTTCCCTAAGAACTTATAACCTACCCAGTTACAATGCAGATTTCTCATTCTTTGCTATTTCTAGTCTCTACCCTCATTGTCTTGGAAACACTAAGGTATATCTACAGGTATTTTTGTTAAAAATAGCTCCTTCTGAAAATTAATAGAATATATAGACAGAAAATATAAAAAGTAGACACAGGCTCAAAAAGAAAAAGATCAGAAACATTACTGAGTTTTCATCAAAAACAATGCAAGAAAAAAAAAAGCCAGTGGTATCTTCAAAGTATATAGAAATGTGTAGATACAGAAATATGGAATATTAGAACATTATCAAACAAATTTTAGTAACTGATATTTTTAGGAACTTATAGAGCACACTCAGTGATATCAAAATACACATCCTTGGGGATCCCTGGGTGGCTTAGCGGTTTAGCGCCTGCCTTTGGCCCAGGGCCAATCCTGGAGTCCTGGGGTGGAGTCCCGCCTGGAGTTCCCTGCATGGAGCCTGCTTCTCCCTCTGCCTGTGTCTCTGCCTCTCTCTCTATGTCTATCACGAATAAATAAATAAATAAATCTTAAAAAAAAAAAATACACGTCTTTACCAACTACATGAAAGAATCCAAAAATAGTTCCACAAGTGCGGGAACTGATTTTCCTTTTGGGGGAGTGGGGGACTGATTTTTATCAAAGGCTCAAAGGTAATTTAGTGAAGGAAGTATAGACATTTCTCAGATGGAGCTGGAACAATTGGATATCCCTAAATTAAAAAAGCTAACTCAAATGGACTTGTGCAAATGTGCACCTGAATCTAAAACCTCAATAAAACTATAAAATTTTCTAATAAAACAGAGGATAAAATCTTTGTGACCCTAAATTAGGCCTAAAGAGGAAAATAGCCCCTCAATAAAGAAGAACAACGTCAGCATGACTAGCAGCAAACTTCTACTTTGATAGAATGAAGGCCAGAAAGTAATGGGAAAACTAAAAGGAAAAGAAATTTAACCAAGAATTCTATATCCCAGGACATTAATCCTTCCAAATTGAAGGTGAAAGTGCATTTCTACAAACCAAGATGAATATAATCAATTGCTAGCAGACCTTCTTTATAAGAAATACTAAAGGAAATCTCCAGAGGGGACAGTCTAGATAATATATTTCAGTAACTCCTGTTTCTGATTTTTATTCCCTACTCTCCCTGAAGATATTGCCAGTTTGGTTTTGTTTTAGTAATGTATCTGGACTACATTAACAAAATCTAACTTTCTCACAATATGTGTTATCTGATGTCTCTGTTCAGTTTGTTATTGTTGTTTTTATTTTATTTTATTTTATTTTATTTTATTTTATTTTATTTTATTTTATTTTATGTATTTAAGAGAGAGACAGAGAACAGGAGCAGGGAATAAAGGAGAGCAGAGGGAGAAACTGACCCCTGCTGAATGGGAAACCCAGGACCCACCATGGAGCTTGATCCCAATACCCTGAGATCATGACCTGAGCCAAAGGCAAATGCTGAACTGACAGCCACAAGGTGCTCCTGGTTATTTTAAACCTGGAATTCTAGGAGTAGCTTGTGTGTCTGCATTTCAGGGTCAGGGCTAAACATAGGTAAGGTAGGCAGCTAGGAAGAGAAATCTGAGGAGGCACTAACTTTCAATATTTGGCAGTACAGGAATGGTTTCTGTATACAGGAATGGTCTATGTGTAGTTTGGGTAGCACACTCAAAGTTAGGAAACTTCCAATCTGTCCCCATTTTCTTTTTTTTTGCTAAAACCTTTCATATGTCCTTTGCATTTGTGTGCAGCCTCTTCCTGCTGGCCAGTAGTATGTAGATACTTTGAATTATAGCCACTGTATAATGCAAATGTGCATAGCCTCTGGCATACTTAGTATATCAAGACTGTCTATGACATTTTCCTTCCTGTGAACTGGACTCAATGCTGCCTAATGTGCTCATCTCATGTTTGTGTAGGAATCAAATGATACATTTATAATTATAATTGCCAGCATTTACTGATGGCCTTTATATATATATATACACACACACATATATATATATATATATATATATATATATATAGAGAGAGAGAGAGAGAGAGAGAGAGAGAGAGAGAGAATTTATTTATTTGCAAGAGAGAAAGAGTATGAGTGGGGAGGGAGAGAGAATCTGATGCAGACTCATGCCCACATGCAAAGCCAGAGGTGAGGCTCAATGGACCATGAGATCATGACTGGAGCCAAAACCAAGTCGGCCACTCAATCAACTGAGCTCCCTAGGCACCCCAACTGATGATGGCCTTTTTAATATGAAAGTATTTTCTAAGTATTTTGAATAGGCTACCTCATTTAATCCTCAAAAATCCCAATTGATTACACATTATAATTAATATTAGAAATTAGAAAACTAAAAGAATTGAGAGGTTAAGGTGTCCAAGGACATGAAGAAGGTGAGCAGAAAAGTATCTAGCCCTAGAGCCTAAAATTTTAACCCCTACATTCTGTTACCCATTCTGTTAAGTATGAGAATAAAATGTTGTCTAGATATTCCATATTGTATCCCATCTTCCAGGTAGATGTTTATAGGAGCTTTCAGTCATTAATTTATCTAATGATTCTTTGTTACCTTTTATCAAGTCTGTGTCCAAGTAGACAACTTATATATACAAATAGAACCAGAATTTACACAGCAGAGGGCAACAAGCCAAAGATATTTTAGATTAGGAAACTGAAGAGCCATGGCATAAAAATCATAGCACAGAAGAGCACATGGCCTATCTAATTGTCATTTTGATAAAGTGATTTTTTTTTCCCTTTTGGGGATGGTCAGAGTTTATCCAGGCATCTCCAGTAGCTCTTTGGAATTTTTTTTTCTGATAGGCAGAGCCTTTTTTGTGCCAAGAAGTAAAGCAATTTTTCTTTCCATGCCATTGGATATTTGGAATGAAGAACTATCACACCGTGTTTTATTTTCTTGTTATTTTGTGTGTACAGAAAGGATATCTGTGGGAGGGATGCAAATAACAGCTCTAAAGTCAAGTCTGGATGATGACATGAAAACACTTCTCATTAAAAGTAGATAAAAAAACATTGAACAATCTTTCCACTTTATCAGTTTATGTCATGGTTCATTCCCACTGGGGGCCGCATGAAACCCATACGTCATTTGACATGCACAAATATACTCTAGATCCCTTGCAGTAACAATTATACACTTTACATTAGTCTGCCTCCATTATGTCAACATTAAATAAGCATTATGTTCAGCATAAAGAACAATGACTGCTTTATTTCAAATGCCACAGATCTTCTGTTTTTTGAAGTAAATGTCAGTTGGTGGGGGAAATGCACCAGTATTAAAATTGGATGAGACTGAACTGCAAAATACTTTTTATTTTTGGCATAAAGTACTTGGGCTTAATACTAGTGATGCCCAAGAGGGTGCTTTACTACAGTCAGGCAGTCTGGGTTCAAATTCAGATTTACCACTTATTAGCTCTGCAATATTGTCCAAATCCTATCATTTCCCTGAGCTTTACTATCTTTCCTGTCTATAACATTTCTCTAACCTCACAAAATGAAAAAAAAGATGTAATATTCATAAATTCTGATAGTAAATGCAGAATCACTATATAATTACTGGTTCATTTTATTTTGTTAATGGAAACTATTCATAGGCAAAGTTTATGCATATTTTTACAATGGATTCTAATAATGATGCCTGCTATCAAATGTATATTGCATTAACATCATTTTTTATTATTTTATTCTCACACTGAGACCCTCCTGATGGCTTCAAGTGTAATTTTCAGAAAAAGCCAATAAAAAGCAAATTTGAATCTTTTCATGCAGAAATGTGTTTTTTTTTTTTAACTGGTGATCCACAATTAAAACATTTTGTACTGGAAGATATTGTTGTGAGCATCAGATATGAGTTCACAAAGAAAACTCCATGCATGAATGGAAAAAATGTCAGGTGCCTGTGAATGGCTATATTTTGTAGGAGAAAAAGGGTGAGTTTTAGAGGCAGACAAAAGCAAACCAAAATCCTAATTCTTATCTTTTGGAACACAGGCAAAACACTTAACCTAATTGAACCTGTTTCCTTATTAAGAGTATAGAAATGCTTAGCACCTATTGAGTATTTGCCGTGTACAAAGCACTGTATTAAATATATTTTCAGAAAAATGCAAACAGCTAGTTCTATTAATGTGCCCATTTTACAGAAGAAGGAACTAAGACTTTCAAAGTTTGGATGATTTATCCAAAGTCACAAAGATGGTAGGTGGGAGAAAAATATTTACACTCAACTATTTGGTTCTAACCCTACACATTTAACAACTACAGTAACATACCTTCTTACCTCTTTTAATACATATATATGCATATTGTTACATATATATGAATGTTATATACAAATATGAATACATATATATACATATTGTTATATGCAGTTTTTATAATTATAATAGATTTATCATTTTTATAGGCATACTCCATTTTATTGTACTTCATATGTATTGTGTTTTTTTTTCTTAAAGATTTATTGATTTTTAGAGAGAAAGAGTGTGCCTATGTGTGCACAAGTGGAAAGAGATTCGGGAGGAAAAGGAATAGGGAGGGAATCCAAGTAGACTCCATGCTGAACGTGAAGCCCTACACAGGGCTCATTCTCACAACCCCAAGATCATGACCTGAGTTGAAACCAAGAGCTGGATACTCAACTGAACCACCCAGGAGCCACCAGATTCATGTTTTTTGTTGTTGTTGTTGGTTTTTGTTTTTTGTTTGTTTGTTTTTGCTTTTTGGTTTTTTTTTTTTTTACACATTCAAGATTTGTGGCAATCCTGCATTGATCAAGTGTATTGGCACCATTTTTCCAAAAGCATTTGCTGACTTTATATCTGCATCACATTTTGATAGTTCTTGCAATATTTTAAACTTCTTCATTATATTTGTTATGGTGAAATGTGATCAGTGATTGTGACCTGGTGAGAGCTTACATGACAGCCACTTTTGGCAAGAAAGCTTTTTTTTTTTTTTTAAAGATTTATTTATTTATTCATGGGAGACACACACAGAGAGAGGCAGAGACACAGACAGAGGGAGAAGCAGGCTCCTTGCAGGGAAGGCCCATGCAGGACTCGATCCCAGATCCCAGGTTCACACCCTGAGCCAAATGCAGATGCAACCTCTAAGCCACTCATGCGTCCCACAAAAGCATTTATTTTATTGGTGTTCAATTTGCCAACATATTGAATAACACCCAGTGCTCATCCCATCAAGTGCCCCTCTTAGTGCCCGACACCCAGTCACCCCCACCTCCTGCCCACCTCCCCTTCCACCACCCCCTGTTCGTTTCCCAGAGTTAGGACTCTCTCATGTTCTGTCTCCCTTTCTGGTATTTCCCACTCATTTTTTCTCCTTTCCCCTTTATTCCCTTTCACTATTTTTTATATTCCCCAAATGAACGAGACCATATAATGTTTGCCCTTCTCCGATTGACTTATTTCACTCAGCAAAATACCCTCCAGTTCCATCCATGTCGAAGAAAATGGTGGGTATTTGTTTCTAATGGCTGAGTAATATTCCATTGTATTCATAAACCACATCTTCTTTATCCATTCATCTTTCATCGGACACCGAGGCTCCTTCCACAGTTGAGCTATTGTGGACATTGCTGCTAGAAACATTGGGGTGCAGGTGTCCTGGCATTTCACTGCATCTATATCTTTGGGGTAAATCCCCAGCAGTGCAATTGCTGGGTCGTAGGGCAGGTCTATTTTTAACTCTTGGAGGAACCTCCACACAATTTTCCAGAGTGGCTGCACCAGTTCACATTCCCACCAACAGTGCAGGAGGGTTCCCCTTTCTCCACATCCTCTCTAACATTTGTTGTTTCCTGCCTTGTTAATTTTCCCCATTCTCACTGGTGTGAGGTGGGATCTCATTGTGGTTTTGATTTGTATTTCCCTGAAGGCAAGTGATGCAGAGCATTTTCTCATGAGCTTGTTGGCCATGTCTATGTCTTTCTCTGTGAGATTTCTCTTCATGTCTTTTGCCCATTTCATGATTGGATTGTTTCTTTGCTGTTGAGTTTAATAAGATCTTTAGTTTGAGTTTAATAGATCTTGGATACTAGCCCTTTATCTGCTATGTCATTTGCAAATATCTTCTCCCATTCTGTAGGTTGTCTTTTAGTTTTGTTGACTGTTTCTTTTGCTGTGCAAAAGCTTCTTATCTTGATGAAGTCCCAATAGTTCATTTTTGCTTTTGTTTCTCTTGCCTTCGTGGATGTATCTTGCAAGAAGTTACTGTGGCCGAGTTCAAACAGGGTGTTGCCTGTGTTCTCCTCTAGGATTCTGATGGAATCTTGTCTCACATTAAGATCTCTCATCCATTTTGAGTTTATCTTTGTGTATGGTGTCAGAGAATGGTCTAGTGTCATTCTTCTGCATGTGGATGTCCAATTTTCCCAGCACCACTTATTGAAGAGACCTCTTTCCAGTGGATAGTCTTCCCTGCTTTGCCGAATATTAGTTGACCATAAAGTTGAGGGTCCACTTCTGGATTCTCTATTCTGTTCCATTGATCTATGTGTCTGTTTTTGTGCCAATACCACACTGTCTTGATGACCACAGCTTTGTAGTACAACCTGAATTCTGGCATTGTGATGCCCCCAGCTCTGGTTTTCTTTTTTTAATATTCCCTTGGCTATTCAGGGTCTTTTCCGATTCCACACAAATCTTAAGATAATTTGTTCCAACTCTCTGAAGAAAGTCCATGGTATTTTGATAGGGATTGCATTAAACATGTAAATTGCCCTGGGTAACATTGACATTTTCATTATATTGATTCTTCCAATCCATGAGCATGGAATATTTTTCCATCTCTTTGTGTTCTTCCTCAGTTTCTTTCAGAAGTGTTCTGTAATTTTTAGGGTATAGATCCTTTACCTCTTTGGTTAGGTTTATTTCTAGGTATCTTATGCTAAAAAAGCATTTTTTTAAAAAGCATTTTTAAAATGAAGATGTGTATGTTGGTTTTTTTAAGACATAATGGCATTTGCACACTCATTAGACTATAGTATAGTGTATACTTACCTCGTATGTCCACTGGGAAGCCAAAAAATTCATTTGACTCACTTTATAGTGATGTTTAATGAGAAGGTCTGGAACAAAAAACCACAGTATCTCTGAAGTACTCCTGTATGCTTATGTAATATGTACACTACATATATATTTTGTGTCTCTTAACAAGAATCAATAAATGGCTATTTTGCTGTTTAATTCTTCCAAAAAGATATCAAATACCTTAACAAACTTAATATTATTTCAGGTATTAAACTATGGCTTCTTAACTCAATCTCTATGAAAAACATTTAAAGCAAATATAATTATCTATAAAATACATTTTAAAAATCAAGGCAATTAGAATGATTGGCTCTGGATTCCATAGCTGGTAAGTATGAAAACTGGATTTAAAGTTAATCCTCCAGCTCCACTGTAGAGACCTTCTCACTATGCCACACTGGGGATTAAACTATGCTCCATGGTTTATAAATTTATTTTTGACAAATATTTTGGTAAAAACATGTTTTTTGCCTTCACATTTTTTGGAAATAACTTTTCCATTATACTTTAAGTATATACCACGTATATGATTAACATATGCCAGGGCAGAAGGAAGACTAACTTAGTTATCAGCAAGCATTTTTCTATAAATCCATGAACATTTTTAATTAGGGATATGGCAACACTTGATAGATGTTCCAGCTTTCAAGTGTCTATTACAGAAGACATCCTGTAATCATCATTTTCTCACCTTATTATTGCATAAAAGGACATGTGTGTATTACAAATGAAGCTGCCAAAATCTGATTGCTAATGAAACATCAAAGTAAATTGGTGTAGTACTGGGTAAAGGGAGAAAATTCAGAAATACAGTGTCACAATATATTTTGAACCAGTCAGTTCATCTGGGGATCACCACTGTTTTGATTTGTGCAGGTAAATTGACCCAAACAAGAATCAGAAACTCAAGCAAATATTTGTACTTCTAACTAGTATAACCTGGGTTTTTCTGCATTGGTAAATATGCCAGCAAAACAAAAACAAAAACATGACTTTTTGAAGTAGTTAAGAAATCAGACAGACCTGGGTTCAAATATGATGCCCATCCCTGTTTGGCTGAAAAAGCATGGGGAGCCTACTTAACCTTTCTGAGTCTCACTTCTAAGATTGAAAGTTCAAGTAGTGAGAATCGCATGAGATACAGTATGGAAGCCTAGCACTGTGCAGGTAGCTATCACTGTTCCTATTATCTGTTTGGTGGCAAATTTTCGCCAATTTCTCTCAGCTTTCTAAAAGCCACAAAGTATTCATTGTTAACATGACAAACCAATCTTCCTGATAATGGTGGAGAACCTTAGTAAGGTAAGGGACTATAAAATCGAACTTTTTTTAGCATTTCTATTTTCATGCTATTACTTTTAAATTTTATTATTTTCATCTTGATATGTGGCAGATCTTTATAGTATATCTGGGCATGGAAGTTGTAAAGAGAAGGGAAATGATTAAGAACTCTCACAGCTTTCCTGACACTTTATAATTTACAACATGAGACAGACATGAATACAACTCCAAACATGAATGCACTGTGGTTAAACTCTAAATAATATAAAAGTAACAGAAAAGTCACAACATTCTGAGGGGAAAAGTAGGCTGCTTGGAAGGATCTATTAATATTTGCAGCAGAAAGTGGGCTTTGAAAAGTTAGATAGGAATTACCAAAAGGATATTAAAATGGAGGGAAATCACCAAATAGAACTTAAGCAAAGTTCTGAAGAAGTGACAGACTATAGGCAAAAAATGAGGACTTAGATTATAATTGCTTAAGAATAGAAGGCATATATTTCAGGTCTTTTTAAAGTATTCCCTCATATCTTTTCACTATTACCTACTCACCAAGGGCTTCGCATGCAAAATCCTATATTAGCACTGATGATCCTAAGTTCGTGCTCTGCTGGAGAGGTAACATTCAATTCTGTATTTACTGAATTTTGATCACTAAGCAGTCTGTTCTAAAGATTCTAAAGAACTGGAAGACAGGCCCTAAAATGCCTCCTGGAAACTTGGTCCTTAATTTTGGGTTTTGTGTCTTTCTAGCAATTTATCGATTTCATCTAGGTTATGGAATTTATTGGTCTGTATTTGTCCACAACCTTCTGCTGGAATTTTTTTTTATTTCTGTGAAGTTGGCAGTACTGCCATTTCCATTTCTGATTTTAGCAATTTGAGACTTTTTTTTCTTCCTCAGTAAGCTACAAGGTTTTCAATTTTGTTGATCTTTTCAACCAACTTCGTCGAATTTTCTCTAGTTTTTCTCTTCTGTTCCATTAATTCTCATTCTAATCTTTCTTCCATTCCTTCCACTTCTTCTGGGTTTAGTTTTATGTTCTTTTTCCAGTGTCCATAAGTTGAAAATTCAGTTTTTTAGGATCTTTCTTCTTTCAGGTGAGTATTTACAGCTATCTGTTTCCAAGTCCTTCATTGGCTGCAACTCATATGTTTTAGGATATTGTATCTTTATTTTCATTAGCCTCAAATATTTTCCATTTTCCCTTATGATTTCCTTTTTGACCCATTGATTATTAAGGACTGTTTTTAATTTTCACATTTGTGAAATTTCCAGGGTTTCTTCTGATATTCATTTCTAGTATCATTCCAAAGTGGCCTAAAATAATTTAGGATTTCAATATTTTTATACTTAAGACTTATTTATAGCCTACCACAAGATATATCCTAGACCGTGTTCCATGTGCACTTAAGAACATGTATTCTCTTGTTTTATGGGGTGTTAAATAGGTCTGTTAGAGCTAGTTCATGTATAATGCTGTTCAAAATATTTCCTCATTGGTCTTCTTTTCAGATATGTTGTACATTACTAACCTGGAATACTTAAATCTGACATTATTGTTTATTTCTCTCAATTATGTTTGCCTTTGCTTCATGTATTTTGAGACTCCATCGTACTGCATAAGTGGTTATAATTATAACCTGATAATTTGACCCATTTTCACTGTACAATATTGCTTTGCATCTCTAGTAACCTGTTTAAAGATTTTAAAGCCAATTTTGCCAGATGTTACTATAGGCACTTCTGTATTCTCATAGTTGTAGTTTGGATGGTATCTTTCCATTCAACCTATTTCTATTTTTTTTAAAATGTGGCTCTCAACAGCACACAGATCAGTTTATTTTTTTAATCCAGCTTAAATAGCTCTGTCTTTTGATTAGCCTGGTCACATTTAATGCTATTTATATAGTTGAATTTTTGATTGCTGTTTTACTTTTTTTAGTGTTTTGTGGCTTTTTGTTCCTCTATTTTTCCTTTGTTACTTTCTTCTGCATGAAGTATTTTCAAGTGTAACTTTAATTCTTTTAATGACTTTTTTCACTGTGTTTTTTTAGTTAGTGGTTAGTGGTTTTAGTGAGTGGTTCCTCAGGGCTTATCATAACTTACAACAACTAATCTTATCAGCCTCTCTATCATATATAGTAATATCACTCACCAGAAAGGTATGTGTGTATGTACATGTTTCACCAAGGCTTAACCTTGATACATCATAATCACTCAAAGTCTATAGTTTGGGTTTTTTTTTAAAGATTTATTCATGAGAGACAGAGAGGCAGAGACATAGGCAGAGAGAGAAGCAGGTACCCTGTGGGGAGCCTGATGTGGGACTCAATGCCAAGACCCTGGGATCATGACCTGAGCCAAAGGCAGATGCTCAACCACTGAGCTACCCAGGAGCCCTCAAAGTCTATAGATTATCTGAAGGCTCACTCTTAGTGTTGTATATTGTATGAGTTTGGACAAAAGTATGATGACATACTTCCATCATTGAATAACACAGAGCATAATTAAGACGAGCTATGGTCTTTGAAAGTACTCATGAGTTTCCATGTCCTATTATGTTTCAAATGAAGTCAGTTCATATCGTGAGAGCCTTATAGTTCCTTTTATTGACTGTTTCTTCACCTGAGCATGCTTTCTGAGAATTTATACCAGCCTCTAGAAGGAACCTATCATCTTACTGATTTGCATCTTCACATATGGAACTTCAGCCTTAGGACTGAGCTGGGCTAAGGTTGTCAGGGTTCCAATATTCTTTGCCTTCCATGCCTAAGGTAGACATCCTGCCCTGTGAGTAAAGATGCGTGGAGGGAGGGAACTCTTGCAGTCTCAGTTGCATTCCCTCTGAATTTAGCCTCTTCAACCAGGAGTTAGAGATGAGAAGAGCTGGAAACCTTTACCTGACAGTGAGATACAGTAAGCTTTGATTGAAAGCTCAGGGAACATGAGGCTCCACCTTTTTCTTTTTTAAAGAGTTTTAATTTATTCATTCATGAGAGACACAGAGAGACAGAGACATAGAGGGAGAAGCAGGCTCCCCACTAGGAGCCTGATCCAGGACTTGATACCAAAACCCCAGGATCATGACCTGAGCCAAAGGTAGACATTCAACCGCTGAGCCAGCCAGGTGTTCCAAGACTCCACCTCTTTAAACACATCAGCCTATACATTTATGTAGAGTGAAGAGCTTCCATCAAACAGTTGGAGAGACAGGTTAAAAAAAAATGGGTCATGGCTCAAATGCCAGGCTCTTGTTGGTCTTACTTTTACTGTATTTTCTCAAATGAGTGTTTCTTCATTTCTATATGCACATAGTATAGTTTCCTAAGACTTTAAAGGATTGTTTGCTTGTTTTTCTGGTGAGTAGGTATGCGGCCATCCTAAAAGTAAAATCTCCCTCTTTCCTTTTAAACTCAGGTCTAGGGATGCCTGGGTGGCTCAGTGGTAGGATGCCTGCCTTTGACCCAGGGCATGATCCTGGAGACCTGGGATGGAGTCCCACATTGGGTTCCCTGCATGGAGCCTGCTTCTCTCTCTGCATATGTCTTTGCTTCTCTCCCTCTGTGTCTCTCATGAATAAATAAAATCTTTTTTTAAAATAAATAAATATAAAAAATAAACTCAGTTCTATATTTTGGTTGATTTTTTTTTCTAATTTAGTATATAATTTACATGTATGTAGAGGTTGGGGATCATATGTCAAACTTGAGTCTTATACCTCAGAGTTCATTCTCATAGGCTTCCATACCATGATATGCACGTTAATTATTTCTGACAAGAGATGACACTGAGACAGAATAATTGTCATCTGCCAAAGGTTAATAAAACTAGTTGATATGGGAGTTGGGCTTAGAGCTCAACAATTTTGACTCCTAATCAAACCAAACCAAGGAATAAGATCCTTCCCAACAGTGGTATAAAAACCTATCAAGTGTTTCTCTAAGGATAGTCAAAAGTCTACATATTAAATATCCAGTCAATTCATAAAGTACAAACCCCACACAAAGGTAATGTCTCTTCCTGAAACAACTCACAGTCATCTTCATTCCTTTGCTCTCTCAGGCTTCCTAGCTTGCAGGTTCTCCACCTATGTTTGCAACTAAAATTTAAGCTAAGAGGAATTCATGGGCCCTTTAAAGCTCGACGGCCTGTATCTCAAGCAAAATCTTAGTGGAAAAGCATACAAAATGTCCTAACAAGAGAGCACCTAGTCTTATTGTTTCCTAAAATTTGAAAGCCTTTCCCTCATCCAGAATGTATTTTTACTACAGTGTTCTTGTTATGAAAGAAAAATTAAGAACCCTGTTTGTAAGAAAGGGGCAACACAGAAGTACACAAAATTCCTATTATGAAGTTTTAAAAGTTGGCAAGACTTTCACCACCACCTTTTAGGTCATCTAAAGACATCTGTACCTCTTCTGGTTTCTGTTGTTGGTTTTGAATAGTCAGGGTCTCTTCAGAATTGGCTGCACAAAAAGAATGCCTTCATTATTCAAACCTAAGATTTCAAACATTCATAATGACACATGTACATGTTTAACATTGTCTTTAGTATATTAAATATACTCAAAGTATTCATTTATTTTAGATATTTTGTGTAATATATTTAAAGTCCATCTGATATATCAAACAAGTTTTCACTATCATTGATGATAAATGATCTCAAATTGGAATAGGGTTTTACAGATTGGTTCTATTCTGAAATACTCATTGTCCCATAATGGACTAGTAACTATACATAGTGAAGACTTCCATAGGAAGGAGCATGCCTTTTCAAAAATTGTCTGCCAGAGAAATTCTTCTATTACAGAAAGATAGTGACAATATTCAACACAGATGGAATGTATCTTTTGATGGGCAACTAACTGTAAATAGACAGTTGAAATGTTCAAGACAACACAAATTCTGATGAAAACATTTTCAGGGGGGAAAAAAGTATACATTTAGTTCTTGAAATTGCTTTAGTCTAAAAGGGCTTTAATTAACAGACAAATGTCTGTAGAAGCAGCAGTAACTCAAATTCATCAGCTAATACATTAGCAAGGATTCTCTAACAATAAGGTACTTTGTGAAGGTGTCACAAAACAAGCAGCTAGTCAGCTTCCCACAAAGCAGTAAGGAGGCATAGAAGAGACTAGAGAGGAGAAGTGCGGGAGATGAAAGAATTAATAAAGATTACTAACATCCAATTAATAAAGATTACTAACTGGTAAGAGAATGAGGACACAGATCGTTTTTGGGAGAAAGGCAAAAAAGGTTGAAGGGAAGATCATGAGTTTGGTACTAGAACTTTATGAAAATTCAGGAAATAACCTCATACCTATACACATGTAAGCAGTGCTTATTTCATATCAATTGTATTTCACACATCATGTGTGCTTATGTGTATTTCTGCGTGCGTGAATACGTGTTTGTACATGTGTAAAACCTGTATTTTCCTGAGACAGTATAGTGTCTCTCTACAAACTGGATTAGATGAAACTGGAATAAAATCCTATAGCTCTTGCTAATCAATGTTGATAATTTATTTAACCTGGATTATCTGTAGATGCCTCATCTAGTATTAGATATCAGATGGAGTTACTTGGGAAAAAGGCCTATCAAGCACATAATGCAATGCATAACACAAAAATATTCCATATGTATTAACTATATAAGTATATAATGAAGCATACTGAATATGTTAAACATTTTTATAACTACGGACAAGTAGATAAAAATCTTCCTTGATAGAATAATCTATAAAAAAAAAACCTAGTCTATTATTTGAGTTTTTATACATGTATTTTAAACAAATTTATTAAAATATTTTACAAAGAAGATGAGAGAATGACTCGACTTGATGGTTTTTATAGTCCTTGGGTGTGGGTGCAGATCTAAGTCATTTCTTTACTTAGCACGACATTCCTTACACGTATACCTGCAGCCAGAGTACCCAGCACTATTGGTGATATGATTCCCCAATTACACAATGAGCCTTTTCTAAATATTTTAAGCTATAATTTAGTGAATCCTGGAAGTATATGAAATGGTATCATTTCCTGTACATATACAATGATTATTTGGATCTTTTGCTCATCCAGCTAAAGCTCTGTATTTTATACATCCAGACCACTGTAGTTGTGAATGTACCAAATAACCATATAATTCTGGTAAGGTTCTGTTCAAAGCATTGGCTGGCTAGTACCGTATTATTTATAATCAAGTGAACTCAAATGATATAATGGTCATTCTCAAAAATTCATGTGTGGTGGGTTTAAATCTCATGAAGACATTGAAGATGTAACCTTTAGAGCATATTTGGAATCATCCTGGGTGCCTCAGTGGTTGAGCATCTGCCTTCGGCTCAGGGCGTGATCCCGAGGTCCCAATGCAGTCTCGCATTGGGCTCCTGGTGGGGAGCCTGCTTCTCCCTCTGCCTGTGTTTCTACCTCTCTCTCTGTCTCTCATGAATAAATAAGTAAAATCTTAAAAGAAAAAAACAAAACCCGCAGGACAGAGCTCCTATTCAAGCCCAGGGCCTCCTATGTGGATTCTAGAATCCTCCCTATTCTGTGTGCCACAGCACAGTGCATTCTTTCCCATCGTGTCCAGGTTGGTCTGGCTTAAAAAAGTTTTTCAGCTTTCAAAAAGGCAACCCTGGGCCCACTGGCCACATTCTTTTTGCTCTGCCCTTCCCTTTTAGCAAAAGGGGATGGAATAGCAAACATTTAGTTATTCTTCATGATAGAAAGAATCTCAGATTATTTATTGTTTCTACCTCAACAGGATCTTATGATTGAAGGCAAACCTGCACATTTTTTTGATCAGTTACCCTAATGCAACAGATAATTGAACCATCAATTAGGCTTACCTGTAAGAACTCATTCATTCCAATAATCATGAGCAAGGCAACATACATAACCTTAAAATTATGTTTCTTCTTTTTTCTCCAACTAATTTCATGCCACTGGAAATATAAAAACAAACATGGTGAACTAGAAATTAACTTTTTTTTTCTAAACCCAATTAAGATTAAAGGGAATCTATTAAAATTCTCTTAAAAGTGAACATTAACATAAATTGAAACTCAATCTACAGTTTTAGATGATTAATCTTAGGTTTTCCCCCCCTCTACTCAACTGTATGTTATTATGGCTTAATCAAGCATTTTTCAGTATCATGGAACTAGATGTAAATTTGTCTTCAATAATTTTAAGTAATTCTATTACTTCATTTTCAAATTAACTGCATTTTTTTCCCCCAGTGGAGAGTGTTTCAAGCTCTGGTGATAACATTTGATGTAATACCATTAGAGGAATAGAGAGGCTGCTGTCTTCAGAAGTTGTTTTCCCTTCTTACATTTTACTACCATTTTTGATAGAACTCAATTATGTACAGAAATGGGGAATATGGAAAAGGAAACATTCTTGAGATTCTATTTAAACATTTTTAAATATATTTTCGTTTTATTTATTTATTTTAGATTATTATCATTTGATTTATTTCAAATGCAAATATCTAAAGTTACCAGATAGGTTGTCTAAATAAACTCACCAACTAGAGGTAGTGAACTGGATGGTGCTATCATATTTAAGGTCTCAGGTTCACACTTACTGTTGCCAGGCGCACTGAAGTCCTATGTTGAAGTAGCTATACATTGCTCAGGAGAAGCCAGGTATCTGGAATTTTCTGTTTGTGAATACTTCTAATTCACAAAGAACTGGTTCAAATATTTAAAATACTGCTACCCTTTCTTCTTTCCTCGTGGCCCTCTGGCACCCTTAATCTATAGGCATCTGGCTCAGAGGTCACCAGTTTGCAACCTTTACATATTATCATCTCTATCAAATTTTTCAATGTGCTTATCAATATTTCAGTAATGTAATCAATGTTGATTTTGAAAATAATGCGTGATGTATTATAAGTTTAAGATGGACTTATTAATACTATTAGAACAATGTTAACATTATATATAGAGGTGACTCTGTTTAGTGGAAACAGCCATGGAATCAAGAGTCAGAAAGTTTCAGTTTTAATACTCCATTCTCCCATTCATTAGCTATAGGACCTTAAGTTTGATGGACTTTATTAAGTTCAGATTCCTTATCTACAAAATAAATATATTACTACTTAAGTTGCAGGATAATTCTGAAGAATAGAATTGATATATGTGTAAAATACTTTAACTATATTTGGCTTATAGTAGAGATTTGATGATGTATCTAGTTGAAAATATGTTATGTAACTGTTAAAATTCTTTTTAATGAAAGCTTCAAAATATCTTGTTTATTTTACTGACCAAAAAAAAACAAAAAAAGGCAGCAAAACAAAGTAAAAACAAAACAAAAACAAAAAACAAAACAAAACAAAACAAAAAAAAACACACTATAACCTAATAATCCTATATATTCTAAGTCCACAGAAAAAGATAACAGGTTTGAGTGCTCCACATATGCATTTGGTATTTGGGATAAAATAATGGCAGAAGTGAGAAAGGAGTGGATGGAAGGAGATATTTAGATTTAAGGGAATGATGTCTTAACTAACATAGGACAATGAAGGATTTTACAGCAAAAAGAAGAGTCAGAATAAGAGTTTTCTTGACATATAAAGCTCCAAAAGAGAGGAAGTCTCCAGAAGAGTCCAGAGTTTAGTTCATTAAAGAAATTGAAGGATCATAGAATCATACTATATGACAAATGTAAATTATCTCAATAAACTTTTCCACTAAACCTGAAGCTGCCTCACAAATCTCAATCAACAATCCACTCTCAGTAGAATTACGTTGGTATACAAGATGGAACCTACTTGTATTTTTCCTTTGTAAGTTTTTCCTCTTTTCAATATTCTAATTTTCTAAAAGCTTATTATGACAGACATTATATTAGCCCAGAACTAATATAATGACATCAGTATAATATAGACAGTAATTAAACTTTCAGCAATTGTGTGCTTCATTGAAATGAAAAAAAGTTGAGACAGAAGAGAAAACAAAAACATCAATGAAATTAAGAAACACTATTTGTAAATACCCAAGGATGATGTGTTCCTAGATGGAAACCACCATCAATAAGACTTATATTTACTGTATTAAAGATACAAAAATGCTGTTTCATGTCAGAGATAAGACATTGGAAGGAAGATGATTTACTTCCATTTAGTAATTTCTTAGGAAATTAAATCATAATTTAGTACCCATAAGGTCATAAGCTAATAATGGAGTTTGCTCCAATACATACTAAACCTAACACTAGCATTTTTTTTCAATTTTTCATTTATAAATTCTGCATCTATGATGTACAAGACAAATGGCTTATAGTTAGGAATACAAATATAAATAAGATACAATCCCTATCCTAAACAGTCAATAGATGGGATCAACAGGAATATTTGCAGTGTAGAATTTGAGATTTGGTAATATAAATTACCAAATATAATTATAAAATATAATTGAATATAAAGACATGGACTAAATATGATAGGCAAAAGGAGGGAATGATAGAACTCTTGAGAAGTTACAGAGGAACCTTAGAAAAGTAGTGACAGAACTGGGATCTTTAAAAAGCCTCTGAATTTACAATGTGGTTAAGCGAATACATGACAAAAATATTCAGGTTTTAACTTAGAAATGGAGGACAGGGACACCTGGGTGGCTCAGCGGTTTAGTGCCGCCTTCGGCTCAGGTCAGGGTGTGATCCCAGAGACCCGGGATCGAGTCCCACATCCGGCTCCCTGCATGGAGCCTGCTTCTCCCTCTGCCTGTATCTCTGCCTCTCTATGTCTCTCATGAATAAATAAATAAAATATTTTAAAAAAGAAATGGAGGACAATAAAAGGCTTTATATACAAAATAATAAAATATATTTTATCAATTACTAGATATTTTTAGAGTTCAGGAAAGACCACCAAAAGTATGAGCTATTATTACTGAAAAAGCCTTAAAAAGAAAATTTGATCTGTGTCCTAGAAGGTATCCTCTGATACAGAATGTAAAAAAAGCCCAAAGTCCTATACCTTGTGCAAAATGGAAAAAATGATTCAGTTATGGAGCAAAGACCTTTTGAGCCCATATGCTCCTTCTGTTTCTTCGTTATTACATATGAACTGTCCATATTCTTATGAAAAATTAACCCTTTCATTTATGCACTAGATGCCATATCCTTTTGCCTATTCAAGGCTATAGATCCAGGTTTCCTTAAAATCTTCTGACTAGTGCTTCTCCTTCTCATAGATTTGTTCCTTCAGTTTATACATACATTGTAATCCCTCCCATCATGTAAAACAAACCTTATCTTTACCTTATTTACCCCTATGACACCAATATTCCATTGGTATTTACAGTAAAACCCTCTGAAAGTTTTATATACTCCCTTTTTCCAATATTTCCATTTATTCTCTATTGATCCCATCCCATAAGTGTGGTCTCTAATACTTCATTAAATGTACTATTGTTGGGACACCTCGGTGGTTTGGTCAGTTAAGCACCTGACTCGTGGTTTCAATTCTGGTCATGATCTCAGGGTCATGATCTCAGGATGATGAGGCCAAGCTCTCATACCATACAGTCTGGAGTCTGCTTGGGTCTGTCTATCTGTCTCTGTCTGTCTGTCTCTCTCTCCCTCCCCCCATGCACTTTCTTTCTAAAATAAATAAATATTTGAAAAAAAAAAAGAAATGCTATTGTTAAAGTGATCAATGGCCTTATATTCTCAAACAGAATATATAAGGGTCAGGCCTCATCATTGTTGAACTTCTTCACATTTAACATTCCATCCATCTTCCTTGAATATATTCTTCGCTTGGCTTTCTAGATGCTACATACACCTAGATTTCCCTCTACATTACCTGTTACTTTCTATTCTCCTTGCTCATCTTACTACCTATTCCCAAACACTAAACAAAAGTCAGTTCGCAGTGCTTTTATAACTTGTATAAGTGGATTACCCTGGTGATTTCATCAGTCTTATTATTTTGAATGCTATCTACAGCATTTAAAACCTATTGCCTCAAAATTTAGTTTTCTTTTTTTTTTAATTAATTTTTATTGGTGTTCAATTTACCAACATACAGAAAAACACCCAGTGCTCATCCCGTCAAGTGTCCGCCTCAGTGCCCATCACCCATTCCCCTCCAACACCCGCCCTCCTCCCCTTCCACCACCCCTAGTTCGTTTCTCAGAGTTAGGAGTCTTTATGTTCTGTCTCCCTTCCTGATATTTCCCAACATTTCTTTTCCCTTCCTTTATATTCCCTTTCACTATTATTTATATTCCCCAAATGAATTTTCTAATCTAACCTCACACGAACTTCATTTTAAAATATTCAACTATAAAAAATAAATAAAACAAATAAAATATTCAACTATTTACTTGATATCTCCACTTAGCTAGTAGACATTTCAAAATTATTATTCCCCAAACTGAATTCTTTTCTACCCCATGAGACCCCACCAAAAGTTCCTCCCACGCTATTACCCAACTCAGTGATTGAGAATGCCATCCCTCCAATCTCTAAGGCCAACATCTTTGGATTCATTCCTTTCGTTCAACCAGATGATCATACTGGCTCTATTTTCCAATACATTCAGAAAACTCTTCACTTCCATTACCACTGTGCTTGAAATTAACAATCAAGAGTATCTCTTGTCTGGATCATTCCAACAGCCACATATTTTCCACATCTTCAGCTACCTTACAGTTTCATAACATAAGGCAATCCATTATTTAGAGAATAGTCTGATGATCATTTAAAATGTACCTCCAGACATTATTTATAGATCTTGCATGACTTCCCATCTCACTGAATAAAGCCAAAATCTATCTAAGTCTTACAATACCCTAAGTGATCTAGCTTCTCATTACCTCTGATTTTCTCTCTTCTCTCATTCTACTCTAGCAGCCATGACAAGCTTGCTGTATTAAACATACCCAAGGTTTTGTGGTTACGCTTTCCTCTGCCTCTCACATTCTTCTCTAAGATATTTAGCATTCATGGATTAACTCTACTCTTCAACCAATTCAGGCTTTAAATCAAACATCACCTTTTCTTTGAGCCTTTTCTTGCCTATCCCTTTGTAAATTCCTTATGCCCCCCCTTCCCAGATTATATTGCCTTATTACAGTTCTCTGTGTACAAATCTATCATCTATCTTATTTGTTAATTGTTTTCATGAAAGCATGAGTTTATTTTTGTTGCTTTATTCATCTACTGAATCTCTGGTACCTAGAAAAGTGTGTGGCATCTGGTTGACAATGAGTATTTGTTTAAAGATTCAATGAATGAATGAATGAACAGACCAGTTTAAAAATACTACAGAGCAATAAAACTATGATATGTTATAGCATTAATCTTACAGAAATTACTCATGTGTAAACTATCTAGGTCAGAGTGGAGGATGGGGATCTTAAGCTGACACAAAGCTTGTGGCATATGCAAAACAGAACCATGTCACTGCCCAGCTGGGCAAGGATAGGCTCTTATCACTTCTTTTTCTTTCACTACGGTCTCTCACAACACAAGCAATAAGCCAGATGGGTTAATGTGCTGCATGGATATGGTGTTGAAGAATAATGAATCACGTGAGAAATTCACATCCTTTTAGTTCATTCTTCCTTTTACAAATCTTGCTCTTTAACTAAGAGTGAGTGTTTCTGAATCTATGCTCAGGAAGCGACCACATTTATAGCTAGGGTTGGATATCATTTGGTTTTATTGTTCCCACATAATACATATATTTATTCAGAGAGAATACTAGCTTTCCAATGCTATTATTGACATAAATTTTTTGTTTAAAATACATTTATCTAATAAACCAGGAAATTGATTTAGGGAGAAATATTGAGTAATTGACAAGTTTTTAGTATGTAAAAATGGCAGAAATAAAAATAATACGAGAATAATTGAATATTTTAAAACTCCAATTAGACAAGGAAATGACTAAGTTTGAGAAAATGATGTTTTATCCATTCCAGATGGTAACATTTATACAATATTATTGTTTGGGCTTTATCATAAAACTTAAGAAAACAGACAGATTGACATAAAATAAAGTCTCTTTAACCTCTCCATTAATCCCTTGAGGCACAGCAAGTAGTCTATTAGAATTAGTTAATATGTATATAATTAATGAGGCTTGATACTTGAACATCTGCATTTTGTTCTTCATTTATTTTCCTTCTCCAGGAAAAACCTTCTGAACAAACTATATGTAAAAGGGCCAATTAGTAGAGATGGAGCCTGAACATCTTTAGAGAAGTCATGAAAAAGCATGGTTGGCTTAAGCTTAAATCTAATTTTTCCCTTGTTTTCATTTCACTTTTTCCAGCACAAGTCAAAGTATAGTACCCACAAATTAAAGAGGAAAACAAAGGCAAGAGCCAAGGTAGTTATGACAAAGACAACAGCACTAGGTTTTGCAAGCTATATTCTGAACAACCAGCCCTCTTCTCATATGAGGGGGTTGGAAGCTTGAACAAAATTACTAGGAATTAGAAACATTTCTAGAAATCCTCTATATCCAACTCCTCTTGGAGATGGATAATTATTACATTTTTAAAATGGGCACAGCACACTTTATCTAATCCTTTTCTAATACCATTTCTCCCTTCCAAAATTACCACCTTCATTTCTCCCTACCAATTTGTGCTTCAAAACCCAAGTCCCAGTTCTTCATGAAACCATCTTAGGTTATTTTAGCCTTCATCACTCTTACTGAGCTCTTTTTAGTATCATTTTCAACCACAAAATTACAATTTGGTTATTGACAAGCTATTTTCTAGTTTTGTAGTACACAATAGTAGCAAATCATTACATATAGGCTTGTCCTCAACCATTGTTACATACATCTAACAAGTGCCTCTTAAGGGCTACAGGTTATATTACACTTTTTAATCCCCACAGAACTTAGTGTGTATGTACATATATAGATCTTCCTATGTATAAATTCCATAATTTTATATGCCATGTGGAATAGAAATGTGAATAACTTATATGTCCTAATTATATAAGTGAATATGTCTGCATGTGTTTTGAAATTCCTGTTCTTGCTGATGAAATGCTTACATTTAATAAATATCCAGCTGTGACAGCTAAAATTAACACTTCTTTCTGTAACATTAAGTAGAATGCTCTACAAGACTGCACTGGAGTGGAATGTAGCATTTGACAATTTTAGAACCACTAGGAAAATAGGTCACTTTTTTACTTCAATTCATGGTACTATCACTGTACCCAACATTATAGGCTCAGGCTTCCTAAATGGACACAGATTATTATGATGAAAGTTATCATTTATTGATAGATTCACTGGATTCTAGACAATTAATATTTTTACATATGTTATGCCATTTAAGCCTCCTGACAACTTTGTAAGCAGGATTGTTGCCCTGATTTTACAAATGAGCAAACCAAAGCATATATAGTAGTACTTGATTTGCTATAGCTGTTCTTAATTTCATATTTACTCTTCTTTGTTGGACTTCAGATCCATCTAAGTACCATTTCTTACCAATGTATCTCAGGTACATTTCTACTGAGTACAGACAAGCCTCTTCCCATATCCTCTGGTCATTATACTCCCTCAATCTAGTCTAATAGCCAGGTTGCCATTTTTTCATCTGCCCATAATTAACCCAACAGGCATTCACTAAATTGTATCTATACATAAATCATAGACGACCCAGTACTTGGGAAATCTACCCAATTATAGAACTTTGCAAGAGAATACCCATCATCATGGAATCTGTAATATGTATTTGGATTTATGAGGGAGCGTTAATTTCCCATTGCTTCTGTAGCAAATTATCACAAATGTAGTACCTTGATTTATTATATTAAAATTCTGTAGGTTGGAAGTCTAGTATAGATCTTAGTTGTCTAAAAGCAAGGTAGAGGAAGACCGTCTTGCTCTCTGGAGGCTCTAGGGGAGAATTTATTTCCTTGACTCTTCCAGCTTCTAGAGGCTGGCCATATTCCTAGGTTCATGATTCTCCTCCTCTATCTTCAAAACTAGCAACTGGGCATCTCTGTGTCTTTCTTTTATAATCATGTCCCTATCACTCTCTTCTTCTATATCCTTCCATTTAAATATCTTTATTATATTGGGATCCCCTGGGTAATCCAAGATCATGTCCCTATTTTAAGGTCAACTGACCAATAAATTTAATTCCATATGCCATGCAACCTAACATATACATAGGTTCCAAAAATTCTTACAAAAACATATCAGGGAAGGGGAGGGCATCTTCCACTCACCAAAGGGAAAAAGGAAGAACATCAAAGAATGAGGGACACATGACAAGAAAAGCACAAAGTGGGAAAAACATTAGGTCCAGGGAACACCCTTAGAAACCCCCTCATGTTTCAGTGAGACAATTTGCAGACATTGCAGATAATTTACAAGATTACAAGAATTTATGAGCATTTTTTGTAAGTGGCCTCAATTCATTTTTGAAAGCTATAAAATAGGGAACTATGACAGAGGAGGGAAGAAAGAGAGGAAGAGAGGTAAAGATTCAAGGGAGAGTTCACAGATGCTACTGAAGCTAACAGATTTACTTCCACCTAAAAACTCCGATCTGATCTTTCACTGTTGTTTTAGCACAATTAATCAACTATTAGTTGGTGGGTTGTCTTCAACCAATACTCAAGGAATTGGAGGTTGGAGGGCATGGCCTAGTGAGATGCCAGCTTCAGCTCACTTGGTACCCAGGCAGGAAATAATGGATTTAGGCCCTACTAACAGCCTTTGGCTATAGTCAAGAAATAGAATGTTAGACTCTAGGATGAAGAATTCAGAGTTGTATTTGTGATGGTCCTTACTTTTACAGAGTACTTTTAGTGAGAGTGTATATTATATACTACTTATATAATCAAAGTATGTATCTTTTAAGTTGCATTAAGCATCTTTAAGAATCCTCTCCCGCTATTTGCCATGGAGAGAAATAACTCTTAGGTATTAATTTTATTTTAAAGAGGAAAAAAGTATCTAAATTCTAAAACTTTAGGACTTAAGCAAGATTTAGCTCTTCAAGGAAAACTTTCCAAACTCTATTTTTAGCCATATTGTCTATATCTTACTGTTTAGCATTTGATAGTACATCAACATCTGTTATTCTGCGATTGTTTTGCAAGCTGAGGTCATCTTCCCAGTTAATTCAGTTACATTCTCTTCAAAGTCAACTTTTAAAGAAAGTATTCATGTCTCTAACCATAGTAATTGGTACATAAGTGAAAGTGAATACAACTGAAGGGTCCAGGTCAAAAATATTTTGCTGGAATCAGTTTATATTTCAAATGCAATCATTATTCACACATGTTTGAAGTTTTTGTTGTTATGACTATTGCAGGATTTTATGATCATATATATTATGCTCATGTATACTCAAGTTTCATATAATTGTAATAAGGAAAAAACTAACACTACCATTTGTTGCACAGTTACTATGTGCCAGAAACTATTAATTTCAAGTGTTGTATAAGCATTCATGAATCTCCATCAAAACCCTAATTACAAATCATTGCAAAAATTAAATGAAGTAATTTAAATAATGTCCTAAGCACAGGATCTTACCAATGATCAAAGAAGAGTGGCACAATATATCACTCCAAATTAGTACTCTGGAGTGCTACCTAAAATATGCCACTTTGGACATGCTACCTAAAATATGCCACTTTGGTATATTGATTATTTTGAGAGTTAAGTACTTTTAAACATGGTAAATGCTAGAGGAAATTTTCTTTGAACTACCTTTATCTACTGAAGACAGATCTTCTAAATCCTTTGGAGGCTTACATCCCAGCTCCCCTTTGATAGACGGTATTTAATTCTGAGTTCTAAGCCACCCCAGGGAGCTACTCATTTTTCCCCTGGTATCTCCCATGTATACATATAGGTATACATGTTAATAAACTTTTGTTTTTCTCCTGTTGTTATGTCTTTTATTACAGGGGTCTCAGCTAAGAACTCAGAAGATGATTGGGAAAATTTTTTTTCTTCCATTAGACCAGCCTTCAATAACTGTTAGCTACTTTTTAATTTTTATATCTTTCACCAAAAAACTTAGGTTCAAGTAATTTGGGCATTTAACAAAAAATAATAACCCCTCAATAACTATGATGATATTATCAACAGCATTGTACGTTATTCTGACCTAGTATGGCTCATTTTTTGCCCTTACACTCTTCCCAGTATGCAGGAGCATTTACTGCATTTCCCAATGAGAGTAGACAGCTTGCTTAGTTTTGTTCTTAGGGAATCAAAATTTTTCCATAGCCACAATTTTTAACTTGAAAGGCCTTGGGTGACTGAATTATAATGACCAGTCATTTCAAAGCATCTACCACAACAATCAGATCCCTGAGGAAAACTGAAAGCATTAATGAAATGGCCTTCCTGTGGAGAGAAATACAGAAAGAGGCGCATTTTCTTTGTGTTTCAGAAAAAGGAATACAAGTTTCAGGAGTCCAGAACACTGGAAAAGGATGTTACTCTGGAAGATACAACCATATACTAGAAAGAATTTGGAAGATAGAATTATGTACTAGAACTACGCTGGCATACCTCAGGTGAGTGCATGTCACAGAGACATGGTGCATGCAAAACCTGAGGCAAGTAACAAATGAGTTCGAGTATCTTTGGGAAAATACTACATACTATCACAAAACTTGAAAGAAAATAGGTGTAAGTTTAATTTTTGAATTAAGTACAGTAATTGCCATTGTAATTCATCAATCATCAAAGCAAGCTTGCTTGTGGAAAGTGCTTGGGGTACTGTTCTTCAAAGTGCTTCTTGGTCTTTCAGGATTTAGCAGTGCCCTACAGCCAAAATCACCATAGAAGTCTCACCTGCTATTTCAATATAAATGTAAAATATTAATGGTGCTTAAGAGCAATATTGCCTTTGGATGGCTGTCATCTGTTTCCTTATTTTATTGTCCAGGGAATTGAGATACTGTAATACTGAAATGGAAAAGGAAGGGCAGCTTCTCCACTCCTTTGGATCAATCCCCATTTCTGATGAAAGTAGAACTATCAAACTCTTTTGCAGATGGGCATTGTTAAGACACCCTGGGTACCCTTCATGCCTTGATTATCTTTACTGGTTCCATTTTGTTCTTCACAGATCTTCCTCTTCTAGTACTAAAATCTGAGGGCAAAATTTCAGAAGCTTATTTTCATCTACTTTGTATAAGGACAAATAATTTTAAATCATAGAAAAATCACCTCAGTAATAAAATATCTAATTTTATATATTAAAATATAATGATATTAGTTTTTAGGTGACCAGGGAAGAAAAAATTTCTACTTTTTAGATTGATTTTTGTATCCATGTTATTTAGCTCTTTTACACTAGTCATTAAATTCATAGGTGTGCCAATAATGGAAAAAAAAATATTGGGAAGCCATCCCTTAAATCAAAAGACTTAAGATATCTAACCAGTCCACCTTTGGTGAGAAATCTTACCTTTCTGTCATATACTGATTTAGTATTTTATCCAACTGGCTATATATAACATTAACAATAATAAAAATAGCATTGTTGAAAATTTACGATGGCACTGTATAGATAAGGCCTTAACCATTATTTCATTTAATCCTCATTGCAAACTCTAGGTGTTGGGTTGTATTATTTCATAAGTGAGAAAAATGAAATGTGGTTTAGAGTTCTGGCATCATATCACACAAGTACATGGTGGTCAGGATTTAAACCTAGGCAGCAAGACAACCAGTGACCATTCTCTAAAGCCTCTTTTTCATTTTGAAGAGAATAGTCAACTCCATTTCTCTTCTCTAAGGAAAAAAAGGAAGCAGGAACCAAATATTTTAATGAAGATTAGTGTACTCTAAGCACTTGTGGCACTAGATCTTTTTATTCTGCTAACTTTGTAATTTTCTTTGTACAGCACAAAAACAATGAAATGCCTCTAAAATTGTGGTTGTGCCTTAGCACATTATGATATTAATTCATTTAATCTGTATAAAACCCAATGAGGTAGAATTTATTATGTTTGTTTTCCTATTAAAGCATCTCAAGTGCTAAGAACTTAAGTAATTTAACAAAGATTATGCAGCTAGTAAACAAGATATCCTCATACATAGTTCCCCATAGCCACTGTGAATCTCATTATAGGTTCAATGAAAGGATGGTTCTCCTACACTCATTGAAGATCCTTATTAACACCTATGCCTTAACCAAGAAAAGCTGGGATATACCAGTTAGTAGCAAGACATTTCTCTTTTCTATCTTCTGGGCCTCCAATTAAGTTATCTTTCACAAGGCTTACTAGACTAGTTCTAACTTCTGACATAATTGCTAATGCATTCTTAGTTTCTTCTACAATAGTAGGCCATGTAGATGTCTAAACAAAGGAAAGTATATAAAAGGGCAATGGCAGAACAAGTCATCCACTGAGAGGTCTAATAGCAGCTTCTTTAATGGGAGAAAAGATTGAGAAATGATTCCAACAGATTGCAAAATGCAAAATCATATTCCCTAAACTCACTATTTGTATGAACTCAGGGCTTAGAACAGGAATAGTTATGCTTTTGATATTCTGAAACTAGAGATTACAATTGCCAAATAAAACTTAATAACAAATTCCTTAAAACTTTATATTTCTTTGTATATTTTTCAAACAAATATTTGACTTACATTTTTATAATAAATGGTTATCTCTGTAAATTACCTTAGTTTCAAAAGGTACAGAAGTAACATAAGCAAAACAATAGAATCATCTAAGTAGGAAAAGTGCTAAAGAGATGTGGAGTATAAAGTGGATAGAAATTCCTAGTGAAAAAGAACTACAAAGTTAGTTTAATTGGTTTGAGTCGAGCCACAGTTAAATAAAGCTTTGGCTATTGACATATTGAGAAGATAAGCTTCTACAAAGTACCTCTAAGAGTCATTTCTTCATGTTTTTTTTTGTTTGTTTTTATGTTGACAACGGAGATGAATGAGTAGCTAGTCCTGAAACAGTCATCTTGTCAATTTATCTCCAGATGATTAAGTATAGTTCCAGGAAATTAATCACTTTATAATAATCTAAGTCTACACATTGCCTAAAATGTTTGATCAGCACATTTTCTTGATGAATTCAGAAAAGAACAAAATAAAGTACTTTACTGTAGATTGCTATACTTTGGCTTCTTTAAAATAAGCCTATAACTTGACATATACGCCATTCTTTTTTTTAAGATTTTATTTATTTATTCATGAGAGACACACACGGGGGGCGGGGGGGGGGGGGCAGAAACACAGGCAGAGGGATAAGCAGGCTCCAGGAAGGGAGCCCAACATGGGACTCGATCCTGGGCAGTCTCCAGGATCACGTCCTAGGCTGAAGGTGGCGCTAAACCACTGAGCCACCAGGGCTGCCCCTAATGCACCATTCTAATCAACTTTATGTCCATATAATTTCCTAAAAGAAACACCTCCTCAATCAGAACTGGACTGAGACCATAAGCTCTATGAACAAGTGCTCTTAAGTGGACTGAATATTCATCATATCCTATGCCTTTAAAATTAATTGACCCCTTCCTTTCAACAGTTCCCTAAAAAAGTCTGGACACCAAAACTTACCAGCTCACCACTTCTTTCTGTGTAAGCGCAGAGCTCAGTACTTCATTTCCAGATACGTGTATCTTTGAACTCTGGCACTTATAACCTAAAAGACTTTAATACTTGTCCACAGGTTCCCTGAGTTTGCAATTACAAATAACACTTGTTGAAGGAGGTCATAAAGAGGACATGACCGCTGGTTGACCCACATGCCTGCCTGACCCAGCAATCTGAGGTTCTTCATCCCATGACCCATCCCCGGTGTGGACATTCCATCCACCGATCCCACAGCTGGAACTGTTTTTCAAGGACACAGCCTTGAGAAAGGAAGGTGTTGTTAAGACCATCTGGAATGACTATGTGACTCATTAAGACCTCTGTACAAATGTTTAAGATTCTGGCTGGCAGATGCAGAGATCTACTTGACTTGCAGCACCTAAAACAAGCCTGTATATAATTTCCTTTGCTTATTGAATCTACCACCTACCAATCTGGAGGGGTCTCTTTCTTCAGTCTCTCCTTGGCCTTTGTGTTCAAGGGTCAGTTTGCAAACCAGCATCACTCACTGGGTGTTCCTTCTCCAGGACTCATCCTAACCAGGCCATTTCACTCAAATTTCACATTAATAGAGAGAATGGGATCAGTAGCTGATTCTCGGGAAAACAATCAATTATAGCGGTGAGCAATGTTTTCTGCAAGAAAATAAACTTTTCAGAAGAAAGAGAAAAGAGTAAGTGATTTGTTTACTTCTGCTAAGAAGTGAAAAGAAAACAGAAAAATTACTTGTCCTGTATAAAGATCACAGGAGCTCTCTACTGCTGCAATTTTCACCTTGCACAGCAGATTGTTACACTAATGATGCCTCTTACTCTAGTTCCACCTCTCTATCAGGCAAGCTACTATGCCTGAAATTGCTTCCCATCTGTGATGGCCATTCTCCTGCAAAAATTCTATCATATTTGGAGTTTAGAAAAATCCACTTAAAATATGTAATCCTTATGCAAGCACAATCTGTGCACTGCACAACCAGTCTATGCTTTCACACTAAAGCCCTATCTTGTTTTCTTTCCTTCAGCCTTGATTTCCAAGCCAGTAATTTTCTTCCTCTGACTACAAGAGACTAAAACTCAAAAATTAAGTCTAAATAGCACATTCATTATCGTATGTACGTTAGTGTACAATTGTCTTAAGAGTTTCTTCGTTTCAGAATTATCAGCCACCTACAAGCCAGATAACATGACCTATGTACTGCAGGAACTACCCAAATTTACCATGGTACAGATGCATGAACCCTAGATAGTTTCCCATTTAAAATGTTTCACCAGAATCATGCACCTATATGTGCAGGCTCATGCCTCACTATCCCCAAGAGGAATAAAAATAACTGTGTTTAACAATCAACTAAGAGCATACTGTGGCATGTTTCCAATGGAGTATCTCTCTAGAAAGCAATTCTTGTGGATTGTAAATAATTTCATCAAGTAATCACCACTAAAAAATGAATAAATAACAGTAATTGAGATTTCTTCCTAGACTGACCAAGAGAAAGGCTTATCTATTTTGTGAAGATTAAAAACAAGCTACAAGCTTCCAGTCTGTCCTCTGTCCTTATAGAGAGTCAACAACATTTTTTTGTCTCTCAGTATCCCATTCGGCGCATCTCAGCCTGGTTTTTTTGGTCTTAGTTTATTAAAATAAATGTTGTACGTTCTTGGTGTGGCCAAAAATAAATGATGGCTCATATTGTGCGTAGGTTCTTGCTCATGACAGTCCAGACTGTGAACAGATTGCTAATATGTTAACAGTTCTATTATAAGACTCTGAAAGATGCAATTTTTTATGCCATTCGTGAATCAAATTCTCCACGTTAAAGAAACACTGCACAGCAACTTTGGGATAGATGCTGTTGAGCCCATAGACTTCCACACACAGGTGTCTATAGAAGGTGTAGCTGATCTTGATGACTAGGCCTTTTAAGGTAACATTCTTCAAGGTGTGCTCCTTACCCACTTATGCCTACTTTGGGAACCAGACCTGAAATAATCAAATAGGGTATCTACCTCCTGGTCCAGATCTACATAATAAAACTCTAAACACAAAAGTTTCTGGAAATGATGGAAATTTAAAATTTTTAAGATAGTCTGGACTCAAATAGTGAAATTAGATATGTTTTTCCATTCTTCCTTCCAAAGATACCGGTGAAAACCTTTAGATAGATGTAATTCAGAATGTCTCTAATTCTTATGGGATACAGATTTTTTAAATATATATTATTTATATGTGTTAATATTCTTTTATAAATCTTATGCTGTTTGTCCCACAGAGTCGTGGCACTGATATTGGCAAGGGAAGTCTGGCTTTAGCTGGGAACATTGATGATGCCTAGGATCATAAATATGTATCTGCCACATGGAATGTACTCTATAAATGCATCTCAGTGAAGTTTCTTGCAATGATCAGTCCTGACTTTTCCAAATCTACTCTGTTTCTCAAAGAATACTTTATTGCTAGGAAAATATTCTGTAGTAGATGGTTGTCCTTCAATCTTCAGGTCATTGTGTCAGTGAGGTTCAACCACTGATTTAGATGTACTCAGGTAACTCAAATTATATTAAGAACTTACTTTCCGGGCATTTTGGCAAATACTTTTATGCACAAAATTCCTACAAGAATAGAAATGTTATAATCTAACTCTGTATTCATACTTCTTTTTGGAAAAAATAATAAATGGGATTTGTTCATTCATGAATTACAGTTGTAAGGAGGTGATTTGGCTTGAGACACAAGAGTCAGATGCCCAAATAATATTGCATAGGTTGTTTCTTTCTCTGCAGTTGCTTTGTTTTACACTGAGCTGACTTTATTTGGAAGCAAATTTTGCCCTTCCAGTAGATCTTCCAGTAATTCCAACTAAGGTCCTAGCACTGCTGCTCACCCACTGATACTCTTTGAATATGCTGAAGTTATGTGTCTACTTCTGAACTACACAGCAGATTCAGCGTCATCTGAAATAAGCACTGAATCTAAGGGGGGGTAGTTCCCAGAAAAAACTCAAGAAGGAAGAGAGCTGAATGAATGCTATGCTGACTGAAACCAATATCCCCTGAATACTCACCTTATGGGTGATCACACTGAAGCTTTGGTAATGTGTTAGGTAAGTAAGACCAGAAGTCTCACTCAGGCCTACTAAGCTGAAAGCCACTCTTGACAAATATAGCATACTTCCTCTCAGCACCAATTGGATTAGCTCCTAGGAAGGATTGTTTATTCTGATTCATTCTACTGAACTCAGATGACAATAATTCAACAAGTAAAAGGAGATCTTCTTTCTTACTAACTTGTATCTGTGAAAATAGCATTTTTTTTTCTTAAAATTCAAGTTTATGGAGGTTCCTGAGTAGCTCTGTTGAGTGTTCAACTCTTGATTTCAGCTAGGGTCATGAACTTAGTGTCATGAGGTCAAGAAGAAATAAATTAATTAAAAAAACTCAAGTTTATGTATGACTATCAAGCACTTCAGAGGTATGTTCCAGTAAGAAGACTCTGTCTTTAAGAGCATATTATAAAGCACATTAATATGTCTCAGAGGGACAGCCCAGGTGGCTCAGTGGTTTAGCGCCACCTTCAGCCCAGGGAGTGATCCTGGAAACTCCATCCAGGGAGTGATCAAGTCCCATGTCAGGCTCCCTGCCTAGAGCCTGCTTCTCCCTCTGCCTGTGTCTCTGCCTCTCTCTCTATCATGAATAAATAAATAAAATCTTTTAAAAAATAAATAAACTCTCAGAGAAGATGAGATATATAGTTAAATGCATTATAATCTTTTGTTATGGCTTTGAGATTTTTTATTAAACATAAGTAACAGATATAAAACTAAGTTTTTATAAGCATGAAATAAGACAAATTCTGAAATATGACAAAGCAAAGAGGTAAGGCAGGCAAAAGAGAGAGTAATTCAAAGAACTCTTTTTTTTTTTTTTAGTAGTCCTTAAAAAAATCTCTAACACTCCTTTTCTTTCTTTCTTGCTTGCTTGCTTGCTTGCTTGCTTGCTTTCTTGCTTTCTTCTTTCTTTCTTTCTTTCTTTCTTTTTAATTTATTTTATTATTATTTTTTTACCACAATAACTTTTTAAAAAGATTTTGGAGATTGAAGAACAGGTCAAGATTCATAGAACTGGATATGTGTCCACTGATATAGAACTGTAACCTACAATTCAGGTCCTATATGCCTGTGCTCTAAGTCAGCTAACTAGCCTCTCACTAGGACTTCTAATAAAAAAATTCTCATTACACCACAGTGTGCTTGGCAGACCTCACACTGCTTTACATAAAACATCTTCAAAAGTGAGGAAGAAAATATCCATTGCCTCATGCAGAAGTCATGTTGATTATGATATTATCATTTTCAAGATGAGAAAACAGAGAGAAGTTAAGTGATTATAGAAGGTCACACATTTTCTCTGTCTGAGGGAGGGTGATGGTTTTGTTTGCAAAATTTGGAGAACTGGAAACAGCATTATCTAGTCACAGATCGATAATCACTGCACCCTCTGGCTGTAGCATATTATTAGAAATGCATATACACTCATATATCATGTGTCATTCTTGTTTCATTCCTGTGCAAGTAATTAATTAATCTTCACAATGGTCCATAAGTTGCTAGATTTTTTTTCAGCTTTCCTTTTGTTTAATATAAAATTTTACCAATTTATTAAAAGATGATTCTCCTAAACCTCATTTAGTATTAGTATTTTACTGTATCAGAAGACTGAGACTCCACAACTTACATATTTTTGTAATTTAACATATGAGAAAATGTATAGATATCTAGCCAATTAAACAAAAATCTGGTTCCTTTCAAATTACTTTATGTATTTTCATGACTTTTCCCATGGCACAAATCAGAATGTAAGCAACAGCAAACATACTAAGTGAATCAACAGATGGGTTAATGGAGAGTGAAATTTTTTTTATTTGTTTATTTGTTTATAATTTATTTATTCATGAGAGACACAGAGAGAGAGAGAGAGTGGGGCAGAGACACAGGCAGAGAGAGAAGCAGGCTCCATGCAGGGAACCCGAGGTGGGACTCAATCCCGTGTCTCCAGGATCATGCCCTGGGCCAAAGGCGGTGCTAAACCGCTGAGCCACCCAGGCTGCCCTAGAGTGAACTTTTATGATTGGAATCCCCACCGACACTAATTCTTTGATATAGACTTCCAAACCCAGGCATTTCATAATCACATCAACCATTTTTCCTCTCTTAACTTTCACACTGACAAATTTCAACACCTGTTTTCTAATGCTTTATAGTATTCCAAAAATGCTAAGAAGCCATTTCAGCTTTCTTATTACCTGGAGCACAGCTCAATTCTTTAAAACAATAGTCTTTATAGATGAGTTGATCAAAAACTCTTATTTGTAGATTCTGTGTGATTTTATTTACATAAAGGCAAATGTAAACTAAGATATTGAAAGTAAGAAAAGTTTTTTTTCTTTGGTGAATAGGATGTAAATAGTGATGCGTAAGCCTGAAAGTAGCTTTTGGTATGCTGGAGATAGACTTTTTGATCTAGGTGAAGGATTACGAAAGTATGTTGCTACTATGATAATTCATTAAGTCGCACAGTTATTATTTGTATACCTTTTTTGTAAATATATTCAAATTCAATTGCATATTAAATAAGATACATAATACGAAAATTAGACTGTATGCAGCCTTGATTGTCTTATGGAAACTTGTATTAATATAGTCTAGTAACTATATCTTAATATCTTTGTTTAATATTTTCTCTCATCTCTGAATAATTCAAAACACAGGGAGTTGCAAGCTTCAAAAAGTGTATATCCCAAACCTTTGAAACAAGGTAAAAAAAAAAAAAAATCACTTGCCAAAGCTGAATAGCAATTCATATACGAGGGTTAGATGACACCTCTACAGAAGCTATTCATAACAAAGAAATCTTCTGTAATTAAGTTATTGACAAGACTTAAATAGTTCTGAAATACAGATTATCAGTTCATCATTTTAAAATATCTGCAATGTTAGAAGTGGCCATATTTAGCAAATTATAATATTTCTGGTGGGATGAGTTATTACAGTCATTTTTTTATGACTAACAAAAGATGATAAGATCTTTTTCTTTAGATGATAACATCTTAAATAGAAATTTCCAGTCATGGGGCACCTGGGTGGCTCAGTTAATTAAGCAACTGACTCTTGATTTTAGCTCAGGCCCTGATCTCAGGGTGTTGAGACCTAGCCCCATGCCAGGCTCCACACTCACTGGGGAGTCGGCTTGAAATTCTTTCTCTAGCTCATCCTCCTTTGCACACGTAGTCTCTCTCTCTCTCAGATACATGAATCCTAAAGAGAGAGAGAGAGAGAGAGAGAAGAAAAGAAATTCCAGTCAGTAGGTATGTGATTTTATTCTAATAATTGTAATACTTAACATCTAGATGGAAATAAATTTCCTATACTGGAAAAGAAAGCATCAAACACTTGTGGTTTACTATATTGTCTCTTTATGCTTTCACTAAACTCCCTTACTCACTGAAAAAAAATTTTTTTTCTTGTTTTCTGAGTGGTCCTACCTATATGGAGTGGTGTCTTTGTTAATATTATGTTCCAAATATCAATAATCTGCCAAGTATTAAATTAACCAGCTGCCATTTTGGATCATTAATTAGTGTTCTGTGAACTAGTATTGATCTTTTTAGAGTAGATTGTGAATAAAATCAGATAATATTTTAAACATCTCCAAAGGCCCTTGGGACATTTGCAGGGGCTCAATAAATGTTTGTTATTATATTAGAAACTAGAACTGACCACTACCCACTACTTATTGTTGACTATTATCTCATTAGCATGCTGTAGGAGGGTGCTTCTTCAGGTCTTTGAAATATACTACATAAATCTGCCATGCAAAGCAAAAAGCTAATGCTTTTTATTAATAACCATAATAACAATTATTATTCCTTCCATATTCTACAAATGTTTATTAAGTGAGTTTCCTGTGCTGGGTACAGGTGACTCAGGAGAAATTAAGTTAAACATAATTCTTGCCTAATAGAGTTTAATTTAGAAACAGAAGCATATTCTTCAAACATAAGCATAATATGGGCAGCCTGGGTGGCTCAGCAGTTTAGCACCACCTTCAGCCCAGGGCATGATCCTGGAGACCCGGGATCGAGTCCCACGTCTGGCTACCTACATGGAGCCTGCCTCTCCCTCTGCCTGTGTCTCTGCCTCTCTCTCTCTCTCCCTCTCTCTCTGTGTCTCATGAATAAATAAAGAATCTTTAAAGAAACAAACATAAGCATAATATGTGCTGCACAGTATGTTGTAAAACTGCACAATAAAGAATGTCACCTTGTCTGGGGTTTAATCTGAGTATTCTAAAACTTAAAGGATGAGTATAATATGGAAAGACTACTGAAGGGGAGGAAGAATTCTTTTCTACCCTCAAGGTCTTCCAACTTCTCTAAGAATTAAATCTACACAAGACAGGAGCCTCTGGGTGGCTCAGGTCATGATCCCAGAGTCCTGGGCGGGAGCCCCAAGTCAGGCTCTCTGGCTCAACGGGGACTCTGCTTCTCCCTCTCCCTCTGCTCATCCCCACTGCTCCTGCTCAGTGCTCTTTCTCTCTCTCTCTCTCAAGTAAATAAATAAAATCTTTTATCTGAGAGAGAAAGAAAGCTAGAGACAGAGCACAAGAGGAAGGGGAGGAGCCAAGGGAGACAGAGAGACAGAGAGAGAAGAGAGAGAGAGAAGAAGACTCCCTAGGGAGCTGGAAGCCTGACTGAGGGCTCCATCCTAGGACCTGGAACAATGACCTGAGCCAAAGGCTGATACTTAACTGACAAAGCCACCCAGGCACCCCAATAAATAAAATCTTTAAAAAAAGAAAACTCTATTAAAAAAATAAAAGTAAAAAAATAAATTTACATGAGACAGATTAACAGGAGAAAAATACCAAAGTTTTACTATGTGTGCAGAGAGGCTTGGTTATGAAATTGAGACACCAAGAAATGACCAAGGCAGGCAGTTTTTATACATTTTAGACAGAGACAATAAATCTGTGACGCATTGACAAGACAAAGAAAACGTAACTTTGGGAACTTCAGTTAGTAAGAAATTCTGAACAGAATTTGGGTTGGGGTGGTAAATTACTAAAAAGTAATAAGCATTGTTTATATAGCCTTCTGAACTCTAAATTTCCCATCTCTGGGTAAGGATGTCTCTCTATCTCCTGGTACAGGGAGGGTAGCTTTTACATGGAGGAATTATTTCTTACTTTTAGGGAAACAGGGGAGGGTCTGAATGTCTTTACATCAGCTGTTTCTTCAGGACTCTTATTTAAAATCACCGATATGCCAAAGTGGCCCATCTTGGGGCAGCCTGCCCTCAGCCCCTACATAGTAGAAGAATGATCTTGTCCAGGCAGAGAGAGTATCATATGCAAAATTTAATTTGAGATGTGGGATGAGGGATCAAAGTAGCTCATGGAGAAGAGAAGTCACCAGAGAAGAGTGAGAAGGTGTAGCAGAGAAATCAAGGAAACCCAGAAGAGTAATTTATCGGTGAAGTTCATACATTTTATGCAATATTTGGAAACACTTTCCAAAGGAAATAATTTTTCATTGCTTATCTGCTATTCAAATGTAATTGAGCAGCCTGTATTTTTTTATTTGATAAATCTGGAAACCTTGGTTATCAGGTATGTCAAAAGAGTAGAAATTATTCAAGAAGGAAATCACAACAATTACAAACTATTTGTAGACCATTGTGTCAAGAGCTTTGCATAATTTTATTTCTCTGACTTTATCAGTTCTGGTTCCCACAGATGGATATACTGATGGCCTGACTTGAATTTCCAGGAAGGTACTCATTTTAACAACCTCAATCCAGAGGAAAAGTATCAAATAACTTCAAATCAATTAGCCTTTGGTATATTGGAATAGCATTGCTCTTTTTACACAGCCCTGCGACCTGAAGTGTTGTGGGTATGTGACAGGCACCAAGAGAGCCCCAGAAAGTTTCTATACCTTTTTCTATCCCTTTCACAACCCACCTATATTGACCTAGAGTTTTTGTGTCAGCCTTAGTTAGCCAACAGCTGAATTATTCTAAAGAACCACAGTACTTTCTAGGACGAAGCCCCTGCCCTCCAACTCCTTCAGGTTAGATTTACACAAGTGCTAGGTCTTCCCTGAGTATCAGGTTCTTTATCCTAAGATTCTCTTAACTCCTGGAATCCTGCATCACAGATTGCTATTACCATCTTAATTATAGTCATTATGATATTTAACATTTGCTGAGTTTTTTTGTCAGGCACTCTGCCAAGAATGCTTATATGAATTATCTCATCACATTTTACAACAGTTCAACAATGTTAATTTCATCAACTACTTTTTATACATGTAAAGAAACTGACACCCACGGATCAGCCACTTTCTAGGATGAGAGTATTCAGGTTCCCACAAGTTTACTTGTCCAAAATCAGTGAAGTTCCTTGACTAAGTCCACTAAACTAGTAAGCTGTGGATTTAAGACTCAATTTACATTTGCCTGTCAACTAAGCCCAGTCTCAGTAAATATTCTTTTCTCATTCTCCAGCTCACCACATTCTCCTTATTGTCAACTGACATATTTCCTTATCATATTCAAAGTCTGACTTTGGCCTAATTATTTGACCATTTGTCCAAATGTTCCCATAAGAAACAAGAACGTGAATCTTCTTGACAGGGTGATAATTGTGAAAAAAGTTCTCCTTTCATCACCCCATTTTAGCACACCTTGTACTCGAATCAACTCTCTACCTCAAACTTAGCAGCTCTATTACATCTCCATAAAATACACATAAAATTTGGGTTTAGGATCCTCCTTAATATATATCAAACAACATGTAAAACTATGGGAAGTGAGAAGAATTATGTATTTGAATTAGAAATTGTGAATATATAGAAACACTGGTTTGTTTCCTTTAAATCCCAAATGTAATACAACAGTTCTTTTTATCTCCATAAATATGTCTATCAACTCCCAGTAAAAGGTCTATCTTACTAACGCTCCTCATCTTGATCACATTAGTACCACAGTTTCTGTTCCAGTTAATCAGATCAATAAAGTACAAAAAAATGCTGATAAAACTATTTAAAATGACACATCAAATACCTTTTGAGATTTAGAGGAGATTAAGTAGGCTCTAGGCTATCATTTGAAGAAGCTAAATCTCCAATGGCTTCAGGGAGAGGCAAATATTCCTTAACATTCTGGAATATCATTTTAAGGACAAAATATCTGTAGAATAACCAAAACAGATAATGCTAAAAATATCTATTGCAGGACAGTATAGGGGTTGAGATAAAAATTTTTCCCTGCAAGAAATTTTAAAAAAACAACAACACTTTACATGATTTTGTGATAGAAATGACTCTTTAGTATAGGACATGCATTTAATTCTGAAGGTAACATAAATCGAGACTGGGGAAAAAAACTTAAAAAGCTGATAAATGGGAATACTTTCCTGTTATAGCTTTAAAAACAAAGTAAACCAAATATAATGAAGAACTCTCAACTTGACTTGATTCCTTAAGAACAAAGCTACCTGTAGTATTCCGTTGAAATTAATCAGAGAAGCCCCAGAGATGCTTGATGTTTTAGATTCAGGCTAAGAAAAATCTCCCCCATTAAACTTTATATTTTTCAAGATGCTTTCACTGTAACAACAGAAACTCAATTCAAGCTTACTTTATGTAGAAGAATAATTTATTAGTTCATGTAACTGAAAAGCCTGTAGTTTGGGATATTATTGTGCCCAGAGACTCACACGATGTCTCCACATGCTGGTAATTTTTTCCTTATATGTAAACTCTGTATTCTTCCCTATGGATTTACTCTCTGTTCGGCCTCCCTGTGCCATCTCATAATCTTCCAACTCAAATTCCATTTGAAAGACATACCTTCTTCCCAAGAGTTTGGGGAGAAAGGAAACAGGGATATGTCATTACTGTTGGGCAAAGCAGGAATGAGCACTGAAGAAGCCAAAGCCCCAAAAGTTCCTTTTTCCTGTCCCTTGTTTTCTTTCTCTAAACAAAACAAAAACTGATAAGCCTGTTTCGTTTTCTTATGTATTTGCACTTTCCTAAGCCCACACAACTAAGAGTAGCTCCTTGAATGAATTATGTTTGCATTCTCTGAGTTTTTGCACAGGCCAGTTCTCACTACCCCTTCCTTTTTCACTTGGACTGCTCTTCCTCCCTCTCTGTTGTATGACCAATTCCATTAATTCTCTGTTCAAATATCAGTTCCTCCAAGAAGCCTTGGAGTGAAGATCCAGAGACTTTGATTTGCTCATTGCCCTGTTAGCTTACAAACCAAATGAAAGCCTTTGCCCCACTGCACATGACAAAACATTTGCATTACTGGAGACCAAAAGCCCAGTCTTATGAATGTGCTATACTGCAGCATAACCAATATTGAATGAGAACAGAAATGTACTGAAAATGAAGATGAACAGAGAGGAATATAATCTGACAAGAGTGAATTATTATGGTTGGGGGGACAATAAATAGAAAAGTTTGTTGGAGAATGAAAAAGTTAGAAAGGCAGTAACTCTACATGGGGTCTTTGTGTATTTTCCAGTGTTCTTTGGCTGCATTGAGCCAAACATAAGCTGACATTTGAAATTTCAAAAAAACCCAAGAGCAATAAAACCATGAAATCAAATGTGACTATAAAACTTGACAAAACTAAATTCAAACTTCTGATGACTACCTCCAAAATACCTTCCCTTTTAGGAAATAAAAAAAAGAGAGAGAGAGAGAGAGAGAGAAAAAAAAAAATCTAAAAGAGGAAAAAAGCAATTTCAAGTTCTTTTCTAGGGTTTTCTAAACCAGTACTCTTAGTTGTGTTTGGAAATTTTTAATTAGCATAATGTTCAGTGAAGGCAATGATTTAAAGCCTTTTTGTTTGGTTTTTGTGGGGGGTTTTTTGGCTGTTTTAGACCAAAGTTCTTTGAATAAAATAAAGGAAGTCCTGCTGTTGCTATCTGGTATGCTCTTCTCCCTATCTTTGCTTAGCTAACTTCTACTCAATTTAATGTCATTTCAAATGTCATTTCATCTAAGAGAGGCTTTCCTTGACCAATTTATGGTCAAAAATTCTGATCCATCTGCAATGCTTTCCTAAAGATCATTTCACTTTTTTCTCCTTTATCACTTATTTTTAGTCCAGGATTATCTGTTTTATCAAGTCTGTCCCCCTTCCAGGCTGAGTTCCATGAAGGAGGGATTCATGTCTGTTTTGTCTCCCACAGTATATCCAGAGTTCAGCCTGATTCTATAAAAGTCACTCAATAAATATTTGTGGAATAGATAAATGCAATCCTTTCTCAAGACTCAGCACAAGTATCTGCAACTCCAGGTAGCTATCCTTAAAACCTCCAACCTGTCGATGCTTTTGTTCTCTGTTTCAAGGGCAATCTGATTACACCACTATCAGAACACATAGCATATTGTACTGAATCTATGATTATTATTTTCTCTCACATCTGGAGGAGGCCTAACACAGTACCTGAAGTACAAAAAGTACTAGATGAATGCTTTTGAATGAATAAATATACAAATAATACATATGTCCTACATCCATCAACCTCCCCAGGCAACATACTTAGCCTGGCTGAGGATCCAAGGAACAACTCTAAAATGCACTCTACACTTGAACAGAAAATTGCCCAGAGAAAAAAGATGCAATTATAATAGTCTCACTTATAAAAATTTTTCTAAAGGTAAACTTGTAGACTCTTCACTACCTTTAACTGCAAGAAAATATTTTTAGCCACTTAATTCTGAAGTTTCTCAATGTGACAATATAACAGTGTCATTAACTACACTTTCCATCATGTGAATGAAGACAAAATAGTTGAAACGTTTCTTGTGGAGCAACGTGATTCCAGTATGATTCAGCTGCTTTTCATGTGCATTAAGTGAGAGTGATTCATAATACCCAAGAAGCAGTGTGACCCTTCTTAAAAAGAAATGCTATTTCAAATCCAAGTCAAAATCTCCAAGTTCCTTTCAAATGAAAGGGATGAGGATATCTATTCATGACTACCAAACTCTCTATTTAACTGTGATATTTACAGGAGACTCCTATTCCTTTGAATATAGAGAACTTTCATGACTAATAACATGTACTTTCATTAACAGCTAAAAACTACATCTATATTGTATATATAAATAGCATAAATAAATATAATACCCTATTTATTTTTTAACAGATATGTGTTGAACACCTACTGCACACCAGCCACTGTTCTAGGCCCTAGGCATGCAATGATGAATACAGCATAAAGAGTTCTTATCCTTGTAGAGCTAACATCCTTGTGAAGGAAGACATAATAAACAAATAAATGTTAAAATTTTAATGTTTTATAAGGGATTGACCAGGATAATATGGTAACTAGGGAGAGGGAGCCACTTTAGAGATTTCATCCATACACATACACATATATCATGTATAGGTAATGTATAAAATTTACTGAATGTTTCAATGGAAATCTAACACATTTTGTAACAAGCACAAGAATCCAATAACTGCACTTTTAAGGATTCTAGAAATAATTAGGAATTGTTTCATGCTTAGGCATTTAAGTAGTCAACTATTTTAATTAACTCTGGTATATCAAAAATAAATCAGATGACTGCTAAATTTAAATATTTTCAAAACTGCAGAATACTAAAGATGATACTGATTTTAATGTTTTCAGAAAGTTATTCCCAAGTGTGGCTCTGATAAGAATCACCTACGAGGCTTTTGTTAACTATGGATACTGGTGCCCTACTTCAGATCTACATAATCATATTTTTGTGGATGGAACCTGTGAATAGAAGCACTTCAAAGCTCCCAGGTGAATTTGATAACTGCCCAGGTTTAAGATCTATTCATCTAAGAGATTCAATGTGGGCATATCAAAAAATATTCAGAGCAGCACTTTCCAGATTCGGGTAAGTAAACCTGCCCAATTTGGTATAATTAAAACCTATGCTTTTCAGCCCAGGGATTCTGATTCACTAGGTTTGAAAGCTGTTTGTCCAGCTTTTACCAAACTCCCTAGAGAATTGTGATATGCTAATACACTAATAAGTTTTTAGAAATCACTGTTTTGAAGACAATATGTTAGACAGAAAAATTGCCTACAGATAAAAGTATGGTAATTCCTTCAGCAAACCTGGGGCTACCAGCAAATTTTTAAATAACTCCTTGCTATGAAGAAATGCTATAGAATATGTCAACAACTAATGTGACCTCATAAGAAAATGTTGTTTTGGAAGAAACAGGAATAGATGCTTATAATATCTGAGAGAAAAGTATACTTGGCTAGTTGGGTTTCACATATACCTACTGGTTATTGCCTTTAAATGGGAATCAGTGTTTCAATTTACTAATGAAAAAAAATTTACGATTGTTCCGTATAATAATTATTGGGCATGAAGACCTTTATGATGAATTTGGTATTCATTCAGACATGTAACTTAGTTTGCTTTCTTTTCTTTTCTTTTTCTTTTTTTTTTAAGATTTTTTATTTATTTCAGAGAGATAGCGTGTGCAGGAGCAAGGGGCAAGGCAGAGGGAGAAGGAGAAGCTGTCTCTCCATTGAGCAGGGAGCCCAATACGATGTGGGGGCTTGATCCCAGAACCCTGAAATCATGACCTGAGTGGAAGGCAGATGCTTAGCCTACTGAGCCCTACAGGTGCCCACTGCCCTATTTTCTTATGTCTGTTTTCCTATTACTTGGGAAAAATTTATTCACTCTTTATCCTTTTTTTTGCTATCCTTTGTTCCTGGTTGAATTTTTATTCCTTTCAATGAATGACTCACACCTGTTGGAATAAGACCCCCTTATCTTGAGCTGGGAATTGTGAAGGAAGGAGTTCAAATGAGAAGCATCAGTGTTGGACCAGGTATAAGAAATGATGAAAGGCAAATGTGCAGATAGTCATGTAAGATGTAGCTTTCCCACAGCACTCAAGTGGGAGCAAAAATGTCTACCTGGGAATGTGTATCATTGTGGTTTAATGTGAATATACAAGCTTGGTCATACCTTGGGTATCAGGGTTGGAGTGGGCAGGTGAGTGGAGGTGATTCTACATAAAGGAAAAGAAATAAAAACAGTGTAGTATAGCCTATGTTCACTGAAAAACAAACACATTAATTTAAACCATATGGCAGTAATTTAAACTGAGTATGAAATGACCTACAGCTCAATGAAAGAAAATAGTTTTCAGGAAAAGAGCTGAAGAGGGGCACTTGGCGGCTCAGTCGGTAAAGCATCTGCCGTCAGCTCAGGTCATGATCTTGGGGTCCTGGGACTGAGCCCTGTTTTGGATCCCTGCTCAGCAGGTAGTCTGCCGAGCCCTCTCCCTTAGCCCCTCCCCCCACTCATATTTTCTCTCTCCCAAACAAATAAAATTTCTTTTTAAAAGAGCTGATTATATATGAAAATAAAAGATGCATTTCCTTTTAACCTAATGTAGATTGTTGTAAGAATCAGAAGTGTGGTAAGTAAAAAATAACAAAATTCTGTTGTTGTTGTTATTAAAAATACTATCAAACATAACACAAGGAGATATATGCTTTTGGAGGCTACTTTAGAGAAGAGCTTGGGAATTGTGAGTCATTACTCCATTTTTCCATCGTGGCTTTGAGCCTACACACCTTGAACTCAGCAAGGAGTTCACAGCTTTGATGATATCCCTGAAATTACCACTTATTTTTCAAGCTTCTTTCTTCCTCCAAACCTCTGTTTTGGGAAGCCAAATCTCTGTTCTGGGAAACTTATTGGTTTCCTTGATATAGATGAAAAGAAGAAGAAAAGGATAGAAATTAATGTACTCTTAGTCATTATACAATCATTTTCAGAAAAAAACTTTTTGTATTGACCTCAGGTTGACAATTATTAATAAAATACATCTGAGACTGTAAATACATCCTAAATTTGGTAAAGATAGTTTTTAAAGTTTATTATGAACACAAAATCAATTATAAAAAAAAGTCATTCCATAGATATTACCTAATAATAGATAGCATGCCAGTTGATTTCTACCAATGACATCATCTTTAGGATTATATTTACACTGAACACAAACTAAACTTGATGTTATTTAGCTTAAAATAGTAGAAATTCTTTTGCATATCCAGGAATGCTGAGAATAATTTCATTTCTTGGACATAATTTTGCAAAATGGCAGGAGCATGATGTTTCCAAGGAAGATGACTTTAAGTGGCTCTGAACCAGTCACTATTTCCAGTTTCAAACTGAAACGAAGCCAAAAACACAAATTTATTATAGGCCTCTGCCAAATGAATAGGAGAAAAAATCCACTGGAAAAAAATTCCTCATTATATTTGCTTATGTTCTAACAGCATCAGATTAATCACCTGACACACTTAGGTGTCATGTTTTCAACTGGGCACTTACTCATTCCCGGCACTTATAAACATGTGTAAATTGATTAAAGGGCAATATTTATTTCAAGTTGCCCTCATTTTTGGCAAATGCAAATATATTTTATCTTTATAATTTATGTTATTAGACTTAATTTTAAAAGTACACGTTCCAGGTTTGTTGCAGGACACTACTGTGCATGATCAGCAGTTAATTAAAAAAGTATTCAACCAGAACTGTTTTAAAAAAGAAAAGTATGAAATGAATCTATAACTGATTTCCCCCAGTGGCTTGATAACAAAGAGAACCTATTTACAATTAAATAAAGTTATTTTGAAAAATATCCCTTCTATGATATCCTTTCTCCAGTTCTAACAAAAATGTTTCTACTTTTTACAAATCAACATCAAGCACATCATTCAAACCTAATTTAAAACTATTTTCATGTGCTATTTATTTCTCTCATCTTTTCCAAAAATAAAGGCTGAATATATTAACCACGTAGCTCTTCTATCTGATAGATACAACAAGTAAAGCATCTTCCTGGAAACTTTCTTCTACATGCAAAAGAATCAAGACTTTAATTAGTTTATTTAAAATTTATTTTCCAACTTCTACTTGGAAGACCTTGACAAATTTCTAAAACTCATTTTCTCTTTGATCTTTTTTCTCACTCCTTCAAAGCTTCCAGAAGTCTAAGAATGGAAAATGGAAATCTACTGCATTAACTTATATACATATCACCTGTTACTATCTATATTGGGGAACATTGTTTCATCCCTATGTATCAGGTTTACAATGGATTGAAAGTTAATTGGAAAGGTATTTCAGAAGGAAGTTGGTAGCACAAGGCCACACAGGCTTTTAAAGATACACAGTTTCATATTTTTATATTAGAACAGATGCCCAATTCAGGAAAAAGTTGCTAGTGACTAAAGAACAAGGGCAGGTTTTTACCTATGTAAGACCTAGCTATAATATGGAAAAAATAAATAAGCCTTCTGTAGATCCACTTTACTGAACAGGTTTAGAAGAATTTGTGATTCTAGCCTTCAAGACCCCCTATTACCTGAACTTGATCCACTTTTTTAAAGTGCCCTACATAACATTCCTTACTTATGACTAGGACCTGCTCTATCCTTGATAGTGTTTTTCTCTCTGCCTATCCTGCCTCTCTTGTCATCTCCACATTTTAAAATTCTCCACATCTACTGACATCATATCAAAACCTTCTTTAGGTCACCTTTGTAAGCTGCCTGACTGGATAGTACATCTTGCTGACACCTGGAGCTTAATCCACATGTATTATGATTATGCATATATTTGTTCTAACTATTCATCAATATCTGAGGTTTTTGAAGCCATGAATGTATATGAGACATTCTTATAGCTCCTATAATGACATCGCATGCACAAAACAAACATGTTGCTTTGGACTGATTTGAACATAGCCTCGTAAATCTGTGAAATGATTATGAAATTTGATTAAATGTGTCCTGACCACCAACAACTAGAGCGAATCCTAATATAGGAGTACTTGCAGTTCCACACTAAGCTTCATCTTGGGGAAAAAAAAAAAAAAAAGTTTTCAGTTATTATGATAGAATCAAATGTTGAAGTGTTTCTAGCTATTGCCAAAGTCTCATTCAGCTGGGGCTAAGTTTAGTCACTGGGAAGGCAAAAAACAAAACAAACAAAGAAACAAACAAAAACCCATATCTGGAGCTTAAGAAGTGACCTTTAAAGTTATACTGTCCTATAGAATAAGTCTACGGGCTCTAAGAAACTGCCACACAAATAGCTCCTTTCTTAGCATGGAGATTATTCTTTAGCGCTTGCTATATCACAAATGTGTGCTAAGCACGTTAGAGATTTAAATTTTCATTTCTTAGGCACTGGTCCTAGAGTACTATATAACACCAATTTGTAATCATCCCACACACTATTGCAAGCATATCCATTTTATAAATGAGAAAATGGAGTGTGACAGAAAAATTTCATCCTCACAGGATATGCTTTTCTATAACTCCCAATGTACCTGTAGAGAGCAGGGTGATGTGACTAGTTCTGGATGGTGGCCTACGTGTAGAATTGGTGGGTGCTGCTCCAAATATTTAACATGGGTATGTGTTTGCCACACTGCTTCTTCCCCTGGAAGCCATCTGACAAGAGATGACGGCACAAGATTGAATCACACTGGCTTGCCAAATTACATGTGGAGTCGAGCTGCCTTGGAGTAGTCACCTGATCTATATCAGATTAAATAAGCAAGAAATAAATCTTTATGTTAAGCAAGTAAAATTCAGAGCCTTATTTGTTACCACAACACGACCTAGCCAACCCTAACTAATATGCTAAGGCTCTAAAGTGTTCTGTAAGTTGTAGGTTTTTTTTTTTTTTTAAGGTGAGTAATTTTGAGACAAGTTCAGTTTTATACCAGAGTTTATAATCTTGCACAGTATGCTTCTTGCAAGAAAGGATTTCCAAGTGGTTCCTCTTTGCCCTCCTTGTTATATGCACAAAACCAACAAAACATTTCTGGCTTTCTTTGGTAGGACCAGTGAATGGTGTCTAAACCAAAGTTACTCTGAAGACTGGGTAGAAGGAAAGTAAATGCCCTCTGGAGTGTCACATTATCATCATAAGATTCTCTCTCTGGGAAGTATAAATTTCAAGTGCATGAGCTACTGGGGTTGAGACTTGATGCTCTGAATAATACTGCACGCAGGTTCTAACTTTTTTTTAAGATTTTATTTATTTATTCATGAGAGACACAAAGAGAGGCAGAGACATAGGCAGAGGGAGAAGCAGACTCCCTGCAGGGAGCCTCATGTGGGACTTGATCCCAGGACCCCGGGATCATGCCCTGAGCTGAAGGCAGACATTCAACCACTGAGCCACCCAGGCATCCCCAGTTTCTAGTTCTTAATGAGACTATCTATCTGGGAAGTTTGAGATCTAGAATAAATGTTAAGGTGTCAATGCTGTTTCCCCTGCTACCTTCCTTTCTATGTGTCCTTGTAATAAATCCACAGCAGCAAAGATAGTCCAGCTTTGTCTCTTCTTGGAAACCATGAAGAAACTAACAATAAAGATATCTATTCCCTTTTTAAGCAGCATGTTTTCAAAGGCTAGAATGATACTGGCATGTTCATTAACCTAGATGTCCTACAAAATTATAGCCTAAGTACGCTGCACTTTTAAAATGATGTTTCACAATTATGTTTCCTATGCTGAATATCAATTTATAGCTATTTGGATAAAGATATCTCAAATGACATTGGGTAGATTCAGAAATGTTATGAATTGTGTTGCTTTTCGAACTTTCAAGTTTTTGTGTGCATGTGTGTTTATATTAGAAATTAAAAGGATTGTTGCTCTTTGTTTTCACAAGAAAGCTCTGTTTGTCTTTAGAAAGACAGCTTTGCAGTACAAGAATATTGCAACCAAAATGACCTAGAAGGAGATATGCTTCTTTCCATACTAATTGCTTTTGCCTTGAGGGGGGAGAAATACCTTGTAGCTGGCTTTGCATTTCCTAAGCTACGTGTATATAGACACCTCACAAACAGGAGGGAAATTAACTTAATGTGCTTTATAACTTTCAGAAATGATTACACAGGTACTAGTCTGCTTTCAGCATGTAGCTTTGCAACTGCAGTAATTATTTTTTGTAGATATGTGCCTGCTCAATTGAAATATATGGGGAGAAGGGAGGGGAATTCAATGTTTATGACCAAGGCAAGGTAGAAAGTTATTAAAATTTCATTTTTAACTCTTAATTAACAGTACTTGGTTTCTTAAAACATTCAGATAAAAATTATAGATGCCAAGTCCTCATTAAAATGATTAGTTTAGTGGGATTGGGGATATAAAGTTACATTGTGAAGACCATTAAAAACTCAATAGCCGACAGCTTACTTTTTCTTTGTGTTTAAAAGGTTAGCACCACCTTTAGGAGATTCCAAAAATCCCACCCCCACAACGTATACAGGCCATTAAAATGAAGAATATGGCTGGTACTCCCATCTGCAAGTGACTGATCTACTAATTCTGCCTGCAGAGAATCCACTCCCACTTCTACTAGTAATATAGGTCTTCCTCGACTTACAGTGGAGTTGTATACCAATAAACCCCACCATAAGTTGAAAATATTGTAAGTCAAAAATGCATTCAAAAAAAAAAACAAAAAAAAAACAAAAAAAAACAAAAATGCATTCAATACACCTAACCTACCAAACATTGTAGTTTAGACTAAGCTACTTTAAATATCTTCAGAACACTTACATTAGCCTATAGTTGGATAAAATCTCCTAATACAAAATATATTTTGTAATAAAGTTTTGAATATCTCATGCAATTTATTGTATACTGTACTGAAAGTGAAAAACAGAATGGTTGTATGGGTTAGGACTGGCTAGGAGCTGTGAGTTGCTTACCACCCTTGGAAGCTCTGTCTCACTGTCACTGCCCAGCATCATGAGGCAGTATCATACCACATATCACCACCCTGGAAAAATATCAAAATTCAAACTTTGAAGTATGGTTTCTACTGAATGCTATCACTTTTAGACCATTGTAAAGTCAGAAATCCTGTCAGAGGGGGCGGGGCAGCATGGAGGAGGAGTAGGGTCCCCAAGTCACCCCTCCCCACCAACTTACCTAGAGAACTTTCAAATCATCCTGAAAACCTATGAATTCAACTTGAGATTTAAAGAGAGCACAGCTGAAACGCTACAGAGGGACAAGTTTGCACTTCTAACAAGGTAGGAAGACGAAAAAAAAAAAAAAGAATAAAAAAGAATCCGGTGGGGGAGGGGCACTGCGTGGAGGCAGCTACGGGGCCGCGAGAGCCTCCAGGACAGGAAAGCCCCGCCCTGGAGAAGCGGGAACTTTAAAAATCCGCACCTGATTCTCCCTGGAGGGAAAGGCGCTCAGCAGGGAACCCGGCAGCACCTCAGGAGGGGCAGGGTAGCCCCCAAGTCACTAGAGGAGGTGCGCCCAGGGAGAGTGCGCCCCAGCCTGCGGGCCGAGCGCCGTAGAGGGCTGGAGCGGGCCGGCGGGGCCTCGGGACAGCTCAGGCCGTGGTCCGCGGAGGGGGTGCGCCCTGTGCCTTCCGGAGCCGCCGCCCAGAGCGCGATTCCAGCAGCACAGGCCCCGGATCCCAGGGGCCAGGGGGCACAGCCCAGGAGGCTGACCTCCCCCAGGGACAGGCGGAGGCGGGGAGGGCACAGGACAGCGAGGACGCCCCTGCCGCCGGGCGCCCCCAAGCTGTGCAGGTCAGCGCCCCCCGCCCCGGAGCATCCAGGCCAGTGTGGACAGGGAGCTGCAGTAGTTACTGCAGGAGCTGACTCCAGGGCTGGGGAGCTGGCCGCCGCCAGTGGGGTTGTTCCTCCTGGTGTCACCCTGTGCCTGGGACAGAGCAGGGCCATCAGAGAACAGGGGCCTCACAGGATGAACAGCTCCCACTGAGCCGTGCACCTGGCAAGTGGCAGAGCGGCGCCCTCAGGTGCACACACCTGAGAATCAGCACAGCAGGCCCCTCCCCCAGAAGACCCGCTGGAAGGACAGGTGAAGAGTAAGTTCTGGACAGAGCAGTGCAGGAAAACTCCAGGGGAAGTTGAGGGATTTACAGTATATAGAACCAGAGGGTTCTCTATTTCTTTAATTTTCTTCCTTTTTCCAGTACAACTCGTTTTTATATCAGACTGTAAATTTCCATTTTTTTCCTCTTTGCCCACCTTAACTACAATATTTTAACACCTCTTCATTTTTAAGATTCTTCCTTTTTTACTTTCATATTTCTACAATTATAGGTCCTAGGTATATTTTCCACTTCTAGATTGCCTTCAACATGTTCAACTTAATTTTTATGAGATATACAAGATATATATTTTTGTATATAAGTGTACATAGAAAAGCCAAAAGACTCCATCGGAAGATTGCTAGAACTCAAACAGCAGTTCGTCAGTGTGGCAGGATACAAAATCAATGCCCAGAAATCAGCGGCATTTCTATACACTAACAATGAGACTGAAGAAAGAGAAACTAAGGAACCAATCCCATTTACAATTGCACCCAAAAACATAAGATACCTAGGAATAAACCTAACCAAAGAGGTAAAGGATCTATACCCTCAAAACTATAGAACACTTCTGAAAGAAATTGAGAAAGACACAAAGAGATGGAAAAATATTCCATGCTCATGGATTGGAAGAATGAATATTGTGAAAATGTCTACGCTACCCAGGGCAATTTACACATTCAATGCAATCCCTATAAAAATACCATGGACTTTCTTCATAGAGTTGGAACAAATCATCTTCATATTTGTGTGGAATCAGAAAAGACCCTGAATAGTCAGGGGAATATTGAAAAAAAAAAACAGAGCCGGGGGCATCACAATGTCAGATTTCAGGTTGTACTACAAAGCTGTGGTCATCAAGATAGCGTGGTACTGGCACAAAAACAGACACATAGATCAATGGAACAGACTAGAGAACCCAGAAATGGGCCCTCAACTCTATGGTCAACTAATCTTCGACAAAGCAGGAAAGACTATCCACTGGAAAAAGGACAGTCTCTTCAATAAATGGTGCTGGGAAAATCGGACAGCCACGTGCAGAAGAATGAAACCAGACCATTCTCTTACATCAGACAAAAAGATAAACTCAAAAAGGATGAAAGATCTAAATATGAGACAAGAATCCATCAAAATTCTAGAAGAACACAGGCAACACCCTTTTTGAACTTGGCCACAGCAACTTCTTGCAAGATATATCTATGAAGGCAAGGGAACAAAAGCAAAAATGAACTATTGGGACTTCATCAAGATCAAACGCTTCTGCACAGCAAGAGTCAACAAAACTAAAAGACAACCTACAGAATGGGAGAAGATATATGCAAATGACCTATCAGATAAAGGGCTAGTGCCCAAGATCTATAAAGAACTTATCAACCTCAACAGCAAAGAAACAAACAATCCAACCATGAAATGGGCAAAAGACATGAACAGAAATTTCATGAAAGAAGACATAGACATGGCCAACAAGCACATGAGAAAATGCTCCGCATCACTTGCCATCAGGGAAATACAAATCAAAACTACAATGAGATACCACCTCCCACCAGGGAGAATGGTGAAAATAAACAAGACAGGAAACAATAAATTTTGGAGAGGATGTGGAGAAAGGGGAACCCTCTTGCACTGTTGGTGGGAATGTGAACTGGTACAGCCACTCTGGAAAACTTTGTGGAGGCTCCTCAAAGAGTTAAAAATAGAACTGCTCTATGACCCATCAATTGCATTGCTGGGGATTTACCCCAAAGATACAGATGCAGTGAAATGCCGGGACACCTGCACCCCAATGTTTATAGCAGCAATGTGTACAATAGCCCAACTGTGGAAGGAGCCTTGGTGTCCTTCAAAAGATGAATGGATAAAGAAGTTGTGGTCTATATGTACAATGGAATATTATTCAGCCATCAGAAAGGATGAATACCTATCATTTGCTTCAACGTGGATGGAACTGATGGGTATTATGCTGAGTGAAGTAAGTCAATTGGAGAAGGACAAACATCTTATGTTTCATTCATATGGGGAATATAAAAGATAGTGAAAGGTGGGATGCCTGAGTGGCTCAGCAGTTGAGCATCTGCCTTTGGCTTAGGGCATGATCCTGGAGTCCCTGGGTCGGGCTCCGTGCATGGAGCCTTCTTCTCCCTCTGCCTATGTCTCTGCCTCTCTCTGTGTGTCTCTCATGAATAAATAAATAAAATCTTAAAAAAAAAGATTGTGAAAGGGATTCTAGGGGAAAGGAGAGAAAATGAGTGGGAAATATCACAGAAGGTGACAGAACATGAAAGACTCCTAACTCTGGGAAACGAACAAGGGGTGGTGGAAGTGGAGGTGGGAGGGGGGATGGGGTTACTGGGTGATGGGCACTGAGTGGGACATATGATGGAATGAGCACTGGGTGTTATGCTATATGTTGGCAAATTGAACTCCAATAAAAAATATACAAAAAAAAAAAAAAAAGAAAGAAAAGAAATCCTAAGTCAAACTATCATAACTCAAGGACCATCTGCGGAGCATATTTTATTTGAGAACCATCTCCCCATCTTCATTTCATGTAATTTAACTACCTGACAGTACCTCTTCTCAAGGAGAAAGTATGTAACCAAAGCCTGTAAATCAGAGTATCAGACTCCCTGTTTAAACAATTAGTTCAGGTATTAAAATGTAATCCAATTCAGACTAATGAAGCCGAGTTTTCAGGACATTATTTTGTCATAAAGAAGAGAGACTCTATTAGACCTTGAGCTTAGAGAATGGTTTGTCTAAGAAAAAGCCAATACAAAACAAAGCAGAGCCAAAAGATGGAGAGAGAAATTATGATATCATTCGAGCCCTTAGATCCAGCTAATACTGGGCTGCCTGGAGTTGTTCAGTGACTTTAGACAATAAATCTCCCTATTCTGCTTAAGTCAATATGATTTTATGTTTAGCCACTTTTATTTGTCTTTCAGTTGTATGTAATAAAAAAAAATCTGGCAAAATTATACTTTACTACTGTGCTTCTTTGGTGTCATCTGTTACCAAAGAAGCACAGCACTGTTAATACTTATGGTCTACCTCCTATTTTCTCTTTTATTCATTCATTGAGGAAGGATTGAAGTCCACAATGAGCTAGATACTTGTGCTATCCTGGGTAGTCTGCATCTGTAAACAATACTGAAAAGTCCTGACCTTCACAAAATTTTATATCTAGTGAGGGAGGCAGAGCTTGCTTCATGATTAGTAAAACTAGACAGAAAATGTTGATGTGTGAGCACAAGAGCACATAAGAGAGCACGTAACTCAAATTTAGGGGCTCAGCAAAGGTCCTAGGAAGAGGTACCATCTAAGACGTAGGCAATGTATACAAGTTGTCAGGAATGGTGGAAGAAGTGCTCACAACTGTATGCCTAAGAGTCTTCCTAAAAAAAAACATGGGAGGAATGGCACTGTTTTGAAAGGGAAAGGGAGGAATAAGCAATATAGTAGAATACCTGAGAGTTAAATACCACGTATTTGGTTCTAGAGATCTCGAGATTAAGATCTGTGAATCGTCATTATTCACATTATTCTGGAATCTGAGGCCATTAGAGCAAAGGACTTTTCCCAGAGAGAGTGGAGACTGGAGAACAGCAGGCTTAGTTCAGACTTCAGGACAACACTAATGCTAACAAGGTCAGAGGACCCCGGAAAGGAAACAAAGAATTATCACAGCAAGAGATAGGAGAACAGAGAGGCCAGTGTCATGGGAGCCAAGAGACAGTATAGAGAGGTCAAGATAAGGCACGAAAAGCAGTCATTACATTTCACATAGAAAGAATTGTTCACATCTTTGTTGAGATCATTTTTAATTTTGTGTTAGCTACAGAGGACAAATAATTATGTATTTAATGATGGTAAAGAAGAGGCAAACAATTAAAGACATCTTGGGAAAGAAGAGATGAACAGTTAGAGACTCTTTTTTAAGTATCTCAACTCTAGAAGGGAAGAATAATAGATTCTAGTAGCTTGATGAGGGTATTAGACTGGGAAAATTAAGTATGAATATATATTTACTTAAGGTCATAGATATTTAAGCATCTTTAAATTCTTTTGTTAGAAAAGGTCAGTAGAAGGAGAAATTTAAGTTCCAGAAGAGAAGACTTTTTAATAGATAATTAGGCACAGAGACTGCCAAATAGAGATATATGAAAGGTAGTTTTATCTTTTTCTTTGTATTGAAAAATACCAAGCATGGCATTACCCCAGGCAATATTGAATCTTCAAATATCTAAATGTTCTAGCTCAACTCAGGTGATTTTTCCCTTCCTTGTATTCTTTGTCTTCAAACTTCCTGCAGGATTTCAGAATCGGATATTGGAACAGTTGTATACTGAATGGTTTTACTTGTTCTCTAAAAGAACAGAAAATAAAGTGAGGTAAGCAGACCTGTCACACTCTCATCATTCCTCCAGAATTTATTGTAAACAAAAATGACAAATCTCATTTTTATGGGAAAATAAGTGAGGCAACAGTTCCAAATTGTATTATTTGTCCACCTTCGTAAGTTGCTGTAAAACATACACACGTACCACACAAAAACCTGATCTCTCTCTCTCTCTCTCTCTTTTTTTTTTTTTTTTTGGTTTTTATCTGTCTTTACTCGTTTTCTGTGCTTCAGATGAGAAAACTTGTGTATCTTGTGTTCCTTCAGTAAATCTGTATTCAATGTATTAAAACTAAGAATATGAAAATATTTCTTCAACTAAAAAGAGGCAAAAATAAACCTTTAACAGATCCTTCAAAATATATTTGAGGAAGTTACTCTATTAAAGATGCAAGTAAGCATATGTCCACTATGAATACAAATATTTGACTAATTTTAGAAACATACTTTGCTATTTAGGCAAAAACATCATTTGGATTCTGAATTAGACCATTTAAGTACAGGTGGAGTAAATTCAGCAGATGTTTGATTATCTCTTTATAAAACTATCTCATATTCCAATCCATAAAATATTATACAGTACAGAAAAAAATAATTTATAAATATCTCATTGATTTCATTGCTATTTCAACCAGTGCTCAAAAAGAATATTGAAGACATTGCTAATATGTGGCTTAAAGCTGTTAAGTATCTGCCACGTTCAATCCAAAACATATTCTATGACAGATGGAAACAAAACTGATATGGATTCATAGTAAACTAAAAGTGACCTTATAGTTTGGTGAATTTATAAACTTAAAATTTCCACTTAAAATAAGGAATTTTTAAAAAAGATTTTATTTACTTATTCATGAGAGACACAGAGAGAGAGAGAGGCAGAGACAGGCAGAGGGAGAAGCAGGCTCCATGCAGGGAGCCCGATGCGGGACTCAATCCTGAACTCCAGGATCATGCCCTGAGCCAAAAGCAGACGCTCAAACGCTGAGCCACCCAAGTGTCCCAAAATAAGGAATTTTTAAAAAAGTAATATAGTCATTTTTAATTTCTTCATGTATCTTTCATTGGCCAGATGGAAGAAAGCCAAATAATCACTAACAATCCATCAACCACATAATGGAATTTGTGCTTTAACAAATTGACTAAATAATGGCTCACATTTAGCAAAATGGACTTTTTAAATGGTCTATTCATAGCCCTCATCTATATTTTTAAAGACTTTTCTTTTGAAGGTTTTAAACACTGTATAATTGGTTTGATAGGTAATGCAATCTATCATGCTTTGGCTTTAGGGCAAACAAAACAAACATACCAACTAGTCTAAGAACAAGAAGTCTCAAGAAGAGTGAGAGGAAAAGAGACTGGGAAATATCCTAGACATATAATGAATCTGGCATATTCTGCCCTCAGGCAGCCAAGGAAGCCATAAAAAAATTAGAAAAGCTTAGGACAAGTGGAACTCAGTTGTATAATGACTACAATTTCCCCTATTTCAAGGGGAATGTAAATTAAACATCACAGGCTTCACAGGCAAAAGTAAAAGGCATTGCAAAAACCAGCCAACATGCTGTACAGTCCAATTCTGGATTCTAGGAGACATTATATACTCAGAACTACTCACTTACATAAATGGAGAGATGGAACTCAGTATGGCAGGAAATGTGTCCCTTGAAAGGAAATTGGAACATACAGGAGTAGCCAACTCTACTAGTTCAAAAGTTAAGGGTTTCTTTTGATTATGAGTTAATTCAATCTTCCACTTTTGCAATTAGAGAAAGATATTGGCTTAAAGCTTATTCTATTCTAGTGGCACATTAAGGCAGAGAAAAGAAACCACAAATCCTACAATTAAAAAATAAGTTCTATGTAAACCATATAAACCATTACAATCAGCTTCCACTTCACTTTGAATGTAGAGACTTGACCTCCCTAGAACAGATTTTGAGTTGGTTTCACTCACAGAAGCTGCTTTCTTTTAACTGACTCATGGAGCTTATCCTATGTAATACAGTTGTTCAAAAGCAGTCTTGGCCTTGATGAGCAAGGATACAATTCTGTAGCACACATCAGAATTTTCCAGAAATTAAAGTTTTACATCAACCAAAGTAACAAATCAGCAGTATCAGGTCAGCCAGATTCACAGATTAGCAAAAAAAAAAAAAAAAACCAAAAATCACAAGTAGGTCACCTTCCAGGATAAAAGTGTTCTGTGTGATTTTACAGAAATAATTCAATGTAGTCATTTGTTTATCAAGCTTTTTGTTTGTTTTAAGGAAAGGGACTAAGAAACCAGTGTTATTTTCCTTCATCATGGTTTATATTTATGTGCCATGTCTACATTTGCAGAGAAATTGGAGAAGAGTTGTTGCTAACAATTGATAGAAAGCAGTTCTGGCAAGATAAAATAGACTTATGTAGGGAATCATAAAAAAGAGGAAAAAAAACCTTCAGGAATCTAGGAACAGAAACAATTGGATAATCACTTTAAGCCATCCTTCTTCCATGAAATGCTCTAGATTCAATTTCTCTAGAGAAACACCTGTACTTAGGGTTCATGTCCATCTCTTGGCTGGTCAAGCATAGGGTACTTTGTTTAAAATTCCCCTAAGGATTACATAGAAAGAGAATATGCAGCAAGGGATAGAAGTTATAATTGGATATCTGACCTGCAACTTACTGATATCCTTAGATAAATTTATTTTTTTTAAATCATTCATAATTTATTTTCCTTGCAATTTTAAAAACTGTTAACCTGCTTTTACACTAGTATGCCTATATTGTATTTGCCTATGATGTATAAGGTAACATAATACAAATTGAGAATTGAAAGTTAAATCAAATTAGGTTGTTGAATTCAAGGCACTACTAACATAAATAGGAAAGGCAGCCAAGAGTACATTATAGGAAGAGCTATGTTCAATGCATATGGCTGATGGGATTCTTGATGAAGTGATTTGGGATATTCTACAAGAAAGGGGAAATAGATCTTTAGGCAAAGAAATGCTATGGGGCCCACCACTCATGCCATTCCAATTGTTCACTGTTTGTGATTTGACCAGAAACTCAAACTTAAGTTTGGCAACCTTTTTTTGTCCTAATATACCTGATGCACTCACTTCTACTTGTCAGATTATCTCCTCATCTACAGCAGAAGAGGTGATGACTTTATTGCTAAAATATGGGAAACAACAAAAACAATAGCAACAACCAACTCTTTTGAACTTTAGAGGACTGTGAAAACCTCCATACAGTATCATGTTTCATGGTGGTGTGTGTGTGTGTATGTGTGTGTGTGTGTGTGTGTGTGTGTTTCCCCATTGCAAATATACTTTCTATGAGCTCTCTAAAATCTATTTACAAAAAAAAAAAAAATCTATTTACACAATGCTTCTAAATGTTTGCAAAACAAAGTAGTTACAAACACATCCAAGTTTTGAAAATTTATTTCTGTAATAGTATGAGCAAATATTTAGTCCTTAAAGAAGTAATTATTTAATATCTTTTGTGCAACAAAGGAACTCAGTCTATTAAACTTCAAAACTTGCTTTAATCCATAACATCCCCTGTGACTATTTAAATAAATTTTAATGTATATTTATGATTAAGAGTAATAAAATAGCGGAGCCTACTTAAAACACAATAAAAGGTTAAACTTTGGTAAATTGCTTGGGGATTCTTCATAGAGATTTATTTTCTTCCTCCTGAAATAGTGCTCTCCTTCTCTGCAGAAATCCATGAACTTCATATACCTTGACTGGGATTAGAATTCCTGCTGCTGGAGTTGAGAACTACATGTTCAAAGTGTTTTTCCATAAAGGGCCAGTATCCCAACAGGATAAAAAGAATAGGTCACTGAAATACCTTTAGGATCCCAGCAGGGCATGGCAGGAATGAGGTGACTGAATCATAAGAGGAATTTGACCATATTGTGTCCACACTGTTTTTCATTCACTCTGTCATGAAAATTAACAAGGCAAAAACATTTTATTTTTCTTGGAGGCTCTTGCAGCACCTCTCCTTTGGAAAACACACACATTTTCCTCCTGATGAAGCCAGTTTGCTAATCAGCCAAGGTACACTAAAAAGTCAAGTGCAATCAGGTAGTAAGAGACAAGTGATTAGGGAAAGTATTTAAGAATCAGAAGCAGAAGTCATATTAAATGTAAATGCTTCTGTCTCTAAACTTAGAAAGTTTTGCTTTGTGACATTTAATTTCTGTTCTTGCTTATTTTACCCATCTGCCCTTCTAATTAGCATTTTGCATTCACTCCCAACATCAGCCTCTCCTCTTGTTTATGTCAGTATGAAGTTGGTTCCTTTCCAGTAACAGAGGTCTTGAAGCAGTTACAGTGAATAATAGTGGAGGTCTAAAGAGATGAATTATTTAGCTTTTAGTCAATATGTTTTCTGTTCAGGGGCACGTGGTGGCTCAGCAGTTTGGTGCCTGCCTTCGGCTCGAGTGGTGATCCCGGGATCTAGTATAGAGTCCCACACTGGGCTTCCTGCGAGGGGCTTGCTTCTCCCTCTGCCTATGTCTTTCTCTCTCTCTCTCTCTCTCTCTCTCTCCCTGTGTGTGTCTCATGAATAAATAAATAAATCTTTTAAAAAATGTTTTCTGTTCAATTCCTGTATTGTAGAATGGAAACAATGCTTTTTATAAATGACTGTTTAATATCGTCAAATCAAGTTATATTTCATATGAGCCTTATGTTCCAATAACTTTTCATGCTAATACATGGTAATAATGATTAAGACAGATACACTTAACGACTATTCTGATATTGACCTTTGGAAACTGGATTTGGATCATGTTTTATAGGTTTTAAGGATTCTTCTATACAAATATACAAATGGCTTAAGATTCATCCTCCAGAGATTTATTGCTACCATGTCCCTGACAATTTGAACCATATAGAAATATAATTCTGCAACATTGAAAAACCTTTAAGGATTGTAAAACCAAATGAAAATTGTTTTCCCCTAAAACAATATTTTTCAATCATTATACAAAATTTAAAAAACCAATGAGGAGCTTTTTAAAAAGTATCTATATCCAGACTTCAACCCAAACACACAAAAATTCAAGATTTTCTGGAGATGAGACCCAAATACCAATATTATCTCAAAGCTCCCCAGGTGGTGCCAATGTGCAGCTAAGGCTGAGATTCACTGCTCTAGAGAACACAAACACCTCACGCTGCAATTTCAAGTTCCTACTAAAAGGGATTTGAACTTTTGTCCTTGAATTTCTAAGAATAATAGATACAAATGTACCAAAGTTATAGTAGCAAATCTCCCATCAATTTTTTGGCTGAATAATAAATGCTTATTAATTTTCCAAGACATATTAAGTGGCTGATATAGATAAATGAAAAAAAACAATATTTTCACAGAGGATAGAGTTGAGTGCAAACATTTCTCAGTAGGACTGTTGGGAAAAATTTTGGCAGATCCTCAAGAACCAAGAAATTTGTGCAGCAGAAATACATTCTTTAGTATTATGGTTGCTTTTATTTTTCTTGATATTTTCAGAGATTTTCCAAATATTTCTGAAAATGCTACTTGAAAAGAAAGCATTATATTCTTTAAAAAAAAAAAGATTTTAGTTATCCATTCGAGAAAGAGAGCAAGCATGTGCGGAGGGGGAGAGGGGAGAGGGACAAATAGACTCCCAGCAGAGCAGGTCTTGATCCCAGGATCCAGAGATCATGACCTAAACCTGAGGCAAATGCTTAACTAACAGAGCCACCCAGGTGCCCTGAAAACAAAGCATTAGAGGACATCTGGACTGTGTTAAATATTAAATTTATTTCATCATTGAAAGAAGTCAGAATATTATCTTTTAATTGTTATTCTTGTCAGTTTTTTTTTTTTCCTTCCACCATAGGTTTATTACCAACCAGATGTTTTCTGGATGTAATCTTTCTATTACTTCATTTGGTTTTCCATCAATTCAGAAAAATTTTGTCAGTGTTCTCCTGCTCTCACTCTTTGTGATGCTGAATCTCCTTTGTTTAACATTGTTACTTACACCTGTTGTCTTCTTGTTCCCAATGACCCAAATTCTCTTCATGGTTTCATGTTTCTTGGTGTGAGTCATGAAATTAGGAGTGGTTCCAATTATTCACCTACAAAAAAAGAATATAAGCTAGAAATACCAATGAAGACAATGTGGCCCAAGTAGCCCAGATTAGCTTAATTCAGAGGAAAGGAACTCAACAGTATAAATGTGAGGATAAGGAGAGGATTGTTATACTTTATTGCTCCTATATTATTCTAATATACCCACATCCAAATAGCTCTTGAACGTACTATCAAATTTCTACTGGCTCCAAATCCCCTTCCACACTCATGTGAAATAGAATTCCTTGCAAAATTCCTCCAAAGTAATTTTTGAAGTTTCCTTGTACTTACATTCACTTACAAATAATGTTTAAGTTTTGATGGTCCTGATACACCTCATTTATGCTTCAGTTCTCTTACTCCATGACAATTCAATTCAACAATCTCTAGTTTAGAAAAGATGCTCTTTATGTTACTACCCATGTGAAGTGCTTTGGACCTGAACATGTCCCTAAGTGATGTTACTAGAATTAATAGGGCTTCCTAGCTCCACCTTTGAGTTATGTAAATCTGAATGACAGTACAAGAAATGCTATATGTGATTTTCTCCCATGCCCAAGAAGAACTCTTTGAGAACACGGATGAGATCCTGAAGGCTTGACTCTTTATTAGTTCAATAAAGGTATGTGGGACAATTGTACAAATCAAACAATGTGGGATTACTCAGAGGTAAGAGAAGATTGTGTGTATTCAATACATATTATCCTATATTCTACAGTATTCTTTTTCAGTGAGAACTGATTTTTTATCTGGCCTAAAAAATGGCAAAGATATAAAAAACCATAAAGTCATCTTTGTTCCTTACTAGCTCAGGCAACAGGTAGAGCATTGCTGCTCTTATTCCCTTGGAGGAGCATTTCCCTTGGAACAGCCTAACAGTGTACTTATCCCAGCAGTAAAGTTTCAATCTATCTTGAGGAGCAGCAATTCTGCATGAGTAGCTCCACACTGAGAGATGCATAACTGCCTAACAGTTACTGGGTCAGAAGAACATGGTGGGTGTTGATGTGATTATTTTGTTCAATTTGATTTCTGGGTGCTAAAGCTGGTAACCTAAAACACACAGCTTTTCGTTTGAGTAAAAGTATAATTATTGAAGCTATACTCAAGTTCCATTCAGTTAGACTTATTCTTCTCTTATGTCTTTTCTTGAGGAAGACAGAGTAGAAATATTTTTTTTCTGATATCATATGAAAGACAAAAATTTTTAAATATCCTCTGCAGTCCAGACTTCTACTTCAATACTCAGCCAAAGTCATTGATCTTTTACAATTCAGTGCTCAGCACAATACTCTGCACAATTATGTTATCTTTTATTCACTAAACATGTATTGAGCTTCTACTAAGTGCTCAAGAAATATTTATGGTAGTCTTATAAATCAAAATTGTAAAGAAGATAAATGAGACTGTAGGAGAATAAATGGAAGGCTAATTAACATCACCTACTATACTATGAACTCCTTCGAGGCAAGGAAGATTTTTAAGTAGCTACTAAGGTGGCTGGCACATAACAGATTCTCAAAAAATATTTGTAGAAGTAAATTGTGAAGCAATTAGAAAGTAGGACCTAGGGATCCCTGGGTGGCGCAGCGGTTTGGCGCCTGCCTTTGGCTCAGGGCGTGATCCTGGAGACCCGGGATCGAATCCCACATCAGGCTCCCGGTGCATGGAGCCTGCTTCTCCCTCTGCCTATGTCTCTGCCTCTCTCTCTCTCTCTGCGACTATCATAAATTAAAAAAAAAAAAATTAAAAAAAAAATTAAAAAAGAAAGTAGGACCTAACCCAAGAAATTAAGACAGCAAGCTTAGTTTTATGAATAAATGAGTAAAAGTTGTACTTAGCCAGTAGAAACCTTTGAAGATAGACATGGAAGACCCAATATGTATCATGTGCTTACTGTTCTTATAATTCTGCATAAACACGAGGAATTCTGTCTTTTCTCTTATCTATATTAAAATTTAGTCATAGAAGCAAGACATAAAGAAGTGTTTGCTTTTGTTAAATAGTGAGCATATTAGCACTATCAGAGAATTTAAGACTCCATGTCAAAAGAACAATGCAGATATTGTTGAGCATGTAGAATTGTATTATTACTGTGGGTTTCATAAAGATGGTAAGACATAGGATATTCTCATTTAATAAATTCTCCAATTATTTCTCCTAACTATAGGTTCCTAGTAAACTTCCATCTCTAAGAATATAAATAAAAGATTTCTTATGAATGACATCAACATACTCTTTTTCTCTCTCTCTCCTTCTGTGTATGTGTGTGTGTGTGTGTGCACGTGTACATGTGCTTCAGAAGTACCAAATATATTTTGTGTTTGATGAGAATTTATTTGCCAGTCTTTGAAAGATTTTACAAGACAAATATATGCTTGTCAAAAATCTCAAAGTATTTTATTGTCAAAAATCCAAAGCATTTAGTTAAATACTTTGACACAAGTAGACTTGTAAAATAATTGATAACCTATAAAACATCCTAAAACAGTCATCATTCACACGCATCTCATTTATGATTATTTCGTTACCACACTATATTGTAAAATACCTGAATGTTGAGAATATTATTAGATTTTTTTTTTGCTTGCACAACAGTCTCTAGCATGATACTTAAGAATTTACTAATTTACATTAAGAGATTAATTGTTGGACAACTTGAAGCTATCTGATATGATTTCTAGGTAAGCAGATATTAAGAAACCTATCTAGAAAATTTAGGAGTGGAAAATCACTTTTCTATAATTAAAATCTCAAAGAATATTTTTTTCATAAGTTGGCCCTGAAAAGACTCTAAAAATGTACAGCTTCTGTTGGCCTGGAAAACATGAAAAAAAAAGATGGAAATAGATATTATCACTCAGTTTTCAGATGCTTAAAATTTATTAGGCTATTTCAAACTTTGCTTTTAGCAATTAGGCCTTTGAGCATAAAAAATACTTAGAAAAAAATACTTAGAAAAATCAGATAACTGAGGATATAAATTTTTTTAAATGCTTTAAATGTAGTTGAAGTAATACTAAATTGATCTGCTTCACAACCTTTGGGGAGAATAATTTCAAACTGAAAGGCTAGGATTAAGCACTGAGAGAGGTAGACGAGTCACACAGGAGTTAGTCAAGTCAGCACAGAAGGCAAAATCAATTATGTAAAAATTGCCCTTAAATTATCTATGAAATACAGTACACACAATTCTGTGTACCCAACCTGGTGCAGAAAATTGTTTGCACACGAAAATTTGAGAAACATTGAAGCCAACCAAGGAAAGAACAAAAGAAAGTCTATATGCAGATATATAAAAAAATTAAACCATTCTACTTTAGATATAATTATGAAATCTCTAGTGGTAAACAAGGTTGAGGTAAAAGGGGGTGAGTTGGAATTCTAAAGTACATGTTCTTGCAATCAACTATAACCAATTTTAACATTAAGGCCTTACATCTTAATTTAAGAGATTTATTAGCGGTCCGGAGAGGTTAGATTCTAAAGTTAGCGCATAATGTAAATGTACTATTATATGACTCCACTAATCTTAAAAGGACCTCCTGCTTTCAAACTCTCCCCTGCTGCCATTTCAATCTACCTAATGATCTCACATGTCTTATCAAGGTGATAATGATTTGAAGAATGCAGTCAAAATGCAAATGTTTTATGAAAAAAGTAATTCCATTATCTTTAGCAATAGAATATCTAATCCCCCCTGATGGTTTAATTCATAGTGTCCAGATGTCTATGTACAGTTCGTTCATTAAAGATATTGGTACCTACCTGTGCTGTCCACAGGTAGAAGAAAGAAGAAACTAGCTGGAAGAAACTAGCTGCATGTGATTATTTAATTAAAATTAATTAAAGATAAATAAAATTTAAAATTCAGTTCCTTGTTTATATTAGCCACATTTCAAGAGCTCCATACCCACATGTGTCTAATGATTACTATTTTGTGCGATCAGATATAGATTATTTCCATCATCACTGAAAGTTCTGGGCAGCACTAGTATAACCATGTATCTACTTGCTTTGTGATATTATTTCTACGGAAAACCTCAAAAGTAGTTGTGGCAAATTTTGTATAATGATCAGATTAGTAATTTAATTACCTACAATAGCTTTAATTATCTTTGATTTACTTTGAGCCATTTGTCTTCATGAACATGATACCCATTTATAATGAGTATTCTCATTTTGTTGATGAACAGAGTTTTTTCTTCTGCAGTCCAGAAACAAAGCAATATTGTGCTCTAACATTCTGGAAATAGCAAAATACAATCTAGCCTATTTGGCTTTCTAAAACATTTATTTCTATCCTATATATACTCTTTTGGGAGCAGAGGATATTTTCTATTTAATGCATTATTTTAAAATTGACCAGTGTATTTGAGCCAAGAATAAAATTACGTACGGTGTCTGCTATTGATGGAAATTACACAGCTCTTCACCCTTGGTGGTTGTTCATTTCTGGAAAAGTGATTTGGGGTACAAATGTCAGTAACATGCTAATCTCTATTGTAGAGATTTCATTTTCAAACAAAAAGCTCTCGTGTTTTATTTTTATATAGAATGCTTGGGTTCAAGAAGATAGAACTACACAAATAAGTCAGTCTATTGCCTTTTTCCCATCAGTCACATATTCACAGGCTTTGTGGCTCCCTCAGTTGACTGGTTTCCCATTTGTATACAAGGCAGAAAAAATAAATACATAAAAGCAAAAAAAAAAAATACTAAGAAATAGACCTAAGTCAACTTGTCATGCTGGGTACATTAATTTTTATTCCGACTCTGGTTCATTCATTCAATAATAATTATTGAGTACAAACTGAATTCCAGACATGTTTTATGCACAAGGAAGAGAAGGTCCTGCCCCTCATGGGGACTTAAATATATTGGGGCTTAAATAAGTTGAAGGTAGGGAAGAGAAGAAAATGTAAGCAAAAACATAAATAAGGTCATTGTAAACAGAACAAATTCTATGAAGAAATTAAACAAGCTAATGGGAGAAGTGACTAATGCAAGTGGCTACTTTAGGAGGATGCTAAGAAAAGTCCTCTACAAGGGGTGATGATTAAGATGATAACTGAAAGATGAGTAAACATCAACAGTATAAAACAGAGGAGTAGAGAATTCTAAAAAGACAAAACAGTGAATGCAAAATCCCTGAAGTGTAAATAAGCTCTCAAATGTGCCTAAGAGGTAATTAATAACAACAACATCAAAGAATTAGGATTGCTAGAGTGGAAGAGAGAGGAAGGGAATGGTAGGAAGTGAGTTTAGGGATAGGTAGAAGGAAGACATTTATCTTGTGGGACACCTGGGTGGCTCAGTGGCTTAGAGCCTGTCTTCTGCCCAGGGCGTGATCCTGGAGTCCTGGGATCAAGTCCCACATCGGGCTCCCTGCATGGAGCCTGCTTCTCTCTCTGCCTGTGTCTCTGCCTCTCTCTCTCTCTCTGTGTCTCTCATGAATAAATAAATAAATGATCTAAAAAAAATCCTATAGGCATGGTAATAAGCTAGGAAGCTATTCTAACTGCAATAGGAAGCCATGTGAAGCATTTTAAATAGAAGTGATACGTTCTGATTTCTATTTTTAAAAGATCATGAAAGCAACTTTGTGGAGAATGAACTAAATGAGGCAACAAAAATAAGCAGAAATATCATCCAGGAAATATAGGGTATTAGAGTAGTTCCAGTTATAATGGTGACATGACTAGAATGGTAACAGAGGAGTTGGGGACAAATAAATCCAGGACACACACACACACACACACACACACAAAGATTTTATTTATTTATTTGACAGAGAGAAAGAGAAAATCAAGAGAGCAGGAGCAAGGGAGGGATAGAAGGAGAAGGAGAAGCAGACTCTCTGCTTTGCAAGGGTCCCTAAGTAGGGCTCCATCCCATGATCCTAGGATCAAGGGATGCTTGATGCTTAACTGACTGAGCCATCTAGGTGTCTCATCCAAGATATATTTTGGATGTGTAGTAAATATACTAGTGGGTGTGGGCAATGAAAGAAAAGGGGTGATTAGAGATGAACCCCAATTTTTGTCCTGAGCAAGTAAATGAAGGTGGTTCCATCAACTCAGATGTGGTTATGGTAAACTATGCTAATTAATTTCACATGGAGGATGACTAGCAATGTCCACTTACTTAGCAAACTATAGAAGGAGCTATTTCTTAGTCATCAATTTGGTCATGGCTAGAAACATCCTCTGACCAGAGATAATTTCCTATCAGGATTGATGTAGATTATAAATTACAATATAGAACCACTGCACTACACATGTGCATAAATATATATACTCTTAAGATATCAATACTCAGAGTGGAAAGAGATGACAAACATAACCCACTCCATACCCCGCAGCCCTGAGTTCAAATTCTTGCTTTGGCTCTGTGTAATCTAAAAACAAATCACTTCATCTTTTTATATTACATCTGAAAATGGGAGAAATGATGTTGATTTTATAAGATTTGTGTAAATATTACATAAGATACTGTATGTAAAACACTTCACATACTCCCTGTGATATAACTGATGTTCAATAAATAAGAGAGCCCCTCTTTCTTCTCTTCTTTTACACTTACAGTGATTGCCAAGTTGTCATTCAGCCTCATCTATTTCATCAATTTTGGAACCTTAGTGTAAAAATAGTATCTTTCCTGGCAATTTTAGAAAAAGCTCCATAATTATTTTATTTGCCTCTCATGTTTACAAACCAGAACTAAATACCAATGGCTGAGAGGTAAAATATATTAACTGGCCAGAGGTGGCTCTCTTGTCAATTCCTGGAACAAGAGAATGGGCTCAGAAGGCCTAAGACCATGTCCAGGGAATATGAGAGAAAGATGATTCCACAATAAGAAATTGAAATGAGGTTATCAGAAGGAAAGCAATGAATGCTGATGAGGAGAAAACATCTAATATGATGTATACACATTTTTTCTTCAAAAATACTTAGAAATATTAATATTTATTGGCCCAGTTCTCTTTTAAAAGTGAAAATCTTTCTAGCCCCCTCCCATAACTGAACTACTCAAAGGGGTCAATATTTTATGGGAAGATCAGCCCTAGACAAGAAGTTAGGTAATTCACCTCCTATCTTCATCACTATCAGCTCTTAAAGCACAGGTGATCCGATTTTATTTATTGCAATCTCAGGATGAAAAAACAAGAAACTCTGAGTTTAAATACAAATATCCCCTAGGCAATTTTCCTTTAAGATAGAGAATAGCATGGGATTCTCATGCTTTGTCCTCCTCAATTCTAAGTTCACTTAGTATACTTTTAATTTAGATCTGTCTTCTTTCCATTATCATATCGAGGGAATCAACACTATACATGCAATGTGGACCTGAAAATTCAATGAATTTAACTGAACTCATCCTTACTCATTCTCTAATACTGTTTTTTTTTAAAGGATCATTATCTTTTTGAATACTTATTGACATATGAATGAACATCATAAAAAATGTGCACAGATACAAATAGTTTGAAAGATTCTTTTTATTTTATTTTACTTTTTAAAGATCTTATTTATTTTTTCGTGAGACACACACACACACACACACACACACAGGCAGAGACACAGGCAGAGGGAGAAGCAGGCTCCATGCAGGAAACCCAATGTGGGACTCGATCCGGGGACTCTGGGATCACACCCTGAGCCAAAGGCAGATGCTCAACTGCTGAGCCACCCAGGCATCCCAAAAGATTCTAAGTTCAGCCACTTACTTGTGAAGTTATAGGCAAGTCAGTTGACTTTTCTCAGCCTTAGTTTCATCAGCAGCAAATGGGAAATGATTCTTGAGCCACAAGTATGATGTTTAGATTAGACTATATTTTGGAAAGCACTTTCAAACCTTTGAAGATTTACACATATGTGACACTCTTATTCATCTATTCAACAACCCTCTCATCTCTTTCCTAAGAGAATCTCAATTATGTTCTGCAAGGCAATGTAGCCAGCCCCAGAAATAAATCAATTGTCGATCTAATCTGGTCATGGATAGATACTAATTTCCCAGCATTACTTGCACCAAAGGCTATTCCTGTTTCTCTCTTCTGACTAATTAAACAGAACAGGAAGTCTTCTAGGTTGTTAATGGGAAATAATTTTTGCGCTCTAATGTGAGGGGAAAGAAGAGAAGGTCCTTACTTTCCTAGCCAACCACTGCTTCTTATCTTTGTATAAAGTCATACCGCCCAAAGTCAATACCTTGACTTAGGAAAGGAGACCAGAGACTATGGAGTTAGATCTTGGATGAATTCATTAAGGAACTAAAAAATACTGCCAGCAACTGCCAATATCTACAATTAATTTTAAGTGAGAAAAATAAAACTAAAAAATATAATAAAAAATAAAACTATCCTGGTTTAATACAATATTAATTGAGATTTCTATTACCTACGGCCAAGTGTATTCTAACTGATAAAACAGGTATTACTATGAATAGTCTTGCACTATCCTGGGGATGAGAAAATGGAAGCAGAATAAATAGTTTATATAGGATCAATGCCAGGGATTTTTAACTAAAAATTAATGAATCTTTGGGTTCTATGGACCCTGGAATTGTATGATAAATTGTATGTACATATGTATACTTGCTGAATCAGTATTCAAATAGGGCTGTGATCCAAAATAGGCATGTAATTCAAAATAGATTAATATGTTCTCCCACTGCAACATTGGTTATGTCAGCACACAGTAAGCATGCAACAAGTATTTGATGATTAAATGAATGAATAAATTAACCACATCAACAGTTTGCCTTTTGTGTGCCACATAGGTGCTAAAACCTGATATTTCAATCATGCCAAGGCATATTCTCTTTTTTCAAAAAGCTTGCATTCTAAGGGAAAAAGAAAAGAAGGAATGGAAATGATTTGGTTTTGGAGTGATAATTGATAAGATAGATCTGTGCAGACATAGCTACAGAAGATGTTATACAAAGGCTGGACCCTGTACCAATAGGAAGGCTCAGTGTACTTCATATACCCCAGACTATTTCAGCAATAACGAGAAATCTCCAGAAAAAAAAAGGGTTTGAGTTTTATTAAATCATGAAGAAGAAACCAATACAACAATGAAAGTTTGAATAGTGTCCCCTCAAAATTCATGTACAGCTGGAACTTCATAATGTGACCCTACTTGGAAACAAGTTCTTGCAGATGTAATTAGTTGAGATAAGGTCACACCCGGTTAGATGGAGCCTTCATTCCAGTGACTGTTGTCACTGTCACACAGAGAAACATGCAAGGAAGAAGGCCATTAGAGTGGCAGAAATCAAAGTGATGCAGCTACAAGCCAAGCAATGCCAAGGATTGCTGACATCCACAGAAAGCTAGGAGAAAAGAATACAACAGATTCTCTCTCAAAGCCTCCAGGAGAAGTAACCCTGCCAACATTTTGATTTCAGAATTCTGAACGTTTTGAACTCTGAGAGAATAAATGCCTGCTGTTTTAAGCTACCCAGTTTGTGATAATTTGTTGTGGCAGCCCTAGGAAACCAACACAGATGTAGGGCCAACAGGAAGGCTCAGTAAAGGCCTCATAAAGAAAAAATTGTGAGTTCAATTTAAAAGATATTTAAGGTTCTTGTCTTGGTTAATTTCAATTTAAAACAAACAAAACATTACAATAAAGTATTTCAAACTATTTCGTAGACTCTAGACATTTTTAATGGTCATGAAAAATCCAGACCAGAGTAAAAACATTTTTTTTCACTTTCATTAAACTACTTGCATTTTGATAAACTATGAAGGGTCCAGTGTCCAAAACCAAGTATGTCCATTCTTGTTACTGTAATGCAAATTCAATACTCAAATGAAGAAACTGCTAGGATCTTATTAAAAGCAAATTTTATGCCTACTCCTGTCTTCAATTTAGTAAGCTAAAGCAAACTAATGAGGTCAAAGATACAGCATGACTTGGAAACTCATGGAGGAAAACTGTTCATCCTACTAAAAGGGTAATAATATTATATATTTCTAGCTAAGAAAGATGTTTTCTATGTGATTATGCTTCCTATTAACTGCTAAGAACATCCCATTCTTAATGACATAGACATTATATTTTACATTAATTATATTTTCAAATTTGGATATAAAAAAGTGAATTTATGCAAAAAGACATTTTCTATATAATAAATAATTACAAAATGAACATAAGGAATATAATTATTAAACATTATACATTATGTAGAATACTTTCAGTAATAAGCTTCTGAATCACATGTACAGAAAAATAATTACATGGTGGATTTTAAATCTAATAAGATATTTTTAAAAATTATAAAAAGTAATTAAAAGCAATTGACAGTCTTGAAGGGTGGTAACCCCAAAACTTTGGCAAGATTCTCAAAATGTTTTTCAGATGTACTGTATACATTCTTCAGCTTTCTTCCCCAGGAGCTGGAGTTAGAAGGAAAGCCCAAGAAGCTATCCATAAAAAGATGTCTGTACCATTTGATTTGAGAACTTCTAGATACCATGAGCTGGAAACAGAGATAATTCTCATCATGTCCTTAAATAATTGTTTTCTTTCTTTACAATGAGCAACTGAAGCTTATTCAGGGCTCTACTTCCCAAAATAAGTAAAGAGAATAACAAAAGCCCAATCTTCTGGAGAAACAGTTGTGTCTGGAAACTGAAGGATTTTTATTATTATTCCTTCCTTCAGATTTCTCCAGGTCTAGGCTGTAGATCCAGTCCTTCTCTTTATAACTTGTCAACCACTATGTTAGCCTTTCCCTAGCAAATGTGAAACATAACAAAGAATGCAAGAGACTGATATGGCCACAAACTCCATGTAGTCAAGTCAGGCTAATGGTGTCAAACAATAAACATTTTTTTGAGTGCTTGCTAAGTGCCATGGTAGGCATTGAATTTTTAGTGGTAAGATAGACATAATCCCCTGGAAGACAGTGTTGCTTTTCCTAACATTGGGATATTACTATCACCCATGTAACGTTTTCTTGAGATAAGAGTTTTCTTAATCCTCTCCCCACAACCTTGAAACCTTTAATTTTAAAATACTACAGAATTAATCCTACTGTCACTTCTGTTTTAATTTATACAGTTAAAGAAATATTTTGATAATACTTGTGTATTTCCAAATGTAATGGTTTCCCGACTTGGGATATATTGAGTATGTGCCATTAAGTGGGAATCTGGGCACCCATGAGCACCGGATGACCTCCTGTATGCTCTTGGTCTAAAGTAACTGTGAAAGAGTAGCTACAAGACTTTTAAAGGGTTACTCTTCCTGAAGGAATTTTGGATTCTGTCCTGAAAGTTGAAAGTCCATTTATATAATAGTTGCAATCAAGGGGCCAAATTGCCTACCTTTCTGCATTCTAATATGTAATTACCTATATTCAACTAAAAACAAATAAAACCATACACAATAGCAAAAACATTAGCCTATAATTCTCAAACCAAGAAGGAGTGATATTATAAAATGTTTTAATTTACTTACTTTGGAATTTTTCTTGAGGAGAGGTTCCAGAAATGCTTATGAAGTATGAAAAGAAATACAGCATTTAAAACAGGCCTAAAATGCTATGTTCTACCATCAGAATAAAACAAAGATAAGATATTATCATAACCTTTTTTTCTCTTTTTCTTTACTTAAATTCCAGTAATATTTATTTGTTGATGTAATGTTTAAGATATGTCAAATTGTTCTAGTGCTACCCTTAGGGAGTGCAAATGAGCTGCATTATTAAATATATTTGTTTATAATTTTTTTTAATTTTTTTATTTATTCATGATAGTCACAGAGAGAGAGAGAGGCAGAGACACAGGCAGAGGGAGAAGCAGGCTCCATGCACCAGGAGCCCAACGTGGGATTCGATCCTGGGTCTCCAGGATCGCGCCCTGGGCCAAAGGCAGGTGCCAAACCGCTGCGCCACCCAGGGATCCCAATATATTTGTTTAATACCCAACAGTTATACTCACACACATTTTCTATGTCAAATATGCTTATTTTCTATTCCTCTTTGTTAGAAAGTTTAAAAACAACTTTGCTTTTTTTTTTTTAATTTAAGGGATTTAATATATGTCTTTTCAAAAGCCCATCTCCCTTCACGTGTAGTGTAGGTTTATTTAATCATTCAAATATCTCCTTTGTAAGCAATGTCAAAAAAGTTCAGGCTTAAAAAAGTAACAAAAACAAAAAACAACTCTCATCTTGAAAATTAAAAAAAATTAAATGTTCAAGGAGAAATATTTTACATCTGAATTTTATTAGCTAATTATCTTTCAGAAGATATTGATAAAAATCTTTCAATGATGTATCACAATAGTAATAGGTAATTGCATTTATTATAGCCATTTGCTTTGGTTATTCTAGGAGGTTAATTTTTTTCTGTCTAATGCTATTTTAATTAAATATACACTGCAAGTAGGTCAATGTTATTAGATGTTGGGTCAATATATTTATGAGTCAGTTTTTATTTATAATAACTCTCTTGCTCCTTTCCAGGAAGAATTATTGTCCTATAATTTAAAACACAAATGAACTGCCTCTTAAAAATAGAACTAAGAATTAGTTTCAAGAAATGAATACTTAAAGTAGGTTAACATCCATGAATGAAATTGTGAGGTGGTTTGATAGATAGATAAATAGATGATGATGATAGATAGATGATAGATAGATAGATAGATAGATAGATAGATAGATGATAGATAGATAGATAGATAGATAGATAGATAGATAGATAGATAGATGTAGTGTATGTGTGCATGTGTGTATATTTAAGACAACCAAGCCATCCTCTAGTGAGGTGAGATCACTTATCAGAAAAAAAAGAATTATACAAAACCCCCAAGGCTTATGCTTTCTCAAATCAAGAGAGAATATCATCAAAGAGGGTGATTAGTTGGTGATGACAATAATGACTTGAAAAAGAAAAACCTCCATTGCTACCAGTGTTGTTGATGTAGTCTCAAAAGCCTCATTTTACTACATTGGCAAGAGTCTTTGTGGTCACACTTATATGATCAGAGATAGTTCTACAAATAAAACTTCAAGAAGGTCTCATCAACTAGAAGTTCCCAGCAATTCAACCATTATATTTCACCATATTACTGAATGTTTGAAAAACATATAGAAATATTTAAGCAATCACTTATGACCTGACATCTTTTTGATTATTCATGGCAAAAACTCTCTGAGGTATGTAAAAGGATAGTTCTGCCATCCATCTGGCACAACCTGAATCCCCTTTTTGGTCACTTGAATGTGGGATATGTTCTAAGATTCTGAAATAGCAGTACAATGCATAACTTTAGATTTTCTTAATCAAGAAAATATAAAACCAATCTCTGGGGTATGGGAAACAATAAATAGAAGACAATCTCTTCCTGCACAAATTCCTTCTACTACATATAAACTGACTTTTAGATCTATTGAGTCATCCTTTTGCATCACAGATTTCTAGTTGAACAAATACAAGTAGGATTTCTAATGAATAAACAAATTATCATCTAAAAGATAGCATAATGTCAAATATTAGGAAGCAAGGTTCTAGAAATTTGTTTATTCAATAAGTATTTTATGCAGGCCTATACTACATCAGGTATTAAGATGAGCTACAAAGAATATAGTAGTAACAATCCAATGCATGTGAAACAGAAACTTCCTGCTTTCATGAAACTATCCATCTTGTGAGATAGATAAGAGATGCATAACTATGATATGAAGATATAAATGGTCAGAACTAAGAGAGTGCAATACAAATTTAGGCCATAAAGAAAGTAGTTCTTATTAACTTTGAAATGCTCACTTGTGCCCCAGGTCTTATCATGAATACTTTGCACATTCATACTTTGGTAAGTCAAATATGTTCTAACTTGTGATGTGCAATTCTTTTAATATTTAATACTTTGTCAAAAGAAATGAATATAAGGAGGGGAGAAAGGAAGTCGGTTAAGATGTCTGTTCTCTAAATGTCCCAACCCAGAGAAAAATTCAATATTCTACGAATGTTAGTTACTTCATGTATTATTACTATCATTATGTTTCTAATATTATTCAGAACCATCCCCAAAACCTGCATCAAGGTAGAGTTAAGGCCTCTGTATTCTGAATAAAGGTCAACATTTCCTAAATTGTATTTCTCAGAATACTAATTCTATGAAATATTTGTGTTGGGGTTATATTTTAAAAAGAAAAGTTTCTTCCAGTGTCAAACATGTGTGGGAAATGCTAGGCTAGTCCTCCAGGGAAAATGGGCCAGACATTTCTGAGCCTGTAATATGATTCTCCAACTAGGGAACACAGCAACTGAACAAATTATTTGAGTGTAGAATTATTTTTCTCTCAGCTCATTGAAAAAAATATTTTTTCTAAGGTGTGCAATTTGAACTCCGAAGGGTCATCTGTTAATTCCAAGATGGGGATGGCTAGAATTCACTTCACTGCCTTTCCTGGCTCAGTCTATTCTAAACACTAACTAACTTTCTTTCTTTCCTTCTTTACTTCCTTGTTTTCTATTTTGCTCTGTTTATAAGACTTATGGGAAAGTTAGATGATGCATCAGATTGCTTGAGGTTAGGTAAATTAGAGTTTACAGAAGATCAAATATTATTGGCACCAATGTCATTTTTCTTGGAATAGATATGGTCTGAGATGATGACCCAGGTTCTGAAGAAGAGAGAAGATGACCAAAGAAAGGCATGAATTGAGTATTACCTTTAGATCCAACATGATTTCCTTCCATTTGTTTTTCTCTCTGAAATAAGAAATTAAACCAGTATATTCTACAATACAGATATAGAGAAATATATGATCAAAGTAGAAGTTCATACTTGTTCTGAAAAAGAGATAACTGAATTCCAAATAGGCTTGAATCATGATTTACTGAGATATATTTCATTATGTATCAGACTAAAAATTCTGCACAGTAGGATACTCTGTTGATGACAGTCTTTCTGAGTATTTAATTCACTTTTTATTTCCCTTTATATCATGCCACCTCATCTCAATGTTTTCTTATGTTGCTGTGACTCAACAGTATATTGGTTTGAGTAGCTACCAGTGCTGGGATTTAGGATGAGGGGAGTGAGATATTCCCCTCAGATACATTTAAGCAGTGCAGAGAGAGAGAGAGAGAGAGAGAGAGAGAGAGAGAGAGAGGGAAAAGAGTAAGTAAATAAGGTAAATAATATTTCGATAAATTTTTAAAATCAAAATTACTATTAAAAGTCCATGATAAACAATACATCAGAATTTTGAATAAAGAGGATCAGAGTACTGAGTTTTCTTTCGCCTTAAGCTTCTTTATGGCTTGGCTTGGCTTGGCATGGCACTGGTAGATGTCTCTTTAATCAGAATTTTCCTAGGCTGCACTCTGTCACTTGAGGACACTTAGCTTACACTTAGCTTACAATAGCTGAGTTTTACATAACTTAAAGGAGCAAACACATTTGAACACAAAGGGTTTAATTCAGCTGCTTAAGGCATTATTTTGCCAAGACCATTAAGTACTTTGAAGCTAAACTGGTTGTTTTCTCTTTCTCTAAATTTGTTTGTGAATAGACATACCTATGTGACAAGATCAATGGAAAATGTGAATATTGCTTACTAATGTTCTGATGGAAACTTCAAAGCCCCTAAATTTAACTCAAGGTCAAAGAAAGAGCACCTGATCCTGAACACCTCCGAACTGCCTTTTCCTCTTTTAGAGTAAACATACATTCTGGCAAATTAAGAGCAAAAATCATGACTCTGACTTTCTTCTTTTATAAGCATTTTAGACCTATTTTGATCATTTTTCTAGAGGTTAGAATGAAAGATGTGGTTAGTTTTGTCTAAAATAAATTCTCTGAACCATTATTCTACTGCCCTCTATTGTTAAACAATGAATAATAATGTCCTTGAACAGGGTGAAATATAGAGTGAACTCTCTTCCACAAAGCAGCCATATATATCTGTCTTCTATATATGTATTGATAACCTCAAGTATTCCCTAGAGGGCAAAACATATGTGGTTTGTCTTTGGAAGTTCCAAATCCATTAGGAAAAATTTTTATTCTGGCATATCTACTTCAGCACATGAAATGATAAGTTAATAAATTTATGAAACTTAACTTACTTATTTTAAGAAAAATAGTATACACGCACTTAAAAATAGCTGTGCAATATAGAAATGAGCACAGAAGAGAATAAAAGTCCCCAAATCCTATACCCATAAGCTCTAGTTACATCTGATGCTATACGCCCAGAGTTCATCCTCCACAATTTTACTTTTAAAAAAAATCACAAGCGTGCCTGGGTGGTGCAGTTGGTTAAGTGTCAAAATCTTGGTTTCAGCACAGGTCGTGATCTCAGGGTTGTGAGATAGAACCTAGAGTTGGGCTCTGTGCTGGAGGTGGGGCCTGCCTAGGATTCTCTCTCTCCCTTTCCCTCTACCTCCCCACACTTCCAAAATAAATAAATAAATCTAAAAAAATCACAACTGTTTCTAAGTAAACTTCTGTTTTTAACTTCTAAGTCATTTTCTTTCCTTCTGACTTAGTTCTTTTCAATAGCTCAAGTGTTTGATTGATTAAGCAAATCACCCATGAAGATCCATGCTAGGAGCAATGAGAACTTGCAGAAAAACTATCCAACACCCTTGAGCAACATACGTCAAGCAAATATGAAACAATCAATTCAAGAACATTAATGGTGGCATACTGTAAAGAACTAAAGAAATGAAATGCAGAGCAACAAATGTAGTGCAGTTCACATATGCTATGAGGTTGGTTATGAAAGATTTCTCCATCTGGAAAAAGCATGAATGAAGAGGGTAGGGATAACACCCATGCAGATGTCAGGTGAAGAATGAATGAAAGACATGATGGGTTGTACCACAATTGAAAATAAACATGACTCTTACTGAGAATAGTTTTTTTAAAAAAAATAAAGAAACAAAAAAAGAAAAGCAAAAAAAAAAAAAACAAAACAAAACTGACCTGGCTCATTCTAAACTGTGAGCTCCTTAGGGGCCAAAACTATTTCATAGTATTTGTGGCATTATCAGATCAAGATGTAGTACACAGTAAGCAAGAAGAATGAATGACACCAAGGAAAGGAGATAGAAAAGGAGGGAAAAAGGTAGAACAGAGGGGAGAAGGAAGAGAGAAAGATGGGGTAAGCAGAGAAGAGAGGAAGAATAAAGAACAAAGAGGGAAGGAAGGAAGAGAGTGAGAGGAGAAGGGAGGAAGGTACCAAGGAAAAGAGGGAGAAGGGCAGGAGAACCATAGGGAATACCAAGAGATACAGTATTCATATATTCAGATATGTATGCTACTTTATTTGATAAAGAGCAGAGATAATGAAAATGTCATAAATGCAAAAAATAAAGCTTTAAATCTTTATCACACCAGGCAGATACTGAAATTTGAGCAGATGAATGATAGGATGAAAATATAATTGGCTTTGGGTGGTACGCACAGGTGCACTATAAATAAATGTTGACATTACCTGATCATGCAAAATGATATTTGTAATAATGGGTTATTGCTAATGATAATCTTCCTATAATGGTAATGTATGAGATAACAGTTCCAATGTTCCTTAGCCTACTTAATCTGTCTGCTATTCATCCATCCATTTTGCTATAGAGGAAACCTCTATTGTACATCTTAGGGATAAGGGGTTTGTTCCAGATCTGACAAGAAGGTAAAGATTATTTATATATATAAGTACACGTGCTGTACCTTATTCCAAAAGAGAATTTAAACAAAAAAGTGTGATTGACATACGATTGCTTCTCTTAAGAAGGTTATGATTTCAGTATGGGAAGATATGCATTCATAGTAAAACACAAAATAAATAAATTAAACATTCCATGAAAGCTTGAAGGAGGCTAAGATAAATTCCAAATTGTCAGATTGAGGAAATCTTCTGAAAGATATGGTATAAAAGTAGAGACATGAAGCATACATAGAATTCTCATTGGCAGAGTAGACATACACACACCGGGCACTGCCCATATAAACTGAAGTAGTTGACCAGAAATGTGTTGGTTTCAGGGAACAACAAAACATACTTCGTGGTTAGGGTACAGGTGGACTGTACGATAATGATGGTGATGTATTTGCAATGCTTGATGATATTAGAAAAATAATGTATTTTCTTATTATTTTGTTGATTAAATTAAATTATCATGTAATAAAATTGACATTTGGGCATATGTTTCTTGGCTTATTCAGAAATGGAACCTAGCAGAAAAACAGCAGAGACATAGCAGGACCTGACTCTTCTTGGATATTATTAGGTGTTTGGAGCCTGAGATATTAGCTTTAAACAAACCTCAGCTGCCCTGGCATCAAAACCCCCTACCTTTGGTAATTTATGGAAACCCCTATTGTTCAGCAGACACTTACCTGATTGGAGTCTACCTTGGATTCCTAAGGAGCATGTATCCTTTTCCCATAAGACTCCTTTTCCCATAAAAACTTCTAACCCCAAGAAAAGATGAGATCATTCTCCTTTCCTTTCTGAGTCTCTCAAATACTCAATCTGCTATTCTTTACCTGTCTCTTACATTAATCAATAAACTCTCTTCTCACTTTCTCTGATTCACATTTGATTTCTATCCTGTGCAAAGCAAAGGACCCTCTTGGCTGGGTAGGACCCTTCTGGGTCCTTGGACCTAGCCTGCCTGCATCAACTAAAGTACATGTATTTTATATAGTATCTTAACACATAGCTCTGTATTATTTCCATATCTTTATTTTTCTTTCCCTCATTTTTTAGCCTGTTTTTAAATGTATTTATTCTTCATTTTCTGTCCTTTTATAAGCCACCTTAAATATTCCTGAAATAAGATTAGGGGATAGAATAAAAGAGACAGAACATAGTTACATATAAATAGTTAAATATACAAAGAAATAGATTCCTCCAAGTTCTTGAATTCTTTCAAGGACAGTTCTAATTTACCTAATCAGGTTTACAAGTATGTAGTCATGTGAAGGGAGCCGAGGTGAAAGCCCATCAGAAACAGAAAGGGTCTCAATTTTTTCCCTCACTATCTCTTTATAGATTAGATTATTTTGGAGAGTATTAAAGACAATGGAATCTGGAATATTTAAATCAATAAAATTCACATTCACACAAAAACATATGCACTTGCTATCAATTCAAACAGAATATTTGCTTTTCCTTTCAGGACAGTCTGGTATACTGATTGTAGTAAGGAGAACCTGAAAGCCTTAGGGTAAAAGGTGCCTTGTAAATAAGTATTATTATTCCCCCAGGCTCCTAAGAGAGGTTCTGGAACATCAACCAGAGTTTAATTAAAGAGTCTCAGCACTGCTGAAAATGTCTCTAGCAGCTTTCTCCTGCCTGCTTGAAGAGCAGTCCAGGAAATGAATCACTGAAAACCAGTGTGGCATTTATGCTGTAATTAGCTCAAATAAACCTGTAATAATATGGCAGACCTATGACTTCCATTTCACATTTTCTTTCATATTTGGCTCCCTCAGAGCAATGAAAATTTTCCAAAAAGGTGATAAATATTAAAAGCCAAAGACATGTCTCTTTTATTTCCTCAAACTGACATCAGGTATCCTAAATCTTAAAAATCAAGTATCTTAATCTATAAAGGCATTAATTTCTACAAAGCTAATCCGATAACAGCTTAGGAAATTGTATAAGAATAGATGCTAAAACATAGACAAACTAAAATACAGGTCAGAGAACTGAGCTGAAATCACAAAGTATTTCTTATTCAAATGATTATTCTTCAATTCTTTCACATGTCACTTAAGGAATAATTTTCACCACAACTTCATCTGATCTTTATGTGGAGGGAGAATTTCAAGAAAAAGTACTACAATGGAACTTTAAAATATGATGTTAAAACATTAACTTCACAAATAAAAATAATGTTATCGTCATTATGCCTAGGTTGTTTTTTGAGGGAGAACAATGCATTGTGTTGAATTTACTTAAATTATCTTTATTCAGAAAGATATTTCTGACAGCTTTAAATCAAAATTTAAAATGGCATCTATTAAAATACACATCTTTAAAAATGTTTGCTGATATTAACTTTTTTACATTGAATTGATACTTAATTTCTCTCTAAAATACCTTTGCTTAATCAATATTTAAATGAAAATACCATTTCACAGTAATATCCTGCCTGTGGCCAAAATTCCAATTCTCATTACCCATGTTAGTATTTGCTGGAGATAATTAAAGGAAGAATGAGATATCATATAGTCCTTCTTAAAATTCATAATGCACTTTACAATAATGACTTCAATGTGTCTCCATGCACGAGAAAGCTTATACAGCAACTATTCGGTCTCTTCCATTTTCCAGTGATGCTTCATCATTATAAAGAGGAAAGGAAAAAAAAAACATAATTTGAGCAAGAAAGTAAGGCTTTGCATGCTTAAAAAAAGAGACAGAGAACAAGAGAGACCCCTTTTGGGGTCTGAGCTATTGTTAAGGAAACCAAGCCAGGCGAGTCAGAGTGAATGATCTCAGGGGCCAGTCTGGATGCTTGCAAAATGTCAAGAAAAGGCAGTGTGCGAGGGACATGACCGGAGACTTAAAAGGAGACTGGCGTGACTACAATCCATAAGGAGATCTAATGCAGGGACAGCTCTTCTTCCCTTTCTTTTCTCAAGGCTATATATGGATATATAAATATGGAGATATACATATTATTACCTATTTTATTATCCATATATATTATTATATATACAGTCACATAATTGTAATTATAGTATGGACTTCATGAATGTGTAATTATTACTTATTTTATTATCCATATGTATTATCCATATTATAAGTAATAATTACACATTCATGAAGTCTATACTACAATTACAATTATTAGATGAATCCTGAAAACTGAATCATAAGTGCCAAATGAGCAGGGAAATTAGATGGCTTGAATATTTCCTCAAAGATGGAATCAGCATTCCAGCATCATCTTTGCAAATGATTACTATTGAACTATATCTTTTATTATAGGTCAGTTGTCCAAGTGCAGTTTCTAAACCAGAAACATCAGCCACACCTGAGAATTTAGAATTGCAAATTCTCAGGCTTCCCTCTAGACCGATTGAGTCAGAAACTGCATGGGGGAGTTCAGCAATCTGCATTTTAACAAGCCCATGCAGGTTCCTGATACATGCTAAAATTTGAGAACTGCTAATCTAGGTACTGAGACACATTAAAGCAATCTAGAAGTAGCTGTTCTTTTATTTCTTCATCTGTTTATTAGGCAACTACAAGATATCAGGCATTAGAGATGTCCTCCTGAGCAACATAACATGGTCACTGACCTTGTTTATAATCTCAAGATGAGAGACAAGCAAAACATAAACACAAAAAATAATAGTACTAGGAAGAAAACTACTTTAAATAACAAGGGCATGCAAGGTCTTTGTAAGGAGGCAATATAATGCCTGCTTGTCAATATATGGTCTGTGGATCAACATCCACATTACTTAGAAGCTTCTGTGAAATACAGAATCCTAGGGTATATTCCAGACTTACTGAAGCAGAGTCTGCCTTTGAACAAAGTCTCCAGATATGAGGTAATTCATAACTACAGTAAAAGCCCTAATGTAAAGTACAAGAAAAAAATCTAGTCAGTGGAATGCTTTGTTCCAGTCAGATAAATGTTCATGTGTAAAGCCCTGGAACCAGAAAGAAGTACTGACTTTAAAGTCTCTGTGGAATTCAAACATTTGCTCACATGCAACCAGATTTCATCCCATCAGAAGCAGAGGAGAAAAGCTACTATGCCACTTGTTGTTACTAATAACACTAAATCATAGCTTATCACCCTTCAGTTCTTTCCAGTGAATTTCAGAATATCTCTTATAAGAAGTATCTATAAGAAACTTTAATTTCTTGACCCTTATTATACTTGATGACAAGGCTGTCACATTCTGAGTAGCCTTATGGTTCAGGTCATATACGATCACACATAATTAGACAGACTTGTGGTTGAAGGAGAGGAAAGGAGAGGAGAGGAGAAGAGAGGAGAGGAGAGGAGGGGAGGGGAGAGGAGGGAAGAGAAGGGAAAAAGAAAAAAAATGAAAGAAACAAGAAAAAAATTAAAAAGTAAAAATTATAAATATGTATGGCAAGAAAAAATACTAAATAATAATTGATTAAAGTTAATTTGAGTACTTCGTCTGGTTCAAAATTTTGGTACTGCAATAAATCGTTTTTTTAAAAGATTTTACTTATTTATTCATGAGAGAGAGAGGCATAGACACAGGCAGAAGCAAGCTCCATGCAGGGAGCCCGACACAGGAATCCATCTCGGGTCTCCAGGATCACACCCCGGGCTGAAGGTGGCGCTAAACCGCTGAGCCACCAGGGCTGCCCTGCAATAAATCTTATAAATTTTATCCTTTATAATTTTTTTTTCTGTGAATAAAACTTTAATAATGTACAGCAGAAATTGGACAGGCTCATTCTTATATTAAAACAAAAGATCTCCTATATTACAACTTATTTACATTTGCATACTGAAGAGGTAAAGTGTCTAAGTGGCTATAAACAAAGTCTAACTCTACTGAGAAAGTTAAGTTTTTCTAGTTCTGAGTTCACTTAATGTGACATTTGAGACAGAGATAACTAATATGAGATACAGAAAAAAGAAAGAATGAAAAGCTGGAAAATAATAATATTAACAGTCCATCTACAGAGACTACTATAAGGGTAGGTGAGTCCATTAAACCCTTGCCTTTGGCTCAAGTCATTATCCCAGGGTCCTTGGATCAAGCCCCAAGTCAGGCTCCCTGCTCAATGGGGAGTCTGCTTCTCCCTCTCGTTGTATCCCTTTCCTCCACTTTCTCACGCATGCTCTCTCTCACAACTAAATAAATAAAATCTTTAAAAAAAATAAAGTATACGGGACACCTGGGTGGCTCAGTGGTTAAGAGTCTGCCTTTGGCTCAGGTCATGATCCTGAGGTCTTAGAATCAAATCTGGAATCAGGCTCCTCACAGGGAGCCTTCTTCTCCCTCTGCCTGTGTCTCTGCCTCTCTCTCCCTGTGTCTTTAATGAATTAATAAATAAAATCTTAAAAATAAATGAATAAAGTATACAGATGACTACTGTAAGATATTGACCACTGAGCTAAGCACTACACATGTTTAGACATCTAGTAAGACAAGAATCCTATAAGATTTGTATTCTCATGTCCCATTTTTCAAGTATAAATACTAAGACATTAATGATTTTCTGTGATTTATATAGTAGAACACAGTGATAGGGTGGATGTTGGACTGAGTGGCAGAATTTAGAATCAAAGCTGTATGACAATTTCAAAAACTATTTGAAATACAGGCTTTTCCAAGTTTTACACATTTTCATATTTCTGTTTCATCCTTCCATACTTCCATTACCATATCCAAAGGTATCTTATACTATTCTTTTACTTACAAGAGTGAATTTCATTTTATATCAATTCTATAAATGAAATTTTTTTCTAATGATAGAAAATACACCAACAACAAATTAAACAAAATAATATTGCTTGATTCTATCTAGACAGTGTGGGTTACCTGATGCTGAGGACCATTAATTACAAGGACCACTCTAAACAATAAAAATTATCTCATGTTCAAGAAACTTAGAGCAATGATCACCAGACTAATACTTTCTCAGGATAATCCTGAGAACAAGAATTGAACGGGAGGTAACTTCCTCATTTTTAATGTCACTTGGTGCCAATTTCATAAACCACTTAAAACTATTTTATATGGTCAGAGTTGACATCCCATACTCTGAGAATTACTAGATGGTTCTTGAGCTCTGGGCCAACTTTGACTATTCACCACATCATTTCTGGGCAATATTACCTAGGGGCTAAGAATAAAGACCTGGGTTCAGTCCTGGTCTACCAAATATTAGCTGGGCAAGTAACTAATTTAAGCCATAGCTTCCTAAATAATAACTGAAGGTAATAAAAATATATTTATTGGGAAGTATTAATATACTTAAATATAATAAGTAATATATATAATATAGTAAGTAAAAATATATAATAAAATATATAAAAATAAAATATATAATATACTAAGTAAAAATATATTTAAATGAGTATTAACAGGTAAATTTAGTACAGTACTTAGCACATGGTAACTGCCTAGAAAGTACTCCCACAATAATAATTTTTATTATTATTTGCAATTAGTGGAATAATAGGGAGGAAGCACCAACTTTTTAAATGTATGCTACTCTTCATCTGCAAATCAGGCTATGAAATGACAAGTAAGGACTTTTTTGTTGCAGATTTTAAAAATGATTTCCATCAGAAAGGTCACTGTATGAAAATGGATTATTTGTATAAATATATAAAAAAATGCATGCTGCAGTTTTAAAGTAAATTCAGCCTCAAATCAATTTCAGTGATAATTAGAGTTATTTGATCATCTCAGCATAGACCCCTGTTTTCTTTTTGCTTCTGCTACACACCTTCCGGCACATCCTCTGCCATCCATCCTCATCAGAATGACATATCTCTTAGTTTGGTCATCATGATGACATGGCTCAAAACTTGTCAGTCATATATCTTAATGTCATTTCTAATTCTTGAGACCTACTCAGCAAACTAGAAGAGATTCGTTTTGACAAACCTTATTAATCTAAAACAAAATAGATTGTTTTATTAATAGGACTATATGTAAGAAACACATTATATAAATAAAAATTTTCCTTACTGGGTATGATTCAAATTGTAATTTTCAAATGACTCATTACTAATCCAAACAATACATCTGAACATCTCTCTGCTACGTTCTCTGCTCTAGTCATAGGAAAAAATAACATATTTGGGGAATTAAAAAATACATAGTACATATCATATCAAATTGATAAAAAAAAGTTGGCAATATAAGGAATGGCTTATACCACTTCAGTCAGTGATGTAATAGATAATATTAAATAATTTCAGTGCACTTGAGCTCTAGTCTAAGCTATATTATATGTATTAACTCATTCCATCCTATCAGCAACTCTATGCAGTAAGTAATATAATTATCTCCAGGTTACAGGTGATGAAACTGAGGTACAGAACAGTCAAAAAACCCAGTCAAATTCACACAGCTACTAAGTGGTGGCGCAAGATTAAAACTAAGTCTGGTCAGTGTCTGCACTCCTAATGATTTCACTCATAATCTTAGGCAATGGAAGTAATAATAACTTCTAAGTTTCCCTATGTAAAACTGCATGTATGCTTATGTCATTTTTTTTTACAAACAACCTTGTTATCTTTGTTTTGTTAATTGCCTAAATCATATATGTTATAATGGATGGAAAGCAGGAAAAAATGGAAAATAGTTCTTTCTTAAATGTATTCTCAAATCTTACCTACTGCAGACCTGACAAAATATTGAGTCTAGACTATTTTCATTATGATGAGGCCTTTTTTCCATCAAGAATGTTAATTATCAGGATTCATGCCCCTGAAAGCAAATTTTCTTCTAGATTGATATACCTCAAAGTAACCTCAATTAATTCTATTTCCCAGTCAAGTACCTTCTCTGAAGTCCACTTAGATGTCCTCCAAACTTGAAATCCATTCACATTTCTTCATATGATAGTTTCTGTGCTTACTTTTTGACCATTCTAATGACCAATACCAGCCACAGATAGTCATCCTTTTTCCATGCTTAGCAGCAGAACTATAAGCTCTAAAACTAAACTACTAAGTGTCATCACACCTAGGTCAGCCCATTTTTTACTTCTAATCATGTGCAAACTGAAATATGCCAGTTTATCAATTATCAGTAAATTTGCCACAAAAGTGTCAAAGGAAATAGAACAGTTTGGGGAAATGGTCATAGCACTGGGTTCCATTGTTGTTTTTTTCCTCCACAAACTCCCGTCCGCTAAGGGAGGTCTATTACCTGATTCCTCTGCCAAAGTCCCCTGATCCCTTCTAAGATTTACATATATTTTCACAAAATAATCTTTTCTAATATAAAATGTGAAAATAATTAAAAGTAGTGATGGAATAACCAAGAAAATAAGAGAAAATTTAAAAAGCACAATGATTATATCTGAAAAAAGGAGAAAACAAATATTGACTACGTTTAGTATTACCTATGTGTTCATCACTAGGTAAAGCACTTTCCATGCATTGTTTCATTTACTCCTCACGCAATCCCTATGCCATGAGTGCTGTTGGTGTGCTCATTTTACAAATAAGAAATCTGAAGTCCAGACTATTTAAGTTGCTCCCTTAATGTGATACATTTTGTTGGTATTAGGTCTGAAATATAAACATAGGTCTGCCTGATTTGAGAATAACTTATTTTAACTCTTCAGCTAGTAAACAATAGCACTGAAAGTCTAGAAAAATAACAGCTCTCAAGCCTGAGACAGAAATTTGGATTGATTTTTAAAAATGATGTTGTATATTAAAAATAATAGATTAGAGTTAAGTAATATCAGTACTTATGTTCTATGTTGCAACAAAGTTAATGGGAAATTATACTCATGATCAGAATGCAAATTACACCTTGCAGAGTGACGACTAGTTGAATGCAAATGAGCCTCACTTTGTAAAGTGTCTATTGAAGAGCTCAGTGTCAGCAAAAGTAAAATGCTCATCATTGATTAGAAAAGATCTTAGCATTGTTGGGATTAAAATACATTATCAACAAGAAATTAAGTCAGTGCTATGAGGTAAGTTATTTTTTACAACTAGGTTGGGAAGTCAAAGTTACTTAAAAGCTTGCTGAGCAAGTTATGTAAAATACATCACATTTTCACATTTTGAATGATGGTGACTGGTAACTAAAACCCCTACTGGAAAAGAGTATTTTATTAACAATGACTAAAAATACTAGTGCTTAGGGATGCCTGGGTGGCTCAGTGGTTGAGCATTTGCCTTTGCCTCAGGGCGGGATCCCAGGGCTCTGAGTCCTGCATCAGGCTCCCCTACAGGGAGCCTGTTTCTCCCTCTGCCTATGTCTCTGTCTCTCTCTGTGTCTCTCATTAATAAATAAACAAAATCTTTTTTAAAAAAATACTAGTGTTTATTAACTCAACTGTAGTTAGGTAAATACCGCAGGCTGTGGTAAATACCACCATAGTCTGTATCTGCATGATAGAACAAAATATTATTCAAGTTAGAAAAGGAGATTTGGAATTTTGCTGTGCCTATCCAATACTCTGTGTGTGTGTGTGTGTGTGTGTGTGTATCCTTGCACAAATCTACCGAATTAATTGTTTTTCAGCAAGATTTCCTGTAAGACAAGTTGCTGCATTGCAAAGAACTCTTAATAGATATTGAAGAGATTTATTTATTAATCCTGGCTGTACGCTTGATTTCCTGCTTCTTTCTTACCCATGAAGTAGGAGTTTGGGTAATATGGTATCAAAATACCTTAATTTTAGGACTCTGTTTAGATCTTCAATTCCCCACAATTATAAACCGGCTGTTACCCACTAAAAGGATAATGGCTAAAAGTCATTTGGAATAAATAATTTCACATGCTTTAGGGATCTCATACTTCAAATGTTCAAAATCAGATGTTCATTATCAAAGGTAGGTTACTTGTAACCTAATTGGTGTGAGACACAGTGCTACATACTTTATACCCCTGAATTCTAATCTTTATAACTGGACAAATAGAAACTTAGAGAAATTCTAAATCTTCACAAATGGATGAATAGAAAGTAAGAGAAATTGTCCAGTGTCACACACCTAGTGAGGGACACAGAATAATTGGAATATTCTCATACTAAAACAAAACTGTACTTTATCTGAAATTCAAATTTAACTGTATGTCCTACATTTTTATTTTCTTATTCTTGGAACATTACTCCACGTTCATTTTATTCCAAAGCTTGTGAATCCACCATCTTCTCCTGAATTTATTTTTTTAATGTTCATTTATATTTTATCACAGAATTTCCACAACAAACCTGTGGGGAAGACTGCATTTTCCATATATTGCTCTTACTTGATTGTGGTAAAATACTCCTTTTTTTAAAAGATTTTATTTATTTATTCATGAGAGAAACAGAGAGAGAGAGAGAGAGAGAGAGGCAGAGACACAGGCAGAGGGAGAAGCAGGCTCCATGCAGGGAGCCGGATGTGGGACTTGATCCCGGGTGTCCAGGATCAGGCCCTGGGCTGAAGGTGGCACTAAACCACTGAGCCACCTGGGCTGCCCCAATAAAATACTTCTTAAGGACAAATGAATATTATTTGGCAGAAGGCAATTTTTCATTTTACTAATATGGAAGATTTGATGGTATATAATCCCTAGGCTTTGTGCCTGGCACACTACAAGTGTTTTAAAAAAATGTTTGCTGGTGATGTTTTTGCCAATGTTATCATTATTATTATTGCTATAAGAATCAACTAGACAAAGATTAAGAGCCTTTGCATGCACAGATCTATAAGGTTTTTCTAAAGAAATAGCTTCATCATTAAAATTTTGTCACATCTGATAAACAACTTCAAATCATTATTAAAACAGGAAGAAAACACAAAATGTTGAATCAGAGAAATGTTCGTAATTGGAGGGCTAACAATGGTTCTCCAAGTAATTTTACTAGAGTAAATACTTCATTAAAGAGTAGCAAAATAAAAATCTGTTTAATTCACTAAGACAGAATCCCCTGATGAGCCATGATAGTATGTTTAAGGAATCCCCACTCTTCCCTTATCCATAGGGAATAGTAAGGCATGTAGGAAAGTTTGAATCTAGGATTTATCTCTTTCTGACTATCCACATTGACCTCAGACAATTTATTTAGTTTTTCTAAACTCTGGTTTCACATGAGAATAATTTGAGAACCTCTATCTGAATGGTTGCTACTATTAAATGAGATACAGGTGCAAAATGCTAAGCACATTGTTTAATAAATGCTTGCTGTTAGTACTATCAACTTAGTTTTCCCATTTCCATTCAAAATACTTTTATTTCCATACTCTGTAGTAAACAACTTGAAAGGTGATTTGACTGTTTTTGATGAAGCGTATTCAGCTGGTTAAATGTGTCAACATAATTTGTGGCTGTAGAGTTAGCCAAAATTTTATATATCCTAATATTTGGATATAGTTAGGCCAGATTAATTAGATTTTCTGATAGCTGCACCACAGAGCTGTTTAAGATTAATGGTTTGACAGCTTTATTCCCACCTTAACACTCTTCTCCACAAGAACTAACTCTTGCAGGAAACTTCAATGAGTGCTAAATAAAATTGATCTTCATAAATTCTTCTAAATAAAGGCCTCCTATAACTAGCACTTCTTCCTGCTACTCCATTCTCTGTTTCTAGTTTCTGAGGAGGTTTTAGTTTTAATGTATCTCTGGGTAACAAATGTTCTCAGAGTTTGAGGCTACCACAGAATAGTAACACCTCATTACAACTAGAGTTCAAGCTATCTGCTTACTTCATCTATCTTGAGATGCAATTTTTTTTAAAATTTTATTTATTCATAAGTGACAGAGAGAGAGAGAGAGAGAGAGAGAGGAAGCGACATAGGTAGGGGGAGAAGCAGGCTCCATGCAGGGAGCCTGACGTGGGACCCAATCCCGGGACCCCAGGACCAGACCCTGGGCCGAAGGCAGGCGCTGAACTGCTGAGCCATCCAGGGATCCCTTTGAGATACAATTATTAAAAACAATCGAGCCATCAACACACTGATGCTAGGATGATTCTCTGCTCCAGAAGCATTTGAGCAAAAAGAAAAAAAAAAAAAAAGCTGACAGACTCAACCATCTACTTCCTGATTCTTTCAGTGAAGCATATGTGAGCACTTCAAATCATAACTTATTTTCATACTAAGAATTGTTCCTGCCTAGAACAGAATTGCCCAAGGGAAACTCTTGAGGAGACTGCTTGGAATAGAAGAGTGGTCAGTCACATTCATATTCAATTTACTTCTGTCTCAGAAACAAAAAAACAACTAGGACCACTCTCAAAGTCAGAGGTCACCATCTCCAAAGTCTGTAGGGTCAGACAGATAAGAATAACTTATAAACTACAGTTAATGCCTGCCATGTAGGAATAAGGTCTGATGCTGCAATATGTTTTCCTTTTTTTCATAAGAAGAAAGAAATCTAGACTTACTGTGAATTTCTTGACTTTTACATTTTGCTGATTCACATATATGAAATATATTTTGTGTGTCACATAAACCTCTCAGGCTAGATCCAGCTAAAGAACTGCTAGATTAAAATTTCCACTTCAGGTCCTGAATGATCAAATTCATTTATTCAAAGAGATCCTAATCTGAGCATAAAATAATGTTATGGTAAGATTCTGAATCCTTTTGCAGCTACCAGAGACAATACCTGTGCAGCTGATCGTGGTTCTTCTGGCCTTTATTGATTCAATGGAGTTCATTGTAGAGAGTCAACTGTGGGCCAGTGGCACTGAACTATTTCTCCTACTGGATGAGTAGTACACTCTTTGCTAATGCCACGACAATGCACCAAAGATCCATCATCTTTAGGATCTTCCCTTGCTTTCCTTCCTTTAATTGCTGATAAGAGGATGATAATCCTCCTTGAGTGGGTTCTAGATATTTCTTTCTAAGACTCCATTTCGTATGACTCCAGACCCACAAGTATCAAAAGAACCATAAGTAATAACATCTGAACCTTTATGATAGTTTGATATTATTAAGTTAGGAGGGTTTTTTTTTTCCTCATCTTTTGAATAAACTACCAGCTCCTGGTAATCTTCCTGCAAACTATCAACCAAAAACAATGAACAATGGTTATCCAACTGATTTTTAGAAATGAATACCTTCTTTCAAAGGAGATATTTTACAGAACCCCAGTGTGTAAAAAGACAGAAAGCATTCCTCTAGATACAGAGAAAACTCTCTTTCTCTCAACTCTTTTCTCTCTTTCTCTCTCTCTCCTTTCCATAGATCTTAGAGTCCTAAGAGTCCATATTCAGAGTCCTATAGACCAATAAACAACTTGAACTGTGAACGTTTCTGCCAAGAACATACTGATACTACTTGTTTGAATCTATGACCAAACTCAGAATGTAAGAAACTGTGTATGTGTGTGTTTGTGTATTTTATCAAATCCAATATTATTTTTTGTAGCATGTTAGCTCAATTGGCAAGCTACTCTTTCTATTGCTCCTTTATTCCCCTTAATACACTTACCTCTAGGATCTATTTTTTCCTTCTCTTCTTGCTTAGAAATGAAGTATTCTTCCTCCTGATTTCTATCTTTATTCCCACCCCTATTTCATTAGTCTCTCTATGCCAAAAAAAAAATTTCTTTTAATGATATGAATATTCATTTTTTTTAAGATCTTATTTGTTTATTCATGACAGACAGAGAGAGAGGCAGAGACACAGGCAGAAGGAGGGAAACAGCCTCCATGCAGGGAGCCTGATGTGGGGACTTGATTCCGGGATCACACCCTGCGCCAAAGGTGGCGCCAAACCGCTGAGCCTCCGGGGCTGCCCTGATAAGAACTATTCTTAAGGCATAATCTTTTCTCTATTGCCTTCCCTGCATCATTACACAAATGGCCTGTGTATACAGTGTTTTGAATTATGTAGACTTTTTTTTCTTTTTTTAGAGAGAGAGAGCATGTGCAAGTGGTGGGAAGGGGGTAGAAGGAGAGAGAGAATTTTAAGAACCATTGATCTCACAATCCTAAGATCATGACCTGAGCCAAAATCAAGAGTAGGATGCTTAACCTACTAGCACCCTAACATACATATTTTTTAATTGAAAACTACCATACATCCACTTATAACAGTGGCTATTTCTTGTAGAAGGGCTTGCCAAAAATATTCTAGACTCCAGTGTTGTTTGCATGTTTTTATAACATATATTGTTCTTGTAATAAATTTTTTTTAAAACTCATATTAATATGAAAGTATGGCCACCATATTTTCATCATGTAGTTATTCCTTAATCACTTGCAATTGCTTTCTGTTTCTAACACTCATAAAAAACCTTTCATTTGGGGACCACTATTTATCACTTATTGACAAAACACAAGTCTTTCTGATTTCTCCTTCTAGAGCATTTGACCCTCTCGGTCTCATTTGTTCAAATTCCCTTGCTCTTGTATGTCTCTGCTTTTTCAAAACTGTTCTATCTTCTGACACTAGCTGAATATTCAATTTCTTATACTTATCTCTCTTCATTTTCTCAGATATACAAAAACATCCTTAGACAGTAAGATAATTCAATATCTACATTTTACTGCTTTCAATCGAATACCATAATATGATAAAGATAGTAGTTTGTCAAGACAGAAGAAATAATAGAATTACTAGAAAGACCAGAGACCTATCATTTCAGACTGAAATTTCACTTAAAACACTATTATTTGCAAATAGCATGACCATATTAATCTTTGATCTCTACATGAAAGGATTCTTAAATGTGATGTTACTTATTTTCATTGCTTACCATGTCAACCTACTTAAGAAACATTGTTTGTTTCCTGTTTTATTGAGATATAATTGATACATAATGTTGTGTAAGTTTAAGGTATAAAACAGTGATTTTATATGTCTGTATTGCAAATCAATTACTTATAAGGTAATTAACACATCCATCACCTTACATAGTTACAAACTATAAGTGTGTGAGCATGTGGTGAGAACTTTTAAATTTTACTCTCTGAGTAGCTTTCAAATATACAATTCAGTATTGACTATAGACACCATGCTATACATTACATACCCAGAATTTATTATCTTGTAACTGGAAGTTTGTATTTCCTGGCCACCTTTAACCATTTTCCCCACTCTCTGCCCTCCAGAGAGGGGGGCCTGCAAATATATAAATCCATTTCAGCAAGATTCTTAGACAAATAAGCAAAATAATCTTATAATATGTTTAAAATGTCAACTAAAAACACTCTGTGACAGGAAAGACATTAAAAAGCATTCTTTTTTCACACCATTAGAAAAAAAGTGAGGTTTCCATTTCACATTGTCTAGAATTGCATTAAGTATTTTTATCAAGTTATAACTATATATTCTGTACAACACCATGATATTAAAAGGGAAATATCAAGCTAGAAGCATAGAAAATGTAATATGAAGTTAAATGTCTTGAAGGAAGTAAATAACAGTATATAGAGGCTCTTTGTTGTTGATTAGGCAATATTAATCTAAACAGCAATCTATTTTAAAGGCAAATGGAAAACTCCGAAGAAAAGGCAGAGAAAAAGAATGTAAATTGGTGATACCTAGGGATGAGTACATACTACCAAGATGTTGAGGAAAAATAAAACAGGGAGAAGAAGCCTTCAGAACATTAGAGTGGCATATATTATTTGAAACACAAGAATAAGGAAAACTGAGGGTACAGAGAAATACAACCATGGGTTAAGATTATAGTTAAAGCTGAGATGCATATGCTCACTCATAGCTTCCTTACAATATCCTATTTGCTAACCCCAGTCATGAAAACAAATGGAAACAAAGCCACATTCAAACTCGTCAGATACATGTTTAGGGAGGGTTTGGGAAAGAATCTGGGAATAATTGGTTCCTCAAAGTGTGTGAGACTATAAGCAAAGAAGATGAAGAACATTTAAAGTGATCACCTATGGGGCACCTGGGTGGCTCAGTGGTTGAGCATCTGCCTTTGACTCAGGTAGTAAATTGGGCTTCCTATGGGGAGCCTGCTCCTCCCTCTTCCTATGTCTCTGCCTCTCTCTCTGTGTCTCTCATGAATAAATAAAATCTTAAAAAAAAAATTTAAATTAAATTAAAAAACTAAGTGACCACCTGCATAGTATCAAATTATTTTTTCCACTAGACTAGGGCAAATCAGAGGTTAAAATCATGTGCTTACACTTCTTCCTGGCTCATTCTTTCACCTACCATCCTCCCAGAAACACACTTGAGAAAGGGTGTGTTCATCTGCATGAGGATCACACTGAAGCTAATTATATCATCACAAATAACTATATTTTAACTCCTTCACAGCATGCTTACTTATTACTTAATATTCTTGTCTCATTGCACAGGTTAGCATTTTCAAATCAATGTTACGTAACATGTTAATAGTAGGGTTCTTTATTTTAGTTCTGATATTACTAGAAATATCTCTAGTGTTTCATTGTTATTTTTGATGTTTTCATTTGATTTAATATAGAAACTACTTATAGACCTTTAAAAAAATCCTTCTAGAGGAAGTTCAATATGTTTGCTTGTTTGTTGTTTGTTTGTTTGTTTGTTTGTTGGAAATGTATGTTTAATTTTCTCTAATGATCATTAATAACAGCCAAGACAATTTTGTTTTGTTTGTTGATATGATCTACTAGACAGATGTTAAACCAACCTTACATTCCTGAGACAAAGCCAACTAAATCACACAGAATTATATCTTATACTAACTTAGCCAGTACATTTACATACATATTCAAAAGTGAGCAAATCCTACAATTTTATGTTTCAATGTTGCCTTGCTTATTTCAGAATATGCTTCATTTTCCCTTTTTTACTATACTCTTTTCCATATCTAGAAGATCATGTTCTATTTTGGGAACACAAGATTGACAGAATATTTTAGAACCAGAAGAGGAAAAAATGCAGTAAAAATGACAGTCAAGAAATGGAATTCTAAAAACAGAAAGTGTGCTTTCACTGAGAGAAAATGTTCATGTAAGGACACAGGAGAAATCTTTTGTTATATCTCCAGAAAAATAATTATCCATTATGCAACATAGTCTGATAATACTTCTGTTTTTATGTCTATGCATTAGCACTTATGAAATGAATGAGTGAAATAAGCTTAATAACTAAGGGCAAGAAAACACTAAATTTAAATTCCACTTTATTTTTACATTGTTAACTGTCATTTTAGTATATAGCTTCAAATATTTGAATGCCCTATTTTGTGAAACTTCAAAGGAAAAAAAATACCTAATGTTAAATTTTTATTCTCAATTTATGTATTTAACACATTTACCAGTCTAGACATGTACACCCTAAAATCAACAGGAAGAAACTTCAAAATAGCTAATTTTTTTAATAAAGTTAGACCCTACTCAAATATATGCTCCTTTGAAAAAAAGGGAAAATTAAGGAAGAAATCAAAATTTCTTTAAAAATCATAAATTTATTGAAAGCCAATCAAAATCTTATAAAAACTGTTTTAAGTTTCACCTGCACCTTAGTAAGGTGGAAATTTTTTTTGTTTAAATAACTACAGTTTGTCGTTTTATAGACACAGTTGGAGATTACATAGTAATTTACAATGCAGAAGGTTTTTTTTTAATACAACCTAATTACTTTTATGTGAATTTAAAGTATGTACATGAATTTAAAGTAAAGCAATGATATCTATTTAGGAGAAATGCATATAAACAAAAAGGAACTCATTAAACATGTTAGAATGGGTATCTAAAATGGAAAGAGAAATGAGAATAGAGTATAGGGATAGAAAACAACAACAAAAAAAGATTTTGTAGAAACTTTCCATTATTAAGCTACCTTAAATAAATTATAGTATTTCTGAGGATGACCTTGAAACTTTTAGAGCATAATTAGATGTTGTCTAAAATAGTTTTCTAGCGATCATAAAGTGATAACACCTCTGAAATCAGCAGGCCAAAAACAAAGACCGGATAAGATTAACATGCTGGGATAAGAAGCTCCCTTATTTTTGTCTAAATAGAGATATCAGATAGTTCTGATTCATAAATATACAAAATATGTGTCATAGAAAAACTCTTCAAACTTCTGTATCTCTATTCTTTTTTCCAAGACAAACAAGAAGAAGATATGTTCACTTTCTAACTGAAAACAATTCTCCACATAGAGTTTATCAACTGCCAGAGTCTGTGGGTCCTATTGGGCCAATTTAACATTAAAAAATAGAATTACTGTATAATAAAGCAATCCCACTTATGGTTATATATCCAAAAGGATGAAATCAAATCCCAAAGAGACTCTACAGACTTCTATGTTTACTGTAGCTTATCCATAACAGTCAAGATATGGAAGCAACACAAATATCTATTAACAAATAAACAGATAAAGAAAATGAGGTATAATAAATAAATACAATGGAACATTATTCAGCCTTAGAAAAAGAAAATCTTGCCATGTCTATCAACCTGGGGAATGGATAAAGTTGGAGGACATTATGCTAAGTGAAATAAGCCAGTCACAAAATGTGAAATATTCCATTACTCCACTTATATAAGAATCGAACTCATAGAAACAGAGGATGAAATGGTGACCTGTCACTGGGACGATGGGAACAGAAAGTGGTCATTCAACAGGTATGGAGGGAATTTTCAGATATACAAGTTCTAGAGGTACCTGTAGTGAACAATATGGTATTGTGCCTATAGTGAACAATATGGAATTGTGCACTTAAAAATTTGTTAGCACAAATCCCATATAAAATGTTCTTATCACACAAACAAAAATTTTTAAAGAAATCGTACTTGATAATTTTCATTTCTAGCCTCTCTTTGTGAGGAGCGTAGGGACTAAAATACCATCACCTTTATATTCACACATGGCTACAGCTGGCAGGTGTTAAGGAGAAACTTCCTCCCACCTGCTGGATTCCCTTTCTGCCATTAAGATAAGACAACATTGAAGTTGTCATGGTTTCTACCTCCATTACCTTCCTAGTACCCAGATGGAGTGTCTGTTCATAGTCTTCATTGGGCTTGCATTGCTGTTTTCCTAGGATCCAAAGGAATGGGTTGTATTATTTATTCCCATGTCTCTGTCAAAAATGAAAAATAATTAATAAACTGAAAGGCTTGCATATTTCAGTATATCTCGAAGAAAATAATTTTCTGTATAGAAATGAAGATTCCACCTGACTGCTCAGTGAAGTTAAGAGCCTGGTCTATCTGAAGGCATTTGAGTTTGGAATCCCTGCTCTATGTAAAGAGGTAAAGCAGATAAAATAACTACTAAAGAATGAAGACTTTGTATTTTTCATGATAAAATAGAAGGCTTAAGACCATTTCTCAAGAATTTCTAAGCGATAATATTACCATTTTTTTTAGTTTTTTTGTAAACTGACTGAATTATTCACCCATGCATAAACTTTAAGAAAGAAATAGTGCAGCCCTTAGAATCTACTGCCACACACGATTAATTTTTAGTGGCTTATCTCCATGGCAGCAAAATATCTGACATGTTTAGTAGTTCTTATAAAAATTCATTCAAATCTAATAATGTTTACTGCATAAATCAAATATTCTTTTTTGTTGCTATTATTTAAATTTTCCATGGAGAGTGGTGCCTGGATGACTCAGTTGGTTAAGTGCCTGCCTTCAGCTCAGATCATGATCTCAGGGTCCTGAGATCAAGCCCTGCATCAGATTCCCTGCTCAGCGGAGAGTCTGCTTCTCTTTCTCTCTCTGTGCCACCCCTCGCCCCACTCATGCTCGCTCTCTCTCTCTTTCAAATAAATAAATAGAATCTTTTAAAAAAATAAATCTTCCATGGATTAACTAAGAATATTATTTAAATCAGAGGATGTTTAGTACATATCAAAATCACCTAGAAGACTTATTAAAACACAAATTTGGGGGCCTTATCCCCAAAGTTTCTAATTCAGTCAATCTGGGATGGGCCTGAGAACTTTTATTTCTTACAAGTTCCTAGGCAATGCTATTGGTCCATGATTCACATATTGAGAACCATTGAAAACCACAATGCAATTGTGAAGTACTATACTAAAAAAAAAAATTTAAGATTTTATTTATTTATTCATTAGAGACACACAGAGAGAATGGCAGAGACAGGCAGAGGGAAAAGCAGACTCCTCACAAGAAGCCCAATGTGGTACTTGATCCAGGACCCCTAGGATCATGCCCTGAGCCAAAGGCAGACACTCAACCGCTGAGCCACCCAGGTCTCCCAAAATCAAAGATTAGTAATAAAAGTTCTGTAATGATAAATATAACTTCAAATAACATTTTTACATGAAGCTAAGTAATAATAATAATAGCTTAGACCTATGCATTAGCACTTCCTAATGGATAAAATCTCTTTCTGAAGACTCTTTTTCATATTTGTTTGTATAAGTAACCTCCAGTTAGCATACAAAATGGATTTTGAGCTAGATATCAAGACTTTATGGACAGTTTATTGATTTTTGAAATAGATTTATACTAGGGGTTGTGAAAATCTTAAAAGGGATTAATTTCTGAGAAAGATTGCAAAGATAAGTTGTTTCATTAAATATAAATCTTAAAAATTTTATATACATATATTCTTTGACTAATATCCACTACCAATCATGTTCAGAATTAAATATTTCAGGGATGCCTGGGTGGCTCAGCGGTTGAGCATCTGCCTTTGCTCAATACATGATCCTAGGGGTCCAGGATAAAGTCTCGCATTGGGCTTCTTGTGAGGAGCCTGCTTTTCCCTCTGCCTTGTGTCTCTGCCTCTCTCTCTCTGTGTCTCTCATGAATAAATAAATTTTTTAAAAAAGAATTAAATATTTCATTCAAGTCCATGTACTATGATATTTTATGTCTTCGGTGAGTTTTTTTTTTTCTCTATTGGAAGGATTTTTAAATTTTATTTTGTTTTTTAAATTTATTTCTTTACATTAATTCTAGTATAGCTAATGTACAGTATTATGTAAGTTTCAGGTGTACAATATAGTGATTCATTAATTTTATACATCATTCAGGCTCATAATGATAAGTGTGTTCTTAATTCTAATTCCCTTCACTTGTTTCACCCCTTCCCCTTTGGTAACCATGTTTGTTCTTTATAGTTAAGAGTCTGTTCTTTGGTTTGTCTTTTTTTCTTCATTTGCCCTGTTTCTTAAATTTCACATATAAGTGAAATCATATGTAATTTGTCTTTCTCTGACTGACTTATTTCACTTAGCATAATATTCTTTAAATCTATCCATGCTGTTGCAAATGGCAAGATTTCATTCTTTTTATGGCTGAGTAATATTCCATTGTATACATACCACATCTTCTTTATCCATTCATCTATCAATGGACATTTTGACTGTTTCCATAATTTGGTTATTGTAAATTATGCTCCAATAAACATAGAGGTACATATGTCTTTTCAAATTTCATATTCTTTGGAATATGAAAACAGTAGTGGAATTTCCAGATCATAAGAGTATTCTACTTTTAATTTTTTGAGGAATCTCCATACTGTCTTCCACAGTGGCTATACCAGTTTGCATTCTCACCAACAGTGCACGAGGTTTCCTTTTTCTCCAAGTCCTGCCCCAACACTTGTATCTTGTGTTTTTGATTTTAACAGTTCTGACAGGTGTGAGATTATATCTCATTGTGGTTTTGATTTGTACTTCCCTAATAATTAGTGATGTTGAGCCTCTTTTCATGTGTCTGTTGGCCATGTATGTCTTCTTTAAAGAATTGGCTGTTCATGTCTTCTGTGCATTTTTTAATGGACTTTTTTGTTTTACAGTGTTGAGTTGTATAAGCTCTTTATAATTGGATACTGACCATTTATTGGATATATTATTTGCAAATATCTTCTCCCATTCAGTAGGCTGTCTTTCAGTTTTGTTGATTGTTTCCTTTGCTATGCAGAAAATTTTTTTTATTTTGGGGGCACTTGGGTGGCTAAATTGGTTAAGAATCTGCCTTCAGCTCAGGTCATGATCCAGAGGTCCTGGGATTGGGCCCAGAGTCTGGGCCCGGAGAGAGAGTTCTCCCTCTTCTGCCTGCTGCTCCCTCTGTTTGTACTCTCTCTCTCTCTCTCTCTCTCTTTCTAGCAAATAAACAAAATCCTTTTTTTTAAAGAAACTTTTTATTTTGATGTGGTCCCAATAGTTTATTTTTGCTTTTGTTTCTCTTGCATCAGAAGATATATCAGTAAGCTATATTTTTAAAGGATTAATAAATTTTAAACATATTTTAAAATATTCTAGTACATTATCTTGTCTGTAAGCTGAACTTATATCTCCTATTGGGTAAAAAAAATATTTAAAATTGTTAATGATACTGAATGGAGCACCTAAGCTTATTTCCACAACACTGTTTCTATTAAGGATATTATTAATATTTATCCATTTAAGCATCTCTTACATATTTTTTTAAATTGCAGCTACCAATATTTCTAAACAAGAATATGAAAAGAACTGCCTCTATCAGAATGTTTCATTAAAATACCTAATTTTTTAGGACTGTATTTAATGGACTGTATTATTATTACCCACATATACATTCTTATTGGTCATTCACATATGAAAAGAAACAAAGGCCACTCAAATGACAACAGAGGCTATTAAGAGCTTGCAATAACATGGAAGTCAATCATTATCAGTTGTATTTAACAAAGACTCAATGATAGGTAGGGGAATGAGAACACTTTATATTGAAAAAAAGGAGGGCTTTAGGTATACTCATATTGGGAGTTGTTGGAATAGAGAAGTGTTAGGCTCATTAAAAGCCAAGCATCTTATATGATTGGTTTGGGAAACACATTTGGCTTTCTCTGGCTGATCCTCAGTTGGAAGCCAGGGCAAAATATAGGGAAGTTAAAATTATTGACCAAGTCCTGACCACTCTGGGTGATTTCTAGAGAAGTTGTGTTGTGACTTCATAGTCCAGTTGATGCAGAGTTTGTGGTCAGTTCTGTTGTCTGGCCATTAACCATTTGTATATTCGATAATTCATCCATACAATATTCAAACAACAGAATCCAACATTTTCATGTAAACCTGCCATTGATAATAGATGAGTTCCTTAGCATGAACTCAGAGCAAATAATATTATTTCTGTTGATATTCCACAATATAAATTCTGAGTAAGTGAATAAGGTAAAGAGATATTCAAATAATTATTTTTAATCCAGCATAATATAGTTACTGTTGTACACAAACACTGATCTGAATAAAAAATACTTATTCAGGGATCCCTGGGTGGCGCAGCAGTTTGGCGCCTGCCTTTGGCGCAGGGCGCGATCCTGGAGACCCGGGATCGAATCCCACGTCAGGCTCCCGGTGCATGGAGCCTGCTTCTCCCTCTGCCTATGTCTCTGCCCCTCTCTCTCTCTCTCTCTTTCTCTCTCTCTCTCTCTCTGTGTGTGTGACTATCATAAAATAAAAAAAAAAATTTTTTTTTAAAAATACTTATTCACTCAACAGACACTCTTCAAACACTATGGTGTTTGTCAATCCCAAGAAAGGTAAGCACTTCTCTTAACTTTTTCTTTTTCTTTTGTTTTGTTTTGTTTTGTTTTTTTACCTTCTTATACTAATAGATATCTAGCTTTCCTTTGGTATCCCCTGAAAGTCTCTCAATTAGTCATTGTTTCAATTGCCATATCCTACAACTGGAAGTGGGGTAAATAAGGGCCTTGGCTCACATTGCTGCATTCAAACACCCATTCCTGCCTTCTCTGTAATGAAACCTCCCATTTCTTAGTTTCAGACTGCACCATATGCTTCCCCAACCTGTTGCTGCCTTCTACTGACTGAAATCATTTCCTCAAGACTTTAACACCTTATATCATATATCATATATAACACCTTATATTTATATATATATAAATACTTCCTTATATCTTCTCTTCCTATCACTTTTATTTATGATTTCAAAAGTCAAAGAAACAATACAACTAATACCTTAATTTTCTCACTTCAAATGACTCCAACATATAGTTAAGTTTCCAAATCAATGGTTCTCCAATATCACCAGGGTCTAGGAACCTTTTTAAATTTCAGTGCTCTGGTTCCAAAGTCCAGACCAATTAATGGCATCATTACATGGACTTGGGCCAGGCAACAGTGTTTTTTTTTATAGTAAAGAAATAAAGGAACGGACGTAAGAAAGAATACATAAATGGATGGACAAATAAGTAAGCAAATAAATTTCCTGACTGATTCTAACAGTAAGTTAGAGTTTAAAAATAAGCTGTATTCGAGACCTTTCCATTACCAATAGCTCCCCCTCTCTGAAGTATTTTTGTTTTCTAGCTTCCCCTCTGAAATTTCATTTCTCAAATAGCCTGACACCACCAATCCCTCATCCTCATAGAGTTCTGGTCCATTGACCATTCTCCATGGTATTCTCATTTCCCTCCCTAATCATTTTAGATTCCAGACCCACTGTTTGAATTTCTCCCTTACAAAGATGCTCAAGTAATCTGTCCCACTCTGTTCCCTGCTACAATAATGAGTTGTTCTCTCTCCACTTGTTTGTAACATCCCTTCCTTTTCACTCTAGAATATTACTCCTTCCATTGTCTCCTCTATCTTATCCATCACTAATGTCTCTTTCACTATATCATTTCTATTATGAAGCAAAAATTTATGATAATTCCACATTTATCAATTTTCTCTCAATTTTACATCCTCTCCAGTTAGCACTCTGTTTATCTTCTCCTTTCTATGGCACAACGCTTTCTCCTTTTATGATCTTTCTATCCTCTTTCCAGCCTATTCTAATCACCAAATCCATTCTTGTCAAGGTCAGTAATGATCTTGACCAGAAGAAATAAATTGGCCAATTTTTTTTTTTTTGGCCAATTTTTAGATCTTATATCATTCTACTTAATAGTTAGCATTTGATGTAGATGATCACTCCTTTCTTCTAAAAATTGTATCATTTGATTTATATGATACAATATTCTTTCTTTCCTCTTACCTCGCTCCTACTTCCTACTTCAATATCTTCTTTCCTGAATCTCTAAATGATAGAATCACAAGGGTCTGCACATGGATCTCTTCTTCCACCTATCTACATTCAATCTATATATGAACTTAGTCTGTCTCACTGTTCATATGCATTCTTTATACTGATGACTTGGAATTTAGTTTCTTCATCCTTGGCTTTCTTCTGAACTTAAAACTGATATCCATCTGTGTCCTTAATTTATCCTCTCGGATCCACAATAGAAGCCTCAAATTTAACATGTCTAAAACCAAACCCTTGATATTTCTCCCCTGCTCTCCCCTCACCCACCCTTATCTCAACAAATAACAGCTACATTCTTCCAGTTCTCAGGATTAATATCTGGCACTCATTTTTTTTTTAATCTCTTTCTCTTGTACTCCATTCCATAAGCAAATCTTGATATAATTTTCTTCATAATATATCCTAATCCTTACCACTCTCATAGATTTCACTACTTCAATCCATGGCACCATCACCTCTCACGTGGACCACCATATTGACCTCCCAACTAGGCCTCATTCTACTCCTCCATCCCTAGTGTCATTCTGCTCTCTACACATTAGCATGGATGATTCATGTACCACATGTTTCAAATCAACCAATACTCTCTTCAGAATTATCATCCTAAAAAGAAGTCAAATCTCTCTTTACAAATACAATTTAAAAAGTTTAGTGAGTCCCCAAATATCTCCTCTCTTTAAATATAAAATTATATTTTATTTTGTCATCTCTTTACTCCAGGCTTAATGAACATTTTTCTGTTATTTGTACATGCCAAAACCAATACAACTTCAAGGATTTTGTACATGCTATTCTGCCTGTGAGACCCTTCTGCTGGATATCTCAATGACTTGCTCCCTCCTTTAACTCATACTTCTGTTGCAGTATTGAGTAAGGGACAGGTGGGGCTTGGTAAGGAAAGATAGGGTGTGAATCAGGCTCATGGAAATCCCAAAAATGCTGAAGTGTCAGGAAACCAGAGATAAGGGAACAAACCAGACCACCCTGCCCTGGATGTGGGTTGGGAGGGTGTCTTTTTTATGACAGTCATCTGTAAACAACAAAGAATAATCAGACCCTAAAAAGAAGTAAGCCATTACAGATATTATTACCAGTTCTTACTTGAACCAAGACATCACAAGAATGATAATACCACAAGCTCCTTGATTAGTTCTAAATAACTGTCAGGGAAGGCCCATGTTGCAACCCTATAGGAACCTTCTCATTCTAGAGAGATTTTTCTGTGTCCTTGCTTAATAAACTTCTTCTGTCCTTGCTTACTTACTCTCCTTTGTCCATGAAATTCATTCTTTGACTCCATGAGACAAGAACTTAGCTCTCCCACTTCAATATCATCTTCTCAGAGAAACTTTATCTGACCATATTTAAAAGAGCACTTTCCATCACTCTGTCCTCTTCTTAAATTTTATTTAATTTCATTATTTTTTGCTTATCATTTTATGTATCTACTTATTGGTGTGTATTGTCTTCCCTCATGAAAATATAAAATTTAAAGAGCAAGGGCTTTCTCTATTTTTTCTATTGTAGTATTCTAGATTCTAAACCATGCTTGCCACATAGTAGACATTCAAATATACTCCAAAAAATGAGTGAACATTTATTATAACTCAGGATTTTTTCTGGTCCTGCCCTCATGCAGCTTACAATGTATCTTAAAAAGAAAATAAACACCAAAACAAAAACCAAAGAGTTACAGATGACAATAAGTGCTATGGAAGAAATGCATAGAATGATGTATGTTATAGTGATTGTGTAAAAGTCTTAGGAGGGGTCAGGGAAAACATTTCTGAGCAAATGATATTTAACTCGATATAGGCTTAGGCTGTATTTAAGCCTATAGGCTAAGCAGAGGCTGTCTTTTGAAAAACTAGAGACAGAACACACCAGTAAAGAGAGCTGCAAATACTAAGGCTATATTAATAGAAAAAGCCAAATCCTATGTAACTGATAGAAGGAAATAAGAATACCAAAGATGAGCTCCCTGAGTGAATGCATGAGTAAGTCAATTAATCTAACAGCAAGGAAAGGGATATTCCTTAATAACATTTGTACAGTGACCTAGGTTTATGTAAGAAGTAATTTTCTGATGACCCCCAGCATTATCAATATCCTTATTGCCTAAATATAATCCTGACCTATGTCTTACCATAGCTACTTTGCCTGAATCACAGGATTAGCTTTCCCACACTCACTCTACCAGAACCACACATGTCATTCTTCCAGAGTACAAAATGCACAGCCTGATGAGGCTATCCTGACATCTGTTTAAATAACATGATGAGATTATTTTTAAAAGATTACATCTGCAGCAAAAACAGAAAAATAAATCCTAGTTCCACTTTTGGCAGTAGCTTAAAAGGTCACTTGGTATTTGTGACTGCATCTCAGGTTTGTTTGTTTGTTTTTCCTGCAAAATAATAAGGTTTGAATAGATCATAGGTTGTCAAATTGTGTGCAGTAGAACTAAAACAGGGGTCTCCTTAGGAAAGGGTTAACCAGAGCAAGTAGACCTCTGGGTATCAAGCTCTACTGTGACCAGAGAAGCACTGAGTTTTAGGAAATACTGGGGTTCCATGTAAGATTACATTTTAAAATGGTTGTTTCTGTCTAGACTGATAGATTTGTGATAGAGACAGTATAGTTACAATTTTTAATGGTAGACTCTAGGTACTGTAAATGTGTTCACTATAAAATTATTTCAATATTCCCTATATTTGAACATTTTCTTAATGTTGCCCGAGAAATGGATACCAACATAAAACATAAAGTTATAGAATATTTTGGAGCTATTAATCAAAGCTTTACTAGCTCTTATAATCTATGAACCAAGTTATAACCTAACCTTTGGATTTAAGGGACAGTATATATATATATATATATTAATATATTAATATTACAGTATATACAATAATTTATTAATTTTTACTGTTGAGAAAATATTTAATCTATACCATCCTCTAAAAGATTGGATGTGGCTTTGATGCAGAAGTGCTTTCTTTCTTTCTCAAAATATTACAGGATTCCACTCTATCTCACAAAATCAATCCTTTGAAAACAGGTGATGGAATTAAGGTTGTCTAATTTTGGACCTTTATTGCAATCATCAATTTCCCTATGTCCATTTGGCACAGAGATAGGGATATTAACTCCTTCACAGGTTTCTCTTAAGCACATTTCACAGGAGCCATTTATTACACTGATTATCAAACCAGAACAAGCAATACATGAAAACCTGAATGTTCTAATATTCACACTGGAAAAAACAAATAATAAAATATACAAAAGATTTTTGTGCCTGACTCACAAGTTGTGACACCAGGCATTCAGATATTTCAATTAATGTTAACTGAGTTTCATAACCATGACAGCAGGAGGTTATAAGCAGTTTCATTTGCGATCTGCTAACACATTAGAGAGTAAAGTACTTCTTCCCAAATGTCTTCCTCTAAGTGAGTAAACATGCAGAGAATTTTACTTGTGATCAAATGGAATTTTTCTCCCATACTTTAATGAATTTTAAATGATCCGTGTTCATTTTACTTGTTAATTACAGTCATGTGCCCATGGAAGCTGATGAAAATCTAATTCACCCATATTAGAAATGAGTGGTGTATTTCCAAATGTCTTCACTAAGGAGAAAGGAGAAGAGAGCCCACCGAAAGAGCAAATAAAACCATTTCAAACAGCCAGCTGGCAAGGGTTATGCCCTGAATCACTATGGGTAAGAAATCATTACCTAGTGTCTTTCAATTATAAAGAATGACTAACTGAATGCTTGTTTTGCACCAGAAACTACAAACGTCTCAACTGCTTAATCTCATATAATCCTGATAATCTTTTGAAGGAAACTATCTGAAGCTAATTTCAAAAATAAGGAAACTGAGGATTGGTGAGGTAAACTGTTCAAGGTCACACAGCCGGTAAATGATGAAGCTGCAACTCAGCCCAGTTCTGTTTGATTCTAAATCCCAAATACTGAAGCTCTGCATGTGATAGCCTATTCAACTAGTCTTCACCATCACCCAGCACCCTGACTCAATTGCAGGAAACTAATTTTCACCCAGAATTCTTTTATTTGCATAGCAATTCTAGTATGTGAATATAGAATATCAAAGCATCAACTCTCATAGACATGTCCTTTCTGAATTCTCAACAGAGTGAAAGTGAAAATTGAAATAAAAAAAAAAAAAGAAAATCAAACAAAAGCCTCCAGAACCTTACAGCTTATATATTTTGTCAAGGAATGTATATCTTCTGAATATGAAGTATAAAAATGTATAATTATTAGCAGAAATAGAAGGTTGTATATTAAATAAATATCACTTTACATTTATATTTTTGTTTGCTGGTAAAGGTAAGGACACGATGCTAATTAACCAGTTTGCTAATATTTATTCTTTATAAGCTTTTAAAGGAGGACTGAGCTTTGGAAAACTCAGTATTGTTAAGCAACAAATATTTGATATTTCAATATATTAAATATAAATAACTGATGAATATCCTGTATTATCAACATATGTCTTTCAAGGAAGTATATCTTACAAAGTGACATCTTTTTTTCTCTTTTGGCACTATAAAGAACCCATCACTTTACTTACACTTGAAGTCAGGAATGCATTGTTTGAGTCAGCACAATATTTGTTCTTCCCTTCTGCTAAATAGTATCTTGATTTTCTTCTGCTGTGAACCCCCATCTTATGCTTAGACAATATGATTAAAGGGATCTGAGACTAGCCCAAGGATTGGGAGGTTAGCATATGGCCAGTCAGAGCTACAATCATGATTTATATGTCCAAGTGACTTCATGCAAGCCAATAAACTCAAACCTAAGACTTGGTTGTTGCTATTGTTGAATTGGGGAAAAAAATATCTTTCAGTGAGTACCACTAGGCTGTCTAGAAGTAAGCCCAGATCCACTGGTAGTCCTTCCCCTACCTTACAAGACAGTTTGTCAGAGATTGAAGTCAAATTCTAGGAAAGCAAATCCAAGAAAAGAGAAAAGAAGAATTCCTGAAGACATATTTTTACTGTTTTTTTTTTAATTTTTTAAATTTAAGTTGAATTAGCCAACATGTAGTACATATTTAGCTTCAGATGTAAAGTTCAACAATTCATCAATTGCATACAACACCCAGTGTTCATCACATCTGTGCTCTCCTTAATGTTCGTCACCCAATTATTCCATCCCCCCACTCACCACATCTCCAGCAACTTTCTTTTTCCTCCCTTACCCTATGATCCTCTGTGCTGTTTCTTATATTCCACATAAGAGTGAAACTAAGGTGACCCCGGGTGGCTCAGTGGTTTAGCGCCGTCTTCAGCCCAGAGCCTGATCCTGGAGACCCAGGATTGAATCCCACGACAGGCTCCCTGCATGGAGCTTGCTTCTCCCTCTGACTATGTCTCTGCCCCTCTCTCTCCCTCTCTCTATGTCTCTCATGAATAAATAAAAAAAAATCTTTAAAAAAAGAGTGAAACCATATGATTATTGTCTTTCTTTAATTGACTTATTTTGCTCAGCATAATATCTTCCAGTTCCATCCATGTTGATGTAAATGGTAAGTATTCATCCTTTCTGATGGCTGAGTAATATTACATTATGTATATATATACCACATCTTCCTGAAGACATTTTTGAACATATGGATCCAGCTGTGCCAGAGCTCAGGACTTTACAGGCAGATTTTTGTTCACTGAGCCTATAAATTCCTTATTTTGTGTGATCTGTATAAGTTGTATTTTTAGTATTTGTGCCTGAAAGAGTCCTGCTAATATATTTTGACCTAAAGGAGAGAAATAGTCACTAAGATGTGACACACATGCAAAATTGAGAGGATTGCTTATGTCTGATTAAAAATAGCCTTTATATAACATTTTTTTCCATGTTCAAAGGCAATTAGAGAAACAAATAATGGAAGTTGTATGAAATGAATTTCCAGATATAGGTCCCGAATCATTACATAAAACCAGTATAATATAGCTAAACATATCCACTTATTCTGCAGTTAACTCTAAATTATATATTATTTTTAATTATGAAAGTATAGCATTAATGACTGCATAGAGCTCACTTATAAAGCAAGGTGATAATTGTCAAACAAAAGACAATGCAAAAAGGTGGAGTTGTTTAAGAGTCAGTAAACCTGGTTCTAGTTAAGCTAAAAATAAGCTCTCTTCCCACAAAAGATACTCTTCCTGCCTCCTTCCTTCCTGCCTCCTTATTTCTCTTCCTTTTTTTCTTCCCTCCTTCCTTCCTCCACTTTTGTTTCCTCAATCTTTAATGAGATCTTTCTATGTTTCAGATATTGTGCTAGCATGCAGAAAATACAATCCTGAATAAGACAGAAGCTCTCTTTCCTTAAAGGGCATTAAAACCCAGCAGAAGATCGTAAACCTAAAATGGGTAGACTGAGAAATGGATAGATGAATATGAGAATGTAAATATAGCAACATGTTAATCTTGCAGAAATCTAGGTGTTAAATAAATATAGATGCTAAATCTGCAACTTTTTCAATTCTTCTGTGTTTGAAAATTTCCCCAATAAAATTTTGGAGAAAAATATGGTAGAAGAAATAGAAAATAAAATAAACAAGTCTATAAAGTAGAATAATTATTATGATAAGGGATGTACAAAATATAATGGAAGCTAATCTTGTTTTAGCAGTAAATAAAGGAGTCTTAGATTTCCAGATAAAGATAATAATGAAAATTAAAACGGTTACTCTAATATCCATTATGTAAGAGCCATGTGAACTCCACCCTCCATTTCTGTATTCTCTTGGTTCGAGTAACCTGGGCCTAACCAGTCCACATATGACAATTTTCTGTAATTGGGACAGGGCAAGAAATATGCATGTGACCCAGCCGGAACCAAAGCAGCAAGAGTCAGTGCTTCCTGGGGATTTGAAGAAATCTTTTTCCTTGCTCTTTTGAAAAGAGCTACCAACAGAAGCTATTCTGTCTCTCCTTAGGGATAGTGTGATATGGTTTGTTTGACAACTAGGACTACTGTATTCATTTTTCTATCATGACAGAATCACACTTAAGATGTGGCTGACAACTCAGTCCTTGATGACATCTCAGAGCCTCTGATACAAACCAACTTGAAGGATACATTTACTTCTAGACTTTGAAATTGTGGGAGAAAATAAAGTCCTTTTAATTTTTAAATTATTTTAAGTGTGCTTTTAATTATTTCAACACAGAATCCAAATTTGTCTAGAGGACTATTTTGGTTGTTCATTTGTTTTATCTCTTATATATACTGTTCTCAGTTTCTCAGTTTTAAATTATTAGCTTTTTCAATGTTTTGCAGTCCATGACATGCAGCCTTTAGTGGTGGGTCAAAGGACAATACAAATGAAAATACAATGTTGTGCTAAAACATTGTGTCTTACCTCTAGGTATAGGAATACATGGGAATGAAGCTGGTATATCTTGACCCTCACTCCCTAGCCCCAGATTGTCTACTGGTACCCTAATCTAACCATTTCCAAACATTCCAAAATTACAATTTGCTCTTATATTAAAATGGACAATAAACTTTTAACATGTTGTTTTCATTGGCTCAGAAGTCTATACCTTCTTATCACAGGTAATTTTTTTTCAGACGTCTATTTGGAAACAGCTCAGCCCATCTGTTAGTATTTAGCTGCTGTTTTTAAACCAAATTTTCTCAAATGTTTGTAATCATAGAAGCATAAACAAAAATAAATGCTGGCATTGTTAAAAAAATTAATTCAGTGTTTGAGAAATGAGAGACTTCTTTCTACATAGTGAGTATATGCTACTGGCTTACTTTTCTATTTATGTCTATACATTTATTGAGAGAAAATTTCTATAAAAAATCATAATGACCATATTTTGGGGCTTACAGATCAGTGTAGCATATATAACCTACTATACCAGTCGGGAGAAATTCTAAACTGTTCTCAATATTTATTAGTCCTCCTTGCAGATATAAAATAAGGATCTTTTGATCTGTAAGTTATTGTAGTATTACTCTACCAGGAGAGGCATATTCAGAATGAAAACCATTTAAAAGCAGAAAGGGTGATACAAAGGAAGATCAAATGTGTCTCTGGGAGCCTTCAAATTTCTTTTCACAGTTCTCTTCTCTCCAAATTCTGTTTATCATCTCTTAGTCCCTAAGCACAAGACTTTGTGCAAGAAGATTAGCTTTTACTCCATATCCCAGTTTTTTCTTATAGCTTTTTATTAGTTTTCTATTGATACCCAAACAAATTACCACATGCTTGGTGACTTCAAACAACACAGATGTATTATATCACAGCTGTTTAATTCGGAAGTCTGGGCATTCCCAATATCAGCTGGGCTCCTGCTCCAGGTTTCACCAAACCAAGTCAAAGCATGAACCAGATTGCATTATTTTTTGAACACCGGGGAAATATCTACTTCCCAGTTTATTCAGGTGGTTGGCCATATTTATTTCCTTGTGCTTATAGGACCAAGATTCCCGTTTCCTCAGTGATATTAGACAGAAGTCTTTATCAGCTTCTCATGGTTGAGATCCTCATTCCTTCACTTGTAACTCCTTCTATCTTCTAAACCAATAAGACATTTAGTCTTAAGACTTTGAGTCTGTCTAACCTACCCTAATATTTCATTTCTCATCCCCCTTCCTCTTCTTTTTTTAAGGACTTGTGTAACTACATTAGCCAACCAGGATAATCTCCTTATGTTAAAGTAAATGAATAAGCAGACAAATTTCTTCAGTGAAGTACCTATATTAGTATTTTCTAACAGCTTTATTGAAGTGTAATTCACATGCAAAAAACTAAACATGTTAAATGTATACAATTTGATAAATTTGAATATATTAATACACTCATGATACCATCACCACAATTAAGGTAACAAACATATCCATCATTTCCAAAAGTTTGTTTAGTATTTTATTTTATTTTGTTTTGGTGTAGTAAGAGTGCTTAACATGAGATCTACCCTCTTAACAAATTTTTTAAGTACACAATACCATATTGTTAACTATGGGCACTATGTTGTATAGCAGATCTCTAGGATTTATTCATCTTGGATAAATGAAACTTTATAACCATTGAGGAACAAAACCTCACATCTCCTTCCCCACCACCCCCTGACAACCACCATTCCACTATTCTGGTTCTAGGAGCTTAATATTTTAGATTCCTCATAAAAGTGGAATTATGCCATATTTGCCCTCCATGACTGACTTACTTCACTTAGCATAATGTCCTCCGAGTTCATCCATGCTGTTGTAAAGGCAAGATTTACTTCCTATTTAAAGCTAAATAATATCCCAACATATATATGTGTATGTGTGTATGTGTGTGTATCTATATATCTATATCTATATATTACATTTTCTTTCTCCATTTCTCCATCCATGGACATTTGGGTTATTTCTATATCCTAGCTATTCTGAATAATGCTGCAATGAAAATGGGAGTACGGATATCTCTTTAATAACCCAATTTCAATTATTTTGGATATACACCCAGATATAGGATTGCTGGATCATATGGTAGTTCTATTTTTAATTTGTTGAGGAAATCCCATACTGTTTTTCATAATGGTTATAACTTTTTAAAATTCCTGCCAGCAATGTACAAGGGTTCCAGTTTCTCCATATTTTCTCCAACACTTCTTAGCTTTATATTTTTTAGGATGGGCCATTCTAAAGGATGTGAGGTGATTATCTCATGGCTTTTATTTGTGTTTTCCTGATGATTATGAATGTTGAGCACCTTTTCGTAAACCTAGTAGTTCTCTATATGTCTTCATTGAAGAAATGTCAACGAAGATCAGGGCTTTTGACCATTTTTAATTTTTTTTTATGCCACTCTGTTGTAGATGCTATTTAAACACTTTGGAAAAAAAAAAAAAAACCACTTTGGATAGTAACCTTTTTTTTTTTTTTTAATTGGATAAATGCATCAGAAGTGGGTTTTGTTTTTGATTTTGTTTTTGTTTTTTTGTTTTTTGTTTTTTGGTTTTTGTTTTTGCATTCTACAGGGATTTTTTTGTAATTTCACTTTTTTACTCAGTTGATTGTTTTCTTTACTGTGAGCAGCTTTTGAGTCCCATTACCCTATTTTTGATATTTTTTGCCTGTGGGTTTTTTTTGTCATATCCAAACAATCATTGCCAAGACCAAGGTTAACATGCTTTCCCCAATGTTTTCTTCTAGTTTTACAGTTTCTGATCTTATGAGTCAGTCTCTGAACGATTTTAAGTTGATTTTTGTGTATGGCATAATATACAGATCCAGTTTCATTCTTTGGTATAAGAAGTAGCACCATTTGTTGAAGAGATTGTTTTTTTCCTGATTAAGTATTCATAGCACCTTTGTCAAAGATCAGTTGACCATATATATTTGGGTTTATTTCTGAGAAATCTACTGTGTTCCATTGGTTTATATGTCTGTCTTATACCAGTACTATAGTATTTTATTTACTGGAGCTTTGTAACATATTTTGAAATTAGGTTGTGTGATGCCTCCAGCTGGTGATCTTTTTCTTAAGATCACTTTGGCTCTTTTGGATCTTTTATGGCATTAGTTCCACATGAATTTTATAATTTTTTCTTGTAAAAATATTCCATTGTGGGGGACTGCCCATGTCAGCTCAGTTCGTTAAGTGACCTACTCTTGATTTTGGCTCAGGTCATGATCTCTCAGGGTTACGAGAATTAGGAGATCAAACCCTTAAGTGGGCTTTATGATGGGGATGGAGCCTGCTTAAGATTCTCTCTCTCTCCTTCTGCCCCTCCACCCTACTTTGCATACACTCCTTCTCTTTCTCTCTCTCAAAAAAAAAAATCCATTGAGATTTTTATGGGGATAGCATTGATTCTATGGATGACTTTAGGTAATATGGACTTTTTTTGAGTTTTTATTTAAATTCCAATTAGTTAACATACAGTGTAGTATTAGTTTCAAGTATAGAATTTAGTAAATCATCACTTATCTACAACACCCAGTGCTCATCACAAGTGCCTTCCTTAATAATCATCACCCAATGGAATTCCTGGGTGGCTCAGCGGTTTAGCACCTGCCTTCGGCCCAGGATCGAGTCCCACATCAGGCTCCCTGCATGTAGCCTGCGTCTCCCTCTGCCTGTGTCTCTGTCTCTGTCACGCTCTCTCTCTCTGTGTGTCTCTTGTGAATAAATAAATATAAAAATAATCATCATCATCACCTATTTCAACCATTCCTCCTACCCACCTCCACACCAATAACTCAGTTTGTTCTCTAGTTAAGAGTCTGTTTCCTGGTTTACCTCCTTTTTTTCCCTAAAATGTATTCATCTGTTATGTTTCTCAAGTTACAAATATGAGTGAAATTATATGGTGTTTGTCTTTATCCTATTGACTCATTTTGCTTAGCATAGTAGTCTCTAGCTCCATCCCTGGTTCCCTGGTGTTGCAAATGACAAGATTTCATTCTCTTTTTTTTTTTTTTTTTTTTTTTGTGGCTGAGTAATATTCTATTGTATATATATATATATATATATATATATATATATATATACCACTTCTTCCTTATCCATTTGTCACAGTCCATGGGCACTTGGGATTTTTCATAATTTGACTATTGTTGATGATGCTGCTGTAAACATCAGGGTGCATATATCCCTTCAAATCAGCATTTTTATATACTTTGGGTAAACACCTAGTAGTGCAATTGGTGGATTGTAGGGTAGTTGAATTTTTAACTTTTTGAGGAATCCCCATACTGTTTTCCAGAGTGGCTATACCATTTAGCACTCGCACCAACAGTGCAAGAGGGTTCCCCTTTCTCTGCCTCCTCACCAACACCTGTTGTTTTTTGTGTTGTTAATTTTACCCATTCTGACAGGTATGAAGTGATATCTCATTGTAGTTTTGAGTTGTATTACCCTGATGGTGAGTGATGTTTAGCATCTTTTTATATGTCTATTGGCCATCTGTATGCCTTCTTCAGAAAAATATCTCTTCATGACTTCTGCCTATTTTTAATACAATTTGTTTTTTGGATGTTGAGTTTTATCAGTTTTTTATATATTTTGGATACTAACACTTTATCAGACATGCCATTTAAAATATCTTTTCCCATTCTATAGGCTGTCTTGTAGTTTTGTTGATTGTTTTCTTCACTGTGCAGATTTTATTTTTTATGGATTTTTTAAAAGATTTTATTTATTTATTCATGAGAGACACACAGAGAGAGAGGCAGAGACATAGGCGGAGGGAGAAGTAGGCTCTCTGCAAGGACCCTGATGTGGAACTCAATCCCAGATCCTGGGATCACACCCTGAGCCAAAGGCAGATGCTCAACTACTGTGCCACCCATGCATCCCTGTGCAGATTCTATTTTGAAGAAGTCTCACTAGTTTATTTTTGTTTTCGTTTCCCTTGCCTCAGGAGACATATCTGGTGAGAAGCTGCTATGGCCAATGTCAACGAAGTCACTGCCTGTATTTTCTTCTAGGGTTTTGATAGTTCCCTGTATAATTTAGATATTTCATCCATTTTTAACTTATTTTTATATATGATGTAAGAACATGGTACAGTTCCATTCTTTTGCATGTTGCTGCCCAGTTTTCACAACACCAAGTTTTGAAGATACTGTCTTTTTCCCATCGGATATTCTTTTCTCCTTTGCCAAACAATTGGCTGCAGAGTTGTGGGTCCATTTCTGGGTTTTCTAGTCTGTTCCAGTGACTTTTGTGTCTGTTTTTGTGCCAGCGCCATACTATTTTGATCACTAAAGCTTTGCTGTATAATTTGACGTCTATAATTGTGATGCCCCCAGCTTTGCTTTGCTTTTTCAAGATTTCTTTGGTTATTCAGGGTCTTTGTGGTTCCATACAAATTTTAGGGTTGTTTTTCCTAGTTCTGTGAAAAAAACTGATGGTATCTTGGTAGGAATTGCATTAAATGTATAGATTGCTTTGGGTAGTATAGGCATTTTAGCAATATTTTTTTTCTCTTCATCAGTGAACATGGAATATTTTTCCATTTCTTTGTGTCATTTTCAATTTCTTTCATTAGTGCTTTATAGTTTTTTTATTTTTTTTTATTTTTTATTTTTTTTATTATTTTTTTATTTTTATTTTTTTTATATATTTTTTATAGTTTTTTTTAAAGATTTATTTATTTATTTATGATAGACATAGAGAGAGAGAGAGAGAGAGAGAGAGGCAGAGATACAGGCAGAGGGAAAAGCAGGCTCCATGCTGGGAGCCTGACGTGGGACTTGATCCCTGGGTCTCCAGGATCATGCCCTGGGCCAAAGGCCGGTGCTAAACCACTGAGCCACCCAGGGATCCCGGTGCTTTATAGTTTTCAGAATACATATCTTTTATCTCTTTGATTAAGTTTATTCCTGGGTATCTTATGGTTGGTTCTTGGTGTAATTGAAATGAAATTGATTATTTCTCTTCTTGATTCTTCATTATTGGTATATAGAAATGCAACAGATTTTTATACTTTGATTTTTGTATCCTGCTGCTTTACTGAATTCCTTAACCAGTTCTAGCAATTTTTTGGTGGAGTCTTTTGGGTTTTCTATGTAGAGCATCGTGCCATCTACAAGTAGTGAAATTTTGACTTCTTCTTTGTCAATATGGATGGCTTTTATTTCTTTTGTGGACTGATTTCTGAGGCAAGGACTTCCAGTACTATATTAAATAACAGTGGTGAGAGTAGGCATCCTTGTTATGTTCCTGACCTTAGAAAAAAAGCTCTCCACTTTTTCCCCATTGATGATGATATTATCTGTGGGGGTTTTTTGTATATGGTCTTTATGATGTTGAGATATGTTCCCACTATCCCTACTTTGTTGAGGGTTTTGATCGTGAATGGATTTTGTACTTTGTCAAATGCTTTTTCTGCATCCACTAAGAGGACCATATGGTTCTTACCGTTTCCTTTATTAATATGGTGTGTGATATTGATTGATTTGTGAATATTGAAGGGCTCATGCAACCCGAGAATAAATCTCACTTGATGTAAGTGAGTGATTCTTTTAATGTACTGTTGAATTCAATGTGCTAGTATTTTGTTGAGAATTCCTTCATCCATGTTCCTCAGGGATATTGGCCAGTAGTTCTCTTTCTTAGTGGAATCTTTGTCTGGTTTTGGAATCAGGTGCAATCCTTGCCTCATTAATAGAATGAGTTTGGAAGTTTTCCTTCTATTTCTATTTTTTTGGAATAGTGTGAGAAGAATAGGTATTAACTCTTTAAATGTTTGGTAAATTTCCCCTGGGAAGCCATCTGGCCCTGGACTTTTGTTTATTAGAAAAATTTTGATTACTGATTCAATTTCATTGCTGGTATAGGTCTGTTCAAGTTTTCTATTTCTTCCTGTTTCAATTTTGTTTATATGTTCCTAGGAATTTATAAATTTCCTCCAGATTGCCCAATTTGTTGGCATATAATTTTTCATAATATTCTCTTATAATTATTTGTATTTCTGTGGTGTTGATTGTGATATCTCCTCTCTTATTAGTGATTTTATTTACTTGGATCCTTTTTCTTTTCTTTTTGATAAGTCCAGCTAGGGGTTTATCAATTTTATTAACTTTTTAAAAGAACCAGCTGCTGGTTTCATTGATCTGTCTTCCTGGGTGTTTTTTGTTGTTTGTTTCCGTATCATTTATTTCTGCTCTAATCTTCATTATTTCCTGTTTTCCTGCTGGCTTTAGGCTTCATTTGTTCTTCTATTTCTAGCTCTTTAGGTGTAAGGTCAGGTTTTATATTTGAGATTTTTCTTGCTCTTGAGGTAAGGCCTTTATTGCTATATACTTCCCACTTATGACCCCTTTTGCTGCATCCTAAAGCTTTGCACCATCATGTTTTTATTTTCATTTGTTTCTGGGTATTTTTTAATTTCTTCTTTAATTTCCTGGTTGACCCATTCATTCTTAATAGGATGTTCTCTAGCCTCCATGTATTTATGGTTTCTCCAATTTTTTGCCTTGTGGTTGACTTCAAGTTTCATAGCTTTATGGTAAGAAAATATGCATAGTATCATCTCAATTTTTTTGTGCTTTTGGAAGCCTGATTTGTGACCTAGTGTGTGATCTATTTTGGAGAATGTTCCAAGTGCACTTGAAAAGTGTGTGTATTCTGCTGCTTTAGCATGAAATGCTCTGAATATATCTGAAATATAACAAGTCAAAGCCATTTTTTCTCTGTTGATTTTCTGCTTAGATAATCTGTCCATTGATGGAAGTGGGGTGTTAAAGTCCCCTACTATTATTATATTATTATCAATTAGTTCCTCCGTGTTTGTTATTAGTTGTTTTATGTATTTGGGTGCTCCCAAGGTGAAGGCATAAATATTTGCAATTGTTAGATCTTCTTGTTGAATAGACCCCTTTATCATGATATGGTGCCCTTCATCTCCTGTTACAACTGTTGGTATAAAATCTAGTTTTTCTGATATAAGTATTGCTATTCTTGCTTTCTTTTGAGATCCATTTGCATAGTAAATATTTCTCTGTCCCCTCACTTTCATTCTGCATGCATCATTAGATCTAAAATGAGTCTCTTATAGGCAACACATAGATGGGTCTTGGTTTTTGGTCCATTCTGACACCCTATGTCTTTGGATTGGAGTATTGAGTCCATTTACATTCAGAGTAATTATTGATAGATATGAATTTAGTGCCATTTTATTACTTGTTTTGTCACTGTTTCTGGAGATTTTCTCTGTTCTTTTCTAGTCCTTGTTACTTTTGGTCTTTCCTACTCACAGAGTCCCCTTTACTATTTCTTGCAGGGCTGGTTTAGTGGTCACAAACTCCTTTAGCTTTTGTCTGGGAAACTCTTTATATCTCTTCTTCTATTCTGAATGATAGTCTTTCTGGATAGAATATTTTTGGCTGCATATTTTTCCCATTCAGCACATTGGTTATATCATGCCACTCCCTTCCAGCCTGCTACTTTCCTGTACAGAGATCTAATTTTGTCTTTCCTTGTACATTAGGGACTTCTTTTTTCTTGTTTCTTTTAGGATATTTCTTTATCTCTATATTTTGCAAATTAACTACAATGTGTCTTGGTTTAGGCCCTGTTTTTATTGTTTTTAACAGGAGGTTTCTGTACCTCCTGAACTTGGATGTCTGTGTTCTTCCCTTTTATCTTATTTTATTTTCTATATCACTTATTTGTTCCTCTGCTTCTTCCATACTTGTGGCCATTATATCTAGTTGGTTTTGAGTCTCAGTTACTGCATTTTTCATTTGGGCTGCTTAGTTTTTAGCTCTTTTATACTTCAATAAAGGACTCCCTGTCATCTTTTATGCTTTTCTCAAGCCCAGCTAGTATCCTTATGATTGTTGTTTTACATTCCCCATCAAGCATATGACTTATATCTATTTTTATTAGATCCCTAACTGTGACCTTTTCTTGTTCCTTCTTTTGGGATGAATTCCTCCAATTGCATTTTGCCTAGGCCTCTGTCTTCTGTGTGTTATAAAAGCCTGTTATGTTCCCAGCTTCTGAGAGTAATGGCTTTATTAAGAAAAGGTCTATACTGTCCAGGGCCTGGCACTTCAGGGACTGTCTCTGGTATGTGGTGCATATAATCTGCTGCTATGTTTTGGATAATCTACTCCGCAGGTCAGTTGTCTGCAGAGTTTCTCCTTGCCTGCAATGAGCAATGTTTGGATCTTGGCCAGAGTATGGTGAGTTTTAACTAGGTGAGCTCTGGTCAGCTTGTTAAAAGAGACGTGATGCTACTTACTAGAAATGAAATCTTGCAGAACTCTATGGTCAGTACACAAGTGTGCAGAAGTTTTTTGTTTGTTTGTTTGTTTGTTTGTTTGTTTTTTCCTGGGCTTCTGGGGAAGAATCTTGTTGCACTGATCTCTAGGCACAACTACCTGAGAAAAGCACTACCAGCAGAGTATAGGACAGTGGTACTCAATGTAAGCAGGTTAGGCAGCCAGAGTTGGTGCTGTGCTGTTTACTGAAATTGATTTATGCTGAGGGGCAAGGGAAGAAAGTGGTACCAGTCAGCTTCTTTGTCTCCACAGAAGGGAGTCAGTGATTGCTGTATTCAGGGAAGCACTGTCAGAAGAAGGAATAATTTCCTCTCATGAGCCCAGGTGTTTTTCAGATTGTTGTTTTCATGCTGTCTCCACATTGCTTGCCTGCCTGGAGTAGTGCAGGGTCCTCCAGGCTCTATCCCAGCCAAATCTGCTGACTTTTAAAACTCCAATCTATAGGAATCTGGTATGGTAGGGACTCCTGATCCTCTGGGGGAGGATCTTGCTGCACCGGTGCCAATGAAGGCTTCATTGAGAAGGGCAGTCACACCAGAGTTCAGGGGCATGAGATTAAAGTAGGCTAATAGCCAGTGTCCAAATTTCATCACCCTAAGCAGATGTCTCTGTGCCTATACTGGGTGTTAGAGAAGGGAAATGGGGCCTGGAAAGGGAATTTGTGTCCTGAGAGGTGGCTGCAAGTGTCACCTCTCACAGATGCATCCAAAGAAGAATGACCAGTCTCTCAAAGCACCTTAGGTGGTCCTCCGATCAGAGTCGGCCTTGGGGTTGCTTGTGTGCCTTCTCTTCAGGGTCCTCAGGGCCCTATCCCAGCCAAGCCCACAGACCTCTAAAACTCCAGTGTTTCAGCCCCTCATGGTTGCAAAAACTCACAAATATTATGCCCTCTCATTGTCCCAACCAACGACTTTGGGGAAGTGTTCACCTAGTGCATATCCCCATGTGCTCCACTCTCATCTTTCTCTGCTACCAAGGCTCCCTTCTGTCTGCAGCATCTGTGATCTGTTTATCCCCTAAACCATATCTCTGTACTTTATACCTTCCTCAAAGTGGCCTCTTCTTTCCCTCTAGATATGCAATTTGTTCCATCAGTCCTCAGATCAATTTCTTGCATATTTAGAATGATTTGATAACTATCTAGCTGTGTTCAAGGGACAAGGTGAGACTAGAGTCCTCCTACCATCTTAGCTCCCCCACTAGTAATATGGACATTTTAACAATATTAAGTCTTCCAATCCATGAATATGGGATGTCTTTTCATTTATTTGTGTATTCTTTCATTTCCTTCATCAATGTTTTGTAGTTTTCAGTATACAAGCCTTTTACTTCCTTGGTTAATTTTACTCCTAGGCATTTCTTTTTATTTTAGATGCTATTATAAATAAGATTGCTTTCTTAATTTTCTTTTTTGATATTTCCTTGGTAATATATAGAATTACAACTGATTTTCTGTATGTTGTCTGTTTTTTTCCTGTTTATGTATGTTGATTTTGCATTCTGTAACTTTATTAAATTTATCAGTTCTAAGTTTTTTGGTGAAATTTAGAGTTTCCTATATATAAAATCTACCATCTACAGAGACAATTTTATTTCTTCCTTTCTGATTTGAATGCTTATTTTACTTTCTTGCCTCGTTGCTTTGGATAAGACTTCCAGTACTATGTTGGATAGAAGTGGCAAGAATGGGCATCCTTGTCTTGTTCCTGATCTTGGAAGAAAAGCTTCAGTTTTTCACTGGTAGGTATAATGCTGGCTGTGGGCTTGTCATGTATGTATTTTATTGAATTGAATTCTTTCTGTAACTAGAAAAATAATAGAAAAAATTTAAAAAAGGAAAAGTTGGGGCTTTTTTAAGATAAGCAAAATTGACAAATATTTAAGTTGACTAAGAAGAAAAAAGAGGAAATACAAATAAAATTAGAAATGGAAAAGGAAACATTACAACTGATGCCACAGTAATGCAAAGGATCACAAGAGACTAACTGAAAATTTATACATCAATGTATTGGATACGTTGGAAGAAATGGATAAATCCCTGAAAATATACAACCTACCAACACCAAATCATGAAGAAATAGAAAATCTAAATACACCAGTAACAGTAAAGAGACTGAATCAGTAATCTAAAACTTCCTAAAAAAGAAATTTAACCCAGGTGTAGATGGCTTCACTGATGAATTCTGCAAAAACATTTAAAGAAGAATTAATAACAATTCTTCTCAAACCCTTCCAAAAAATTAAAGAGGACGGAACATTTCCAAACTAAATTTACAAGGCCAGCATTACTCTGAAACTAAAGCCAAAGGAAAGTAAAAAGGAAATTATACAAGAAAAGGAAATTATACCCCTATAGTCATAAATGCAAAATCTACACCAAAATACTAACAAACCAAATTCAACAGTACATTGGAAGGATCATAAAACATGATAAAGTGATATTTATTTCTGGGATACAAGAATAGCTCAATATACATAAATCAATAAATATGACATAGCACAAGGAGTATTTAAGAAAATTCAATACATATTCATGCTAAAAATGCTCAACAGCTTAGATTAATATTTGATTACTTTGTGTCTTCTGAATTCCCTGCAGACAATTAGTGCTGTATTCCAGTTTTTAGAACACTGAACATCTTTCCCATGTTTGGGAAGTTCCTCACCTCATGAATATCTCCCACCAGAAAAGAAAATGCTGGATACTCACTTCCCTAGATTTCAATGCTATGACATATACATATGACTTAGATTAATTGCATCAGAGCTAGTGACTAGAGCAGCAAAAGTGGTGAGGATCTCTCTTTATAGCAACAGTAACAGTTTCTGAAAATAATAAACCCCCCAAAATTTCCAATTCTATTAACAGCTTAACTCTATGATTTAGTTTTAGATGTGGTTTCTATCTGTAAAGCTTTGAATCTTGTCTTCCGGCACCCCAATAGTCCTATAAATTTCCAATATTTTTAAATAAACTATATTTCTGTTTTCTCAGCCAAAGTCAGCTTTTGTTTTTCTCCACCAAGAACAATGAGTTATATAGACAACATCAAATGTGCTAAGGGAGACATTGAAGGAGTTAATGGCACTTCATAGCAAACCTAGTTTTCTACAATCTATGGCTCAGGTTCTGAAAGAGTGGAATACAGCTTTGCCCTTGATGTATTACTGCCACTCATCCAGGGAACTTCATTTGAAATAATTTAGCTATGCATTTGGAAATTGCCAATTTATTCCTACTTTGTTTTTGTTTTGATATCAAGTCACTTTTTTTCTATTTACATGACTAAGTGTTCAATGAATTATAAGCAAACAAAAATTGCCAATTTTGATACATTTGCATAAGAAATAAGTATAATGATTTTATATTGCATTCCAGTGAAATAAATTCATAGTCACAGTTATTCAGATGAAAACCATGCATATTTTTTCTTTTAATGAAATACGGAGTTTTTTATTTAGAAGATTAAAATTAAATGCTGTATGCTTTTAGGCAAGCCTTGAAAGTAGTTTCAAACAAGAGCTCAGAAACAACAATAAAAGGTTAAACACTGTACCTAGTTTAAATCATTCATTTGGCTGCATCATGTATTTTTTTTTATTCTTCAATTTCTCACTTTTTCTTCTTTTGCTGCAGATCACATGAAACTAAAGAGAGCCCAAATATCTAATTGTGGCCACTTGTTCAAAATTTTGAATGATGGGTAAAAGTAGAGACAGATATCTCTTATAAATGAATGCTAATAGAAATCAAGTGAAAAAGAGAAAGAACATAAAAATCACACACCAATAATTATTGCTCACTGGCACTACTTCCATTTTATTTTAGATATTGCCTAGAATAGTAAATGGCTATGTTGTCCAAAATATATCCTTGTATTTTCTATCCTGCTTTAAAACAAAGCCTGGTTCTGAATCTGTATGCTGGGTCTAACTGACATGACTTTTTTTTCTTATACCTGGTTTATTATTAGATACAGGTTTAAAAGTCAAATTAATATTAACAAATTCTGTACAGCATGTCACCTTTGTAGATTATTATTATTCCCTAGCATTTTCAAAAGAAGCTTTTACCAGAAACACTATTTATTTTGTGTCAGTTTAAAATTCATAGAAAACGAATTCCAGAACTCATTCTGTGTCTGTGACTAGCTGTAGCATACCTTTATTAGCAAGTCATTACAGATGACTGTTTTGCTAAATTAGATTCATTTAGTCTTACCAATCTTGACTGCAAAAAATAAATCAGAAACTAACACTAACTATTGTGTATACATTTTCAGTATGTGTGTGTGTATGTGTGTGGGAGGATGTGTGTGTTGTGTGTGTATGAGTGCATTCTTGTGCCCTGTAAGCAATGTCTCTTCTTGAGGGGAACTCCTCATTGCAAATATAATTGGTGGGATACCTTATATAAGAGGATGGACAGAGGATGGTTGTAAAATCTTTAATCCTTATTCTACCCACTTTGCAGGTAGCCATATGCAAGTGCATGAACCAATCACAAACTCCGAAATCTATTCTTATTCACTTGCCTGTGAGGTTAAGAGTAAGAGCACCCGCCTCCTTCAATATGTTATGTGCTTCCTTTCTTTCTACCCCCCCTGCCCAAATGCACACCATATAAGTTTGATTTTCCAGCCTTTATGTTACTCTGAATTCTAAAGAGCTTTTTATTAAATTTATCTTTTTCTAAGGATATCTAGGGATGGTTTCAGTTGCTTGCAGTAAACAAACTAAAAGCCGAAGCACCTTGACCAATAAACTATTAGGTTTAAGGAATGGTATTGACTACTTATAATGGTGCCGGATATTCAGGAAAAATAATTGTATGTGTAGATGAACGGCATGGAAAAGAATGTTGATGCTAGGTTTACAAATACTAACTGATTATCTAAAACACCCTACCCTTTCTATCTCCTTTTTTAATAGCATTAACATGACTCTATGAAAATATCTCAGTATTTTCTTTTCCAAGCAAGCTCATCAAACATTTCAAGGTAAAAATTGCCAGGTTTGAACCTTTAATTTAGCAAATATGTACCCTTTAAAAAGAGAAAAATGAAAAACTAAACAAAAATTTATAAAATCAACTTTGACTGCCATCACCATTCACACAAAATTTTAGAAAACTGATTATGTTTGCATCTCCAGCCTTCCACAGTTGAGCTTATGTACTTTCACTGTTTAAATTTTACTTGTCATAAGTGAGAAGCTAAGTAAATGAAAGTAGCTTTAAAAAGATTTGCACCCAGCATCATTGCATGAGAGTTGCAGACATCCAACTCAGGCTCATGAGCTTGCCTTCAGATTTAATTCTAGATGTCCTTTCTCTCCTGCACATGTGAATAAATAGGAAAATGATTTCCGTTAGCTAGATCTCTGGTTTAAGCAGAAATGCAATCATCATAGTTCCTAAGTGTTGTGTGTACACTCTCTAACTCAATTTTCTCGGCATTATTTAGACACGCTCACTGCTTAAACCTGATAGGAAGCCTTCCTGCCCATACCAATTAACCTAACCCTGCAATTTAGTTTTTACCCAGTCGTCCTTGAATCCTCCCTTGTTCTCTGTGTGGCTTATTTGAATTGGTTTGAATCCTTTCCCAGAAAGTGTTTGTAATCTAAAAATTGTCTTAATATCTTTGGTCCAATTTTTCCTGCTCTTTAATTTCCCATGGGACCCAAGTGGATTTCCGAACTTTTCCACATATCACATAGAACACTATTTTTTAAATACAATTTTCTTTTTGTGTTTTGCTCATGGGAACCGGCATTCTAAAAACAGCAGTCATCAGCCACATCACAATAAAGGGCTTCTCTTGTTCCTATTCTCATGGGGTTTCTAGATGTTTCTCTCAGTAGGATCCAGAAAGGAAAGAAGAGACAAAAATATGTCTTAACTGCCAGGCTAATGCCACTCTCTACAGGTCAGGCATTGAAAAATAGAAATTAGTTGAGAGGTAGGAAGTCAATGAAACCCTTGGAATGACAAATTCTATTGTGCTTGGGACCAGACTTAAATAAAGAAACGAAGCTTAGACAGATCTCCAATTTGGCTCAATCAAACAAAAAATTATTAATCTTGCATCACTTATCATTATAAAAGCAAAATACAGTCATTAGATGAGATGAGTATGTTCTCTGAAGATTTCATTTAGTACTTGGCACTCTTAGGTCATCATCTTTAGAGACTCTATGTTTAATCTTGAAGTGATAATATGGGCTTATGGTTTAATTGACTTACTTTTATACATAAATTCATCATTTCTTGCAAAAACACTAACAGATATTCATATCACTCTACATGCATTCAGATTTTTCTCATATTTTTCTAGGTAGGAATTTTTATGTTAATGTTCTCCATCCTGTAAACAAATTGAGCTTTGTAATAAGATGTTGTAACAAACTGGTCAACTTGGGATTTAAGATCTGTACAAAATAGATTTCCTATAAAACTAATAACAAAGCAACACAAAATACAGTGATATATCCAATTTCTCTTTAGTGTCGTAAAGAGATTAAGCCGTGTTTCTATAAAGTTATATATGTTAAGGGAAAATGTAGTTTAAATAACAAAAGTTCTCAAAATTCTTTTATTTTTAAAGATTTAACTTATTTCTTTATGAGAGACAGACAGAGAGAGAGGCGGAGACATAGGCAGAGGGAGAAACAGGCTCCATGCAGGGAGCCTGATGTGGGACTCAATCCCAGGACCCCAGGATCATAACCTGAGCCAAAGGCAGACACCCAACCACTGAGCCACCCAGGTGTCCCAAGTTCTTCCATTTCTTCAAGTAAGCTTCTTCTTAAAAAAACAATAAGCTTCTTCTTGATTGTTTTTCCTAATAAAACATGGCCCAAAGACTAACAATAATAACATAGTAGACCATGTATTTGCGTAATTTTAGTTTATCCCCAAAATGACCTTCTGAGTTAGGTATCCACATTACGTCAATTTTAAAAAGAGAGTCAGGGTGGCTTAAAAGGAACTGTTATTTTCCTAGAGTTACAGAGCTAGTAGAGCCAGTACTTGAATCTAGGTCTATGTGGCTGTACAGTTCAAGTTCTCAAACATCTCATCTCCATGGAGAGTCACAAATATTTATATCATAAATGTAAACCATGCAAACTACAATCTCAAGAGTAAATCTATGCCTGGTACGAACATCTATACTATGCTCTTTTTTTTTTTCTGTTAGTCTACAGAAAGATTTTACTTGAATATAAATTTAAGCCTTATGAAAATATAGTTAATCCTTAAACAACAGAGGTTTGAACTGCATGAGTCCACTTATATACAGATTTTTTACTTTTCCTTAAATGTATTTTCTCTTCCTTATGATTTTCTTAATGACATTTTCCTTTCTAGCTTACTCGAATGTAAGAATACAGTTTATAATACATACAACATATAAAATATACATTAATCAAGTGTTCATTTTATTGGTGAGGCTTCCAGTCAACAGTATGCCAGTAATAGTTAAGTTTGGGAGCAAAGTTATATATGATTTTTAAATGCATGAGAGGTCCCGCACATTGTTCAAAGGTTAACTGTGCATTCTCTGGATGTTAGCACTCTCCTGCATAAAATACAATTTCTTATCAAAGTGATGTCTAAGTTCTGATTTGAAACAATGTGAGATGCTGGATGCTGAAAATTGCTATCTGTCATTTTAAAATAAAAGGAGGGCTACCAATTTCTACTAAAGTGATACCTTCCCTTGGTAGGGCTGGAGTCGGTTAGTAGGAGTGGATAGCAATGTTGTTTGCAACTCTCTAAGGTAATACCTTTCAGACTTCCGGAGTGAATCACCTGAGAACTCAAAAATGCAAAATCTTGGGCTATTCCCGCAGAGACTAAGACTAAAGAGGTCCAGAATATCAACCTGAAGACTATATTTGCATTTGTAACAAGCTTCCTAGTCATGCTGATGTTACTGGGCCATAGACAAATTTTGAGGAGCACTCAGTGACCTAAGAATCTGAATCATCCAAAAGGCATTCAACTCATAGTACATACAAAAATTAGCATAAAATGTAATCAAAAACCTAAATATAAGAGCTATAAAAAAGCTGTACAATCTTAGAAGCTACAACAGGGATCCCTGGGTGGCGCAGCGGTTTGGCGCCTGCCTTTGGCCCAGGGCGCGATCCTGGAGACCCGGGATCGAATCCCACATCAGGCTCCCGGTGCATGGAGCCTGCTTCTCCCTCTGCCTGTGTCTCTGCCTCTCTCTCTCTCTGTGACTATCATAAATAAAAAAAAAAAAATAATAAAAATAAAAAAAAAAAATAAAAATAAAAAAGATTTAGAAGCTACAACAAACTATAAAACCTTAGAGGAAAACATAAATACACCTTCATGACCCCAAATCATGTACCAGTAACAACAGAAATAAGCAGATAAATAGACATCATCAAAATTTAAACAGTTTTGTTTTAAAGGAAACCAATAAGCAGGTGAAAAGAGAATTCATGGAACCAGAGAACATTTTTACAAATCATATAAAATATAAGGAACTTGCACCTAGAATATACAAGGAATTCTTACAATTCAACAGCACACAAAAATTTATCCATGAATGTTCATAGCAGCATTATTCATAAATAATCAAAAAGCAGAAGCAACTAACTCAATATCCATAAAATGATCAATGGATAAATAAAACATCTTATATCCATACAGTGTAACACTGTTTGAAAATAAAAAGGAAATGAAGCATTGATATGTGTTATAATATAGAAGAACTTTGAAAAGATCATTAGACTTTGAAAACTTTAGAGAATTCGGTTACCAAGGGGCACATATTGTACGATTCTATTTATACAAAAATGTCCCAAATTAACAAAGCTATAGAGACAAAAAGTAGATTAGTAGTTGCTTAGGGCTGGGGGAGGAAGAATAGGATTCTGGGGGTATCTGCTAAGGAGTATGGGGTTTCTTTTGGTAGTAATGAAAATGTTCTACAATTGATTGTGGTGATGGATGTGCAACCGAGAATATACTAAAAACCATTGAAGTCTATATGTTAAATGAGTAAATTGTAATGCAAATTATATCTCAGTAAAGCTGATTTTAAAAGGCATTAAATATTTATTGAGCAGATACTACATTTGAGTACTGTCTTCTCCCTCTTTTTAATTTCAAAAGTATCAGATTTAATAGCAATTTCTCTGGAACATTTTTCTAACTTTCCTCTTTCCCAATGACTTGATCTGATGCTTTGACTAAATGCTTTTAACACACCTCTACTTCTGCTTCAGAGCCGGTGTGACACTTCAGCGTGATAGATTATTTAAAATTCTGTCATCTCTTTTAGATTCTAAACTGCAGTGACCATGAATAGTTTGTCTGGTATGTTATCTCCATAACTTAACACAGTGCTTGGTAGAGCTGGTGCTTAATAAATTATTCTCAGATTAATGAATGAAGGGCTCCTGGTCTTGCTGGACTGTAAATCTCCCTGTTTATAGTCTCGTAAGACTTGGTAGCATGAGGTGAAGAGATTGTCAAGCACCTCCTCTGCTATTCCCGGGCATATAGCCGTGGTTATTGCGGAGACAAAGCAACTTCGTTACAATTGAAGAGGACACCAATGGAATAGCTTAAAAAGGGGCATCAGGTTGCAGAAGATTTAGACTAAAATGCTTACCCTTTTTTTGTCTGTTAAGCTATGCAACTCTGGGCAGGTTGCCTCATCCAAGTAAACTTCAGTTTCCTTATCCTTAAGGCATTGATAATGACATTCACTTCTACTTTCTTGTCTGGGTGATTATGAAGAGCAAAGAGAACCCAGGAGTTAACTTCTTGCATATGTGAAACTATATAAATATAATTTGCTAATGGTATGGCATATTCATAGAGAATTAAAAATATGACAGCTAGGGGATCCCTGGGTGGCTCAGTGGTTTGGCGCCTGCCGTCAGCCCAGGGTGTGATCCTGGAGTCCCGAGATCGAGTTCCACATCAGGCTTCCTGCATGGAGCCTGCTTCTCCTCTGTCTGTGATTCTGCCCCTCTCTCTCTCTGTCTCTCATGAATAAATAAATAAAATCTTAAAAAATAAAAATAAATAAAAAATATGACAGCTAAAGAAAGACATTTGTTTAGATCAGAACCAAACAGAAGGCATTCTTTTTTTTTTCAGCTCCCACACTTTATTGGGACAATGAGGGGTAGGCAGACCAGAAGGCATTCTTGTTTGCCTACACAATAGCCATTTCTCTATTCTTCCTTGCTAACAAAAATCCAATTTTGTTCGAGCAGCCGTGTGCCCTCCCCCAGGAAATGAATTACAATTGGTCTAAGCAAATCATTAAAATTATATCTCCCTTACCTACAATTGGTCTTAAGATAGGCATTAATTCAGTTCTGGCCAATGAAAAATAAGATGAATCTAATATGTGCTTCAGGGGAAATATTTTCCTCCTTGAAAAGAGGCACACAAGAAAAAAATCCCTTTATATCTACCCATCTTCCTTCCTGTGTGAGACTCTGTTCTATTAGGACCTTAGGCAGAGTGCTGCTGCTGCACTCATCATGAAAGAAGGGCCAAGAGAATCACAGAGATGCTTCACCAGCCACTGATCCACCAGCCATGGAACCACTGGCCACCAGAATTTTCAGTATGTAAATTGAATCACTGTCTTCAATACGGAAGTCACTATTAGTGGGACTTTAAAACAGTTTTTTTTGAGAAAATGCTGTAACTGATACTGAGTTCTTTGGGGAAGTGTAGTGGCAGAGTGACACAGAGAGGATTAGGGTTTATCTTACAGTCTTCCTCTGTGATGTGTAGCAGTGGCAGTCCAATGTCTCCTTGCACTTTGCCACGTAACAATAGGCAATTAAATCTTTGAAAATTAGAAAACTTGCTCTTGAAATTAGGCAGATTAATTGAAATGATAAAAGGTATTTTTAAATGTTCATGTCTAAGTAGTTGTCACACTAATTTGGTGAAAGAGGGGAAGACAAAGCATAAGAGAAAAAGAGGATGAGTCTTTCAAGCCTAAAGGATTTGTTGATTTCTAATGTAGATTCCTACAGATTCATGACATTGTTTTAAACAAGGTACAATGTACAGTTGAAGACTAATTATACAATTTTCTGTGTGGCTTCTGTAGCCTTGCTGTCCTAGCCAAGACCTGTCTCTTTTGTTACAGTAATCACATCAAAGCAGCGATGAGGCCCAGGAATACATAAGCAGGCACAGGGACACACATTTACACACACACACACACACACACACACACACACAATTACTTATAACAACACTTCCTTTATCTCACTGAAGAAAATGAGAGTGATTTCTGCCCAGTTGGACTTCTTTGGGGAGGAAGGTGCATTTATTGAAAACACACAAGTGCTATTAGTTAAATAAACCACCTTGTGGAAACTCAGACAATAATTGATCTTAATGCTTTTTAACACCATGTCTAGAAAGAATGACTATTGACACATATTTTTCAATGAATTTATTCCTCTTCCCTCCAGAAATATAGCCAAGGCAGTCTCAGCCTTGGTAAGCATAGGTAAAGCTAAATGATTTTAAGATACACTAATGAGTCATTTGTCTAAAAATGCTGACTCTAAGTTCACTGATAGCAAGGCTTTTTGCTTTATTCATATTTGAGTTCTCAATGGCAAAAGCCCTGGCACAGAGAAGTGGCTCAAGAAATTTTCGTGGCATAAATGTTTGAATGAATGAAGTCATGAATAAATTACTAATTCCCCAAATTTTACCACTTCATTTCTTTTACTTTCCTTCCTAGATCAGAAACATTGCATTTTTGTAAAGTATCTTTCAAACTATATGTATCATGAATATTTTGAACTGTGAGGGCAGATATAACTCTATATAATTTAGATCATAAAGTAGAATGAAGAATCTTTTATTTTATATTTATCACGTTACACATTTATAAACCTCGAATAAGTAATGTGTGATCTCCTACAGGGATCCAGGACATTGAAAATAATATTAATTATTATAAGTATTATTTTGAAATAATATTTATGAAATATGAAATAATTTCATATGAAATATGAAATATGAAAATAATAATAATAACACAGACCTTGTGATACCTGAGCAGTCCACTGCATGTACAGAGAATTCTAGACTGAGGGTCATTGGTATATTAATGGCCTGTCCTGGAGAATATACTATGACCAAAAAAATTGCATTCAGTAAGGCCATCCTCTTTATCCAAGCCCACAGCTTCAGGTAAGCCTCCTAGGAAATAACAAGTGTAGCCCATCCACCTAAACACCAGTATAGCTTTGCAGTCCTGGAATAGAATATACTGTAGCCAAAATGTCCTCATGTCTTGCCTTCCTCTGTCCATAGAAAAGGAACTGACCTAAACAACCTCACAGGCCTCCTCCCAGATCAGCCACACTACCACTTTGACATTGTCCTTCACACAAAACTCGTTCATTCCCTGCTTCTGATTTTATTGGTCATGAAAACCTCAAGAATATCCTTCTAGGCTTTCCTTGCTCACTAATATGCTCTTCTTTATAACAAGGTACACAATCCATTTCAAAGCAATCTCTTCCTTCCCTGAATTCCTAAACCATTTATAGCCTGCCCCATATCATTTGCCTATGCACGGTATGTCTTACATTATTTCACTATATATTGCCAATCCTATGTCATTTCAACATAGGTCGTCTGTCCTATATCATTTTATTATGATCACTATTATTTTTAACAATCAATATATTTTATTGTTTACATATTATATACTAGGTGCTATGTTAGGTGTTACATCAATGTGTGTCAGGGCCATATCTCAGATTTATCCCAAGGACAGTGTTCCCCTTCCTTCAGCCTATTCCAAAATAGAAACAAGGACTCAAAGAAAACACTAGCCTAAGTATACATCCTTGACTAAAAGGCGACTGTGTCTCCCCTTAGATACCAGACAAATATTTCATCCCTATGTTTACCTTTTATTTCCTTTTTATTTATTTTTTTTTTATTTTTTATTTTATTTTATTTTTTTTTTTATTTCCTTTTTAGATCATGGACTCTGTGTTTTTATAAAAACAAGGTTTATGGAAGAAGACCAAGGAAGAGACAGAGGGGAAAAAAGTGGGGGACTTTGAATAGCCAAAGACAAAAGAATTTTCCATTCTGGAAGATGTAGGAGTAAAATAGAAAGGCCAACCCTTCCAATTTCCTAGAGAATGGAGGATCCATTTTTGAAGGACACTCCACTATTCTAACAGTCTCAGTCACTTGTAAGTCCCTGAAATAAGAATGTCCTACTTGGGGAAATGTTATGTAGTTCTCCCCACTTTCTCTGAATTAAGAGGCCTTAGTCCATATGATATTTAGAAGGGTTTCATTACAAAACTATTACCATGTCTATATAACCCTTGAGTTCACCTTGATTATCCATTTCTATAGGACTAGAATGGTATTCAATTTATCCCCAGGGTACAGTAATTATCCTATTAATCAACATATTCAATTAACTAAGATGTCCTATTCATCAAAAACATACTTAATAAATGCAAGTTCATTTAGGTAAGAAAAGCACAGGCATCTGAAACTCCAGTAAACTTCAGATGGCAATAAGATTAACAAATGTTTACAGTCCATTTCTGTCCTCTGCCATCAAAGCAAACATCAAACTCAAGCTGTCATCACTTTGATCTTAAATCACATAAAATGTTAACAAGCTAAGAAACTTTAAAAACTAAACAAAGCACAGAGCATGTCTGTTGTTAGGGGGTAGGATGGGCCCAGACACTTAAGCCTTCCTTACTAGTTAACCAAAGGAATTCAAACCTGATTTTTATCAATTTTTTTGTCCCTCCATATAAGACATAAAGTAGTGGTTAATAAAGTTTTCCAGGTTTGTCTACTGAATAATTTGTGACATCATTAATCACAAAGGAATTGATTATTTTTGCCACCTAATTAGTGAAACAAACTTCTACTTAGCACCTTGTGCTGAAAACGTGTCAGCACTTCATTACCCAGATATTGCAAACTGCAATCTGGTTGCTATAGTGACAAGATCCCATGGGGATTTTTTGTGTTTAGCTGACACCTCTAGATCAGATGGAATATGATTAAAAGGAAAAGAATCTAACTTAAAGCACTTTGGTGCTGAAAACACTGCAAAATTATGGTTTTGAAACTGCCAATTTCAAATAAAATGATTGCATAAGTCTCCATAGAAATAAAATTTTTTTGTATTTCATTATTTTTGGACCTTCATTTTTCTTTTTTACTTGGAAGATAAAAATCATTATTGTAGAAACACTCAGACCATCACCCCAATTGTTTCAATATTTTATTGGGTATAGTAATGTATAAATCATGTTAGAAGCCATGGAGTTAAGCCAAAGCAAAAAAGACAAAAGATGTATGGCCATAAAACAATGAATAAATCAGAAACATAGATTACTTTATGTTAATATGATTCTGTGACAGTAATTGGCAGGGAAGCTTGTTAAAATGGCAATTCATTAAAAGTTATGGCTGTTTGGTTAGATGCTGAGTTTTCTCCTGCTCATCCTTTACGCTATCCCACTGCATTCATTCATAACACTTTATTTTTACAACCTGACTTATATATAATGGAGCTCTGGGGTCAATATTAAAATATAGAAAATATTCCAATCAACAAATAATTATTGAGCCCTGATTTATTCCTTTATTTTGATACTTTAATCCTCCTTTCTGAAATTTCATTGATCTCAAAATATGCAATGACTTACTTGCATAACCCAAATCAGCACCTGAAGACATAACCCTGGGGCACCTGGGTGGCTCAGGTAGTTGGGCATCAGACTTAATTTCAGCTGGGGTCATGATCTTGGGGTTGTGGAATAGAGCCCCCAGATGGGCTCCATGCTCAGCATGGAGTCTGCTTGAGATTCCCTGCCTCTACCTCTGACCCTCTCCCCTCTTTCTCTCTCTCTTTCTCTCTTTCCAATAAATAAATAAAACTTTTAAAAATAAAAAAGAAGACATAACCCTGCATAGCCTTGGGTAGTCAGGGCCTGGATTTTGTCAAGACTAGGGTGCCACTGCTGACAGGACACTCAAGACCCAAGAGAGTGAGAGAATCCTAGGATTGGTACAGAATGTGCTTAACAAGTGTACTCCTTAACAAGTGTAACAAGAGCATATATTGCCGGCAAAGTGTGGCAAAGAGAGAAATCACTTGGCAGTTGGAGCCCCAAATGGTCAGTGTTCAGGATGGCTCTCGGCAGCACAAAGGATCTGAGATTTAATTGCAACAAAGATCTCAACCTTGGAAAAAATAAGATATTGGGCAGGAAACCAAGGCATTGGCATACGTACAACCTAGTTTGGGAAGTAGTTTTAAAAGTGTCTAACCTTCCCTGATGCAGAATCAATAGGAACCAACAAGTCATTATTGATGTCCCAGGTGACACAGAGTAGTTAGTTCTGCCATTGGACATGCAGATTTGAGAACAGAAGTGATGATAACTCTTTGGAGAATCTGACCATAAAATACAGTAGATTGTATTGGTGAATATTGACTCAAGAAAGCCCAAGATAACTAAAAAAGTGTGTTCATTAAAAAAAATCATTACACAGAAATCATTTTGCCAGTCTGGATAATAATTTAGCAGAATTATAAAGACAAAGAGACTCTTTCCATATGACTCTAAGAGTAAATAGCAAAGCTGTTAGCATAAATTATCTTGCTGGCCTCAACTTTTCTGGAAGCACAAAAGGTAAATAATCTTCTACAATAAAGATATAAAGCCAACCTTCAGTAATCCAGATGCCATTTACTCAAGGCAAAATAATACATATTATATTTTCTACATTTCTCTAGAATTCTTAATTAAGTCAGTAGCTTTGTATATTTGGTATACGTCTGCAGGGCTACTTTGAGTGTCAATGGCTTTACTTTTAGCTATATTCATGCTAAGTAGACTCTCTCCTAGGTACTATATGGCACTCTCAACTCCATGACTGGAGCAGGGAAACATAGGCTTACAGCTGTGGAGTAGATTTAAGTTTTTTGCATGATTTATGAATAAGTATCAGAGCTTTATACTTTATTGTTAGATATATATTAAATCAATTCCTACTTAACACTAAGGAAAGTAGATGGCTATGTCATGATTTACAGAAGTGTTTATTAAACACCAAACTACAGTCAAATATGAAAGTATAAGCTTGTTTGATTTTTCATTAAATCTCTTATTTTGAGATAATTTTAGAATCATATACAGCTTTAAGAAATAATACAGGAAGGTCTGTGTACTCTTATCCAGTTTCACCCAAAGTTAAGATATTTATAAAACTATGGTACCCTATCCCAGCTAGGGTATTGACACTGATACCATCAACTTATAGAACATTTCCGTCACCACAAGGAGCCCTCATGTTGCATTTTTACAAACATACTTCATTCACAATCATTCTGATAGCCACTAATCTGTTCTCTGTGTCCATAATTTTTCAAAAATGCTGTATAAAGAGAATCATGCAGTATGTAACATTTTGTAATTGGCTTATTTACTTCAGTATAATTCTCTGGAGGTTCATCCAGTTTTTTGCATGCATCAGTTTATTCCTTCTTTCCATGGTAGGAATATACCACAATTGTCTAACGATTTATTCTTTGAAGGCATCTAGGTTGTTTCCAGTTTTTAGCCACTATGAATAAAGCTGCTACCAATATTCATATACAGGTTTTTGTGTGAATGTGTTTTTATTCTTCTGGGATAAACACCCAGGAATGCAACTGCTAAGTCATATGATAGTTGCATGTTTAGTTATTCAAGAATCCACCAAATAGTTTTCCAGAATGGTTATACCTTATAACATTTCCAAAAGTGGTCCATGAGTGATCCATACTTGGTATTCTTGCCAGCATTTGGTGTCATTACTATATTTTATTTTATGATTCTGGTAAATTAATAGTGAGAGCTAATTGTGGTTTTAATTTTCCTAACAATATGATACTTATACCTTTTCGTTATCTCATTTTCCATTTTCATATATTCTTCGTGTCTTCTGCCCATTTTACAATTGGACAAAATTGTTTGTTTTGTTTTTACTATTGAGCTTTGAGTGAACTTTATATACTCCAGATTCGAGTCCTTTGCACATTTAGTGTGCAAATATTTCCTCCAAACTTGTTGATAGTCTTTTCATCTTCTTAGCAGTCTTTCACAGCATTTTTTTTTAATTTTGATAAAGTTCAATGTACACTTTTTTTTATTTTATGTGTCATACTTTCAGTGTCAGGTCTAAGAACTCTGCCTAGCTCTAGAACCTAAAGATTTTCTCCAACATTTTACTTTTAAATATTTTGTACTTTTACATTTTACATTTAAATCCATAATCAGTGTTAACTGAATGTTTGTATAATGTATGAGGCAAGTTGAGTCTCATTCTTTTTTTTTTTAAACATTTTACTTATTTATTTGACATAGAGAGAGCACAAGGCAGAGCAGCAGGCAGAGGGAGAGGGAAAAGCAAGCTCCCTGCTGAACAGAGCCTCACGGGGGCTTGATCACAGGACCCTGAGCAGGACCACTTAACCAACTGAGCCACCAGGCCCTCCTTGGTTCATTCTTTATCTATGTTATTCATTCACTCCAGCACCATTTGCTCAAAAGTGATTTTTTTTTCTCCCTTGAATTAATGTACTCCTTTGTCAAGAATTAATTGGAAATATTTGTGTGGGTCTATTTCTATCTCTGTTCTGTCCCATTAGTCTTTGTGCCTACCTCTGCGAAACAGTTTGGATTACTGTGGATACATAAAAAGCCTTGAAGTCAGACTGATTCCTCTAATTTTATTCTTCTTTTTTAAAATTGTTTTAGCTATTTGACATCCTTTGTCTATTAAATTTTAGAACAGTTTGTCTATATAAGAAGTCTGGCTGTGATTTTGATAGAAATTGTTAAATCTGTATATCCATCATCTCAAAAACACAGAAATGGCTTCTGTGCCCATGGACGACAATCTAATACTCGGTAAGTCATTATGCCCATGCCAAGCTGCTTCATAGAACTCAGCTGGGTTTGAGAGAGGCCTGGAAGTCTAGTTTCTCCTGGTTCTTGCCTAACAATCTTCAATCAGTCCCATTTAAAACAATTTTATATATTGGTATGTGTATTAATCATTGCTGTGTAAGAAATTATCCTTAATTACTTAAAAAATAAATATTTATTTCCCCTCAAAATTTTGAGAGTCAGTAATGTAGGAGTAGTTTAGTTGTGTGGTTATGGTTCAAGGTCATTCATGAGGTTGCAATTAAGTTGTGAGCCAAGGTTGCAGCCCTCTGCTTCAATGGTGACTCATTCACAGGGCTATTAGCTGGAAACCTCACTTCTTCACCATGTGTAACTCTCTACAATGATATTGAGGATCTTCATATTCTCTCAGAGTGAGTGATTCAAGAGAGAAAAAAGAGAGGAAGCCCTAAAGCCATTTTTGACCTGGTCACTCATACTATCACTGTCGCCATATTTTATTTTCTAGAAGAGAGTCAATAAGACTAGCCTACCCCTAAAGCAAGAATTACCTTCCACCTTTTAGAGGAAAAAAACCATCAGAGAATTAAACATAAGATACCAGGTTTTTTAAGTGTTTTGCTACTTTAGAAAAGTTAGAAAATATTTTTCTAAATTAACTTCATGAAGGTATACAACAATTCAATTATATCACCATTTAGGCATCATAAAGCTTATTCTTGGTAATCTTTAAGCAAGGGAACAAAGGAAATTGTAAAAATGGTTATCAACAGAATAATAGTCTAATATTTGATTATAAATTACATAAATGTTAAATGACATTTAAATGCTGTCAAGAATTTCTGTATTTCCTGTCAAGATCTTATTACTGTTTGGTATGTTTTAATTAGAATGAAATATACAGGAGGCCCTAAACAAGTATGAACTATGAATGAAATGTAACTTGGGTTTTAGGCAATCATACTGGGCAGACAAGAGCTGATTGTTGATGCTAACATCTTTCCTGAGATCAATGATACATACTAGCTCCCAGTTTCTTTCTTTCTTTTTTTTTTTTTTAAGTAGTACTAAGTTTAGATATATATCCTATGGTTTGATTAGAGAACTGAAAAAATTATAAATTGACATCATATTGAACATAACTGTAAAGATCAAATGGAAAGCTAATTTACTAATTCCAGTAAAAATAAGTGTCTAGATTACTTCCACTACCAATTTTCATCATAGTTAACTATTAAGAAAAAATAGTTTTTGTGGCAAGCTTTGCAAGACGGCTTTACATACAACCCCATACACATGCATTCACACACAAATACATCTCTACACTCCATGGACACAGATATATATATATATATCTGTATATATATATATATATCTGTATATATATATATATTCACTTGCCTAATCTTCATTTTTCTCAAGTACACAGTAACAATAAAAATAGTACATAACACATAAGACTCTTTGAAGATAAAATGAGATGATACAGGTAAAGTACTAAGCACAATGTTTGGCACATGGTTAGTCTCCAATTGTCCAATATGTGTTAGCTATTTTTGTTACTTAAATGGCATTATCACAAATATGCTTTCTTGTGATTGTAAATAGGAAGAAGTTATAGAGCATTAATTCTGCATTCTGGTAAGTATCTGGTTAATATTAAATTTCTCAAACAGAACTATCCTATTTCTCCACCACTATATTACTATTTTTTAAGACTCAAAGTCACCCACCTAATAAGTAGGCAAAATTGTTATTTAAATCCACAGTTTCCTGATCTTTCCACTACAGTACATGAATTGAATAGATGGTCTTCTGGTACATATTTTTAAGTGTATCTTTTTGTAATCATCCAATGATATACAGGTTTTTCATGTAACCCTCATTATATAGATACAATAAATTCTAATTAGATGTGTGAGGTCCTCAGGGATGGTCTAAAGTCTTACTGCTTTCACTGTCCTCTTTGCCCATCCTTTCCCCAACATAATCTCTCAGGTCAATGCAATTCTATGTACAGGTACTCAAAAAATTCATGCTTCTTAAGATGATAAATTCCTTTCAGCACCTACTTATTTGTAATAGTTTGTTTTGACTACAAATATTTATCTCTGACAGGAAATTGATTCAGATATTTAATAGCCAAGTAGAGTTTACAAGTGTGATAGTCAAGTGAACATAATGACCAATAGGTGCCCGAGTGTTCTGAGGTTAGTTTTCTCTTCAGTGAGTACAGGCTTTGCTATAAAACATTTATTCAGGGATCCCTGGGTGGCGCAGCGGTTTAGTGCCTGCCTTTGGCTCAGGGCATGATCCTGGAGACCCGGGATCGAATCCCACGTCGGCCTCCTGGTGCATGGAGCCTGCTTCTCCCTCTGCCTGTGTCTCTGCCTCTCTCTCTCTGTGACTATCATAAATAAATAAAAAAAATTAAAAAAAATATTATAAAACATTTATTCATGTTGGTATTTCAAATAAAGGAGAAGAAAAACCCTTCTCTTAGACTTCAACTCTACTGTAAAACAGCAAACTGGAATTGGAGGGTATTACGCTAAGCGAAATAAGTCAATCAGAGAAAGACAATTATGTGGTTTTATTCATATGTGGAATTTAAGAAACAAAACAGAATCAAAGGGGAAGGGAGAGAAAAATAAAATAAGATGAAATCAGAGAGGGAGACAAACCATAAGAGACTCTTAACTATAGGAAAAAACTGAGGGTTATTGGAGGGCAAGTGGGTGGGGGGATTGAGTAATTGGGTGATGGACATTAAGGAGGGCATGCAATGTAACACTGGGTGTTACAGGCAACAGATGAATGAGTTCTATGTCTGAAACTAGTAATGTAGTATATGTTAATAAATTGAATTTAAATAAAATAATATTTTTTAAAAGATGCTTAATAAAGAGTACAGCTCATTGGTTCTCAGAAACTAAGAGTAAGTATATGAATGAAAAACAGATTTCAGTTCCTATTTGGATAATAACATCTGAGGAACTGATGGTTGGACATTCTTATAAAACAACAAATTAGGATTGTCTCTGGTGCCCTTGCCCCATAAGTGTAATCCAACAGATCATTTCCCAAACTAAGTTGGTACTTCAGAGATAGAGTCAAGTCCTCTGGCTGAATTGCATTCTCAAGAGGAGATTGAGTAGAAACAAGAGCTGGGTAATGGTCTGGAGAGACTTCTGGAGTGGCAATACTAATAAATATGGTGAATTTGAAAGAAGTCTTGATGCTCTGCCCGTACTCAGGGAATGTGCTTTAGAGGTTATGCTGGACTCTGGACCAGGAAATCTGAAAAGGAAGAGTATAATAAAAATATATTTTATTCCACAAGATGAGGAACACCAGCCTTAACAATAACGAAATTGGTAAGCAGAGAAACCTCTCTCAGGGATCTAGACTCCAGAAAGAGATTTCTGGGTCACTAATCAACCAAGACTCTCCAGATAGAGATGGCTTATGTGATTTACATACTTAATTGACTCTAGACGCTCAACCTAAATACCAGAAAAAAATAAGCCACTAGATAGGAAAACAAACAGAAGGCATAGAATGAGGAACTCTTAGTAAAATAGAACTATCAGAGAAAAGGTAGTAACTTGAGCAACACAGAAAAAAAATAATGAAAGCAATTAACAACTTCAAAATTAGCAAACAAAAAAACGTTTATGTGGAAAAAAAGTGACATACAACTATAAAATTCAAAAATGAAGGCAAATTGAAGAGACATTGTTGCAATCCAAATTAGTGGCCTCAAAGATTAAGAGGAGAAATAATACAAAAATAATAATAAAGGAGATGAAACATATTAAGAAAACATTAGAAACTTGAAAGGTGGATTTAGAGTACTAACTAAAAATAATAGGTGGCCCCGGAGGAAAAAAGCAAAAGAAGAATACATAGAAGAAAGATCATAAGTAAATTGAAAGAAATTTTCCTGAGAAAAAAATCTCCAGAAAAATCTATAACCAAAAATACAAATATTAGGACAGAAATCTTAATATTAGAGAAGAAATTGAGACTAGGGTAATTAATTTTGCAATATATATAGTTTAATCCAAATGGATAATGATATAGTGGCTGAGGGTTGAGGGTATGTAATTTAAAAGCTAAGCAAGGATTCTTAGCATAGGAAAGACACACTACTGGGGAAAACATAATAATCTGGAACTAAAAATACTAAAATATCTCTGACAAAAATGAAGCATTAAAATAAGGCAGGATTCAGAGGTGGACTATTCTCAATATCTCCTCTTGGAAAATGAGGGCACAATAATAGAAAAAAAAGTCTATTAATGAGAAGGAACTACTTATAAATTACTTTCATGTAATAGCCATGTGTATTCCACTAATAACAAAGTTCGGTAAATAGAGCAATGAAATAAACAATAAAACTCCAAAATAGCAAAAAAGACAGAGGCAAATAAAATTTTTCTAAAAGACAACAATAAAAAGAAATGATTAGCAACTTGGTCCAACAGGCAAAAAATGAAATGGAAAAAGTAAATAACAATAAAAAATAAACATTAGACATACATGAACCGGAAGAAATAAAATCTATAATAACCATTGTTATGCTAAATGTGAATATTTAAAAGCACTAAAAACTTTAAATGGAAAAGATATTATAAAAGGAGAAACAGAAAAATGATTGATCCTTCTGTACACTGCTAAAAGGTCATCATCAGTTCCTTGGGAAGAATTAGAAATAAATAAAACCTATTTTTCATTATTTATATTTGATCTCAGGAATTCCTTTACAAAAGACATTGAATGGGAAGGAGGAAGGGAGGGAATAATAGAGGGAGGAAAAAAAGTTGTATCTACTTGGTAGCGGTTCACCATTTATGTTCAAATGCCAAACATAGGAAAGTTGCCATTTATCATTTTGAATGGCTAGCATGCTTTTTGATTTAGAACATGTTCTTTGTAACTAGGAAAATGGTCCTATCTCTTACCCAAAAGAGATACTGAGGAAGTGTTTAATCAAAAGATAAAGAACAGAAATGCCTTTTCTCTAGATCCTTCTGTGTTTTGGTAGATTATCTCAATTGCCTCTATCATTTTCATCCTCTTAGTAAAAAACCAACTATGCTCCTATGGCAACAGTCAATCCTAGATTTTCCTTTCTATCTCCATTCAACCTATACCAGATGTATAAATTTGACAGGGCAGTCATACCAAAGTACCACTATCTAGCTGGCTTATATAACAGACATATATTTATTTTTGCACAATTCTGGAGGCTAAAATTCTAAGATCAAGGTGTTTATAGGTTTTTTCCTATGAGGCCTCTCTTTGCTTGTGGATGGCCATCTGCTCCCTGTGTCTTCTCATGGTCTTATCTCTCTATGTTCTAATCTTTTTTTTTAATAAAGGAACCAATTTTATTGAATTAGCCCCCACCCTACTGACCTCACTTTAATGTAATCACCTTTTTAAAGGCATTATCTTGGGACACCTGGGTGGCTCAGCGGTTGAGCAGCTGCCTTTGGCTCAGGGCGTGATCCTGGAGTTCCAAGATCGAGTCCCGTTTTGGGCTTCCTGCAGGGAGCTTGCTTCTCCCTCTGCCTATGTCTCTGCCTCTCTCTCTCTCATGAATAAAGGCACTATCTCCAAATTCAGCCATATTCTGAGGTACCACAGGTTAGAATTTCAACTTAGGAATTTAGAGAGGGACAAAATTCAACCCATAACCCCTGTCTTCCTCATCATTGCTTGCTAAGGATTGGAAGGACATTTCATTGACTCAGACTGATCAGTGAGCGGCAGCATTTTGGTGTTCGTTTTCCAGTCCTGTAGTGTCTATGAGATTGCTTAGAATCACCAGGGTCTCAAGAAATAATAGAATTAAATATTATTTTGCCAGCATTGCACACACTTCATATTATTATTTGTTGGCACTAATTTAGAGGCTTCCTGTCTGACCCCTGGTGAATATGGACTAAAGACAGATAAAGGAATGCTGGTAAAAGGAAAAACTTTTAGGGGCACCTGGGTGGTTCAGTTGGTTAAACATCTGCCTTTGGCTCAAGTCATCACCCCAAGAGGCTCAAGTAATGACCCCAGGGTCCTGGGATCAAGCCCTGACTTGGGCTCCCTGTTCAGGGGAGCCTACTTCTCCCTCTCCTCCTCCTCCTCACCCCACTCTCCTCTCTTTCACTCACCCTCTCAAATAAATAAATAAATAAAATCTAAAAAAAAAAAAAAGAAGAAAAATTCTATTGTTCTCTATTCTCACACTTTGCTTATGAGACCAAATGTGTGTGGGTTTTCCAATATTAAACAGCTATCTGGCATCAGTTGGTGTCCTGCAATTCAATTTAATTCTGACACTAACTGAATTTAGTACAGACACCACAGATTAAGGCCTCATCCCACAAAACACTCCCCAACTCAGATACCAATCCTAGTGCCAAGTTATCACCTATACTCATGACTGACCAGCTATAAATTAGGGGTTCCTCTGACACCGCTCTCGGGTTTGATAATTGTAAGAATGGCTCACAGAACCAAGATAATAGCTGACTTATTATTACTGATTTATTGCAAGGAGTATATTAGAGGATACAAATGAATAGTCAAGTGAAGATTTCATACAGGATGAAATCCAGAAGTGTCTTAAAGCAAAGCACAGGAGCTTCTTTATCCATGGAGTTTGAAATGTGCCACCAGCCTGCCACATACATGTGCTCTTGTTCACTAATCTGAAAGCTCTCCAAAGCCCTTTGGCTAAAGTTTTTATGGAGTTTCACTATGTAGCCATGATTGACTAAATCATTTACCATTGATGATTAACAGGCTCTAGCTCCTCTCCCCTCCCAGAGGTCAGGGGATGGGGCAGAAAGTTCCAACCCTCCAATCACATAGTTGGTTCACCACACTCCTTTTACCCCTATCAATCCAGAGCCAACTCAGGAACTGGGGACAAAAACCAAATATTAATTTATTTTATTACATTAGGATCTCTGGGCTAAGAACCAAGACAAAGACTATATATATATATATATATATATATATATATATATCATAGTATCATACTTGGAAAAACATGAAATATATGATCTCTCTTCATTAGAAGTCTTTTTCTCTTGAATCATGCTTTAGTGGGTTAATAACTCTTGGTTAAGTTTCAGGTAATTAAGTTTGACTATTACTTTTAATATCTCAGAACAAACCTCACCTAGAGGGGATAGAAAAGATCACATAATCTGCTTCAGGCAAGCAGAAGAGGTCAGTGTTTTTGTACAAGAAATGTCTTTATCCATTTATCCATCAAGTAATTTTTTAGTATCCATCACATTAGAAGCTCTCTACTAGCTGTTAAAACCATGTGACTATAGTCTCAACTATGACTAAAATAAACAGCACTGGTCTTCTCACTCTTACAGTCTGATGAGGGGAGATACTATGAGCTGTACACCCTCTTCAGATCATACACATCATGTAAGATGATAAAATGTTAAACTTAGGATGAAAAAATCTAGCATTTCTCACTCATTAAGAATCTGAGCACTCTCTGGGTTCTACTAAGAAATTGTTGCTTGAGAAACACTCAATTAAAAGTTGATTGCTGAATACAATACACATTTCCCCACAAAGATATACAAATGCCCAATAAAAACATCATTAGCTATCAGGGAAATGCAAAATAAAAGCACAATGAGGTACCACTTTATACCCAATAGGACAGCTATCATCAAAAAAGCAATAACAAGTGTTCTTAAGCTTGTGGAGAAATTGGAGTCAACTAATACTGCATTGTAAAATGGTTATGCTACTTTGAAAACAATCTAACAGTGACTTAAAATGTTCAACATAGAGTTACCATTTGACCCAGCAATTCCACTCCTGTGTATGTACCCCAAACAAACAAAAATATATATTCACACAAAAATTTATACACAAACGTTCATAGCAGCATTATTTATGATAACCTAAAAGTGAGAACAACCCAAACACCTATCAACTGATAAACTGACAATCAAAATGTGATATACCCATACAGTGGAATATTATTATGCAATACAAGAAAATGAAGTATTGCAGGTGCTATAACATGGACAAATCTTACAGGTATGCTAAATGAAAGAAGTCAGTCACCAGAGATGACCTATGATACCATATAAATGAAATATTCAGAATAAACAAATCTACAGAGACCAAAAAAAAAATAGAACACTGGTTTCCCAGGGCTGGGATGTGGGGGTAGAAAAAATGGAAAGGAATTGGGGAATGAATGTTAATGGATATGAGGTTTCTTTTCTGGGTGATGAAAATATGTTCTAAAATTGTAATGATAGTTGCACACTATTGAATTGTACACTTTAAATAGGTGAATTGTATGTTATGAATTATGTCTCAAAGCTATCATTTTTTAAATGCCAGTTGCTGTCATTCTAGGTACTTACTTCTCATTGATATGATGTTAAAAAAATAGGAAAACAGGTATAAGTAGAACAGTCATTACTGACATAAAATGATTACCTCAATGGTCTTTATTCTTTAAAATTGTCATTGAGATAATAGCTCAACATTAGCAAAGTTAGGTAAGGAATTGAATTCTTCTAGTTTCTTCCATTATATTTTCTCCTTATGGATTGCAAAACCTCAAAAGGTGCCATTCACAAGATAGTACTGCAAATGGCACCCCCTGGAGTTCAGAACAAAATGGAAACAGCAACCTGCAGGGATCCTGATTGGGCCACTGCTCCAATGGGTAGAAGAGGTTTAGAAGTATTTGAACTTCCCAAAGGTAACATATATCCTGATTTGTTTGCTGAAATTTACCATGTACTTTACATTCTATTATCCTTTCCCAGGACCATGAAATCAGTATTTAGAAAAGCAAGGCATTTACTAACATCTGTAAATTACCGCTCTGAGGAGCCAGTATGGTGGGAGTCATGGACTGCTATCTGGCTGAACAAACTTGTCCCAGTGATTTTCTACACTCAAGCAACCCCAGGCAACCTTAAAAACAAAACTAAATCTTTTTATTTTAAGCTTATATAAAAAAATCAACATGATAGAATTTAGCGATTTAATTTGTTTCCTTTAATTTAATTTTCACATGCCAAAGGTGCAGACTAAAGAGGTGTTAAAATGCAGGGAACAACTTTACAGAATTATCCTTGCTCCCTGTAAGAGATTATGAAGATGACATTGGTGAGCATTCCCTGAACCACTAAATTTTAATGCAGGTTGATTTGGGCATATTTAGGCGAAGTGTGTAAAGGGCTGACTTCCTTGAGATTTCACAGTGTACATAGATCATAAACGCACATCCTTGGTGTTTCCCAAAGGTCCTTATGTTATCTGCTTAGAAGGCAGTACATTATATGTGAAATGCTGAAATCACGTCCACTATATGCAAACAGTGAAAATTTTTTTTCTGTAAATATTGATTCTTCCTTAAAAGTTTCAGTGAATTAATGATGAAATATGTTTTAAATAATAGATTACAATAAGTTAATATGTATGAGAAATAGTTTGAAGAAATCATAAAGAAATGTGTCTTTCCCTAACAACAGTTGTAGATAAAATGATAAATATTACTTTTATCTTTCATTAGAAAAGTAATGCTTATTCCTTAAAGAACAGGTTGAACACAGAGAACATTTTTTACTATCCCAAGAACCACCACCATACAATAATCATGCTAACATTTTGGTGCATTTCCTCTTATGTTTTTATATATAATTTATTTTGTTTAGCAGAGCACCGATTATATATTTAACTATACTATTTATCTTTATAGTTTGGGTCCAATGCACAACATGTAAGCCTGAATCATGCCATATTTTTCACTCACACATGCACACACACACCAACCACAATTTTATCTGAAGGACAAGTCCTATTTGCTCTCATGTCCTTACTTTAAGCCAGAATATGTATATGCTCCCTTGAAGCTGAAAGCTTCCAGAAGAGCTATCAGAGTTCATTAGCCTGATCTAAACAGTTGCCAAAACAGATGCCTGGGGTTGAGAAGAAACTCAGGACAGTTGCCACTGTGGATGTTGGAATTCATCATCTTATATAGTTCCAATGCTAATGCTTGGATTGTGACTTGTTTCAGAGACGTTATTATCCTCCAGGCAGACCACTGGGTTTGTTTAAAGTAGAAGAGAAGACAGCCTTACCATCAGGGTCGTGAAAGCTAAGGATGTTTCACACCAACATTAGCCTTGGATTCCATGATAGCCATTTAGTTTCAGTCATAAAAATTACTTTTGCTAGGACAGAAGCCTGACTAGTACAGGATATATCTCTGTGTCACCCATAAAACCACTTCCTTTTTACTTAAAGCTTTAGAGCAAGGGAGAGCCCACTCATTCTTTCTGTGCCTTTCTGCTTTTATGGAAAGTTTAGCTCAGTAGTAATACTATCCTCACCTGATCCCAGGACCTCACTCTGGACCACCTCAATCCAACTGGCTTAGAAGAATGGGGTTGGATCTTGTTCTCTTTTTCTCTCCTAGAGCTCCTGGCACCTTATATAAATAAGCCCATTAATTCCAAAACACAACTTCAATACTTTCCCTAAGCAATAAAACAAAAATTTACCTTACCAAACAAATCATGGTCCTCTACATATAAGGCCACATCACATGGTAGTTAACAGTATGGGTTCAGGCACCTGGGTGGCTCAGTGGTTGAGTATCTCCACCTGCCTTTGGCTCAGGTTGTGATCCTGGGATCCTGGGATCGAGTTCTGTCTCTGCCTATGTCTCTATCTCTTTCTCTGCGTCTCTCATGAGTAAACAAAATCTTAAAATGATAATAATAATAATAATAATAATAAATAATAATAATAATAATAGTATCGGTTCTACAGCCTCAAGGCTGGGGTGCAACTCTCATGTCTGTCATTTACTTTATGACCTTGGTCAATACCATAAATCTTCTGTGCCTAGACTTCTTCATCTGCATAACAGAGACAATATCAATGTCTTCTTCACAAAGATGTATCAGAATTCAGAATTAACTTATGTAATGCACTTAGAAAAGCACTTGACAAGTAGTAAACACTGAATATATACTACTTATCAGTATCTTGATTTTTCTCACTCAGATTATGAGTATTTGCTATGCTATTTGATAGATGCCTATTTTCTATCAAATGAACTTAAGTTTTTTCAACAATTCTCTTATAATCAGACATTTAGCTTTTTTTTCAGTTATTTACTACTATTACTCTATGGATATAAATATCTTTGTGCATGAAGTTGCTTATGTCTAGTGTTACATTTTTTGAGTTCAAGTTTTCCAAAATGGAAACAACTACATTAAGGAATAAACAGTTAGGAGCACCTGATAAATTTTGCCAGAATACCTTACAGAATCAATCTAATTGTGTTCAGCAATTTTGATGCCAATTTAGTCTCATATCTCAAAAGGTAGAATGTGAAAAAGAAAAAAAGCCTCTTCCCCAATTTTTTAAACAAAGTTGTCAAGCCTAACCTTCAGACATTATCATGGATCTTATCTCTCCTCACTTTTTGTTCTGAGAGCAATAATACCATGCCAAACCAATACGTGGGCTTGAATTTAAACTTGGTAAAATTGTAAAATGGTAGCTGACCTGCAATATCAATATTCTCAGTCTGTACAGCTCTCAGTATATATTGCTTAAACATTCATTGTACCAAAAGCCTTATGACGGAATCAAATGAAAAAAAGGGATGACTCAGAGACAAATACCTGAGATAAACCTGAAATGCATAAATTCAGGATAGTAGATAAAGAAAACTTAGAAAAGCAAAATCATTTCCTATCATCAAAATGTTACTACAGAAAAGCAGCATAGCAAAGTAGGTAATGAGAGCTCTGGATTAGACTGCTTAGTGTAAGTGTGAGGTCTATCACAAATAATGTTTATTTTGAGCTAGTCTTAATATTAGATAAAATCTAATGGGAGACTAAATTTTGGTAGGTCTTCATTTGTGGTACGGGGATGACTGAATTTAACTGTGCCCTAACATTCCTCATAAAGTTTTGGATGGGCATGTGATCACCCAGTTAAACAACATTTCCTGCAACTCACATCTGAGTTTGGCTGTGTGATAGAGTTCTGGCCATGGGGATATGAGAAGAAATTGAGTGTGCAATGCCTGGACATTGCCTTTAAAAGGAGTGAACGTTTACTCTCCAGGCTTTGCTTCTTCCCATAGTTTGATACATGGTGAGATGTGAAGGATGTGCCTTGGTTACACATACAAAACAAAAATATTGTAGATGACTGAGCTGAACTGTTCTATGAGAAGGGGATAAGGTTCCAGGCATTTTAAAAGTAGGGTTTCCTTGTTATTGCAACTTAAGCTGCACCCTTTCTAATATAATACAACTCCACCAAAAGTCATTTGTTTTTATTTGAATTTTTAAAAAGAATAGGCACAAAATATCTAAAAAACATATTCACTGACTTCCACATTGTTCAATGATCTTACCCTAGCTGCCAGTAGTACCGCTGGTCCCCCACCTTCATCTGTCAGTTCTTCAAAGTTTGCCTTAGCTGTATAAGGCCACCTTGCCCATGTTCACACCCTAATAAACATTCTGCACACTACAACTTTCTCATGTCTACTTCCCAGAGAGTTCAACCTACCACAGTATGATAGAAGTGGTCCCAAAACTCAGGCAGTAGAGTGGATTCTACAGCTGGATTAGTCACCGTCTGGCTGTCAGTTAAGGTCTCATCATTTGTAGACAGAACACAGATGGACCTTGGTACAACTACATGGCCCAATTGCTAAAACTCGCTGGTGCTGAATTGTGATGGTGTACCAGAGCAAGAGAAGGCGTGAGCTAACACAATGTATGAAGCATTTGAAAAACTGGGGTAAATAGTAACCATAATGACAATGGAATTAAGTGGCTATTAGTAAGCTCCACTGATGCTCTAGAAAAAGACAATGAAAAGCTGAGAGCAATTAACAGGCAATTGAAAGCCAAGTGTGAGAGCCAGAGAGCCTCTATGGTGGTAATAAGCTCTCACTTCCTGCAGCAAGGGGCCAAAGTTAAGGACCAGACTCAACATTTAATTGTTACTTAAGGAATTTGTACTTTGTCTTTCAAAGACTCTAGGTTCCTCAGAGATAGAGGTCTTGGTAATCCATAAGGCATACTGCCACCAGGGAACTAAGCAAGAGACCCTTTGGGTTATAAGCAAGAGCCATTGCCTCAGCACTTTGCACACAATGTGTCAAGAGACCAGTTGGCAGAAAGTCACCCCCTTGGCAGAGTTCCTATTACACAATATGGCAAGGATGAATATTTTTGGCACTCCAGTGTTCCACTTGGGTGCTGCTTGATACTCCTTGCCAAATTTTGATACTACATCAACAAGTGAAGCAACATTGCCCTGAGAAGGACATAGTGGCCAGAAATGAGGTTCTGGATCATGCCACCAGATAAGCCAATGAAATCACCAGAGACACTAACTGGTGTTTAGGAAAATCTGGAATGTACAGATGAGGAAAGACACAAAGAGCATCAGTTGCAACCCCAAAACCAGCTACCATAGCAGGGGCTCTGGTTTATCCCAACTAAATTTCCTTTTCTAAGTTTATCTCAAAAAGAGGGAAATCAATTGGAGAATTATATATTTATATATTTATAATTTATATATTTTATAAGTTTATATAAGTTTATATATTTATAAATATAAATTTATATATTTATAAATATACATATATAAATATATATACATACAGTCACATACATAAATATATCTAATCTGTGTATATGTAATTATATATAATTTACATATATTTACAATAATAGACATACAAAATTTTAGAGATACAAATCTGAGAGCAAAGGGTGGATTATAGTGGGCACAATGATGCACTGCTTAAGGAAGGATTTGTCTCAGCCACTGGAAGAGACAACTGGAAGAGCCAAGGCTGTCTCAGACAACAACCCTTGGCTATCAGCCCCTTAAGGAACTGCCTTAGCTGCACATTCATCTGACTCAAGGTTACACCCTTCCTGGAGAAACACACATTCAATGACTAACTGGTAGAGCATTAAAAGCCTAACCATTTTGGCCCAACCAAGGATAATTCTGGATGGACCATTTTAACTCTGGAGTTAGCCAAAGCTGTTATCATCAGATGGGCATTGTGGCTCCCTCTCTTTTTGCCCCATGTGGCTTCCTTTCTCTTCTTCTCATGGGTTTTGCTCTTATAGGCATTCCCTAATAAACATTGCATATGCTACAACTGGTCTCAGCATCTGCTTGCCAGGAAATCTACCCTGTTGTGACGTACACTTTAAGCCTCATACCCCTTGAAACACATTATTCACTTAGATTGTAAGACAGTGTAGTCTCTTGTTTTTTCTTCTACTGCATCTGGCCACTATTTCTTCCCCCTTTTTTGTCCTTTCTTTAACTCAGCATGCTCCAGGACTCCCTTTTCAGTCTTTTTCCCTCTTATCTCTCCATTTCTCATGCTGATATTAACTAGTCCTCTTGCTTTAAAAATCATGCAATCTGTTTTTAATAAAGCAGACAAACCTTTTTTTAAAACTGTGGAGGCCGAGAAAATTAAGGCCATTCCACTTCAAGTTCAGCGTTAACACAAGTACAGCCATCCCAGGCCCCTGTGAATAAGAGCTGAAATTTACATTACTTCAGTTACAGGAAGAAAACAGTTTACAGCTTAACGTCCTAGAAAGCCCCATATTAGAATGAGAACAGAGCTCAATGCCCTTAAAAGCCCCATATTAGAATGTAAAGGGAACTTGAAAAATTCCTCCACGCCTTCTAGAGTTCCCCTAGACTTGCCCATAAAACTCAGCTGAAACCCACCTCGGGGTCCAAGTCCCTGCTCCACTGTGTCAGCTGTGTCGGGTATACTTGGACCCAAGCTCAAGCTTGTAAATAAACCCTCGTGTGTTTGCATCCGTGTCGGCTCCTTGGTGGTTTCTTGGATTCGCAATCTTGGGCACAACAAAAACACTGAATCATGTCACTCCTGCCAAAACCATCCCATAAAACTCAGTTTTGGTTTTGTTTGTTTTTTGCTACAATGATCTACAGGTGTTGACACTAAGGGCTCTCAGCCCTAGATATACATTAGAATTACCTGGGGAGCTGAAGATCTAGGTTAGAAAAAATAAGTACAGTATTTCAACTTTAAGAAATATTCTTTATGAAAAGAATTTTGATAAAACAGGTATATATTATTATGTCACCAAATCAAATACAGATAATGTTACCAAGCAATAACAGCCACAGATATAGGTATAATAAAGCATGCTTTTGAATACTACTAAAGTCAGGTTTGTACTTAAGTCCATAACCACTCCCAACCATTACCATTAATCATTAATTACATAGGTCAAACCTTAAGAATCATCTTTGGTTTTCCACTTTTTCTCATACCCTTACTCCATCCATCACCAAAGCCTGTGGCTCTATTTTCAAAATATATCCTTTATAGAAGTAATCATTAATGTTCAACACATATATCCCCAATATCCTTCATATTTCCCAGTCCCTGTGGATTTTAAGTTGGAACCATGGAATTAATACAAGTCAAGGAAGTTTGAATGGCAATAATGAGTATCATCTCCAGTCTAAAGAATCCAGGAGCTGATATGCCTCCTTTATCTCTCATTCTTCCTCTGCTGCAGTGACCTTGAAGGCCCCATGCTCCAGATGGTGAAGCTAAAGATGGAAGAAACTTTGATTCTCCAGTCACCATTTGGAGGAGAGCTTCTTTGGACAGCTGCCTAAATTACATCAGACTGTGAGATAAAAAATACTCTTGTAATGGGTTAAGCCATGGAGATTTGGGGATTTATGTCTTATAGCAGCTAGCATTAATTACTCTAAAAAATTAACATTGATACCAGGAATGGGCAGGGGTTCTCTAAAGAAAACAAAAGCAAAAATATAAAGCATATGTTCAGGGGTCAAATGTCAGGTATAGTAACTATGATCATATCATTACTGAGCTAGCAACTCTAGGGGAGGAAATGGGAAAATAGAAAATAAGTAGTGTTCATTGCGAAGTATAGGCTCTAAAACTATCCCTCTTCACAGATTTTCCTCTCCCCACTTCCCACAATTTAACCCTTCATTCTGTTCTATATCATTTTATATTACTCATTATTATCCTAAATTATACTATATTGTTGTTTCTTCATTGAGGATCTGTCTCACGAACATAAAATCTCTACAAAGAAATGGCATAGAGTCCCATGTTTACCATTTTATTATCAGAATCTTTAGCAGTATCTGCCATACAGTAACAAAGAATAAATGTTGAATGAATGAACATACTTTTCATTTGAGATGAAGACTCCTTTAATATGCTGTGGGAACTGTTGTTACTCTTCCTTCTCTTTCTTATTCTACTTCATATTCTTGTTCTCTCTACACAGTCTCTTTTCTTTTCCATTTGTGCATCTGCCTATTCTTTTCTCCCCACAGACTGGTTTCTCTGCTTCCAAGTTTACCCAACAGCCCCCCATTTTCCAAATTAATGTGTTTTCTTGCTATAACGTAATTCCAAGTTACCCTAAGAAATTATCTAATTTAGCTAGCTTGGGCCATTTATGATCATGTATGGTTATTTGGGGAGAGGAGATATATACACAATGGTTAATGCAATGTCCTAGGCAGAAATCTCAAAAGATCTCTACTATAAATGTTCTTGGCAACAGAATAATGAAGAGGAAGCTGATTAATGAATTTTCAAATAGTTGTCCCCTATTTGTGACATAAATCCTGTACAGGTGGTTCCTGAGGATACCAACGAAGTAATGAAAGAAAAAGTAATGAAGAAAAGTAATGAAGAAAAAGTAATGAAGAAAAGCCCTAAAACTGCATTCTAAAAAGGAAATAGCTGAATATTGACCATTTTGAAGAACAAGGAAATAAATATTTTAATCAAATCATATTTCATGCAATACCCCCAAATCTTTGGAGTTACTTGCTCACAGTTATATGTTTAAAGCAAAACTCTCCTCATTGGAAGCATATTCAGTCACAATATTACACAAAGATTATGAGGGTTAAAAATGGAATCACATATCCTTTTTCTTATATGTAAATATTTTATTCTGTCATTCATTTAGGAAAAGAAAAATTAAACAGCTCTAGCAACAAATTTATAAGCAGATGAAAAAGAAAGTCAGCTATAGTTTATTCTGGTACTTGCCTGGGAAAAGTTATAGATCAAAATAAAGATTCTGACAGTAAATACCATGTTTATGAGTGTGATTTGTCCATGAATAGAGCTACTGATTTAAAATAAACTCACAGCTTATACTTCAAAAATTATGCTTTAAATGTTACTCTAATTATGTTGTCCAGTATAACCAGGCCTATTGGCACTGTCATTTTAGGAAAATAATTTTAATATATTTTGTTATTTGATAACTCTTTAATGTATTTATGGCATACATAGTTGTGTAATATATACATATATCTGTATGTATGCAATATATATGTATATCCTGTAAACACATTGTTTTGGGTTGAAAATATTAAATTTAAATAAAATTTAAAACTATACCATGGATGTGTAGTTATCCTACCTCTTGAGTTCTCCAATCAAATTTTTCAGTTACCCATTATCCTCTATTGCCCAGAAACTGTCAAATTTTACTAGAGTACCAAGGTCTTATTATTTTTTTCCATGAAATATGTCTTCTGTTTCCCTTTCCATACCAATCAGAAGTTACATTCCAGAATGTCAGATAGATGGTTATCTTATTATTGTATATGGTAAAAAAAAAAAGTTTTAATTTTCCCCATGTTCACTCAAGTAGGATACACACACACCCCAAACTGACAATATGCTAAGGGTTAAAGAAACAATAGTGAACAAGCCAATTTCCTACCCTTTTGTCATTTAGAGTCTAATAAATAAAATTATTAAGCCCTTACTATATGCCAACAGGTGATAACAAAGTATGGTAGCACATTTTGTTCTTTCAACCCTCTGACCTAGGGTTAATAACATTTTAAAGATGTCATAAATTATTTAACAAGTCAAAACTCAGATGGTGTTATATTTCTAAGTCTCTGGATATCTAATGCTCAAACACAAATATTAGGCATTAAGATAGTGTTTAAGGCACTATTAGATAGAATTTGAATAAGAAACAAAGGACCTGACATTCCCATTTCATCAAATACCTTTTCCTTCTAGATAATTGCTGAACACACTAAATACATATATCGCTAATAAATGGTAATCCACACCAGCACATTAGTATTAGGTAAGCTAACAATTATACCCAAACTCAAGACTTTCTTGTGACCTAGATCAAACACACAGTTTCAACTTAAGTACTAAGTGGGATTCTATATGTCAAAGAATGGAATCCAATCAGGTTGATTCTCTAGGTTTGAGTAATGCTCTGAGAGGAACATAGAGATACAAGAGGGGCAGTTGGCTATCTCATGCAGGAATAGGCTTTGGTCTCCTTATTGGAGAGAAGAGAACGAGAAGGAGCTGCACAGTGACCCTGATTATAAATAACAATAGTCCAACCATTGATCCAAAGACAGAAGTTTTCTTTCTCTAGAGAAAAAGGAAAAAAAAAATGTTTTGGAAAGAATGGAGCTTCCTCTCCCATGAAATTAGTAAATGTTGAAACCAAAATATGATCCAGGTCTTTTTCACTCCAAGAATTATTATTTTAACCACTCTACTTTTTTTAATGTTATTATCATGTATTTTTAAAAAGAGGTTTATTTACAAAAAAAGAACTTTAAACCAATAGAATATTTATAGGATCCATTTTTAAGCATACATGATTATTCTGCTTCTCTTTCCAGCAAACTGCTTCTTCCCACTACACTAATTCATTCCACTCATTTCTCACATTGGTATTCTTGCCAAAGTGGTTTTTCCCAGATTTTTTTTCCCCAGATTTTATTAACCCTTATTAGCCCTCCAGTTTGGATTGAGGAACAATCTAAAACTTTCCATTAGTGATATTTTATTGAAATAGAAAGATCAGGGCACCCAGGTGGCTCAGTCAGCTAGGTGTCTGCCTTTGGTTCAGGTTATGATCTCAGGGTCCTGGGATCAAGTCCATGTTGGGCTTCCTGCTCAGCAAGGAGCCTGCTTCTCACTTTCCCTCTGCCTCTCCTCCCTACTCAGGCTCTCTCTCTCTAAAATAAATAAATAAAATCTTTTAAAAACAGAAACAAAAAGATCAAAATAATTATCATGATTAAATATTAACCAAAGCAATGATAACCTTAGAAGAAAACCTATTTAACCTTATGAGAAATATGCTTTGTCTTCATTTTTTTTTTTTTTACTTTAAACCTGAAACATTAATGAAATAAAAAATCTTCTACTTTACAAGATACCCTCATTCTGGGTAATATGGAACATATAGCCCATGAAAGCCCAATATTATTAAGTAAGTTGTGCTTTATTTTTTTGAAATGTTCATTTCTTTCCCCCACCACCAGATTTTGGGATAGGTATGCCCTTCAAAATCCTTGTGACTTTGAAGTTTTTTCTCCCATTTCTGGAATTTTTTTCCTTTCTTTCTACTTGGTGAACTATGGATTGATAATACTTAAATCCCATGGGTCATTGGCACTGCACTTCACAAATGTGCATGCCTACAAAATTGTACATTTCCTAATTTTAGAATTTGCTACAATGTTGTAACCATAACAGTATGCCATAATACTGTGCCATAACATGATGACATCCTGGAAAGAAAAGACTGTATCCCATTCAATTCTTAAATTTTCCTGCTGCAAAGCCTACCCCTCGCTGTACCTGTCTATGAATTGAACAAATGATGTTTGGAAGTGAGCAAGTACAAAGATTCACAACTCGAAACTCCCAGAGGATTATTCCTCTTCTCCATCCCCAGATCTATTAATACCCATATGAATATAACAAGCAAATTCTGACTTGGTGTTTTAACCTCTATTTAGTTCTGGGAAATCCATAATTTGTGAGGAAGAGTTACAGGATGAAAAGATTAATTTGTGGTGACTCATTTTGATCTATGTTAAGCAGGACAACAAAATGTATAAACTTCAAATTTTCAGAGTCTAGATTCTATGCATTTCAAAGGTATGGTATTTTATAAGAAAATTAAAGTTGACCGTCCAGCTCTTTTACTATTTGATAACTCCATTCATATAGGGAAATATTTTGATTCAGCCACTCAACTTTTTAGACCATAACAAAAATCTATATGTGAAAAAGAAATAAATTATTAGCAAGGAAAAATAAATTTGAAAACTTAGGAAAATCAAAGAACAACTCTTGTTAGTTACTGGTATTGACTTCATAGAAAATAGTTGGACATATAAAGGTATTTGAATGTTTTTCTGATTTAGACCATCTAAATCATTTTAGAATCACTTATATATGATTGTTAAGAGGTCTTTGTTTCATTCCACAAAGACATTTGAACATTTGCTAAGTAGCAGTTACCACAGCTTTAGATGATGAAGAAAAATAACCAGAGAATCACATGCATAAGCCTTAATTAGGAAATGCCTAGCAGAAGAAGTCTTCCAAGAAGTATTTAACTTGGGGAAGTCTTCAAAAGAGTACCTAACTTGTGTTAAAGGGATTTAGCAGAAGGAGGTTGGCCAGAATTTAGTTATTTTCAGGAATGATTGATGAAAGATAGTTCTGGGAAAATGAGGGATTGTTCTTGTAAATTACCATTTATTGATTGAGCAATTTGGGATGCAGAGGAAAAGTAAGGAGATAAAGTTGTGTATAAGAGGGAGTAGGGAAGACAGCTGCAGGAAACAAGGACATGCATTTTAAAATGCACAGCAATAGGAAGACAAGGTACCACTGAAGAAGTTATTGTCACCACCAATACTGAAACAGCCTGTTCATCTAAACAAACACAAAGTATACAAATGCCTACCCCAGATCCTGAAAAACAAACAATAAAGTTATAAGGCATAGTTAAAAGTTGTGTTTGTCATATGGAAGTTAACTTTATCTTTCTTATAGCATACAATATCTAGAGGAAAATATTTACTATATTCTCACATCTAGAAAAATGTGTTTCTTCTAATAAACTATTGTTGTTATTATATGAAAAGAAATTTATTATATGAAATGAAACGTAATTAATCAGCATATCCTTCCTTGTGTTGATCATTAGAAAACTTGAGAACTAGTTTATAATCCTCCTAAGGCAATGGTCAGAACTTATAGTGCATAATTTTATTATAAATACCATCCTTGGATTTATCCTATTTTTCTTTATTTGCCTGAATGTCCTTATAATTAAAAATACATGTATTTTTATAAATGACTTTAAATCATTCTTAGAAAATTTGAGGAGTAGATGAATTAAAAGATCAATGAATGATAAATAAATATATCCCTCCAAATTTTTTTTACAACTGACAAATGCAAGTTCTAGAGTTCTATTATAACACTACATTAAGTTGAGCACTAAAAGCAAAATTGGTTATTATTTAAAATTTGGTGTTGGGCATTCTCCCAATGCACATTTTCCACACCAGAAAGTTAGAGTTTTACTGGCCTTAATTCCTATCTTTAAACTCATTTCATATCCAAACAAGCTGTTTTATTCAATAAATATTTATAAAGCTCCCTTCTGACATGCATTTAAAGTTGTTCTGTCAAAGAGAAAAGGTTAGCAAAGCTCAACTAGACCAAATGGAATGCTTGAGAGAACAGAACTGTCTTTGGCAATTTTTGAACGTTAATACTGTTAGTGGATTCTGTGTCCTTGGACAAGGAATTCTGTAGCTCTGGGCTGGAATTGACAAATTTGTCAGTAGCACCTGCCCACGCCAATCTCTATATGGGATGAGTAATAAGCCATCACATTAGGGTTAAACATGGTAATGCAGAAAAAATTTATTTTCAAGTAAGCATTCTCAGCTATTTTATGTCTTTAAAAGAAAGCTTGCACTATTGCTTTGAGTCTGATAGATGCTCTATTCCACTTCAGAGGAAGGTACCATTTAACATTGAAATATCTGCAGAAGAGACATTATTAAGTGAAATATTTAGAGAATTTTCCAGAAAAAATGGGGTTGCTCCTTCAAGTTACTGAAACTATTTTCTCATCTTTTAATAGCATCTCTTAAGTAAAAACTAAAATGTGCAGTAATTCTCAGCTTGATCACCAGAGACTTCTCATTTAAACACTAGATATAAACAGTTGAAATTGAGATTCAAACTGAGCAAATGTTCAGTTTAGTAAGACAAGTACATGTTAAAGCTGTAGATTTGGGAAAAACCATGTGAATCTGAAATGTAATGCCTATATCTCTATGGGACAAAATAAGAGCAAATGCAGATCTTTTTTGTTACATGACTGATTTGTGTAATGGGATATAGAGTAATACTGATAATTAAAGAGATACATAGAAACATGAAGGAATCTCTGATAGAAATCAAGTTAAAAAGAGGGGAATGGATTAAATACCAGTAGTTTTATTTATTTTCTCAACTATGTGTTAGCAATAGAGGTTACCATGTAAATGAATTTCTAAATTGTTAGTCAATGTTAGACATTTTCTCACCAAATTAAAAATGCTAAATCCTAGTATTTAACTTTTCCAGTAACTTGCTACTTGAATTTAGGCGAGTTTCTTTATAAGACACTATTTTTATCAATAAAAATGGAGCTAATAATATCTTTTCTTCCTTTCTCCCAAGATCATTATAAGGGTAAAATGATATAGTAGGTAAATGTAAAGCTCTGCATTTAAATTCAAACGTTAATTGTTCAAAATAAGTCAGTTGGTCCCAATATAGATAGTATAGGAGAAACTATTTTTAAAATTATACTTCAAAAGATAAGATTATAACCTCCTGTGAATGGACATTTCAACTAACTAGATGCTAAAAAGCTGATGAAACCCAAGACTACAAAAACAGAACTGTTGTGTAGCTCAAAGGACAGAACAAGCTATCTTACCCTGTACTGGTCACATAAGTAGACATTGCTCAAAACTTTAAGAAGCTTTCTAAGAAGGTAGTGCTGAGAAACTGTGCCCTAGGAAAAAAACTTTGAAACAGTCACAGATGATTACACAGGACAAGTAAAGTTTCAGAAGTGGTGTCATTAGACCATTACACCAGAAAAAGAAATTGGGCTTGAAATATTCCTAGCAATCAGATCTGTCCAATAAGTGAAAAGACAATGCTACAATATAATGAACTTCCTGTCATTAGAAGGGATCGAGTATAGGCTATATAATCAATCAACTGTCAGTGTGCTACAGAGAAGGCATTACTAGACATGCTCCAAAATTTCTTCCAACTAAATAATTTAATATGGTGAACATAGTAGTAATACTAAAATTAACAATATTGTATAATGGAAAACTGCCATCTTATGGAACTAGATTTCTCCATGAAAAAATCACTGAGTAATGTACTAATATGCTATTACTCTGAAGATGATGGTTCTGAATGGTAAAAAGGATACAAAAAGGCCATTAGCTCTTGTCCACCATTTTCACAATGAATGCTATGATTTCCACATGGATAAAAACAAATTTTTTAATGTGAACATGAAATTTCTCTATCATTTCTATTAATGGGAGCAGAAATTGCTTCTGTTTTGAAAATAAACTATAAAATTTTTGTCTCAGAAATGACTTACAAGGGATCCCTGGGTGGCGCAGCAGTTTAGCGCCTGCCTTTGGCCCAGGGCGCAATTCTGGAGACCCAGGATCGAATCCCCCATGGGGCTCCCGGTGCATGGAGCCTGCTTCTCCTTCTGCCTATGTCTCCACCTCTCTCTGTCTCTCAATGTGTGACTATCATAAAAAAATAAAAAAAAAGAAATGACTTACAAGAAGTAAACTGGGTTTTTTTTGGAGTTAATACCAAGAATATTCTATTATGAAACTAATAACTTTTTCATAAATAAAGTTATGGTCCAATAGAAAATGACTTGAGTTAGTTTTTTTCTTTCTTTCTTTCTTTTTTGTTTCCTTGGGGTTTTTGTAAGGTTTGGGGGCTTTGTTTGTTTTTTATTTAACTTCAAGTTAGTTAATATATAGTGTAGTATTGGTTTCAGGAGTAGAGTTTAGTGATTCATCACTTATATATAAAACCCAGTGCTCATCCCAACAAGTGTCTGCATATGAGTGAAATCATATGGTATTTGTCTTTCTCTTACTGATTTATTTCACTTAGCATAATACACTCTAGTTCCATCCACATTGTTATAAATGGCAAGATTTCATTATTTTTGATTGCCAAGTAATATTTCAATATATATATCTTTATATATATCTTTATAAATATCCAAGTAATATTTCAATATATCTATTCTTTATATATATTCTTTATATCTATCTATTTATCTGTCATCTATCTATTTATCTATTATCTATCTATTTATCTATCTATCTATCTGTCTATCTATCTATCATCTCACTTCTTTACCCATTCGTCAGCCAATCAACATTTGGGCTCTTTTCATAATTTGACTATTGCTGATCATGCTACTATAAACATTGGGATGCATGTTTCCCCCAAAATCAGCATTTTTATATCTTTTGGATAAATATCTAGTAGGGCAATTGCTGGGTTGTAGGGTAGCTCTATTTTTAACTTTTTGGGGAACCTCCATACTGTTTTCCAGAGTGGCTGCACCAGTGTGTATTCCCACCAACAGTGCAAGAGGGTTCCCCTTTCTCTACATCCTTCCCAACATCTGTTATTTCCTGAGTTGTTCACTTTAGCCATTCTGACAGATGTGAGGTGGTATCTCATTGTGGTTTTGATTTGTATTTGCCTGATGATGTATCATGTTGAGCATCTTTTCATGTGACTGTTAGCCATCTGGATGTCTTCTTTAGAAAAGCATCTGTTCATGTCTTCTATCCATTTCTTAACTGGATTATTTGTTTTTGGGGTGTTGAGTTTGATAAGTTCTTTATAGATTTTGGATACCAACCCTTTATCTGATATATCATTTGTAAATAACTTCTTCCATTCTGTAGGTTGCCTTTTAGTTTTGTTGCTCTTTCCTTTGTTGTGCAGAAGCTTTTTATATTGATGAAGTCCTAATAGTTCATTTTTGCTTGTTTCCCTTCCCTCCAGAGATGTGTCTTGTAAGAAGTTGCTGGGGCCACGGCCAAAGGAATAGCTGCCTGTTTTCTCCTTTAGGATAAATTTCTGTCTCACATTTAGGTCTTTAATCCATTTTGAATTTATTTTTTGTGTATGATGTAAGAAAATGGTCCAGGTTCATTCTTTTGCATGTTGCTGTGCAATTTTCCCAACTCTGTCTATTGATGAGACTTTTTTCCATTGGATCTTCTTTTGTGCTTTGTTGAACAAATAGTATGTTGAACATACAGTTGTGTGTCCATTTCTGGGTTTTCTATTCTGTTCCATTGATCTATATGTCTGTTTTTGTGCCAGTACCATACTGTCTTGATTATTACAGCTTTCTAATATAGCTTGATGTCTGAAATTGTGATATCTCCCACTATAGCTTGACGTCTGAAATTGTGATATCTCCCACTTTGCTTTTCTTTCTCAACATTTACTTTAGCTATTCAGGGTCTTTTGTGGTTCCATACAATTTTAGAATTGTTTGTTCTAGCTCTGTGAAAAATGCTGCTCTAATTTTGATAAGGATTTGCACTGAGTGTGTAGTTTGCTTTGGATAGTATAGACATTATAACAATATTTTTTCTCTTTTGATCCATGAACATGGAACATTTTTCCATTTCTTTGGGTCTTCTTTAATTTCTTTCATAAGTATTCTATAGTTTATTGAGTGTAGATCTTTTACTTCTTTAGTTAGGTTTATTCCTAGATATCTTATAGTTTTTGATGCAATTTTAAATGGAATTGATTCCTTCATTTCCCTTCCTGCAGCTTCATTGTTGGAATTCATGTATTAGTTCTAGCAATATTTTGGTGGAGTTTTTCAGTAGTTTTGTTTGTAATCTCTCCTCTTTCATTCAGAATTTTATTTATTTGGATCCATTCTCTTTTCTTTTTGTTAAGTCCAGCTACGGGTTTATCAATCTTGTTAATTCTTTCAATAAACCAGCTTCTAGTTTCCTTGATCTGTTCTACCATTTTTAAAAATTTCTGTATCATTTTTTTGTTCCAACCTATTATTTTCCTTCTTCTATTTGCTGTTCTTTTTTCAGTTTCTTTACATTTAATGCTAGGTTGTGTATTTGAGATTTTCCTTGTTTTTTGTGGAAAGCTTGTAGTGCTATGACTGCCTTTGCTGAATCCCAAAGGTTTTAGACTGCCATGTTTTTATTTTCATTTGCTTCTATGCATTTTTAAAATTTCTTCTTTAATTTCCTAGTTAACCCATTCATTCTTTAGTATGATGTTCATTGTTCATTAACCTCCACGTACTTGTGGTCTTTCCAAATTTCTTCTTGCAGTTGACTTCAAGTTTCATAGTGTTGTGGTCTGAAAATATCTATGGTATGATCACAATCTTTTTGTACCAGTTGAGGCCTGATTTGTGACTCAGTATGTGATCTGGAAAATGTTCTGCATGCTTTTGAAAAGAATAGGTATTCTCTTGCTTTAGAATGAAATGCTGTGAATATGTTCTTTAAGCCCACCTGGTCCAGTGTGTCATTCAAAGCCTTGTTGATTTTCTGCTTAGATTATCTGTCCAGTACTGTGAGTGGGATGTTGAAGTCCTTCACTATCACTGTATTACTGTCAATAAATCTCTTTAAGTTTGTTATTAATTGATTTATGTATTTGCTGCTGCCCAGTTTGGGGCATAAATATTCACAATTCTTAGATCGTCTTGCCTGATAGGCCCCTTTATTATGATATAGTATCCTTTTCATATTTTATTATAGTCTTTGGTTTAAAATCTAGTTGGTCTAATATAAGGATTGCTACTCCAGCTTTCTTTTGATATCCATTAGCATGATAGTGGTTCTCCATCCCCTCGTTTTCAATCTGAAGGTGTCTTTGGGTCTAAAAGGAGTCTCTTGTAAGCAGTGTATTTCTGGGTCTTGTTTTTTTTTTTTTTTTTTTTTTTTTTTTTCATTGAGTCCATTTACATCCAAAGTGATTATTGATAGGAGATATGAATTTAGTGCCATTGTATTCCCTATAAAGTTTCTGTTCCTATAGGTTGTCTCTGTTCCTTTCTAGTCTTTGTTACTTTTGGTTTTTCTTTTCTGCTCAAAGGATTCCCTTTAACATTTCATGCTGAGCTGGATTAGTGTTCACAAATTCCTTTAGTGATTGCTTGTCTTGGAAACTCTCTCTTGCCTTCTATTCTCAATGACAGGCTTGCTGGATAAGATACTCTTTGCTGTGCATTTTTCCCATTTAGCACATTGAATATATCATGCCACTTTTTTCTCACCTGTCAAGTTTCTGTGGACAGGTCTGCTGCCAGCTTTATGTGTCTACCCTTATAGGTTAGGGGTCTTTTCTCCCAAGCTGCTTTCAGAATTCTCTCTTTATCTTTGTGGGTTTTTAAAAAATATTTTATTTAAATTCATTTTACCAACATATAATTAATACCCAGTGTTCATCTCATTAAGTGCTCTCCTAAGTATCTGTCACCCAGTTACCCCATCCTCCCATTCTCCTCCCCTTTTGCAACTCTTTGTTTATTTCCCAGAATTAGTATTTTGTAAGTTTCACTATGATCTGTCTTAGTGTTGACCTGTTTTTGTTGATTTGGAGGGGCGTTCTCTGTGACTCTTGGATGCCTGTTTCTTTCCCTGAATTAAGGAAGTTCTCAGATATAATTTGTTCAAATAAGCTTTCTGCTCCTTTTTTCCACTCTACTTCTTCTGGGATTCCTATGATATGGATATAATTGGGTTTTATAGAATTACTGAGTTCCCTGTCTACATTTGTGATCTAATAGTTTTACTTCCCTCTTCTTTTAAGCTTTGTTATTTTCCATGATTTTATCTTTTATTTCAACTATTCATTCTTCTGCTTCATCCATGCTCACTGTGATTATATCTAGTTAGTTTTGCATCTCAGTTATAGCATTTTTTATTCTGACCTCACTAGTTTTTAGGTCCCTTATCTCACCAGTCAGGGTTTCTCTGGTATCTTCTACGTTTCTTTCAAGCTCAGCTAGTATTCTTATGACTATTGGTCTAAATTCTTATTCAAATATATTGCTTATATCTATTTTTAGCAAATCCTTGTCTGTGATTTCTTCCTGATCTTTCTTTTAGAGAGAGTTCCTTCATCTTCCCATTATGTCTGGGTTGCTGTCTTCTGCATATTTTGAAAGCTTGTCATGTTTCCTGCTCCTGAGAGTAATACATATTAAGAAGGGGTCATACCCTGTTCAAGACCTGGCTCTTCAGGAAATGTTTCTGGTGTATACTATATGCACTCTGCTGTTGTGTTTTGACTGCTCTTTTCCACAGGTCAGTCCTCTGTAGAGTTCCTCCTTGTTTGCAGTGGGGAGTGTTTGGACCTTTAACTAAGTATGCTTTGATCTGTTTCCTAAGATAAGCCCAATTTTTAAAAAAAAGAAAAAAAAAGCCTAATCCAAGAAAAAAGGAAAAGAATCAAAAAGCAAACAACAACAAATAACTATAAGACTGATTCCAAAGAAAAAGAAAGAAAGAAGAAAAAGAAAAGGAAAAAAGCTTGACACAGACATGAGGAAAGGAAACAAATCAATAAATTTTAAAAACTTATGAGATTCATACCAAAGAAGAAGGGAAAAATATAAAAACAAAACAAAATAAAATAAAATAATAAAAAATAAAAATGTAAAAAGCAACTGTGGTTCTATTTCCATCAGAACTGAAGCTGATACTTTGGAATACTCTATGATCAGTAAAATTAGTACATTCAGGGGGTCTTCAGGGGCCTTCTGAGGGAGAGGACCACTGCACTGGCTCACAGTCAGACCAACCCTTGTAAAGATTCCCTTGTCAGAATCAGAGGGTGGGGTTTGGTATAAGCGCCCCCAGTGGAGGCTGGAGGTGCTGTGTTTCTCTCTGAAGTCCATCGTGCTAATGGGTCAGGGGTGGAAGACGGCACCACACCACCCTCTCATCTCTGGGGAAGGGTACTTGAATCCCTGGTTGTTCAGGAGGTCCTCACAGAAAAGCAAACAATCTCCTCTCTTCTATCCTAGGCTCTCATCAGCTCCCTGCCCTTAATCTGTCTGTTCCCAGTCATCAGCATGCCCAGCAGCACAGTTCTATGTTTTATCTCTGGCCAGTGGCTGGGATTCAAAACTCCAAATCTTAAAGAGCCCGTCAAGGTGCAGACCCACACCTCTCCCATGGAGGAGAGGTTTTGTCTCAGAAAAGCAGTCACACAGCAAGCACACAATTTCTGGAGTCTATTGTGATGCATAGTGGAAAGCTGTGACCAGGTTATCTGCCTTCTATGCGTGCCTCTGTCCTCTGCTGATGAACTGCTGCTCAAAGTCTCCTGGTGGGTCTTTTGTCCTTGGAGAGGCAAAATACCTCTTCTGAATGTACTGTAGACAGGAGAGTGATCTCTCCCAGTATGATCCAAGGGAACCCCTCACTGAAACATACTGTGCAAACCCTATGGGCTGCTCCCCCACTGTCTCCATGACCTGGTTCTACACAAAGGGTTCCCTCCCCTTTGCAGTATGATGGCTTTTCTCTCCCCCAATTCATGGCTCTGAACCTCGCATCTGCCATGTTCTCTTCCTCCAATTGTGCAGATTGTTTTCTTAATCCTCAGATAAATTTCCTAGTTGTTAAAAATGATTTGATGTTCATCTAGCTGTGTTCTGGGGACCAAGAAAGCTCAAGGTCCCCATACTACTCCACCATCATAACTCCTTTTTAACTTTCTGTCTCATTTCAAATGGAAATTGTTGGCATAGAGTTAGCTAAGTTTTCAGAATACACCACTCTCTATGAGCTAAGTAATTTTAAAACTTCTTGGTTTTAGTATATGTACATTTAAGTTACATATAAACACACATTTAAACAAAGAAACTCTACTAGATTTTGTGGACATATATGGCAGAAATTCAAAATTCATTTTAACATCATATTTGACTATATGCTAAACTAAATATATAATTTGGCCCCTTATTCTTTGTTGCTATTCAAGTACATTGAGAAAGTCCAAACAGGCTAGGTTGGACCATTCCAAAACCATACAGTTAGAATCATAAGATTTTGAGATCATAACTGTCCTCAGGGAACATCTCTTGAAGGGAATCACATTATCAATTGTCTTTGGAGACCAGGCAAATAAAAGAAAGGTAAGACTTCAGAAAATGACAGATTTTGTGGACAATTATAGACTATCCCTTGACAAAATGTATCGGATTCAATTTATAAAAAATTATATAATGCTCAATAAACATTTTTCTGTACCAAATCTGATTCAGAGCCATGTAGGTGAAACTCTGGATCTAATGCTCAGCCTCATCTAATGGATAAAAAACAAAAGTGAATGTTGCATTAAGTAAGTGACTTACTCAAAGTTATTCCAATAAGTCATGGCAAAACCAGGTCTACATTCTAAGTGTTCTTTCAGTTGCATAACTTTTACATTACACAATGACTATTGACAATATTCATAGCTCTTTGTTCTGGTTTTTTAAAAAATATTTTATTTATTTATTTATAAGAGACACAGAGAGTGAGAAAGAAAGAGAGAGAGAGGCAGAGGGAAAAGCAGACCCCATGCAGGGAGACCAGTGTGGGACTTGATCCCAGGACTCCAAGATCACACCCTGGGCCAAAAGCAGGAGCTAGATGGCTAAGCCACCCAGGGATCCCCTGTTCTGGCCTTTAACATGTTTTCATAAACAAAAAAATGTGTTTAATTATACACTGATGTCTTTTATAATCCTAATTCACAGTTCTTTTTGCTTTTTCCTATTTACAAAAGGCTACTATGTGAAGTAAAATATAGTGAAAAAACTTTATAAATATGTTTAGTGGATATCCCTGTAAGTTGGTGGAAAAGTTACACTACTATGTTATGAAGCACCCAAAGTTTTCTATTCTGAAAGGCACTTAAATAATGAAAACTGGGTCTACCATATTTTCTTATCCATATCTAATTGTGCTGTATTTGCATAAATATTTCCTTGAAGAGAACAATAAACCATTTTATAACACCCTGTGCTGTTGGCCTGGCATGGATCTTCATAGTCTGATATTTGTAAAAGAAATTTTGTTAGGATAAGTCAAAGAAAAATAATTGTTTGCTTGCTAATAAGTCATCTGTAGATAGACCATCATCTTACTTTTTTTTTTTTACAGCCTGAACATGTGTCATTGCATTTTGGGAAAGATTCATTTTTGCTTAGTGGAGACATAGCAAGAAACTGAAGCCTCAATCTGGTGATCTGCAAGAAAGACATCGTACCAGAAATAATCACCATGTTTACATTGGTTATGTCCATCAGGACATTAAACAATTGTTGTTCCTAAATAGGCCAGAGAAGAGAAACAAAAAATCTAATGAGCATCATTATTGAAGTGGCTTCAATCTCAGAACCCAAATTACAATTATTATTTGCCTCTAAGGCTTCTGATTATATAGGAATTCTTCAATAACAATTTATCTCTTCCAGAAATTTGTTCTTCATTCTTAAAATAGAAGCCTAACTCTTCCGTGAACACAATGATGAAAGATGAGAGCATGCAGCCTAATCCATTTGTATGAATGAGTTGGTTTGATTTCCTTTTTGGCAACTCCAAACCCAAAGCATTAGGAATAAATGTGTTCATTCAACAAAAAATGTGTCTTATTTGATTGAATAATGCTCTGATCCAAGCAAAAAAGTCTGAAAAAGTGGAAAAGATTTGTGAGGAAGCTAATGAGATATTCATATTGTAATAGAAATAAAGCCACTCACTGGAATTTTTTGGAGACATATTTAATTCTCATCTGGAATGTAAGAACAGCACACAGCTCTTTCCCACTGACACATAGTTTCTAAACAGTTCTAGTTATTCCCTGGTCCTACAACCAATTGTTTATTTAGCCTTTGGTATTGGTAATGCCTGTGTCTGTTAAGATCTTTTGGTTATCAGGGATCCCTGGGTGGCGCAGCGGTTTAGCGCCTGCCTTTGGCCCAGGGCGCGATCCTGGAGACCAGGGCTCCAATCCCACGTCGGGCTCCCGGTGCATGGAGCCTGCTTCTCCCTCTGCCTTTGTCTCTGCCTCTCTCTGTGTGTCTCTTATGAATAAATAAAATCTTAAAAAAAAAAAAGATTTTTTGGTTATCATCAACAAAAATCGACATTTAATAACCAAGGAAAATAAAAAATTTTCTGAAGGGGCACCTGGATGGCTCAGTCCATTAAATGTCTGTCTTCAGTTCAGGTCATGATCAAGAGTTGGATCAAGCACCACACTGGATTTCCTGTTCAGCTAAGAGCCTGCTTCTTCTGCCCTTCATCTCACTCACTAGTGATCTCTCTCTCTCAAATAAATAAATAAAATCTTAAAAAAAAATTCACTGGAAGATAATCATGTAGCACACAGATTCAAAGATAATACAGATAAGCCAGATTCAGAGATGGACAAGACTCAGGAAAACTAAATAATTGAGTTCCCAAAGGCAAGTATCTGACTGGCAGAATTTGAGACATGCTCAGAGAAGACACAATGCTTTGTGGCAATTGCAAGAAAACCACACAGAGAAAAGGTGACTCTCTCTAAAAGGAAAAGAGGGTGAGACTATCAAATGGGAGGCAGGGGTATAAAATAAATATGCACTACACTGCCCTTCATATTTTGGCTTCAATCAGTGTAAGATTTGCTAATAGAGGCCCAGAGTACCTGTACAGGCTTTTGCTCATTCCTCCTGATTTGCCTCCATCTGACTCCAGTCTTGCTATCTGATTAAAGACACATTTTCTTCACTTCTGATTTGGGACCACACTTGCACTGTGTGCTGATACTGTGTACTGTTGTTTCATGCTTCAGTATCACAAAAAGGAAATCAAGCAAACCATCAAAGACTATTTTAACAGGAATCAGGCTGAAAATTTGTTATTTTTTCCACTTTATTTTATAGAAACATGACTGTCTACTACCAATAGTTTCTGGATGTCTCTGAATTCATTATAACAAACAGTATCAAACAAAGAAAAAACATTTTTTCATATAAATCAGAAGTGAAAAACCGATTTGTGTCTTTTGGGTTTCTGAACTTTAAAGCTTCATGTAGAAATAAATTTTGAGGAATATTTATTTCTTTAACAAGAACACCTAAAAACAATTTTACATGCCCAATATGCCATGGTGAGCATTTTGACTGATGGATATTTTATGATGTGCTTAGTAGGCCTAAATGAAATTCTTATCTGCAGCAGCATCAATTACTAAAATTTGCTATTTCCACCCCATGATGAGTGCTTTGCAAACATTAGTCCCTGATGTTGAGATACACTTGTGAGATGAATGGCCCTATTTCTATGTTATGGATAAAGACACTAAAGCCTACAGTCATTAAGTAACATACCTAGAGTCCTTAGCTAGCAAATGCTTAGAAGTGGGGGCTAAAGGCTTCTTGGAATTCAGTTGTTACCCACTATGCCATAATTCTCCCCAAATCACCAGCTTTGAATATTATTTAGGAAAAATGAATCTAATTTATTCTTATTAGGTGGCTCAAATTTAATTCAGCTGACTTAGTCACAGATGGTGTCTATAAAATTTAAATAAAGGGGTAGAATTCAGTGTAGAAGGGTCAGGAGCACCAATAATATTCAAATTTCACATTGTAAAAATAAATTATAGTAACTCTCTAATGAAGTCAACTGATACTTTTTTTTAAATTGCCCATCATTCAGAGCTTACTAGGAAGTAACCACATTACTAGAGACATAATTTAACCATATGACAAAAGTTATGGCTAATATTATTTAGTACTCATCATTTGATTAATATCAAACATAAAAATATTCCCAATTCTTGCCCCATCCTATTTTTTCTAGTCTTTTCCTAAATGGAAATTGTTGTCTATTCTATACATGGTTTCTCACCATCAACACTATTGACATTTTGTGTTGAATAATTTTTTGTTTTGGGAGCTGTCCTATTCATTGTAAGATGTTTAGCACTATATCTCACCTTATCCCACCAGATGCCAATAGCACCACCTCCCCAGAGTGACAACCAAAAATATATCCAGAATTCCCCAAATGTTTTGGGGACTAAAGGGAGAAGGAATAAAATCAATCTCAATTGAGAATCACTACTCTAGAGTTTATCCCTTCTGTACCAACTTCTTGTATTCATCTCTGCCATGTTTGTAAGAATTTTCCCATCTCTATAATCACCTTCTCTCCAGAATGTTTAAACTCTTTTATATAGATTCTTCTCATTGGCTTTAAATACACAAGTCACCCCCTTTTATGAATACTGATTAATTAATTAATTAAAAATCGACTGACCCCTTAAGCTTGTCTTAGTTCCTGTTTTGTCTCTCTTTTCTTAGCCAAGTTTCTTAGAAAAGCCATCTATTCATATTGTATCATTTACTCACTTTTTTTCCACTCTGTAGCCCCATCCAAAACTGGTTTCCATCAATCCCTCTCTTTCCTTGGCTTCTGTACTTAACAGTCTCCTGATTTTCTTTTCTTTCTGGAAATTTCTCTCTCTCTTCCCTATCATGCTCATTCTCCATTACTTCACCATGATGAGATGGTGGAGTTTCTCAAGTCTAATTTCTAATTCACCTTTACTTTAACACAAGATTCTGCACTTCAATGATCCCAGAGCTTAAATAGCTACATATATTGTGACAGCTCACAACATTCCCAGGTCTTTCCTGGGAGCACCAACTGACTGTATGGGTCTAAATGATTTGACATTTTCTTTTGGAGATCTCAGAGCACTTCAAAGGCCAGATGTCCAAAATAAGACTTATTATAATAAAACTTATGATCATTCCATCTCTAAACCTATTTTTGTTCAATTCTTTATACAATAGCTGGACCTTTGACTCATCTTGTTTTGCAGTTGAGAAATCTAAATGTTATTCCTGAAACCTCCATTTTATCTCTTTATCCATTTAATCACAAAATTATGTAAATTTTCCTCTTACATGTCTCTCAATTCTATCTCCCTATTCCATATTCATCAATTCTGGCCTAGCACACACAATATTTTTCTCATACTTGGAGTTATGACAATAGTCTCCAACTAATTCTACCAGAATCTTCTCTCTGATCGCACATTCCCTACATCTTTAAAACTTTAAAAGGCCCTCCAATCCCATGCAAAACACACATTATTTAAAGTTTATACTACAAGCAAATCAATGTACAAAGCATTGTAGCCAATACCTCATCAAGCTATATAGAAGTGAAATCTACCATGACAACAACAAAACAGCAACCAAAACATGAAACCTTCACTATGAACCAAATACTATTCTAAGTACTTTACACACACAGAGTAATTGAATCTTCATAACAGTCCTAAGAGGTAAATATTATTTTCATGTCTATTTCATGGATGAAAATACTGAGTCACACAGAGTCAGAAGCAATCTTTTCAGATCACACCATGATGGAGGGTCAGAGGCAGGACTGTAATCCAGACACTCTGGTTCCAGGTTTACAGTTTAGACAACCACATTATTTTCTCTCCTAATGATAAAATAATTTTTACCACTTCAAAAATAATATGCCAAGATTTTTATTTAACTGAGATTTTCTTACCACTTTTATAGTGATAACTAGCATAACCATTGGGAAAAAATGGTATCCAATTTCTATGGTTTAAGAAATATTTAATACTTTCAATCAAATGTGTGTTACAATAATGTCTATTCTGAAGTGCTTGGACAGGAGAAGAAATAGGCTCACCCAACTAACTATGAAACAATGCATCTGGAAAGAGTGGGAGAGCCATGCTAAGGGCAGAAACTGCTCTCAAGGCATTCATGGGATTAAATGCATTACAGCTTTGAAAGGAGAAGACATTAATTGGAAGTGAAAAGAAAATTCACAAAGGTATACTTTTGCTATAACAACCATCAACAACAACACAGTCATGCTGATATTTATTGAGCATTTGTTATAAGCAAAAAAAATTGAGTGGACCCCTTTATGTTTAGTAATTCATCTGCTTCTTACAGTAATATTTGCAATAAGTATATTACCTGTAATTTACAGTTGAGACTCAGGACCACAGAGCAAGAAAACCAGGCTGGAATTTGGATCCAACTTAATGGAGCTCTAGCAATTATAAAATTAAAAAATTAAAAAAAATTAAATCCACTACTTATAGAAATGAAATAAAATAAAATAATAAAGCATAGTGATGCAAATATAGGTCAGACCTTTCCAGGTCCTTGTCAGTAATGAGACTGCCTTGCCAAGAAATGACTGAGAAATATATGTAGAAACCTTGAAAAGCTCAAGAAAAAGGACCTAAGTTTACTTACACAGCTGCCCTTTTTGCCTGCTCTGCTCTTTACCTCTGCTTTGCTCTGAGAATTTGGTAATTGGTTTTTAAAGCAAAAAGTTGTTCTGTAGCAAAAGGGTTTTGGTCCAGCCTTTAGGTAGATTAATTTTTTAAGCCTTCACAGCTTATTTTTCAAACACTGCTCTCTGGCACTGCCTGAGGAAGGCAATCACTGAAGGCCCTCAACACACAGCCAGTATCGGAGAGTGTAATTGCCTGAAAAATAACAACAAAAAGGGAAAAATGGTTAAATTCAAATAAAAGCTGACTTGAAGTTGGTCTTTATTCTTCTTGACCTCTAGACAACTTGCCTGAAAATAACTTATTTTAGCATGTATTCAAGATGCCCGAATCAGAGACCACCCTTCTGATGTGCACAAGGTAGAAAAGTTTGAATGTTGTCTGGAGAACCCTTTAAAGTCATAGCTTCTACACAAGTCATCTTGTGGAATTCCTCTCAGGATCTCCCTGACCGTAAGTTTCTCTCTCAGAGACATCTGTGGTGGCAAGATAACTTTCACACATATGAAAAATTAAATTTCTAAAATCAATAGGAATTTAGAAAGAACAAGATTATCTGGTTGGGAAAAGAAATACATTGAATAATATTAGGGGACATATGTAAAAATAACTCTCTTTTCCTTTAGATGAATCCTCTACAAAGATAACTCAGACTCAGTGATTAGGCACAAACCAAGACTTTAATAAATACTTATTCATTATGCAATGGACCATAATATGATAAGTAAGAGCTTGATCAAAATTTCTTCTGCATTTTATTGCAAAGAGCAGTCTGACTTGGTATGCAGGCCACAGTTCACACCCTATTCTAAATCCAAGCCATAACAGATATTAAGATAGTTTTTTGGTAGATTTCAAGAGCACCTAAATTGCCAGAACATGTTCTATAGAAGATAACAAGGAATTATGTTCCACTATTACTATTACAAGATAGGATGCATTTTACTGATAGTTGAAATTTTTAGTTAAGCTAAAACACTCTAAAAATAAGGGTGCCTGTGTGGCTCAGTAGATTAAGCATTGAGCTCTTGGTTTCAGCTCAGGTCATGATCTCAGGATCATGAGATTGAGCCCTGCATGGGCTCCATGCTCAGCATGAAGTCTGTTGGAGATTCTCTCTCTCGTCCCCTCCCCCTACTCACTCTCTCTTTTTGTAAAAAGAATAAGTAAATAAAATCTTTCAAAAAATATCCTAAAAATCTACAACTCTAATGTTTCAAACACCACAGTTTCTAAGTACTTTCTCAGAGCAAAGCAGGAGATTTTGGCAGATGGCTCTTATCTGCAGAGTGAAATGGGATTCATATTTCTTCCATTCTGTCATCCCTAGAACCTAGTCTGTGCCTAGATCCCACCAGATGAAGGGAATAAAGAGGATACTCACTTTTTATTTTATTTTTCTTATTTTTTTACTTTTTTTTCACTTTTTAAAGGTTATAACCCAGAAAAGGCACACAGCAATTCCCCTCCCATTTCATTAATGAAAACTAGATGCATGACTGCATAGAGATGCCAAAGAGGCTGAGAACTGTAGTCTCTGTCTGGGCAGCCACCATTCAACCACACTTCTGCTGGCAAAAAAAAAAAAAAAAAAAGAAAGAAAGAAAAAAGGATTTTTATGGCCACTTAGTCATCTCCATCACAAATCAATAAGAGTACAAACAAGTTAAGCTTGATTGACAACAGAATTTCAAAGGCAGAAAGTTAATAATTTAGGTTCCAGGGATTGATCATTCAAAATCAATGTAAAAATATCAGGAAATAGCAAAGACAATTTTAAAGTAGAAAGGTTCAAAATGTTGGTATGGTATTGTAGAGGAGGACTAAAAATTCACTCTTAGATCAATGGTCAATAGTTATGCTATTTTATGCTGTTCCATTTCAAAAATAAGGAGATAGTATGTAACAGGAAAGTCAGACAGATGTGGTTTATTTGAAGGCTCTGCATATTTCCAGCTGTATAAGCTTGGGAGAGTCAGTTAATTTCTCTGATTCTCAGTTTCCAGTTCTGTAAAATGGAGTTAATACCATTTGTTTACATGACTTTTAGTAATCTATTAATATATGAAAAGAGCTTAGTGGAGCTTATAGTACAAATGAGCGCTAAATAAAACAGCCATTACCATTATTATTTTTGTGATGTAAGTTTAAATTTAGAGGTTACCATAACATATTCAAAACCAACTTCATTCTACTGCAACTCTTTCCAAGTCCTTTGCCTGAGAGATGCTTCTGTTATTGGCAAAACAACTGTACCTGGATTCCTCTTTGATTTCCCCTTATTTCTGTATCCAAATTCCAGGCGTATAATTAGCCATCATATTCCTATTCAATCTTCCTAATTCACATTTCTATTATGTTTTTTGGATCACCCTAAACTTTCCTGCTATGAGGCTTTTTATCCACCAGGGGTAGGTAAGAGTGTAAGAGAAAAAATAGTTCACTGTATTCTATTCTGTCTAGTCCATCCTATCCCAATCAAAAATTTTAAATCACATGATTTTGCTAGATATGTGGATTTTGAATCAATGCTTAATTCAAACTGTGGTCTCAGAATTCAACAAATCACAATAGAAGTTCCAAAGTACAAGATATTAACTGGTCTTGTATTTTATGATTATTGTCATTTAAAAGCAAGTACATAAAATCATCTTCATCTTTGCTTACACACACACAGATAAAAAGATTGTGTATACTACCTAACATAAAGGCAATTCTTTCCATATTCAAGACCATAAATCTTATTTCCAAGTATCTGTAACATTTCTTTCATCACTGAACCATCTGATTTCTTTAACAGATCTGACATGCACTTCTATCATCTTTTCTGATTATTCATCCAAACTAGACACTTCTCACATGAATTTTCATCATTACCTAATTTGTCTCCATATTTCTTGTATTTCCTAGGCATGTTGATTTATTTTTTTTAATTGGGCAACATTTGAATATATAATGCAGTAGAGCTAGAAAAGAATAATTTTCTTGAACTCTTTCCTTTTTGCAGCCTTTAAACTGAGCCATTTGATCTCCATTTTGCCTATTACATGTGGAAAAACTTTTAATAGATATAACAGAGAGGAAAAAATGGGCTTTAGAATCTGATAGACTTATCTTTCACTCTTGATCCTACAAATTATTCCCTGTGTTAACTTGGATATGTTAGTTAACTTTGAGATTTACTTTCCTTTTCCTTAAAATGAGGACAGAGTATCATGCTCTTAAAATTACTAAAGAGTTAGATAAGCTACATTTTAAGTTCCTTGAAATCAAATACCTCGCCTCCATCTTTCGATCACTCGCTGTTACATTCCCAGCACCCAACACAGTGCCCTATACATGATAGGCAAGCAATAAACCATTAGTCGATATTATTCCTAATAAAATGTTATAAAAAAAACTCTAGAGTAATCATATATAATTCTAGATAGAAGTAAACACTATGTGCCGCAAATAATTGATTTTATTAAGAAAGGTCATATAAGAAATAAACAAATAACAAGTTCCTCAGGCTAAAAATCAACCCTCAGCTAGCTAGTCAGTAACCTTTAAGGAAAACAAAAAAACAAAAAACAAAAAACAAAAAACAAAAAACGCCATAAGTGCTGAAATTAGTGTTAGTACATCATTAGATAACTTATGTCACCCTGAGATACAGAAAACCCTGAATGTCCTAAGGAAAATACCTTCAGGAATAGGGAAGGAGAAAAAGCAAAATTTGATCTCTCTGTTCAAAGTCAGAAAAAAAAAAAATGGATCTCCAATTTGCTGGTCTAGAAGTTGGTAAGAATTTGTCTGCAAATGATTAATCAATGTATCAGATCCTCTTGACCAGGTTTCTGTTGCAAAATGGGCTTTATACCTTCTTTTTTATGAGCAGGCTTTATAGATACCTTCTTTTTTTATCGTGTGGCCATTATACTACAAGCAGGACAATATTAATAAAATCCTCCTTAACTACATATGCACTGAGATCATCAAAATGTGGTAAAGGCCTGACAGGACCATCTGCTTATTTTTACTGAGCCCTGAACTAACTTGTTCTATTCACATGCAGTGATTACTTAATAAGTATTTCATTGTTTAAAACATAATTTTTTTTTTTACCTTAGTTCTGTTCTTTGGAACTGATTGTTTCTGTAAAACAAAAAGGTATACTTTAATTTTTACTGTATGACATGACACATTCAGCTCCAGTGACTTGTACTGAATCACTCAAATTATAAACAGCAGTTCCAAGGCACAAATGCAAACTAGGTCTGGTCACATTTTTGTATTTTACAACACAGGGGGAAAATGGCAATTGGAACAACCACTTTCAGCATCTTGTGGAGCTTTGTTTTCAGTCAATACTACAAAGTGAGTCACGTATTCAGCATGGCTCCTCTTAAACCAACTGATCAATAGCTTACCATAAATCATACCATAGTGCTGATAGAGTCATTCAGTTGTGTATCATAATTTCCTATTTTTTGGTGCCTTGGTGCTTTCTAGCTCCTTTTCAGAGAGGTGACTTTAATATGCATCAAAGAGGGCAGCCCTGCAGTTCTGTTCCCTCTTGAGTCTGTGCTCATCAAAATATCAAACTGAACAAGAGAAACCAGAACTGGAGAAAAAAAAAAAAAAAAAGGTAGAAGAAACACATCTGAGAAAAAGCAAAAGACAGACTTGTTTGGGTTAATTTTCCACCCTCCAGCTGTCATCCTCTGTAACACTGGAAAAAAGGGGGCAAGTATCATCCAAGCACATATATATGGTGTAGGACTTTGGAATGGACATATTCTGCTAGACAGATCTGGTAAAGCAAAGCCCTGTGGTGCCAAATCATAATGCTTACCTGCACAGAAGAAGCCCGGGTTCTTGGAAATTATAGCAATGGTTTTCACACCCTTTAGTGATGCAAAGAACAGTCACTTGGAAATCATTAAAGGGGCATCAAAGTGAATATGCATGGAATTTCATTTATATACATACATCAGTCATTTTAAAAAAATCTTGCCAGTGTAACCCAGATGTCTTAAAGCCTCTGGCCTTCATAGGCCCCATTTGCAATATTCAGATAAGGTGGATCCATTCCATGCACAGTGGGGAAACATCCAATATTTTTGTGGTCTCCCAAGGGGCTTATATTCCTCTTGATTCATTTATAATATAGCCTAATTTGTAACTACTACTCTCATCTTTACTATTTCTCTTTTATGACTTATTTCCTTATTCACGGTTAGAGTAGGCAATGTAGCACATGGAAAAAGAAAGTTGAAAGAAGATTAAGGTTCTGCTCTGCTCTGTGACTTATTAACATACTTATATGATTAAAAATGAATTAAAATTGATAAGGGTTTTAATGTTCTGGCAGGAAATTCCTCATAGTTGGATATTATTCACTGTGTATTAGGATTTCTGAATTGTAAGTTTTCTTAGCAATTGCCTTTGATCAAACAGAAAAAAATGTAGCTTTTCTGAAATTTTTAAATTTGTTTAATGAGTTTACTTGAGAGGTTGTGTATACACTTTTCCAAGGGCCTCAAAAGAAAGATCAGAGTGTGTATTTAAGAACATTGTCAATTTTTTAAAAGATTTTATTTATTTATTCATGAGAGATGCAGAGAGAGAGAGGCAGAGACACAAGCAGAGGGAGAAGCAGGCTCCTCACAGGGAGCCTGATGTGGGCCTCGATCTCGTAACTCTAGGATCATGCCCTGAGCCAAAGGCAGGTGTTTAACTGCTGAGCCACCCAGGCTTTCCAATTTTTTTTAACCTTAGCAATTAGCTTGTCTCAGTTTAGGGACTGAGATGTAGAGACTAACATTCAAATGTTAAGTATCTAGCTTAAAATCCCCAATGGAAGTGAGAGCCAGTTTTAAAAACATGTCTCCTACTTGGTAAATTGTTTCTTTGCTGGGAAAATGGCCTTAGCTTTCTGAACCAGGTTCCTAGATCTCTACCTTCCTTTCAGAATTTACATTTCACTGACCCAGCAAGAATTTCAGATTCTTCTTTAGGGCACTGATTTTCAGTCAGATTAAAGCTAGTAATGGGACTAATACAAAAAGTCCCTTCAGAGGAGTATCTTCTCATAATGTTTGGGCACAATTGAGTGACATCTTGACTCTCAGCCATATGACCTTTCTATAGAGCCTTTGAAAATTAAATTCATGTGAGGATACACCAGGGAGAGATTGCTACCAAGATAATAGGGTTTCATAATGAGGATCATTTTTTCACCAAAATACTCAGAGGCTTCATTCTCTTACTATTCTAGGGGTAAAAAATGCCTGGAAGTTTCTAGGTGGAAAGAGAAGATAGGCTTTTAATTTTTCTGTTATTGTTGTTGTTGTTTTAATACTTTCAATGAAATAAAGTTGATTGGTGTTTTCAAAGAAATTAATCTGAGTGGCAAAAAGTATTTAAAAATAGTCACATTACTGATGTCTCCAGCTTAGAAGCCAATCTTCCAATCAATCTTGCCTTCAGAAACTTTTCAGTGTAATGAACAGCAGGTATGAGATTATTAGGTATATAATGTATTATATTTGGTTCAATTAATTAATGTTACTAATAGTTACCTCTTTTTTTTTCTTTTTTTTTTGCACATTAGCTGTATGCTAAAATGTGGGCTAAGCACTCTAAAGCAATTATCTTTAATTGCAACAGCATTTTTTGAGGGATGAGCTTAATAAATATTAATATTTTGATTAATATTTAATTAATTACTATATTCAGTCAATAATTAATTAATATAAATGTTGTTGATTAAAATAAATATTAATTAATATAAACATTTTTAGAATAAATCAATGTAATGGTTTTTGAGAGATATAGTTTTTGTCTACCTAAAATACCCCTTCCTTTCTTGTGGTTCTTTTGTAGTATCTTTCCATACTCTGTGAGGTCCTCTGGGTGTTTTTAGTTACCTTACCATACCTTTCTCCAACCAAAGGGAAGGAGCACAAAACCTAGGCTGGCCGTTGAGAGTACAGACCATAGTAATAACCCAAGCAGAATCAATCAGATAATTGTCTAGATCTGTGAGAGAAACAATTCAACAATTTCTCTAATCTTTCTATTGTGGGGATACAGATCTGGAAATGACAGAGACCTTCTTGCTTGGTCAGGGATACTATGAGAATGTGGCCAAGCAGAGAAAAGAGAAACAATGTTCCAGCACATCTGTTGAACCTCTGCACCAAACTGTGCCTAAAGCCTAACTAGCCTTGGATTTCAGTTACATGGCCAATCAATTCCCTATCAATTCCCTTTTCTAGTCATTGTAGTCAAAAAAGGCCAGACCAAACTTCATGAATGAATCCCACCTTATAGATGAGAAAACTGAGACTTAGAGATGCCAAATAAATATCTCAGGTTCACCAAAATAATTAGTGAAGCCAAGGCTATAAACCTAGGGTCTCTAGACTTGACAGTCATGTGCTAGAAGTTGAAATGAGAGCCTGTTTGCTGCACTTGAAGACATTACATTCTAAGAGTTTTTGTTTCTCTAGTTGGCCATAATTTGTCACTTGTGCTCTAAATCTCAGCCCTCCTTACTACCCATGAAGCACAGTTCTGAGACTGTGGCAGAAAGCAGCAGACTAAAACTGACTGCTATAACAAAAATGCAATCCTGAGCACTGCATTAAACAATGAGTAGAAGAGAAAAATGAGATAATGAAGAAAAAAGAAAAACTCTTTCCTCAAGGAGCAGTAAATTGAAGATACTGCAGAGAGACACATGAATAAGTAATTACAATATAATGTGATAAGTTTTATATTGGAGTTATTTATGCACAGTGAGCTATAAAAGCAAGAGAAAAGTGTGAAAAGCTATCTAGGGAATGTGAGAAAATTTCCCAGAGGGATAAGACTTAAACTGCGAATTAAAAGAAGAATAGAAAGTTGCCCCTTATAGAAAGTAGAAAGAATATTCCTGACCGAGAATATATTTTCAAAGACACATAGAGTCAGACATAGTCAGAAAATGGATTTTGATATGCATCAAATCCAAGAATCGAACTTCATCAGTGCTGCTCTTAAATTTTTTTCTTTAAACTGAATAAATCAGTCCTTTAATTCCAGTGCTTTGGTTATTCTTCCAGGATGTTTTCAGGTAAATCTATTTTACTCAGTTCAACAAACATTTTTGAGCATTTTTTATATGCCAGGCTCTGTGCCAGGGAATATGAGCATGTGCGTGGGCAGGTGTGGGGCATAAGCAGGAGTTGCTGGGAAACAAGGTTGGGTGATGGAGCATGAACTCATAATGGCCCAGTTCTTCAAGGAGCTTACCCAAAGTGTTTTAAGAAGTGTGATTATACCATTCTGTAAAATGGAACTGAGGGGCAGGGGGTGGAGGGGAACTAAACACCAAGTTGTTAGTTAAGAAGGCTAGTGCAAAAGTCAGACTTATCGAATGCATTTTTGAATACAATTTGAGCAGCAGTTACAGTTCAGGAGCATTCAGACTCTACTCTGTTAGCAAAGGCATCACATTGGTACAAAGCTGGCAAATCCTTTGGCCTCTGCCTCTCTAGGTTACAAAAGCAAGGTAACTGTGCACTTTGCTATGTAGATAACAGAAGAAAGTCTTATCTAAAGTAGCTGTTCTGAAAAACGAACAAGGGGTAGTGGAAGGGGAGGCGGGGGGGGGATGGGGTGACTGGATGATGGGCACTGAGGAGGGCACTTGACGGGTTGAGCACTGGGTGTTATACTATATGCTGGCAAATCAAACTTTAATAAAAAAAAATTAAAAACACAAAAAAAGTAGGTGTTAAAGAAGTCTCTCCATCCTTCAAATATTTCTCTCCTCAAAAATAGATTTTGCTTGGTTCTTCTTTTGGTGAGCCTAACCAAACAAAAATACTGTTGGCAGGAAAACAAATGATACAGTTCATTGCTCAAACCAATGCAGTAAAATCAATTTGTTTGGAGGGCTTTTGGTTTATTGTAAAGTCATATTGAAGCTCTTATTATAACAGCTCAGAAGTAAATTCCAAATCCAGATCATTTCAGAGTTGGGCTGGAATGGATGTTGAAAACGCATTTATACCATTTATCTTATAGGGATTTTTTCCACCATGATTTTTTTTTCTAGAAGTGTGAAGATTGAGTACACAACCCACAATCACAACTACAGTGAATGAGAAAATTAATTCCAAGGACAGCATTCTTAACACTTAACGTACAAACTCACGAAAGTTTTCAGTTAGTATGTACTAGGAGGTAGGGAGGAACTGGCTTTATGGAGTAGTTGAAATGTCTAGAAATTCTGTAAGAAGCCTACTATAAATTCTGTATTTGAAAGTAATCTGAGTTCACATAATACAGTCATCTCTAAAATTCTTCTATGCTATAGAGCTTATTAAAGAAATGATAGAAAGCATCAGTATTTATCATTATAGCATATTCATCTAATGCATTTTAATTAAAGAACTGAGAATTGGACTTAGGTTCATTCACAGTGACTGAAAACAAACTTAATTTTTCTCTTGCAAGAAAAAAGTCAGAGGGATATTGGTATATCCCATAAAATCCAAAGAAAAACAAAGCTATCAAGGAGCTAAATGTAGATGATACAAATGATGTGAAATTATTGGTGGATCAGATAGGTATTAATCTTACTATCCTTCATCTATTCAACCACTCCAATAAACAGAATATCCATTAAATGCCAGATTTTGTGAAAACTGACTCTTTTTCCTTCCTCAACCCAAACTTGATCTGATGACATCACTCTACCCTCATCTCCCAGAAAGTCTTAGGGCCTGTCCCTAAACCACTTAGTATATTTTATTCTTTTAGTGACAGTGATTTGTTCAAGGTCGAAATTATGGCCCGTACTATAGCAATAATAACCATAACAAATCACCTTTAGTTCTTTTTGAACTGTTAACAAAGTGGACTCTATCAGGATAGGCTAGATTCTGCTCTATATCAGAAAGGGACCTCTGACAAAATAGTGTCTCCAAGGACTCAGGCTTTTGGAAGCTCCAATTTGATATGGGCTTCCACACCCACAGCGCTGAGGAAGAGAGAGTCTAATAACTATGTGTGTTCCTTCCCCTCTCAATGCATTGGCCAAGATAAGTCCTTTGAGTTCTCATATGCATTCATAATTCAGAGCCCATCTCAGCACTATCTTTTACCATTGAAATGGAATCAAGAGCCTCTTCCAAGCCTGAAATTTTTCTGAAATTCTATTTCCCTTTTATTCTTGCTTTTATTCATGTATCCCTTTTATTCAAGCTCACACACTAACCAATAATTTTCTTTGTTATCTATCTCTTGGAATTCCTTGCTAAAGACAAACAATAATAAGCAAACACCATAATAACATTCTGTTTTCTAACATCTTCACCTAGAACTCAAGATCATTAGGCACATTCTATGTCTAATCACAAAAAATAAATATATAATAAATAAGGAATATTTAATAAATAAAACTTTAGAAGTAAATTTTATTTAAACATTTTAGCAATGGATATAATTATAACTAAGTAAATACCATTAAACAATTTAAACTGTATTACACACTTGGTACATATTGGTTGCAGCAAATTACCAAAACTAAATGGCTTGAAACAACCCAAATTTATTCTCTTTCAGTTCTGACTACAAGTCTGATGCAGGTTTTACCAAGTTAAAATCGAAGTGTCCACAGTGCTATGTTCCTTTTTGGAGACTAGGGGGGAGAATCTGTACCCTTGCCATTTCCAGCTTTCAGAGGCCACCCACATTACATACGTAGCCCATGGCTTTCTTCAGAGCCAGTAACACTCATCTCTATGACTCTTCTTACATAGTCACATTGCCCTCTGACTGTAGCACAAAATGTCTTCCAGTTGTAGGGACTTGTAATTAGGTTAAACTCATCCAGATAATCCAGAATATTCTCCCTATCTCCAGGTCCTTACCTTAATCATATCTGCAAAGTCCTTTTGCCATGTAAAGTAACATAATCACACATTCTGAGGATTAGGAAGTGACTGTTTGTTTGCTTGTTTTTGTGGGGAAAGAGCCATATGCTGACTTCTGGGGCTTGCACTTGATTCCTCCAGATAATTCAAATACCTTATAGAGTAGACAAAATTGCAAATATTATAAAAATTACAAATACAAATATAAAGAAACTTCCTCCATATGTAGACAAGTCTATTTTTAAAATAACACAAAAGTTTAAGAAAGTTGTCTTTATTTTAAGCTTCTTGTGTGTGATTCTAAAATAATAAATAGGTTTAGTTTGAGACCTCCAAGGGTATCAGAAAAATTATTGTGAAACCCTTTGGTAAGAGAAGGATAGACTTTTATTTAAAAAAAAATTTTTTTTATTTACTTATGAGAGACACAGAGAGAGGCAGAGGCAGAGACATAGCAGACAGAGAAGTTGGCTCCCTGCAGGGAGCTTGATGTGGGACTGGACCTCAGGACCCAGGATCACAACCTGAGCCAAAGTCAGATGCTCACACACTGAGATACCCAAGTGCCCCAAGAATAGACTTTAATTATTTTTTTTGTATATTTTTTAATTGGAGTTCAATTTGCCAATATATAGCATAACACCCAGTGCTCATCCTGGCAGGTGGCCCCCTCAGTGCCCATCATCCAGTCACACCATCCCCCCGCCCACCTCCCTTTCCACTACCCCTTGTTCATTTCCCAGAGTTATGAGTCTCTCATGTTTTGTCACCTTCACTGAAATTACCCACTCATTTTCTCTCCTTTACCTCTTATTCCCTTTCACTATTTTTTACATATTCCTCAAATGAATGAGACCTTATAATGTTTGTCCTTCTCTGACTGACTTACTTCACTCAGCAAAATACCCTCCAGTTCCATCCATTCATCTTTTGAAGCAAATGGTGGGTATTCATCATTTCTGATAGCTGAGTCATATTCCATTGTATATTGAGACCACAGCTTCTTTATCCATTCATCTTTCGTTGGACACCAAGGCTCCTTCCACAGTTGGGCTATTGTAGACATTGTTGCTATAAACATTGGGGTGCAGGTGTCCCAGCGTTTCACTGCATCTGTATCTTTGGGGTAAATCCCCAGCAGTGCAATTGCTGGGTCGTAGGGCAGGTCTATTTTCACTCTTTGAGGAACCTCTACACAGTTTTCTAGAGTGGCTGCACAAGTTCACATTCCCACCAACAGTGCAAGAGGGTTCCCCTTTTCCACATCCTCTCCAACATTTGTTGTTTCCTGCCTTGTTGATTTTCCCCATTCTCACTGGTGTGAGGTGGTATCTCATTGTGGTTTTCATTTGTATTTATCTGATGGCAAGTGATGCGGAGCAATATCTCATGTGCTTGTTGGCCATGTCTATGTCTTCCTCGGTGAAATTTTTGTTCATGTCTTTTGCCCATTTCATGATTGGATTGTTTGTTTCTTTGCTGTTGAGTTTAATAAGTTGTTTATAGATCTTGGGTATTAGCCCTTTATCTGAGGGGTCATTTGCAAATGTCTTCTCCCATTCTGTAGGTTGTCTTTTAGTTTTGTTGACTGTTTCTTTTGCTGTGCAGAAGCTTTTGATCTTGATTAAGTACCAATATTTTTGCTGTATCCCTTGCCTTCATAGATGTATCTTGCAAGAAGTTGCTGCGGCCAAGTTCAAAAAGGGTGTTGCCTGTGTTCTTCTAGGATTTTGATGGATTCTTGTCTCACATTTAGATCTTTCATCCATTTTGAGTTTATCTTGATGTATGGTGTAAGAGAATGATCTAGTTTCATTCTCCTGCACGTGGCTGCCCAATTTTCCCAGCACCATTTATTGAAGAGACGGTCCTTTTTCCAATGGATAGTCTTTCCTGCTTTGTCGAAGATTAGTTGACCATGGAGTTGAGGGTCCACTTCTGGGTTCTCTATTCTGTTCCATTGATCTATGTGTCTGTTTTTGTGCCAGTACCACACTGTCTTGATGAACACAGCTTTGTAGTACAACCTGAAATCTGGCATTGCGATGCTCCAGGCTCTGGTTTTCTTTTTCAATATTCCCCTGGCTATTCAGGGTCTTTTCTGATTCCACACAAATCTTAAGATGATTTGTTCCAACTCTTTGAAGAATGCCATGGTATTTTGATAGGGATTGCATTGAATGTGTAAGTTGCTCTGGGTAGCATAGACATTTTCACAATATTCATTCTTCCAGTCCATGAGCATGGAATATTTTTCCATCTCTTTGTGTCTTCCTCAATTTCTTTCAGAAGTGTTCTGTAGTTTTTATGGTATAGATACTTTACCTCTCAGATTAGGTTTATTCCTAGGTATCTTATGATTTTGGGTGCAATTATAAATGGGATTGGTCCCTTAATTTCTCTTTCTTCAGTCTCATTGTTAGAGTATAGAAATGTCACTGATTTCTGGGCATTGATTTGTATCCTGCCACACTGCCAAATTGCTTTATGAGTTCTAGCAATCTTGGGGTGGAGTCTTTTGGGTTTTCTATGTACAGTATCATGTCATCTGCAAAGAGGGAGAGTTTGACTTCTTCTTTGCCAATTTAAATGCCTTTTATTTCTTTTAATTGCCTGATTGCTGAGGCTAGAACTTCTAGTACTATGTTGAATAGCAGTGGTGAGAGTGAACATCCCTGTCGTGTTCCTGGTCTTAGAGGAAAGGCTCCCAGTGTTTCCCCATTGACAATGATATTTGCTGTGGGTTTTTTGTAGATGGCTTTTAAGATGCTGACGACTGTTCCCTCTATCCCTAGACTCTGAAGAGTGTTGATCAGGAATGGATGCTCTATTTGTCAAATGCTTTCTCTGTATCTATTGAGAGAGTCATATCTCTTGTTTTTTCTCTTATTGAAGAGAAATTTATTGCTTTACAAGTGTTGAACCAGACTTGTATCCAGGGGATAAATCCCACTTGGACGTGGTGAATAATCATAATGTCCTGTTGAATCCTACTGGTTAGTATTTGTTTGAGCATTTTTGCATCTGTGATCATTGGGGATATGGGTCTATAATTCTCCTTTTTGGTGGGGTCTTTGGTTTGGGAATTAAGGTGATGCTGGCCTCATAGAACTAGTTTGGAAGTATTGCATCCCTTTCTATCTTTCAGAACAGCTTTAGTAGAATAGATATTGTTTCTTCTAAAATGTTTGATAGAATTCCCCTGGGAAGCCATGTGGCCCTGGACTTTTGTGTTTTGGGAGGTTTTTGATGACTGCTTCCATTTCCTCCCTGGTTATTGGCCTGTTCAGGTTTTCTATTTCTTCCTGTTCCAGGTTTGGTAGTTTTTGGTTTTCCAGAAATGTGTCCATTTCTTCTAGATTGCCTAATTTATTGGCGTATAGTTGCTCATAATATGTTTTTAAAAATCGTTTGTATTTCCTTGTTATTGGTTGTGATCTTTCCTTTTTAATTCGTGATTTTATTGAGTCTTTTCTCTTTTGTTTTTAATAAGGCTGGCTAATGGTTGATCTATCTTATTAATTCTTTCAAAGAATCAACTCCTGGTTTTGTTGCTCTGTTCCACAGTTCTTCCGGAATCTTTTTTAACTCTTTACTGAGTTTATTAAATCTTTATTGAGTTCCACTTGAATCAACTTTAATTAACTCTCTCCTTCTGGGTGTAGGTTTTATTTGCTCTTGTTTCTCCAGTTCCTTTAGGTGTAAGGTTAGTTTGTGTATGAGTTTCTTCCACTTTTTGAGGGGTGCTTGTATTGTGATGTATTTCCCTCAGGACTGCTTTTACTGCATCCCAAAGATTATGAACGGTTGTATCTTTATTCTCATTAGTTTCCATGATTCTTTTTAATTCTTCTCTCATTTCTTGGTTGACCCTTTCATCTTTTAGCAGGATGTTCTTTATCCTCCACGAATTTGAGTTTCTTATTGTGATTGAATCCAAGTGTCAAAGCATTATGGTCTGAAAACATGCAGGGGACAAACCCAATCTTTTGGTTATCAGTTGAGACCTGACTTGTGACACCGTATGTTGTCTATTCTGGAGAAAGTCCCATGTGCACTTGAGAAGAATGTGTATTCAGTTGCGTTTAGATGTAAAGTTTTGTAAATATTTGTGAAATCCTTCTGGTCCAGTGTATCATTTAAAGCTCTTGTTTCTTTGGAAATGTTGTGCTTAGAAGATCTGTCATTTGCAGAAAACGTCATGTTCATGTCTCCCAGTATTAGTGTATTATTATCTAAGTATGTCTTTACTTTGGTTATTAATTGATTGATATACTTGGCAGCTCCCACATTAGGGGCATAAATATTCATGATTGTTAGGTCGTCTTGTTGGATAGATCCTTTAGGTATGATATAGTGTCCCTCTTCATCTCTTGTTACAATCTTTGGGATAAACTTGAATTATCTGATATGAGGATTGCTACCCCTGCTTTCTTTGGAGGACCATTTGAATGGTAAATGGTTCTCCAACCATTCATTTTCAGGCTGGAGGTGTCCTTAGTTCTAAAATGAGTCTCTTGTAGACAGCCAATGGATGGGTCTTGCTTTTTTATCCAGTCTGAAATCCTGCATCTTCTGATAGGATCATTTAGCCCATTCACGTTCAGAGTTACTATTGAAAAATATGAATTTAGTGTCATCATAATACCTATCCAGTCTGTTTTTGTGGTTTGTTTCTTTGAACTTCCTCTTTCTCTTACAGAGTCCCCCTTAGTATTTCTTGCAGAGCTGGTGTGGTGGTCACATATTCTTTCAGTTTCTGCCTATCTTGGAAGCTCTTTATCTCTCCTTCTATTCTGAATGAGAGCCTTGCTGGATAGAGTATTCTTGGCTGCATGTTCTTCTCATTTAGGCCCCTGAGTATATCCTGGCAGCCTTTTCCTGCCTTCCAGGTCTCTGTGGAGAGGTCTGTTGTTAATCTAATATTTCTCCCCATGTAACTTAGGGATCTCTTGTCTCTTACTGCTTTAAGGATCTTCTCTCTATCTTTGGAATTTGCAAGTTTCACTCTTAAATATGAGGTGTTGAATGGTTTTTATTTTTTTGGGGGGGGGGCGTGGGGGGCTCTCTATCTCCTGAATCTGAATGCCTGTTTCCCTCCTCAAGTTAGGGAAGTTCTGAGCTATGATTTGTTCAAATATACTTTCTGTCCCTCTGTCCCTCTTGGCACCCTCTGGTACCCCAATTAAATGTAGATTTTTTCCTTCTGAGGTTGTCATTTATTTCCCTTAACTTTTCCTCAAGGTCTTTTAATTGTTTTTCTCTTTTTTCCTCAGCTTCCTTCCTTGCCATCAACTTGTCTTCTATGTCACTCAGTCTTTCTTCTACCTCATTAACCCTCGTCGTTAGGACCTACAGTTTGGATTGCATCTCTTTTAATTGATTTTTCATTTTGGCCTGATTAGATCTAAATTCTGCAGTCATGAAGTCTCTTGAATCCTTTATGCTTTTTCCAGAGCCACCAGTAGCTTTATAATTGTGTTTCCAAATTGGCTTTCTGTCATCAAATTGTATGTAAATCCTGTAACTCTATGGGAGAGAGTACTGTTTCTGATTCTTTCTTTTTGGTGAGTTCTTCTTTCTAGCTGTTTTGTTTAGTGAAGACTGGCTGTATGAGCGGAGTGAATCAAGAATATAAACCACAACCTAAGTAAATATCACCCTTGATGATTCTGCCTAGGTCAGAGACCAGAAATTAAAAACCAAGATCAGAACAAAATAAAACAAAAGGACCGCTGAAGTGAAAAACAAATTTTAAAACAAAGTATTAAAAAATAAAAGGCCAGGAATCCTAAAGAAGAAGAGAAAAAAATAGAAATAAAAAAAGAAAAAAAAGGAATAGAAAGAAAAGGGGGGACTGGGAGATGGTGGTGGTGAAGAAGTTGTAGTGGAGGGAGAATGTAGTCTACCTGAGGGGTTCTCTGGGTCATCCTCTTGTTTCTGAGTATATTAAGTTCTGTATGATAGAATGTGCTCAGTCCCAAATGTATATGAACCAGAAATACTTGTAGAGGGCCTCAACATTGACCACCAAAACATAAATGAGATTAAAGAGGGGGGCAGAATGGGAATGAGGAATCTCACAGAATGAACCAGCATGGTATATCACTTGGTTCTGGATACATGCTGGTCATGTTTTAGAAAGTATAATCTTTCGCCATTGTAGAACAAAATGAGGCAGAGAAAACAGAAAACACAAAACAAAGAAAAAATATATATCTTGTATATCTCCCAAAATTAAGTTGAGCATGTTGAAGGGAATCTAGAAGTGGAAAATATATCTAGGACCTGTAATTGTAGAAATATGAAAGTCAAAAAGGAAGAATCTTAAAAATGAAGAGTTGGTAAAATATTGTATTTAAGATGGGAAAAGAAAAAAATTGGAAATTTACAGTGTGATATAAAAAGGAGTTGTACTGGAAAAGGGAGAAAATTAAAGAAAAGGAGGGGTACCCTCTGATTCTATATACTGTAAATACCTCGACTCCCCCTGGAGCTTTCCAGCGCTGCTCAGTCAAGAACTTGCTCTTCCCCTGTCCTTCCAGCGGGTCTTCCGGGGGAGGGGCCTGCTGTGCTGATTCTCAGGTATGTGTATCTGGGGAAGCTGCCTGCCCCCTGCAAGGTGCATGGCTCAGTGGAAGCTATTTACTCCATGAGGCCCCTGTTCCCTGACGGCCCGGCTCCATCCCAGGCACAGGGTGACACTAGGAGGAACAACACCACTGGCGGTGGCCAGTTCCCCAACCCTGGAGTCAGCGCCCGCAGTAACTACCACAGTTCCCTGTCCACACTGGCCTGGATGTCCGGAGGCAGGGGTTGCTGATCTGCATAGCTTGGGAGCACCTAGTGGCAGGAGCATCCTCCCTGTCTTGTGCCCTTCTGGCCTCTGCCTGTCCCTGGGGGATACAGGACCTGGGCTGTGCACCCCCACCCCCGGCACCCTGGGATCTGGGGCCTGTGTTGCTGGAATCGTGCTCCCAGGCCGCAGCTTCCGAAGGCAGCAGGGTACAGCTCCCTCCTGGAGCTGCCGCCTGAGCTTCTCCCGGGCCCCACAGGGCGTCTGCTCTAGCCCTTTACCCTGCTCAGCCTGCGGTCTGGGACGCACTCTCCCCCGGGGTGCACCTCCTCTGTTAGTGACCCTGGGAACCTTGGAGGCTACACTGCCCTTCCTGTGGTTCTGCCTGAGTTCCCTGGGAGCACCTTTCCCTCCAGGAAGAATCTGGTGGGGATTTTTAAAGTTCCTGCTTCTCCGGGACTGGGCCTTTCTGTCCTAGAGGCTTTCACTGCCCCGCCTAGCCTGGTTCCTTGCGGGGGCCCCTCCCCCTTTGGATTCTTTTTTTTTTTTTTTTTTTCCTACCTTCCTACCTTGGTAGAAGTGAAAACTCCTCTTTGTACCATTCCGCTGTTCTCTCTTTAAATCTCACATTGAATTGTAGGTGTTCGGGATGATTTACAAGTTATCTAGGCAAATTGGTGGGGACAGGTGACTTGGGGCCCCTACTCCTCTGCCATCTTGCCCCACCCCCCAGGATAGATGTTTAAAGTCCCACTTACTTCAAATTACATAATCCATTGCTCTGGCCAAAGTGGATGCATTCCTTATTAACCTAACTATTGTTAGCAGGGCCATACAAAGGTTTTATCTTCTAGAAAATAAGGAATTGAGTGTATGTAGTTAGCTGGCATTCTTGAGAGATTTGCCTAATTTATTTTCCAGGGACCAGCTGTACAATTTTTGCTACTTGATAATTGTGTAGCAACTTATTCCATCCCAGATTTCAAGGACTACTTGTCTTTATAACCTTTGTGTTTTTCACTGTTATACAGATACAATGAAAATATTTTTAGAATATATAAATATCCAATGAATACAATAATTTTTAACATATCTGTATATATAAACAAAAGTATGAACAAGTATTTGTATGAATAAACATATGCACATATACACATATGCACACACAAAATATCTCTCTACTTATGAAAATCAATTCTAAACAAGGGTGCTATTTAAAATATTTACAGCTGGTAGAGTTCAAGCACCGATTCACCACCAGCACAAAAAGAATGCATGCCAGCTATAAAGAACCACTGGTACTTCCATAACAATGCATACTTATTGAATTTTAACCTTCTTTATACTCTGTAACTTTTTAAATACTTTTTGTTTTCTTTTCTATGTTAAGTATCATTAAAATTGTTATTATTTTTACTGATATTGTTCTCAAATTTCTTGATCAGTGGAAACACTTGAAGTTAGCTCCTTTTTGTTTTCATTACTTCCCTTTCACGGAATTGTCTCTTTTTGTCAGAGGACAGTGTTGGACACAGAAATCAAGGGATGAGATGCATGAGAGTTGGTGGTGGTCAAAATTGCCTCTGCAAATGGGCCACATGTGAAAGAAATATAAGAGAGATATTTTAAAGTCACTAATTATTCCAAGTTTTCCAATATATACTGTGGTATTATATCCTACTCTTTTTAAAGACTAAGGATTTCACACTATAAGAGTTTCTACTACATAAACACCTCAGAAACATGTCTGCTTTCAAACCCTTTATTCCATTTCTTGGGGAAATAAATTCCTACTGCACAGGAGGAAAAAATAAATTGCTCACTACCTTTCTAGGTTTTTGGTTTAGACATCCCAACAGTGAAAGGCATATTAACAGGAAAAAAAAACACAGAAATTTAATAACATGTGTACCTCCTGTACACATGGAACAGACATAGGAAAATAGAGTAACTCCCAGAAATGGCCCAAGTCACCACTTTATTTATTTATTTTTTTTCCAAGTTACCACTTTAAACACCATCTCCAGCTAAAGATAAAAGAAAGATGTTGAGTGGGAGGGTGATGGGAGAGGCCAGTTATGGGAGATTACACGTGGTATGTTTGTTTATGCAATCTTAAATCTCTGCCTTCTCTACTGATAAGAGTTTCTAGAAATTTAGTCACTCTCCTCTTCCTGGTACAGTGAGGGTGACCCTCTTACAGAGGGAGATTTCCCTTATAAAAGTGAATGTCTTTTATAGTAGGGTAACTTCTACTCAGTTTTCAGAGCTTCTTCTGTGTCTGTTGTTTCTTAAAAACAACCAGTTCAAAATAATCCTTATGCCAAAGAGGCATATTTTGAGATAGCAAATTCTGCTCTCATTCATTACTTGCTTCCTAACTTTTCAACAGCTACACAAGTTTTTTAAATTTAAGAAGTCGGATGAACTATAAGCTTATATGTGTATTAAAATACATATTAGTACCACTAAGGATGTTTAGTGTTCATTTCAGTTAGCTGATTGGAAAGACACCACAAAAATGAGGTGAACTGTATTGAATACCTATCTAAACTAATGGACAAGTCATGACATTTATACACAATGGAATTATGAACATACCTTCTTAGGCAAAATAATATCTTTTTGACAGTTTTTCATAAAGCATATATAGAAAACCAGCTGCATAGTTGTCTGGTGCTTAAAAGCTTAGTAAGTGGCATGATTTAGATTTAAGACACATAATCTTACTTCAAAGTTCATGTATTTAGCTTCCATACTTTCCAGAATTTAAAAATGTACCCTAGAACTACACATGCCATTATGACCAGTCATTGAGAATAACACACTTTAGAAATCTATTCTCCAAAGTGATTAGGTCTTCTAGAGAATGCACTATTTGAAGAAAATAGTGGGGGTTTTTTTCTTTCCTTTAGGTAATATGACTAAGTGACTATCAAAAATAATGGGCATGCTAATTAATAGATTTAGAAAGGTTAGTCTCTCCAATTTGGCTTTAGGTTTTTGGAATTTATCCACCCATTCATTTAATAAAATGTATCTATTACTTATTTCTCTAAGTACTTGGACATAAGATAATGAAGCAACTAAATGTACTTTTCCTGAAATTCTGTTTATTATTTACTATCCACCATCCACCCCCTCCCCCAGGCTCCTCCTCCTGGATATTCTTTACTAATACTTAACTCTGCTTAGGGAATTATATTTTCTGGAAAGCCTATCTTGATTTCCCAAGATGGAAAGAAGCCCTTTTCATATATTTCCATAATGCTCTCTATTTAGTTCTTTTAATAACATTTTTATTCTAGGTAATCATTGGCTATTTTCTTGTCTAAATTCTCCCTGCCCATGTGTCCTACAAGCAATCACTATGCCATTTATCATGGTGTTCCCAAAATGCCTAAAATGTGTTCAAAGGAATCAGATCTCCATAAACATTTACTAATTGAATTAATGCAGATTAGGCCAGGGTGGTGCCCCTACTTTCCAAACACTTATTCTTTAATGAGTCAAGCAAACAGACATAGGTAATGCTGCATTATAAATGCACCATTATAGTAAGTAGAGAGTGTAATGAGAGCACAAAGGAGGGGCAATTAACAGGGTTTTGGCAAGCCCTGGTTATCTCAAGGAAGAGGTGACATCTACAGCTGTTTGCATGTAAAGGGCTAAGTAATACATAAAGGAAAAATGATCAGTGCTTCTTGAGTAATTGCATTTCCTGCACCTAACCAAAACTATCAGTAGCGTTTTCCTATTTTTCTTCCCTTAAATCATTATGGAATGCCCTACTCTGAAAGACAAATGAGAATGGAAAGTCAATTTCAAGCTAATCAATGTTTTACTGTGAACTGGAATAAGTAGATAAATAGCCCACACTACAAGCAAAGTGACTAAAAGACAGGAACTTATCAACTGTCATTTCTGTTCAAACTGCCCCAATTTCACACTCTGGCACTCTTGCTGTTATGGGAGGGAAAAGATACTAACTTGGAACAAAGATCAAGAGAAATGCAGACTGAAATGGAACTGCTTTTTGTAACTTGTCTTCAGAACAGATAGCTAAAGGCAGAAATTAGAAATTTACATTAAAATAGAGAGAAAATGACATCTACTGGTTGAGAGAATTTGGCCTTGTGGACAGCTGGTAATGTTTTTTTGTTCCTCTATAAAGTTTAAGTGTTTCCCTTTCTTCTTACACATAAAACTGCAATTAATGATAATAGGAATTATCTACACACAATGGGGGAGGAATTGACCTATTATCTGCACAGTTCCTATAATAATGAAAGAAAATTAATCCTTAATTGGCTAGCATTGCAGTTGGAAGTATTTTACAAATATCTTTAAATGACTTTGACTTTATTTCTGTACAGATCTTCGACCTAAAATGGAGTTATGTCCAATACATCTATCATAAATTGAAAATACTATAAGTCAAAAATGCATTTAATACACCTAACCTACTGAATGTCATAGCTTAGCCTAGCCTATCTTAATATCCCAATATACGTTAGCCTATAATTGCCAAAACCATCTAACACAAAGCCTATATCATGATATAAAGTGTTGAATATCTCACACATCTTATTGAATGCTATACTAACTTATTGAATGCTTTTCACTAAATGTGAAAAACAGAATGGTTGTATGGTTGTATGTACGATAAATACATGAATTGTCAATGTTAAAAGTATGGCTACTTAGAAGCTGTGGCTCACTACCACTGCCCAGTGTAAGGACAAAGTATGACATATCATTGGCCCAAGAAAAGATAAAAATTCAGAATCTGAAGCCTAGTTTCTCCTGAAAGTGTATAGCTTTCTCACTATCCTAAATTCTAAAAATCATAAGTCAAATCATTGTATATTGGAGACTGTGTGTATGTGCATATATATATATGCAGTATTGTGTATATATATATATATATACATATATATATATATATGCAGTATTTCATGACCATTTCTGATATACAACAAGAAGTCCCCATTTTTCTTATTAGTAAAATATGGAGATTTGTGTAAGAACTTTTTTTAAAATAATTTCTTCCTGTACTAAAAATTATTTGTACTTTAAGAGTACAATCAGGAGAAAATAACCATTTGGAGAAAATCTGCTTGACTTTGGGTTTAGTGACTAGTTCATATTATTTGTTTGTTTATTTATTTATTTAAAAAGAGTGCAGGGAGGGGCAGAGGGAGAGAGAGATTCTCAAGCAGACTGCACTGAGCACAGATCCAACAGGGCTCAACCTCACCACCCTGACATTGAAGCAGGAGAGCTAGGTTCTTGTCTCACAGTGGAAGAATGAATCTGTGGATGAAGGAGAGTGAGTAAAGCAATAGATTTTTATTAAGTGAGGATACAGAGAAAGCTCTTAGGCAGGGTTGACAATAGGGGCCTCCACTGAGTCTTTTATTTAGAATTGACAAGGGAGCTTGTGGCCCTATCATTCTTGTGATGCCTTTGTTTGAGTAAGGACTGGCAATAACATCTTTAATGGCTTCTATTTGGTCTGGTTATTTTTTGTTTGTCGCAGGTAACTGTCATAAAGACAAAGACAAAAACAAAAAATACCTTCCCCACCCACATTCGGGGCAGGGTGGTCTGGTTTGTGCCCTTATCTCTGGTTTCCTGACACCTCAGCATTTTTGGGATTTCTGTGCGCCTGATTCTATGGCCCCTACCTATCTCTTCCTACCTAGCTCTGCTTGTCCCTTGCTCAACATCATGAGCTGAAATCAAGAGTCAGATGCTTAACTAGCTGAGCTATCCAGGTGTCCCAGTGATGAGCCTTTGATATAACACCAAGTCATAATTTCTAAAAAATTTAGTAAGTTGGACTTGATTAAAATTTTAAAAACTCTTTCGTGAGAAACACTGTTGAGAGAATGTAAAGACAAGCCACAGAAAGAAAATCTTTTAAAATCACATACCTTATAGATAATTAAATTTAAAAATAGCCAAATTTCAAAAGTTTTAATTAAAAAACTTAAAAATAGCCAAAAGGTCTGAACAGATATCTCATTAAAGATATACAGATAGCAAATAAGCATATGAAAAAAAAAAAGTCTGACATGATTTGTTTTTAGGAAAATGCAAAGTAAAATGACACTTAGATACCACTGTATACCTATTATAATGACCAAAATCCAAAACACTGAGAATTCCAATTTATACGGAGCAACAGAAACTCTTACTCATTGCTGGTGGAAATACAAATGGTGCATCCACTTTGGAAGTTTGGCAGTTTTTTATAAAACTAAATTAAGTCTTATCATACAATCTAGCAATCATACTTTTACTTTTTTGCCTAATTGAGTTGAGATTTATGTCCCCATAAAACCTTCATATAAATGCTTATAGAAGCTTTATTCATAATTATCCAACACAGGAAGCAATCAAGATGTCCCTCAGTAGGTGAAAACGTGAACAAACTATAGTACTTTCATGCAATTGAATACTATTCAGCAATAATAAGGAATGAGCTATTAAGCCATACAGAGATATTGATGAATCTCATATACACATTGCTAAGTGAAAGAAGCCAGTCTAAAAAGGTTACATTCCACACATTTCCATTCATATGACACCTAGAAAAGGCAAATCTATAGATATGGTTAAAAAAAATAGATCTGTGGTTATCAGGGATTTGAATGGGTGAGGCAGGGGATTCTTGTTTACGGCAGTGAAATTATTCTGTATAGTAATGTAGTGTTGGATACCTGATATTACACACTTGACAATACCTAGAGAATATTACATCTTCAAACTTAATATATACAAATAAAAAAATCAGGTAAAGAATTAAGAAGCTTAAAATGGAATAGTGACACTCCTAAAATGTGTTTAAAATGTATGACAGACACAACCTCACTGAACAGGGTGGGAGGAAAAGTGCTGCCCTAAGTAATTTCAGAAACAATAGAGACTGTAAAACTAAAGACAAAAGGAATCATACATGAGCATGTACTGTATTTGGAGCAGTGGTTTCCTATTGGAATAACAATCCTAAAATGATAGAACATGCATAGTGGGATTGAATGAATAAGTAGATGGATGACAGATGGTAGGTGCCAGGTTTCTCATTGCTAATGTGCAATGTTACAGATAAACAATAGAGAAGACTAGAAAATCCATGGGATACTGGATAAAGTCAGAGACATCAGCATGAATTCATGTTTAGATTAATATTGACACAAATGGGTATCAATATTGATACAAATATAAATATTTACTGATATGTATACATACTCAGGTTGGTATACACACATCTGTTTTTGCTGTATTTGCTGGGATATCCTAGAAACAATGACATGCCATACCAAACAGGCCCTTTCTGTCCTAAATTCCAATCATGTGGCACTTGTCACTTTATAGCCTCCCATGTAGTCACTGTGTTTCACAACCTGTCCCTGACTTCAAGATTGTGTATGGAGGATCCACTAGCAGCTCCAGTAGATAGTTAAAGACAACATACATAATTATATCCAAGGGGAAAATCCTCTATGATATTGAACTTAAGAACTTAAAGCTAATGCATTATTCGTCTATTCATTATTCTATGAACTTCTGTTGAATTTCCACTATTCTGGGAACTATAGTAAGTATTAGAGATACACAAAAGAACAAAAAAGCAAAGCCTCATCATAGGGTAAATTATCTTAGTGTCCAGAGACAAAAATCAAAACAAGTAAAATGTAATGGACACCCAGAATATTAAAACCATGAGAAATGTTAAAAAGCAAATAAATCAGGGTGATGTATAGAAGGAATTTAAGCTAAACCTGCTTTAGAATAGGAAAGGCCTCTCTGAGATTGCATTTATATCTGAGATTGAAAGAGCTAAAAGATTAGCATTTATTCTATGATTAACATGTGAAAAGTTTAGGGGAAAAGTTGACAGAAAGAAGGAGAAGCAGGTGCACAGGAGCTGTCCAATGGCAAGAGGAGCCTGTGTGGCTGGATCATAAAGAGAGGGCTAGGATGGCATCAGAAAAGAGGGCAGTGGAAAGCAGGGTTAGACAATGTAAGGTCCCACAGGGTATCCTAAAGGAAAGCAGTGAAAGGGGTTGAAATTGGGGATAGTTTGGCTTATGTTTCAATACTGCAACTCTGCTGTGTGCAAAGTGACTTGTTTAGACCAAAACTATAAATTAAAGAGCCAGTTAGGGTACTACTTTAATGGTCAAGTTATTACCACCCAAACTTTAACCAGTATGGGACTCCTAAAAAACCAACCCTAGATTTCATTCATCCTCTACTAGAGAGATACCACACAACTTTTTTTGAAAAGCTCCAAGTTGTTCATTTTACCATTAATCTTCTGTGAAAGCCAGCTCCAATCCAACTCAGCTCTATAAGTATGCAGAATGCCTCCTACACTTCAGCAGATGCTGGTATACTGCAAAATCTATAGGAACAGATCCCTGCCCATGAGGTCTCCCAGTTGAGTAGAAGAAAATGACATGGATACAAATAAAATCAGAGAATCTGTTATCTGCACCATGAAGTAAGATTTCTACTAGTATCTCTCAAAACTATCTCATACACACTTCAGAGGATGCATCCAGGATTTGATAATCAAATCCAATTCCTTAGGATTTTTAGTGCCTCCTTTCTAAATTCTATCTACCTATTTTCTTTCCCATATGGAAAGTTATTTTTTTCCTTCAATCCAAACAGTCTACACTGATGTTCCTATCCATCTGTAAGTAGAGTTGAGGCTTCCCATGAAATTTAGATATACCCTGAGTGGCCACAGCTGAAGATAAGGGTGCACTCCAAGCAAAGCTGCTTGATATTTTAATTTTTTTTAAATAAATGCTTCAGATGAGAAACAAAAAACTCAAAGATTAACATTTATTCTTAGCTAGAAGAAACACATGATGAGAGCAAATAAATTTGAGCAGATATTTTACTTTAAATATTTCAGAGCAATTTCACCTCAAGAAAAAGTAGAATCTTCCATCTGCCAGAGATATTATAACCAACTTAATTATTTAACGTTGACTTTTCCAGCACTTGCTTCCTTTTCATAAATAATATTAAAGGACACCAATTCAGATCAATATTACCACATTCACTTAAATAAATCTGAGTCAAGCTTCATTGTACTCTAACTAATCTCCATCTCCTCACACTTATTATACATATTTCAGGTGTTAGAATTATATTCTTTATTTTTTTTAATTTTTTTTATTTATTTATGATAGTCACAGAGAGAGAGAGAGAGAGGCAGAGATATAGGCAGAGGGAGAAGCAGGCTCCATGCACCAGGAGCCCGATGTGGGATTCGATCCCGGGTCTCCAGGATCGCGCCCTGGGCCAAAGGCAGGTGCCAAACCACTGCGCCACCCAGGGATCCCCAGAATTATATTCTTTAATGATGATTTTCTTCAAAAGTCAATGGCAGGTGGAGGTGGTTTTAAAAAACAGCATGATAAAGACATATATGATAAACTAACTGGGAAAGTTTAGAAAAAGAGATTCATGGCCCCATCATAATCATCTTGGTAAGACTTGAATTACAAAAAATGATCTGAATTTTCTTAAGCAGCAGCATATTTGTTTAAAAAAAAAACTTATCCTGAATTCAAATATGTGAAAAGAGAGATGGAGAAGAAAAGTCTAATTAGAAAATCTAACTATGCCACAGCAGACTTAGGATTGAAATTTTTAAGCAGAAAGATGAAAATTTAAGATACAAAATTTTAAGTTATTAACTTGGAAGATAAAGATGTACTTCCCTAGCCAAAAAGGTATGAGGGGTTTTCTGCTTCCAGTATTTTGATGGGTAGATTCCTTGAAGAGGTTTGTGACTAGCATATAACTACTCTTGAAGAAATCAAAGACAATTTCGAAAATGGGGGTGGGGGAGCGGGGGGAGGAAAGAGGAAGAGAGAGCTGACATCAGTGAGAAATAAATGAAGCAAGGTCCGTTTGGCAGTAAATGCCAGTTAAAGGACAAAGATGAAAAGATCAAGCTTTAGCTCCCTGCTCAGAGGGAGGTAGAACCAGAGACTCTCTCTCAAAGAGCTAAAGTGGTCCAGGTTGTTACTAGTTCCTCATTTACAGCAGAAGCAATTGCAAATACTCTCTGAAGAGAAAAATTGTTCTTAATTCAGACATGGGATTTTCATAGATCAAGCTCAGTGTATGAATTAACATTAAAAAATAATGAACCAGAAAACAAAAGTTTTTCTGAGACTGACATCAAAAGTAAAAAAACAACATATATGCTCCTAAATATATAAAGGTTAATTAATATTAATACTTATATATTACTAACATGAATATATAATACTTATAACTGAAATATGTTTTAAAGGGTGGAATAACAGATGAACAACCAATAAGACTCTATTAAGAATAACCAGGTATATCAAAAGAGAGAAAGAAAGAAAGAAGGAAAGGAAGAAAGAAAGAAAGGAAGAGAAATTTCCATATCATTTAAGAGTATAAAAATTGCTCAGAAGCACAATTATAAAGCTACTGGTGGCTCTGGAAAAAGCATAAAGGATTCAAGAGACTTCATGACTGCAGAATTTAGATCTAATCAGGCCAAAATGAAAAATCAATTAAAAGAGATGCAATCCAAACTGTAGGTCCTAACGACGAGGGTTAATGAGGTAGAAGAAAGACTGAGTGACATAGAAGACAAGTTGATGGCAAGGAAGGAAGCTGAGGAAAAAAGAGAAAAATAATGAAAAGATGATGAGGAAAGGTTAAGGGAAATAAATGACAGCCTCAGAAGGAAAAAAATCTACATTTAATTGGGGTACCAGAGGGTGCAAAGAGAGACAGAGGGCCAGAAAGCATATCTGAAGAAATCATAGCTCAGAACTTCCCTAACTGGAGGAAGGAAACAAGCATTCAGATCCAGGTGACAGAGAGATGTGCCCCCCCACCAAAATCAATAAAAACTGTTCACCACCTCACATTTAAGAGTGAAACTTGCAAATTCCAAAGATAAAGAGAAAATCTTTAAAGCAGTAAGAGACAAGACATCCCTAAGTTACATGGGGAGAAATATTAGATTAACAACAGACCTCTCCACAGAGACCGGGCAGGCCAGGAAGGGCTGGCAGGATATATTCAGGGGCCTAAATGAGAAGAGCATGCAGCCAAGAATACTCTATCCAGCAAGGCTCTCATTCAGAAGAGAAGGAGAGATAAAGAGCTTCCAAGATAGGCAGAAACTGAAAGAATATGTGACCACCACACCAACTCTGCAAGAAATACTAAGGGGCACTCTGTAAAAGAAAGAGGAAGTTCAAAGAAACAAACCACAAAAACAGACTGGATAGGTATTATGATGACACTAAATTCATATTTTTCAATAGTAACTCTGAACGTGAATGGGCTAAATGATCCTATCAGAAGATGCAGGATTTCAGACTGGATAAGAAAGCAAGACCCATCCATTGGCTGTCTACAAGAGACTCATTTTAGAACTAAGGACACCTCCAGCCTGAAAATGAATGGTTGGAGAACCATTTACCATTCAAATGGTCCTCCAAAGAAAGCAGGGGTAGCAATCCTCATATCAGATAATTCAAGTTAATCCCAAAGATTGTAACAAGAGATGAAGAGGGACACTATATCATACCTAAAGGATCTATCCAACAAGACGACCTAACAATCATGAATATTTATGCCCCTAATGTGGGAGCTGCCAAGTATATCAATCAATTAATAACCAAAGTAAAGACATACTTAGATAATAATACACTAATACTGGGAGACATCAACATGACGTTTTCTGCAAATGACAGATCTTCTAAGCACAACATTTCCAAAGAAACAAGAGCTTTAAATGATACACTGGACCAGAAGGATTTCACAAATATTTACAAAACTTTACATCCAAACGCAACTGAATACACATTCTTCTCAAGTGCACATGGAACTTTCTCCAGAATAGACAACATACGGTGTCACAAGTCAGGTCTCAACTGAAAACCGAAAGATTGGGATTGTCCCCTGAATGTTTTCAGACCATAATGCTTTGACACTTGGACTCAATCAAAAGAAGTTTGGAAGGATTTCAAACACTTGGAGGTTAAGGACCATTCAGCTAAAAGATGAAAGGGTCAACCAAGAAATGAGAGAATAATTAAAAAGATTCATGGAAACTAATGAGAATGAAGATACAACCGTTCAAAATCTTTGGGATACAGAAAAAGCAAAAGCAGTCCTAAGAAGGAAATATATTGCAATACAAGCATCCCTCAAAAAACTTGAAAAAACTCAAGTACACAAGCTAACCTAGCACCTAAAGGAACTGGAGAAAGAAGAGCAAATAAAACCTACACCCAGAAGAAAAAGAGAGTTCATAAAGATTCAAGCGGAACTCAACGAGATCGAGACCAGAAGAACTGTGGAACAGATCAACAAAACCAGGAGTTGGTTCTTTGAAAGAATTAATAAGATAGATAAAACATTAGCCAGCCTTATTAAAAACAAAAAAGACTCAAATTAATAAATCATGAATGAAAAAGGAGAGATCACCACCAATACCAAGGAAATACATACGACTTTAAAAACATATTATGAGCATCTATACGCCAATATTTTAGGCAACCTAGAAGAAATGGACACATTTCTGGAAAACCACAAACTACCAAACCTGGAACAGGAAGAAATAGAAAACCTGAACAGGCCAAAAATCAGGGATGAAATGGAAGCAGTCATCAGAAACCTCCCAAAACACAAAAGTCCAGGGCCAAATGGCTTCCCAGGGGAATTCTATCAAACATTTAAAGAAGAAACAATACCTATTCTACTAAAGCTGTTCTGAAAGATAGAAAGGGATGCAATACTTCCAAACTCGTTCTATGAAGCCAGCATCACCTTAATTCCCAAACGTACAAACCCCTCCAAAAAGGAGAATTATAGACCCATATTCCCGATGAACCCAGATACAAAAATTCTCAACAAGATACTAACCAATAGGATCCAACAGGACATTAAGAAGATTCTTCACCATGACCAAGTGGGATTTATCCCCTGGATGCAAGGCTGGTTCAACACTCCTAAAGCAATCCACGTGATAGATCACATCAACAAGAGAAAAAACAAGAACCATAGGATCCTCTCAATAGATGCAGAGAAATGATTTGACAATACAGACTCCATTCCTGATCAAAACTCTTCAGAGTGTGGGGATAGAGGGAACATTCCTCAGCAGCTTAAAAGCCATCTACAAAAAGCCCACAGCAAATATCTTTCTCAATGGGGAAACACTGGGAGCCTTTCCCCTAAGATCAGGAACACGGCAGGGATGTCCACTCTCACCACTGCTCTTCAACATAGTACTAGAAATCCTAGCCTCAGCAAACAGTCAACAAAAAGAAATAAAAGGCATTCAAATTGGCAAAGAAGTCAAACTATCTGTCTTTGCAGATGACATGATACTGTACACAGAAAATCCAAAGGACTTCACCCCAAGATTGCTAGAACTCAAACAGCAATTTGGCAGTGTGGCAGGATACAAATCAGTGCCCAGAAATTAGCGGCATTTCTATACACTAACAATGAGACTGAAGAAAGAGGAATTAAGGAACCAATTCTATTTACAATTGCACCCAAAAACATAGGATACCTAGGAATAAACTTAAACCAAGAGGTAAAGTATCTATACAATAAAAACTACAGAACACTTCTGAAAGAAATTGAGGAAGACACAAAGAGATGGAAAAATATTCCATGCTCATGGACTGGAAGAATGATATTATGAAAATGTCTATGCTATCCAGGGCAATTTACATATTAAATGCAATACCTATCAAAATACCATGGACTTTCTTCAGAGAGTTGGAACAAATCATCTTCATATTTGTGTGGAATCAGGAAAGACCCTGAATAGCCAGAGGAATATTGAAAAATAAAACCAGAGCTGGGGGCATCACAATGCCGGATTTCAGGTTGTACTACAAAGCTGTGTTCATCAAGACAGTGTGGTACTGGCACAAAAAAAGACACATAGATCAATGGAACAGAAAAGAGAACCCAGAAATGGGCCCTCAACTCTATGGTTAACTAATCTTCGACAAAGCAGGAAAGACTATCCACTGGAAAAAAGTCTCTTCAATAAATGGTGCTGGGAAAATTGGACCGCCACATGCAGGAGAATGAAACTAAATCATTCTCTTACACCATACACCAAGTTAAACTCAAAATGGACGAAAGATCTAAATGTGAGACAAGAATCCATCAAAATCCTAGAAGAACACAGGCAACACCCTTTTTGAACTGGGCCGCAGCAACTTCTTGCAAGATACATCTATGAAGGCAAGGGAAACAAAAGCAAAAATGAATTATTGGGACTTTATCAAGATCAAAAGCTTCTGCACAGCAAAAGAAACAGTCAACAAAACTAAAAGACAACCTACAGAATGGGAGAAGATATTTGCAAATGACCTATCAGATAAAGGGCTAGTACCCAAGATCTATAAAGAACTTATCAAACTCAACAGCAAAGAAACAAACAATCCAATCATGAAATGGGCAAAAGACATGAGCAGAAATCTCACAGAGGAAGACATAGACATGGCCAACATGAACATGAGAAAATGCTCTGCATCACTTGCCATCAGGGAAATACAAATCAAAACCACAATGAGATACCACCTCACACCAGTGAGAATGGGGAAAATTAACAAGACAGGAAACAATAAATGTTGGAAAGGATGTGGAGAAAGGGGAACCCTCTTGCACTGTTGGTGGGAATGTGAACTGGTGCAGCCACTCTGGAAAACTGTGTGGAGGTTCCTCAAAGAGTTAAAAATAGATCTGTCCTATGACCCAGCAATTGCACTGCCGGGGATTTACCCCAAAGATACAGATGCAGTGAAATGCTGGGACACCTGCACCCTAATGTTTGTAGCAGCAATGTCCACAATAGCTAAACTGTGGAAGCAGCTTCAGTGTCCATCGAAAGATGAATGGATAAAGAAGCTGTGGTCTCTATGTACAATGGAATATGACTCAGCCATCAGAAACGACAAATACCCACCATTTGTTTCAACATGGATGGAACTCAACATGGATGGAGGGTATTATGCTGAGTATGTAAGTCAGTCAGAGAAGGACAGACATTATATGGTCTCATTCATTTGGGGAATATAAAAAATAGTGAAAGGGAATAAGAGGTAAAGGAGAGAAAATGAGTGGATAATTTCAATGAGGGTGACAAAACATAAGAGACACCTAACTCTGGGAAATGAACAAGGGGTAGTGGAAAGGGAGGTCTGTAGGGGGTTGGGGTGACTGGGTGCCAGGCACTGAGGAGGGCACTTGATGGGATGAGCACTGGGTGATATGCTATATGTTGGCAAATTGAACTCCAATAAAAAATATACAAAAAAAAAATAAATTAAAAATTGAAAATAAATAAAATAAAAATGTCACCACACCTAGTAAAAAACAAATAGCCCTATAAATTTTTAAAAATGAATATAAAATTCAAATTATAAAAAATCATTAGGGGCACCTGGGTGGCTCAGTTGTTAAGCATCTGCCTTTGGCTCAGGTCATGATCCTGGGGCCCTGGGTTGAGCAGGGCTGCAACTGGCTCCGTGCTCAGCTGGGAGTCTGCATCTCATTCTCCCTCTACCCCTCCCTTCCCCTCCCCCTCCCACGCAAGTCTACTTCTGCTTGTGTGTGCACACGCACACTTTCTTTCTCTGTCAAATAAATTAATAAAATGTTTTTTAAAAATCAGTAGACAAATTAAAGAGCAAGTAGGAACCAACTAAAGAGAAAATAGTTGCACAAAATATATATCAAAATAATTGCCCTAAGTAAAGCATGCAGAGACAAAATGAGAAATATGAAAGTTATTAAGAGAATATAGAGGATAGAATGAGGTTCAACATTTATCATTAGAATCCAATCAAGAAAGAATGGAGAGAATGGAGAGGGAGACATAGCAGGGGGAAAAAAAGTTGGCTAGGAACTTTTCAGAACTGAAGGACATAAAAATAAAATATACTAAACAGTATAAATCAAATGAGATCCAAAGTTAGACCTATTGTGGTGACAGTAAGGAACACAAAAAATAAATAAAATATTAAATTTAAGCAGGAAAAAAGATTAATGGAGCAAGAAGAAAAATGTTTTATCCTTTTAACAGTAATAGTGGAACAAGAATACAATGGCATAATGTCCAAATAGCTGAGAAGGTGAAAAAAATCATCTTAAAATTGTATTTCCTGCCAAACTAGCTCTCAAGGGTAAAGGTAAAGTATTTGGGGATAAACAACAACAAAAAAATGTGATCAATTTCACTATCTACAGATCTTGACTATAGATACTTCCATGTATATACTTCCAGGAAAAAAAAAAAGGAAAATAACCCATAAAGTCTGTGACAAAAGGAAAGCTTGAGTAAGATATACATGAATATATATTACTAAATCAGCTATCCTCAAATAGTGATGGTACTATGGTACTATTTGTGGTCCTATATTGTGGTAGGGAGGGGTATTTTTGATTGTTAAAATCATTAGTGACTATAGTACTAGCATTTAGCAGGACCAATGATGCTAAATATCTGTTAAAGGCGAATGACAAGATCACTTTTAATGCTTGTTGATAAATGAAACATTTCAATTCATGTTTCATTTTAGTATTATCCATATCTAATTATTAGAATCTCATTTTTTTTCAAAAAACATTTACTTTTATCTTTATGAACCTAAAAGCAATTTATGTTGATATCATTTGGAAATTATTTAAAGCCACCTTTTAAAAAATTAATTATTTCACTGCACCAAAAAAAAAGGCTATCAATATATCAACATTTTGAGGGATACCAATGTTAATATTTTCATACCATGTGTATTCACATATTTGAAAAATTAAATTGTGCTTATACTAGAAATAATATTTTTCATTCAGTTTATATTTTTTCTTATCAAAATATTTTTATAGTCATAAATTCTCTCCCATGGCAGTGAAACATTACCCAGTTTCTTTTTTTGTTGTTGCTTTGTTTTGTTTGTTTTTTTATTAGAGACACAGAGAGAGAGAGTGGGGGGTGGGGAGAGAGAGATTGAGAAACAAGCAGAGGGAGAAGCAGGGTCTATGCAGGGAACCTGACGTGGGACTCGATTCCGGGTCTCCAGGATCATGCCCTGGGCAGAAAGCAGCACCAAACCGCTAAGCCACCAGGGGTGCCCCATTTCCCAGTTTCTAAGGCTACTTAATGTTCCAGTACTTGATGTGTTACAACTGATCTAGTCAAGTCTCTAATGTCAAACACCTAGACTACATCTAATGTTCACTATTAAAAATGATGCTGATGTTTCTGGCCTTTATTGTTCTTTTTGGCCATGTAAACTACATTTACTTTGATTAAAACCTTCTCTAGAATTTCAGAAGACCGATAATTGGCTCAATTCCAATGGCAGCTACTTTTGTTTTCTTAGTAACCAGCATCTATTGCTTCAAATCCATTTCTTTCTTTCTTTCTTTCTTTCTTTCTTTCTTTCTTTCTTTCTTTCTTTCTTTCTTTCTTTCTTTCTTTCTTAAGATTTTATTTATTTATTCATGAGAGACACAAAGAAAGAGAGGCAGAGACACAGGTAGAGGGAGAAGCAGGCTCCATGCAGGGAATTGACATGGGACTTGATCCCCGGACTCCAGGATCACACCCCAGGCCGAAGCTGGTCCTAAACCGTTGAGACCCCCCGGGCTGCCCCAATCCATATATTTCTGTTGTCAAAGTGAAATCTAATATTTTGAGGCCCTTTAGTTAAATCATAATTTGGCACATTTTGAAACATCCAAACTCCCTCCCTCACAGCTTGAGTTAATAATGCAATTTTGAATTTAAGATACAAATTTTATCTATATTATTGTTTTTATTTTATTGTTTCCTTTAAAATATTCTGATACTTACATATGGTTTTAAAAACACAAGAATGTTTATATATAACTGGTTCTAGTGCCCACCCCCTATCATATTATACCCATTTCATGTTATTTGCCACTGTAGAAAACTTAAAATAACAGCTCTACTAAAATGTGTTTCACATACCATAAATTTCACTCTTTTAAAGTAATGATTTAGGGGGGCTTAATATACTTATGGATTTGTGTAACCATTACCATTATCTAACTCCAAAATATTTTCATCATCCCCAAAAGAAATCCCATACCTGATAGCAATTATGCTCTCTGCCCTCTCCTCTCAGTCTCTGAAAAACACTAATCTATTTTCTTTTTCTATGGTCTCTCTTATCTGAACATTTTCCTTAAATGGAATAAAACAAGCAATAAAATGTATTGATTAAAGAATCAATCCAGTGTTATGCAACAAATACTTATTGAATTATAGAATTGCTTGCTTATTTATTAATATAATCCTAGTTTTCCATGAGGCCTTAAAGATTGTCAGTGTTTCACTTTATAAGTAAAGGGAATTATGACTAGAAGGTGAAAAGATTGTCTCAGATCACTCAGAGTAGGGGCAACCCTGCTCTCAGGATTCCTAATTGAAGTTTCCTTTTTCTACACTCAGCTACAGGCACCCTATACTAAGACCCTCAAAAGACATACCAGTATATGATGAATGCTGACCTGAATGAGCTGTCTTGCTAGATAATATGAAATTCATCAAAGAAGGGAGAATTGGGAATGTGGGAGTGGTAATTATGCAGGTTGGCAAACCAATCAATGCTATTAACTGCAAAGATGCTCAGCTTAGAATCACTAAAAAGTATTTTCAAAATTATCTTTTATTTTGCACTCAAACAGTTTCCTTCTAGGAGCATAATTTCTTTCATATGTGCTTATTACATAGAATTAATTTTTAAATTTTATTTCAGACACCCTTTACTGTGTTGTGATTAGTTAACAGGCAGTATTGAGATGACCAGATCCTTTATTATTAGGTAAGGGATGGGGCTGGGGTAGGGGTGCTGAGAGTTGAATGTATGAACCAGAAACATAGAAAATTGAATCCTAGATGACTTTCAGCAACAAGCAAACACTGAAGTAAGAAAAAAAAATTAAAAGTGGTTAGAAAAAAAGCCCTGTTGTTATAGATTTGAACTATTAAAAATTATGTGTTAATTCATAGAGAATAAAGTCTTTATCTTAAGCTTTAAAGATTAGTTCAACTTTCACTGGCAGCAACAAGAAATGTTTCTCTTGTATCCTTCTAAAAGGTTTCATTAGGTTTTTATTTCTAATTAAAATCTGCCTTGTTCCATCCCCTTCCCTTCTTTCCCTCAGTTTCCTTAACCTTTCAGTCTTAAATTCATTAAGTAGGGCAAAGCAAAAGAGGTATTCACATTGGGAGGGGGGAGCATGCTGACCCAGACAGGGGTGGCCTAAGGTATCTCTACATATGTATGACTCCAAGCAGAGTATGGAAAACCTGAACATGATAGGGAGGGCAAGTCTGTAGAGGGGCAACCTGATGTGGGATGGAGGCACCAGAGCCCACATAGGATGAGAAGGCCATCCACGAGTTGGCGGAAGGAGCATGGGGGTGGCGGGTACCCAGTAATTTATGGCACAGTTCAAGTATATGGAAAGGAAAGCATCCTCACTGGATGTGATCCACTGTGGGAACCCACAGATGGTGAGGATGGTGTCTATATAGTGTATGCAGGTGTCCAGGAGACATAAGTCAAAGCTGAGCAGAGTGAAGAGGGTATCAGCACACAGAAGGGGTGGCAATGTCAATAGAATACTTATATAGAAGGAATTGGTCAAATAAGTAAATGCATAACATTAATGCAAACCAATCTTCTAACCTTCAGAGAAGGCAGTTACAAATATGAAAAAAGAGAACTCTATTATGATCTATGTGGTAGACAATTGAAATTGAAAACAGAGGATGAATATATGATTTTCAACATATGGATATAGAAATAAGCAGAGAGGTAAGTGTATATACATGTATGTCTTCATGTATGTATCATGTTCACTGAGGTGGCCTAGGATCAACAACACTTACAGCAATAAATATACCTAATGCTCAGTTCTTGGCTTCTAAATACCATTCTCCACCAAAAGGAAGTAGGATGCTATGGAAATGGGTGTTTCCAGCAGTGAGTCAGGTGGAGTAAAAGAATAGCCAGGGCATATTTTTTGCACCCAAAAGCAAACAAGCATTCAATGACTAGACCATGTCAAAAGGACATAAGGGACAACTTGAAGAGGCTCTTGTTGACCAAATCTGAAGCAATTTGAGTTTCAAAATAAAGTAATAGATTATAAAGCATTGACAAAAATAGGAACCGATGATTCTGTAATTTGATGAGTAATGGTTAAAAAGTAAGGACTCACAAGATATTTATAAATTTCAAAAGAGAAAACAGTGACTAGCAGACACCAGCTTAATTAAGTAATCAAAGTGAGCATCGTTAGTAGTATCACAGCTCAAAATAGTGTGCCACCTGATAGGACCCAGGGAGAAGGACGCACCATCACTTCTGCAATATTCCTCCTAAAAGTGCATAAATTAATATAATCATGAGTAAGCAAAAGACAGACACCAATTGAAGGACATTTGAAAAAATTACTACTCTCATTTTAAAAGGGTCAAGGTCCTGAAAGCCAAGAAAAGAACTAAAGAGCTGTCCCAAAGTGAGAGGGAATAAAGACCCATGAACTAAGTGTAGTGAAAGGTTCTAAACTGGATCCTTTCATTATAAAAGAATTATCGAGATAATTGGTATTACTAGAATAGGATTAGAGTCCAGATGATGGTAATGTATCTGTATTCATATCCTGGTCTGTTGTGATGAAGGAAGAGAAAAGGGACTATACTGCTTGTAGGCCAATATTCTGGCTGTTCAAAAGGATAAAAGACAAACTTCAAAACCACAGGTATCATAGAAAAAATTCTAAAGTAAGGCATTAAACGAACAAACAAAAAAACCACAAGTAAACACATGCTAAACTATTATGTGATCAGGAGGTATCAGGTCAAGTCAGCCCCACTCAAATGTTACAGGGATAAAAAAAAATAAAAAGTTGTTTGTGCTTTCCTGCACATTTCAGATTATATCAAAAATATTTTAAAATTTCAGTTAAAAAAGGATCTGAGTTTTAAATAATCATTATCATTCAGTTCTTTACATCACATACAGAACCCAACATATGACTTCAGGAATCAGAAATATCTCATTAGGCTCAGCAGGATTGTCATTTCTGAATTTTCACACCTAAGAGAAAACAAAGCAGATCCATAAAAGAACTGTGCCTCTTTGTCAGCTGTAAGGGAACATTTGCTAATCAAAGCTCAGCTTTCTTTCTGCTTCTTGCATACAATTTTTTTTTAATTTTTTTTTTAAATTTTTTATTTATTTATGATAGTCACAGAGAGAGAGAGAGAGGCAGAGACACAGGCGGAGGGAGAAGCAGGCTCCATGCACCGGGAGCCCGATGTGGGATTCGATCCCGGGTCTCCAGGATCGCGCCCTGGGCCAAAGGCAGGCGCCAAACCGCTGCGCCACCCAGGGATCCCTTCTTGCATACAATTTTGTTGTGCATGTTTGCCATATATCTCCTGAATCCAGACCCTAATACAGTATTTGATGCAATGTTAACAGTATTAATACCTAATACAATATTAACAGAAATATTAGAAGTAATCAAGCAAACTCTTAAGTATCACTTACTATATATACCAGGCATTGCTCTCAGCATATAACATCCAGTAATTCATTTATTTACACAGCAAGTCAATAAGATTATGCTAATATCATTCCCATTCTACAAATGAGGAAACATATACAGAGAAATTAAGCTACTTACTCAAGGTCATACAGCTAGAAAATGTCAAAGCTAGAATTTAAAATGGAGTATTTGACTCTAGAGTCACATAAATATTTCTTTACTAAAATTTCATGTATTTACTTCCCTTGAGTGATTTGTTAAGGATGAAAAGCCTAAGTCCCCCCACTGGATCACTTTTACAAAATTACCCAAAACATGATGTAGCTCTGGTTTCTTTTAAAAATATATCAGCATCTAAGAGGAATATAGGCCAACATATCTTATTTTCATTATATGAACAATATAAGTCATATTTTTAGGAGACCCACTTTTTCTGTTATTATACAAAAGCCATCCATTTTAAAATAAATAGAAATTTTGAAACTGAAATATTTTATACATATTTTCTTATAAGTACAATCTCACAAATTGAAAGAAAACATTCAAAACTAAATTCTGAAAATGTCATGATATATTAATCCATTGCTTCAACAAATATTATTGAATAAGCATTATGCACCAACTCTATTCAAGGCACTGAACAAAAGATTACAAAAAGGAAAAAGGAGCCAATTAAACTAGTAAGATTATACAGAAGTCTCACTAATAAATCTCGTTTTTTAAATAAGATGTAAAAAGTTTCATTCATTCAAAATATTTTTTACTATATCCTAGAATGTGGTTGTAGGTATGAAGACATCAATGACAAAAAAGAACAAAAAGAAGCTTAAGGAAGACACTGAGAAAAATACCTCAAATATTGTCACTAAATCCAAAACAAACTATTTTTTGTTTGCAAATAGAAATGCTTGATGTCCAATCCATTCATTGGCTATAGTAAATCAAGTGATCTTTAAAAGGCCCTTTAAGAGCAACAACAACAACTACTGACTTCAGGGAATATGGACACCTGTTCAGAAAATTATTTACAATGTCCTTGAATCATACTACTATGGGCACTCACACACTTAACACCATGGCACCTATGTCTAACACCAGCCTTGTTTCCTCTCTCTTTCTATGTATTTTAGGTCTTGGGTATAATAAAATGAAAAGACTGCCACCTACTGAAGTACAGGTAACTACATTTGGAATCTTAAGGCATGTGTAATTTAACCCTCTAGAGCCAATCTCTTTTCTATTGCAGACATCACCTATTTTGAGGCATTTGGGGAACAACTAGCATACATGTTGTGACTGGCAGTTGATCAGGAATAATTCTCAAAAAAGTCACTCCTTGAGTGACGAAATAAAGTAATAAGGTAATTCTCAACTCAATAAAATTAATCAAAGCAACATAGCAGGGTTTATATATATATATATATATATATATATATATATATATATATATATCCTAATGTAAGTACTGAAATTGTGTTTCCCTATTCACCTTTTCTGCTTGGTGAGGCTGTTAACAACCTTTTTATGGCTGTGGTAGTAAAATCAAAATGGTCAACTAAAGGGCTATAAAAACTATCAAAAGAAAGGAAAACAAATCATAAAGATTTCCTAGGCCTTTCTGTGTTTGCATTTTCATTCATTGTCATCCCTAACGCTTGCTATGTGTAAGTTCACAAAATCTCACCCCATAGATAAAAGTGAAGAGGCTCTTCAAAATTCATACTACAGCAAGCAAGCAACAATAATATCACTGACAGTGAGGGGAATATTTTTCCTTGGTAATAGAAAAAAACAGATTTTTCCCATTAATCATAATTACCTGAAGTTTAAGGAAAAATTATGTTAAGAAATCAAAAATTAACTCATTAGGAGAAAATAGTAAATCACCTTCAAATTTGCTGTTCATGAATGTTGAGATTAATTAGCTAAAACAGAAAAGGCACAGATGTAGATACCACCTAATTTACAGAAAAGTTACCTGAATGATGCCAAACATTCTCCAAATACAAATAAAAGTTTGATTAATGGCTTAACAGCCAATGAAGCTCATTTAAATTCGCTCACAGGGGAAAATGTAATTCTCAAACTAAGCTAATAGTTTCCCTGTTCCTTGAACTAAATTAACTTTATTAACTTCATTGTTTAAATTCAGGATTACTTAACATTTAAAGTGTGTTTACTATTAAAAATTAAATAGCTGATTTCATCACTCTAATAAGTCATTAATAAAATGCTAAAAAATAAACAAAGCCAACCCAAATCACATCTGCTAACTTGTTAATGTGTCAGATTATTTTTGGAAATGGTTCCATATGTATGCATAATTCTCACATGCATACATATATATATTATGCATCCTAAAATATTTTGCTATTATTTTAAAGTTTCAAGGGCATGAATTTTGTATACAAATAAATCAGAGCCCTCAAGTTACTTCTGAAGAGCCAAAGTACTGTATTTGATACAAAATTTCCCCCAAAATTAAATGCATGCAGAAATGGAAGTTTTCTTTTAGGCAGAAATACTGACAGTAGCAGCACAAGTTATTGAGTTCTAGTAATATCTTAGAAGAAGCATACAAAGGAATTTAGGGAGAAGGAATCTTGAGGTATACAACTTTCTAAAGATTCACCAAGATAGACTAATAAAGTATGTCAGAATATTTGCTCAGCCATCACAAGAACAAATTATTCTATCTCTAGATTTTGGCGGGCTATATATAATTAGACACATATATAATTTTAATATTCTTCCAACTTGCCTATAGGTTTGAAAATTCTGGTAACACATGTCACATGTTGGAGACAAGAAATAGAAGATAGCTCAAGAACAGGAAAATTTCTATTTGATATGCCATTCAATATGCCATTCTTGAGTACTATTGATGTGTACTTCAGTCCAAATAAATATTTTTATCATCATGCTCTAATACAAGAATTGATGATGCCGACAAGATAGGTATATATCAGTAATGATTTGCTATCTGTGGGTATTTCAGGGTCTTATTGTTTAGAAGCCCAAACAGATTGAAAGTCTTATCAATTGTCATGCAATCTCAGGCATCCAAATCAGTAAAGAAGATTAAAGAACAGATATTGAAAGGACTAGCCAAAGAGCTAGGTAGATGCGGTCCTTTGAAAAGCATTCTCATCACTTTGAGCTCATTCTAATCAATACAACCTCAGGAATAAACTCTGGGAAATAAAGTACTTAAATCCTTTAGCATATTAATGCATATGTAAGCCATACTAGTCAAAATGGTCATTTTGAAAAGTAGACTTAGTTTCTACTTCTGGAATGTAAAAGGGAAGAGTTCTACCTGGACCTACTCCTGAGGGAAATTGATAAAAATTACTCTGTTTAAAGATTTATTTATTTATGAGAGAAAGAGAGAGAGCATGAATGGGAGGAGAGTCAGAGGCAGAGGGAGAGAGAATCCTCCAGTAGATTACCTGCTAAGCAGGAGCTTGATGAAAGACTCAATCTTAGGCCCCCGACACTGTGACCTGAGCCAAAATCAAGAGTCAGCCACCTCACTGACTGAGCCACCCAGGCACTTCAATGGTAAAAATTATTTTTTTAAAGATTTATTTAAATTCTCTGGAAATAGTCATAAGGTCATACGGTAAATGGAGAAATATTTGAATCAAGAAAACCCAGAAATAACAATGAGCATTTGTGGTATCTGTACTACAAATTGATCCCTTCCTCCTCCAAACCAGCCTAGTATAATAAAAGCTCTATTATAGTCTGATGTCACAGACTTTTCCCTTCCTTTAATGACTTAACCAACAAATTTTTTTCAGTCAACATACAAATTATTGGTGGTGGATACTGTAATAATAATAAATCCTAGTCCTCTTTTCTGGCTGGAACCATGGAGGGTGCAGAAGAGAAGAAGAAGGTTCCTGCTGTGCCAGAAACCCTTAAGAAAAAGTGAAGGAATTTCGCAGAGTTGAAGATCAAGTGTCTGAGAAAAAAGTTTCCCCAAAAGATGCTTTGAAAGGCAAGGAGGAAGCTTATCTATGAAAAAGCTAAGCATTACCACAAGGAATACAGGAAGACGTACAGAACTGAGATTCGAATGGTGAGGATGGCGAGAAAAGCTGGCAACTTCTATGTGCCTGCAGAACCCAAATTGGCATTTGTCATCAGGGTCAGAGGTATCAATGGGGTGAGTTCAAAGGTTCGAAAAGTGTTGCAGCTTCTTCGCCTTCACCAGATCTTCAGTGGCACCTTTGTTAAGCTCAACAAGGCTTCAATTAACATGCTAAGGGTTATGGAACCATATATAGCATGGGGGTATCCAAACCTGAAGTCAGTGAATGAATTGATCTACAAGTGTGGTTACAGCAAGATCAATAAGAAGCAAATTGCCCTGACAGATAACACATTGATTGCCCAGTCTCTTGGTAAATACAGCATCATCTGCATGGAGGATCTGATTCACGAGATCTAAAACATTGGAAAACATTTCAAAGAGGCAAACAACTTTTTATGGCCCTTTAAATTATCTTCTCCACATGGCAGAATGAAGAAAAAGACCACTCATTTTATAGAAGGTGGAGATGCTGGCAACAGGGAAGACCAAATCAATAGGCTTATTAGAAGGATGAACTAAGGTATCTACCATGATTATTTTTGTAATCTGGTCAGTTAATAAATGACTACTTTCAAATGGGAAAAAAAAAAAGAATTAAAAAATAAAATGAATCCTAGTCCTTGAGTACTCCTATCATGAAAGAGTATAATTATAATAATTGTAATAAGAGTAATGGTGAGCATACATACAATGTGTTGATGGAGCTTGTAAGAAGACCTACAAACACTTAAGAAATCAGAGGAAGTGGCATCTGAATGGATTCCTGAAAAAGCATGGAGTAGTGGCAAGACAAGCCAGCTGTATACCAGGGTATGCACAAGTTTAGAGGCAAGAAAAACTGAATACCCAGCCCTCAAACTACAATCACACAGTATGGCTAGAAAGCAAAATTCAAGGATAAGGAGGAAGGCTTGGGGACAACACTGTAAGTAGAAATCATGTTTTCTCATTGATTGGCAGAAGTGAAGTCAAACTTGATGATTACAAATGGGTACCACCAACTTCTGCAGTACCATATTGTCCCATACCGTGTCCTCTATTGCTATGGATCCCAGTTAGTGTGTCTTACATGTGTTGCTAGCCAGTATCAGAGATTCAGTAAGAATTAAGAAAGATTTTATTTGCAATTTATAATCAATGTTTTCAAAATGCCACATTTTTTCAATCTCAAATGTTCATGTTCCCTCTTCAAACCAAGTCACTTGGTATCATTTTGTTTATAGGTCTTAACTCTCTTACATTTTACTATTGTTTTTTTCTTCTGCTAGAATATAAGTGCTGTGAAAGCAGAAAACCTATCTTTCTTGTCTTTGCTGCATCTTCAGTGCCTGGAACAGTATATGATACAGGCACTCAGCTAATATACATAAATGAATGAATATTTATTAATCTCCCATTAGTTCCCAATTTTTTATTTGTTTAAACTAAAAACTTTGAGATTATATTAAATCTATACACCTTTAAAAAGATTTCCTATGAATGGAAGGGGAATTGATGATAGGGGAGGCCCTAGGAAAGAGTCAAAACACTGTTGTTTTTCTCAAACCTTAGTTTTTTGAAAGACAGATATCATATCCTTGAGAAAGCTGAGAACATAGTCTTAACTGTCTCTTTGGTCTGAAAAAGTCTCATCAAAATATTGACCTTTGGAGCACATGCCAGACACTACTGATCTTCCTAGGTAAGCAAGAATCCAAAGCTCCATCTGGATTTTCTATTTGCCTTTGTAATATTTAGTTTTGAGAAACCTGACTTACATGGTTGCCATGGAAATGAGCACAATGATGAATCATGAAGCTTTCAGAAGAGAGCTGCATAAATGTAAGAGAGTGCTATTTTTATTAATGTTTGTTTAAAAAAATTGTTAATTCTCAGGGCAAGAAAGATACTATAGAAAATGAGAAAAGTTGATTATTGCAGTTCTTACCCAGGTTATGTTTTGTAAATTCTACAAAAAAATAAATACATTGTTGCGATGAATCAAAGCAAAATAAGAAGACTACATCTATATGTTAATTTATTATTTTATAAATGTAGGTATATCATAAATCATAAGCCCTTTGAATCAATATACCTAATATAACAGCAATTTATTCAAATGTGTGCATAGTTTCTTTTGTCCAGTCTTGGCCTCATAAAAGATGTCCACTTTCTTCTCTTTTTTAAAAATCTTTATTCAATTCCAGTTAGCTAACATGCAGTGTAATATTAGTTTCAGCTATACAAGTTAGTGATTAGACACTTCTCTACAGCACTTGGTTTATTTTCAACTATAAAACTCAGTTCATGTTTTAAAGCCAAATAGCACTAAATAAGCAATTAAATAAATAATGAATAAAATGTAATAATTGTCGACTATAAAAGTAAACCAATTTATTTCATAAGCAGCATTTGCTTTTGCTGCCTGATATAAGAAGAAACAAGTACAGATCTGTCAACTCAATATGGCAACTGTAGTGGGAAAGTGGGAAACCAGTATTACATGAAATGCTTATTGACCAGAACTTGCGACAATAAAAAGCCACAGGATACAATCAGATTTCTCATATGGAAAATGAACACCAAGGAACAACAAGCCTCACCTTTCTGTGGCATATTTTTAATGATCTTTTCATTATTTTTTTCATGTATAGAAATTTTATCAAGTTCAATAATTTTAAACTGGCTTTATTCAGAAAACATGTAATAGCTACAGTAAATTGGTACAATGATTTCCCACCATGATTAGTACTCGTAACGTATGCTGGCCCTTCTGATTTCAAAATAAATGGTTTCTTTTATTTCATGGTGGCTACTACCATTTTTAAAGATTATTACCATACCTGAATGGTATTCATTAAGCATGATACGTTTTCCTCTTTTGTTTCCAAACTAATTTTAGAATTATTTTGTCATTTAGAGAAAGAAGGTAACATGAGAACTGGTAAGCTAAGATGAAACCTATCTACAGGTGACTAGTTTGCCAGATGTTAAGGGAAATTTGTCACATAGCATGCTTCCCCTTATTATGTTAACAAGCATAAAATAAAACCTCCTTTTCAATTTAACTTTTAAGTCCTGATAAGGCTCTGGAGTTTCTTTCTATAAGAAGTAAGTATCTTTTTCTGCATGAAGCATAAGAGGATTTAAGAATTACCTTTAAGGTTCCTACAATTATAACTCATTTGAACTTGATAAGTCTCGTTTACCCTCCCAAGAATGTTATATTATCACATCAATAAATAATACAAAATACATTTGCCTGTTATGGAAGGTCAAGAAAAGTAATTTTCTTCTGGTGATAGGGAGAAATATTAAGAGATGAAGGTAATGTTCAAATGATTGTGTGTGGTTTTGAAGTAACCTGCCGTGATGGAATAATCAATAGCTAACCAGGAAGACCTTCATTTGATCATTCAAGCCTCATTGCTCATGAGCATTATTAAGTATTCTCTTGGTTTCTCAGCAGGTTTTCTTTGAAGTTGCCACACACAACATTTTTTTTTTTTGCATGGAGAATTATAATTCCCAAGAAAATGTGATACTGATGTGTAGCTATAAGATAAAAGACATAAATTTGCATATTTATTAATTGCTCACTGACCTTGGATTATAAGATTATTTTTACCAAAATATTCTTGTCTGTTCTTGAAAAATCAGTTCTGCCAAACAGCCAACCATAGGCTATCGATCATGTGGTCATGTTGGACATAGGAAAAACATTTAAAGATTTTTATTTATTTATTTGAGAGAGAGAAAGAGTTAGTAACAGAGAGCACAAAGGTGGGGCAGGGAGAGGGAGAAGCAGGCTCCCCGCTGAGCAGATAGCCCACACGGGGCTCAATCCCAGGACCCTGGGATAACCTGAGCCAAAGGCAGATGCTTAACCCACTGAGCCACCCAAGCACCTCTAGAAAAAAACAGTTAAATCATAGCTGTTACAGTGTTTGTGAGAATTTCATAAAGAAGAAAGTCATCTTTTTCATCCAAATATTTTTTGTTAAAAGTTAAATAAGTTAAAATTGTTTTCTTCAGGCATGTCATATTTGCCAACAAAATTATTAATGAAAGCATTTGTGGAGTCAAAACTGAAACTTAGAGCCACTGTGCACATGAGCAAATATGAATCAGAACACAAGTGTTAGCTCACTGAGAGGACTTTTATGCACAACTACAAAGGACCTGTAACCAAAAGCATTAAAACAGTTGATGTTTACAAAAATCCAAGATCCTAAAAAATTCCTGTCATTTCCGAAGAAAACTCTTAGGAAGGAGTCAATTTTGACTAGCTTTATGATTTCAATATAAAACATATATGTATTTTTTCAAAATATTTCCAAAACCCATCCTAAGGGTAAGATTGAAATGAAATTTACACTGAAGCTAATCCACGATGCCTCAATAATGACAAAACTTTCATTCTAAAACCATGTTCCCCACTCAGTCAAAATAATTTATTAGAATTTACTATGGGCCAAGATTTATAGTAAGAACTGAAAATACAAAAATAAATAAGCCACATTCTTTACTCTCAAATAATGAGGAAGTGAGGCACACAAACAGATTGCGTTATCCTGCCATGGAACTATGCTCAGAAGAAGCCTGATCTACCTGGGAATGTCAAGAGAATGTCCATAGACAAAGCGATGCTTTAAATTAGTCTAGATGAATAAATTTGTTATACTGAGAAAATATGAGAAGATAATCTGTGGAAAGAGCATAGATTTGGAAAAGAATCGGAGTTTTGTAACTCATGGGTGATCTGAAAATTGTGAAAAATTCATAGAATGCAAAAGGTAAGGCAGCTAATATAGCTGAAGAGGGATTTGTTTCCATACTTTTAATATTTTCAATAGTTTAGAAAAGAGAGAAAAGTTTGAACACAGATTCAGTTATAGTAGGGATAACATTAAGAAGCCTAATCAATAAAACATTAAGTACATTTGAGTACATTGGTAAATAAGAGGAAAGTTAAAAGTTAAAGATGATACTAGTCCTTCTTGCATAGATTTTAAGTCAATAGCAATGTCATTAACCAAAATGGGAGATAGAAATAAGGGACTGACAAGGAAAGTGAATTCTAGTTTGGACATTAGACAATTCAAGTTTGAATTTCCTGAGGAATACCTACAAGTAATGCAAAAAGTTATATACTAATAGAGAAATGGATCTCAGGAGAGAGTTCAGGTGCAGGGCACATGTAGTTAGAAGTAAATAGCTCTAGATAGTACCTGAGATCCTGAAGCCAATATCTTCACTCAGGGAGAAGAGGAAAAAAATAAAATCTCAGAGAATCCCAAATTTTAAGGAATGAAGGAAAATGAGGAGGGGTAAAATTTTGGAGGAAATCTCTAAGGGTATGGAGGTGAAAAGGGGACAAATAATAAAGTAGAATGATTTTTTGGAAATCAAGAAAAAGTTATATAAAGGAAGAAAGGCAGAAGACCTTTGTCAAGACCATGAAAACTGAAGAAAGTTCAAAGAAGAAACTAAAATAGATGACTGGATTTAGCAATCAGAAAATAAACCACTGCACTTTTCAAGAAGACTTTCTTTACAGTAGAAATACAAACCTGGTTAGTGGGCTAAAGAGTAGGAATGAGGTGATAATGTGGGAAGAATAAATTTATACTATCTGGCCTCCGAGTTCCAGAAAGATGGAAGAAGGTGACCAAAGCAGGCTAGCTTAAAGGCAATGAATGATAAGTGAGTGCAGACTTGCTGTTGATGTTTCATTTTATTTTTGTTCAGAGAAAGAAGAGCAAATAGTGTGCTTTTAAACAAAAGAACTTTTAAACAAAGTGACTACAGAGAGGCAAGCATGAATGTACAAAGCCCTAAAGAATTTGCAGATGAGAGATTTAATCTTCAAAAAAGGAAGCTGCACTGCTTGCTCTCAGATAACACAGATACAAGGACACATGGAAGGATAGGTAAGTTTAGAAACAGAAAGAGGAAAAGTGATAAAATTTGCAAATAGGCTACTCGGACTATAGTCTTCTCATCTTCAGAAAGGATGTTAAAAACCATCCAGCATTGTGTTACATATGTATCAAATCACATGGTACTTAAAATACTAAGAATGTTTAACCAAGAATTCCTAGCATAACTAAGAATTGTTGGCTAGAGATTTATATATAAACTTAATGGTCTTTTAAAAACTACTATCCTCTCACTCATTTTTTATTGTTATTCTACCTTAAGAAGCAAATCTGAAAAACTAGTTCATTCAAATTTTATTCCTTCAAAGCACAGTTAAATCACAAATGATAGGAAAAATTGTCCAAAATTTGGAAATGCACAAGCGATTACTATGGATCTTTAAGAGGCATGTTCCATATTTTCTAGTGGGCTTTCTGGGAATTATCTGATTCTATAAAATGAACATCTTTGACTTTCTATCGAGTAGACTGTTTTATATCTCTCTAGTAGCAGAAGATAATTTGAATAAGTCTGATATGAATGCAAATTATTCTTATCCATAACAATGCCATTTATTGTCCTCTATAGTATTAATCAGTTTTACATCTATTATCAAATTCATTTTTACATTCCTGCATGTGTGCAAGCACGAGCACACACACACACACACACACATCCCCCACATACACACATCAACTCTTCAGTTTCTCCTTTGAACTGCTTTTAACATCATATTGGTTCCCTTACTAATTAATGAATTTTAAGAATTTTTTGATACGCGTTTATTTTGTATTTTTAAGAAATCATGAGTTTGCCTTTTTAAAATTGAGCTTTGGCACAAGTTAGTTAACTGGATAACTACATTTAAGAAATACATGTCTAGAAGATTACCCTCCAAATCTTCTAAATAAACCTCATTATATCAACCTTACAGCATTAATAATATAAATTTATAATCAGCCTCCCATTTATATGGATTTATCACTTGAATGTATTTCATTTTTGTCAAATAAAATTAAATGTATCTAATTAAATTAGGATTATATATATTTGTATAGTAATAGAATCTCTACTGAGAAAAAAATGTTACACAGAATGAATATTAACAAGAATGTTGAAGAGTATATCCTTAGTCACTGCAGAGCTATTTTTACAATAAAACCTGCACTTTGTCTAATGAGTTCCCCTGGGAATTAAGAAAAAAATACATTGAAATGGAAAAAATGCAAGTGGAAATTTCAGCGTAGGAACTACATGTAAAGCCTATGTAAGTCCTAGCTTTACATTTAGGGTAAATATTGTCAACATATTTTTAATGCCCTAAGTTTTCATATAATGAAATGGGAGATATTATTCAACCCTTTAATTATATCAGTAAAATAGGGATCCCTGGGTGGCGCAGCGGTTTGGCGCCTGCCTTTGGCCCAGGGCGCGATCCTGGAGACCCGGGATCGAATCCCACATCAGGCTCCCGGTGCATGGAGCCTGCTTCTCCCTCTGCCTGTGTCTCTGCCTCTCTCTCTTTCTCTCTGTATGACTATCATAAATAAATAAAATTTAAAAAAAAAAATTAAAAAAAAAATTATATCAGTAAAATAAAATTAATGTAAAAATGTGTTATTTGAAAAAGCAGATATAGATTAACAAAATGTGAACCATGATCCTTTTAAGAAAATAGATATGGATTTACTGATCTTAATTCACTGATGCCATAAAAAATAATTTATTGTGTTAACTCCATTTTACCTCAGAAATAAACATTTTCATGACTCAGGGAATGCATTATTCAGATTACCCAGAAGTGTTCACCTTCCCTACTTAGCGATTCATATAAAAAGACTCACCCATTTTATATACAGAAAAAGCCATTTGTAGAATGCCCATACCCACAAGAAACAAACCAAGCCACACTATTATTTGACTTTAAATATGTGACTGTGCAATGAGATTTTATAATTCAATCTTTTAAGAGATAACTGTAAGAATAGGACCAGCATACTCTAAATTTTTCAAAACTTGAGATTTTGCTTACATCTATGTTTTAATATTTTACCATAGATTAAGTATAGTACTTATGAAAAAATACTCGGGATACAATTTGAAATGGAAAACTCATATAAAAAAACATAAAATGTCAAATGGATAAAATATTATATAGATATACACACACACGAACACAGACATGTATACATGTACAAACATATGTTTTATTATATCTAATTATATATATATTACATATTTTATTATACATATATATAAGTTGAAAGGAAATTCTCTGAATTCTGGGCTGTTAATTGTAATATTTCCTGGACCAGTTTTTGTCACTTTTTCATAACTGATTATTTTCAATTTTTTGTCAGTGAAATGAAAATTACCAAAAAAAAAAAAAAAAAAAGAAAAAATCCATGCTTCTCCATTTGTCATACACTGAGCTATACCTATTTTTCTGTCTTCAAAATTTCATCTGTCATTTCTTCACTCAGGTGTGTCAGAAGCTCAAGAAGAATCACAATCCCCTTGGTTTTCATAATTGTTTCTACCTTTGTAATTGAATTGAATTCACTCAGAGTAGTTTATAAGCTTCCAGCTATGGCAGGTTTTCTTGTTAACACCTTGTCCCTGATACATTATAAATGTTTTACATCCTTTCATGCCCATTTCAAGTAAGTCACGTGGCTGTTACAAAAAGAATCTACTCTGAAGCCATGCCTGTAACTAATTGGGCTGAGCATTTGCAAAGTTAGCATGGAACTGATTAATTTCAAGGACAAAAGAATGTATTTTATTTTTTTAAAGATTTTATTTATTAAAAAAGAATAATTTATTTATTCATGAGAGACAGAGAGAGAGAGAGAGAGAGAGAGAAACACAGAGACACAGGCAAGGGGAAAAGCAGGCTCCATGCAGGGAGCCCAACATGGGACTCGATCCCAGGTCTCCAGGACCACACCCTGGGCCAAAGGCAGGCGCTAAACTCCTGAGCCACCGGGGCTGTCCAAGAATGTATTTTCAGTAGTTACTATTTAAATTGAAGCAAATATCCTTATCCTAACATACTTTTTATTTACCAATTATCATATTCCTTGAGTTCTACTTGGTTACAAAGTAAATGTGTAAAATGAAAATGGGATTTGTGAAGGCATTTTTGGTGTACTGGAATGATTAAGAAGCATTAATTTTAATCTAGTATTTAGGAAAGTCCCTTGGAAATGCAATATAATTTCTGGAGCCAAGGGAATCTTAGAAGATAGTGGCTTTAGTGACTTTAAGTTTGGTTAGCCTCTCCGTTCTCACATGTCCACCTTTGTTGAGAAAGTAGCTACTGGGAACAGGTAGACAGGGTCTGGGAAGGTGAAAGTGAGGTCCCAATTCTGTCTTCCTCTGGTGGATATGGATAGTTTCTCTGGACCATAGGTGGATCAGAAGAGCATCAGGGAGGCCTAAGACAGGAATTAGATTACCAGAGGAGGCCTGTTCTCCTTGGAGCCCAAACCCTCAGCAATTGCTGAAGAGGTGGATTGAGACCACCTCATCTGTTAGGCTAAAAGACCTAAGAACACAGGGAGCAGAGAAGCTTTCTCCTATGCATCCAGCGGTGACTGACAAGTTGTCAACTGCTACAACATCAACCCACATAAACAGAGAACACTGCAACTTACATGGGCTGCCAACACTTAAGGCACCCAGCAACCAACATACAAGGAAAATTACCACAAGCTCAATGAGACCACATCAAGACAAAAGAAGAAATGGACAAGTAAAATGAGCCCTGGATGATATGAAAGATCCAGGAAGGGAACTATAACAACATGATCAAACCTAAAATAAAAGCATAAGAACACATCAATATGCTTAAGAAAAACACAAAACAAGTTTCTGGAAATAAAATGCATCATTTTCAAGCTAAACAAATGTGCTCAAGTAGAGAAAGAAGTTACATCATGATGACATCTGAATTAGTAGAATAACACGATCTGCTAAAACCTTTTAATAACTTCCCTTCATATTCAAAATAAAACTGAAATTTCTTACCATGGCTTGTAAGGTCCATTATGAGCTTGCATTTCACTGCTCTCTGACCTAGAATCTAGAATCTAATTGTCCCCCCATACTGTATTCCAGACACATTTCTTAAACACCATAGGCGTGATCATGCCTCCAAGACTTTGGTACTTGTTATTCCCTCTCCTAGATAGCCATGTGTGTGGTTCCCTCATTTCATTCTGGTCTTTGTTCAACTACCATTTCATTATATAATATCTTTGGTCTCCCTGCCTAAAACTGCTACAGCCATACTCTGTCTAAACAGTTATCCATCCTTATTTATCTTTATAGTATGCATCATGTAGCATACATTTAATTATTCATTTTTAAAAGTTTTATCTTTTCCCTAACAAAAATATACTGTCCATGGGATTCCCGGGTGGCTCAGTGGTTGAGCATCTGTCTTTGGCTTAGGGCATGATCCTGAAGTCCTAAGATAGAGTCCCGCATCCGGCTCCCTGCAGGGAGCCTGCTTCTCCCTCTGCCTGTGTCTTTGCCGCTCTCTCTCTCTGTGTCTCTCATGAATAAATAAACAAAATCTTAAAAAAAAAAAAAAAAAGAATATACTATTCATGAGCATGTATGAATCCCTAGTGTCTAGAACAATGCCTGGGATAAGGTAGACACTCAATAGTCATTGAATCAGTAAACAAAGAAGTAGATGAATGAGTAGAATGAAAGTTTAATTTAAAATATCCTTTTGGGGTACCTGAATGGCTTAGTTAGTTAAACATCTGCCTTCATGATCCCAAAGTCTTGGGATTGAGACCCCCATAAAGTCCCATCTCGAGCCCCAAGTCGGGCTCTGTGGGGAGTTTGCTTCTCCCTCTCCCTCTGCCTCTACCTCCTGCTTGTGGGTACTGGCTCTTTCTCAAAAAAAAAAAAAAAAAAAAAAAAAAAAAAATTAAATTAAATTAAATATCCTCTCAATATCTTCCATTCGTGATCTTTGTTAAAAAGTAATGAGAAGGGATCCCTGGGTGGCGCAGCGGTTTAGCGCCTGCCTTTGGCCCAGGGCACGATCCTGGAGATCCAGGATCGAATCCCACGTCGGGCTCCCGGTGCATGGAGCCTGCTTCTCCCTCTGCCTGTATCTCTGCCTCTCTCTCTCTCTCTCTCTCTCTCTGTGACTATCATAAATTAAAAAAAAAAAAAAAAGTAAAGAGAAGGGCAGCCCCAGTGGCCCAGTGGTTTAGCGCCATCTTCAGCCTGGGGTGTGATCCTGGAGACCCAAGATCAAGTCCCACATCAGGCTCAGGCTCCCTGCATGCAGCCTGCTTCTTCCTCTGCCTGTGTCGCTGCATCTCTCTCTGTGAGTATGTCATGAGTAAATAAATAAAATCTTAAAAAAAAAAAAAAGTAATGAGAAGCTCTGTGGAAATGGAAACGAATTCCTATTTTTACTATGCAGGTGTATGAAAGTGCTGAAATAGTGACGGCAAATAGCAAAAGCAGTGGCTACTAGGAAATTATTTACTACTTCGGTGAATTGCATTAATTATTCACAATCACTTGCTTCCTCTGCACCTTTCCCAGGCTTCCTTGTAGTAAGATTATAGTTAGCTGGCCAATTGATCTTGGGCTTAAGTGATTTGCTTTAGCCAATGGAATGTGAATCAACATGACTTTTGCCACATGTGGACAAAGGCTTGAAAAGTAGTTATATGATTTGGTGCTGGCTTTCTTACTCTGAGATCATCACCACAAAAGCTGATTGTTCAAGAGAGTGGTTGGTTGTTCTATCAGTTTGGGTTCTAGAGAAAATATATGGAACTAAGACAATCCCCACAGAATTGAAAACCTCATGCAGCCACATGACATAAACAAGAAATAAATATGTATTGATATATACCACTGTAGCTTTGGGATTGTTCTGCTGCAGCAAAAGATGAGTATTTCAGAGTTTAATACATTTGCAAAAAAAACAAAAGTGATGAGAATGTATCTTATTTATTTGTCACTGTATCCTCAGTGGCTAGAACAAAGCCTAGCATATAGTAGGTGCCCAACAAACAGCTGTCAGGTAGAAAGTACTACTTGAATACCAAATAAATCTTAACAAATCACCCGTGTATGAAGAAAAGCCTGTAAACATTTCAATGATAGTTTTACCTTATGAGATTAAACCCTGAAGAGTTCTTAGTATGAAGCCTGTGTTTTCTGACTAGCAGACAGACCTTTCCTCATTTACCTTATACTTTGAAGTCAGCCACCCACACTTAAGTGATAATACTTAATTGAGCTGACAGCTGAATATGCATCTGAATGAGCACCAGAATCTGTTACTATCAATATATTCTATAACTGATGTTCAATGTCAGTTTTCATTTGAATCAACTCTCCCTCCTCGATTTCAGGGTGTCTTCATTCTACGTGGCATATTCTTGAATGAAAGAGGTAAATGAAGCACTGTGGCCATCACTAGATCTTTTCTCTCCAAATATATCTTAATCATCTTCTAGACTCGGTTCACTAGCAGTTCCCGGCCATTTACTTGCTGATTTGAGACATTAAGAGTTCTATCCTTTTGTCACTATGATGAGGAGGGCCCCATAGGGTAGCTACTCCATTTGGTTGAGTCTTTATGGGATTGCAAAGAGCAGATCTCTGCCAACCCATCATGGACATGTCATGTGGGTAAGAAAACCAAATTCTTGTTTTAAGTCATTGAAACTTTTTGGACTACTTACTACTATGTTTGTCTTAGTGTAATCTAATTAAATAAAACAAATGCATACATATAGTTAAGTATATGTTCTCAGTGTGTATGTGCATGCACAACAAAATTGGTCTGAAAGAATAATACAAAACTAATTAGTAGTTATAATGTATAACCATGAATATAATTAATTAAAATAGTTATATAATTGTTAATTATAAATAAGTATTAAATAATTATTAATTATTATAAATGGATATTTTAACATTTATACATTTTTATGGCTTTTTTTGCAAAGTGCAAATAGTAATCAGTTTTCAAAATAATTTATAACAATAAATACAACCTCTACAACCTCTACAAGAAAAGGGTATCTTCTAATAGAAAAGGGTAGAAACGAGGTACGGAGCTCTGTTTGGAATAAAGAACCAGAGTGAAATCTCAGGTTGGTCAAGGATCAGCTTCTTGCTTATGATTTCACTTTCTTTTGGTATCTGGTAGTGAAGAGACGATAAGACACCTATTCTATCAGTATGTATTTCCATAAACTGTTTGAACCTATGGTGTTTAGGTGGAAAAACGTATATTAGTTGAAACTTGGACCCTTAGTTCATCAAACATTAATACCGGTATAGCTGAAGAACACAACAGCTAAATCTGAATCAATTCACAGCTTCAGAGGTAAAGTCTAAGTTAGCTTCAGACTACAAAAATGCAGCACAGCTGAAAGAGCTGGGGTTTTTTTTCTGCCTTTGCCCATATTCTTCCCTGTTTCTTTGCATTAAATTTGACCCTCCCAAAGCAGCCATTTTTAAGCCATCTTTCTAAATTACTATGGTCCTCCATTTTTTTTCACTTTGATAGCCACTGCATTGTTTCTATCATAACATTTATCATAATTTGCAACTGTTATTTTTTTATTTGTGTATTGGCTGTATTTCCCCCTAGGATATGTGTTCCATGAAGGCAGAAGTCATGTCTATCCCTTTTAATATTTTATCCCTAGTTTCAGACAGTGCTAGATACATAGTACACTCAATAAATATTTATTTCATAAATAAGTCTTCAAGTAAATCACCATTATTCTATATACAGAATAGCTCCTGCTTAACAAACAGAGATAAAACATGAAAATACTGATAGTACTACTCATACTTCCTATTTTAGGAATTATCTTAGACAAAATAATTCATTTTTAATGACCTCTATCACGTACCAAGTAAATGAGAGTGTTTGTCTTTTTTTCTTCTAGATTTTAGCAAAATACTTATATTCATTCTGTGGAATTTCACTGGATTCTAGACAGAAAAAAATATTTGAAGAACAAGTCCTTGAAATTTCCATAAAAGCTTAAAATTGTTTGAAGATTTTTGGAATTTTACCAAAATAGATCAAAGTACACAGTTAAAGAATTTGTTTAAACCATCAATTTCTCAAGTTTTTCTTCAAAGTCATGTCTTTTGAAGGAATTAATTCTGATAGCTATGTGGCTGTTTCTTAGCAAGTTGTTTTGAATACCTCTATAAACGAGACTATTCTTGCTTGAAACTTTAATTGAAAATCTCAAGGAATTGCTGGCATTTCTAATTTGATTATATAAAGAATAACTCAAGGAAGGGCATTTTATGTGTAGATTATTAAAACTCTAATTAAAAATGAACTTTAAAAACACTCCCCTGAGAACTTTTAAAAGATATACCTGAATCTCTGTAATTTAGATCCTGCAGCAATTTATTAGATACCCTTAAGTATCTGAAACATACTGACAAGACATTTTCTAAATTTTCAAAAACAGATTTAAATTTTATTTATATCTTAAACTAGATTTTAATGTGTTTCGGAAAAAGTTATCCTTAATTACTTTCCTATGGCCAAATTTCCTTACACAGAATTCCCTCTTGGTCAAAAATACTTTCACAATAATTGTTTGCTAATTATTTTTAACATTAGGGCTAAAAAAATTTAGCTCAGTTCCTTATTGGTTTAGGGTTTCATCACTACCATATTAAATGTGGACCATGAAACCAGGCCCTATTCTGGTTAACAAAAAGAACATTATACTGGACAATCTTCAGTTTTGCAATTACTGCTGCCTCTATAAGTGCATTCATTGTATTCACTGTAATAATGAATTCAATGACAAATTGGTTGACCTTCCAAAATTTCTGATGCACATCAATATTCATGAGCAAAGATTATGAATCTGCTATTTATATTCCTAAAAACTGTCATGGCCAATAGCATTCTAAAACCTGCTGATCAAAGACCCTGATTCTGCTTGTGAAATTGAGATAAAAGTGGGCTTGGGTCTGAATTAAATAGATAAGTGCTTAATTCTGGTAGGGCCAATTTGAATATAATGTCTTTATCCACAATGTACACAGTACTGTTACAGTTTCTCCCAGAAAGCTTCTGGTAGGCTACATTCAGGAGTAAACTTGATGACAAAGCAAAAGAAACATGAAAATAGCTCACTCTAGAACTGTGATTTTCAGCACATAATCCCTAGACCAGTAATATCAGCAGTACCTGGGAACTTGGTAGAAATGCTATCCTTAGGCCTACCTCATATCTACTACATCAGAAACCCTACATACAGACCCAGCAATCTGAACTCTAACAATACCTCTAGTTGATTCTAATGCTAAGATTTGAAAACCACTATATCTGCACCTTCTACAATAGTCCAGTGGATACTTGCATGCTGGCATTTCCCTTTTCGTGGGAAAGCTCAGAGTTTCTTTGACCTAGAGAGTTTGTCCCTCCACTCAGGCTGCTTGGGCTCTGAGTTTTAGGCTTACCTCTCTAAGGAACAAGGAAGGTGTTGGGTAGCTGCAGTGTTCCCTATGTTTATACCCTTCACCACCACATATCTGTGACAAAGCTCAGTTCCCAACTGGAAGGTAAATTAAATGAAAGCTAGTTTGATCCTAATCAGAGTTGACATCACCGCCGGTCTTCAAACCTAGAACAACACTCTGTGTTCAAGCACAGTTCAGTGATTCAGTAATAGCCCGAAAAAAAAAAAAAAAAAAAAAAAAAACTACTATTGAAGAGTCCTTCCTGGAACTAACCATCTGACTGACAGTCCATGAGAATTCTCTAAATAATATGATCTCCAGAAAACGAGATCTGGACTTTGTTGTTGCTGTTGTTTTGTTTTTTGATTTTTAGAGAGAGTGTGGTCAGCCTCAAGTAGGGAGAGAGAGGAGGGGCAGAAGGAGAGAAAGAATCTTAAGCAGACTCCATGCCCAATGCAGACTCAAAAATGGGGCTGATCTCACAACCCTAAGATCATGACCTGAGCCAAAATAGTCAGACACTTAACCAACTAAGCCACCAGGTGCCCCTGGACTTTGCATTCTGACCTGAGTAATTTACTTTCAATATTTAATAAGGTGTCACCCTTCACTGGTGTTTCACCAAAACCAGCATTCTCTGCATTTGTTTTGAGATTTCAGAGGATGCTGCTTTTACTCTGATCAGTAAATATAGGAATCAAGCATATGGTCCAGGATGCTTTGACTTTCTGAAAGAGCCATTAAATAAAGTTTGAGATTTGCTGTTTGAAATCATCATATATTTTAAACAACATTGCCTACATATGTCTAAATTCAATTTCTGTGCCACCTTCTGTAATAGCTACCTACTTCATACCACCATTAATCTTGTGCAAATGTAATGTTCCAAAGAGCAAAAGGACTATGCTGAGAAAATATCAGTGTTATTTTAAACCCTGAAAATATTTAACATAAATCTGAATGGTACTAATGCCAGAGACATTCAATACTGCTACTAAACAGTCAAATGTAAATGTGAATTGTGAATGTGACTGAAGAGGAATGACAATTGCCATGAGCCAAAGTCAAAAACAGAATCAAAACATTTCCCTCAAACTGTCCTCATTCTCTATGTGGAAATTCAAACTCATGATAATTAGCCTGTGTGATAACACTTTCCATGCCCCCATGATGAAGTTAACACATTGGTGGTAGTGTTAATTGCATTTCCATTTTCAACTGTACTTTGACTTTTTCAGTAGAATGTGACTGCCATTTTCTACTTCTGGCAGAATCTTAAAGGTAAGTTTTCAATCTCAAAAGGAATAGACAGATAGATAGATGGTAGATAGATATAGACCTATAGATCTATACATATATATAGTACCCAAGTGACACAAGAATGATGGGATTTTGGAAATCTGGTATTGCTCAAATTTTACATTGCAAGGATCTTCTAATTTCTGAATAGAACTTTAAGAAACTAAGCTTCTTCCCTAAAGTTGCATGGTTCCCTAGAGCCAAAGCGAACACTGAAAAAAAAATTCTTCCTCTGTCTCTCTCTCAAAAAGAAAGAAACATGTATTACCAACTTGTTTAAAGAATTATTTTTTTTTAAGATTTCATTTACTTATTTAAGAGAGAGAGAGAATGAGCAGAGAGAGAAGGAGCACACGAACTGTAGGGAGGAGCAGAGGGAAAGGGAGAAGCAGATTTTCCATTGAGCAGGGAGCCTGATGCGAGGCTCAATCCCAGGACCAGGATCATGATCTGAGCTGAAGGCAGACCAATAACCAACTGAGCCACCTATGTACCTTTGTTTAAAGAATTCTTTTTAAAAAAAAAAAAAAAAGATTTTATTTATTTATTCACGACAGACATAGAGAGAGAGAGAGAGGCAGAGATACAGGCAGAGGGAGAAGCAGGCTCCATGCCAGGAGCCTGACACAGGACTTGATCCCGGGACTCCAGGATCGCGCCGTGGGCCAAAGGCAGGCGCCAAACTGCTGAGCCACCCAGGGATCCCCTGTTTAAAGAATTCTTAAAATTATCTTCAAATTATGCTCATCTTTCTAAAAAATCCCACAAAGTTTGTATGTGCTTTATTCTGCTAATATAAATAAAACTAACAGCCAAGTAAAAACCATCCAGCCACACCCCCTCCAAGAAAAAGCAATGCTTCTTAACTATTAGCGCTACACTGCCCAGAGTAGTAGTCAAGATGCTAGTAATCACTTAATACATGGCTAGTCCATATTGAATGGCTGTATTATATACTGATTTTAATGATTTAACATAAAAAAGATTGCCAAATGTCTTATTAATAATATTAGGTGGAAAAAAAATAATATTAGGTGGATTAAATATTCAAAATAATATTTTGGATATAGTGATTTAAATACAATATATTCATCTCTCTACATTTTTAACATGTCTACTATAAATTTTTAAATTAAATATGTAGTTCACATTACATATGAATTCACATCAATATTTCTGTTGGATACTGCTATCCCTAGAAGTTCTCATTAGTGAATTCAGCAAAATGAAGGTCATTCATGACTTAGTGGAAAATATAATTTTTGTCAACATTCTTCACAATCCTCTGATAATCATGAGCCTATCCTAGTTCTCTGCATCATCTTGCACCATTTTTTATAATTTATATTTTGTAAGAGAGAGTTCACTTCAGGGTTTTTGAAATATTTAATAGATATAGCATGTATAATATCCTCATAAATGTCTGTTTTTCTGTATACAACTATACTTCTAATGTTAAATTGTGTACATTTGGAATTTCTCCTTTTATCCTTTATTTGGGAATAATTTATTATTATTATTATTATTATTATTATTATTACTTTTCTATATTCTACTTTGAGTTTCTCCTTTTACATTTACTAATGTCTTCTGTTTAATGTAACTTTGCTAATTTCTAAAATTCAAATCTTATTAGTTTCTTGTTTAACAGGAAATGATGTAAGCCAGTGTGATAAGTAATGCATCTGTAATTCCTCAGATATACCAATGCACATATGCCCAGATTAACTATAAATCATTTTTCCCATTCTTTATCTATGAGTCAAGTTCCTTCAAAATACCTACTTGACATATTTCAAAGGTGAAACTAACTAGGTCATATCTTCCTCTAATTTCTTGCAGCTCAGTTTTATGTGACTCTTATTATAGTAGCAATATAATATGATGGAGGCTCCATTACAAGACAACCAGAAGTGACAGTGAATTATACTGTCACTGACTTATACTGAAAAATAATTCAGCCTTCCTGGAATCCTCAATTCTACTTATCATACCCTCAGCATAAGCTCCTCTCACTTGTACAAGTAAAAAAATAAATATGTTTCTATAGTTCTGTAATCTCCTGTTTTCATGAAACTCAACATACTTCTCTTCATGTAGGATCATTTCTAAAATAGTGGGTCTGATCCACTCAACTAGTGTGCCTGCCCAAGATAATTTCATTTGAAATGAAATGCATTTAAATGCATTTTAAAAGGTTCTCTTTTAGAACCTTTAAAAAGCTCCTATTAAAGACAGAAAAGCCAAAACTAAATTTCAATGCTTCTAAAAGTATTTTTAGTTACTACTAAATGCATTAACTCATTTTATATAATAACATTTCCATACCTTCATATTGCAGATTGCATTTTTTTAAAGATACCTGCAACAATATCACTTATACCATATGCTTTTCTTACCATGTGACATTGACCATCCTTCCATCAAGAGGTGGCAATGGGGCACCTGGATGGCTCAGTGGTTAAGCATCTGCCTTTGGCTCAGGTCATAATCCTGGGGTCCTGAGATCGAGTCCTGTATCAGGGTCCCTACAGGGGTCCTGTTTCTCCCTTTTTCTATGTCTCTGCCTCTCTCATGAATAAATAAATTTTTTAAAAAAGGTGGCAATAGTGTCTCACTAAACCTGGGCTGGGTGGAACTACAATAAATATGACATTATAGAACTTATGAGGTTAGTTCATAAAAGGAGATACAACTTTTGCCTCAATATTTTGAGATGTGTGCTATTGGAATCTGCCACCATGTTGTGAGGAAGCTCAAACAGCTACTCTGAGAGATTACATGTCCAAGTTTGCAGCTGAATTTGCAGCTAACAAGCAGTATGAACTACCAGGCATGTGAGTAATAAAGCCTTCAGATGTTTTCAATCCACAATTGTTGGGTCATATCCAGCTTTCAAGTCTTTCCATATCAGGCTTCAGATATCATGGGGTAGAGATAACTGTCCACTGTACCTCCTCCTAACTTATTATAGAATCCATGAACCTAATGAAATGTATGTTTTACGAAATGTATGTTTTGTACTAGGTTTGGGGCAGTTTGTTACCCTGATATACTTTCTCTCCTCTTTAACAACCCATTTACTTCTGATTGACTTTAGTCACACAATATAAATAGTCTCTGCTTTCCTTTTATTATTTAATTAACTTTTTAACAGTAGAATAATCTTTGACTTAACAAAAAAATTATAAAGAGAATACAGAGAGTTATCACACTTACCTAGTTCACTTAGTATTATCCTCTTAAATTCATATATCTCTCACAATTAAGGAACGAATATGGATGCATTATTATTAACTAAAGCTTATACTTTATTAATATTTCATGTTTTGTTTTGTTTTGTTTAATATTTTATTTTATTTATTCATGAGGGACCCAGAGAGAGAGGCAGAGACATAGGCAGAGGAAGAAGCAGGCTCCCTGCAGGGAGCCCATTGCAGGACTCTATCCCAGGACCCTGGGATCACAACCTGAGCCACTGAGCCACCCAGGGGCCCCATATTTCCTTAGTTTTACATAGTATCCTTTTTGATCTAAGATTCCATCCAGGATATCACATTGCATTTATTCATTATGTCCTTTAGTCTCCTCTTGGCTAAGAGTTTTCTTGTTACTTGACAAGGTTGAGAGTTTTCATTAGTACTAGTCAGGCAGTTTGTGGAATATTCCTCGGTTGGGATTTATCTGATATATTTCACATGATTAGACTAAAGTTATGAAATTTGGGAAGGAAGATCCCAGAAATAAAGGGCCATTTTTGTCCTACCACATTAAGATACATACTATCAAGAGGATTCATAACTGCTGATGTTAACCTTGATCACCTGGCTGAGATAGTATTTGCCAAGTTTCTCCACTGTAATGTGACTCTTTATTTTGCCATCTTCACATTATATCCTTTGGGAGGAAAACACTGTACACAACCCACAGGAAGGAGTTGTTAGTTATATGCTATCTCCCTAAGGTACAGTGTCTATATAAGTTATTCAAAACTCTTTTTTCACAGGAGATTTGTGTATTCTCACCTATTTATATGATTATCCTATCAGTTATATCAGTATGAACTCATAGATGCTTAATACCTTGAATTAAAATCCAATAATACTTTATTTTGATGCTCAAATTGTTTCTGTTGTGCCATTGGGAGCTCTTAAATTTGGCTCCTGTGTACCTTTGATATATTCCCATTTCTATTGTCATTGTTGTTATTGTTACACTTACTTTCTGGCACTGCAAGATGCTCCAGATTTATCTTATGTATTTCCAGCCACAGTCCTAGAATCAACATTTTCTCCAAGAACTCTGGTTCCTTCTACAAAGGATAGTATTAGAAACTGAAGTCTGAGCCTTAGACATGTTTGTTTCCTTAAGTCTAGGCTTCTTCAGCTGACAGAATAAGAAAATACATGTGTGTATACTAACCCATGCATCTACATACATTACAATAAATACATTTGTTGCATATAGTTACAGATACGTGTAAATGCATGGGTTAGTATACATTCCAACAATGAGAAACATGGCTCTCACCAACAATCATCTACCCAATTGTTCAATTCCAGTGAACATGTTTTACAATATGAAAACTATTATAGCCTCATGGCAAATTAACAATTACAATACAGTGTTAGTGTACTGTTTGTTTAGCCTTTTGTCTTACATGCCACTTATTTTTTAATTTAGTTAGGTCAGCACGTCCCTCACAGCTATACCTCTTCACTGAGGTTGTATGATATATCTGTAATATAGTTAAATTGCTTATTCATGTTCTGCATTCCTTCATGGGATCCCCTGACCTATCAAAAGATATTTTACCAATTTGCATACAAATTAAATTTTACTTTTTAGTGCTGCAAAGGTTTTGACAAGTGTATAGTATCCTGTATCCACAATTAAAGTACCATGCATAATTTTACCACCATAAAAAGTTCCCTGTGTTTCATCTATTTCACCCTGAACAACTCTCCACAAATTCTATGCAAGTAATGATCTTTCTGTAATCTCTGTAGTTCTCCTTTCTTAGAATGTCATAAAATGAAATAATACAGTATATTGTATTTATGATTCCCTTCCCTCACTTGGCAATATGCACTGAAGATTTATTTATATCATTTTGTGATTTTAGGCTGATTTATTCTTATTACTGATTAATATTTACTTGCATGAATGTATCCCAGTTTGTCTATTCAACAAGTGAAAAATAACTTGATAAAGTCCTAATACGTCATTTTTGCTTTTTTTCTCTTGCCTTCATAAATGTATCTTGCAAGAAGTTGCTGTGGCCAAGTTCAAAAAGGGTGTTGCCTGTGTTCTCCTCTAGGATTTTGATGGATTCTTGTCTCACATTTAGATCTTTCATCCATTTTGAGTTTATCTTTGTGTATGGTGTAAGAGAATGGTCTAGTTGCATTCTTCTGCATGTGGCTGTCCAATTTTCCCAGCACCATTTATTGAAGAAACTGTCCTTTTTCCAGTGGATAGTCTTTCCTGCTTTGTCGAATATTAGTTGACCATAGAGTTGAGGGCCCATTTCTGGGTTCTTTATTCTGTTCCATTAATCTATGTGTCTGTTTTGGTGCCAGTGCCACACTGTCTTGATGATCACAGATTTGTAGTACAACCTGAAATCTGGCATTGTGATGCTCCCAGCTATGGTTTTCTTTTTCAATATTCCCCTGGCTATGTGGGGTCTTTTCTGATTCCACACAAATCTTAAGATTATTAGTTCCAACTCTCTGAAGGAAGTCCATGGTATTTTGATAGAGATTGCATTAAATGTATAAATAGCCCTGACTGGCATTGATTTTTTCACAATATTAATTCTACCAATCCGTGAGCATGGAATATTTTTCCATCTCTTTGTGTCTTCCTCAATTTCTTTCAGAAGTGTTCAGTAGTTTTTAGGATATGGATCCTTTACCTCTTTGGTTAGGTTTATTCCTAGGTATCTTATGCTTTTGGGTACAATTGTAAATGGGATTGGTTCCTTAATTTCTCTTTTTTTTTTTCAGTCTCATTGTTAGTGTATAGAAAGGCCACTGATTTCTGGGCATTGATTTTATATCCTGCCACACTGCCAAATTGCTTTATGAGTTCTAGCAATCTTGGGGTGGAGTCTTTCGGGTTTTCTATGTACAGTATCATATCATCGGCAAAGAGAGAGAGTTTGACTTCTTCTTTGCCAATTTGAATGCCTTTTATTTCTTTTTGTTGTCTGATTGCCGATGCTAAAACTTCTAGTACTATGTTGAATAGCAGTGGTGAGAGTGGACATCCCTGTTGTGTTCCTGATCTTAGGAAAAAGGCTCCCAGAATTTCCCCATTGAGAATGATATTTGCTGTGGGCTTTTCATAGATGGCTTTTAAGATGCTGAGGAATGTTCCCTCTATCCCTACACTCTGAAGAGTTTTGATCAGGGATGGATGCTATATTTTGTCAAATGCTTTCTCTGCATCTATTGAGAGGATCCTATGGTTCTTGTTTTTTCTCTTGTTGATGTGATCTATCATGTTGATTGCTTTATGAGTGTTGAACCAGCCTTGCGTCCTGGGGATAAATCCCACTTGGTCATGGTGAATAATCTTCTTAATGTATTGTTGGATCCTATTGGCTAGTATCTTTTTTTTTTTTTTTAAGATTTTATTTATTTAATCATGAGAAAAACAGAGAGGAGAGAGGGAGAGGGGCAGAGACACAGGCAGAGGGAGAAGCATGCTCCATGCAGGGAGCCTGACATGGGATTCAATCCTGGGTCTCCAGGATCAGGCCCTGGGCTGAAGGCGGCACTAAACTGCTGAGCCACCCGGGATGTCCAGTATTGGCTAGTATCTTGTTGGCAATTTTCGCATCTGTGTTCATCAGGGATATTGGTCTATAATTCTCCTTTTTGGTGGGGTCCTTGTCTGGTTTTGGAATTAAGGAGATGCTGGCCTCATAGATGAGTTTGGAAGTATTCCATCTCTTTCTATCTTTTGGAACAACTTTAGTAGAACAGATATTGTTTCTTCTTTAAACGTTTGATAGAATTCCCCTGGGAAGCCATCTGGCCCTGGACTTTTGTGTTTTGAGAGGTTTTTGATGACTGCTTCAATTTCCTCCCTGGTTATTGGCCTGTTCAGGTTTTCTATTTCTTCCTGTTCCAGTTTTGGTAGTTTGTGGTTTTCCAGAAATGTGTCCATTTTTTCTAGATTGCCTAATTTATTGGTGTATAGCTGCTCATAATATGTTTTTAAAATCGTATGTATTTCCTTGGTATTGTTGGTGATCTCTCCTTTTTCATTCGTGATTTATTACTTTGAGTCTTTTCTCTTTTGTTTTTAATAAGGCTGGCTAATGGTTGATCTATCTTATTAATTATTTCAAAGAACAAACTCCTGGTTTTGTTGATCTGTTCTACAGTTATTCTGGTCTCTATCTCATCGAGTTCTGCTCAAATCTTTATCAACTCTCTTCTTTTGGGTGTAGGTTTTATTTGCTCTTCTTTCTCCAGTTCCTTTATTTTTTCCAGTTTTTTGGAGGATGCTTGTATTGCAATGGATTTCCCTCTTAGGACTGCTTTTGCTTTTTCTGTATCCCAAAGATTTTGAACGGTTGTATCTTCATTCTCATTAGTTTCCATGAATCTTTTTAATTCTTCTCTTATTTTCTGGTTGACCCTTTCATCTTTTAGCAGGATGGTCCTTAACCTCCAAGTGTTTGAAATCCTTCCAAACTTTTTCTTGTGATTGAGTTCTAGTTTCAAAGCACTATGGTCTGAAAATATGCTGGGACAATCCCAACCTTTTGGTATTGGTTAAGACCTGATTTGTGACTCAGTATGTGGTCTATTCTGGAGAAAGTTCCATGTGCACTTGAGAAGAATGTGTATTCAGTTGCGTTTGGATAGAAATTCTGTAAATATCTGTGAAATCCATCTGGTACAGTGTATCATTTAAAGCTCTTTTTTCTTTGGAGATGTGGTGCTTAGAATATATGTCATTTAAGAAAGCCCTGTGTTGAAGTCTCCCAGTATTAATGTATTATTATCTAAGTATGTCTTTACTTTGGTTATTAATTGATTGATATACTTGGCAGCTCCCACATTAGAGGCATAAATATTCATGATTGTTAGGTCTTCTTGTTGGATAGATCCTTTAAGTATGATATAATGTTCCTCTTTATCTCTTACTACAGTCTTTGGGATAAACTTCAGTTTATCTGAAATGAGGATTGCTATCCCTGCTTTCCTTTGAGGATCATTTGAATGGTAAATGGTTCTCCAGCTTTTCATTTTCAGGCTGGAGGTGTCCTTAGGTCTAAAATGAGTCTCTTGTAGACAGCAAATAGATGGGTCTTGCTTTTTTATCCAGTCTGAAACCCTGCGTCTTCTGATGGGATCATTTAGCCCATTCACGTTCAGAGTTACTACTGAAAGACATGAATTTAGTGTCATCATAATACCTATTCAGTCCCTGTTTTTGTGGTTTGTTTCTTTGAACTTCCTCTTTCTTTTCCAGAGTCCCCTTAATATTTCTTGCAGAGCTGGTGTAGTGGTCACATATTCTTTCAGTTTCTGCCTATCTTGAAAGCTCTTTATCTCTCCTTCTATTCTGAATGAGAGCCTTGCTGGATAAAGTATTCTTGGCTGCATGTTCTTCTCATTTAGGACCCTGAATATATCCTGCCAGCCCTTTCTGGCCTGCCAGGGTCTGTGGAGAGGTCTGTTGTTAATCTAATATTTCTCCCTAAATAAGTTAGGGATCTCTTGTCTTTTGCTGCTTTAAGGATCTTCTCTTTATCTTTGGGATTTGCAAGTTCCACTATTAAATGTTGAGGTGTTGAACGGGTTTTATTGATTTTAGGAGGGTTCTCTCTATCTCCTGGATCTGAATGCCTGTTTCCCTTCCCAAGTTAGGGAAGTTCTGAGCTATGATTTGTTCAGATATGCTTTCTGGCCCTCTGACCCTTTTGACGCCCTCTGGAACCCCCTTTAAACATAGATTTTTTCCTTCTCAGGCTGTCATTTATTTCCCTTAACCTTTCCTCATGGTCTTTTAATTGTTTTTCTGTTTTTTCCTCAGCTTCCTTCCTTGCCATAAACTTGTCTTCTATGTCACTCACTCTTTCTTCTGCCTCATTAACCCTCATTGTTAGGACCTCCAGTTTGGATTGCATCCCATTTAATTGATTTTTAATTTTGGCCTAATGAGACCTAAATTCTGCAGTCATGAAGTCTCTTGAACCCTTTATGCTTTTTTCCAGAGACACAGTAGACTAATAATTGTGCTTCTGAATTGGGTTTCTGACATCAAATTCTTTTATTTATTTATTTATTTTTTAATTAATTTTTATTGGTGTTCAATTTACCAACATACAGAAAAACACCCAGTGCTCATCCCTTCAAGTGTCCACCTCAGTGTCCGTCACCCATACCCCTCCAACATCCGCCCTCCTCCCCCCTTCCACCACCCCTAGTTCGTTTCCCCGAGTTAGGAGTCTTTATGTTCTGTCTCCCTTCCTAATATTTCCCAACATTTCTTCTCCCTTCCTTTATATTCCCTTTCACTATTATTTATATTCCCCAAATGAATGAGAACATACATTGTTTGTCCTTCTCCGATGGACTTATTTCACTCAGCATAATACCCTCCAGTTCCATCCACGTTGAAGCAAATGGTGGGTATTTGTCGTTTCTAATTGCTGAGTAATATTCCATTGTATACATAGACCACATCTTCTTTATCCATTCATCTTTCGATGGACACCGAGGCTCCTTCCACAGTTTGGCTATTGTGGCCATTGCTGATAGAAACATCGGGGTGCAGGTGTCCCGACGTTTCATTGCATCTGAATCTTTGGGGTAAATCCCCAACAGTGCAATTGCTGGGTCGTAGGGCAGGTCTATTTTTAACTCTTTGAGGAACCTCCACACAGTTTTCCAGAGTGGCTGCACCAGTTCACATTCCCACCAACAGTGTAAGAGGGTTCCCTTTTCTCCGCATCCTCTCCAACATTTGTTGTTTCCTGCCTTGTTAATTTTCCCCATTCTCACTGGTGTGAGGTGGTATCTCATTGTGGTTTTGATTTGTATTTCCCTGATGGCAAGTGATGCAGAGCATTTTCTCATGTGCATGTTGGCCATGTCCATGTCTTCCTCTGTGTGAGATTTCTCTTCATGTCTTTTGCCCATTTCATGATTGGATTGTTTGTTTCTTTGGTGTTGAGTTTAATAAGTTCTTTATAGATTTTGGAAACTAGCCCTTTATCTGATATGTCGTTTGCAAATATCTTCTCCCATTCTGTAGGTTGTCTTTTAGTTTTGTTGACTGTATCCTTTGCTGTGCAAAAGCTTCTTATCTTGATGAAGTCCCAATAGTTCATTTTTGCTTTTGTTTCTTTTGCCTTTGTGGATGTATCTTGCAAGAAGTTACTGTGGCCAAGTTCAAAAAGGGTGTTGCCTGTGTTCTCTTCTATACATCAAATTCTATTCCAAATTCTGTAACTGTGGGAGAGTACTGTTTCTGATTCTTTTGCGCTAAACTCATTCTAGTCATTTTGCTCAGTGCAGAGTGGCTAAAAACAAGTTGTACTGGAAAAAGGAAGGGGGAAAAAAAGAGAAAAAGGGGGGAAAACAAACGAAGAACAAAGCACACACACACACACACACAAAAAGGAACAACAAAACAAAACAAAACCAAAAAAAAAAAAAAAAAAAAACAAGGAGCGGTATCCTCTGATTCTATATACTGTAAGTCCCTTGACTTCCCCTGGCGCTTTCCAGCGCTGGTTGGTCAAGAACTTGCTCCTCCCCTGTCCTTCCAGCGGGTCTTCTGAGGGAGAGGCCTGCTGTGCTGATTCTCAGGTGTGGGCACCTGGGGGCGCTGCCCCGCCCCTGCCAGGTGCATGGCTCAGTGGGAGCTGTTTATCCTGTGAGGCCCTTGTTCCCTGGTGGCCCCGCTAGGTACTAGGCACAAGGTGACACAGGGAGGAACAACAAGACTGGTGGTGACCAGCTCTCCAGCCCTGGAGTCAGCTCCCACAATAACTACCACAGTCTCCCAGTCCTCACTGGCCTGGATGCTCCGGGGCGGGGGCCACTGACCTGCACAGTGGCTGAGCATCCTCACTGTTCTGTGCCCTCCCGGCCTTCGCCTGTCCCAAGGGTAGCGCTGGATCCTGGGCTGTGTCCCCTGGCGCCCTGGGCTCCAGGGCCTGCACTGCTGGAATTGCTCTCCCGGGCTGCGCAGCCCCCTCCACGTGGAGCCGCTGCCTGAGCTGCTCCCGAGGCCCTGCCAGGCACGTTCCAGCTCTTTACCGTGCTAGAACTGTGTGTGTGGCAGGCTCTCCTCTGGGGCGCACCCCCTCTGTTAGTGACCCCGGGACCCTGGGGGGGTCTCTCCACTGTCTCTCCTGGGATCCTGCCTGAGTTCCCTGCAAGTGGCTTTCCATCCGGGATGATTGGTAAAGTTCCTGCTTCTCTGGGACTGGGCTTTCATGTCCTGGAGGCTCTCACCACCCAGCCTTAGCCTAGCTACTTGCTGGGGCCCCTCCCCCACTGGTTGCTTTTTTATTTATTTTTTTTCCTCTTCCTACCTTGATAGAAGCATGAACTCTTCTCACTGTAGCATTCCAGCTGTTCTCTCTTTGAATCTCAGGCTGAATTCATAGGTTTTTGAGGATGATTTGAAAGTTATCTAGGTAAGTTGGTGGGGACAGGTGACTTGGGGACCCTACTCTTCTGCCATCTTGCCCCGCCCCCCCATTTTTTTATTTTAAACTTTGTATAATTTTGTTTTAGATGTATCTCCTATAAGAAATAATATATAACAATAGCATATATTTGAAAGTGGCTTTTTTTAATTTTTATTTATTTATGATAGTCACACACAGAGAGAGAGGCAGAGACACAGGCAGAGGGAGGAGAAACAGGCTCCATGCACCAGAAGCCCGACGTGGGACTTGATCCCGGGTCTCCAGGATCACGCCCTGGGCCAAAGGCAGGCGCCAAACCGCTGCGCCACCCAGGGATCCCTGCAGGTGGCTTTTTTGAACCAAAAATAAAATCTTTGAATTTCAGTAAGTTAAATATTTATATATAGGCATATTTATATACATTCTGAAGTTTGATAGTTACCTTTATATTCCCAAAAATATATATATCTCTACATACTATTCTTTAAAAATATCAAGAAAGAGACAGCATCTAGTGAATATTTCCTTTGAAAATTGAGATATTTAGCATACTTTTTTAAAGATTTTATTTATTTATTCATGAGAGACACAGAGAGAGAGAGAGAGAGAGGCAGAGGGAGAAGCAAGCTCCATTCAGGGAGCCGGATGTGGGACAAGATCCCAGGACTCCAGGATCACACCCTGGGCCAAAGGCAGGCACTAAATCACTGATCCCCCCCCCCCCCCGGCCAAGAATCCACAGAAATTCAGCATACTTTATTAAATTTTTATCTCTTAAGTTGTAGATATAATCTAAAACAGTGAATTTAAATCTTTTAGAGGTGGAAACTTGTCTTCAAACAAATTTTGCAAGAAAATACAACACAAAGTATTGCAACAGTGCAGCTCCTCTCTTTGAGTCACACAGTTATTTCTTCTTCAATGCTTTCCTTTTAAGGTTTAAAGATGCTCTTTGTTTGACAATAGTACTTCTTTACCCTCTTATTAAAATGTGTCAAACTCATCTGACAAAATGTAGTCAGGCTTTTAGAAGCAATGCATGTTTTCACTGTATTATTTTACCATTACTTCTCATGGAAAGTGATCCTAGTGTTTAACTCACATAGTGATACAAGGTCTCCTCCTTAGATCAATTAATTTAATAGAAAAAAGTTGATCTAAAAAATAAAAAACCTACATACTCATGCAGACTATATGACAAAAAATCCCAAGGTGGATAAAGGAATAGCATGATTGTAGAAAACAACCAAGCCTGGAAAAAGTCAAGTCAAGGAAAAATAAAGCATGGTCTGGGACTCCAAACAGTCTGAGGATCTTCTAAAATTTTGCTTAAATAGTAGAATACAATAAGAAATATAATAAAATGAACAGCCTTGGTGAGAATTTACACAAGGCAGCCAATACATGTCGCAGTCATGGACTGTTTCAGTTTGCCCTCTCCCCTGCTCACTTATTCTTCTATAAGTAGTCACCCTTTTTAAGGAGTAAATAATAATCAGAAACAGACCACCACAAGACATATGCATGAAAATGCACAGAAAATTTACAAACATGGAGTATACACACAGTATATCTGCAGAAGAGTAAAAACCGTGACAGAAAAAAAGTGTTCAGGATATAATAAAATTCTCTTTGAAGTAATAAAAGAAACTTGAGATTTATATTAAAAGAGCAGCCCATGTATTGATTCAGCATTCTAGTGATATGTTGAGATGATAGTGAACTTCAAAAATAAGGAATGAATCTAATATTTACCTAAGAAAGAAAACTAAAAAATGTACTAATAAAAACTGATTTACCTCAGACTACTCTGTGGCAATACTCAAAGCCAAAATAAAATGGATTAATATGTGCAGTAAGTTAGATAATGGTTATCCAAAGATATCAAGTCCTAATCTTTGAAATGTATAAATGTTACCTAATTTGAAAAAAAGTATGTTGATAAATTTTACTAAATTAATAATTTATAGATGAGAAGGTTACCCTAAATTATCCTGGTGAGTTCTAAATGCCATTGTAAGTGTCTGTAAAATAGAGACAGGAGATTTCACCCAGCCACACAGGGAAGGTGCTGTGGAAATGGAAGCAGAAATTGGAGCGATATAATCTTAACCTAGGAACACCAAGGCAGTCATCAGAACCTGGAAGAAGCAAGGAACAGATTCCACCCTACTCCCCGCTAGAGAGTTCAGCCTTGATGGATTTCAAGCTTCTACGCTTCAGATCTGTGAGAGAATAAATACCTGTTATTTTATCTAAGTCACCAACTGTTGTAATCTGTTATGACAGCCATGGGAAACTAACACAATGTGTAATATGTTAAGGGAAAGTAACATATGAAACATATGAAAGTGAAAGAGATCCATGAATGTTATGCCTAGACAATAAGTAACATGTAAGAAACTAAGAAACAGAGGCCATCTTTATTTTTTAAAATTTTTTTAAAGCATTCCTTTTTCCTAATCTTTTTTTTTTTTTAGATTTTATTTATTTATTCATGAGAGACACAGAGAGAGAGAGAGAGAGAGGCAAAGACACAGGCAGAGGGAGAAGCAGGCTCCATTCAAGGAGCGGACATGGTACTCGATCCTGGGTCTCCAGGATCACACCCTGGGCTGAAGGTGGCGCTAAACTGCTGAGCCACTGGGGCTGCCCCAGAGGCTATCTTTAAAAATAAAACAAACTCAAATGAGTATGAAATGCAACCAAGATATAAGTTAAATTAAATAACTTAGGAAGAGAAAGACCATGATTAAGAAGAAGAAGTAATAAGTCAATTTGAATATAAAATGAAGTTTATAAAATTATGGGATTATGATTACAAATCTTAAAATATATATTAACATAAATATATTTACACATATAAACCTTAACAATAGCAAGATAATAATATAACTAAGATGAATCAAGGGAAAGTAAAATAGGAGGATATGGAGAAAATGAAACTAAGCCAATATACTACCTTTTACAAAAAAGATTTTAAAATAAATAAGAATGTATAATATAAATACATAATAATTTCAATCTATAATTTTTATTATCTTTTTAAGTATAGTGTGGTCTTTGAGAAACCCATAAAATATGTTAACTTGGATAGACTATAGTACTAGTTATTTAATCAAACAAATTTAATTAATCTTATTGTTTTTGTTAAAGTATTTTGTAGATATGGTTAATATCTATAATCAGTTGACCTTAAGGAGATTATAATCAATGACCCCTTATTGAATCAACTGAAATATTATATATAAAGACTGAGATTTTCCCCCAAAGAAGAAATTCTGCCTTAATCCTATAGCATCAAATCCTGCCTGAGTTTCCAGTCTGCCAACCTGCCTTACAGTTTTCAGACTTACCCACAATTGTGTAAACCTATTCCTTGAAATGAATCTTTTTCTCTCTCCCTCTCTAACCTATTGATTCTGTTTCCCTAGAAACCCCTTACTGTTCAAAAACTAATTCTTTTTTTTTTAGAATCTAATTCTTATTGATGAAGAAACAGTTCTTTCAGTTTTTCTTCAGATTATTCTTTTAAAAAATTAAATTAAAAGAAAACTTTAATTAAAAAATATGGCCTGCATAGTGGAATGAATAAATGTTTCCTCCCTTTTTCCTTATAGTTTTTTTTCTTTCCTTTTATCTTTAACTTCCATCTTGCTTCTTTCTTTCCTATTTCTGCAGATCTGCATGTATACAAGGAGAAACATCTAGTATAATGTTTACAAACAGATATGAAAGTCATTTCCAACTGTTGAGACTTTTAGCTTTCTTTTCTGTACTTTTTGGAATGCTTCGAAATGCTACAACTGAGTATATGTATTACATTTTTTAAAGCCTTCACAAATAATCCCAATATAATCAATTACTTGACAGAAAATAAAGTTGAAGCTCTTTCTTTCTTACATACATACATACATGTATGCATGCACACAGAAATTTTAATTTCTTTAAATATTTAAATGCAATAAAGTAAAAGAAATGTAAAAAAAATAAAGCCCTAATATTAAAAGTAGAAATTATTACTGAATAAGTTACCAAACATTAGAGTGAGACAGTACCTGCACACATAAAACCAAGAAAAAATTAATTACAAAGTAATTCATTATCAGTGTTCTCCAGAGAAATAGAACTAACATAATATATAATATACATATATAGTAAAGGGGATTACCATATACTTAATTATATGTGTGTATGTGTGTATGTATGTTTACATATATATATATATGTACCCTGTTTGTTACCTAGAGTTTTGCATCTATGAATAGCGAAAATTTGACTCCTTCTTTGTCAATTCGGATGCCTTTTATTGCTTATTGTTGACTGATTGCTGAGGTGAGGACTTCCAGTATTATATTAAATAATAGTGGTGAGAGTAGTCATCTCTGTCATGTTCCTGACCTTAGAGAAAAAGCTCTCCACTTATTTTTCCCCAGAGGATGGCATTAGCTGTGGGCTTTCTGTGTATGGCCTTAATAATGTTGAGGTATGTTCCCTCTATCCCTACTTTGTTGAGGGTTTTGATTGTGAATGGGTGTTGTACTTTGTCAAATGCTTTTTCTGCATCTATTGAGAGGATCATATGGTTCATATCCTTTCTTTTATTAGTGTGTTGTATCACACTAATTGATTTGTAAATATTGACTGTCCATGCAATCAGGAATAAATCTCACTGGATGATGATGAATGGTCATTTTAATGTACTGTTGGATTCAATTTGCTAGTATTTTGTTGAGAATTTTTTATTCCATGTTCATCAGGGATATTGGCCTGTAATTCTCTTTTTTGGTGTAGTCTTTGGTTTTGGAATCAGGTGCAATGAGGGCCTCATAGAATGAATTTGGAAGTTTTCCTCCCACTTCTATTTTTTTGGGGGGTGGGAGGAATAGTTTGAGAATAGGTAGGGTAGTAGCTCTTCTTTAAGTGGTGATAGACAGAGCACCTGGGTGATTGAGTTAGTTAAGCACCTGACTCTTGATTTCAGCTCAGCTCCTGATCTCAGAGTCCAAGGATCAAGTCCCACATAGGGTTCTGCACTCAGCATGGAGTATGATTGCCCCTCTCTCTCCTCCTGCATGTGTACATGTGTGCTATCTCTCTTTCCCTCTCTCTAAAATAAATAAAGTCATTAAATAAATAAATGAATGAATGAATGAATGAATGAATGAATTAATAGTAGAATTCCCCTGGGAAGCGATCTGGTCCTGGACTTTTGTTTGTTGGGAGATTTTTGATTACTGATTCAATTTCTTTGCCCACTATAGGTCTGTTCAAGTTTTCTATTTCTTCCTATTTCATTTTTGGTAGTTTATATGTTTCTAGGAATTTATCAATTTCCTCCTGATTGCCCAATTTGTTGACATATAATTATTCATAATATTCTCTTCTAATTGTATTTCTGTGGTACTGGTTGATTTCTCCTTTTGATTAGTGATTTTATTTATTTGGGTCCTTTCTCTTTTCTTTTTGGTAAGTCTGGCTAGGGTTTTATCAATTTTATTAATTTTTTTCAAAGGCCAGCTCCTGGTCTTATTGTTCTTCTATTGTTGTTGTTTGTGTCTACATCATTTGTTTCTGCTCTAATCTTTATTATTTCCCTCCTTCTGCTGGATTTAGATTTCATTTCTTGTTCTTTTTCTAGCTCCTTTGGTGTAAGATATTTTTCTTACTTCTTGAGCTAAGCCTTTATTATTATATACTTCCCACTTATGACCCTCTTTTACTACATCCCAAAGGTTTTGTACCATCATGTTTTCATTTTCATTTGTTTCCATGTATTTTTTATTTCTTCTTTAATTTCTGATTAACCCATTCATTGTTTAGTAGGATGTTCTTCAGCCTCCATGTATTTATGGTCTTTACAATTTTTTTCTTGTGGTTGACTTCAAATATAGTGTTGTGGTCAGAAAATACGCATAGTATGATCTCAAGCTTTTTGTACTTGTTGAGGCCTGATTTGTGACATACTGTGTGATGTATTCTGGAGAATGTCCCGTGTGCCCTTAAAAGATTGTGTATTCTGAAGCCTTATGTTCTGAATATGTCTATTAAGTCTGTCTGGTCCAGTGTGTTGTTCAAAGCCATTGTTTCCTTGTTGATTTTCTGCTTAGATTATCTATCCATTGATGTAAGTGGGGTGCTGAAGTCCCCTACCATTATTATATAGTTATCAATGAGTTATTTCATGTTTGTTATTAATTGCTTTATATATTTGGGTGCTCCCAAGTTGGGGGCATAAATATTTCAACTGTTAGATCTTATTGGATAGACCCCTTTATTATGTTGTGATGCCCTTCTTCATCTCTTATTACATCTTTGGTTTAAAATCTAGTTTGTCTGATATAAGCATTGCTATTCTGGCTTTCTTTAGACATCCATTTGCATGGTAAATATTTCTCCATCTCTTCTTCAATCTGCACATGTCTTTAGGTCTAAAATTAGTCTCTTGTAGGAAGCATATAGATGGGTCTTTGTTTTTTTTTTTTATCCATTCTGACACCCTATGTCTTTTGATTGGACCATTGAGTTCATTTGTATTCAGGGCTATTATTGACAGATATGAATTTAGTGCCATTTTATTACTTGTTTTATCATTGTTTCTGGAGATTTTCTCTGTTCCTTTCTAGTCTTTGTCACTTTTGATCTTTCTCACTAAAAAAGTCTCTTCTAATATTTCTTGTAGGGCTAGTTTAATGGTCATGAACTTCTTTAGCTGTTGCTTGTCTGAGAAACTCTTTATCTCCCCTTCTATTCTGAATGATAATATTGCTGCATAGATTATTCTTGGCTGCATATTTTTCCCATTCAGTACATTGAATATATCATGCCACATTCTTCAGGCTTACCACACTTCTGTAGATAGGTCTGCTGCTAACCTTGTCTTCCTTGTTTGTAAATTAGAGACTTGTTTTGATTCTTTTAGGATTTTTCTCCTTATCTCTATATTTTGTGAGCTTAACTAGGTATAATATGTCCTGGTGTTGGCCTGCTCTTATTGATTTTGATGAGAGTTTTCTGTGCCTCCTGGATTTGGATGTCCTTTTCCTTCCACAGATTAGGGAAGTTTTTAGCTGTAATTTCCATAAAACTTCTGTCCCCTTTTCTCTCTATTCCTCTTCTGGGACTCTTATGATAGGAAAGCTATTACACTTTATGGAGTCACTGAATTCCCTATGTCTACTTTCATGACCCAAGATATTTCTTTCCCTCTTTTGTGCAGCTTAATTATTTTCCATACTTTTTAATCTTCTCTGTCACTCACTTATTCATTCCTCTGTTTCTTCTATCCTTGTGGTCATTATATCCAGTCAGGTTTGAATCTTGTTTATTGCATTTTTAATTCCAGCCTGATTAATTTTTAGCTCTTTTAACTCTGTAGTAAGGGAATCCCTGATGTCTTCTATGGTTTTCTCAAGCCCAGCTAGTGTCTTTATTATTATTGCTTTAAATACAGTATCAGGCTTATTATTTATATCGGTTTCAATTAGGTACCTGGCTGTGATGTGACCTTTTCTTGTTCTTTCTTTTGGAAGGCATTTCTCTGTCTTGGAATTTTGTCTAGGTCTCTGTCTTCTATGTGTTGGGAAAGCCTGTTATATTTCCTGTTCCTAATGACTTTATGAAGAAGAAGCCATATACTGTCTAGAGCCTGGTGATTCAGAAAGTGTCTCTGGTGTGTGCTGTGTGAACTTTGCTGCTGTTTTGGCCTATCTCTCAGGTCAGTCCTCTACAGTTTCTCCTTGCCTGCAGTGGGCAGTGTTTGGATCTTGGCCACAGTTAGTAAGTTTTAACTAGGTGTCTCTTGTCTGCTTGTTAAAAGAGACTTGATGCTATTTCAATTAGAGCTGAAACTTTGCAGAACTTTATGGTCAGTAGATGTGATGATGGTTGCTGGGTGGGGGGCAGACACAGGTTCTGCTGGTGTTCTAGGGGAGGGGCTCACTGCATTGGTTCTCAAGCATACTTGCCCAAGAAAAGCACTACTAGTAGAGTGCAGGGCCGGTGGGGCTTGGTGTAAGCAATTTAGGCAGCCAGTGTTGGCACAGGGCTCTTCATTGAAATCAGTTTATGCTGAGTCATGGGGGAGGAAAATGGCACCACCAGCCCCTTTGTCGCCAGAGAGAGGATTTCATGCTCACTGTTGTCAGGGAAGCCCTATCAGGAGAGTGAACAGATTCCCTTTGTGCATCCCAGATGTTCCTCAGATCACTGTCTACTCACTGTCTGTATCCAGGTTGCTCAACCTCCTGGAGAAGCACAGTGCACCTTAGACTCTATTCCAGGCAGGCTGGATGTGTTTTAAAATTCCAAACTTTAGTAATTGGTGTGGTAGGGACTTATGCTGGTCTTCTGAGGGAGGGTCTTCCTGTGCTATATTGATGCAGGTTTGACCCATACTACAGACCTCTTAAATTCCAGTCTTTGAGATCTGCCAGTTGAAAAAACTCATGAACATCAGCCCCTTTCATATTCCCAGTCAATGACCTTGGGAAAGTGTTTTCCTTGTGTGATCCCCTGTGAGATCCCCTCTTCCTCCCTCTCTCACTTCTCTCCATGTCCTGGGCTCACTCCCCTCCAATAGCACTCATGATCTTGTCTCTGTATCTCCTACCTTCTGTGAAGTAACCTCCTCTCTCCCTCTCACTGTGCAGTTTGTTCTGTCAGTCTTCAGATAATTTCTTGAGTATTTAGAATGATTAGGTATTTATCTAGCTGTGCCCAAGGGATGAAGCTAGGATCCTACTACTCTTCCATCTTAGCTCCTCCTCCTGAAAGGCAATATTCTTTCCTTAAAGTTACCAATGTCAGTGCTAATCTCATCCAAAACAATCTTCAGGGAAACATTTAAATAACGTTTGACTAAATATCTGGGCGCTGTGACCCAGCCACGTTGACACATAAAATTAAATATCACACAAAAAGAATTGTTTAATGTAATAACATAAAAACAAAAGCAAGCGAAAAAATTATGGTGGTTCTTCAAAAAATTAAAAATAGAACTACCATATGATCTAGTAATTCCACTATTGGGTATTTACCCAAAGAGTACAAAGACACTAATTTGAAAATATATTTGCAACCTTATGCTTATTGCAGCATTATTTCCAGTAGCTAAGGTATAGAAGCAACCCAAGTGTCCATCAATAGATGAATGGATAAAGAATAATGTGGCATATTTATGTACAATGGAATATATTCAACCATAAAAAAGAATTAAAGTTTGCCATTTGCAATGACATGGATAGATCTACCATGCTAATGAAATAAGTCAGTCAGAGAAAGACAAATACCATATGATTTCACTCACATGTGGAATTTAAGAAACAAAACCAATGAACAAAAGAAAAAAGAGAGAGAAACAAAAAACCAGACCCTTAAAAAAAGAGAATTGGCAGTTACCGTAAGGGAGTTGGGTAGGATGGGTGAAATAGGTAAAGAGGATGGAGAGTACCCTTGTCATGATGAATATGAAGTAATATACAGAATTGTTGAATCACTATATTGTACACCAGACACTAATATAACACTGTAATTAATTGTACTGGAAATAATAATAAATCGAATGAAATAAATGAAATAAAAACCAAAATATGGTTTTAGAGAAATGAAATGGCAAATTCAAAAAAAGTATTCTTACATCCATTCCATCCATGAGAAAAGAATTACTTCTGTCTCATTTACTTCCAGAACCCCCAACTCAGTACACTTACTGACACACAATAGGACTTCAGTGTACTTTTAAAAATTGGAAGAAAAGAAAGGGAGGAAGGAAAAAATAAAGAAGAAAATATGCCAAAATTTTTACTAAATCACATTGTCCTTTATTTTTCTCTATTTATCGTCTTTTATATAGTGAATATTCTATTAAATACATTAGTTTTAAAATCAGAAAACAATAGGTATCCCTAAAATAAAATAAGTAAACGATGTGGAATTAAATGCAATGATGCATTCCTTCACTCCTAATATTCTCTTTTATAAAAATGATAGAAGTTGATCATTTTTCATAATTTGTTTTCAAAGGTATTTTAAAAACATGAGTGTACAATGTAAGTATTAATACAAATTGCTCGGTTCCATTACATACCAGTTGTTTGATCCTGAGCAAGCATTCAAAGTACTTATCACAGTGTCTGGGGGTGGGGGGAGGGAGGAAGAAGGGGTGAATAAAAATATAGCTATTAAGAAGCACATCAAGAAATTTTCTGTATAGTAATATAAGAATGAAAGGATCAGTGGAAGCACCATAGTATAATAAAAGGGAATTCATACCACCAAAAATTATTTTATTACTATTATAAAATAGCCATTCATGTCTTCTTAAAATAAAATCTTGCTTGAATTACATTTTTCATAGATCTGAAGATTATTATCCTAACAGTGAGCAGATAAAACAGACAGTCTTATTTGTGAATGTGCATTGTTTTAGTTAAAATCACAGTTGCACAGGATGAATTGCTTCATCTCCCTCTATTTGCCCAAACATAGTATTATTTTTTATTTTTTGATTTCAGTAGTTTATATAGGAAAAACAAATAAACAGGGATACTTGGATTTATCCCAAGCAGTAATACTACAATTACTACCTGTTTACCTACATGAAATTGAATATTTCCTTGTAAAAGTAATTATCGATTTAAGTGAAATGTTCCTCATAAAAGCCACATAATGAAATACTAGTCTAAAAAGAATTCTTTTAAGCCAAACCTATCCAAGTCCACTGAAAGAAAAGATTAATTTCCCTTTCATATATTTATAGGCAACTAAAACTTGTCAAAGGCAAAAGAATCAACTTAGAGGAATTTTTTTTATAGGCTATAAGTTGAAAGAATGACATAAGAACCACATAAGGAAAGCAAGACAAATCAATTTTTCTTCACCAAAAAGAATTCCATAAATAAATATTCTGCTGTTAGAAAAAACTATCACTGCCAACAATATGGATCACTGCCTTCAGGGTTTACTACAGGTGTAATTATCATTCATTTTAACTTCCCAAAGCTAACTTTGGAGCTGTTAGCAGGAATATTCATTCAAATTATTGAGATTTAGCTGTAGTTTGTAGATATAATAATACTGCTTTTTATATAGAGGAATTTTAACAACAAAAACCCTTAAAGTATTTTACAAATGATATTATTTCTATAGATTAGGAAAAGTGCAAGATTTAAGTAAATGAGATCTGTTTTGTTGCCAAGAATACATAGTTGCTGAATCCAATCACCTCCATAATATCTCCCCTGATTACTCTAACTCCACTGGTCTCATCTTTATCTCTATTATGATCATCATCAGGAGTAGTTTAGGGATTAACACTAAACTGCATGGTGTGATTTTACCCTGGTTCCCTAGCCCGGTTAAAAACCCTGGAAGTGACATCCTCATGATTTTGTTCCTTTCAATGAATCATATTTCTTGGCTCATTTTACAATGAACTTGCTAAATGTCAAACATTTTCCTAGGAGATTTTACATGTAGGGCCTTATTTAATTCACACAACAGCTGTGTAAATGTTATCTCAGTTTTTCTAAATGGAGAAACTGAGTCACAGTCAAACCAGAGGTTAATCCTAAACCATTTCATTCTAAAATATTTCTTCATCTCATTATTGCATATATAACCACACAGGAGAAATTAAATAAGCACTTGGAGCAGAAGAAGGAGGCAAGCAGATCTCAGATTTGTTTACTAGTAACTCAATTTTAACATTTTCTTATTCTGAAAAAGTCATGGGTATAAAATAAAAGATACAAAAGGTAGTGGAATAAAATTAGTTCTAGTCAAGTTTACTGAAGGTAATTTTAAAGTCAAATTCCTCTATCTGGTATTCAAGTTATTCTTAAAAAAAAAAAAAAAAGCTTTTTATTTTGGAATTTTAAACTCAGAACAAGTTGCAAATACAGTATAGAGAGTTCTCATATAACCTTCACTCAGTTTTCCTCAATGCCTATCCTCAATGCCTTCCTCAATGTCTCAATGCCTCAATGCCTTATCAAACTATAGTACATTATTATAACCAGGAAACCAACACTCATAAAATACTATGTTGTTTTTTAACGGTATGTTTTATGGAAACATATATACTCCATTTTTTAAAGTAGCCTGAAACTCACAGATATGCTGAACTGTTGCTAGGGAACCATTTTCTATAGTCAAATTCCCCCCCAAAAAAGAGGATAAGACCTCAGAATATATTTTTGTTTTTATTTTTTTTTTAATTAAGCAGCCAGAACTCTCCAGTTGTACAGATAGAAAAAGACATAGTATCATATTCATGGATCTTTAGGCACAGAAATGTTCTTAAGGAATATTTAATATAGTCCCTAATTCTAAGTAATATAAGATGCTAAAAGATTTGCCCACTACCACACACCAAGTCAGTGATTTAGCCTGGATTAAAACTCATGTGCTTCCACCAGCATGCTTTCCATTGTATCCCTTGTTCTTTTCTAAGTGGAAAGAACGACTGTATACTGACTTCTGAAAAGGGGCAAAGAGCCCCATTGGAATCTAGCTTCAAAATCATACTAGATTTATTTTTTTTTGTTTTGTTTTTTTTTTTTTTCATACTAGATTTAGATTAAACAGGGATTGATAATATTTAAAGTTAGTGAGAGAGTTGCCTAAATACACATGACATTAAAAACTTTCACTTTTTCATTTTAGATTTGATAATATTTAAATTATCTATTTTCATTCAAAATAATTTCTGATGAGTGAGCTGAGCTATATTAACTAGATGTATGTCTGATAATATTTGAACCCCATGGAATCACTGAAATGTTATAGGTGGACCCACACACACTGAACCAAGCATTTAAAGATTAATAAAATTAATGAAAATTAAACCTGCAAACCTATATTTATAAGAAGCATCCCTTTTTATCCAAAAATACCATTCTTAACCTATTTTAATTCTGATTTCTTTCTGACCACCTGAATGAATCCATATTAATCTAACACTTCTCTATTTACCCTACTACTTATAATCTGTATCAGACTTTAATAATTGACTGAAGCTTTTCATATTATTCTTCTCTATATATTCTCTTACCATTATGAAGCACACTTTGAGAAGTAGCTTATGTTTAATGCTTTTCTTTTCCAAGCTGGCACAGAACAAGTTTTTAGGAAATAAGTCCAAATTTTTTTGATAAAGGTAATGCATTGGTTTTCTGTGTTCCAGCCTAAAGAGAATTTTATTCCATATAAATTCTGAAAAATCTTTCTTTCAAAACACTGATGGAAAATTAATATTCTGAAAGGGTTGGTAAAATAGGGCTAAACATCTGACAATGAATCATCAGTAATTTATGCACAGGGTAGCATTACAAAAGTTAACATTGCACTGTGCAACGCTTATTACTTTAGAAGATTGGTGACGAAAGCTCTAGAGTAAACTTTAGAGAAACTCATCTCCAGGCTATACTATTCTTCCAGCAAGTTGCATGACCTTGGGGAACATTCCTCATTTCTTTGGGCTTCAATTAGCATTGATTTCTAAAGTACTTTAGCTCTAAAATATTACATTTTATTTAGGTTCTAAAATCATCCTTACTTATACAGAGGTTAAGAAGAATTTAGTTTATAGTGGAATTTGGAAAATCAAATGTTCTAGATTATCTGAGTTTCAATAAAACATAATCCTTATTTTAAGTTAATTTGTGAAAAGCTATTTTGGACATAAAAACCAAATAAAGAGAACTCTAATAGTTTAAAAAAAAACATATACACAGAAGCTAGTTTCAGTGACTTGAATTTAAGACTCTGCTTGACTCTTATTAGTTTATTGGAACTTGAGGAAACTGCTCTACTCTGCCTTTGCTTGTTTTCTTGTCTATAAACAGATGTAGGTTATGGGGGGTTATTAAAATAAATATTCTATAAAAACCTTTCCACATTTTTTATTATATTGTAGGGAAATGGTATGCCATTTCAACACAACCACTATCTAAAGAAAGAAGGCTAAAGAAAGAAGAGAGTTAAATATGATAGTCAAAGGAAAGAGTATAGGTTGGGGAGGGGAGGGGGCGTTGGTGTCCTATGATTTCCAGAGAGATCTGCAAGAAAGACCAGGTTACATGAGGGAACTGGAAAGCACTCCCAGGAGCAAATCTCTGTAAGTAAATTTCAATTCAGCCCTTACTATAGACTGAATGTTTGTGTCCCCTCTAAAACCCAATGTGATGGTATTTGGAGTCGGAGCCTTTGGGAGGTAATAAGGTCATGAGAGTGGAGTTTCTTGGTGGGATTGGTACATTTATTAAAAGAGACACTAGAGAGATGATCTCTCTCCTCACCATGTAAAGATACAGTAAGAAGCAACTGTCTGCCAGAGAGCCCTTACTGAACACCGAATCACTGACACCTTAATCTTGGTCTTCCCAGCTTCCAAAACTTTGAGAAATGAATGTTTCTTGGTTAAGCCACACAGTCTATGGTGTTTTATTACAGCAGCTGGAGCTAAGACAATCCTCCACTGAAGCAACCATTTTTTGTTTAATATAACACTTTCAAATCTAGTCCAGACATTTCTTCTGAAAAGATGGATCCTTACGTCTGTTTTCCGTTAGATGTCTCGGGGCTATTTCAATCATAAAATGTCCAAAATCAGAGTGAAATGATTTGTCCCCTCAAATTTGTTCTTCTGGTGCCATAATTAACCAAGGTACTCAGACCAGAAATTCCTGATTCCACTTTCTTTTTTACCCACCCTGAACATATAATCCATGATAGCCCACCTCTTAATGTTATGAATGCATTCCCTTTTTCCCATCATCATTGCGATCCCCTAATCAAAGTCACTGTCATATCCCACCTGGACTATTACAGTAGACAGTTTCATTCCTTCTTTACCCTACCCACAATCCTTTGCTCTCTAACAGGTGGAATAAACTTTAAAAATACAAATAAGATTGACGTTATTATGATTAGACCCTCCAGTGCATTCCAAATTAACAGTTTACCCTACCCTGCAAAATCCTCTCTCCATCTTCACCCTAGCTGATTCTACTCCTTGGTCACCTCCCTCTAGGAGCCCCAGATCCTGAAACAGACCAATCTCATCTCTCCTTCCATGATTTTGCACAGGCTTTCTCCACTTTGTCTTCCTAGCATGCTTTTCCCCTTCCCTTCCTTCTCTCATCCCTGACCTCAGCCCACTCACCTTCATGTGGCCAGTTCATTTTTCTTTTTTGGGTTCAGTTTGATGCCAGCAAGACAGAGATGGCTTTCCCTTGTCACCCTACCAAAAATAGCTTCCTCTTAATTACTGCCTAAGTCCCTTAGTTGTTTTCTTCATGGCTCTTACAACAATGTACAATTATTTATCTCATCTGCCTGTTTGTTTTTAATCTTTCTTTCCCTCCAGAATATTGAATCCCTGAAGGTGGGGAACAAATATCTCATTTACCACTGTTCTGCCACTACTTAATAAAGTGTCTAGAATATGATAGGCACATGGTAAATATTTGTTAAATAAATATATTATGTGTCTGAAAACTTTCCCATCAGGAGACATCAAATTTTTTCAATGAAACCAAGAATTATAAGATTATAGTAATTTTTTCTCTAATTTCTTCTTGGCCAGATTGATTCCACAAAAGCAGAGTACACCTGAAATAATATAACTGAGAAACTGTTGTTTATGTATTTTCTTATCACATTGTTGACTTGAACTTATATTTTTATTTCTCATGACTCAGCAGTTTCTGAAACCCACTTCATCTAGATATAGATCACATTTTATAATTAAAATTTTTGAGGTCTCCAACATTAGCATATGTAGCATTCCTTGATATTTTCCTTTGAAAAATAAGTTTATTGGAGTTCCGAGTTGCTAGTACAGGTCACCTATCATGCTGTGAAAGTGCTGAGAAAATTATTGGATACTTTGAACACAAATATATATGGTATTAATAGGCATAAATAGAACCATATGCCATTACTATCCCACAGCATTTATCTTCTAATGAGCTATCTAATTTTTTTTCTTTAGGATAAAAATCAATCTTTTAGGGACAAAGTGCAATCAAATTAAACTTGCTTGAATTTGAATTTAAGTGATTCTATATAACTCAATAAACTAGTGTTACCAGCAATAAAAAGTGAAACTTTATCAAATAGTGCTTTGAATAAAGTTGTATCTGTATTTTTTAAAGATTTTATTTATTTATTTATTCATGAGAGATGGAGAGAGAGAGAGAGAGAGAGAGAGAAAGGCAGAGACACAGGCAGAGGGAGTAGCAGGCTCCATGCAGGGAACCCGACGTGGGACTCGATCTCGGGACTCCAGGACCACACCCTGAGCTGAAGGCAGGCACACAACCCCTGAGCCACCCAGGCGTCCCTGTATCTGTATTTACAAATTATCATAATCCAGTTTTAGACAATCATATTCTCAATGGATCCATTTTTGTATGAAAAAAATGAACCCAGTGGTCAAAACAAGGTACCTGTGAATATACCTATTTACCTTTGTTTAGTCCATATTTCTTTTGCAAAAGGGTATCAAACTAGGTGATCAGATTTATATAATACTTTCACCTGAATTAAGAGCAGCTGGGATCACATACAATTCTGTATGAATTCTCCTTTAAAAAAAAATCTAACATTTAAAAAAATCTACCAATTAAAACTAGTTCTCAGAGTAAGTTGCAGAAAACTGTTAAGAATTAATTAACTCCTATAGTCTAAGTAGGAGCTGATTATGAACTGTAAAAACAGAGTAGAATCTGCAAAACTTGCCTGAGGCATCTCAAATATGAGTGATATTAAGTAGAGAAAGTTTTCTTAAATTAGTCAATTTATATTTGGATTTGGGAAGAAGAATGCATTATATCTATCATTGTTCTGAGTAATTTCACTGTTTTAAAATAGAAGCCAACACATTTTTTAACTATTTATTGTGAGGGGTCCAAAGGTAAAACTTGAGCATAGGTATCTGCAAAAAATTCAGGTTCTAGAATGTGGCATCAGGCTAACTAAAATACAGGATAGAAAGTAGCCATAGAAATTCCTTTAAAACAAGAGTCAGATCCTGGCATTTCTCTGCTCAAAATCCTGCCAAGGCTTCTCCCTACCCAGAGTGAACGGGAACTTCAATGCCTTTTGTGACCTATTTCCCTACAACCTCTCTGTAGCCACAGCACAACCTGCCCTCTGACCTCAACTCCTCTTCTAAAACTCCTCACCACATGGTCTCTTTGCTTTTTCTTGAATGTTGCAGGCACACCTGAAAATCTTATTAGCTATTTCTTCTCCCTGGTGTGAACAAAACATGCTCTCTAAAGGGAGGGGAGATTGGGTTTGTATTTCACAAAGCACAATCAGTAGAGAGAAAGTTACAGGAGTAACTTTCTCCTTGTATACTTCTCTTTAAAGAGGCAGAGGCCCCTCTAGTGTTGTCTTCATCACTGTATATATAACATACACAGTATGATCCCCTATCACTGGGGCAGCTAGGTATCTCCTATGTCTGGGGGACTGATTGTTGCTCTTATCCCACAGCCAGGCTCTGTGACACCTTGGGGGTCACTCAGGTGGAGAAGGACTTGCAATAGGTGTGTGTCTGCCCTTAGAGTAGGTGTAAACCATTATCGGTGTTAAATGGACCTCTGCTTTAGACCCTTTCAAGCTATTCCCCTGCTCTTGCTCTTCTCTGTATCATAGACCTGGAGCTGGTCCAAAGATGGCCTAAGCCTTAGAATACCAATTCCTCCCCATCTAGCATTCCTGGCTTCTTTGGAGTGAGGTCTTCATCCAAAGGAGGACTTTGTCACAGACTAGTAGTGGGTAAGATGTCAAGCTACTAATGAGTGATCAATGAAAGGAAGAGAACCACAGGGCTTGGAGGTCTTTGTTCAAGACTGACACCTAGTGGAGGGAGCCTTTGGCCTCACAATAGGGTTGTTTCTCATTATCATTAAGGAATTTTCTACCTAATAACTGTTTAACTTAATTTTCTTGTCTGTTTTTTTGTTTTGTTTTGTTTTATTATCTTTAATAAAACTCCACTTAAAAAAAACTATTCACAAAACTAAATCTCTCACCTCCTTCACATCTTTACATATGCATGTCACCTGATAGAGGACCCATCCTAACCACCACATTTGAAGTTACAATCTGCCACCTACATGCTCAATTGCCATTCCTTACTCTACTTTTTCCTTTTATCTCCATGATGCTTATCACCTTCCAACTTCTTTATTGTATTTAATATTTACTTTATTGTAACTACTGTATTTGCTTCCTTATTATATTTGTTAATCTATCTTCCCTTATTAGAATGTAAGCTTCATGAAAATATAGATCTTTATCTATGTTATTCTCAAGCACCTAGAAGAGTGCATGGTATCTGGAATGCAGTAGAAATTCAAGAGTTCCTGGTATATAGTACATAATGAATAAATGAAATAATAAATCCATGATTTTTTTTCATTAGAAAATTATGTCTGTAGGAAAATATAGCCTGAACCAAAACTAAAACCCAAGAAGAATTAGAAAGAATATAGGAAAACCTAGACTGAAAACAAGTTGCTTGGAGTGTCTGGGAATTCTAGAATGAGGAAGTTTAAGGACTCTAAGGTAGCCAAAGCTGGGCTTCTTCTGTATTTCTTTCATTTCATTATCTATATTCTATAGTAATATTTTTGATACCAGGAAGTCTGTAGTAATATCTTTGACACCAGGAAGTATTTTCTGTAAAAGTGTTGCATATGGCTTCTTAGTAAAAGAACAAGAGGGAGTGAAGCCTAATCCATTTGACCACAAACCAGCAACCCAAGTTTGAGTGGCAAGAGACCTTCAAGCCAATGAATTATTGTGAATCTGCAGTATTTCCCTCAATATTCTAACTTGTGAGATTACACTGACCATTAAAAAACAATTTTCCTTTCATCTAATTTGGCATTTTATCCAGAATTGGGATTTTGTGTGAAGCTTTAAAATATTCTTTTTATTTCTCTAATTAAAACTGCTGCTCTATCTAAAAATAGACTTAGAGGCTGAGATCTATAATATGCTCTCAAGATGAAAATTACTCATTCTCTAATCTTTATCAGTGAAGTTTCAGTCTCCTTTTTAAATCTCTATAATAAGAATGAACTAAGATCCCTAGAAATCTCATGAATAGAGTATACAGGCAACATGAGAAACAAAAGACTAGTAAACAGGCAAGATTGTATTACTGGTGACAAAATGTAACTACCTGCTATTTTGACAAATTACAGCCTCCTTCACTCAAAATTCCATTCTCTCCTGTTATCATTGCTTGTCTAAACATTTATTTGTACAAACAAATTTGTACAGTTTATTGCCTATAAATTTATTTACTTACTGAATTTGGGCAAAGAGGTATGTCAGGGAAGTTTTATCCTATACAGATTCCAGAAACTTTCCAGTCTTTGAATCAATGACTATGTCATCACCTATAGCATAATCTGTCTAGCTAGAAATGACTATCCATAGCTCTTACTTTCAAATGATTTTTATAAAACATAAAATTTATGGCTCAAAGTACAAAATAATGTGTATTAATTGTAAATCTAACATGAGATTACTCTAGAAACTAGGTGTGAATTTACTATGAATTTTTTATGGTGACTCTAATATTTGGAGAAGGCAGATGATGTAAATTGCCCACTCTTTTCTTAAGTAATAATACCAAATGATATCTTCCAATAACATGCAAAAGATTAATTATTTAATTCCACCAGTGATAATTCTCTTCCCTTCAGACTTCATTGTTGTTAGTACCCAAATGAGCTTATCAGTAGGCATTTGTATCCCTGAGATGACACTAGTGTTCAATAAAGTATCATCTAAATTGGAATCACAGTTTCTCTCATTCAATCAGCTAGGTAGTGAACACCATAGCCAATGATCGGCAACAAGTAAGTACTGAAGGTTGGTCTAATGGAATTTCTAAATCATCTTAATCTTATATTTATGGAAAATAACCAAACAACTTGAACACAAAAATAGACTAAGATTAAGAGAAACTTTCATCAGTAGGGAAATCATGGTATGCTCATCTATTAGAATATTTTGGAGTCACTTAAAAAGATAATTTTGATGTTTAGTATTGACTTGCAAAGATAGCCATCAATATATTTTTAGCTAAATATTGTAAATAAAATTAATAATACCCATATAACAGTAGTTGCTATATGTTGAATATCAAACACTTTGCTAAGCACGTAGTGTACATTAAGCCTATGAAGTAGGTCCACTAGAAACTCTATTCTTCTATGAAGAAACTAAAGCTCAGAAAGATTAGGTGATTTTTCTAACTTCACTCAGAAAGACAATGGTAGAGCTTGAACTCTAGCCTAGGCCAGCCCAAATTCAGGGCCTACATGAAAAACATAGTCTTGAGATTTGTCAAATACCAAAATGGTTCTATTTGAGATGTAGAATTAAGGAGTACAGGAAAAGTAGCAATTGTAATTTCCCTAACCATTATTTAAATTTTATAATAAATATACATTATTTTCATATATAAAATAGATGTATCCATTTTTCAAAAATATTTTTTAAGACAAAAGCTCTTGTGTAAAATTTTTCCAGTTGTGTTTTTCAGCCTGGAACAGAGACATTAGTAGTTCTCCAGTTCCTAGAAATTGACTTCTTCTTCCAGGATTAACTCTGAGAACTCTTCTTAGAGAAAAAGCATCTATCACAAGCTACAAGTATGTCTCTACTCTTTGATGAAATGAAAGGACACATGTTGTCATGAGCAACATTCAATGTGGAAGATCAGAAACAAAACTGCAACCAGTGAAACAGACAGTAGATAAGATGTAAGATCAATGAAGACTCAAGACACATGAAAATTAAAATGGTAGAAACACATTGAGGCTGGAAGAAGATTCAAATTTTATGCAATCAACAGCTATAAAGAGCTTCAAATAAGGGTGCCTGAGTGGCTCAGTCAGTTAAGCATCTGACTCTTGATTTCAGCTCAGGTCTTCATCTCGAGGTCACAAGTTTACGCCCTGTGTTGGGCTCCATGCTGGGTGTGGGGCCTACCTAAAAAAAGAGGAGGAATGCTTGGCACTCACAACAAGACAACTTATAGTCCATGATCAATTACTTTTATTCTTTTATTTTCCTGGAATCTTATACATGACATTATTAGGCTGCTATTTAACAGCATATGGAACAGACCAGTTCTCTGGGCATTACCTAATGTAGACATATCTGGGAAGTTAAATTATTTCAACTCCTTAAACAAATGGTTTCTGTGAATTATGCTTAGACTTAAGTATTTTGTCTTGAATGCTTTGTTACATTATGATTCAGAATTAGATATTATACACACAGTTTCATACACACAAATGATAACACAACTTTCATTTAACAAAGAATTACTGAAATCTTACAATAATACAGGCACTGTGCTATATACTTAGGTATAAAATGGGAATCAAGATATAAAGAATTTGCCATCAGAAAGCTTAACTATATAGTGAATAAATAAACAAATGTTAAATTTCAGCAGTGAAAAGTGCTAAAATAGAGAGATACAGGGGTGCCTGGGTGGATCAGTTGGTTGAGTGTCTGACTCTTAATTTCGGCTCAGGTCATGATCTCAGGGTCCTGGGATTTAGCCCGACTAGGGGTCCAGACAGCAGGGAATCCACTTGTCCCTCTGCCCCTCTCACATAATGTCATGTGCACTCTCTATGACTCTCTCTCAAATAAATAAAATCTTTTCAAAAAGTAAAGAGATATACAGGGTACTATGAAAATGTGTAAGTGATGATAAAGCTTTATTTATATTGCCAATCACTAGCACAAGAAGCATCCAAATATTTAGGGCTGGGGGATTCCTCTCTTGCCCAGGCAGATGTTTGTTTCATTATTTAGACTTGTTTTTTTCTACTGCAAAATAATTCCACACCAAGAACAAGATGTATTTGTTTACCCTTCCTACATAATCTGGTGCTCTGCCCTTATACGCAGCAACTGTAATTAAATATAAAATATTGGAGCACTGCCTCACTTGGATTCTGCAGCAAAAACATTTGTCCGACATGGTTCAATAAATGGAGGAGGGAAACTCCATGGCAACTGAGGCAATGAAAGAAACTTGATAAAAGAACTGCATGATGACATTTATTTCTGAAAAACATTTATGAAAAGGAAGGGTTATGTTTCTACAGCAACCAACTTTGTTGGGTCCACCAAGCTCTATTAAAAATAAAGAAACAGAGAGAGAGGGAAGTGAAGGACAGAGTAGGATCTAATGTGAAATGGTGTATGAGGCAAAAATTAGGAATGTTGAAGTTAATGTCATTGGAAAAGGAATAGAAAAATCCCTAAGCTGACCATGAGTGTTCCTATCTGGGTCTGTCCCCTTTAATTTGCAGATCAGGGGTTGAAAACACAAGTGCCAATAGGTCACCTAGATAATCCAGGATAATTTCTTCTTTGAAGGTTTAGTCTATAAACTTAATTATATCTGCAAACCCCCTTGTGCTGTGTAATGAAATGTATTCTTAAATCTCAAGTATTAGGCATGGACACCTTTGAGGAGCCATTATTCTGCCTACCACAATTCCAAATTTAAGATGTTGACAGATAATTATTAGCACTTGTCTGTTGGCCAGGAAAAACCAGTCTGTGATCCCCATTTTGACTCAGGGACAAAAGCTGTGCTCTCTACTTTATAAGAGAAATGTTATCAGCAAGACTAATATTGCACTATACCTTTTAAAATAGAATGTTCATTCTTAAGTTAACTGGCATGAAGATAAATATACATTAGAAAGAAAATGAACATTTGGCTTTATAGTCTATGCTCTTACATGCATTCATTAGTACTACCTATAGGTCAATGTCCTTTAGCATGAACTTTGTTCAAATTTAAATAATTAATAATCAATATTGTTTTTAACTTTTCCCTCTTTTGCAGCACTATTAGAGTCATTTTATTGTGTATACTGGCTTGAAAACAGTTTAAATAAGTTGATTTCTTGCTGAGTTTGATTTATATAACCTATTAGATTTTTTTTACTGGGTCAAGAGAATTAATATTATTCACAGAGCAATCTATAATTTGTGTATTCTCATTAATTTTGTAGTAAAATGAACTATGGACCCATATTAAGGTATATTGGCATTAAAAGTCTTTTTTTTTAACATTTCATCTACAGTCTATGGCTTCAAACTAAATTTCAATGTAATTTTTAAATGCTGATAATGTAAAAAGGAAAACAATGGGACTGGGGAAGTCTCATAAGAGACTTGCACCATCTCCTCACCTCACCATCCATGGTTGCCTCTGAACGTGTTTTTATGTAGCATCTAGGCTTTGGAGACAGAATTGGATTTGAGTCCATAAGAAGGTATTCTCTAATCTTCAAACTCTGGATACATTGCTAGGCAAACTGAGCTTCAGTTTTCTTCTCTATAAAATGATTTATAAAATAATTTTACCTATTTCTCACAGATTGAGTAAGGATGAGACAACTCATGGGAAGTGCTTAGACAATGCATAAAACATAGTACACTCTCAACAATGTACTAACATACCGCTACTTTTAATTTGGATAATATGTTTGGTTCATACAGAGTTTACTGCCCAGCTTACTAATTTATCTTCAGTGAATCTTTTCTAATTTATCAATTTCTTTTCTAATTTCAAGATTCTTCTTAAAAATTCAACATGAAATTAATATTATTATTGTCATTTTTTGAAAACTAATATATTTCCAGATACTGACTAACTTAATGACTTAACATTGTTGCATTTAGGGCTGCACTGGTTAAAAATATTCCATTATAGGGGATCCCTGGGTGGCGCAGCGGTTTGGCGCCTGCCTTTGGCCCAGGGCGCCATTCTGGAGACCTGGATCGAGTCCCACGTTGGGCTCCCGGTGCATGGAGCCTGCTTCTCCCTCTGCCTGTGTCTCTGCCTCTCTCTCTCTCTCTATCGTTATTTAATTTATTTAATCGTTATTTAATTTATTAAATAAACATTATTTATTTATTAATAAACGTTATTTAATTTATTATTTAATTTATTTAATTAAAAAATTAAAAAAATATTCCATTATTAAAAAAATCATTACAAAGACCAAATAAAACTGAAAAAAATAATGTGACAAAAATACAAGGGGTGCCCAGGTGGTGCAGTCAGTTAAGATTGGGACTCTTGGTCATGATCTCAAGGTTGTGAGATGGAGCCCCACATAGGGCTCCATGGTCACCATGGAGTCTGCTTGAGATTCTTTCTCTCTACTCAAATAAATAAATATATCTTTAAAAAATATACAGAATTGCATACAAATGCAACTATGTAAAATATACATAAGGACTAGACCAAAAAATAATAATTTTCTTAGGATTATGGGTGGATTCCTTTTCTTTTTGGTAGTATATCATGTTTTCAATTAAAATAATAAGTTGCTAAAAATCCTTAAGAATTGGCAATAGACTTTTAACTTGTATACACAGTTGCATAATAAATTTGAAAAAGAATTCATCACTTACAAGTAGAATTGTAAGTTGCTTCTATCAACATAGAGATCTTGACCTAGAGATCACCAGGCCAGGAACTTCTCACACTGCACAGCAAGCCCTAGATGGTCCATGGAGGTGCTTTGGGTATAATTACATGGCATGGTTACTATAAAGTATAGAATAAACAGGCAGAGGCCCAGGTCTCTTCGGCTGTGCTTCTATTAGTACAGTTGCACTTATTTGTTTTATATATTTATATGTTTCATGATAAATGTTTATCCTGGTCAAGAAAACAAAGAATCACTATCCCCTTATATGCAAGATACTGTCTTATTCACCAAATATTCCATTGCTCCTCTATATTTCTCAGCCCTCTTACTTTGTCTTACTGTTTCTTGCCAGTGAAACGTGAGAAGTGATGTTACTTCCAGAATAAGGCAATAAAATGCTTATGCACAGTTTTTCAATTTTTCTTCTAATGATGAGATAACATGGCAAATGGAGAAGATTCATGTTTGTAATGGCTCAACTCCAAGAGAGGAAAGCTTTCATCAGCTGGTCCCTAAGTCACTGTGTGGATCAAAGCCCTGTGCCCATCCACCAAATTTGTTGGATTAAGCTGTTGAGTAACTAGGGTTACTTGTTATTTCTGGCTAACCTAATCCATCCTTATTAATGCACCCCATTTTAAAGATGAGGAAGGAGGATTGTTAATAATGAAAGGAGTAGTTCAAGGTCACTGAGATCTGAACTGAAATTCAAGACTCCTGCCACTCTAGTGCAAAATCCTCATTATACCAATCTATAATGCCTTAGTGACCACAAAAGAATAATAAGCCATGGTGCTGGGGGTAGACTTCCAAACTATTTCAAACATCCCTAAATTCAAGATGACAGAAGTCCCTGTAGACGCTGGTGAAAATCAATGATGGAGATCTCACCATTTCTGGCATCAGTCCATTATTGCTTGATCATTGCCATTATTAACAATCCCTTTTCTCAGAATACGCTGCTGTAAATAACGTGGCAAGGAGCATGAAGATTCATTCAACCATTTTCTAGTCCTTACTATGTGATAAACACGGAAATTATAGCAAAAACATATATGTAAGCACTGATAATCAAATATAGACATGATCCTTGCTTTCATGAAGCTTATAGGCCAGTGAAGTGCTCGCTCTCTCTTTCTCTCTCTCTCTCTCTCTCTCTATATATATATATATATACACACACACACATATACATATATATATGAAAATATACATATATAATATTCATGAAATAATCACAAAAATAAATCTATTATCACAAAGTTTGGTAAGTTCTACAAATGAGAAATCATACAGTATGATGAAAGCACAAAACAAAGCACCTGAAAGTCTAAAGAATCATAAGGGATGGAAGAGGAGAGAGGTAGCAAGTATAATACACATTTTTGTTGTGTCCAACTTGACAGGTTAGAATGTCATTTGTTGAAACAGAAACAATGGAAGAAGACCTAGTCTTGGTGAATGAATTGAGTAAGATGAAGAAACCATGGGTTCAATTTTAAAACATCTGGAATTAGAGGTATCAATACAACTTCCACCACAAAAGTATAGATGAGGATGCCAGGAATCTTTGAAGAAATATCTTCATAGAAAATCTTTAAAAAGGCAGAGCTGGGCAGCTCAGGTGGCTCAGTAGTTTAGTGCCGCCTTCAGCCCAGGGCCTGATCCTGGAGATCCAGGATTGAATCTCACATCAGGCTCCCTGCATGGAGCCTGCTTCTCCCTCTGCCTCTCTCTCTGTGTGTCTCTCATGAATAAATAAATAAAATCTTAAAAAAAAAAAAAAAAGAAAAAGGCAGAGCTGAGGAATGACAGCATATTCACTCGGCTGGAAGCACAGACCCTCCTTGCCTATTCATTTTTGAGTCATTGGCAACATAGGCAGATGGCTGCAGCTGTTTCTCCTGTCCCCTCTTGTCTGACAAATGCCAGATGGTGTCATTCATGGTGCTCTTTATTAGAGAGCAGCCTTGTCGGTTCAGGCCTTAAAGGGATTCCTGAATCAAGAAGTAGAGGTGATTGACCTTTAATTCATACCATTTCCTGCCATCCCTTAGGCCAGGTAGGTTTCAGTGCTAAGTAAAGTGCTCCCTTCTGAATTTTAGAATCTGGCAGAGCATTATAATAATATCCCACATTGTGCAACAGCATAGCCTTAATGTTTTTTAAGGCCCTTAGAAAAACTACTCAGGGACGCCTGGGTGGCTCAGTGGTTGAACCGCTGCCTTTGGCTCAGGATGTGATCCTGGAGTCCTGGGATCAAGTTCCACATCGGGCTCCCTGCATGGAGCTTGTTTCTCCTTCCTCTGCCTATGTCTCTGCCCCTCTCTCTCTCTCTCTCTCTGTGTCTCTCATGAATAAATAATAAAGTATAAAGTCTTAAAAAAAAAAAGAAAAACTCAGCACAACTATCAATTACAATTTTCCATTTCAAAAAACATTTCAAAAGTTTGCAATTAGAAAATTTAGAGGGCAATCACTAGTTTCTGGAATCTGGATTAATAGGCAAACACATGAGATTCGACTATACCAACAATGTGAGTTATGGAAGCTGCCATCAGTGAATAACTGCATGGCTCTGAGCAAGTGATACAATCATTCTGGGTCTCGGTGCTACTGTCCATAAAATTGGGCTAATATCAATTTGGAGTTGTTGTGATGACATTAATTAATATAAGGGCTTATTTATGTATGGCACTTAGAAGCTTTCTACACATATAATCAATACTATTTTATACATTGACTTGTTTCTGCCTAATACTATAAAAAATAACATCCAACATTTACTAAGTACGTAGAGTATACCAGACAATTTCCTAAGTGCTTTATGAATATCAGTTTATCTAATGTTCACAAAAATCTATGCGGTTTTTACTACTAATAATCCTAGGTTTTCTTAAAATGAGAACACTGAAACAGAGAGTTGCTTGCTCCAGGGGAGACAGATTACAAATGAGGGCAGCAGGATTTGAACCTCAGAGTCCATATTTATTTATGTCCATTAAGCTACAACAAGGATGAAAGATTAGAGTGCAATTATGAAGTAGATATACCTATGTACTACATATCTCTTTTTTTGTGGACAATATGAATACTTGAAAATGCTTCTATAAAGTTGTGAGGTCATCCTTCCTCACTTATGCTGGATAGGGAGAAGCCCATGTTGTAGGGAGAGATGGAAGAGGTGAGGCAAGGGTTTTCATGAAATGAGGAGGCACGGTGAATATTTTGCTAGCTCAGGAAAACCTGATGGCTTTGAGGTATAGTTGGAAGCATACTGAACTAGAAGCAAGGAGACCTCTGCCCTAATTCCAGCTTTGCCACTAACAAGCTGTCAAGTGTTGCATCTCACATAACCTGTCACATTACCTTTGTGTCCTCATCTAAAATGAGGACTTGGGTCTAGCATCCAGACCAAATTAATTTTGACTGCTAGTCTCTAAAGATTGCCCCTGTTCTAATTTAATATTATTATTATATTAAAATCTAGAAACAGCATCTTCAGCCACAAAGACTACCAGCAATATCTTTTCATCTTAGTAATAGGATTTTTTAATTAAACTTTTCATTAATTTTAATGAATGTAGTTATACTACTTAATTCAAGAAAATTGAATAGACATAATTTTTATCTAGGCTGGGGAACCGAGTACTTGTGTTTCATTTTGTGACCTGCCATTAGCTGTAGATTCTTGGGTAAGCCCATGCTTGACTATGAAGCTCAGTCCTGAACAAAAGGGGTAATTTCTACATACTTTTTTCTGATATAGCATTAATCATGGTCCAGTTTTAACCAAGTTAATAAACTTGGAAACAAATTTGTTACACCTATTTAATTATTTTCTGAAAAGCACCTTAAAATAAAACATCCATTGCCTTCTAAGAAACAAAGCTGTAAGGATCCTCAGCTGGTGACGTTCTGTAGTACAAATCTACAATTAACACAAAGCCTCTGGGGATTGCTTCTTTTCTAAAAGCACATGGCTAAGTGGTGGCTAAAAGTTCCAGGGTTTTGTCTCCTGACTTTCTGATTTGTCTGACTAGGAAACTTTCCACTACTAGTAATTAGCACCCTCTAGACATCTGTTTCTTTGGGGAAAAAAATACATAAGCCACAGAAAGATTAAATCTAATTATTATAATTTCCATTTCTAGGGCAAAGCCTTTTCATAAATAATTATGTCTTACTGCAAAACTGGCAAATTTTAAGCACTGGTCCTATCATTCATAATAATAAGTAGATTTATAACCCACAAGTTCATTAGCTACAAAAGGCTAATTAGAACTTTAACCAAAAACACCAGCATATGAAACACTGAGGTAAGAACAGCATTTGGCTCTGAAAACACCTGCTTTTTACCAAATGAACTCCATATCCAGACCCCAGGACAAGAGTGAAATAGTAACTACAACACCAGGAAACAGAGGTTTACAGCTCTTTACAAAATTACCCTTAGATTAAGGGCAGGTTCTGCTTTCCTAAGGGATGTATATACTTAAAACATGTGTGAAAGAAGATAATGGCAGAGTAAAATACTAGAAAGAGCAGTGCACAGGCATGAGAAAGACCTCAGGTCTACCTCTGGCTGAAACATTACCCTGTCTCTCAGCATCATTTCCTCCCATTTGATATAAGAACATTGAACTAAATAAACTCTGAAGTCCATTTATAATCCTCATAAATAATGTAAAAGAATTAAAACAGAGGCTCATTTCTCTTTCTAGCTAATAAGATGCATTTATTTTATTAAATTCTATTTTATTAATTTTATACAGACTTACTACACTCCACTTTGATATGCCAGGCACTGTTCTAAGCTCTACAAATATTTAATCTTCATAGAAATGCCTTAAAGTAGGTAGTACTATTATCCTACCTGACTGGGTGAAGAAACTGGACCACAGACAGAGGATAAACAATTGGCCCAGGGTCACAAAGTTAGTGTTTCTCAACGCATATGCCACAGCATGCTGGTATGCCGTAAGTTCTTCACAGACAAATGCTAATCACAGCCAAAGTCTGATCACAGCTGAATGTTGAACAAGATCTTATCTTAATTACAACTGATATATACTATTACTAAAATGTTTGACAAAAGTAGCTACTTGAATGCCTTTGTAATGTGGTGGTTTTTCTTTTTTAAAAGATAATGATCAATATTTAAAATTATACTGTGGATATATATTTATTTTCCACCTCCTGCCACTAGGTATAAACTCCATGAAGACAGAATTCCCATTCCCTTGGACATTATTCTATCTCCAGAGCCTGGAATAAGTAAGTAATTAAATAAGAATCTCTTTTCTCAGTGATTTGAAGGTAGATTAGATTTGAAGAAACAAACTATGAAGACAAAGGTTAGGAAATAATTAAAATACTTATATTATGAAAAGGCATAAAAATTGAAGTCACATTTCTTTCAACAAAAAAAATTAATTCATATCAACACCACCACCATAATTCATTGTCATTAGTCAGAATCGAATAACTTTACATATTTGCATTTTTTAATAAATGTTATTTGCTATATTGCTTATTGTGGTTGACTACCATAAATCAATGCCACCCCCATTGATTCTTCTAAGCTAATAAAGGTAAGCCCATCCATTTTCCAATACTTGGGTCAAGAACAAGCTTATAATTCTTGTTAGAAATAAGTAAGTAGTTGTTGGTAGGTCTACAGAAAATACCTCCTCTGTATTTATTGACTGCTGTAAGAAGATACATTCTTTCTTCTTCTCCTGTCTAGATGGGAGGCCTGGAATCACTGCCACCATTTTGCAGCAGGAATGGTAGGACAGAGACATGAAAAGAAAAGGAATTCTAGATGATATCATTGAACCACTGAACATCCTCTGTAGAACATACCTCAGGATTCTCAGTTATGTCAGATAATAAATTTCCTGACTGATTAAAGCACTTAGAGTTTATTTTTTTAACATGTAGACAAATTTATTTAGACTACCTTGCAAGAGAATGTTCCTTTAATTACCACTGTTATCCAATACACTTTCTCTTGTGATAACAGGTAAGTTCAAAAGAGAACTGCCTCTGTCTCCTGAGCCAGTCCTCTGTAGCTTTCACTATTAACTTTCATGGCATAGAGCTATTAATCTCCTTCTGACATTTTCTAGGCAATCACCAGGAAGTCCTTCTTCCTCTATTTTCATCAATCTAATGTTCATAAATAGCCATTAAATTCTGATATTTTTAATTCTCTTTAACCAGTTGGTATCACTCTGATATTTACTACATTGAGATTGTTTCACTCACTAATAATAGCCTTGGTATTTGATGTTTGCTGAGAGAACCCCAGACTTCACTTCTGTAGTGCCTATTTTGCTTCTTTGATGTTCTCAGTATGTCCTAATAGCCCTAAATTGAACATAATAGAAAATTGAAGGTGAAAAGTCAAGATAATATTATGGAGTTAGATGAAAAAATGAAAAAAAATATAATAAGTGTTAATTAAATCATGAGCATCAGTACTCATTATATTCATCCAAAACCAAGCAATTTAGTTGAATTTAGCAATATGGAAGAAGCCAAATACTTCACTCTAAACTTCAAGGCTTTCCAATAATAGTAATTTTTTTCTCCTTAAAAAGATTTACTTTTGATTACATGTCAAAAAATTTACTTTTGATTACATGTCAAAGCAGTTTCTAATTTCCTAATAACCTCTTGCTAACTCCTAACTATGTCTTTTAACATGATTTTCTTCCCATCCAAAAAACGTATTATTTTTGCATAAATCCAGGATATAACTCTCTCTGAATCCAACTGATGATCAATAAGATGAAATGAGACAATATGAACATACTGGAAAACTGGAAACAATGAATACGTCCAACATATGAGAATAGCTGACCATGAAATATGCATATTATGAACCAATATGCAAATAGCAAAGGCATACTGGAAAAGGATATACATTCATATGTGAAAAGAGAGGTCCAAACATTTTAAATTCATCAACTGACAATATCCAGTAGGTTCTCTGTCTGTGCCACCTACTTGTAGTACAATATGAGCCCATTGCACTTATTGTCCACCTTTCACTTTCACTTTCAATGAGAGTGACAAATAGTAATCAAATAATTACATGATATAAAGGAGACCTACATGGACATATACCTAAATGTAATAAGGAAACAACCCAACTGCAGGCCCAAGAACTAAGCAGAAGTTTGAAAAATGCTTTGTGGTTAACTTGATAAAGATGAAAGAATATTCCAGGAGGAAAAAGATGCAAGAACAAAAGACCTTATGGTAAAGAAGGATACATTTGAGAACATAAAATAAAGCCAGGAGCTGAAGAGCAGAAAGATGGGGAGTGGTCTGGGAAGCAGTGTTTCCCATATGAATGTGCTAATTTTGATACTGCAGAAGCCTCATCAAGTGGACTAATATGTGTCAAGTGCTTCCTGGAGTTGTGCAGTGCACAACTACTATATATATATGTACTATATATATAGTAGCCTTGAGGGACACTGTGATGCAAGATGATGCTAAAAAGGTAAGACATCACAGCATCTTAAAATCTAAAACAAAGTTCTTTATCTTTATCTGAAGTATAGTGGAAAGCCATTGAATGGTTCAAGGATCAAATGTGTGGTTCACAAAGATCATCCTGGCTACTGTGTACAGAAGAGTTTGGAGAAATAAGTGTGGATGGGTATCAGACCAATTGGAAGATTATTGTAGCAGTCCAGGTAAAACACAATGGTAAATTGACTACTGAAGGCCATAGTTACGGTATAGCTGAAAATAACTCACTGGATCTGGGAGATGTTTTGGCAAAAAATAAAAATAAAAAAATATCACTAGGATTTATGGTGGATTCTATATGAGGATAGAGGAAAAAAGAACTGTTAAAAATGACTCCATGTTCTGCTTGTGTAACTAGAATATCCTAGATGAAGGTGTTGCATTTATAGAGATGGGAAAGAGTTGGAAAAGAGCACTTAGAGCTAAGAGATTATGTGATGTTATCACATACTGTATCATCCAGTGTTTGCAAAAGAGCCAAAAATACATGCTCAGAGAGGGACAAAGTTCTGAAGAAAATAAAGGCAAATATTAACATTTTAAAATATGCACAGTGATAACAGAAGATTTTCAAATTAATGTCTGAGCTTTTTTGCATATTTAAACTATCTCAACATTTTTAAAAGCATGCCATCCTAGTCTTTGTGTTATACCCAGCCTACCAATTACTGCTCTGTAACTTCCCCTCTGATAGCCTGTACTTTCCTTTTGAAGAATTCATAAATTCTACACTTTGTAAGGCTTTGCTGTGTCCCCGATGCCCTAATTTGATGAGCCCCTTCGGGGGAAAACTAGTTTCCCCTGCCTTCTTGCAGTCTCCCCAACAGAGCCTAGTTCAGAGCTTGCCATTCAGCAGCACTCCATGCATATTGCACCTTGGCTTTTTATCTACTTCTACAGTTTCCCTGGGAACATTCGTGAGGAATTGTACTAGTTCCATCAAGAGAACAACCAGTGTAATTTAATTTAGCATGTCATAAAGTACTCTGCAAAACAAAAGACAAAAGGAAAAACTAACAAATGAGGCTTTGGCTGAGACCAGGACAAGTTTATAATTTATGAAGTGCTCCCAACCAGAATATACTCCCAGGAGGTAAGGAATGGCATACACATTAACAAATCACCATTGGCTCCCTACATCCTGCCCAGCTCAGAGTAGTCTGCTAATCTACGGCCTTTCACTCAGCTCCACAATCTAATTTGGTAAATTAGCAATAAGGTCTGGCCTAAGTGCATTTCACATGTAGTTAGCTATAATAATGCATATGTTATGCTTCATTTACACAATTTGTTACACCTATTTCCACTGGTTGATTTTAGTTTTTATTATTGTTTCAATGTTATTTTAGGAGCTGAGATAAATTGATGCCTTAGCAATGTCACACAATAGCCATATACTTTCTGTGTAGGGCCTCCTTAAACTTCCTTTGAATTGTTAAAGGACCAAAGGAAATAATACCTGCTTCTTGTATGCCACCTTGCAATAACCATTTTCCCTGTACATAACTCTGGTGAAAACTTCCAGGTGCTCTTATGATTTTTCGTAAGCTGAAAAAAATATAAAACAACAGCAAAAAAAAGAATGAGAGATTCTAGTGCCTCAAGAACCTGTTCCACGGTGAATGACATCATACTACCATTGAACTTCTCAAACTTAAAACACTGGCCCCTATGCAGCTTCAGGACTCTGACAGAAATTAAGGCTTAGTATGGTTTTTTTAAAGGTATATTTTTCTCATATTCTGTCCTGAGAGAAAACATGCTTGTAAATTTTTATTGCAGGAAAGGTAGCTCCAAGAAGATAAATGCAAATTAGATGTCCTACTATTAATTTTCAGGAGGCCACATAGAAGATTTGTTCTCAAATTTTTGGTCTCATAATCCCTTTAAACTCTTTTTTTTTTAATTTTTTTTAATTGGAGTTCAATTTGCCAGCATATAGCGTAACACCCAGAGCTCATCACACCAAATGCCCCCCTCAGTGCCCGTCATCCAGTCACCCCATCCCTCCTCCCACCTCGCCTTCAACTACCCCTTGTTCTTTTCCCAGAGTTACCAGTCTCTCATGTTCTGTCTCCCTCTCTGATTTTTCCCACTCATTTTCTCTCCTTTCCCCTTTATTCCCTTTCACTGTTTTTTATATTCCCCAAATGAATGAGATCATATAATGTTTGTCCTTCCCCAACTGACTCCCTTCATTCAGCATAATACCATCCAGTTCCATCCATGTTGAAGCAAATGGTGGATATTTGTCGTTTCTAATGGCTGAGTCATATTCCATTGTATATAGAGACCACAGCTTCTTTATCCATTCATTTTTCGTTGGACACCAAGGCTCATTCCACAGTTGGGCTATTGTGGACATTGCTGCTATAAACATTGGGGTGCAGATGTCCCAGCATTTCACTGTATCTATATCTTTGGAGTAAATCCCAGGCAGGCAGTGCAATTGCTGGGTCATAGGGCAGATCTACTTTTAACTCTTTGAGGAACCTCCACACAGTTTTCCAGAGTGGCTGCACCAGTGCACATTCCCACCAACAGTGCAAGAGGGTTCCCCTTTCCCCACATCCTCTCCAACATTTGTTGTTTCCTGTCTTGTTCATTTCACCACTCTCACTGGTGTCAGATCGGATCTCATTGTGGTTTTGATTTGTATTTCCCTGATGGCAAGTGATGCGGAACATTTTCTCATGTGCTTGTTCGTCATGTCTATGTCTTCCTCGGTGAAATTTCTGTTCATGTCTTTTGCCCATTTCATGATTGGATTTTTTGTATATTGGGTGTTGAGTTTAATAAGTTCTTTATAGATCTTGGATACTAGCCCTTTATCTGATATGTCATTTTCAAATATCTTCTCCCATTCTGTAGGCTTTTAGTTTTGCTGACTGTTTCTTTTGCTGTACAGAAGCGTTTGATCTTGATGAAGTCCCAATACTTCATTTTTGCTTTTGTTCCCTTGCCTTCATAGATATATCATGCAAGAAGTTGCTGTGGACAAGTTCAAAAAGGGTGTTGCCTGTGTTCTCCTCTAGAATTTTGATGGATTCATGTCACACATTTAGATCTGTCATCCATTTTGAGTTTATCTTTGTGTCTGGTGTAAGAGAATGGTCTAGTTTCATTCTTCTGCACGTGGCTGTCCAATTCTCCCAGCACCATTTATTGGAGAGACTGTCCTTTTTCCAGTGGATAGTCTTTCCTGCTTTTCCAGTTGACCATAGAGTTGAGGGCTCATTTCTGGATTCTCTATTCTGTTCCATTGATCTATGTGTCTTTTTTTGTACCAGTACCACACTGTCTTGATGAACACAGCTTTGTAGTACAACCTGAAATCAGGCATTGTGATGCCCCTGGCCCTGGTTTTCTTTTTTAATATTCCCCTGGCTATTCAGGGTATTTTCTAATTCCACACAAATATGAAGATTATTTGTTCCAACTCTCTGAAGGAAGTCCATGGTATTTTGATAGGGATTGCATCGAATGTGTAAATTGCCCTGGGTGGCATTGACATTTTCACAATATTCATTCTTCCAATCCATGAGCATGGAATATTTTTCCATCTCTTTGTGTCTTCCTCAATTTCTTTCAGATGTGTTCTGTAGTTTTTAGGGTACAGATCCTTTACTTCTTTGGTTAGTTTTATTCCTAGGTATCTTATGCTTTTGGATGCAATTATAAATGGGATGGGTCCCTTAATTTCTCTTTCTTTAGTCTGATTGTTAGTGTATAGAAATGCCACTGATTTCTGGGCATTGATTTGTATCCTGCCACACTGCCAAATTGCTGTATGAGTTCTAGCAATCTTGAGGTGGAGTCCTTTGGGTTTTCTATGTACAGTATCATGTCATCTGCAAAGAGGGAGAGTTTGACTTCATCTTTGCCAATTTGAATGCCTTTTATTTCTTTTAATTGCCTGATTGCTGAGGCTAGGACTTCTAGTACTATGTTGAAGAGCAGTGGTGAGAGTGGACATCCCTGCCGTGTTCCTGATCTTAGGGGAAAGGCTCCTAGTGTTTCCCCATTGAGAAAGATATTTGCTGTGGACTTTTCGTAGATGGCTTTTAAGCTGCTGAGGAATGTTCCTCTATCCCTACACTCTGAAGAGTTTTGATCAGGAATGGATGCTGTATTGTCAAATGCTTTCTCTGCATCTATTGAGAGGATCCTATGGTTCCTGTTTTTTCTCTTGTTGATATGATCTATCACGTTGATTGCTTTCCAAGTGTTGAACCAGCCTTGCATCCAGGGGATAAATCCCACTTGGTCATGGTGAATAATCTTCTTAATGTCTTGTTGGATCCTATTGGTTACTATCTTGTTGAGAATTTCTGCATCTGTATTCATCAGGGATATTGGTCTATAATTCTCCTTTTTGGTGGGGTCTTTGTAGGTTTGGGAATTAAGGTGATGCTGGTCTCATAGAACGAGTTTGGAAGTATTGAATTCCTTTCTATCTTTCAGAACAGTTTTAGTAGAAGATATTGTTTCTTCTTTAAACATTTGATAGAATTCCCCTGGGAAGCCATCTGGCCCTGGACCTTTGTGTCTTGGGCGGTTTTTGATGACTGCTTCCATTTTCTCGCTCATTATTGGCCTGTTCAGGTTTTCTATTTCTTCCTGTTCCAGTTTTGGTAGTTTGTGGCTTTCCAGAAATGTGTCCATGTCTTCTAGATTGCCTAATGTATTGGTGTGTAGCTGCTCGTAATATGGTTTTTAAATTGTTTGTATTTCTTTGGTATTGGTTGTGATCTCTCCTTTTTCATTCGTGATTTTATTAAGTTGGGTCTTTTCTTTTTTGTTTTTAATAAGGCTGGCTAATGGTTTATCTATCTTATTAATTATTTCAAAGAACAAACTCCTGGTTTTGTTGATCTTTTCTATAGTTGTTCTGGTCTCTATTTCATTGAATTCGGCCGAATCTTTATGAACTCTCTTCTTCTTCTGGGTGTAGGTTTTATTTGCTCTTCTTTCTCCAGGTCCTTTAGGTGCAAGGTTAGCTTGTGTATTTGATTTTTTTCCATTTTTTTGAAGGATGCTTGTATTGCAATGTATTTCCCTCTCAGGACTGCTTTTGCTTTTGCTGTATCCCAAAGATTTTGAACAGTTGTATCTTCATTCTCATTAGTTTCCATGAATCTTTTTAATTCTTCTCTCATTTCCTGGTTGACCCCTTCATCATTTAACAGGACGGTCCTTAACAACCACGTGTTTGGGTTTCTTCCAAATTTCTTCTTGTGATTGAGTTCAAGTTTCAAAGCATTATGGTATGAAAATATGCAGGGGACAATCCCAGTCTTTTGGTATAAGTTAAGACTGATTTGTCACCCAGTATCTGGTCTATTCTGGAGAAAGTTCCATGTGCACTTGAGAAGAAGTGTATTCGGTTGCATTTGAATGTAAAGTTCTGTATATATCTGTGAAATCCATCTGGTTCAGTGTATCATTTAAAGCTCTCATTTCTTTGGCGATGTTGTGCTTAGGATATCTGTCATTTGTAGAAAGTGCCTGTTGAAGTCTCCCAGTATAAGTGTATTATTATCTAAGTATCTCTTTATTTTGGTTATTAATTGATTGGTATACTTGGCAGCTCCCACATTAGAGGCATAAATATTCATGATTGTTAGGTCCTCTGGTTGGATAGATCCTTTAAGTGTGATATAGTGTCCTTCTTCATCTCTTACTACAGGCTTTGGGATAAACTTTAATTTATCTGAAATTAGGATTGCTACCTCTGCTTTCTTTTAAGGACCATTTGAATGGTCAATGGTTCTCCACCCTCTCATTTTCAGGCTGTAGGTGTCCTTAGGTCTAAAATGAGTCTCTTGTAGACAGCAAATAGATTGGTCTTGCTTTTTTATCCAGTCTAAAACCCTATGTCTTCTGATGGGATCATTTAGCCCATTCATGTTCAGAGTTACTATTGAAAGTTATGAATTTAGTGTCATCGTAATACCTATTCAGTGCCTGTTTTTTGTGGATTATTTCTTTGGACTTCTTTCTTAGAAGTCCTCCTTAATATTTCTTGCAGAGCTGGTTTGGTGATCACATATTCTTTCAGCTTCTGCCTATCTTGAAAGCTCTTTATCTCTCCTTCTATTCTGAATGAGAGCCTTGCTGGATAAAGTATTCTTGGCTGCATGTTCTTCTCATTTAGGCCCCTGAATATATCCTGCCAGCCCTTTCTGGCCTGCAGGTCTCTGTGGAGAGGTCTGTTGTTAATCTAATATTTTTCCCCACATGACTTAGGGATCTCTTGTCTTTAAAGATTTTCTCTTTTCTTTGGAATTTGCAAGTTTCACTATTAAATGTCGAGGTGTTGAATGGTTTTTATTGATTTTAGGGGGGGATCTCTCTATCTCCTGGATGCGAATGCCTGTTTCCCTCCCAAGTTCGGGATGTTCTCAGCTATCATTTGTTCAGATACACTTTCTGGACCTCTGTCCCTTTTGGCACCCTCTGGAACCCCAATTAAACATAGATTTTTCCTTCTGAGGCTGTCGTTTATTTCCCTTAACCTTTCCTCATCATCTTTTCATTGTTTTTCTCTTTTTTCCTCAGCTTCCTTCCTTGCCATCAACTTGTCTTCTGTGTCACTCAGTCTTTCTTCTACCTCACTATCCCTCATTGTTAAGACCTCCAGTTTGGATTGTATCTCATTTTATTGATTTTTAATTTTGGCTTGATTAGTTCTAAATTCTGCAGTCATGAAGTCTCTTGAATACTTTATGCTTTTGTCCAGAGCCACCAGTAGGTTTATAATTGTGCTTCTGAATTGGCTTTCTGACATTGAATTGTAATCCAAATTCATAACTGTGGGAGAGAGTTCTGTTTCTGATTCTTTCTTTTGTGGTGAGTTCTTCTTTCTAGTCATTTTGCTCAGTGAAGAGTGGCTAAAAATGAGTTGTACTTTTAGAAGTGCAAACTCTTCTCTCTGTAGTGTTCCAGCTGTTCTCTCACTTTTTTTTTAAGGATGGTGGTGCAGGTTATGGCACTTTGTGTGTCTGCACACCCTTTAAGATTTTATTTATTTATGAGAGAGAGAGAGAGAGAGAGAGAGAGAGAGAGAGAGAGAGAGAGAGAAAACCAGGCTCCATGCAGGGAGCCCGATGTGGGACTCAATCCCTCATTGCCAGGATCACACCCTGGGCAGCAGGCAGTGGTAAACTGCTGCGCCACTGGGGCTGCCCTCTCTCTTTAAATCTCAGGCTGAATTCGTAGGTTTTCAGGATGATTTGAAAGTTATCTATGTAAGTTGGTGGTAACAGGTGACTTGGGGACCCTACTCTTCTGCCATCTTGCCCCGCCCCTCATATGTTCTTCACAATCCCGTTAAACTCCTAAAAATTATTGAAGATACCTCAAAGCCTTTGTCTATATGGTTTTATTTATCTACTGACTAAACAGATTTGAAAACAAAAACTAAGAAATTTTTAATGTACTTATTAGTTCATTTAAAATAATAATGTTCACACAAATAGCATATTTTTATGAAAAATAATTTTAAAATAATTTAGTAAGCATAATATTACTTCACATTTTTGCAAAACTCTTTAATGTCTGGCTTGATAGAAAATGGTAAAATTCTATTTTCTTCTGAATTCAATCTGTTGTGAATTCATTTTTTTGATTAACACCTATATAGGAAATTCAGCCTCACATATAGAAAGGTAATTCACATGAAAAGCAGCTAGTTCAGCTTGTGACTCAAACAACCACCATACTTCAGTAGGCAGCAGCATTGCTTTTTGTGCACTTCCTTTTTGGAGAGAAAGAGTGTTAAAAAAACGTATACTCAAAAGTTAAGATTTATTAAAATTAATGTTTGTACTGATCATTATGGATGTGAAGTCACCCTTTTTAAAAGAATTATTTTTTTAGCAGTTTTAGGTTCACAGCAAAATGAAGAGGAAGGGGTAAGATTTCCCATATATATACCATACTCCCACACATGCACAACCCCCTCCACAGTGGCATATTATAACTAATGAACCTACACCACTTATTGAATAGACTGCCTTCTTCCAGTGAATATTCTATCCGGCTTTGTTGAATATTAGTTGACCATAGAGTTGAGGGCCCATTTCTGGGTTCTCTATTCTGTTCCATTGAACTATGTGTCTGTTTTTGTGCCAGGACCACACTGTCTTGATGATCACAGCTTTGTAGTACAACCTGAAATCTGGCATTGTGATGCCCCTGGCTCTGGTTTTCTTTTTTAATAATCCTCTGGCTATTCAGGGTCTCTTATGATTCCACACAAATATTAAGATTATATGTTCCAACTCTCTTAAGAAAGTCCATGGTATTTTGATAGGGATTGCATTGAATGTGTAAATTGCCCTGGGTGGCATTGACATTTTCACAATATTAAAGTCTTCCAATCCATGAGCATGGAAGGTTTTTCCATCTCTTTGTGTCTTCCTCAGTTTCTTTCAAAAGTGTTCAGTAGTTTTTAGGATATAGATCCTTTACCTCTCTGGTTAGTTTTATTCCTAGGTATCTTGTACTTTTGGGTGCAATTGTAAATGGGATTGGTTCCTTAACTTCCCTTTCTTCAGTCTCATTGTTAGTGTATAGAAATGCCACTGATTTTTGGGTATTGATTTTGTATCCTGCTGCACTGCCAAATTGCTGTATGAGTTCTAGCAATCTTGGGGTGGAGTCCTTTGAGTTTTCTATGTACAGTATCATGTCATCTGCAAAGAGGGAGAGTTTGACTTCATATTTGCCAATTTGAATGCCTTTTATTTCCTTTTGTTGTCTGACTTCTGAGGCTAGGACTTCTAGTACTATGTTGAATAGCCGTGGTGAGAATGGACATCCCTGTTGTGTTCCTGATCTTAGGGGAAAGGCTCCCAGGGTGTTCCCATTGAGAATGATATTTGCTGTGGGATTTTCCTAGATGGCTTTTAAGATGCTGAGGAATGTTCCTCTATCCCTACACTTTGAAGAGTTTTAATCAGGAATGGATGCTGTATTTTGTCAAATGCTTTCTCTGCATCTATTGAGAGGATCATATGGTTCTTGTTTTTTCTCTTGTTGATGTAATATATCACGTTGGTTGCTTTAGAATGTTGAACCAGCCTTGCGTCCTGGGCATAAATCCCACTTGGTCAGCGTGAATAATCCTCTTAATGTACTGTTGGATCCTATAGCCAGTATCTTGTTGGGAATTTTTGCATCTGTGTTCATCGGGGATATTAGTCTATAATTCTCCTTTTTGGCGGGTCTTTGCTTTTGGAATCAAGGTAATGGTGGCCCCATAAAACAAGTTTGGAAATATTGCATCCTTTTCTATCCTACTGCTTTAGTAGAATAGGTAATATTTCTTCTTTAAACGTTTGATAGAATTCCCCTGGGAAGCCATCTGGCCCTGGACTTTTGTGTCCTGGGAGGTTTTTGATGACTTCTTCCATTTTCTCACTGGTTATTGGCCTGTTCAGGTTTTCTATTTCCTCCTATTCCAGTTTTGGTAGTTTGCCCTTTTCCAGAAATCCACCCATTTCTTCTAGATTTCCTAATTTGTTGGCATACAGTGGCTCATAATATGTTTTTAAAATCGTTTGTATTTCCTTGGTATTGGTTGTGATTTCTCCTCTTTTATTCGTGATTTTATTAATTTGAGTCTTTTTTCTTTTTAATAAGGCTGCCTAGGGTTTTTGTTTGTTTGTTTGTTTGTTTGTTTGTTTTTTGTCTAGGGTTTTATCTGTCATTCTTTTGAAGAACCAACTCCTGTTTTTGTTGATATGTTCAACAGTTGTTCTGGTCTCTATTTCATTGAGTTCTGCTTGAATCTTTATTATCTCTCTTCTGCTGGGTGTAGGCTTTACTTGCTGTTCTTTCTCCAATACCTTTAGGTGCTAGGTTAGCTTGTGTATTTGAGTTTTTTCCAATTTTTTGAGGGAGGCCTGTATTGTTATGTATTTTCCTCTTAGGACCACTCTTGCTGTATCCCAAAGATTTTGAACAGTTGTAGCTTCATTTTCATTAGTTTCCATGAATCTTCTTAATTCTTATCTTACTTCCTGGTTGACCAATTCATCTTTCAGTGTATGCTCTTTAACCTCCACGTGTTTGAGTTTCTTCCAAATTTCTTCTTGTGATTGCATTCTAGTTTCAGAGCATTAGGGCCTGAAAATGTGTAGGGGAGAATCTCAATCTTTTGGTATCAGTTGAGACCTGATTTGTTACCCAGTATATGGTCTATTCTGGGGAAAGTTCCATGTGCACTTGAGAAGAATGTGTATTCATTTGCATTTGGATGTAAAGTTCTATATATGTGTGTGAAATCCATTTGGTTCCATGTGTCATTTAAGGCCCTTGTCATCGTAATACCTACTCAGTCCCTCTTTTTATGGATAATTTCTTTGGGTTTCGTCTTTCCTTTATAGGGTCCTCCTTAATATTTCTTGCAGACAATTTGTCTTTTAATTGGTGTGTTCAGACCAGTGACAATCAAAATGACTACTGATATAGTTGGATTAATATCTAGTATATCTATTTTTTATTTATTGCTCTTATTCTTTTTTTATCTTTAACCCTTTTTCTGCATTTTGTGGTTTTATTGAACATTGCATTTTCTCTCTTTCTTCGGCATATCAGTTGTACTCCTTTTTTCTCTTTAAGTGTTGTCCTAAAGTTTGCAGTAGGCAATTACAACTAATCCAGGTCCACTTGCAAATAACACTATACCACTTCATGAGTAGTGTAAGTACCTTATAATAACAACAATTATAAAATTATTCTATTTTTAAAGATTTTATTTATTTATTTATATTTATTTATTTATTTATTTATTTATTTATTTATTTATTTATTTATGAAAGACACAGAGAGAGAAAGGCAGAGACACAGACAGAGGGCAAAGCAGGCTTCATGCAGGGAACCTGACATGGGACTCAATCCTGGGTCTCCAGGATCACATCCTGGGCTGAAGGTGGCGTTAAACCAGTGAGCCACCTGGGCTGCCCTATAAAATTATTCTAATTACTCTCTCATGTCCTTTGTATTATTATTGTGATTATTTCTCCCCTCTGGTTTCTTTAGACATTTTCTCTTTACCTTTGATTTTCTGTAATTTGATAATGATATGGCTATGTGGAGTTAGATTTATTTTTTGGAAAGGGAGGGGGTGGAGGGCATTTACCTGCTTGGTATTCTCTGAGCTTCCTAGATCAATGGTTTCAAGTTTCACATGAATGTGCGGAATTTTTCAATCACTATCACCTCAAAAAATTGTTTCTTTCTCTCTTTTTTCTTTTGGTATTCCCACTACACATATGGTATACCTTTTATAGTTATTCCGCAGTATCTGGATATTCTGGTGATTTTTCTCAGTCTTTGTTCTCTTTGTACTTCAGTTTTCTCTTTTTCTTTTTTTTTTCTGAGAGATAGAGTGGGGGAAGGGCAAGGGGAGAGGGAAATTAAAAATCTCAAACAGGCTCCATGCCCCTGAGGAGCCCAATATGGGGCTTGATCTCCTGATCCTGAAATCATGACCTGAGCCAAAATCAAGAGTCGGATGCTTAACTGAATGAGCTGTCCAGGCAGCCCTGCATTTCAGTCTTCAATGTTTCTAATAACATATTGTCAGGCTCAGAGTTTCTTTCCTCAGCTATGTATCCAGTCTACAGATAAGCCCATCAAAGCCTTTATTCTTTATTTCTGATACAATGTTTTTGACCTCTAGCACTTCTTGTTTTCTTTTCTTTTCCTTAGGATTTCCATCTTTCGGCTTACCTTGTACATCTGTTCTTGTATGCTATCTTCTTTATCCATCAGAGGCCTTAGTAAATTAATTATGGTTATTTTAAAATACTGATCTGATGATTCCAAAATCCCTATCATGTCTGGTTCTGATGCTCACTCTGTCTCCTCAAGTTGTGGTTTTTGCTTTTAGCATGCCTTGTAATTTTTTTCTTGATAGCAGGCATAATGTGGTAAAGGAACTGCTGTAAATAGGTCATTAGTAGTGTGGTGGTAAGATGTCAGGGAGGGAAAGCAGTCTGTACCTCTATTATTATGTCTCAGTATTTTAGTGAGCCTATGCTTCTGTTCTCTGAATATCACAGGTTTTCTCAGTTATTATATTTTTCTCCTCTCCTGGGTGGGAGAAAATGGCCAGAATGGGCTGGTATTGGAAATTTCCTTCCTCCCATGTGGAAAGCTTGAGGGAACTGGAGTTGAGTATTACCCTTCCCCAAATCAGTTAAGCTCTGATAATATCCCATCAAGTTAGGCTCTTGTTAACTAGTTTCTCCTGAAGGTGGGCCTTGTAAGAACAGAGTGCTCTGGTATATTTCAAAATTGTTCCTTTTCCCTTCTCCCAAATAGAGCATGAGAGGATATTTATTGTGAGAAACTGGTTGTTCTCTTGGAGGTAAATTTCACAGTATTGTGGGGTTCTCCCTATGCCTGGGTTCCCCTGGAGTTTTTAACTCTCAGAGTTGTCCACACAGAACCTCCAGAAATTTGTCAATTACAGTTCTGGTTTTCCTATCTGTAAAAGAGCTCAGTTTTTTTCCTTTCTATATTCCCTCAGGAATAAGCTCCTATGTCTCCTTTCCTTTTACATAGAGAACAATTTACTTCTGGTCACCAAATGTGTGGAGGTTTTTCCCCATACCAACTAACAATTCTTGGACACCAGCAGGTCTTCCATGCCTTCTCCAAGTGCACCAGTCTTCTAGCACTTCCATGTGTTTGCCAACCTGGAAACTCTCCGTTGCTTTGGGAATTTTATGGAAACATGACCAATATCATGTAGACATGACCAACCATTAAATCCACTTTTAGCTTTTCTCCCCCCTTAAGAGAATGGGGAATGGGCCTAAAAAATTCCAAGCTTCTAATCATGGCATAGTCCTTCCTGGGACAAGCCCTCATTCAGGAGCTCACCCAAAGTCACCACATTAGAGCAAAAGACACTCCTATCAACAGGAAACTACAATAATAAAAAGAGGTCTGTGTCGGGAACAGTGGTCAAAGAGCAATATATTAGAAGAAGAAATGCACCTAAGGTTCTTAACACTTAGGAAATTATAAGCGTCGGGAGCTCTGCACCAGGAACCAGGGACAGATGATATATCTGTATGTATGTATGTATATTTTTCCCTATTATCTCATACTACTCTATCCCTGGTTTCTTCTCTTGAGTCTCTGCTCCAGTAAGTCATGATTCCCTATATTTGCTGATCTATGACTCCAATCTTAGGGGCAGCATTGTCAATGTTTTAGTTTGTTGAGCATTTTCTTATTGTTTAGGATAGAATGGTGATTTCCAAGCTCTTTATGTGTGGAAACTGATGCCTTTGTTTTTGGGGTTTTGTTGTTGTTGTTTGTTTGTTTGTTTATTTGTTTTTTGGAACCATGAGTGCATAGTAATTAATAAAATATCTACCTGTACAATTTTCTGTCACTACATTGATTTGTACCAAGGTACCAGAAGTTTTATCTGCTACTGTCTTTGTACTGTTATGGAAAATCCTAAACACAAAAATAATGCCTTAGTATTATTATAAAAATAGTTTTGACTGTGTGGATCCCTGAATCTCAGGATTCCCCAGGGGTCTATGGATCCTACTTTCTGAGGATCATGATCTTACAATTTAGCACATATGAAAATTCTTATACTGAAAACTACTTTAAGATTATATACAAAAGTGGAATGGTCAATGGTATACATCTCTGTTTCTAAAAAGTGTTTTTATTCAACAGCATATTTTTCTCTAAAAACAAAAATAATTCAAGGCACTTACCCCTCCCACCACTTGATTACCTCTTGCTATCACAGAAATGAAGCTAGAAATAACCAGCACAACTGCCTAATCTGGGCTTCTATACATGAGGAAACTGAGACTAAGAGAGGAAAATTCACTAGGACAAGGCTGTAATTTTAAGTCTCCTGACTCCCAACTAAATCATGTTTTATTTTTGTATATATGACTTTACTCAACCACTTAATTCTTCTCTCTTTAGTATGTTTACTCCCCTCTCTCCTTCTCTGGTCTTCTTCTTTTAATCAGACACACTCCTAATCATACACAGCAATGTCATTCATTTATGCTTTGCTAGTTCAAGCTAAAAGATCTTTTAGAACATTGTCTCTGTGTGGTTTGACTACATTTAAAGGCTGTGTACTAGCCCAAAGCAATTAAAAATGGTTTACTCTAAATTTCTGAATGATAAATTTTAAGGAGAAAACAGAATGCATATAACTCCTAATTATCTTTGCAAGAATTTGAAATCATTCTGGAGGACAAAATATTGTTTAAATGTAAATAATTGCAGTGGAGAGGAAATGAGTTCACCCTGTAATGCTGTCTCTGAAGATAGCAGTTTGCTCCACCCTTCAGTGGCTGTAACCTTGCCTAAATTAAATATAATGAGTAAGAAACTATTGAGAAAGGAAAGCAGAAAGTGCAAGAGCAGAAAAATGCAATCGATATTTTCAGTCCTAAATTACAGGTTTACTAATCTAGATGCACCATATTGCAGATGTTTCTTGATCCACTATAAGTGAACCACAGTAAATTACCTCCTACACAAAATAAAATTGTTACCTTAAAAAAAAAAAAAAAGATGATGTGAGATGATGTGAGCATCTAGCATTGGTTCACAGCATTAAAAATGTTCCTATCTGAAATCCATGATGCCTTTAGCTATTAAAATGTGGTTAATAATTCTCTTGTCAATCATTTAAGTGCATTTAGGTCTTGGTAATTGAATTTAAAAGAGCATTTCATCATAGAGAAAGGACAAACTGAGTTTGAACATCTTTCCCAAATAAATTGTTAAAGGGCCTTTCTATGTCCAGTGTATAGAACAAGCTGGTGGCCTATTTAAACTGGAAATATCTAGAAAGTAAAATGTCACATCAGTTCTAAGATCTCAATATAATACTCGGAGTGCCAAGGACCCTACTAGAAATGGACCATGTAAAGTCGAGTTTCCCTATAAAAAGCTTAAAAGGTAAGTTTTTTTATACTTATTTTGAGAATCATACTTTAGCTTTTTCTAGGTTTTGTGTAATGCAGATGTAAAGATGGTTCTCAGAATCTCACCATGCCAACTGAGCATATCCTTAAAACAAACAGTTCTGGCTTGTGTCGCAACAAACAAACATGGTAAGCCACATACTTCCTGTCAATCTTTCATGGTCTTTACTGACTAAAATTTAGCGAGAACAATCCTGTAGATTTTTGTTTGTTCTATTACAAAGGCACATTAACTAGGTATCCATGGCTACAAGTTTAATATATTATCCAGCATTCAGATTTTAGCCATAACAAATTGTTAAAAACTGGAATTCATTTTTGTATCATATATTATAAATTGTGAGGGATTATCTAAAATTTCAGCATATTTCTGAACGACTGGTTGAAATAACTTTTGCAATATCTTTCTACAATTTTACAGATATAACATGTCTAAAGTATAACATTATACAATCTGGAGGGAAAAACTAAAACAGTGGGTGTCTGCCCTGCAGGGCTTTCAGTATGTTAGTGTCACTTCAAGGCACTAAAAACAGACCTGAAATCCTGACTTGCTATGGGTATGGGCCAAATAGCTTTGGGACAAATGCTGGGGATAGAAGGACTCCTAACAATCAGTTGTTTCAGGCCAGTTTTATTTCATTCCTTTCCTAACTATGGATGGAATAGAATGCTAGAAGATAATTTTTAATGAGCCACAATAAATGATCAAGCAATGCCAAGTACAATGATTCTGTAGGCAAAGGGAATCACTCCAAATATATTTTTTAAAGATTTTATTTATTTATTCATGAAAGACACAGAGAAAGAGGCAGAGACACAGGCAGAGGGAGAAGCAGGCTCCATGCAGGAAGCCTGATGTGGGACTCAATCCCGAGTCTCCAGGATGACGCCCTGGGCGCTAAACCGATGGGCCACTCAGGGATTCCCGAATCACTCTAAATCTAAGGAAAGGACTAACCAGAATATATGTGAATGTCTGATACTCACCTTGCAGAGTAAAATGAAAACATTACCCTGGAGACATTACTCCAATCTCAGTTATGAACTGGGGGTGAAATTAAAAGTGGAACATGAAAAATATGACAATTTACCTCCATTTTACAAAGAGCAAACATTTTTAGTTCAATATTCACTCAAAGTGACAAAGCAAAGTATTTTGAGATGAGACTGGCTGAAGAGAAGCAGAAAGCTGAGAGGAAGAGGAGGAATTTAAACTTATGTTCAATGTCCTAGGTACATTTCCAGAATATCAAGAGAATATGAATGATATCAGCCACATTTATTGGGCATTTGCTATAATACTAATTCTGTCCTTCATATGTCAAAATGAGACCAGAAGAAACATATATTAAAAATCTCCTTCGTTAGGTAAAGAAAGGAATAAGTATAAGAGAGAGAAGGATACAATAATAAAAAGTCACCAGGGGTAAAATGCATTTTCAACTCTACAATACTTCAAACTCAAAGTCTACTTGCTGGATTACTTAACCAAACTGACATACCATGAAGGTTATCAGAATTTTTACTTACCTATTACACATGTTTGATGTTAAATAAGTCTGTAGATAGATATATAGATAGAAAAGTACATATATAGAGATATGAATACATATATACATATTTATATATATATAAATAGATATGCATGCATATACTAATATATATATATAGGGAGACAGACAGAAAGCTTCTGTAAATCTTCAAACTCATCTGAGAGTGAAGTTCCCTGAGTCTGAAAAGAAATTGGGCCATAGCTCCTTTTCATTAAAATTGCATTTGAGCCATTTATTTGGCCTAAATATGACTATCTTCTTTTTCTCGAATGAATTAAGTCCTTATGAAAAAAATAGTCAGCACTAGATCACAACCTTGAGTCTACCCTGAGCACCTTTACAAACCAAAGTGTTAACTAAGTCTGTAGGAATTTTAAAGATATGGTATACTTCCACATTTATAAGAATAAAATTTAGATTATGTGCCATTAAAAGGGACAGCAGGAAGGAGAGTTTGGAAACTTCTGTGTAACCACCCAACATTGTGGATCTTAACCATTAATGGTTTCGTACCTATACTCAAAAAGATGAGGCTATTTTGATCACATTGACTGAACAGCACTCTGTTTAATTAAACCAAACCAGACCCAAATTGTGCCAGAATTTTATTAAAAAAAGACCATAATGACACTTAAAAACAATTTGAGGTGAAATAAGAGGATCATAAATACTATATGATTTTACCTACATGTGGAATCTAAAAAAAAAAAAAAAAAAACTGAACTCATGGAGACAGAGAACAGAATGGCTGTTACCAGAGGTGGGGGATGGGGAGTGTAATGTACACCATGCTGATTATAGATAGTAATACTGCATTGTATATTTGAAAGTTGTTAATAGAGTAGAACTTAAAAGTTCTCAGCACAAGAAAAACAATTGTAACTATAGAAAGATGAGTATTAACTAAACGTATTGTGTCAATCATTCTACAATATAAACATATATCAAAACATTATGTTGTACATGTTAAACTAATATAATGTCCTTTGTCAATTATAGCTCAAGAAAAAAGCAGAACTTATCAATGTAAAAGAGTATAAAAAGTTCACCTGCTTGACTTCAAATTCCCTATTGCAACTAATATTTAAGAAAACATTACATGTTAGAATATCTGGGTAGGTCAGTGGGTTAAGCTTAGGACTCTTGATTTCAGATCAGGTCATGATCTCAAGGTCATAAGATCAAGCCCCTCAACAGGCTTAGTGTTGGGCCTGCAGCCTACCTAAGATTCTCTATCTCCCTCTGCTCTTCCCCCTGCTCGTGTGTTCTTGCTTGCTTTCTCTCTCTCTCAAAAAACAAAACCAAATATCGTTGTTGAATGTTGATATAGTGTTAGAGGAAACTCAGAATTATTTGAAAGAACTATTAAAATATCCCCCCACATTACAGCTGTTTAAAACAAAACAAAACAATTTAAACACATATGAGTTTTAGGGAAAGTGACTAGAAATGAAATGGAATTCATTCAATTGTTTAAGCTTTGGGTGATTTAGAAAGTCCCTGAAATAGGAAGCAAAGACTATCTATGATAGATAATTGAGCTAAAATGGGAGGACCTCAAAGGTCCTCCCAAGCCTCATACCCACTACATTTCTCACTACTAGTTTATATCCATAACCTCAGTTTGATATAATTCTGGTCTTCTTGGTTGGTAAAGTAGATATGACAATCCCTGGATTAAATAGAATGAACTTAAAGTGTAAATAATTTTAAACTAAGAATAACTATAGATGTAAAAGTAATTACAGGTGAGGATTAAATGATCTATTATAAATAACCGTGGAAGGATTTTTGTTTTAACATATGTTCAAATTTATTAAAAAATTATAGTATTTCTAATTATATTTTAAATCAAAGCTATTTATATCCAATAATGTCAGTATCCAATTTCAAAATGCATAAGAAGAAAACACATATTACGACATCAAAAATCTGAAAAGAAGAATATACTACGAGATTTCTAATATTCCTTTGAAAATGAGGTAAAAGGAGTTTTCAAAGACAAACCTGATCACTTGACAGCAATATCCAGGGACAACAATTATACTTTGATGAAGCTAAGCAATAAAGAATATTCCCAGGTTTATGGAATGAGATATATTTGATTGTCTGAATGCTACTAAACAAGTTGTTTTCTTTTTTTAAGATTTTATTTATTTATTCATGAGAAACACAGAGAGAGAGAGGCAGAGGCACAGGCAGAGGGAGAAGCAGGCTCCCCATGGGGAGCCTGATGCGGGACTCGATCCCAGAGCCCCAGGATCACAACCTGAGCCAAAGGCAGACGCTCAGCCATTGAGCCACCCAGGCAACCCTAAACAAGTTCTTAGACAAATAATGTTACACATGAGAACAACACTGACTGAAGAAATAAAAAATAAATAGTAAGACATATTGTGAATGTAAAGTAGTAAAGTTCCATACAAATATTGACCGTACCTCCCAATTGAGACAATATTTTTATATGGGACATTTTTGAATACTGATTACAAACCAAGACTGAATTTTTTACCACCTTAAGTTTGTTGAATTTAAGAAGATAAATTTCAAACAAAAATCATTAGGAATATAGAACAAATATTGACCCAAAGTACTAACTTTTGAAAAGTTTAGATAATCTCCTAGTGACAAACTGTAGGTTCTCTTAGGATGTTTTCAAAAGTTTAACTTCAGAGAGACATGCTCATAGTTTTGCCCTTGTGCATGTCCGTGGGTAATACAGAGGTCAAAGATGCTATGTGCATAACCCAGGAAACTCATTTGTATTCATTACTTACACAACAAATATTACAGTATCAAATATGTTTCCAACATTTAAGATTTTATGTTGGGCCTTAATAATACATGGTACACATGCTTAAATATGCAGGAGTTACTATATTGTTTTTAAAATTGAAATAATGGATAAAATCATATTAAGTGTGAAGTAGAGCATAGCTTTTTAATGGTGAAGGGTACAACATAGAGTGAAGGTATAACTATGATTTATCTATGAGTTGAAATTGTTACTATTGTAACAAAATATAGAGTTAAAATATGTAGGCATGCAAGAAAAATAGGTATAAGAAGCAAGAAGTTTTACACAGCTCTCATTCATTATGTGATTAAAATAATCAAAAATGGCATAAGAGAGCTGAATACAAGAAAATCAATAAGGAATGACTCTGAACCCAGTACTCTGAAAAAAAAAAAGTGCATTTTCTTTTCAAGTTCCCATGGGCATTAATCAAATTTTATTATATATTTGGCCACAAGGAAAAACTCAATTCTTTAAAATATAAAAAGTATACATCACATTCAATAACTATAATCTAATTTAAAAAGCAATAGAATTCAAAAGTAAAAACCATCTCCAGTCCCTCAGATATTTAAAACTTTCCTAAATTTCTTTTGAAGTGAATAGTAAGTAAAACCTCAACTGCTGTAAAATATATATATATATATATATCACTAAGAGGGGTGCCTGGGTGGCTGAGTTGGTACAACATCTGCATTTGGCTCAGGTCATGATCTCCCAGTCCTGGGATCAAACCTAGAGTCTGGCTCCCTGTTTAGCAGAGAGTCTGCTTCGCCCTCTTCCTTTGCCCCTCCCTCTAGCTCTCTCTCTCTCTCTCTCTCTCTCTCTCTCTCATATAAATAAATAAAATCTTTTTAAAAAATCAATAAGAGGGATCCCCGGGTGGCTCATTGGTTTAGTGCCTGCCTTCGGCCAGGGGCGTGATCCTGGAGACCCGAAATCGAGTCCCACGTCGGGCTCCCTGCATGGAGCCTGCTTCTCCCTCTGCCTGTGTCTCTGCCTCTCTCTCTCTCTCTCTCTCTCTCTCTCTCTGTGCGTCTATCATGAATAAATAAAATAAAATCTATAAATAAATAAATAAATAAATAAATAAATAAATAAATAAAATCAATAAGAGTAACACTTCATTTCAAAATTCATGGGGTGTGATTAAAAGGACTAATTTGGAAAGAGAAAATGGAAGGAGGGTGATTTTTTTTTTGTAATTATCATAATTCTTAAGGAGAGAGACAGATAGTAAAAGCAGAACCAGTCAGCCAAGCTGAGACAAGCACACAGAAAAGTGGTCAAAGACGACCTAGGTCATTATGTTGTCACCACTGTAACAGTGCTAAGAATATGAGATCTGATCTTAGTACCTGGTGTCAGATTCTTCTTCCCTATTGTGCTAACCAAGTAACCATGGACAAATTTCCCCATCTTTAAGATAGGAATAATAAATACTTCTTTACTTCTTTCATGAGGTTTTTGCAAAGAGCAAATACGTTATCCAAGGCTAGACCAGTACCTGAGACAAAGTTAATTCTCAATAAATGTTAGCCAGATATCAGTGGTGGGGGGGGGAAATCCAAAGAATGGGAAGACAAAAAGCAAAGGTATCAAATAAAATGTTATAAAAATTGAAAGGGCATTAAAGTTGTGAAGAAATCATTGGATTTGACTATGTGGATGCCACATGGAATCACAAGAACACAACTTGAGAAGAGCAAGGGATGTCAAAACCAATGCAATATTCCCACATAACATACTGGGAGGAAAAATCTTCCAAGATATCCAATAGGCATTTCTAAAGGAGAAGTACATGTGAATCATTTTTGCAAAGCTATTACAAGAAGGAAAGGAAAAGATCATCCCGCCATTCACTGCTTTCTGTCCTATGTCCTCTGTTGGCATCCTAAAGACCCATTGGCATTATTTACTCAAATACAAACTCTCTGTATTCTTTGCTTGTCATAATCATTCTTTAAAGTATTCAACAAATGTCTATTGAGCACCTATGTGCCAGCCTTTATATTAGAATTTGGAAATTAATACTTATCAATCCTAGAAGGTAAATCAAATTGATATTTATGATAAGCTAAAAATTCAAATATTTATGCATTTAAATTATACTAATTTTTAAGTTTTGGCTCAAAAATATTAAGACTATACAAAATAAATAAAAAGTGAGACAAAGTTCATACTTGATCACCATGACAATTTAGTTCTTAATATATAATTTCTCACCTATTCTCATTTTTTCATTTCTTTCAGTGTATCTTGTAAACTCCATGTCCTTTAAGAAAAGAAGTGGAGGAAGAGGAAGAAGAGGAAGAGGCAGAAGAAGAAGAAGGAGGAGGATGATAAGGAGAAATTACTAAGGTACAAGATAGGCACCCAGAGAAGAGTGCTAGATACACCGAGGGCATTTATTTCATGTGTTTAGATGATCTCACTTTATTTTCTTCTAGTTCTGAAAATACTCTACTGACCAAATTTCTGATTAAAGGTGGACTTGGGCTGAGCAGAAAGTCAGAAACCATCTATCAACTTATCAAAACTCTTTTCTGAAATGAAACTAAGGAAATATACTTTCAGGTACAATTTTCTCCTAGAAGTCAAAGTATTTCCTTAGTACTTAACAATCCTCCAACCTCTTCACTCCAGGAAATCCATAAAAGATTTTATAATTACATTTTATAATTATATATTAGAATTGAGTGATTATTGTATGTCCGGCATTATGCTAAAGTGAATAGCATGAAAAAAAGAACTATTATCCATCTTATTTCCAAATGACAAATCAGGAACTCATGCAAATAAATAATTTTCCATGGGTTACATAGCTATATCCAGAGGGGCTGAGATTCAAACCCATAATTATACGATAATTCCATAAGGACCAGAGAAGATAGCTAAGTTGCAAACAGTAAAAGACTTTGGAGTAAGGGATGAAAAAAAAAGAAGGGAAAATAATAAAGGAGCACTTAGAAAGGGTGACAGTAGCAATAACTGATACATGATCCCACATCCAATATATTCTGTCTTTAGAGAGTTCTACTTTGCATTTCACCCTGTAAAGGGAAAGAGAACTTTGGAATGGTCCTTCTTAAGAAGAATGGTCTATAACCCGCGAAGGACAACTGACAAAAGAATCCAGAGAGATACTGACGAATGTCTGATTGTTTCTCTTTTTTTTTTCCCCACTTACTGAATAGAAAAAAGACGCAGCAAGAGGAAAATAGGAAAATGTGTGCTATCTTTTTTGTCTTTGCTCCAAATGGGGGCTAGAGAGGATATAATTATATTTTTGTTGATAGAAATATTTATTGGGCTTTACTGCCTTTTTTATTTTTTCACTTTTTTTAGTTTTACTTACCATAAAGAACTACATTTTATTTTTTATAGCACAATAATTGAAAAGTAGTAATAAAACAAAGACAATATACATACGTATAGCACATATGCTGTGTAGATTTAAAAAATTATGATTATATTTTTTTTAATTTTTTTTTTATTTATGATAGTCACAGAGAGAGAGAGAGAGGCAGAGACACAGGCAGAGGGAGAAGCAGGCTCCATGCACCGGAAGCCCGATGTGGGATTCGATCCCGGGTCTCCAGGATCACGCCCTGGGCCAAAGGCAGGCGCCAAACCGCTGCGCCACCCAGGGATCCCTGATTATCTTTTTGCCATTGTATGTGATCAGATTTTTTGTAAATATTTGCTTCTTTGGGGAACCATTATCCTAAAATTAAGCCAGTATTAATCTTTTAATTTCATAGGTTGTGTTTTATATTCAACCTCAAAAATTCCTTTTAAAATACCTCAAAAACATCATTTAAACTGTATAATATTTTTATCACTGCCTAACTTTAAAAATAGTTCTGGGATTATCTTTCCTGATGGAATTATAGCACTGTATTTGTAAAATGAGGTTCATATCAGAAATCTTTGGCAGAGAAAAACTTATACAAAAACTGAAATGTGACACAGTTAAGGCTGGATGATTGCATAAAGAAATAAGCTACACTATCATTTATTGAAAAGCAGTGAGGTGGCCATTTTGGTAGTTAGCTTTCTTTGTATTTGAAAGTAAAATTATAATCATTGATCTTTATAAAAAAATCAGTAAGATTATTTCCTTGGAAATAAATAAAATGCCATTTAAATCAATACCAAAGTCACATAAAAGTCAGGTAATGGGAAGAGCAGAGTTGTTCTTCATGGTTTTATTAAGCCATTGCCAGAATATCAATATATCACTTGCCCGAGTTATCTACAATTCAGATAAAAAATGTATACAGTGAATGGAACTAGTTGAGGAGAGAAAAAATGTCTGATGTCCACCTGACAGTCATTTTGATGAAGGGCAAAATGGTTTAGCCACAGATCTCCTTCACTGCTGAAAAAACTGCATTGCTTATACACAAGCCTAACTGCAGTTCTATTTTTGGGCTATAGAATTCATCCACTGTTAAGAAACTATTTTGCCGTGTGTTTTTAAATTTTTTTATATTTTAGGGCACCTAGATGGCTTTAGCTTAGTCGGTTAAATCTTTTGATATTTAGCTGTATTGTGAAGACTGCCAAATGTATAGTAGTTTAATATAACTTTTAATAATTCTTATAATTCAAAGGGAAAGTTACTTTTAGTCATTTCTTGGTATACAGAAAATAATTATATACAGAAAATGGCATACAAAAAATAATTACACACTTAATAGCAAAAATAATAAAGGAAATGACTAATTTTGAATATTAGTAAATTTTTAAAGAAAGACAGTGGGTCTTATGCTTTTAAATCTAATTTCTAATATATACTGCTGCCAAATGGGTATAATATAGTCTATCCAAGCATTGTAAATGCAAATATTCTCAAGATCTAGGGAAGTAAAATCAAGAAATGAGCCTAGATGGAGAAAAATCACATGACCATCCTGGTCCACATTTTTTTTTTTTAAGATTTATTTACTTGAGAAAAGGAGAGCATAAGCAAGGGGAAGGGCAAAGGGAAAGGGAGAAAAAGAATCTCAAGCAGGCTCCAGTTGAGCACAGAGCCCCATGTGGAGCTAGATCTCATGACCCTAAGACCAAAGTCAAGAATCTGATGCTTAGCCAAGATGCTTAGCCAACTGAGCCACCCAGACACTTCCATCCTGATCCACACTTTTGTTATCCATCTTTTGATAGAGATACAGTGAGGATAAATATTTACATGAGGTATAAATATGATGCTGAACAGCAAATGGTGCTCAATATTTGTGTCAGGGACAAGATGGAAGAGTTTAGACCAGCAAAATGGAAACCCCGTATCTCATCCAAAGGTGTCAGCTATTCCTTATTTCTATCTCATGGCTGCTTTTGAGAATGGGGGTCCAGGGATGCCCGATCTTTGTATTTTTTTTTTTACATTTTTAAAATGGTTCTAAAATACCATGCTAATGCAAACAAAATATATCTGTGAACTATGTGTAGGTCATAAGCCTGGTCTAGGTTTATCTAATGGTTAGGAAGTACTGATATGACATAAATCACGACATTGTATGTGAACTAGTAAAGTTTAGACAACACTCCAACTATGGTTGTATCTTGATGTCTGCTTGATTCCTAAGTTCTAGGTCATGTGATTAAGGGAGAGGGAGGAGGAAGAGTAAAGAGGAACATGTAAACCAGGCTGCCAAAAAATGGCTAAATGGAATCATTTAGCAATCAGCTCTGAATACTTGGGTGCTGGAATCAAATTTGCTGTTAACTGGTTTGGTTTTATAACACTGTACAAGTCATTTAACATCTCTGTGTCCATTTTTTTCTCTTTTGAATTGATGAGAATTAGACTAGTAATAATCTAGATAATAATCTAAAATCTCTTCTACCCCTAAAATCTAGAATAGGAGTAAGCAAAGCATTTCAAAGCTTTTCACAGACACCTAAGGAAGTTGTTAGTCATATTGTATCAAGTCTATAATTTATTGTTAAATCTTTTATTCTAAGCCTTTTCACTGATATAATTTTCATTTCCTTCCTTCTTTCTTTAAGACCAGGTGAAATAATTTTCATTTTTAACAATTACGCTTATTTTTATACTTACATTGCACTTAAGAACTTCTCCCTATGCCTATGCCTTAGAAATAGGCAAATCAGATATCATCTCATGAGTCAAGTCTAATAATGAAGTACCTTCCTAGAGGACCAAGTTCAAAAGGATTGTAGGAGTTCTATTTTTTTTTTTAAGATTTTATTTATTCATGAGAAACACACAGAGTGAGCAGAGACATAGGCAGAGGGAGAAGCAGGCTCCCTGTGGGGAGTCTGATGCAGAACTTGATCCTGACTCCAGGCAGATGCTCAACCACTAAGCCACCCAGGTGGTCCTTTCTCTACGTTTCTTAAGGAACTTTGGGAACAAATTTTTTTCAGCCAAAGTTATCAATCTCCCTTTTATTACTTTTCTGTAGGAGAAGGCATAGGATTAGTACTTTTTTTTTCTCAAACTATAAATATATTAACAAAAACATTAAGTTTTATTTCAAAATCTTGGAAATACATAGGTTAAATATACAACATATAAGTTGAATTGAAATCAAGCAAAGTTAACACCACATTATCAATTGTATCCTAGTTAATTATTTTGTGACAAATCAGGTATTCATTTTATCTTATTTTTTACAAATTAGCTAAATATGGGGGAGAGGAGTAGTATGAAATATAGTAATTTACTAGGCCTGTCAAAATTGAGCCATATTTAAGATTCCAACCTGATCTTATACATGGGTAAGTAATATATGAAATCCTATGTAGACCATCATTGCAAAAGGATTGAATGTTCCTAAAAATGTCAGAATGTCCTTCAACAGATGAATGGATAAAGAAGATGTGGTATATATATACAATGGAATAATATTATATTACTCAACCATCAGAAGGTATGAATACTCACCATTTGTTTTGACATGGATGGAACTGGAGGGTATTATGCTGAGTGAAATAAGTCAATTGGAGAAAGACAATCATCATATGGTTTCACTCATATGTGGAATATCAGAAATAGTGAAAGGGATTATAAGGGAAAGGAGAGAAACTGGGTGAGGAAAAATTAAAGAGGAAGATAAACCATGAGAGACTCCTAACTCTGGGAAACAAAGAAACGATTGTGGAAGAGGAGGCTGGTGAGGGGATGAGGTGACTGGGTGATGGGCTTTAAGGAGGGCACGTGATGTGATGAGCAGAGCACTGGGTGTTATATTACATGTTGCAAATTGAATTTAAATAAAAATTTGTCTAAAAAAAGAATTTAAAATAAAATTCTAAAATATTTAAGGAAGAAACAGTCTTGTTATTCAGATTCAACAGAGACTTACAGCTAAACATTTATTCAAGAAATAAAAAAGAAAAGGTAACTCTTCCAAATGCCATGATCTCTAGAAATATTTTCTTAAAAGAAAGCTGCTGTATTTGTTCCATCAACAAAATATACTTTTATTAATTGCACGATGAGATTTTGCTGTTTCTCAAGAAGAGTTTTTAAAAGTTCTATAAATTTTTCTGTAAATTTTGTAAAATGCCCATATGTAGAACTTTTTAAAATAATTCAATTTTATTATTTGTAGTACCAAATACAAACCAGAATAGAAAAGTAGTGCCAACAGAGGTCTTACCTATCTATTCCTTGGTGAAGACATAAGAATAATTTGAAATGTAATTATTAATTTTCAGTAGATAAGGATTGCTGATTAAGTCTTTAAGATTATTGAAAAAAAAATATTCATTAAGATTAACCATTATATCCATGAAGCATTATAGTCATGAAGAAAGAGCTTTCTAAAAAGAGGTAAAATCAAATTACCACTGTTTCTGAATTTCTGAATTAGTAAAGAATAATCATGTGCCCATCTTACCACTTAAGTTTGTACTTATTAATAAATTTATTTAAAAGAAAGACAACAACTTTTGGGAAAAGTTGAAAATTCAGGTACTCGAAAAATCCCGATGCAGCTTGCTCAAATGAACATTTTAAATCTCACTTAAATTTCTACCTGATATTAGAAACCTGTCTCCTGTGTTTGCTTTTCCCCAAGAGCCAGAGCAAAGGTTTTTCCAGTTACAGTTGATATGCTTAGAAATTCCTAAATCTCTAAATAAAGGCTCTCACTAGAATCCATGAGAAGAATTTCTGTGTGGCTTACACTACAAATTTAACTCTGATACAATCATTAGACTAAGAAAGCTGTCAACTCAGAGGGAAAAAAAGTCCATTTATTTTTCATGCCTGTTAAAGAAAATCAGTCCAGCTACTCAGAGGGATGGTGAGAAGCATGTTTCATTTCTCATTCTGAGCAATTTCCTATTGAAAACAATAGATCCTCTACCTTTGAGAATCTCCCTAAAATTCCAAAAAATTTTCCAAATCCCCACATCTCTAAATTTTCATAGGACCTGGAAAATGCAACCTTGAAAACTTCTCCATACTAGGAAGTATCAGTATATTATGTTTGTGCAGTTCTTTTCTCATCAGAAGATAATTAATACATTGATTACAGAGAAACACTAAGAATGCTATCATAGGACCACAGGGTTAGTTTTAGCATTAAAATGAACTACATGCCCTGAAGCATGTCCTTAATTATTCAGAAGACTAAGTAATCACCTACATGGAATTTATCAATAATTAATATGCCTACCTTTATGCAATTTAACTAAACTCCCCTTTTGTAGAGTGAATCTTTTACATTCAACACTATAAAAGTTTAAATTTTAACAAACTTAGATGTGATATCAATATTGAGAGTTCAAGCTAGGGTCTTTCTCTTTATCTATGCCAACTCTACATGTCCAAATATCAGTTATATGTACTATTGCCTCTAAAATTTAATTCTACAGCTTGGTCCTCTCCACCATGCTGTGTATCCATTCACTCAACTGCTGATTTCATCTTTTCACTTGGATAGATATCTAGCAAACATTTTAAAGTTGATACTTGAGAAGGTCAACCATTACTTCCAAAAGTCAACTATTCCAACTTAAAAAATCCACTACTCTGCCAATTTTGCCATTGGTGTAAAAAAGGGTCACTATCATTTAAAAATCTACATGTTGTCCCAGATCCATTTCTTACCCTCATCATCTCTCTGCAATCCTCCAGCAAGCCCTGTTTGTTCTTTCTGAAAATATTACCCCAAAGTGCCCACTTCTCTCCCTCTCCGCTGCTACCTACCCTAGCTCAAACTATCACCATCTCTTGCAAAGCAAACTGCAATAGTATCTGAAAGAGATTACTGTTTTTACTCTTGCCCCTTCCCATCTCATTTTCCAAATAGCAGCCAGAGCAATCTTTTAAAAACAATAAAGCAATTCATGCCACTCAGCTGAACAAAACCCTATAGTGACTTCACATTATATTGAGAATAAACTCCAAACTCTTTACCTACAAGGCCCTTTATTATCTAATTTCTGCCTTGATGAATTTGTTACTTTTTGTTGCCATTCCCTCTCTTGAATATTAATTCCAAGAGAGCAGAGACTTTTCTGTTCAGTGTGCCTCTGCCCAGGCCTCTGCCATGTGTGGTATATATATGGTAGACTCTGAATATATGTTTCTAAAAAGAAAGACTTGGGTTTCTCAAATATGAATATGAATGCATGTGTGCAAAATGGGGAAGGAGGGTATTGGTCATTGTGCTACTGAAACAAGGTCATAGAACATATTTTTCTGTACCTTTTTTTCATTAAACAATAATTTGAGGGATCTTCATCTATTCAAATGATAGAGCTTTAGATTCTTCTTTTTAATAGTCTATAATATTACATTAAATAACTCAAAAATTTTTCTATTAGTGGAACTTTTTCTCACTTTTTGCCATTTTGAATAATGTTGATATTCCTGCATATATGTCCTTACATAAAGATATATCTATATCTGCGAAACTGACTACCAAAAATATGACAGTTGGGTCAAATTTTTTTTAATTTAAGTAAATATTACCAAGAATAAAATTACTAAGATGTTAAGAAGCTATTTTGTATGTTTTTAAATTTTTTGACTTTTTATTTTGAATTCTATTATTCTTTTTTTTTTTTAATTTTTATTTATTTATTTATGATAGTCACACACAGAGAGAGAGAGAGAGAGAGAGGCAGAGACACAGGCAGAGGGAGAAGCAGGCTCCATGCACCGGGAGCCCGACATGGGATTCAATCCCGGGTCTTCAGGATCACGCCCTGGGCCAACGGCAGGCGCCAAACCGCTATGCCACCCAGGGATCCCTGAATTCTATTATTCTATCATTGCCTCCTTATATGTTTTTACAATACCAAAATACTAAAAATAATTTCTATTTTAAACAATATTTTTTTACATTTTTTCTTATTGTTACTCTGGTTTGTTTTTTTAAGATTTTATTTATTTATTCATGAGAGACACAGAGAGAGGCACACATAGGCAGAGGGAGAAGCAGGCTCCATGCAGGGAGCCTGACACAGGACTTGATCCCGAGTCTCTAGGATCACACCCTGGGCCAAAGGCGGTGCTAAACCGCTGAGCTACCCAGGCTGCCCTACTCTTTGGTTTTATGTTTTATCCCTGATTAAGAAAGTCTTTGTACTTTAAAATTGTAAACACAGTATCCTATATTTCCCTTTACTATTTTTATTATACTGTTGTTTAAAGTTTTAATCCATATAGAATAAACTTGTAAATGTAATAGATGGCAGGTCCACTATCATTTTTGCTAGAGCTGTTTTGAAAGTTTCACCACTATCCTATCCCCTCACTGAATTAAACTACCAGTTATACCATATGACAGTATATCATATGTATTTCATATGTCTCCTTTCTCAAATATTCTGGGATATATTCTTATTTACTGATTTATTTATCTACTCAACATACTACTACCATAATGAATTTGTTGCTATGACTTTTTATTATCCTCTCACTGTTTGGGTATTTGCCAGTATTTATGGTTCCACATAAATTTTATTTTTAATTTTTTTTAAAGATTTCATTTATTCATGAAAGACACACAGAAGAAGAGAGGCAGAAACACAGGCAGAGGGAGAAGCAGGCCCCATGTAGGTAGCCTGATGTGGGACTCCATCCTGGAACTCCAGGATCATGCCCTGGGCAGAAGGCAGGCCCTAAACGGCTGAGCCACCCAGGGATAACCTCATATAAATTTTAAAAATCATCTTAAGTAATAGTCGATATGGTATTCTAATTGGAGTTTCATTAAATTTATGTAAATTTGGGGACAATTTTAAGAAACTTCATAGTTAAGACAATTTTCTTATCTATTGACTCAGATTCTATAACATTCAAAAAGATTCTCTCATATAAATCTTAAACCAAATTTGCCTGAATTTATTACTAAGGACTTTTCAGTGTTCTTTTGCTATAACTAATTATTTCTACTACAAAGTTACCTATATTCTTCTAAGTATTGCTAGAGTAGAAAAAAAAATGGGTTGATTTATACTTATGTTTATTCCCTCAATTCATATCACCCAATTTTTTAATAGATCCTAGAAGTCTTTATATTTTTTTCTTGATTGCTTGAATTTTATGGAAATATAATCTGTCAGCAAAAATAGAGTATCTTATTCTTATTTGCCTAGTGTTTATGCAAGATATTAAATGCTCAAGAACTTCTAAGGCAATGAATAATAATGTTGACAGTAGTCATGCCTGTCTGGTTCCTAATGAAATTCAAATAGTTTTATTTTTAACAGGAATATTGATTTAATTTTATATTAAAACTCTACAAATTTTACATTTTCAGAATTTCAATAATTTGAGAAATGTAAAAAGTTTTTCATTTCATTAAACACCTCAAACCCAATATAAAATGAGTTCCATGATTACCATGATTTAATTGCCCAAGGTCTATATTTCTATGGGGTTAGTTTTTGGAAAAGAGTCTATATTATATTTTATTAGTGTTTTGGGAGATATTTTACTTAATAGAGGAATTATATGTCAAGAAATACATTGTTAAATTTTGTCAGATACATTTTCACTGTTGATATGAATTGTTTATTTTATTTTATTAATCTAATTGATAATTATTTATTTCAGGGTATTAAAATAAATCTTCATTCTGTGAATAAAGTCTTCTTTTTGATGGAATATTATTCTTTGACACATTTCTGAACCATTTGTCAATATTTTATCAAGAATTTTGTTCAGGGATCCCTGGGTGGCTCAGCAGTTTAGTGCCTGCCTTCAGCCCAAGGCATGATCTTGGAGTCCTGGAATCGAGTCCCACATCGGTCTCCCTGCATGGAGCCTGCTTCTGTCTCCGCTTGTGTCTCTGCCCCTCTCTCTGTGTCTCTCAGGAATAAATAAATAAAGTCTTTTAAAAAATAAAAGAATTTTGTTCAATATTTAGAAGTTAAAGTAGTCTATAGTCTCATTTTTATACTGTATGTTTATATATTTTTTACATATCTTAAATTTATAGTTAATAAAGCAATTTTGATTTTACAAAATGGATTGGAAAACAATGTCTGTTCTATGCCTTGTGCTACTTTAAATGCCATTAGAATATTCTGATCCTTAAACCAAACCTAAATTCAGTGGTGAATCCATCAAGTTCCAATTATTGATCAATAGTAAATATCATTACACACCTATCAAACTGGCTTAAATTTAAAAGACTGACAATATCAAATGTTGACAAGGGTATGGAGCTGTTGGAATTCTCATATATTACTAGGGGAAAATGTAAAAACTAGTCAAACTAGTTTGATAGTTTATGGAAAAGTAAAATATATTCACCACATAATCCAGATATTCCAATTCAAACCAAGAAAATTGAAAATATATTAATTCCAGGATACATATATCATAATATGATATGGATCATATTATGGATCATAATAGCATTATTTGTAATAAGCTCAAAGCTAGAAAAACTCACTGTCCATCACTAGATGAAAGAATAACCAACTATGATATAAGCATCAACAGAATACTACTTAGCAAAATAAAAGAATTCTTGATTCATGCAAAAGCATGAGTGAAACTCAAAATAATTATGCAGATTATAAGAACCCAGACAATATAATCACATACTGTATTATTACATTTATATGAAATTATAGAAAATGCAAATGAATTTATAGTAGACCAATGGTTACCTGAAGAGAAAAGAACCAAGGACTAGGAAATGGAATACAAAGATATACAATGAATCTTTTGGGGATAATATACATGTTCATTATCATTGTTGCAGTGATGTTTGCATATATCTGTATGAAACACTTTTTAAACTGCACTTTTTAAATATGTGCAGATTATCCTATGCCAATTATACCTCAATAAAGCTGTTTTAGAACTACTAAAGTCCCTCTCTAATTTATAAAACTAACAAAGGATGAGTAACTTGTAGAGACCAAGATGAAGAGTATGTGTCCACAAGTGAGGCTGCCGTGTGAATCTGGCCTCCTCTTATGTCACACCGAGGTTTGTCACAGCTGACAAAATCTTATTGCTAAATCTAAAAAATTTCAGTGTTGCATTATGAAACTAAAAGGTAAAACAAGATAAATAAAAATATTAGAGCAGCCATAATACATAAAAATATTAATCAACTGAATTATATACCTTTGACGTTAGTTATATTTATGTCATTTAATATGATGATAATCATAATGTCCTTGGTACGTATGTACCTTTAAATAAACTCAATTAACAAAGAGCATTCATCAACTTTCATTCCAAACAACCGTGTTTAATGATATCCTTAAGAATTAGAAGCTCAAATCTTGTCATTAATTTTTTTAAAGTAGTGTATATGAATTTGATTAATAAACTCTAGGTACTGATTAAGCTATCTACTTGTGTATGCATTTGTCTACCAGAAACTCATTTTAATTCAGCAACATCATTAACTCTAATGGTTATTGCTGAAAATGAGGGTGTTGTTAATACCATGGCCATCAGCATTAGCACATTAAAGACACTTTCCCACACAGCTCCCCTCCCCAGCTTTAGAGACTTGATTTTGTTTGGACAAAATGTAAAAGTATTTAATGAGATCTGATTATGATGTATAGCTGTACCACTTGAAATAGCAAAGGAAAATTCTTTATTCTCCTATAGAATATATGAATATATTCTAGAACGTAATGAAGCTATGAAAAATATTTTATACATATGAATATGAACATTGTTATAAATTTATAAATATGAACAAATTTTATATTGTTAAGTGCAAAAAGAAACTAAACAATGATCCTATTTTAAATTATGAACCATAAGAGATCCCGAACTCTAAGAAACTGAGGGATGGGGACAGTTGGGTGGCTTAGCAGTTGGGCATCTGCCTTTGGCTCAGGGCATGATCCTGGAGTCCCAGGATCAAGTCCCACATTGAGCTTCCTGCATGGAGCTTGCTTCTCCCTCTGCCTATGTCTCTGCCTCTCTGTCTCTGTGTCTCTCATGAATAAATAAATAAAATCTAAAAAAGAAAAAAAAAAAAGAAAGAAAAGAAACTGAGGGATACCAGAAGAGAGGTGGGGGAGATGAGGTAATTGGGTGATAGGCATTAAGTAGGGCACTTGATATAATGAGCACTGGTGTTATATGCAACTGATGAATCACTGAATTCTATGTCTGAAATTAATTTAAAAATAAATATTTAAAAATTAAAATATGAACCAAAATCATTCTATGATATGTGCATAAGCCTTTTTTGTTTTTGTTTTTTTTTTAGAATAGACACAAAACAGTGTTTTCCAAAATGTCAACATCAGTTACCTTAGGCTGGATGGCAAAGGCATAGATTATTCTCTCCTTATCATTATCACAAAGCATATAGTTTACCTTTTTAATATTTATAAATTCTGAAAAGAAATATTATCTCTCAAAAACACTTTGTTTCAAAAGTCCCAGGGGGGAAAAAAAAGTCCCAGGAAAAAGTCTCTGAAAATAAAAATATACAAATAATATTACTCATTCGAATTAATGAAGTTAGTTTAATGACTTATCACATACTGAGACATAAACATGCTCTCTAAGTCTTACAATAACACTGCAAGATAAGCATCATTATCTTCATTTTACAGATGAAGAAATTAAGGTTCAGAGAGGTTTATTTCCAAAGTTACATAGTTGCCAAATACAGAGGCTAATTCAAACTCAAGTCTAGTTATAAAGCTTGGATTTTTAAATATACAATATTACTTTTATACATTCATAACCTATTTCGAAACATTTATGGAACATGTCCAACAATGCAAATATTATAAGGGACTAAATGTTATAGAGCAGACTCTCCACCTTTAAGAAACATTTTAGGGGAATCCCTGGGTGGCTCAGTGGTTTAGCGTCTGCCTTTGGCCTAAGGCATCATCCTGGAGTCCCGGGATCGAGTCCCACGTCAGGCTCCCTGCATGGAGCCTGCTTCTCCCTTTGCCTGTGTCTCTGTCTCTCTCTCAGTCCATGTCTCTCATGAATAAATAAATAAAATCTTTAAAAAAAAAAACAAAAAAAGAAACAAAACATTTTATCTTGAGAGAGAGATAAGGCACAGCCAAGTGAAGAACGATATAGCATTCAGTAACCAAATCATGATGGAAGAGATCACACCTAACTCATTCATCTCCACTTATTTCTATGCCTTCCATTCAGTGGGTTATCAAACATTTGTTGAATGAAGTATGTCTTTCATTGTGTAATATAAATGTATTAAAATGTCCGATAGTATTCAAATGTGTTCTGCCCAAAGCATATGCTGATACTGTGTCACTTCAATGTGGACAAAACACAAACAATGATGCATTTCTCTATGCTCAGAGCATTGATACTACATCAACCACACAACCTTATATGCCGTCTTTTACCAACAACAGAATATTTGTATGAGCTGCCTGGTCGGGGATGTGTGTTGTCTATCGTCCTGACAAGAACACTCCCTAGGTAATGCTCACTGGCATTTTTAGCTATTTCTCATCTCAGACTCTGAGAAGCCATATGCCAATTGAATAAAGCTAATTGGCATTTAGAAACATTTCTAAATATGAGGTATTGGACCTGAAAATAGATTCAAATAAAAGAGATAAATAAATTCATGTCTCTGAAGGGGTTTTTCATTCTCTTTGAAGAATTGTGCCTGTTTTCCAAACAGCAAGGATTGTGTTAAAGTATTCTCACAGGGCAGTTCACTTTCCATGTGGCCTACATAGGCTCTTCTACCAGAATTTGTTTTATAATTTCATGCTCCTCAGCAAAAGGAACAGTCAACAAAACTAAAAGTCAACCTACAGAATGGGAGAAGATATTTGCAAATGACCTATCAGATAAAGGCCTAGTATCCAAGATCTATAAAGAACTTATTAAACTCAACAGCAAAGAAACAAACAATCCAATCATGAAATGGGCAAAATACATGAGCAGAAATCTCACAGAGGAAGACATAGACATGGTCAACAGCACATGAGAAAATGCTCCGCAATGCTCGCATCACTGGCCATCAGGGAAATACAAATCAAAGCCACAATGAGATACCACCTCACACCAGTGAGAATGGGGAAAATCAACAAGGCAGGAAACAACAAATGTTGGAGAGGATGTGGAGAAAGGGGAACCCTCTTGCACTGTTAGTGGCAATGTGAACTGGTGCAGCCACTCTGGAAAACTGTGTGGAGGTTCCTCAAAGAGTTAAAAATAGATCTGCCCTTCGACCCGGCAATTGCACTGCTGGGGATTTACCCCAAAGATACAGATGCAGTGAAACGTCAGGACACCTGCACCCCAATGTTTATAGCAGGATGTCCACAATAGCCCAACTGTGGAAGGAGCCTTGGTGTCCACTGAAAGATGAATGGATAAAGAAGATGTGGTCTATGTATACAATGGAATATTACTCAGCCATTAGAAACGGCAAATACCTACCATTTGTTTCGACATGGATGGAACTGGAGGGTATTATGCTGAGTGAAATAAGTCAATCAGAGAAGGACAAACATTATATGGTCTCATTCATATGGAGAATATAAAAAAATAGTGAAAGGGAATAAAGGGGAAAGGAGAGAAAATGAGTGGGAAATATCAGAGAGGGAGACAGAACATGAGAGACTCCTAACTCTGGGAAATGAACAAGGGGTGGTGGAAAGGGAGGTGAGCAGGGGTTGGGATGACTGGGTGATGGGCTCTGAGGGGGGCACTTGATGGGATGAGCACTGGGTGTGATGCTATATGTTGGCAAATTGAACTCCAATAAAAAAAAAATTAAAAAATATATAATTTCCTGCTCCTATGAAAATGATTTTCAAAATTCTCAGATTCCTAAGTGAAGGACTGTTGACATTGCATCTAGTTGACTATCTGAAATAGGCACTCAAAAAAAAAATATAAAATTAGTTAGCAATGGCTTTTTTTTAGTAGATATAATCCTAATATGGTTATTTTATGTGTCAAAAGTATGTATGTACACATATACATATACATATTTATATACATTTGTTGCTAAGAAGTGGTAAATTCAGATATACCACAGGTCAAATGCCTCTTTTGTTATCCACTATCAGGATAATCAATATTTGCAGTTTAAATCTATTATATTTGTTTTTTAATCTATTATATTTGAACTGAGACCTCTAATCTACAAATTTTGAATAAGAGTTGTATACTATACAATGAATATAATTTGTTAATATATAGTTTATAAAATTAGGAAAGACTCCATTTACTCATTCATTATTTTTTAAGAAAAAAATATTTAATTTAATAAAATTGTTTGTATACATTTTATCAACCCCATGTAATAATGAGGTTGTTAGATAAACACAGATTATTTCACAGCCATTTTCACAGATGTGCAAACATTTACTCAAACATTTGTCATTTTCTCACATTCATTCTAACATAATTATGTTTCTCAAATACCAATATATTCTTAGATATTACAATGACTTTTTTTAGGAGTAAACCTAACCAGAGAGGTAAAAGATCTGTGCCTAGAAAAATATACTACCCAAAGCAATGTACACATTTCATGCAATCCTTATCAAAATAGCATCAACATTTTTCACAGAGCTAGAACAAACAATCCTGAAGTTTGTATGGAACTACAAAAGATCCCAAATAGCCAAAGCAATCTTGAAAAAGAAAAGCAAAGCTAGAGGCATCACAATTCCAGACATCAAGTTATAAAACACAGCTGTGGTGATCAAGACAGTATGGTACTGGCAAAAAAACAAAAAAACAAAAAAACAAAAAACAAAAAACAAAAACAAAAACAAAAAACAGACACAGATCAACAGAACAGAATAGAAAACCTAGAAATTAACCCACAACTATATGGTCAACTAACTTTTGACAAAGCAGGAAAGAATATCCAATGGAAAAAAGACAGTCTCTTCAACAAATGATGTTGGGAAAACCGGACAGCAACTTGCAAAAGAATGAAACTGGACCATTTCCTTATACCATGCACAAAAATAAACTCAAGCTGGATGAAAGACCTAAATATGAGACTGGAATCCATCAAAATCCTAGAGGAGAACACAGGCGGCAACCTCTGACCTCAGCCACAGCAACTTCTTGCTAGACATGTCTTCAAAGGCAAGGGAAACAAAAGCAAAAGTGAACTATTGGGACTTACTCAAGATAAAAAGCTTCTGCACAGCAAAGGAAACAACAAAACCAAAAGGCAGCCTATAGAATGGAAAAAGATATTTGCAAATGAAATAATCTGAAAAAGAGTTAGTATCCAAAATCTATAAAGAACTTATCAAACTCAACACCCAAAAAATGAATAACCCAGTTAAAAATGGGCAGAAGACATGAATAGACTTTTTTTTCACTCATTCATTCTTAATTCAAATAAGTATTAAAAACCTAATGTATAAAGCAATGTGCCAGGCACTGAATTTTCAAAACATTCCAATGTTCAGTAATTGTTTTTGATACAATTATTCAAAATACCAACTGAAATAACTACAAAAAGTACTTTGATAAATGCATAACAATCTGAAGAATCCACACTTATAGAAAATTTCAGTATCTTACTTAACATCTATTAATACTAGTTTAATGTTTTACTGGATGAATATACAACTAAATGTTTTTACTTTTCCATATCATAAATAAATTTTGACAAATGTAAAAGGTCATTAGCTACATTGGAATCTTTCAGATCTGCTATGAAATGTGTTCTCAATGGGATATTAATTAATTTCAGAGACATACATTTCAGTTGATTACCCTTGAGCAAGACATAAATGCTACAGGACACTGCTGCTAAAGAGATATTTTGCTTTTGAAATAACAAGGAATAGAATGAACTGGCTTTTCTTTTTATTTGCTTTCCTAAAAAAAAAGGAACTATGAAGATACTTTACCTACTTTCAATTTTACTTAAAAATAAAAACAGTAGTCAAATAGTTAGACCTTCTTTACCTTAGAAATTCTACTTCTATATTTTTTAATAATTAAGAATTTGCATAAAGAGTTACTTACAAAAGTGTGCTTCAAACATTGTTTATAATAACAAAATAACTAGAGAAAAACCTATTAAATGGGAAAATTTATTCATGTATAGTGTATATGTCTGAGCCCTCACTCTATATATATTTAATATAATATATATACATGTATATATAATTCATTAATTGCAACTGGGTCTAACGATATATACCAAGATGCAAATAACAATCTGGGATCAGTAGTGGTAGTTTTCTCTCATTTTTGCTTGAGCATTCAAATTTTTCTAACTTTCCATAGAAGGTCTGTACTGTTCTTATGAGAAAAACATTTGAAACAAGTATATTTTTGAGAACTTAATACTGAAGTTTTGCAACTCTTAAGCAATATATATATATATATATATATATATATATATATATATATATTTCATTAATTAGTCCCTCCCATTTCATGAGCCTCATGGAATGCAAAGTTAATCTCACTGCCTTCCACAAATTTGTTTACTGACTCCAATGTCATGGCTTTCCCATCCCTTCTCAACATGTATCCCAAAGACATCTTGTATTATATACCATTGAGTAAGTTACTTCTTTCCTCTGAATCTGTTTTTCTTGTCTATAAAATTAAAGCAGTAGAGTAGCTTCTCTTTTACATTAACCCTTAATATTTTATGATATTCTATCATAATCTAGCAAGTATTCCTAATATACACTTCACAGACTGTATAACTTCGTGTTCTTACATGTGAACTTACTTTATTATTTTCCATTAATCAAACAAAAGCATACTGCGAAGGCACATTTCTAGTATACTTAAACTTCTTAAAGCACAGCCTTTGTAGTGGACATATATTGTTTTATCTCAACAACCCTCCCTTAGTCCATGTGGTTTTCATAAAACCATGAACTCTAGAGTGTTCGTGTAATCTAGGTCTGTCATTCATTATGCTTCAAGTAATAGGTGTAAGTCTAGAGCAGCAAGAAAGAAGAGTTCTTCTTATGGTCAACATGCAAACACTGGATGGGAGAATTTTATTTATATCGGTAGATACTAAGTTATAGCTGGACTTGTCCAGTTTTGACAGTAAACATCCTCTTTTTCAAGAATAAAGTAAATCTTATATGTCACAAAAGCATGAAGGCCAAAGTGAAACTAGAACTGCTGACTACCATTTTTCCTGAATGCATAAAGATCATTTGAAAATCAAAGAATATGGCTAACACATAGAAGAAGGCATTGGAACAGAGAGATGAGGAAGGAAAAAAAATGCTAATGACACAAGTTAAGTCTCTGGACCAAAATGTAACTAAATCGATCCCACATCCTGGACTTCTCATATCTATGATACAACATATTTCCCTTAACCATTTAAGCTAGTCTTTGCTGAGCTTCTGGGCCCTGTAATCAGAAGAATTCTGATGCATTAAGAATCAGGAATTAGCCTATTTATTTTTTGTTTTGTTTCTTTCTATTTTAAAGCTCTCCCTAATACCCACAAAAAAATTCTATACCCTACATTTACTATATTTACTGGTTAAAATACATGACAGAATGTTTCCAACCATTTAATTTTTATCTCCTTCCAAACAACACATTTTTTTCATGTATTTTAAAGTATAGTAAACAAATTCTAGAAACAAAGCTGTATCTCAATTTATAATACAAAGCTTACATTTCTACTCTGATGTCAAAGGTTGGCAGACACTCTGTTCCATAGCAAACCATCATTAAGCCACAGAAGAAGGAAAGCAACTTATTTGTTTTCTATAAAATTACTGTAGGATCAGAATTGGACATGTGCATCACTTCCAATCCTCTCTACCTCATCTGTTAGTCCAATCATGGATATAGGCACAGTCCCTCACTTCCAGACTAGACAGAGATTCTCTTGCTTCCTGCCCAGGATTCTCTGATGTGCTAGGCTGGAATGCCTGTAGGAATTGTTTCTCAATAGCAGAAATACAAAAAGAAAATTCAGAGGACTTATCCCCCTTGACTGCTGCATCGAACCCAGGCTAAGTTAGTTCATTTCATAATGATCTCAAAACTACTCCTCACCATTCCTAACCATGCCGACCTAATGGAAGGCTACTAGTATGGCCTTCTAAGTATCTACTAGAAGTGATCAGTCAATTTCAAAAAGCTACCAGACCATTTGTGCAAAGTGTTGATGGATTTTTTTTTTTCTTTTCCTGATCTGGTTGATGAATGTGATCCTCTAAAAAAACCCCATGACTCAATGGCTCAACTCAGCCCCTGGTGCCTCAGTTTTAATTTACATTCTCTTTATTTGTAAGGAAAACATTTACCATGACATTAACTTTAACTTAATTTTGGAGGTCATTAACTTTTGAGACCAAAAATGTCCAGCTATGACAAATTATTTCAGTAAGACTATTTGGTGTATAAGAAACATCTAAGAAACTGATCTCTCTGCAAAGTTCTGACAGATGAAACCCTAAATGGCATTTCTATTGCAGTATAGCTTAGCCCGTCAATAGAAACAATATTTTCTCTTTAATCACCAGACTATTTTTCTTTTCCTAATATTCTTAGCATAAAAACTCATATGTCCATCAATTTTCTGTCTATAAGATATTATAATTAAATGTTCTGAACTTTTTGCTAAACATCTTAGGGGTTTTTTATTCACTTGCTCATACCCATTGGTGTTAGCATAAGATTTTATATACCTATTCTCAGTAAATCTACAACTCCACCTGGGAATATCATTCTGTTTAATACTTGTGAGAAAATAGTATCGTTTAAAACATGGGCAATTTTTGCAGCCTTTATAACATTATAATTTGTTTTCAAAGGTCAACTTAGATGCCTTTCTTATACCCTGTATGGATTTAAACAATAGAGATGTCACTCACATGAAAGAAAATATAAAACAGAATGTACCTTGTTCTGCCCATCCCAAGAGACCTTACTCTGCTTTACACTCTACTAATCACCAGCTGCATGATATTTTCAAATTATATTTGTCTCTTCTCAAAACAAAAAGGATAATAACACTTGTTTATTGGAAATAAAATAGAAAAAAAATTGAAACATGACTGAAAAATATTCATTTTTTACACCTACTATTTGAGGTCAAGAGTAATAATAGCAGCCTCATTAACATTCATGTATTTATTATCTATTCTATGCCTGCTTGCTAAAGCCATTTTTCATTTTTTCCAAACAGTGCAAAATAAAAATAAGTTATATTTTGCCCATCTACAATATGCTAGAAACTAGGCTGAATATATTTTATTTTCATCTTATGTATTTCAATATTTTAATATTGAATTTTCATGTTGATATTCCCATTTTGTAAATGAAGTTTCAAAAAAGGAGACAATATTGAAGCCACAACTTTCTGACTCAAATTCTCAGTCTGTTACTTTTGAACCACAATGTCAATATGTTAAATTTATTAATTTATTTAACAAATATGTATTAAGTGCTACTATGTAATATACTCTATTTTAGGCATTAAGGATGTAGTATAGAAAAAGGAAAAAAGCTTCTATCTTTCAAAGGTTAGATTATGGGATGCCTAGGTGGCTCAGCGGTTTTGCACCGCCTTCAGCTCAGGGTGTGATCCTGGGGACCCGGGTAGAGTCTCACATCGGGCTCCCTGCATGGAGTCTGCTTCTCCCTCTGCCTGTGTCTCTGCCTCTCTCTCTCTCTCTCTGTCTCTCTCTCTCTGCCTCATGAATAAATAAATAAAATCTTTAAAAAATAAAAAACAAAGGTTAGATTATAAAGAAACCAGTACTTAATTAAAATATCACACAAATAAATCAATGTAATGTTATAAGTCTTACAAAGGAAAGATACTGAGTACTGTCAGGGCTTAAGATAGGGAGACCTACTTTAATGTAGAATCTGGAAAAAATTCCCAGAGGAAATGTCATTCAAGCAGAACTAAAGGATGAAATTAACTAAGAGGATCAGGAATTGGTGGAAGGAAGGAAAGCACCTTAGGCATGTGGGGAAATATGGACAAAGCTCTGTGATTGGTGTAACCATGAAAGGGAGATACGACTAAAAGAAGGTCAGTGAGAATGAAGAAACTGAGGAAAAGCCTTTATCACAGAGGTCCTGTAGACCACATTAAGGGTTTTAAGCGAAAGTGAGTTTGGTGTGGGAAGATTTGGGGTTTTAAAGGAGCTGTCAAAATATTTTGTTGGTCAAAGTCTACCTTCACTTTACCAAGACTTTGATTTATCAAGACTCTTCATTTCATGTAAATGTGAAGATATGCCTTTTCTTATTTTACTAAGAGACCTAAAGAAAAAAAATCTTAAATTATTGTGAAACTAAATATTCCTTAAGAAGGATGGAGCATGGAGATATCTAAATGGATATATCTAAATAGACATGTATGCACACATGATATTTCACAATGGATAATCTTACCTCTCATCTCCTAACTCACTTTATTAATATGACAATATGTAATCACCCCCATGACATTCAAATTTTTCAAAAATTTACACCAACATTACCTATTTCACAGCCTTATGGGGGACAAATGGAAGAAAGCATATATGGTTTAAGGCCTAAGCTACACAGACAGCATTTAATTCTCCTAGCAATGATGTGTGACAACAGGCATTAAATATTGCCAATCAGGGAAGCTCATAAGAGCCTGTTGTCCAGGGTTTCACTGGGGGCCAATCACATAGGCATGGAACACCCATGTGAATGATGCTGGTTCTCAGCCCTTTATTCAAAGGTCGATTTTATACACCCTTGCTCAAGGATCCACCATAAATCATGTTGTTAGCAAAAACTATCTGCTGTGGCCCAATGCCCCAGGTATATACTAAGATACTCTTTATAGGTAGGATATTTTTAGGGCTTTTGTTATGTCTCAGGAGCCAGTCAAGGGCAGTCCTGTCTTTGGAATGTACAAGTTCTGAACATCCTAAGCCTGATGAGTCAATTCTTTATGGCACATAGATGTTAGTTGAATACTAAGTGAAAGAAATGTGAGGAATTTTATGAAAGAAGGGCAGAGTGCTTTAAGAGCATATAGCAAGGTATTTAGCCTAATTTAGGGATCAGGGAATGTCTCCCTGAGGACAAGTTGAAACTGTGACCTGGAAGATAAATGGAAATTACCTAATTAAAAGCTGAGGAATGAGATGAGGGAATAGAAAGCAGGTGACAATGTCAGGGATAGCATACCAGAAAAAGTGAATATGCAGGATCTGGAAAACCTGGAGACACTTTTATTATTTTTAAATTACCACCCTGAAAAGAACATGCATTGATGCTTATTGAGAAGAGAAAAATCTGTATAAATTTCTTTTATGATGCATTATTTGAGTTTTATACTAAGAACCAAAATCTCCTTCTTCTGGCCCCAACCTTTTCTTGGTTTTGCTTGGCAGGTCATATATATACTTACTGAGATTTTCTATGTACCACACATCATTCAGGGCATTGTCAATACAGCAGTAAATCTCAGTCTTACCCTTACTGAGGCTTTTATCAATGGCATGGTTCTACAAATTGTGAGATTGTAAAAGAAAGGAAAAAAACTAATAAATGGGAACAATAGGTGGAACCAAATACATATCCCTTAGATGGGTGGCAAGGACATCCTTCTTAAGGAATAACATCTGAACTGATATCTGGAAGACATATGAAATGAGGCAGGTGACACACAACCAGAATGGGGAGAAATTCTGCAAAATATATCTAGCCCATGGGAAGACCCAGAGTGGGAAATAACTTGAGGTGCCCAGGAGCAGAAAGAAAGTTAATATTTGGTGGGTATGGTATATAGGAGGAACACTAGTCCAAGGTACTGGTGAAGCAGAAAATAAGGAACAAATGATGGAAGTCCTTCTAGGCTATAATAAGATTGTGCCTTTAATTTTAATTGCAACACCAAAGTAGAGTTCTGGAACCATTCACAGCCTGTTTGGAAAGAGCTCCTAATTGTTATTGGTTATAGCCATCTGTGAGTCCCACTTTTGCCTGTTTTGAATCCTTCAACACAACACACACATTTACATCTACACACAAACCACAAACATTGTGTTTTTAGAGAAAGAGCAGGCTCAGCAATATTATAAAATCCCCACTAGCTTTGGGACACAGAGAAGTCATGAGTTTATATGAGCTCATTCTTTAAGTCAGAGCTCCTGGACCAATAGGGTCAGATATCCAACCCCAGAAAATTCATAGCCTCACCTAAGATTTCCCTCTTAGGAAAAATATTTAGTGGGCCTTTGATATGTATGTATGTATTAAAGAAATTTAAACACTGCAAGAGAAATATGTCTGTTCTTAAGTAGCTTAAACATACTAAGGAAGATAATACATAGTCAGAAATTATCTCAAGTTCAATCCCAGAATACAGCAAAAGTCACAGAATGAGGCAGACAATAAAATTCAGAGGGGGGGGCACCTGGTTGAGTGTTTGACCTCAGCTCAGGTCATGATCCCAGGGTCCTGGGATCTAGCCCCACATCAGTCTCAGCGGGAGCCTGCTTCTCCCTCTCCCTCTGCCACTTCCCTGCTTGTGCATGTGCACTCTCTCTGTGTGTCAAATAAATAAAATTTAGAAAAAAAAAAGATTTAGAGGAGACAAGAATGGAATGGAGTCAGACACTGCTTCTTGGAAGGAATATTTTAGCTACAACCCAACTAACTGTTCAATAGTTTCAACAAAAATTGGTAGGTAAATTCTTTAAGAAAATTGGCAAAAGCTCTTCAAAGATATAGATGGGAAATTAGATGATTGGTTGATTTTAACTTCTACTAGTGCAGGCCAAGCTCCTGCTTCCCTCTACGTATGCTGAGAACAGTTTGTAAGTTCCCCTTCTCATCATAAGACAACATACACACAATACACTTTGTTATTAAAGCAGTCTGAGCTATGACTTTAGAGCAGAGCCAAGCAGGGAAATTAAATTGTACCAAAAAAACCCTCAAATTATATGATGCCAAAAATAATGGAAGTGTTTTACATTTGCAAAGCTTTCAAGTATGATTTCAAGAACCCCAAAGAAAAAGTTTCATGGACCTCATCACAAAAGAGGGAAAAGCTTACTGAAAGTTTTCTGAATAAAAAAGTAACCAATGATGGTGATCAGGAGGTTCAAATTGCCTACAGTTTGAGTCTTTGTGGTGCTGCTTATAGAATGCTATTACACTTACCCTAAACAAAAAAAGACCAGAGACAATGCTTAAGTTTCTTATACTCAAAAGGCAAAGGCTTTCAGAATGACATTGTGACAGGTTAAATTTATGATGCTCTATTTGAAGGAATAATAAGAGAGGCCCCTAGCAGAGGAAGCATTTGGCAACATTGAAATAACATTAAAAATTTAGTTCCTCTCATTTATTTTTGCTGCAGAATGAGAATTCCCTGCCTTTTCCCAGATTTCCTTGTTTTTCAGCCCCTACATATTCATTAACCCTCAGTAAGTATTGGTAACCAGAGTAGAGGGGCAGAAACTTTCTTAAAATAATAACACATTGGGCAGCCCCGGTGGCGCAGTGGTTTAGTGCCGCCTACAGCCCAGGGAGTGATCCTGGAGACCTTGGATCGAGTCCCACGTCAGGCTCTCTGCATGGAGCCTGCTTCTCCCTCTGCCTGTATCTCTGCCTCTCTCTCTGCATCTCTATGATTAAATAAATAAATAAAATCTTTAAAAATAATAATAACACATTTATTTATTCATATATTTAATAAATATTTCCTGAGCACTAAGTGCTGGAAATTTCATAATGAGTCAACCAAGTCCTGCCCAGATGCACATTTATTTTCATGAACCTTACTTTCTAGATCTTTCATCAAAATTATTTTGTGAAAAACTGCATTATTCAAAGAGAGGTTTGTTTGTCTTTACATTTTACTCTAAGGAATTTGAAAATCTAAATTGCCATCCCTGCTTCCAGTATGGAACTAAGACTCCTCACCCCCGCCCCCCCAGTAAGGTAGAAGAGGACAAAATGACCAAGGGGTTGAAAAAAAGACAAAACTATCAGACAAAGAAGGGGAATCTTGTAGCTATTCAAGAAGGAACAATAAAATTTTTAATCAAAAACTAAGACTTGTATGTATTATTTTCTTTGGGTAATGGTTTATATCCAAACCCTCCCATATATAAGAATAACCCCAGGGTTTATCTGAAGATTCATTTTTTTCTTCCCCCTAACTCTTTAGCAGAAGAAGGTCTTTATTAGCGTAAAGTAAGGGGGTGTCCAATATTAGCAAGAGAAATTTTGTTTTTTATGCAGGTTCTCCAATCTAAAAAATCTAAATCTCTCCCAGTAGATGTTCAGGATCCTGATCCTTCAAGGTCAAGTGTGATCTTAGGGAAAGAGCAAAGTGAGGAAAGAAGTGAGCTTAGCCATGTACCCTTCTGTTCTCACTATGAAGTGAGGGCATTGCTTTAGGCCCTCAAAGAGACTAAGACTTAGTCTCTGTCACAAAATACCCACACTGTGGGGAGGTGTATTGCATACCATGGCTCTTGTCCATGAGCGGCAGCCATAAAGGAGATACAATCTGCAAAAGTAGAGGTTGCTTCTGTCTTGTCAAAAACAGAGAGCAAGCGTCAGATCAACAGAGATGCAGGAGGAAAATCATGGCAATGGAAATATCAGCACACATCCAGGTACAAATGTGAAGGATCCCAAAGTATGTTAAAGATAGAGCCGGCCCTCCAGTCTCGCTGCATTGTAGGATAGCAGTAGAATTTTCTGGGAGTGAGACCAGAAGATATAATTGGATTTCTAGGTTTGGAAAAGTGTGTGAGGAAAGGAAGCACCTTAAATGCCCAGAAGAGAAGCCAGAACTTGCTTGAGCAGGAAATGTGAAATCAACTAAAGCTTGCTATTAGAACAATGATGTCAGGATTAATAATTTCCCTGGAAAGGACAATGTGCTATTTCTAAACTCAGTGGGGTAAGATAGGGAGACTTTAATCAGACAACATGATAAAAACTTAATAACTTTATATGGGTAATCTGAGAAAGAATTTTACATTCATTGTTCAGTTACTTCCTCTAGGACTAAATTGGAACATGAAGGGGAAATGTTACTACAGTAAGAAGGAAAAGCTGTTTGTGTTTAATAAGAGCCTGATGCTATTTATCTGAGAATAAAATTTTCCCAAATGAGCTAATAGAAAGTGTAGCAGATCTTTAGCTGTATCATCAGATAAATCTAAATGATGTGACAATTCCTAATAACCAACCCAGCAGGGCAAAGAACTCTTCCTTGAAACTTCATCAAGCCCACTAAGAACACAGCCTTTGGAGTAAGGGAGAACTACATGAGTTGTGTGATCTTGGTCAAGCCACTTAACCATTGAGTGTCATGCATTTAGAAAGGCACCTACATATTTACTGAGCACTAGCTATGAATCAGGCATCATGCAAGCTACTAGAATAAAAGAAACAGAAAGATATCATCCCTAATTTCTTAGAGTTTACATTTTCATGGGGACTTTTTTAACATGAGAGTAAACAATGTCAGTTTTAGAAAAAGTAGATTTTACAAAATCTATGTTATATTTATACATTGTCATGAAGATTACACAAGTATTGTCTATAAATCCCTTCACTGGCATAGTAATACACATTGAATAAGTCTTAAGTATCATTATTAGTGACACTGTAGGCTTCAGGAAGTTGCTTTTGTAAAAGCAATATGCAAATGCAAATTTTTGTGGAAGTCTTAAAAAGTCAAGTAAAAAATGATTTTAAAAAAAGATTTCAAAGCAATCAGAATCAGTTTCTAACAGGGATATCATAAGTGGAATGGATACTGTGCAAAAAAAAATTTGTATTTTAAAATGTATTTTAGTATTTAGTATTTTAAAATGACACCTGCTGTGGCAGACATCATTCCTCTTATGTGAGAAAGAGCTTTGCCATCCAATCACAGAACCAAAATCTACTTTAATGGTAACTGGCTACTTTAGACAAAAGAAAAGCAAGAGTCATGTTGATTGCACTTCAAGGAGATCAGGACATTAAAATAATCGAGGGAGCAATTTACTCTCAGGACAAGGAATCCTGTGCTAATAATATTTCACTAACTATAAATGACATCCATGGCAATGAGCCTATATTAAAGAAAAGACAAGTAAAATTCATAAAGACTCTCTTTTCTGCAAGTATGCAATCAGAAGATATATTAAGATACAGTGGGAATTTTTTTAAAAACTGTGAGTTTTCCAAAAAATGGAAAGAGCAGGTTAGTAAGATTTAAAAATCAAAGACTTTATCAAACTGTGTCCTTCTGGATGTCAAGATCCAGAACCTCCTTTGTATTCCCTGGTCTGGTGTCTGTACACAGCAAACCTTCAGCAAATACTTTTTGGATATACTGAACTTTCTAAGACTTTGTAAACTCTGCTATATATTTTAACAGGTCAACAGCATAAGGTAAAAACATTGCTTAGTCATTCATTATGCAAAGGCCTTAGCTGCTACACACCACAGTTTTATTAATAAGCCAAGTATTTCACCTCGAATACCATCTGACATGAGATGGGAGTAAGTTTGACTGCACTAGTTCCTCATACTCTTTCCTGTTCCTTACTAATCATTTTCTACTGTCAGCTGTTAACACATGGGCCATCACAGAATCCAGTCTGAGCCTCTACTGCAGTTCCCTATGTTTCATCTTCAAACGGTGCTGAAAATAATTTGGTTTGATTTTCTGATGCTCTCAGTATCATAGGAGTTCTGCCTGAAAGAGGAAGGCTTCTAAAAGAACAGTTTCCTGAGCAATGTCATAAGAGGAATTGTCACAAAAGGAACTCAAGAATTGATTAGTTGCCAGACGTTTCCATAGAACCCAAAATAATAGTTCTAAGTACATGTTCAGCCAGAGTATTTTCACACTGAACACTTAGTACAGTGTCTGAAACATAATGTAAGACACCATCAACATTAACTTGGACCATTGCAGTAGCCTTTTATTATGGTTTTCCTGCTTCCATTCCCGCCTCTACAATTTATTTACCACTCAGTGGCTAGAGTTCTCATTATAAAAGTTAAATCAGATAATGCTGCTCCCCTGTGTAAAATGTTCCAGTGTTTTCACTGCACTTGGAATTGACCCATAATCTAAGCTCTGATCTTCAAAGCCTTATAGGATCTGGCCCCCACAGAGCTTTCTAATGCCAACTCATAGTAAGTACTCAGGTTCACTCTATGCCTACAACCAGGCTTCTTTCTATTCCTTGGTTACACCAAGTATCTCTCTTCCTTAAAATCTTTGAATCTGCTTTTTCCTCTAACAGAATGACCTGCCCCAGGGTTCTTCTAATGAGTGCCTTCTTATTCACTGCAGTTCTCTGAGAAGACTACTGTCAACAACCAATTTAAAGGAGCAACTACTCATAGAAGTCACTATCTCATCTCCCTGTCCTATTTCAATCACATATTTATCACTGTCTAAAATGATTCTCTTAAAGTATTTCCTGCCTATTGATTAGTCATCTATTCAACAAACCCACCCCTATGATTTGCAAATATCCATTAATGTATGTTTCAATATTTAGAAGTTATAAAACTGCTAAATAAAATATATGTTCTTACCTTGATAAAAATAGTTTAGTAATGAAAGGTCAAGTTCAAATTTAGAATTCTTGGATCCCTTGACATTCTTTACCAGAATATGACAGTATGGAAGAGGGGGAAAACCTTAGCCCACAGCTTCCCTGGATTTCAGAGAGGTATTGCAGCCTAAGCCCCACTCCTACCCATCACCATTGGAATGGAAGTACCACAGGAGCAGATCTATTTTTATTTTTGTGTTTTCTTCACAAAACAATTCCAGTATATGCTAAGTAAACACTTGTTGAATAAATACATAATTGACACTCAAATGTTTGTGAAAATGAATATAATGTTTGATTCTCAAAATATTCTTGCAAAGATCTAAATACTTCTACCCTCATCATTTTTTTAGTGCAAACACTTGAGTACAAGCAAGAAAAAAAAAGATGAGTTCTGGTTCACAAACTGTCAGAAATAAAAATTCAAAAAAGTCAGACATTCAAGAATAGAGGGTTAGTTATTGTTACACACTAGATTGCATTCTATGGAATATAATTTTTTCATGGACTTAATTTTTTAGAGGAGTTTTAGATTCACAATTAATTTGAGAAAATATAAAATTTTGTACTCTTCAGGTAACACAGGAGAAAATGAGAAATTTAAGATCCAAACCTCTTCACCAACAATGATAGGGAACCTACATGTCAAAACAGGTCAAGGTTGGGAGAACAGATGGTTATATAGGCTAGTAGGCTAACCCTGGTACCTCCATATTAAAGGCCCACTGTTTCTGTTGGAAAGCTCAGAATCTACAAAAAGACTGAGGTGCTAGAGGCAATTTGAGATCTGCTACTAGACTTCTCTACCAGATGACCTCATTGGACTGGTTGAAAATTTTCCCTCAAAGGTTATGGCTATTGAAAAAATAAATAAACAAAAATACTTATTTAAAAAAAGTGATGGTTATCAAAGAACAAACCTACAGTGTTTCCCACTGTCATCAAGTTTTTCTAAAATAAAATAAAACAAACAAACAAAAACTATTGCCTCAAACTCAAAAGGAAGAATGTCAATGGCTGATCATACAGCAAAACCATAGTAATAACAGAAATAATCATGGTTAACATATATTGATTCTAGTTTCTCAAAGCCATGAACATCTTGCCTCCCCAGAGCTAACCAAAGATGCCTTCAGTCCTCACCTGACTCACAACAGCAGCCTCCTCCCTCAGGTCTCCCAGTATCCACTCCTACCTTTCTTAACTTCTTCACATTGTAACCAGTGAAAATACAAACATGCTCATTACCAACAATATCCTTCTTAAAATCTTCCAGTGCTTTCAAAAAATCTAAAAAAAAAAAAAATCAGAACCTGTAATATAGTCTAAAAGTCCCTCTATAAGGACACCTTGGTGGCTCAGTTGGTTATGTGACTGCCTTCAGCTAAGGTCATGATCCAGGGATCCTAGAATGGAGCCCTGAGTTTGTCAGGGCCCCCTGCTCAATGGGGAGCCTCCCTCTTTCTCTCTCTCCCTCTGCACCTCCTCCCTTCTTGCATGCTCTCTCACAAATAAATAAATAAAATCCTTAAAATTTTTTAAAAATAAAATAAAATGCCCTACATATTCAGACTTCTATTAGTATCTCCAGCCTCATCACACACCATTCTTCTCTCTCATCTTCTGGGCTCCAGTCACACTGGCCTGAACTCTGTTCTTCAGAAGCTCTCTGCTCCCTGCTAATGTGACATTTTTCATGTCTTACTCTCCATCTGATTTAACCTCTCTTCTCTCCTCATTTTCCCTTAGCCAACTTCTACTCATTTTTGAGATCTAGCTCTAAAGTTATCTTCAAAGAAATTTTCTTGATCTTTCAGATTGACAAATTAACCTAAAGTTAAAACACTGTACTGCTTTATTTCATAGTCTTATCACAGTTAAAAATTTCATACATATTTTTTGTAATTATTTAATTCATAGCTATCTTCCCAATTAAGCTCACAAACTCCTCAACTTATAGACTCTATGAAGGAAGAATGTGTGTTTGAGCTCACCCTTCTATTCCTAGAACTTAAATCCATTCTTGAGTGAGTGACATCAGCAACAAAACTCAGTGAGATGTTCCTTATTGTATCCCTCTTCAACAACAATCTGGTATCTAACCACAGCAGTGTTTTTGTGGGAACTGTAGAATCTAGCACCATATGTCAAGATACCCAAGAGGAATGATAGACATACAGACCTTGATTCTGCTAGAGTCTGTGGACTCTCCAGTGGCTTGTGAACTAGCTTCAACCCCTCTCAGCTGTGGTCCAGGAACCTGTGGAGAACACTCTCTTAGACAACCACCCAAGGAGGAAAGAGTTCTGTGGAAGTTCAGGTTTCCAACAGAGAAGTTTCAGCACATTGTTGGAAAAAAATGTATGAGTTTGGAAGCATTGGGATAGTTAGAGAAAAAAAGTTTGACTTTATCTATGTTATGCCATCCACCAAGGAGGTACATAACTCCATGCCAAACAAGATCTTCTAGACCTGTGATTTCTCTCACAAAGGAAAGTGAGAGCATGCAAATGCCCAGATTCCCCAGCTCTATGGTATGTCATCAGACATTTCATTTCTCTCTTGCCCCATCCAGACAGCTGATTCCTGAGCTGCATGAAAAGGGTGGTAAAAGGCTGGAAGAGCTACAGATAGAACTCTTTGAAGGTGTTAAAGATTCACAGATCCTCCTGACTACATGACAAACTCCATCAAGAAACCCACTGATGAGCCAATGGAGATGTCTCATCTAAACATAATCCCAACTAGCTTACCCGTACCCCTAGTCATCTGAATGCCTCGCCAATGCACATCCTCACTCTGTGCCTAGCTGTCAATGCATGCTCCAGATGGCAGTAGAACAGGTTTTGGCAGATGGCTAGTGAATACATATGGGAAGCCAGCCTGAATCTGAGGGCCAGTTAAAGACCATAAACTTGAACTTCAGCTTCACTCTTAGGAAAGGAAAAGGAAAGAGGTCACTACTCATCCTGGTACATAGCAGGATTAAAAGAAGGCATAAAAGCTTAAGAATTCTATCACAAGAGGGAGCAAGAAGAATGGAACAGGTATAGAACATAGAACATCTAAGAAAGCCTCAGATTTCCTTGGTAGGGCTGATGGAAGTTATTTCTCTCCCCAAAACAGAAAAGATTGGAGGAGGTGACTACTATGCAAATGTGAAGAGAGCATCACAAGACTTCAAGGAAGATGAAAAAACAAGAAAACATGTTGCCACCAAAGAATCACAATTATTATCCTATAACCAAGCCTAGAGACATGGAAATATATAACTAACCCAATAAAAAAATCAAAACATCTTTTTGAAGGAAGCTAAATGAGTTACAAGAAAACAGAGAAAGATAATTCAACAAAATCAGGGAAACAATACACAAAATGAGAAGTTTAAAAAGGAGACATAACTAATTTTTTAAAATATACCAAACAGAAATTCTGGAGCTGAATTCATTGTATTACAATAAATGAAATGAAAAAGGCAAAAAAAGAGAATCAATAGCAGAATGAATCAAGTAGAATAAAAAGAAACTGTGAATTAGAAGATGGAACGTTTGAAATTATCCACTTAGAGGAAAATGAAGAAAAAGAATTAAGAAATCTTCTGTGATCTGTGGCATACCATCAGAGGAAATAATCTGTGAATTACTGAATCCCAGAAGAAGAATGTTAAAATGAGGCAGAAAGCTTTAAGAAATAATGGCTGAAAACTTTCCGAATTTAGGGAGAGATTGAGATTGTTTAAGTCCCTGAAACTTATAGGTCACCAAACATATTTGGCTTTAAATCTTCTCCAAGGCATGTTATAATACAACCATCAAATATCAAAGACAAAGAGAGAATATTAAAAGAAGTAAGAGCAAATAGGTCATATTTCCAAAAAAAAACCCCTATTAGACTATCAATGGATTTATCAGAAAAACCTTAAAGGCCAAGATAGAGTGGGATGATATATTCAAAGTACTGAAAGAAAAACACTGCCACATAGCAATATTTTATCCAGCAAAATTGTCTTTAAGAAGTAAGTAAAGGACTTTTTTTTTAAGTTTTTATTTATTTATTTATTTGGGAGATAGCAGGAGAGCAGGGTCAGGGGAGAGAGAGAAGCAGCCTCCTCACTGAACAGGAAGACTGATGTGGGGCTCAATCCCAGGCCCTGAGGTCATGACCTGAGGCAGATCAATGGAACCACCCAGGTGCCCCAAAATACTCTCCCAAACAAACAAAAGCTGAATAAGTTCATCACCACTAGACCTGCCTTACAAGAAATGCTTAAAAAACAAAATCTTCAAGATGAAATGGAAGGATGTTAACTGGTAACATGAAAATACACAGCACACTGAAAAGAGAAGTATAGAGTCAAATTCAGAATACTCTAATATTGTGATGTGTTAACCACTTTAGTATAAAGTTTAAAGGTTAAGAGTATTCAAAGTAACTATATAATAACTTTTTAATGAATACACAATACAAAAGGAGTAAATTATGTTATCAAAAACGTTAAAAGTAAGGGTAAGTAAAAGGGTAGAGTTTTGTATGCAATAAAAGTTAAGCTTTAATCAGTATAAAATAGTGTTATATCTATAAGATATTTTATGTAAGTCTCACACTAATCACAAAGCAAAAACCCACAATAGATACACAAAAGCTAAAGAGAAGGCAATCAAAGTTCCAAACACTCTGGAAAATTCACCAAGAAAGACAGCTAGAGAGGGAGAAAAGAACAACAACAAACACAACAAAACAGAAAACAATAAGGTATCATCAGTAAATCATGATCCATCAGTAACTGACCTTAATGTAAATGGATTAAATTCTCCAAATAAAAGATATAGAGTGACTGGATGGATAAAAATAAGACCCACTATATGCAAGAGACTCACTTCAGCTAGAGGACACACAAGCTCAAAATAAAAAGATAGAAAAAGACATTTCATACATATGGAAACCAAAAGAGAGCAGGGGTAGCTACATAGAGCTACCTATATTAGAGAAAGTAGACTATAAACCAAAAACTGTAACAAGAAACAATAAAGGTCATTTTATAATGAAAGAAGTCAACTCATCAGGAGGATATCACAATCTTTAACATATTTAGGTATTCTGATGTTGCATGCATGGATACTAACAGATCTGAAAGGGAAAAATATACTTCATTTTCAACAACAGAAGGGTCACCCAGACAGAAAATCATTAAGGAAACTTTGGATTTGAACGGTGCTTTAAACTGAATAGACCTCATGGACCTACAAAATATTGCATCCAACAGCAGTAGAATATACACAGTCTCAAGAGCATACGGAAAATTCTTCAGGATAGAGCATATGATAAGTCACAAAACAAGCCTTAGCAAGTTTAAGACTGAAATCATACCAAGTATCTTTTTGAAACATAATAGTATGAAACTAGAAATCAATAACAGGAGGAAAGTTGTAAAATTTACAAGTGTGTGGAAATTAACCAACACACTCCTTAAGAACCAATGAGTCAAAGAAGAAATCAAAGGAAATAAAAAATATCTTAAAACAAATGAAAATGGAAGCAACATACCAAAATATATGAGATGCTGCAAAAGCAGTGCTGACAGGAAGGTTTTTAACAATAAATGCCCACCTCAAGAAAGAAAAAATTCTCAAACAACCTAACCTTACATCTCAAGGAACTAGAAAGAAAAGAACAAAGGAAGCCCAAAGTTAGCATAGGGAAGGAAATAACAAAGATTAGAATAGAAATAAATGAAATAGAAACAAAAAGACAATAGAAAAGATCAGTGAAACTAAGATCTCACTTTTTAATAAAGAAAGCTGACAAACCTTTAGTTAGACTAACCAATAGGAAAAAAAAAAGTAAGAAGACTCAAGTAAAATCAGAAACTAAAGAGGAGACATTACAACTAATATCAAAGAAATACAAAGGATCACAAGAGACTGCTATGAACAAATATATGTGAACAAATTTGACAATCTAGAAGAAATGGATAAATTTCTATAAATATACAATCTACCATGACTAAATCATAAAGAAATAGAAAATATGAATAGCAAATAACAAGTAAGAAAGTTGAATCAGGAATAAAAATCTCTCACCAAAGAAAAGCCCAGGATGAGACAGCCTGCCTAATGAATTCTACTAAATATTTAAAGAATTAATATCAAAACTCCTCTCAAACTCTTCCAAAAAATTGAAAAAAGGTAATACTCCCAATCTCTTTTTATGAGGCAAGTGTTACCCAGATACCAAAGACATAAGAAAACTACTGCCTAATATGCCTGATGAATATAGATCCAATATTATCAGCAAATCAAATTCAACAATACACTAAAAGGATCATTCACCTTGATCAAGTGGCATTGACTCCAAGGATACAAGAAAGGCTCAATATATGCAAGTCAATAAATGTAATACACCATATTAACAGAAGCAAAAATAAAAATCATATGATCATCTCAATAGATGCAGAAAAACCATTTGACAAAATTCAATATTCCTTCATGATTAAAACTTTCAATAAAGTGAATATAAAAGGAACATACCTCAACATAATAAAAGCCATATGACAAGCCCACAGCTAACATCATACTCAAAAGTAAAAGATTCAAACTCATGCCTCCAAGATTAGGAACAAGATAAGTGTGCCTATTCTCATATTTAACATTGTACTGAAAGTCCTCTCCAGAATAATCAGGCAAAAAATAAATAAATAAATAAATAAATAAGAGAAAGAAATGACTTCCAAATGAGAAAGGAAGAAATAAAAAGTTTTTCTTAACTGATAATATTATATATAATATATAAATCCTGAAGACCACAAAATAACCTGTTAGAATAAACAATTTCAGTAAAGTTGTAGGATAACAATCCCATTCACAGTAACACCTAAAACAGTAAAGTACTTAGGAATAATTTAACGAAGAAGGTTACACCTATAAGAATGGTTATTATCAAAATAAGAAGTAATAACAAGTATTGGTGTGAAAGGGCAACCTTGTGGGAATATAAATTGGTACAGCAACTAATAAAGATAGTATATAGCTTCCTCAAAAAAATTGAAACTAAAACTATCATATGATTCAAAAAATTCCATTTTTGCATATATCTGAAGAAGACATAATCACTCTCTCAAAGAGATATTTGTACTCCCATATTCATTGCAATATTATCACAATAGTCAAGATATGGAGTCAACCTAAGTGTCCATGTATGAATGGATTAATGAATAAAGTAAATATGGTGTGTATACAATGAAATACTATTTGCCATGAGAAAGAAGGAAATCCTGCTATTTGCTCCAATTTGGCCAGAACTTGAGGGCATTATGTTAAGTGAAGTAAGTCATACAGAGAAAGACAAATATTACTTGTATGTGGAATCTTAAAAAAGCTAAACTCACAGAAATAGGGTAGGATTTTGGTTACCAGTCACCAGGAGTTGGGGGAAATGGTACATGTTGTTCAAATGGTACAAACTTCCAGTTCTAAGATGACTAAAGTCAGGATGCCTGGGTGGCTCAGTCAGTTAAGTGTCTGACTTCAGCTCAGGTCGTGATCTCATCAGGGTCCTGGAACCAGGCCCCATGGCGGGGGGGGGGGGGGGACACAGATGCTTTCTCTCGCTCTCTCTCTCTCTCCCTCTCTCAAGTAAATAATAGCTTTTTAAAAAAGATGAATAAGTTCTGAGGATTTAGGGCACAAAATGGCAATTATAGTTATTAATGTACTATACACTTGAAACTTGCTAAGGGAGTAGATCTTAAATGTTTTCACTACAAAAATGGAATGGTAATTATATGAGGTGTCAACTAACCCTACTACAGTAATTATTTTGCAATATATAAGTGTATCAAATTAGCATGTGGTACACCTTAAACTTACACAATACTGCATATCAATTATATCTCAACAAAACTGGAAAAAAAATTCCTACTATACATTTGGTGCTCCATAAATATTTATTGAATAAGGGAATAGAATGAGCATATTTGAGTGCAAAAAACTGTGCTCTGAATTACTCATGATATAAATGAAACAAACTAAAATTTAAGAAGTTGAATAATTTTCCCAATGTCATATATTTAGTAAATAGATGATGGAGCCAGGAACCAGGCCCACATTTTCTGACTCAGAGCTTTTACATGCTCAAAAATACTGTGTAATAATATGTCTGCAAAAATTTTCTTTGCCTTACTCCCCATATTATGCTTCTTCTTTCTTCCATAGCATAGTCTCACTTGCAGATAGTGTCTCAGCAGAAATAAAAATATTCCTAAATTACTCCAACACTATTTTCAAATGGCTAAGTGAGGCAGTTCTTTCAAAAACATTCTTACTTTTTGTGAGATAGAAAAGACACTCAAAAATGTATTTTTTATCAACATGTAAATCGAAAAATAATGTCAGATACCCATCATGTTACACTAAAGTATTCCCTTTCCTTTCCTAAAGCAAATGGTATTAGCAACTTGGTGCCACACAAGTCTTATACACTCTGCCCCTTGGTATTAAATTAACCTTTACCTGACATTTCTAGGTAATCATTTTGGGAGCCATCCAATAAATCATTTAATAAAATGAAAATGGAATAGCTTTTCAGAAAGAGTGTGTGCTTGTTCTAAGTACTTCTAAATGGAGGCAATTGCACTCAATAACAAAAATAGCTCTTTGTATCACCAAACACAAATGAGTGGATTGGCCTTCCACAAAGGCAGCCAGGAAGTATCTGGCCATGAACCAGAATGTGCTTCTTAATAACATCTCAAACAAGACACCTATGCCTGTGGGGTTTTCTTCCCTGCAGTCTTCATCGGTGGTCTCTGAACTTTTGCAAGTGATTGAAAAAGCAGATTACTTTTACAAGGAAATTGTGTCACTATGTGAGCTAAAAACTAATATTTCAAACTACTTATCATTTAGCTTAAAAGAATATTTGTCTTTTGGAAAGAAAAGTTGATACCTTTTTTAACATGGAAATGATGGAGAGTCACCTTGAAGATAATTTTGGTTTTGCAAAGCATCATTTGACTGCCTCCCTTAGTTATGCCAATATAAAGAAATGGGTGTCGGTTGTTATGTTTTTGAGTGCCTTAGCAAATCTGCTTCATTCTGTAACATTCAAAGTTGGTATCTCAGAACTGATAGACTAATATGCCTAAGGAAGAAAAAAATTCATGCCTGAAATCCTGATCTTTGAGCTCTAAAGTTAGGAAATCTGGAAGAATAGTCCAGAATATCTTCAACCAAGGTCCACAGGTAAGACAAAGAAATAAAATTACCTTGAAATATGAGGCTCCTAAGAAAACGCTTCTTTGACACAAGAGTGTATGAGATTGTAAAGCAAGGTAAATTTTTTAAGAAAAAAGAGCTTGTAACTGCTACTTTCTCTGAAATATTTCCTTTATTGAGTATTTAAATAAAAAGATTTGCCATTTCCCTTCACATGGGACCTTGGAACACACACGCAGCAAGCCATTTGAGCATTTTAAATGATAATAATTGGCTTAAGAGGGTAATGCAATCAATGTATCTAACAATAGTTAAAAATAATACAATAAGGTCACGTGGGAGTTCCTTTAACAGCATTTAAATCAGGATAGTTATTGCTCAAAAAGACTAGCCATTTGTTTGCATTCCATAAAATACAGAAAGTTTGAATCTCTAGGAAATGTATACATATAGATCAGTGGCTCTCAATTAGAGATGATTTTGCCTCCTCCCAGGGGAAATGTGGCAATGCTGGGAGACATTTTTGTTTATCTCAACTAGATGCTGCTATTGGCATCTAGTGGGTAGAGGCCAGAGATGCTGTCAAATATTCTACAATGCAGAGGTCAGCCTCCCACAACAAATAATTATCTGTCCAAAGTGTCAGTAGTACTGAGGTTCAGAAATCCTGATATAGGTAAAAACAATCATCTTAAGTTCAGAGAGAACTATAGTCAGATCTCATTACAAATTCCAAACAAGTCAGTAAATTTGAAAACTGGCAAAAACTTTGGAACCTTTCCATTTTCAGACACCTAATTCATTTCTTCATCCCAAGAACATATTCATGAGGGCCACTGAAGTCATTCCTTTCAGTATAATCCTAAATTCACATTGACACTCTGGAGGATTCCAGGACAGGCTTTGAGAATTTTACCTATATTTAAACAGACAAGCAATGTTACTATACAGTGCATTATGGGAATTTTATGTACTTGGAAATTTAGCAGAAGAACTCAACAACCAAACAAAACTTCCATAAAAAGTCCATATTGTTGTATACTATATAAGAGCAGCTTTGGGCCTCTTAAAATAAGTTGTCCTCTGATTTGTAATTTAATATTATGAGTGTGAATTCTGGTCAAACAGAACAAGTTTTCAGTCCCAGCTCCATTTTAACAATCTGTTCTATACGGTGGAATCCAGATTCATGTATCTCACCAACAATTAATATTGTACTTCTCTCAGAGGTTTATTAGGAAAGTTAAATGGTGCATATCAAAATATTTAGGATATTAACAACTTAACACTCAATAAATGTAAGTAATAGTGACATTGCTCCAAAATAGGAGCAACTTGATTGATAGGATTTTGGGAATTTTCTATATTAAAGTGTCTCTTTTTTTAGAAATTTTAACTTTCAATAGGAGGTCAATTTAAACCATTAAGATACTGAAAGAGGGATCCCTGGGTGGCGCAGCGCTTTCGCGCCTGCCTTTGGCCCAGGGCACGATCCTGAAGACCGGGGATCGAATCCCACATCGGGCTCCTGGTGCATGGAGCCTGCTTCTCCCTCTGCCTGTGTCTCTGCCTCTCTCTCTCTCTCTCTCTCTCTCTCTCTCTCTGTGTGTGTGTGTGACTATCATAAATAAATAAAAATTTATTAAAAAAATATACTGAAAGACATGGGAAAACCTTATGTATCACCTCATGCTGATTCTAAATTAGGGTATTTTGCTAATGTCAATATGAAGAAGAGATTTTGTCACAAAGAATGGAGTCATGATTACACAGTATTTCCAATAATTTTATTATTATAGAACTTCAATTATTAGCTAGCCAATTTCCATATTTCAAAATCTCATCTAAACCAATAAATGTAAATGGTAGATAATAAAGACATGAAAAGTTATATAGTTTCACTGTAATTCACAAATTATGCATCCAAACAAAATAGGAAAAGCGAAAATTAAAATTATTGCCTATTTAATATAAGCCATATATAATTTAAAGGTGAATAACTGAATGAATTCCAAACTTCTCAATGACAATTTTTTGGGGAACATACCTACCTACTCCAGTAGGGAACATAGTACCTACTTAGTAATTCCAAAATACCTATCCCAGGTTTCCTATCCGTGCTATAACACCATAGCTTTTGGTTCTAATCCTTCCAGCTTGAAAACAACCTCACAATTTGTCTAGTTATGTCCCAATGGTCCAACATGCATACACACAATTTATTGTTCCAAGTGGATATCTAAATCTATAGCCTTCAAGTGATTTACTCTTACTTTTCCATACTCAATCTGTTACATGTGTTGTGATTTTGAAATTAGAAATACAATTTTGGGCTTGTTTGCCCTCTTTCATTCTAATGAAAGAATTATGTAAAGCAGCTCTATGATATGATTTGCCCAATACACTTTTTATGCTACAATATCTCACTGCCAATAAACAAAAACTCACACACTTTAAAAAGCACCCCGGAGCCCTTCTCCCAGTGAAGACACTATGGGTGAAGGAGTAGGACTCATACATTCAAGTACAGTCACTGAGCATATTCCAAGTCCTGCAAAGAAAGTGCCAAGACTTCCCGCAACAGCAGCAGAACTCAAAGCAGCTGTTATTAGGAACAAGAAGTATTAAGATACTTTTGTGAGGAGGGTTGGGGTCAGGCGGGAGGGGGATTTGTCTGGGAATTGTTCTGGGAATGGGATGTCTGGGGACAATTTTAAAGGATTACATGTTGCAGAAATGTTTATGTGACTGACATGGAGCCTGGAAAAGTCTTTTTTCTCAATTTGCTAACATACTTCTTATTATTGTCTAACCAATGCTTAATGTATGGGAATGATGTTTAAGGACTCTGTAAATTTCATACCTCTCTGGTCATTTGTATGTATGAAGTTAGTTTTTAAATGTGGTATGATGAATCGTGTGCTTTGAACCAAAAAGCTTACTGAAAGTACCTGTGATTTTCGAAAAAAGTTTCTCGTTTAGGGAATATAGTCTTAAAATGTATATGCACAAACCCTGCTTAAAAATGGCAAGACAGACATGTTCTTTTTTTCTAGTTTATAAATCCTGAAGAGGGAGAAGAATTGGGATGGTAACACTGGTTCTGGAACGTTGCTTTAAATCCAGGCCAGCAGTGACGAGTTATTCTAATGACCTCTGTGAACAGAGAGATGCTAGCATTGAGCAGACGTCTGGTATAGACAACATGATACACTAGGAAGCTATGGGCATAGCTCTCTGTTGGGCTTGGAATCGGTTTAAGGAGGAGGTGTTAGTGGAGCAGTGTATGAGGAAGTTGTTGCAATCCTTCTTTGCATCTTATTTTGAAGAATAAATAAAACTTTTTTTGTGGCTGCCTTTTAAAATTAAAAAAAAAAGGAAGGATGGGGTGCAGGGCATTATTAGGTTACCTCTGATGCTTCAGTGTTATAAATTCAACTTAAAGACTGACAGCCTAAATCATGGTGTAAGTTTTCTTTTCCTTTCTTTTCCCTTTTTGTTTTGGTATCTTTTCGATGAAAATTTTAAAAGTACAACCCAAGTTTTATTTAGTATGACTAGTCAAAAAAAGTATTCCATTTCAAGTTCTGAAAGTAGAATTTATAAAGCATTTTTTCCAACTTTCACCTTAAAAAAGCAATAAAAACTATCACATGGGATGAATAAGAAGACTGGCTAGACAGGTCTGTAGATCCTCTCGTTGCTGAACTATGACATGAGCCTTATACGTTGTAAAACAGAGATAGTTGGAACGAAAGTACAGAACTAAATTATTTAGACTTTATTTGCTGTTAAATTCTGAGAAGTTTCAGTTGTCTAAAATAAACTTAAACAAATATGAACTGTAATGTTTCAAAGTGCAAGGTAATATGTAATGTAGTGTTTTTAAAATACTCTCGTCTAATATTAACTAGTGGTATTTTGATTTACACAGTCATAATTTGTTAATGACTTCATTGTAACAACCACTGATGTAGATTAGTAATGTAAGTTCACATTTAAAGATTAATGGGAAAATGGCACATGTAATACTTACACAAGTATTGGGAGTTTGGTATGTCTTGAAAAGAATAACTTAACTTTTGAGTGTCCAGAAATGAGTTTTTCTCAAAGTCCATTGCCAGCAATTGGCAAGCCTAATAACACTGGAACAGAGCATTAACTATATCTTACTAACAGTGAGGTGAATAACTTTGAATAAGGTTTTAGAGAAATTTTTTAAAATTAAAAAATATAAAAAGCAGTACTTTTTGTAGAGTGCCTGAGTGGCTCTGTTAGTTTAGTGTCCAACTTTTGCTTGGGGCTTAGGTCATGATCTCATGGCTGGGGTCAAGCTTCATTTCTGGAGTCCCATGCCTTAAGCCCTACCTGGGCCTCTGCACTCAGTGGGGAGTCCACTTGTGGATTCGCTTGCTCTGCCCCTCCCCACACTCATGCACCCATACTCTCTCTCTAAAATAAATCAATATTAAAAATATACATATAAATAAATATAAAGCAATGCTTTTTGTGATATCTTGGAAAGCTTGAAATTTTCCATAGGTTTCATCAAAATTAAAGAGCAACAAAAACAAAAATATATATATAGCATTTCAATTCACTTATTTTCTAAAATGAAAATAAGAGAGTGTAAAATGATTTAGTTCAAAAACCTCCAATTTCCTTCTAAATATCTCCAAGAGGCTTTTAAAATTATCTCACTGTGTGGGAATTTACTATAGCAAATTATCTTATATACTTGCTTAAATACAGTTTTAAATATAGGAAGCATTAGTTGACAGAAAATTACACTATATGCAGAATAATTTTATTTTAATTATATGGCTAGACAGGATATGTGTTATTTTATCCATTGTTCAACTCTTTCTTTTGGAAGCTTCCTCTCCCCCACCCCATGCAATTTTGGGAACTGAGACAGAACCATTAGGATGGCATAAATAACTTCATGGGGACTACCTTTGCCTCCACATGGACAGAGAAATGAAGCCAATATGAAAGAAATGATATCTCAAGGATAAAGAAGTGTAGCTAGTGAAGTTCCTAACCATTCCTAACAAGGATTTGGGTGTTTATATTTAGAGTAATAAGAAGCCATGAAGTCACTGATGATAATCAATCAGGAGACAAGCATAGTCATGTTTACACACAAGATCACTCTAGCTACACTGTGGAACAAGTTTGAAGAGGAAACAGTGAGTATATGAAGGCAATTTCAGAGATTATTGTTAACAGGAGGCAAGAAATCGAGGCATATCTTTGCGTAAGTCTTCCCTGATAAAGGATTCACCCCAGCATAATATTATGTATTCTAATATCTTGTGCTTTTTTGTTCATCATACTTATGACAACTGTAAACGTTTAATTGTGCTATTGTTTAATATTTGCTCCCCCAGGAGACTTGCCCATAAGTACAGAGATTTTTTTTTTCTTTTTTTTAATTTTTTTTATTTATTTATTTATGATAGTCACAGAGAGAGAGAGAGAGAGAGGCAGAGACACAGGCTGAGGAAGAAGCAGGCTCCATGCACCGGGAGCCTGATGTGGGATTCGATCCCGGGTCTCCAGGATCGCGCCCTGGGCCAAAGGCAGGCGCCAAACCGTTGCGCCACCCAGGGATCCCAGTACAGAGATTGTATCAGTTTTATTTACCTCTTTTAACCCCCATACATGGAAGAATACTTAGTATAGAATTCAGGCCTAATAAAGATTTGTTGAATAAATGATGAATGACCACATGAACAAGAATTGACATTAACCTTTATTGGCCTTAGAAACTTGGTTTCAGTTGAAATGCAAGCTCTGGACATACAATAAATGAAAGGAGATGAAATACATAGCTGGATACTCATTTATATCAATAACTTATATATCCACAAGCAAAATCCTTTTCCCTCCTGCCATGGCTGTCAGTAAAGTAGATTCTTTTTATCCTTAATTTTTCCTCAATATTATAAGGGCATTCTAACAAACAGAAAATTAGCAGAAGGTATTGGAAAGTAGATGGGTGGAAAAGAGTTGAATAATGCATAGGGTAAATCCTTGGCTACTTAAGAAAAAAAGTTGCCTACAAACCAAATCTGTATCAGTGTCAAGATCCTAAAGCAAGCTTGAATTTGATCTAATTACTAATTTAATGGATTTTCCTACATTTTCACTCACCCTCCAGTAAACTTGGTTAATAATATAGAAAAAGAATTCCTTTACAGATAGCTACAGCTCTAATTGAATTTTTTAGCTCCTCCCCTCAATACTGCCAGGGAAATGTACTGTTGATGGTACTAAAACTCTAAAGACAAATGACCAAACTTTGTGAAGGTCTAAACACAATCTCGGCTCTTCTTTTTGATGCATGACCACTAGCCCGTAAGTTTGTTACTGGATTTGTAATGAACCTCTCCCACTGGCTTAGCAAGATAAGGCACATGCTAATTATTCAGTTTCAGGTTCTGAAATCACACTGAGCACAAACCAGCATAGAATCAAATCATGTTTTGACTGACTAATCTGTCAAGCAATACTGGGTCACATTTTAGAAGTTACATTTTGCATGCATTATTTAAATTTTCTGTAACATGATATTAATAAGTATTGTTTTACATAATTTGAAAATATGTTTAAATTATAAGAAAATATTTTATCTGTGTATCAAGGAAATATATGTTATACTCCTGCATTTTTGTTAATAAATTTGGCCCTATATAAAAGTGACATGACAATTTCTGTTTACATTTCTCCCTTGGATATGTTTTAATCCATATGAAGTTTCAAAGCAATTGCCACATTAGCTAACGAATGGGATGTGTAGAATGCAAATGCATCATAGGAAATGTATCTAAGGCCAAAATTACTTAACATATTATTTCTATATGCCTTACCTAAGTTCAAAGATGAATTGGTTTCTGATGTCAGAATAATGTATTTTCAATGGTTAACATGACTATTATTTATTATAATAGAAAAATAATACATCTTTGTTTCTTTTTTGTTTAGTCATTACTTAGCTACTCTATTATTATAGACTTCTAAATTCAATTAGCTAACGTCCTTTTGAGCTCTGGATGGAAATTATTTTGGCTGAATTCCTTAAATCAGGAAGATAAATAAGTATTTAAATGGATATGACTTGTGCCTTTGAGTAAATGTCCTGGGAAAATTGCTTTCTTTTAATCAATTCCCTTTCCCAGAAACAATAGCTAAATAATTTGTATTTGTATGAAATTTAGGACACTGTCTGCAGTATGTTATGACTCAGTTTAGACCACAAATATAACATATTAAAATCACATACCTGTATGAAGGTAAAAAACTTAATAATTACTTGATATTTCAATGAAGTATTCACAACTTAAGAGAGTTTAAGAATAGATTTGAAATTCTCTGAAGAAAATTTAATTCCCTGAAACCTAACTACATTCTGTTCTTGCTGTCCATGCTCTTTGACCACTTAATAGGGGAAATTAATTAGTTTAAACAATGTGTTTGAGTACTTTAGGAACTCAATGAATCCTTTGGAATACAGTCAGTTCTTTTCTACTTTCATCCTGCTTCAAAAAGCCAATGTTTATTTAATAAATATCTGAGCTTTTCTTCTTTTTTCTACACTGTATTAAGGAGTATTCAAAAGAACGATCAACATTACTTCTATTTCTACAGTTCTCTCTGGCTAAAGGGTGTTTCACTACATTTCATTTAAAACACAAAATCATACAATGAGGTAGCTCCCTGGAAAACAGACCTAAGGGAGTTTACTACTTACCCAAACTCATATAGACAATGACAGAATTAGGCCTGGAATCTGTGATTCCTGACTTCAGTTTCAGTATGTTTATCTCATGACCTCAAGAATGTACGATTAATTTAAAATAAAATGCAAACATATATGGAAAACTTAAGTACCATTTTAAGAGGCAAGAGGAATTATCTACATAAAATTAGTGACCTAAATAAAAAAGTGCCTAATACTAACTGAATGAAGAAAGGAATACTAGTTAGATCGTGAGATAACCTTAGAAAAAAAACTAATCATTAGACAATTTTAAATAATTTAAGGATTTTTTCTAAATAATCATTTAAAAACCTTAATTCCCCCAGAATTTTGGGTTGGTACAGTTTTTCAGGAGCTTTCATAAAGAAAAATAAAAGAATCTTCTCTGTGACCAAACAAATAAAAAATACTCTACACCAGATGAGGCAGAGGCTATCTTTCAGTAGCTGTAAACATTTAAAATACCATTCCTTGGGGTGCCTGGGTGTCTCAGTTGGTGGAGTGTCTACCTTTACCTCTGACCATGATCCTAGTGTACTGGGATGGAGCCCCACATCAGGGTCCCTGCTCAGCCAGGAACCTGCTTCTCCCTTTCCCACTTCCTGCCTCTCTCCGTGCTTGTGTTCTATCAAATAAATAAATAAAATCTTTTAAAAAAATTACCATTCCTTGTATTTCCATATAGCAATTTCCATGGCAATTCTATAGAAGTAATGCATGTTTTCCTGTTTTATTCCTGATAATGCTTTGGAGTAGTATCAGGTGAATTAATATTTGCTGCCATACATATTAGAATAGAAATTGGAAATTAAATTTCCTAAACATTTCCAAATGGGCAGATAGATATTTCATATTTTGAATGTTGTTTAACCAGTATTTGTCTAAATTGTTTATTTTTCTTCCTAATGTTAACACTTAATGATAGAATAATTCTTTAAATATGGGTAAGAAGAAATTATATTGCATTTGATAATCTAATTAATTTGTCACTTTGTGACCTAATTCATACATATAATGAGAAGTGAAATCACTAGATAATTTACTGGAAAGCATATAGTGAGTATTTTCCTACTTTTGGCCCACTGTCCACTAAAATCATAAGAATTATAGAGAAAGAATTATAAAAGAAGAAAGAATTATAAAAGCTGGACTGATGCTATAAAAAGTTGCACATTGAATAATATTGGCCTTTCCTGAGAAAGAAAAAAAATGCAGGTTTTAGTTGAGAGAGAAAAATTAAAGAATTTATTACGAAGAAGCCTACATTCTTTACCAACTTACAAATAAATCTCGGCTAAAGAAAAATTTTCTGTAAAGTAAGTGAGATGGATAAGATCGATCCACTCTAAAATCCATTAAGCCCTTAAAAATGTAGATTTTATTTTTCAAAAGTTTAATACTTTTATTAAAAGGACTATGCTCTTTGCAAGTAGCAAAACATATTTCAAACTAGTTTAAGGTAAGTAAATAGATAAGCTCAAAAGGGGTGAGCATAAATAACTCAATAGTCAAAAATATATAAGAAAAAATTAAGAGCTTAATGCAATAATCCAAAAGATAATGGTAATTTCAACTGGTGTATCAGCAGAGATGATTAGAAATGGAAAGGCAAAAGAGATATTTTTGATGGCAGAAACAGCAGAAACTTTAGAAATATTGGACATTAGAGGTAAAAATGGAAAAAATACCAAGGAAAACTTGTTTTTGTCGTTGTTTTGTTTGTATAAACAGTTGGATAGAAGAGTTCAGGGTAATATGGAATATAAGCCTAAATACTTATGCACAGCCCAGGGGAAAATGTAATATATAGTAAGACAGTCAAATCCATCATTTTTCCCTTTATGGCTTTTCCTTCATGAGTCCAAAATGTTTTCCATACAGGGTCACAAATGCAATTCCCTGTGTTTTCTTCTGTTGGTTTTACAATTTTATTTTTGCAGTTAAGTCTTTAATCCACACAGATTTTATAAGCTGAAGGAAAAATCATATAATTTTTAAAAGGAGGATCCTCCCACAGACTAAGGAAAATTATGTGCCATGCATTGAGTATGATGATCTTAAAAAACAAAATAGAATAAAACAGTATTTTCAAGAGAGGCATGAATATATAATATAGCATATGGTCTGTATTTACATTAGTGGGTTTAAACCATATCACAGATAATTACATGTGGGTGTTGAAAGAGCCAGAGATCACCTAGTAGTTCTAGCTCATTCTGCTTGGAATGAAGATGCTGAAACTCAAAGTTATTAGCTAATATGATAAAAGATGTAAGCAAAGCTGAGACCAGGACCCTGTTTTCCCAGGACCCAAACGAGTGTTTCTTGCCCTCTTCCATTGTATTATTATTCATCAGTTATTTTTTCAGCACCAATTATTGGCAGAGTGTGTGTTAGGTCCTACAGAGATGGCAGAAAGTCTGGGCCCCATGGCCAAAGTTCCTAAAACATTCAGAATACAATAACATATACATGAAAGCTATAATACAAGAAAGCATATAAGGGCCAAACAAGTGGTTAAACATAGCTTTTGAGTTTAAAAAAAAGAAAAAAAAAGTCATAGTTAATATTTCTTGCCAGTCACTTTTCTGTGTTTCTGCAATACAATTAAAAAAAAACCAGTTATTATGAAACTCACTTTATGAATGAGGACATGCTGAAAGCAGTTTAAGTACATAAGATAAAATAGCTGCCAAATATTGAAACCCAGGTAGTGACTCCAAATATTATATTTCACTTCTCACCCACAAACCCACAGGAGCAAAAAGGATGACAAAATTTTGGAGAGAACTGAGATGTGTCAGTAGGCCATAAAGTATGCATGGTATTTCCAGCTACAACAAAGAGAAGGAATATCATGGGCAGAGAGAGAACATTGCCAGTGTGATACCTGCAAGAATGGCAAAGTGTATGAGTTCACATAGAGTAGTATCAGAAAACGAAGATGGAAAGTAGGAAGAGTTTGAGTACCAAGCTAAAATGTTGGGTTTCTATTTTGCATGCAGTGAAGGATATTGAAATCTTCCGAGCACAAAAGCAGCAGATTCAAAACAGACTTTTACTAGATTTATCTGTCAAGAATACTGAATTTAAAAAGAGCAAAAGACACGAAGAGGCATTGAAATATTTTGAAATCCAGGACTGCAGCCTACACTAGAAATAATAACCAGCCAGATTTGTTTAAGGAGTCTTCATCACCAATAACAACACACCAGATTTGTTTCTTACCAGCTATGAAAGAAAATGCCCTAGCTTTAAATGTTTGTTTTTACTTACTGGCAACATTTTCAAATATAACTATATTCAATAATATTTTGAATAATTGAAATGTTGATTCTTAATTATCCAAAAGTTTTTGGGTTTGTTTTAGTATGAAATTCCTGAGGATTGACTCTGGTTATCAGAAGAGTCTCTAAGTAAAATAGAATCATTGGGAAAGCTACCTGAAATCTGACCTGGATTACATACGTTCCAAATGCTTCCCAATGTAAAGCACACTTGTATAGGCATAAATGGTTGAGAATTCAGCAAAACACTTATGATAAAGGATATTGTAATTAACTGGATAAAGGATATTGTAATTAACTGGCAGTCCACTTAAAAAACTAAAATGTAATTCCTATATAAGAACTCTTAGTCAAAGAATTTTAGAATATATATGACTTCTTCTTAACCAGGCAAAAAAGAATATGAGAAAAAGGGAAATTTTCTATAAAGTGGATTGGACGCTCTTTCTCAAGGGTGTCTCCTCCCTCCATAAAACTGGAACTCTTACTTTGAACACCTTTTCCCAACTCCATTTTCAAGAGACATTGTGTCAGAATCTAGTGAAAGACCATGCTGGGAGATATACACTACAGAAATAAGAAAATGCTACAAATGTGGGTGTCTTTCTTCTGAGAGACAATCTGCCAACAAATTTGCCAATTTGCTATCACTAACTTTATATGTTTCACATATTTCCTACAGGGAGGGACTCTTACTCTTATGAATACGTTTATGAATTTGACACTCGAAATAGAAATTTTAAAGAGGACTTCTGAAAAGAGACATTAGGTACATTTCTGTTTATTTTTTTAAAGAAATCTTTCGTGATTTATAATTTTGCCTATGTTGTATAGCATGGCTCAATAATAATTTGCCAGTCACAAAATAGTTTAAGGCTAATAATGAGAAATCTCCTTAAATATAATAGTGTAGCTCAGCTGTTCTAAATATCAAGTACAACAGAATCTATAGACAATTTGTTCAAACACAAATTCCTGTGCCCCACTCTCAAAATTTCTGATTCTGTGGTTTTGGGTGAGGACAGGAGAATTTGCATTTCTCACAAGTTCCCAGGTAATGCCTAAATTCCTAGTCAACTGTCACACTTTGAAAACCAGTGGTATGGTTAAATGTATTTTATTATCAACTAAAAAGTTTACAATATATAATTTTAAATATTTTAGCCTTCTGATAAAAATCCTTCTAAAAGGGAGTGGTCTACATGTTTACTTAAGAAGACCTATCAGACAAAATTTAATATTTCTTTAATAAGGGATTTCTCTGGGCAATAAGTCAATTATTTGGACATCAGTGCACATTTTTCAGACTTCTAGATAGAATAGATGACCAGCATATATGTTACTGTGATGCCAGAATATATCTCTGAGAGATTTCCATGGTAATCTGTATTTAAAATTACAATCAGACCTTTTTCTTATGCTTTTCTTCTTTTCTTAAAGGTAAAAATATTCATTCTGCTATAATTGAGAGTTAAAGATTATATTGTCTATATTTTTAAAGGTAATACTAGCATTTAATAAGTATAAAAACCTCACACACAAATGTGAAGATTAACATCAAAAATGATAATATTTCAAAACCTAGCCTTGGTCTTCCTTTCAATATCTTTCTCTTCAAACAAACACACATACATAGAAAACACCATTTCCAAATCTATTTCCATATTTATTATTGTCCTCTTAAGTTTGAGCACCTCTTCAATAACAACTTTTCTTCCCAAAAGTAAGTATAGGGATCTTGGGTGAATCAAGTAACTAATGATGGTTCATGTTATGCAACATTATTGACTATGCTTAAATGTTCAAAGATATGCTATAATAGTGAATATGATTTTTTAGCTAAAAACTGAAATACTTTGCAAAACAAATAGGGAAGATAAAATAGCTAGTAAAATGTCAAGGGATTAATATAAATTAAATACCAAGAGTCCTATTTTAAATGGAGCATTATGCATACATCAAAGAATGTCTATTGGTTCTTTCAATGATATATGCATTTATTTATTCCTTCATTAAGCTAATACTTATTGAGGGCTTATTGTGTCAAGCAGTATACAGTAATACTAAACAAACACAGGCACGGATCTCATGGATCTTAGAGTCCACTGAGTCATTGAGATATGCATGAAATAATCAGATTAATGAAATAACTCAATTCATTCAAAGTAAAGAAACAGGGTGCTTTCAGGACATATACTGGAAAGTGACTAAGAGTCAAGGCATGATAGTCTTGAGGTGAAATCTGGAGTGTTGCAGAGGGAGGAAGCAGTATACAGGCCTCTGGGCAGAGGGACAGGATACTGGAAGGCTAGAGGACATAAAAGAGGACAGGTAGTCCTGCTGGTGGAAAGGGAGTACAGAGATAATTGAGAGAGAGATTGAGCATATAAGGCTAGATAAGTCACAGTAAGAATTTCACCATGGTAAGAATTTGAATTACCCTAGGAACACTGGAAAGTTCCTGAGTGGGTTATAGGAAATGGGGAGATACAATCAGGTTTCCTCAAAAATTGCTTTCTTGTTGCTTTGGATATATTGGATTACATAAAATATGCTATTAATTTCACTGTTGTTTTTCTTTTTTTTACTCTTTAAATGTTACTAAAAAAATTAAAATGTTTTATGTGGCTCCCATATTTCTCATGGATCATGCTATCCAAGACCTTTATTTTTTTCTATTGCTTTGAGCTAAACATTCAAGAAAAGTCAGTTGGCAGGAATCAGGATACTCTTTCTTACCAGGTAAGTTTTTTTAAAAAAAATCTGACTACTACTACACCCTACATGTTGCATATTAAAGATGATGACCAAAAATGAAGATGTTAAAATGTATGATCTCAAGGAACTTAACATAGCTGTGATAAAAAGCAAGGAAACTTAGAATTTATAACTTCATAGGCAATACATTTAACTGTTTCATTATGACAATTTGTGAATTAATTGAACAGTACCTAGTCATGATGGTTAGTCTGACATAGAAATAATTATGTCGGGGATCCCGGGGTGGCTCAGTGGTTTGGTGCCTGATTTTGGCCCAGGGCGCAATCCTGGAGTCCTGGGTTCCAATCCCCGGATCGAGTCCCGCATCAGGCTCCTGGCTTGGAGCCTGCTTCTCCCTCCTCCTGTGTCTCTGACTCTCTCTCTCTCTTTCTCTTTCTCTCATAAATAAATAATCTTTAAAAAGAAAAAGAAAGAATTATGTCAAGCCCTAACTGATTCTTAAACTCCAAAACACCATATGAACTGAGACACATATTCATACCCCTTACACAGATGCTTAGCCCAAAGTAGTAAACAAAAAAAAAAGTTCTAGAACAACACTGTCCATGAGAAATTCAATGAGAGCTACATATAAAATTTTAAGTTTTGTTGTGGCCAAATTAGAAGAATTTTTTAAGTGAAATTATCTTAAGGTATTTTGTTTAACCCAATATGTCCCAAGTCTTATCATTTTAACATGCAATCAATATAAAATTATTCATGGAATATTTTCTTTTCTAAGTAATGTCTTTGCAATCCAGTGTGTATTTCATCCCCACAGACATCTCAGTTCAGAGTTTTCACATGTCAGGTGCTCAGTAGCCACATATGGCAGATAGCAACCATATTGTACACCACAGTTCTATGAGGTAGGGGTTTGGGAGTCTTGTTTAGTGATGGGAGTCATCACTAAACAACTTGTATTCTTTTTTTAAAAAATTTTTTTATTTATGATAGTCACAGAGAGAGAGAGAGGCAAAGACATAGGCAGAGGGAGAAGCAGGCTCCATGCACGGGAACCTGACGTGGGATTCAATCCCAGGTCTCCAGGATCGCGCCCTGGGCCAAAGGCAGGCGCTAAACCGCTGTGCCACCCAGGGATCCCAACAACTTGTATTCTTGAAAAAGTCAAACTATGAGATTGATTTTGTCATCTGTACGATGAGCATAGTATCCATTTTATCTGCCTCAATAAATTATAAGAATAAAATAATAAAATTTTACAATATTCAACATCGATTGCACATTATAAAGAATGGCTTTGATCTTATTTTCATGATTAAATTTTATCCCCCCAAAATTAATAATAAAAATATAAAACTCCCATAAGAATTACTATCAAAATAACTAATACTATTCCTTTTACTGGTACTCTCTGAACTATGATAGTTTTTTAAAATATATTATGTTATGTTCAGTTTTGTCTAAATGAAATTAGAGCTCACACAAATTTCCCATATGAATGGAGTCATTAACCAATATTTCAAAAAGAACATGAAAATGAATTTAAATAAATTAGAAATATTTAATATATTTAATATTAGTATGATCAGCATTTTCATTACCAGAATTTTGGAAATAGCACAGATGAAGGAAATTATGAATAACAGTACAAAATTTTAATTAATATTAAAATGTTCTAAGTTCAGATCACAATTACATATCACAAACAATGCTATGGTAGCAACTATATATTTCTATCTTTATGTAACTGCTGGGAGGTCAGTGAAGTTTTATAAAATGGCACTTGATTTTTTTTTAGATATCTTAATACAACCCATAAGAAAACTTTAGTTCTTTAGTTGATCATTTGCAGCATAAGCAAATGTAATATATGGGGTTTGATTTGTTCCCTATAACTTAAATTTTTCATTCTAACTAGTATGCTGTGTAGGGCTGATATTCTTGAACTCGGCTCTGAAATTAAAAACCCTGTTTCACATAGACTACCATGCTAAGACAGATATAACAGCTCACTGCAATTTTTCTAAATTTGCTATAAATGTCAAAGTCATTTGAAGAAAATTAAATTTTGCAATGATTCATTATACTTTGAAAAACATGTTACTGCCTTTAAAAATATCCTCTGTGATAGACTGACCACTTAAATGTCCCCAATTATGTGCCTCCTTGTGTATCCATATCTATTTTGCTATATTACTTTGCAACAATAATTACTAATTAGGTTAAATCTATTCCCTTAGTCTTCGTTCTGTACTTTTTTTTATTGTGGTAAAATATACATATCAAAAAAACTTAACATTATAACCATTTTTAAGTGTGCAGTTCAGTGACATTAAACACATTCACATTGTCATGTAACCACCACCACCATCCATCCAGAACTTTTTCATCTTCCTTAATTGGTACTCTGTACTCATCAAACTAACTGCCCATGCCCCTTTATCTCTATCCCCTGACAACTTTCTGTTTATATGAATTCAACATGAGAAACCTCAAATAAGTGGAATCTTATAATATTTGTTCTTCAATAACTTACTTCACTTAGGATAGTGTCTTCAAGGTTCACTCAGTTTGTGTATGTGTCAAAATTTTCTTCCTTTTAAAACTGAATAATATTCCAGCTTTTGTGCATGTGTGTGCATATTGTTTATCTACTCATCCATTGATGGACTTGGGTTGCTTCCATCTTTTAGCTATTATGAATAATGCTGTTCTAAATGTGGATGTGCAAATATTTCTCTGAGATCCTGCTTTAAATTCTTTTATATATACACTCAGAAGTGACATTGCTGGATCATATGATAATTTTATGTTTAATTTTTTGAGAAATTACTATACCATTTTCCATAGTGGGTACACCATTTTACATTCCTGCCAGCTATGAATATCTTTGCCAAAACTTGGTATTCTGTGCCTTTCTGATTATAACCAAACTAATGACTGTGATATAGTATCTTAGTGGGATTTTGACTCAAATTTATTCCCTTACTCTTCAATCTGATTGGCTTTGTGACTACTTTTGTCAATGAAATATTAGCCCAACAACTCAAGAACAAGTTTGAAAAAGTGACTGTGCTTGTCTCTTGCCCTCTGCCAAAAACATGTGAAGAACATGCTCAGGCTTACCTGTTGGAGGAGAGGACCATAAGGAACATAAAGTCTTCCCAAACAAGGCCATCCTAGATTATGTAATAGGCAGCCAATCAAATAGTGAGTGAGCCCAGTACACAGGGACAGATCTATTGACCTGATCTGCTCTGACTGCAGAGGAATAAGTAAGCCCAGCTAAAATCAAATCAGCCAAACCCAGTTCAATTCAGAGAAACCTCATAGACTTGAGGCTAAATAGATTATTATATTGGGTTTATTTTGCAGTATTGTGGAAAAATATGTAACACGTACACAGTCTATTGGGGACATCAAAGAGCAAATTATTGTGTGATGGTCTGCTGCTAGATAATAAACCAAAGTAAAAGTAACACTGATAAGACATTACCAAAGGGAAAGGTCAACTAAGTCAACATTGCCAGAGTACAATGAAGCAGACCAGTAAAATGAGGATAGAAAAATTGAATTCTGCTCTTTTGATGAGGTATATTTTCCTATCTCCATCCACTCTGTCAAACCATGGCCAATCTAACTTGCTCACAGACCGATGTTGTGAGATTCTAATGGGTTACACCATTTCTTTTTCATTTACACCCCATTCCTTGTGATCTGTAGTCGTCTCATTAGCCCTTCTGTTTTATACTTGACCTAATATAGGCCTTTTTGAGTCCTGTATGACCTCTGTCAACATTTGAATCAGAACCCTGATCTAGAATTGTAATTTCCCCTGGTTTCTTCCCATTGTATTCCTTGCAAATACAAATTCTCAGAAAACAGATATGAAACATGACAATCATATTATGAATGTTATGTCTATTCTGCTATTAAAGATGTCTTCATTTCACTGTGAAAACTCAAATTCCAAGAATTTTAAACATAGTACTAGAAACAATCCTGGTTTTTCCCCTTTTGGTTTCCTTCTCTACTATACTTTAGACAGTATTCTCACAGTTGTCATTATCATCATTATTTTCATTACTCATGAAATGAGCCGTCTCGCATGCTCAAGTAGAAGCCAAGGGATCTTGGTGCCAATTTTTGTTCTATGATCAGTTTGAAATGGCTTGCTGTTTTGTCCTGACTGAGAGAGACTAACAACATCTTAAGGCAAAATACAATTGATTAATCTACTCTTTAAAAAGGAAAAGAAAAGCCCTATTCCCATAGAAATTTGTTATTTCTGACTCAGTATTTCCTTTTATTTAGTTATTTAGTCTAACAACATTAGTTTCATAAATAGACATCCTTTCCCAGCAATGTCAGAGTATCCAAATACCACAGGGATTTTATTAAATGCATTTAACTGAGGCGAGCATGCCAAGGGAACACTTTGTTTCATAATGAAAAAAAAATCAAAACCAATTTCCCAATTTCCAAGGTCCCAATTTCCCTCTAAGTATATAATTTGAAAGATAAGTCTTCAGTTGTTATAAAGTGTTTAAAGAAATATATCAAAGCCATTCTTTGACATATAAGAAGAAATTTGATTTACCTTCTTTGTCTTAATTCATGCAGCAAGAATTTTAACCAGGGGAACACAGGCCACCAAGGAGACCATGGACAGCATTCAGGAGGACAGTGAACATGTATGAATAAAATTATATCCTTGCTTTCCCACAAACCTAATTTAGTTTTTCCTTCATTTATGAACTGAGTCAACAAATGCCAGTATTCTTAGCAATATGTGGCTCTGTTTTCAGCAGAAATCAAGATTGTTTTATATTACATTACAGTTGTTGCAAATACTTCAAAATAGCATTTATGTTTAACATTACTTCAAAATTATGTTAATAATTAGGTAATAATAGATCCCATTATTAAATGTATTAAAGAAATATATATATATATATATATATATATATATTACTGTTCACACGTTTGCCTTTATTGTATTTTGAGATTTACATTTAAACATAATCGGTTTCCTTTTATATTTAAATTATATTTAAACATATAGAGAATCATTTTTATAATTGCATTTAAACATAATCGGTTTCCTTTAATCTTAGGTATCTTACTTTATATCTTTAAAAACGCTATTCAGAAAAGAGGTCTATATGTTTCACCAGATGCCATAAGATGTCCATGGTACTGAAATGCTAAAGAACCTCTGCTGACCAGAAATATATTTCCTGGTAGAAAATGCTTGTTGGACTTCTTAAGATAGACAAAAAATAGCATCACATTTAGAAAAATGAAATTTGATGAGTCACTGACTAAAAACTTAGTGTGGGCAGCCCTATGAAAAACTAAAATAAGCATCTCTGAGGCAGTTCTCCTTTTCTTTCTGAGCTCAGTCCCCTTATTCTGCCTGTGATCAGGATCTGCCTGAAGAGCAAGTACTTTGACCTCCTTTGCTGGCAGTTCTCGAATATTGAGATTTTTTTCCAGTACTCTGTCAAAACCAGGTTTCTCCTCTAGTTGTAAAGAACTGATAAGTGTTTTAATGTTCAATGTCACTGGAAAATAATTTGAATTTTAACAGAAGCTTTATGGAGACAGTGTTTCAACTGATTATGGAAAATTCTTAAATGTAAGGAAAAGAGAGAAGACACCATTTATATATAACCAGTAGGTCATAAGCTCAAGCTTCTCTATTTACCTGTACTTTCAAAAACTCTACAAAAGGTCATGTTCACAAATGTGTATAATTGGGCTACATGTTTGAGCCAAACTCTCAGGTTTGAGTTACATTAGGGAAATGAATCCTACTCTTTTGTGGAACTAGAAAATAATGAAAATCACAGTAAATATTTTCTTTATCACACCTATAAGAGACCTTCTGAAAGCAGACATGTTTGGACTAGTATTCCAAAACGTAAATGTTTCCCAAAGCCTATCTGTATGTGTCTTCAACTCAATTTAGTTGGTTCTATTCATGTCCCCTTCTTAGATCTTGCTATGTGAATTAGCATATATTCATTTCTGATGAACCTAGCTATGTATAATATAAAATATCACAAGATAACAAATGATTCAGCCACGTTTTCTCTCTCTCCCTTTCTCCCCCCATCCCTCCTCCTTTACCCATCTATAATCCAGGGTACCCAGTCGATGGGTAGTGGAAAATTTTAAGACTCAAAATTTTAAGTTGAAATTGGATAGTTTAAAAAAATTGTATTCACAGCTCCCTGCCAACCTCAAGGGAGATGTACTAACTGAGGATCACATTGAAATGGAGGTGGATTCAGACACTTCCTGGTTTATTATATTTAACTCCCTTTAGACTCAAAGCAAGAACACAGGGAGTCCACCTCCATTACAGAGTCTGTTAGCACATTTCATAAAGGAGGGAAGAGATGATTGAGTAGTTAGAATTTGTAGCAGTTCTAATTATGTGGCATGCTGAAATAAGATTAGCAACTGTTGAAATGCTGAGAAGTACACATCCTCAGAATCAGTTAAGAAAAGTCTTGGCACCAGAGATTCTAGAGTGGAGGACTCTTCCCAACTAGCTTATTATAATAAGAAGATTTAAATTTAGTTCATAATACAGAGCAAACTTAAAGATGGTTCACTCTCTTTTGTCAGAGAATATATCCTTGACCTTTTTTCAAATGAAGAACTTCAAGGGCAAAAAAACAATCACCACTGAAGTATGAGGATCATACATATTGTGATGTCCTCAGCAATTAGGAACTGCAATATCATCTGTAGGAGGATTATGTCATTATTCCATTTGGTCATATCCAGGGCCCCTCTGTTTACAGGCCACATCACTGCAAAGTTCTACAATCAATATGACAGAAAGAAGATGTGTTAGATAAATATAAACATTTTTGCAGATAAGTAAATACCAGTGGGAACCATACTATCTTTTAAAAATATAAATTAATATGACTTACTTCTATGAGAAAAAAAAAAAGATTCAATTCACTTGGCTCTTTCCTATAGTTTCTGTTCTTACCCTCCCCAAATACCATTTAGCTGCCAAGTTGTATTTATGCAAAAGCTTTTGGACTATTTAAGTGAAATTATACTTAAAGCTACTTGCAAGGTCAGAGAACAAGTCTTCAGATTTTGGCAAAATGTCTACCATTTGTTCAATTAACTCACTGATGACCTGAAGATAAATCTGGTATTAGAGAGAGAACATTACATAATGTCTATCTATGTGACAAGCAGCTAAACAGTATTAGCTCTCTTTGAGAACCCAGAGTGCTTCAAAGGTATAATGAAATATAAGTCCCTACCCGGAGATGGAGTGCAGATGGGCAGGGGTGGGAGTTAAACAATAAAATTATTAGGTTAGTGAAATCTGTAGGTGAAAATTAGGGTCAGGGCTGAGAGTGAGTGCCTCCCTAAATTTTTCCCCTTGGTTACCTTGCTTTCTGAATCGAACCCCAGTTTAAGTAGTTTGATAATTTCAGTCACATTTGATATTATGATGCCTAGCATATAAAAAGGCAGGATTTTCCTAAGTATGGTTTATAGTCCTGATTCAGAAGTATTTCCAAAACCTGGTAAAATTGGGATTTTTTTAACACTCTATCCTTTACCTACTGAAAAAGATGTTCAGAAAATAAGGTCTGATAATCTTCACTTATAATTACTTGGGACGATTCTGATGCATTCTAAAGTAGATCCTCAAATGCAAAAGAACAAAGATGGACCTATATCTTAGAAAGATATTTTTTTAAGTCAAACTCACAGAGTACAAAATTGGTTGCCAGGCCCAGGAAGTGGGGAAATAGGAAGAGGTTGGCACAAGCTTCAGCTATAAGATGAATAAGTTTTGAGGATTTAATGTAAAACATGATGACTATAGTTAACAGTACTGATTATATAACTGCAATTTGCTGTAAGATTAGAACTTAAATATTCTCACCTAAAAAAAAATAAAATAAAGTAAATCTTCAAGTCTTTGCTGTATAACTGGATGACTGACTGAGTACATAGAAAGCAAATGGAGGCCCAGGCAATGGTTTGGGAGTTATCTTGTATTCTGGGCAATTTCCTTGAACTAAAAGAAAAACAAGGCAGGAAAACAATGAAGAATATCTACCCATCAATTTACTAATTCATGTAATATACCATGTTGCTTTTCCTAATAGAATATATTCTAACAACTTCAAATAATTTTATGTAGATATATTAAATTTAATCCTAAAACCAGTGATACTATTTTGTGCTAGATAACAGCTAATACTGTTATTTCCTCAGGTGGGTAAATTGAGAATAACAACAGAATTTCTTAAATTTATTATGTTTTAAATTTATTATAACTTAAATATCTTATAAGCCTGCTCACCTAGAATGTTACTAAATTAGCAAAATACATACACTTATAAAATTGGAGTATCTTATGGGAAATCGTGTATTTCCTTAAAATAGGGTCACAAAATAGAATACAAGCTTAATACTATTCCACAGAAAGAATTGGATTGTAATATTTCCCTGCAGGACAAAAGGTTATCTTTTGAATCAATCTGAACAGATGAAATACTTCTATTTTAAAAGCTGGCATGTTATAGGGACTTGCACTAGACTTCCAATTGTGAAAAACACCTATCTTTGTATTTTATAGGTTGGCATTTTGCTGCTATGAAAGGAAGTTTTATGTTTTTTAGTCTTGAATTCATTTTTGTTTTTTTTATATAATATACAACTCCTATGGGCCCAACAAAGCCAAACTAATAGATACTCTCTGTTATCCCATTTATTACAACAATGATTATGATATGAAGACATATTTTGGTGCTAACAAAGCCATATTATAGGCTTGCTAGCTAAAGTGGCAGAGCAGAATGGCCCACCAAGGTACAGTTTTGAGAAAATATTGCCGTAGAATGTTCAGCTAGGGAAAAAGAGTGTTTCTGCGTGTTAGTTGAACATCAATTATAGTACTTTGGGGGATATCTGGATGGTGTTTTTGAATTTGGGTCTTCTAGGGATGTGGCAAAAGCTTTTTCTGTGTTTTCTAGGAACAAAAGCCTAGTTTAAAGTACAATAACCAGGTGACAGATTCTAAGAGGTGAATCCTCAGCCTTTCTTACCCAGTCATTAGCACCAGACCCCAGTCTCACCAGCCTTGACCCTTTCCCAATAGATAGAATAAGAAGACAATGAGATTATCAATATCCAGACTGTGGGATCAAGAAAGTGGAGAATATAAGCATAACAACCTTCAAGCAATGGAAATACAAATTTAATGTACATAAGAAATAAGTAATTAACAGGGCATGTTGCTAAAATAATTCTTCAACTCTTTTAGACTATTTCTCTAGGTACCCTCTTTAGTAAGGGTCTAAAACAATGTTTTCCAAACTTAGGCCATGGAGCACCTGCACGAAATCACTTAGAGAACCTGTTTAAAATGATACATTCAAAAATCTGTTCCTCTCTGTCTCTCAGATCTGCTTTCTTGTGTTGACACCATCTTCAGGAAGGCTGTCTCCTGAGATGTCACAGAGAACTCCAAGTTTCCGTGCTCCTAACAATTAGCAAAACAGATTTCCTCTGTCTCAGACTTTACCAGATTATATCCTATTGGTCTGAATTGTATCACATTGATGATTCCTGCACTAGTCACTATAAAAAGGCCTCCCACAAATTAAAATGAAAATAAATTCAAAAAAAAAAAAAGAAAATAAATTCAACTTTAATTTCATCAGCTTTGATTGGACAATAAACATTAACATGTAACTTAATAAAAATAGCCATATTTTAGAAGATAATGGTACCATAAAGTAGATCCACTGCACTACAAATGGACCAGAAACTGGTCCCAGTTTCTCCAAGAAAATTCATTAGCCCAAGTCCACTTGGTCATTTAGTTCTCTGCAACCAGATGAGAAACCTGAAGAAGCTATTCATTTATTCAAAAACATGGGAACCTCAGTTCCCTAATCTCCTATTAACTTCATCTCACTGGATTTTAGGGCACATTCTTTACCTAAATCCATTAAATTATTTGCATGTTTTGTGGGCAGCAAAGGCAAAGGAACTTACTAATATGAAGGAATAGTGGAACATAAGCAAAAATATGGAAACAACCATTCTCTTTGCATAAACATCCATTTATGAAGAATAAACCATAGACTTGTTCGTTTAATTCTATGAATCTCTCTAATCAAGGTTGTTATATTTACTAATGCTTTCCAGTCAAATCAAGATTCTTCTGCTCTTGCTTCTTCAATCTAATTGGAAAGTTACTAATATCACCCATTTTTAATATCATAAATGGGATGTCCATGGAAATTATGCTATTTTAAAAATAGGAGAGAAGAGGAGAGCTTTGCCAGTCAATGCATTCCTGAAATCAGTGCTGTGACAATATGTTATTTTTACACAATTTGTTTCCTTTAAAAAAAACAACAACACAGGTCCTGACTTTTCTTTGGATATAAATGTAGTAGGAAAATAAATCAAGATCTACTCATCTCCTGGACAAAAGTGGGTAGGAAGTCAGAGGTCCTCTTCCTAGAACTTAAATCTTAAGCAGAAAGATCCACAAATTAAAAGAAATTTGAGTTCACTCACCTAACAAAAGTGTTCCATAAAGACCATCCACTTCTACCTAAATTTTCAAAATGACTGTCATCATTTGTAAACTTTACATTATCATACTTTGGTTCAATTTTCTAAACTATATCCTTCTAACAAATGTCCATTTTGCTTAAGTTTACTGTAGTACAATTTTATTTGCTTGCAACTAAAAAATCATAATGGATACAAAGACTGAAGATCAAATAGCAGTACAAGCCCACAAAGTCCCTTTACAATCCCTGAGCAAAGCAAATGGTAGGCAAAATAATACTCCCCATCTTGAAAGAAAAATGTAGATTGTCTCTATAGAAAAAGTGCTATATATCTCAAAAAGCTTGACTTATGTATAACCCAGGGCTTCTGCATATAGGTCCATATCTTACTTCACAGATATTCTTAGTTAATCTTAAAAGTTGTCTTCCACATATAAGGAAATTTAAAGACTTAACCCAATATTCACTGTTTCTAGACTACAATTTTTCTTTAAGATTTCATTTATTTGACAGAGAGAGAGAAAGAGCACAAGTAAGCAGAATGGCAGGCAGAGTGAGAAGCAGGCTCCCTACTAAGCAGGTAACCTGATTTGAGGCTTAATCCGAGGACCCTGGGATGATAACCTGAGCCAAAGGCAGATGCTTAACCACCTGAGCTACCTATGTTCCCTTTTAGACTACAATTTTTTAAACAGTTTTAGGTAGAATATTCAGTATTGAAAAGAGTTAGATCCCTTGACCTGAACCATGATAAAAAATAAGAGGGAAAAAAGACACTCAGTAGGAGTAATTTTGTTCCTAGAGCCCCTGTAGCTTCAATCTTTATCATTCTTTATATTACATATGGCATTTTACAAAGAGGCAGGAGTAAGCCTTGTCCCTAAATGGTCTTCATCTTTGCTTCTCACCTCCATCAGCTCTAAATTATAATTATTGGGAAATTAAAAGTGGCCTTAGTTGAAGGTTATTCCCTTTAAATATGTGGAGTCAGAAGTTCTTTCTTACTTAGTGGATCAAAATGTTTGAGGAGTATTATCAAAGAATAAGCAGTCATCCATGAAGAATAGAAATGAGTATTTAGGGGGAAAATGGAGTATTATTCAGATAAATTTCTATTGTTTTCCTTTCCTACACATCTCTTCTCCCAACCTTTGATCTCATGTTTTTCTAGTTCATCTCTATAGAAAAAAAATAAATTAAAAACTTAAAAAATTCTTTATAGATTTCCCTTTATCAATGTTCTGAAGGGTTTTAAAGCATCTAATAAGAAAAAAATAGTCTTCTTTGGTCAATAAAAAGGTCCATAATGGTATTTGACAATAACAATTTATATTTTACTTACTTAGCTGCACATTTTGATTACCCATACACAAACATGAAATTGGTATTTCTTTCACCAAATTATATAGCCTTAGGACGATATAAAATAATAAATTAAGCATTAACTGCTTTTCTGTAAAAAGATTTTAGGGATGTTCCAAGAAAGAAATAAAGAAACAGAATCAACCTGAATTGTATCAGGGTGTGAAAATAATGATTGCTTTCTGTTTGCATTTTGGAAGTGTAGCATCATGGTACAAGCAAGAGATTTTTATTCTATTTATTTGAAATTGTGATCTATTTTATACATAGAAAATAGTATATATAATATTTAAAGTTTGTTAGATATATCGTCTAAACAATGATAAAACAAGTACCTAGCATCCAGAACCCTGCTTAAGCAAAAAAGACTTACAGCTATTTCTGAAGACCTCTGGGTGTTCTTCCCAGAATAAAGCCCCCCCATACCCCTGAGGCATAACTGCTATATGGTTTCTTTTAATCATCATTTTATTTTCCTTAGACTCATCACATATATGGATGCATCCCTAATCAAAAACCTTGGTCATGCAATTTTTAAGGTTCATTTAGACATTTCCACGACTTTTCATCTATTCATTCATTGCTCAGTATTATGTTTTTGAAATCCATCTATGATCCATTACTAAATAAAAATACACTGGTATACACATATGAGAATTTAGTTATCCAGTATTTTTAAATGATGGACATTTGGGTTGCTTCTCCTGTTAAGAAAAAAAAAATCCAGAAAAAGAAAAAATTCCTGCAACAAATATGTATGTATATCACTTAAACAGGTGTAAGAGTTTCTCCAAAGTGTAAGTCTGGAGACTTACAGAAAATTGCTGGTTCTTAGGACTCACGCCCTTCCTTACTAGATAAAGCTAACTTGTTTTCTCAAGTGATTTTATCAGCTTTATATTTCCACCATCAGATATGAGTTCTTATCACTCCATACTTTGCCAACACTTCATAATTTCATCTCTTTTTATGATTTATTTATTTGAGAGAGAGCACATGAGCAGGGGGAGGGGCAGAGGGAGAGGAGCAGAATCCCAAACAGACTCCCCACCAACTGTGGAGCCCCACGGGGGTCCCAATCTCACTACCCTGAGATTACAATGGGAGCCAAAATCAAGAGTCAGAGGCCCAATTGACTTAGTCACCAGGTGCTCCAATAATTTCATATCTCTTAAAACTTTTGCCAATCTGGTAAATATGAAATAAAGTCATTCTGGTTATAAATTACATTCCTCTACATGCTATTAATAGTGGACCTCTGTAGTTTTTGACCATCCATATTTCCTTTTCTGTGAAATGCTTATTCTATCTTGATCACATTTTTAATGATTTTAATTTTTATTGACTTACAGGAGTTTTTTATATAGTCTGGATATTTACCCTATGTCAGTCACAAGTATTAGTAACATAGTTTGTGGGTTGCATTTTTATAATACATTTTAATAAATGTAATTTATGTTTAATACAATTAAATTTAGTAACTTTCTCCTTTATAGCTTGAATTTCTCTGTCAAGCTCAAGAAGAATGTTTTTTATATGTTTTTCTAAACATATAAAATAATATCTTTCATATTTAATGTCACCAGTCAACTTCAGACTTCCATATAAGCAAACATGTGCCCAAGAACTTCTTTTATAGCTAAGTCTATCCTTTTTCCAGTTATCTGTAGAGTACCTCTTTAACATATTGTTTCTATTATATGAAATTTGAGTATATAGATGTATTTCTAGGACTTCTAGTATTCCATTGATTGGTTCATCTGTCAGCTGTGCATCTTTTTTGTACCTGCTATTGCCTTTACTTGGAAACCATCTCCTGCAGGTCTCTGCTTGACTCACTTAGGTCTTTTCTTAAAGGGGATTTTTCTAACAATTTTAACCTAAAATAGTCAGCAATCTCCCATGGGTTTTCTTTTATCCTGTATCACATTTTTATATTCTTCACCACCTTCACCTTCATATTTATATTTACTTGTTTATTATCTGTATCCTCCAGTAGAATGCAGAACCATGAGAACTGAGACTCAATTTTTGTGTCTTGCTCATTTGTGCATCTTCAGTGCTTTTGGAATAATACTTGGATATAATAGGCATTTAATGAAATTCTCTTCAAGGAATAAATGAAGATGTGGGTATAAAATTTGTCATTAGAGGGATGAGGAATATTGGACAAGTTGCTTCATCATTCTGAATGGCACTTATTTTTTTTTCAAATATTTTACTTATTTATTTGAGAGAGAGAGAATGAGTCAGAGATAAAGAGAGAGAGAGAGAGAAAGAGAAAGAGAGAGAAAACACAAGCAGGGGGAAATGACACAGAGGAAGAAGCAGGCTTCCCACCGAGCAGGGTGCCCAATTTGGGATCTATCCCAAGCCCCAGGGACTCCAGGAACATGACCTGAAATGCCTAACCCACTGAGCCACCAGGGATCCCTGAATGGTACTTTTTAAATGTCAATATTATTTCCTTCTTTACAGGCTAAAGCTTACAAATAAGGTTTGTTTTGTGCCTACATAGTGCCTGGCACCTAGAAAGTACTTTGTAAATGGTAAATTATAATATATACAGTCTCCTGATGAGAAAAAAGATGCAACTTACCACCAAGAAAATCTCAAATACAGGAAGTGGGGCAAGATGGCAGAGAAGTAGGGTCCCCAAGTCACCTGTCCCCACCAATTTACCTAGATTACTTTCAAATCATCCGAAAAACCTACAAATTTTACCTGAGATTTAAGGAGAGAACATCTGGAACGCTACAGAGAGAAAGGTTTTCACTTCTAACAAGGTAGGAAGGCGGGGGGGTGGGGGGTGGTGTTGGATTAAAAAGAATCCAGTGGGGTAGGGGCCCTGCGTGGAGGCAGCTACGGGGCCGCGAGAGCCTCCAGGACAGGAAAGCCCCGCCCAGGAGAAGCGGGAACTTTAAAAATCCGCACCGGATTTTCCCTGGAGGGAAAGGCGCTCCGCAGGGAACCCGGCAGCACCTCAGGATGGGCAGGGGAGCCCCCAGGTCACTAGAGGAGGTGCGCCCAGGGAGAGTGCGCCCCAGCCTGCGGGCCGAGCGCCGTAGAGGGCTGGAGCGGGGCGGCGGGGCCTCGGGACAGCTCAGGCCGTGGTCCGCGGAGGGGGTGCGCCCTGTGCCTTCGGGAGCCGCCGCCCAGAGCGCGATTCCAGCAGCACAGGCCCCGGATCCCAGGGCGCCGGGGGGCACAGCCCAGGATGCTGACCTCCCCCTGGGACAAGCGGAGGCGGGGAGGGCACAGGACAGCGAGGACGCCCCTGCCGCTGGGCGCCCCCGAGCTGTGCAGGTCAGCGCCCCCCCACCCCGGAGCATCCAGGCCAGTGTGGACAGGGAGCTGCGGTCGTTACTGCGGGAGCTGACTCCAGGGCTGGGGAGCTGGCCGCCGCCAGTGGGGTTGTCCCTCCTGGTGTCACCCTGTGCCTGGGAGGGGCGGGGCCGCCAGGGGACAGGGGCCTCATGGGGTAAACAGCTCCCGCTGAGCCTGGCACCCAGCAGGGGGCGGGGCAGCGCCCCCAGGTGCACACACCTGAGAATCAGCACAGCAGCCCCCTCCCTTGGAAGACCCACTGGAAGGACCAGGGAAGAGCAAGTTCTGAATGGAGCAGCGCTGGAAAGCTCCAGGGGAAGTCGAGGGATTTACAGTATATAGAACCAGAGGGTACCCCTCCTTTTTTTTTTCTTCCTTTTTTCCAGTACAACTCGTTTTTATATCACACTGTAAATTTCTATTTTTTTCTCTTTTCCCACCTTAACTACAATATTTTACCACCTCTTCATTTTTAAGATTCTTCCTTTTTGACTTTCATATTTCTCTAATTACAGGTCCTAGATGTATTTTCCACTTCTAGTTTCCCTTCAACATGTTCAACTTAATTTTGGGAGATATACAAGATATGTTTTTTTGTTTTGTGTTTTGTGTTTTCTCTGCCTCATTTTGTTCTACAACAGCAGAAGTTAATACCTTCTAAAACATGACCAGCATGCACCCAGAAACAAGTGATATACCGCACTGGTTCATTCTGTGAGATTCCTCATTCCCATTCTGCCCCCCTCTTTTATCTCATTTATGTTTTGGTGGTCAGTGTTGGGGCCATGTACAAATATTTCCAGTTTACATAAATTTGGGACTGAGCATCTTCTAACATACAGAACTTAATATCCTCAGAAACAAGAGGATCACCCTCTAGAGCCCTTCAGGTAGACTACATTCTCTCTCCACTACAACTTCTTCACCACCACCATTTCCCAGCCCCCCTCCCTTTTATTTTTTTCTCCCTCCTCCTTTTTTTCTCTTCTCCTTGAGGTTCTTGGCCTTTTATTTTTTACTACTTTGCTTTTAAAATTCTTTTTCACTTTGGTGGTCCTTTTGTTTTTTTTCATTCTGACCTTTGTTTTCAATTTCTGGTCTCTGACCTAGGCAGAATCATCAAAGGTGAAATTTACTTAGGTCGTGGTGGATATTCTTGACACAGCCCGCTCATACAGCCACTCTGCACTGAGCAAAATGACTATAAAGAAGAACTCACCACAAAAGAAAGAATCAGAAACAGTACTTTCTTCCACACAGTTATAGAATTTGGATTACAATTCAATGTCAGAAAGCCAATTCAGAAGCACAATTATAAACCTACTGGTGGCTCTGGAAAAAAGCATAAAGAATTCAAGAGACTTCATGACTGCAGAATTTAGAACTAATCAGGCTGAAATTAAATATCAATTAAATGAGATGCAATCCAAACTGGAGGTTTGAACGATGCGGGTTAATGAGGTGGAAGAAAGAGTGAGTGACATAGAAGACAAGTTGGCAAGGAAGGAAGCTGAGGAAAAAAGAGAAAAACAATTAAAAGACCATGAGGAAAGGCTAAGGGAAATAGATGACAGCCTCAGAAGGAAAAATCTGTGTTTAATTGGGGTTCCAGAGGGCGCCAAAAGGGACAGAGGACCAGAAAGTGTATTTAAACAAATCATAGCTCAGAACTTCCCTAACTTGAGGAGGGAAACAGGCATTCAGATCCAGGAGATAGAGAGCCCCCCCCCAAAAAAAAACAATAAAAATCATTCAACACCTCGACATTCAATAGTGAAACTTGCAAATTCCAAAGATAAAGAGAAAATCCTTAAAGCAGCAAGAGACAAGAGATCCCTAACTTATATGGATAGAAATATTAGATTAACAGCAGACCTCTCCACAGAGACCTGGAAGGCCAGAAAGAGATGGCAGGATATATTCAGGGGCCTAAATGAGAAGAAGACACAGCCAAGAATACTCTATCCAGCAAGGTTCTCATTCAGAATAGAAGGAAAGATAAAGAGCTTCCAAGATAGGCAGAAACTGAAAGAATATGTGACCACCAAACCAGCCTGGAAGAAATATTAAGGGGGACTCTGTAAAAGAAAGAGGAAGCCCAAAGAAATAATCCACAAAAACAGGGACTGAATGTATTATGATGACACTAAATTCATATCTTTCAATAGTAACTCTGAACGTGAATGGGCTAAATGATCCCATCAGAAGATGCAGGGTTTCAGACTGGATAAAAAAGCAAGACCGATCTATTTGCTGTCTACAAGAGACTCGTTTAAGACCCCAAGGACACCTCCAGCCTGAATATGAAAGGTTGGAGAACCATTTACCATTAAAATGGTCCTCAAAAGAAAGCTGGGATAGCAAACCTCATATCAGATAAAAGTTTATGCCAAAGACTGTAGTAAGAGATGAAGAGGGACACTATATCATACTTAAAGGGTCTATCCAACAAAAGGACCTAACAATCATGAATATTTATGCCACTAGTGTGGGAGCTGCCAAGTATATAAATCAATTAATAACCAAAGTAAAGAGATACTTAGATAATAATAGACTAATAGTAGGAGACATCAACATGGTATTTTCAGCAAATGACAGATCTTCTAAGCAGAACATCATCAAAGAAACAGGGGCCATAGATGATACACTGGACCAAATAGATTTCATAGATATATATAGAACTTTCCATCCAAATGCAAATAAATACACAGTCTTCTCAAGTGCACATGGAACTCCCTCAAGAATAGACCACATACTGGGTCACAAATCAGGTCTCATCTGATACCAAAAGATTGGGATTGTCCCCTGCATATTTTCAGACCATAATTCTTTGAAACTAGAACTTAATCCCAAGAAGGAATGTAGAAGAAACTCAAACACATGGAGGTTAAAGAGCAACCTTCTAAAAGATGAATGAGTCAACCAAGAAATTAGAGAACAATTAAAAAGATTCCTGGAAACTAATGAGAATGAAGATAAACCTTTCAAAATCTTTGGGATACAGCAAAAGAATTCTTAAAAGGGAAATACATGACAATACATGCAACCCTCAAAACAATGGAAAAAACTAACACAAGCTAAACTTGCACTTAAAGGAAATGGAGGGATCCCTGGGTGGCGCAGCGGTTTGGCGCCTGCCTTTGGCCCAGGGCTCGATCCTGGAGACCCGGGATCGAATCCCACGTCGGGCTCCCGGTGCATGGAGCCTGCTTCTCCCTCTGCCTGTGTCTCTGCCTCTCTCTCTCTCTCTCTCTCTCTCTCTCTCTCTCTGTGACTATCATAAATAAAAATTAAAAAAAAATAAAGGAAATGGAGACAAAAGCAAATAAAACTGACACCAAGCAGAGGAAGAGAGTTAATAAAGATTTGAGCAGAATGAAATAGAGACCAGAAGAACTGTGGAACATATCAACAAAAACAGGAGTTGAATTCTTTGAAAGAATTAATAAGATAGATAAACCATTAGCCAGCCTTATTAAAAACAAAAGGGAAAAGCCTCAAAAAATAAAATCATGAATGAAAAAGGAGAGATCACCACCAATACCAAGGAAATACATATGATTTTAAAAACATATTATGAGCAATCTAGAAGAAATGGATGGATTTCTGGAAAATCACAAACTACCAAAACTGGAACAGAAAGAAATAGAAAACCTGAACAGGCCAATAACCAGCAAGAAAATGGAAGCAGTCATCAAAAACCTCCCAGGACACAAAAGTCCAGGGCCAGATGGCTTCCAAGGGGAATTCTATCAAACGTTTAATGAAGAAACAATACCTATTCTACTAAAGCTGTTCCAAAAGATAGAAAGGGATGTAATACTTCCAAAATCATTTTATGAGGCCAGCATCACCTTAAATCTCAAACCAGACAAAGACCCCACCAAAAAGGAGAATTCTAGACCTATATCCCTGATAAACCCAGATGCAAAAATTCCCACCAAGATATTAGCCAATAGGATCCAACAGTACATTAAGAAGATTATTCACCCAGACCAAGTGGGATTTATTCCCAGGATGCAAGGCTGGTTCAACTCTCATAAAACAATCAACGTGATAGATCACATCAATAAGAGAAAAAACAAGAACCATACGATCCTCTCAATAGATGCAGAGAATATATTTGACAAAATACATCCATTCCTGATCAAAACTCTTCAGCGTGTAGGGATAGGGGGAACATTCCTCAGCATCTTAAAAGCCATCTAGGAAAAGCCCACAGCAAATATCTTTCTCAATGGGGAAACACTGGGAGCCTTTCCCCTAAGATCAGGAACATGGCAGGGATGCCCACTCTCACCACTGCTATTCAATATAGTACTAGAAGTCCTAGCCTTAGCAATCAGGCAATAAAAAGAAATAAAAGGCATTCAGATTGGCAAAGAGAAGTCAAACTCTCCCTCTTTGCAGATGACATAATATTCTATGTAGAAAACGCAAAAGACTCCACCCCAAGATTGCTAGAACTCATACAGCAATTCAGCAATGTGGCAGGAAACAGAAGCAATGCACAGAAATAAGTGGCATTTCTATACACTAACAATGAGACTGAAGAAAGAAAAGTTAAGGAACCAATCCCATTTGCAATTGCCCCCAGAAGCATAAGATACCTAGGAATAAATCTAACCAAAGAGGTTAAGGATCTATACCCTAAAAACTACAGAACACTTCTGAAAGAAATTGAGGAAGACACAAAGAGATGGAAAAATATTCCATGCTCATGGGTTGGAAGAATGAATATTGTGAAAATGTCAATGCCACCCAGGGCAATTTACACATTCAATGCAATCCCTATCAAAATACCATGGACTTCCATCAAAGAGTTGGAAAAAATCATCTTCAGATTTGTGTGGAATCAGAAAAGACCCTGAATAGCCAGGGAAATATTGAAAAAGAAAACCAGAGCTGGGGGCATCACAATGCCAGATTTCAAGCTGTACTACAAAGCTATGATCATCAAGACAGGGTGGTACTGGCACAAAAACAGACACATAGATCAATGGAACAGAATAGAGAATCCAGAAGTGGACCCTCAACTCTATGGTCAACTAATATTTGACAAAGCAAGAAAGACTATCCACTGGAAAACGGCAGTCTCTTCACTAAATGATGCTGGGAAAATTGGACAGCCACATGCAGAAGAATGAAACTAGACCATTCTCTTACACCAAAATACAAAATACAAAATAAACTCAAAATGGATGACAGATCTAAATGTGAGACAAGAATCCATCAAATCCTAGAGGAGAACACAGGCAACACCCTTTTTGAACTTGGCCACAGCAACTTCTTGCAAGACACATCTATGAAGGCAAGGGAAACAAAAGTAAAAATGAATTATTGGGACTTAATCAAGATCAAAAGCTTCTGCACAGGAAAAGAAACAGTCAACAAAACTAAAAGACAACTTACAGAATGGGAGAAGATATTTGCAAATAACATATCAGATAAAGGGCTAGTACCCAAAATCTATAAAGAACTTATTAAACACAACAGCAAAGAAATAAACAATCCAATCATGAAATGGGCAAGAGACATGAACAGAAATTTCACAGAGTAAGACTTAGACATGGCCAACAAGCACATGAGAAAATACTCCGCATCCCTTGCCATCAGGGAAATACAAATCAAAACCACAATGAGATACCACCTCACACCAGTGAGAATGGGGAAAATTAACAAGACAGGAAACAACAAATGTGGTAGAGGATGTGGAGAAAGGGGAACCCTCTTGCACTGTTGGTGGCAATGTGAACTGGTGCAGCCACTCTGGAAAACTGTGTGGAGGTTCCTCAAAGAGTTAAATATAAAACTGCCCTATGACCCACCAATTGCACTGCTGGGGATTTACCCCAAAGATAGAGATGCAGTGAAACGTCAGGACACTTGCACCCCAATGTTTATAGCAGCAATGTCCACAATAGCCAAACTGTGGAAGGAGCCTCGGTGTCCTTCGAAAGATGAATGGATAAAGAAGCTGTGGTCTCTATATACAATGGAATATTACTCAGCCATTACAAATGACAAATACCCACCATTTGCTTCAACGTGGATGGAACTGGAGGGTATTATGCTGAGTGAAGTAAGTCAGTCAGAGAAAGACAAACATTATATGGTCTCATTCATTTGAGGAATATAAAAAATAGTGAAAGGTATTAAAGGGGAAAGTAGAGAAGATGAGTGGGAAATATCAGAGAGGGTGACAGACATGAGAGACTCCTAACTCTGGGAAATGAACAAGGGGTGGTGGAAAGGGAGGTGGGCAGGGGGATGGGGTGACTGGGTGATGGGTACTGAGGGAGGCACTTGACAGGATGAGCACTGGGTGTTATGCTATATGTTGGCAAATCAAACTCCAGTAAAAAAATATACAAAAATAAAAATAAAAAATTTTTTGAAAAGAAAATCTTAAACACAAAGACATGGAATATCCAGAGAAATACATAGTCCTGTTTGATTATAGCGTATGAAAGAAAGATGAATAAAGAAAGATTCCTCTGGAACTACTTTAAACCAAAGGGAATGATTAGGAGATTCTGGTGGTACCTCATAGAACACAAGACTGAGAATAGGGAACCCCAGAATCCTCTTCCTCTCTCGTTGCTGCTTTTCTCTGCAATGAATTTAATGTCACCCTCATTGCAACCAGGTTTTCGAAATAAGCTTTTCAGTTCACATGCCAGACACAGACTACTGAGTTTATATGTTACTTAATCAGCCAATCAAAGAGAGGTTGATCTTAATTTTTCAACCTCAATTGCAAGTTTTCCCTAAAAGGATTGATTTGACTGGTTTATATACACCCCATTCAACAAATCAGTTACAGTTAGAATGTTAGGGTCATAATCTACAAACCTAGTTAGCTCCCTCTGATTCATATAGATGGAGAGAGAATTACCTATTCCCAAAAATGAAGCATTCCTCCATAAGAGAGTTAAGAATACACACCATGAATAGGCACCCCTTCTCACTATTTTTTTAAAATATCTTTATTTATTCATGACACACACGCAGAGAGAGAGAGAGAGAGAGAGAGAGAGAGAGAGAAGCAGAGACACAGGCAGAGGGAGAAGCAGGCTCCATGCAGGGAGCCATGTGGGACTCAATCCTGGGTCTCCAGGATCACACCCTGGGCTGAAGGCGGCGCTATATCGCTGAGCCCCCTGGGCTGCCCTATTTTTTTTAAATGTTAACTTAGTGTCTGATCTTTGAACAGCAGCTCAAAAAGAACCACAATAGGAAGGCACAATATAATGAAAAGACCACTACTCTAAAAGCTAAAGACCTGGTTTCCAATATCTAGTTAACCAGCTGGGAAAATTCAGAGAAATCATTGTATATGGTAAAAGAATTAAATATTATTTCTGTTTTTTTAAAGTTTTTTTCAAGTTTTATAATTCAATCATTTTAATGATAGTTCAAATTCCATGATATGTTGATGGCTATAAATAATTTTTTGGCTTTTTCTTAATCTATGTGCTTTTTTCTACATCCCTCAGCTAATGTTGCAATTATATGATTCTACATTAAATGACTAGGTTCAAACATGAATCCCTTCTTTAGAGAGTCACTAAAAAGGAGAATTTATTTTTCTTCCAAAGTTAAAGATAGATATTGAGACTGACTTTCATATCATCAAATTCTTATTTGCACCTGATATACTGAATGGCTCTAAAAAGGGCAAGGACTAAGAAGGATATATTTTTCTTCCCTCATTTGACCTAACATTCCTCAGGAGAGGTCACTCCTATGGTTACAGCTTCTTGCAAACTCTGACAGTACCATCACCAATTAAAGTATCTCTTCTTCCTGACAGTCAGTATCCATTTTATTCTAGATGTGCAATTTGGCCTCTTTCTGTCATAAAACTCCTCTCCTGAATGGCGATTTGAGGAAACAGACATTGAGACTTGATTTCTCTCATACCATGGAGGTTTTGGCCCACTGAAATCTCATCCCCATGGTACTAATTACTTTTTCCCTTATACCCCAGATTTGAAAGGCACTATCCAAAGGCCAATGACGCACAAGACCAATTAAATAGGTTATCTCATTTAATCCTGCCATAAAATCTCTATTCTTAAAGTGAGGAAAAGGAGCCTTGGAGAAAAATTTGCCAAAACTACAAAAAAAGAAAGAAAGGATTATTTAATGCAAGTTTTATAAATTCAAATGCTCACAGGAACCAAGCAAGCATACTAAATCAATAAATTAGGTGTGGCCCTTGCATATTGAGTAAGAAGAAATGTTCTTTGCCTCTACAGTTCAGAAGTACACTCTCTCTTAGCAACTTTCAAGCATGTAATACAGTATTATTAATTATAATCTTAAATGTTCTTAACACAAAAAAGAAATGGTGATTATGTGACATGATAGAGGTGCTAGCTAATACTATGGTATTAATCATTATGAAATATATAAGTGTATCAAATAAACACACTATACACTGTGAATTATACAATCTTATATGTCAATCATACTCAACAAATCTGGAAGAAAAAAGAGTATACTCTCCCAATCCTTGAAAATCCCCACCCTGTAGATCAATCTTTCATTTTTGTAGGTACAGATATTTCTCTATTGTAAGAAAAGCAACAATGTGGAAGAAATGGTCACTGCTTTTGACACAGCTTTGGAGTCAGGTCAACAATATAGAAGGATAGAAGCTAAGGCAACACTCAGAGGGCATGTCTTAACTAAATGGAGCAAAAATAGTAGTTGTGCTGCTGATAGTTCTGCTGGGAATAAAGACACAGTGGTCAGACCTCATTCTTCAAGGGCAGATGCAAGGGTAGATCTTTACATGCAATCCTTCAATTCTTAAATGCTGACTCAAACATTTAAAAAAACAACATATGCCAAATAAAATATACACATGAAGCTCCATTTTTCAAAGATGTAGTAAGTATAAATGAAGACTCTGGAGGGCACACATCTGGGTTTGAAACCTAACTATGCCTGATAACTATCTAATCCTCAGATTCCTCACTTGTAAAAGGAGGATAAAAATAATTAAGAGGATTTTATGAGATAATGAACTCAAGTACTCAGCACCCAGTAAATAGTAAATAAATGTTAAGTACCATCTATGCTAAGTAAATGAGTCAAGATTTATTCTTTTTTTTATGATGCTATTTATTTATTCATGAGAGGCACAGACAGAGGCAGAGACACAGGCAGAGGGAGAAGCAGGCTCCATGCAGGGAGCCCGATGCGGGACTTGATCCCGGAACTCCAGGATCACTGCCTGAGCCAAAGGCAGACATTCAACTGCTGAGCCATCCAGGTGCCCCTGAGTCAAGATTTCAAATAAAATTTACCTTACTCCAAAGCCCATGCTTTTCCCATTATATTATTCTTTTTAACAAGCTGAAGACTCTACATGGTGTTTTAGGTATCTCTTTCTGGTCTGATCACATAGCTGCTTTGACCACTCTATAATTGTAATTAATCTCATGAACTGACTTTATCTACCACACTCATAAAGCTAAACATTGACTTTGTGAACAAAAGAAAACTCACTCTGGCTTAAGAGATAAAGATCTTTATTAGCTGAATTGTGCCACAAAAGGTGTATTTCCACATCTTACTCTGCCTTCTGTTTGTATATTCCTAAAACTGTCTTACTTTGTGATCCCAAGATGGTTGCTAATGCGATTTCCTCATTTACAGCTAGCAGGAAATTTGTCTTATACAGAATTCCCAGCAAAACCCTGAACTTCACTGATTGCACCAGTTTAGGGGACAGGAATGGAATGGCAAACCTGAATTTAAGTAGCTAAGCAATGAATTGAATCCCTCTGATTGGCTTAGCCAAGTTTTTGGCTGCTTCACAGATACCCAAATAGAAACAGGAAGCTTTATAGAAAAGGGATTAAGAAGTTTATCAAAGAAGATACCAAATATCCACTACACTGGTCTTAAAATATTGTTTGTTTGGAGAATCGAAAGGTCATAAAAGCAGTAAGTTGTTATTACTAGGTAGTACTGAGATAGACATGGTCTGATACCAGTTATGGACAGTGACAATAAATAATGTCACTCTTTAATACAAAATAAGCTGACATTTAGAATCATAGACTCAAAGTTTAAAAGCTAGAAAAAAATCTTAGAAAGAAGCTGATACAAAGTATATGTACGATAAATAAAATGGTTTCTGAAGAGCATAAATGACATGCACAATATCAATCTTAAAAATTATAACTAGAATCCAGATTTCTCTATTCATATATCTGTTTTCTCTGAGAAGCTTAGAACAAAAGACAAATCTCAAAAAATTTAGGGGCAGCCCCGGTGGCACAGCGGTTTAGCGCTGCCTGCAGCCCAGGACGTGATCCTGGGGACTCTAGATCGAGTCCCATGTCAGGCTCCCTGCATGGAGCCTGCTTCTCCCTCTGCCTGTGTCTCTGCCTCTCTCTCTCTCTCTCTCTCTCTCTCTCTCTATGGATAAATAAATAAAATCTTTAAAAATAAATAAATAAATAAATAAATAAATAAATAAATAAATAAATTCAGACTGATGAAACATAATTAGATTAATTTTTAAATCAGATCTGCATTCACTAAGTACTTCTAAGGGAAGAAAACTGATGGATTCCTGTTTTGGGAATAGATATATAATAATCTCTATTTCTGCCTGAGAATATTGCTATGATTCTACATAGCCATTTCATTTTGCTTAATATTTTCAGGTTCTCCAACATGTAATAAGTGAGAAAATAAAGGAGAGGAAACGGAGAATGAAGATGGGATGGGAAGGGAAAGAAAGAAAAGAAAAGAAAAGAAAAGAAAAGAAAAGAAAAGAAAAGAAAAGAAAAGAAAAAAGAAAAGAAAAGAAAAGAAAAGAAGAAAAGAAAAGAAAAGAAAAGAAAAGAAAAGAAACAATTACTAGTTCTTGTATTTTGTTAAAGGTAACTTTCTCAAGGTTTCAGATTTTTTTTTTAATTTTTTTTAAATTTACTTATGATAGTGACACAGAGAGAGAGAGAGAGGCAGAGACATAGGCAGAGGGAGAAGCAGGCTCCATGCACCAGGAGCCCGACGTGGGACTCGATCCTGGGTCTCCAGGATCGCGCCCTGAGCGAAAGGCAGGCGCTAAACCGCTGCGCTACCCAGGGATCCCGGTTTCAGATTTTTTTAAAAAATTGTATTGTTCTTTCCTTTTATCTTTGACAACTTCAAAAACAGAATATTACCAACAGAAGCAGTAAGCAATACAATATCAAAAAAAAGTTTCACTTGATAGGGAAATTATATTCATTAGAATTTACATCCTTAAAAACTTGTTTGTTTATGGATAATAGCAGTAGTTAAACCTGTGTCCTACAGGGATGCCTGGTTGGCTCAGTGGTTGAACGTCTGCCTTCAGCTCAGGTCATGATCTTGGGATCTTCGGATCAAGTCCTGCATTGGTTCCCTGCAGAGAGCCTGCTTTTCCCTCTGCATATGTCTCTGCCTTCTCTCTGTTATCAGTCATGAATAAATAAATAAAATCCTTAAAAAAAAAAAAACCTGTGCCTTGTAATGTATATCTATAAGCCTGTGCCCTATACTCCTATCTTGAAAGTTAGAACATTGTTTTCATAACCTTCAAAGAGATTCCATAATTGTACCCTCTAAAATGTAAAGAATCTGTGCAAATCCAAAACAAGAAAAAGAAGGAAAATGAACAAAGATTTCATAATGACTTTTCTCAAAACATACATTTCTCAATCTAAGTATTCTCCTCAGTATCCTCCTCACATAAAAAGGTATGATTTAGGGGCACAGGTGGCTCAGTCAGTTAAGCAGCTGACTCAGGTCATGATCTCAGGGTCCTGGGATCAAGCCCCACATCTAGCTCTGTGCTCAGCATGGAATCTGCATGAGATTCTCTCTCCCTCTCCCTGTGCCCCTCCCCCTTCTGGCATGTGCTCTCTGTCTATCTCTCTCTCTCTAATAAATAAGGGGCACCTGGGTAACTCAGTGGTTGAGTGTCTGCCTTCAGCACATGTCATGATCCCGAGGTTCTGGGATGGACTCTCACATTGGGCTCCCCACAGGAAACGTGCTTCTCCCTTTGCCTGTGTCTCTGCCTCTCTCTCTGTCCCTCTCATGAATAAATAAAATCTTTAAAAATAATAATAAATCTTTTTTAAAAAAGGTATGATTTACAGCCTAGCCTTTTAATGGAATGATTCTAATATTAAGAATAACTATGTCCTATGTGGAACTGTTCTGATAAACAATAGAAAAAAGGTTGAAAAAGGCTAATCTTTGTGTTTAAACAAAAAAACAAAGATTGAGAGGATCCCTGGGTAGCTCAGTGGTTTAGTGCCTGCCTTCAGCCCAGGGCATGATCCTGGAGTTCCTGGATCGAGTCCCACGTCAGGCTCCCTGCATGGAGCCTGCTTCTCTGCTTCTCTCTCTGCCTATGTTTCTCTCTCTCTCTCTCTCTCTCTCTCTCTCTCTCTGTGTGTGTGTGTGTGTGTGTGTGTGTCGTGAATAAATAAATAAAATTTAAAAAAAAAAACAACTAAATATTGAAAAAAAACTTCATTTATCTGGTAATAATAGTCTTCTTGGACAATGTAGCTGTGATTAGGTGTCCCTAGCCACTGGTAAATAAATATTTACACATTATATGTGGCTGTTCAGCAAGTAATCCTTGAACTACTTTTACCACTAGTCCAAAACATTTGTTGGGGATTACTGACCAATGTATATCATAGTACCTATCACTTCAGGAAAAAAATACTTGGAGCAATGTGAAAATTATTTAACAGAAAATACCAGATTTCTGCAAAGGGAGTCTATCTTGCATCAGAAAATGCCCTGCTAAGAAAGTGAGTTAGAGGAAAGTGCAAGGGATTACATGTTGGCAAAGGCAAAGACAACAGAATAAAGAGGTAAAATCTAGCACTAGAAATGAACAGAACACTACAAAGATAAAATATCCTCTTGTGCATGCTTTAAATTACCTATTCTATTGATAACCAAAAGTGAGTAAACTAAAGAACAGAGAAGAGATAATGAGGGGCAAAGAGGACAACAAAATATGACCAGAGAGCCTATAATTTAATGTCTGGAAATTGCTAGAGGACTTCTAACAATAGGAATTTCTTACAGTGAATTTTAAGTTACACATTTCCTCAGTATAAAACTCTCCAGATACTCAAAAATTCAGGAAATCCTAGACACAAAAATCCCTTAAATAAGTGGTTTGGTGAAAAGTGAGGGAAAAGCCTAAAATCTGGTACTGAGCCCATGTGGTGGTATGAAACAAAGACAGAGATGAAATGGACAGTCTCTAAACTGTATTCATCAGGAAGGTTTCACTCAACACAAGGACCTAAAATAGTGCCTGCCACTTAGCAGGTGCTCACTAAATGTTTGTTGGTGGAATATATGAATGAATGAATGAATGAATGAATGAATGAATGAATGAATGAAGACTCTCAAAGGCAGCACTGACTCTGAAAAGGTAAGTCTCTTAGGAACCATGAAAATCTTGGAGAGGTGGCCACACTATAATTAAGGTACAAAATGAAATTTCAAGTCACTATTTCAATAAATTTCAATTTCACTTCATCAAAATCCTATAGGTTAATAAAACCCTGGTTAACATCTAGGTTAACACATAAGACTTAAAAATCAAGTTTCAAGAATAAATACTGCTACAAGTTTTTTTTTTTTTTTTTTTAGTGTCTTTTGTTTGCCTTTAAATACCTGTTGTGCAGAGAATCAAAAGGCTTTCAAAGTCAGTACTAAAAGTAAATGTCCAGAGCATAATTTACAACTACTGGAAGAAAAATATCCTGAAATAACAGCTTTGTAGACACTCTAGGTAAACCAAAAGCTTCTTTATCAGTGTTCATTTCAAAGTAGTAAAGGGTTAAGCATAACAAATTACCTCACAACTTAGTGGCTTTAAAAGAACAACAAATATGTATTACCTCACAGTTTCCGTGAATTGGAATGTGGGAGCTGCTTAACCCAGTAATTCTGGCTTTCAGTCTCACATAAGGTTGCAACCATGGTGCTGGCCATGGCTACAATTGTCTAAAGGTTTAACAGGCCTAGAGGATTTGCTTCCAGGATCGTTCATTTGCTTAGCTGGCAAGTCAGTGCTGTCTCTTGGCAGAAGGCCTCAATTTTTGTCACAAGAACCTCTCCATTGGTCTTGCTTAAGTGTCCTTGTGACAAAACAGCCAACTTCCACCAAAGCAAATAATTCTAAAGGAAGACAGAAGCTGCAACATCTTTTATGACTCCTGGAAGTGAAGCACCCTCATTTACACCACATCTTATTCACTAGAGGAAAGTCACTAAAATTCAATTAGCCTATAGTTAAGAGGAGAAAAATTAGGATCCAGTTTTTGTAGAAAGACATGTCAAAGACTTAGGGGATATATTTTAAAATCAACACAATTACTATGAGTCCAGGAACCTTAAGTATGTTAAAAAGCTATATTTTAAAAGCATGTTTAATTTTTTTTATTTTTAAAGATTTTATTTATTTATTCATAAGAGACACAGAGAGAGAGAGAGGCACAGACACAGACAGAGGGAGAAGCAGGCTCCATGCAGGGAGCCTGATGTGGGACTCAATCCTGGGTCTCCAGGATCACACCCTGGGCTAAACGGTTAAACCGCTGAGCCATCCAGGCTGCACTAAAAGCATGTTTTACTTCAATAGTACAATGTAATTTAACAAATTCATGACCTGATATTTTTAATATTACTATAATGTCATTCTTGGACCTAGTCAAGAATACTCTCTTAGAGAAGAAGGAGGAAGAGGAGCAGAAGGAGTAAGAAATCTGGAAGTAGAAGAAAAGGAAGATCCTCTTACAGTTCACCTCATTTCCTTACATTGTTTCTACTGGCTCTAACATGGACAGGTGCCACCCCTGATCCAGTCACTGAGAACAAAGGAATGTTTGTCTGGGGAGATCTGAGGCATATGTCCTTTTCTGGAGTCCAGGATAATGTCAACACCTTAGAAGCATGTGGACTACACATGGAAAAGAAGTAATACACCAGAGGGGTTGAAAGCAGGGCTACCTAAGAAATAGATGATGAGTAGCCAGAAAACAAATGTCCACTAATAGATGTTATTTACTTTTTCTTCTTTTGGGGAAGTTTGTATTTCTATTAAAACAACATCATTCTTTGAGTGCCTGGGTGGCTCAGTTGGCTAAGAATCTGCCTTCGGCTCTGGTCTTGATCTCAGGGTGGTGGGATGAAGCCCTGCATTGGGCTTCTGGCTCAGTGGGGAGTATGAGTCTCCCTCTTCCCTTCCCCCCATTCGTGCTTGAGTGTACTCTCTCTCTCAAATAAATAAATAAAATCTTTAAAAGCAACAACACTCTTTGCAACTTGATGGGGTGATTTTATGATTTTAACATTAGTGAGAATCTCCTTCAAAATTTTTAGATTTTCTAAATCATGGTAATAGTTCTGGAAAAAAAAAGAAGTATATCATGGAATGAGAATACTAATGACTCAGTTATTTTAAAATTAAACAGCAGCATTACTTCTGCACTTCACTATTATTTTAGCAAATTAGAAATGCATTATTTAGCAAATTAGAAGGAAACTAGTGAGTGAAAAATATTCCTTTGTTGGGTCATAGTATAAAGAATGTTAAAATTAGATATTATATACAGCTCCTTTAACACCAAATCAGCAAGGTCTGCGAGGTTGATACATTTTTATTCCATTTTTCCATACTTACTCATTATTTCTAACACTTATATTTAATTAAAACTTGGGTATCTTCAAATGAACTTGAAAATAGTTTTTAAACACAGACATCATTGTTTTGCATTCTAGCAAAGGATAATGTTTGAGTGGTCACGTGTATGCATTCTCAGAGGATATATAAGTATGTATAGGCATTGTAGTGAATCAAAATGAAATGGATAGTTCATTAAAATTACTTTAGAGAGACAAGAGCGCTGCCCTAGCCCCCTGGACATGAAAATGAATTACTAGCTTACTACATTTCCTTTTAAAGGAATTGCTTTGGGACGTCTGGGTGGCTCAGCGGTTTAGCGCCTGCCTTTGGCCTAAGGCGTGATCCTGGAGTCCCGGGATTGAGTCCCACATCGGGGTCCCTGCAGAGCCTGATTCTCCCTCTGCCTGTGTCTCCCTCTCTCTATCTGTATCTCTCATGAATGAATAGTTTTTTATAAACAAAAATAAAGGAATTGCTTTAAGAACACAGGTTATTTTAACCTTAATGTACACCACAACAAGAAACAAAAACTACTGTCATAATGAAAACATTCAGATGAAGTATTGCTACCCTTAGGCAACACACAGAATGCTATCATCAGGCTTTGCAAAACAATAAATATTTGATATGTCTTTCAGGATCCACTACTAAAGTATTGTTATGAATAATGATATTGGACCTCAAGACTCCTATGCTTATTTGAGCTACTGATTAATCACTTACTAATTTTAATAACAAAAGGTCACAGATTGTTGATATTCATGCAGGAAAATTAACATTAAATATTAGAGATCTTTCTTAAATAATGCATTGTTTAAATAACCAGACCTGTTTTAATTAGCATTTTTATTGCATGTTTATTTATACCAGGCAAGGGAATAATTAACATACAGACTATTGAACCACTTCTCTGCAAAGTTTAGAGAAATTGTGGATGACAACATTAACCAGAAATGGAAAAACATGATAGATTTCTCATAATGATCATATTTTACTCTGAAATTGTGAGTCAAAATTGCAAAGTTCACTCCTTTATTGTACTTAAAACTATGTATGCCTCTAGTGCCTGGATGGCTCTCAGGCAGTTGGCACCCCACTCTTGATTTCAGCTCAGATCATGATCTCTGGGTTCTGGGATCAGGCCTGCATCAGGCTCTGTGCTAAGCAGGGAGTCAGCTTGGGGATTTTCTATCCCTCTCTCTTCCTCTCCACCCCCACCACCTCACCCCCACCACTCACATTCTCTCTCTCCCTCCCCTCCAATAAATAAATAAATCTTTTTTTTAAAAGCACGTTATTCTATTTTCCCATATTCCATCCCCTCAAGGAGATGCTAATGTCATTAGAGAAATTGGACCAGTGTACATAGAAGGGTCCCAAAATCCAGCTTAAGGCAGTATATGAGCAAGTATCAGAATTCACACAATTCCAAGACGCTTGCACACACGTCCCTTCAGCTAAAACCCTATGAAGATCATGTTTCCTATTAGAAATTATCAACAGATCTTTCAAAGTTCTAAGGGTAATATAATTAGTAACAATAAAAGACATATAACTCATTGATAGCTTAAAATTTAACTGTTCATAAGCAAATTCTAATACTGAGCTTGTCTTCCTCAGAGCAAGTCACGTGTAAGACTTACTTTCCAGAAAGAAGGTTCCATATGTGCCTAGACCAAAGCAGAAAAAAAAGAAAAAAAAATGAAAATTTAAACTAATGTTTCATTTACAAGGTTTAATAATTGGAATCTTAAAGAAAGTAAATATTTTGGCTTACCCTGAGTTTTGAGCATATTTTCCATTAATCATTGAGTATAATACAGTCAAATTGGATCTTTTGCATTGTAATTGACAGGCATATTTAATAATAGATATATTTAAACTAATCACAAAAGTAATATCAGCCAAGACTGATCCACCACAATAATTCGTGATTAATATATTCTCAAAAAACACATTGAGGGGCAGGCCGGGTGTCTCAGTGGTTTAGCGCCACCTTCAGCCCAGGCCCTGATCCTGGAGACCCAGGATCAAGTCCCATGTCAGGCTCCCTGTAGGGAGCCTGCTTCTCCCTCTGCCTGTGTCTCTGTCTCTGTCTCTGTCTCTCTCTCTCTCTCTCTCTGTGTGTGTGTCTCTCATGAATAAATAAATAAAATCTTAAAAAAAAGAAGACATTGAGTTATACACTATTATGACCACAGGAAAATGCTTATTCATACAAATGCAAGACAAAAAAAGCAACATAATCATCTACTTTTTAAAAGATTTCTAAATTTATTAAAGCTAATAATATCTTAATATTAGCAAGTCTGCAAAAATCTAAAGTGATTCAGATGTTCACTTATAGACTAAACATAGACTAAACATCCTCAAAAAACCAAAGCTACTTTAAAGAAGTAAAAACAGATTTTACTCAGGACTATTGCAATAGGGGAAAGTAGACACAGTATCAAACCAGGCTCAATTCCAAGTACAACTAGGGCAGGTAGGAATGTGTAGCCGAGCAGCAGAGGTGCGGGCCCTGGATGCAAAATCACTAAGGGGAAACATCAGAAATAAAGAGGATTCTGGATGAGCTGACCTAATAGGAGTCTGCCGAAGACAGGCTAGAGTGATCAGACATTACCTCCAGGATGGTGGAAGATGAGGAACTGATCAGCTACAGTGAGAGATCCAATACTGAGCACAGGGGACTCCTGCTAACCTTACTTGGCAGAGTTCTTGCTAAAAGCAGATTTTACAAGGAAGTACATAGCTGTGCCCAGGAGAAGGTTCAGGAGCCTAACTAAAGTCTGAGCAAGCAAAGAATCTGTCAACATAAACATAGATGATTTAGGATATACACTGTAGTGATGTACAATCACTAACACGATCATTTTCAGAATCAATGTCTAGTTTCAAAAAGTTTTAAGTGAATAAACTCAGCAGCAAGGCTTTAAAAAAGAGACTATTTTTTGTTGCATAATTGTGACCACATGCAAGGCCATTCTAAGCATGTTTCCAAAATCCAAAACTATAAAGGAAGAGGCTGGTAGATATTAAATATAAACATATAAATTTGAATAGTGAAAGACCATTCTCAATATTTACAAAAGACAAATTGGACTCAGCACTAGGTCCTGAATCCTGAAGCCAGCCTCCACCTTAGATCTCTTTACATTTGCTGTTTCCCCTACATGGAATTCTCTTTCCTCGGGTCTCTGGATGTCTCCCTCTCTCACTTCCTTCAAGTGTCTACTCAAAAATCATTTCTCAGTGGGGCGTTTCCTGACCACTCCACATAAAATAAGTATCGTACCTCTCCAAAAGAAGATCTTTGTATCCCCCTTATCCTGCTTTATTTTTGCACAGAGAACTAGTCACCATCTGACCTACTTTGTGTTTACTTGGTTATTTATTTTAGGTCTCCATTTCCCACTCCAAATAAAAGCATGATTCCTAAGAGTAAAGACGACTTTGCTGCCACCATATCCACAGTAACTACAATGGTGCCTGCTCCATAGTATATGCTCAACAGATTTTCATTAAATGATTTACTACATGCTGCCAAATTGCCCTCCCAAACTGTTGTAGCAATCATCACTATTTTGCAATATATAAGAATAATTGTAATTGCTTTTCTACATTTTCACCAACACTAGACATTATCAATATGTTGTTTACTTATTTATTATCAAAAAGATAGGTGTAGCTTTTATCAGATGAATAGTCAGACTCTAATTTATAACCAAAAATATATATTTAACATATGTTGATATGTTCCTATGTGATACACTATACAGAACGTGAACAGAAACAACGCAGATAAAATTTCAGAGTTAATATACTCAGGAGTTCATGCTCATGCTTTTTAGCTCTAATAATTAAAATGCAAATAAAATACATCTTCAAGGGAACCAAAGTCTCTAATCCCTCTATTTCAAGAGAGCATCTTTGAGCCAGCACCATTCTTCTGTGAAATAAGCAGTCTCTCTGTCAGGTCTGAATAAAAGAATGAGGAAAATGAGAGGATCACTCATTAAAACTGCCCTTCTGGAATACTTTCCTTATGCTTCCAAGACAGATAGAGAAAATTCAGAGGCTGAGGCACTCTGGTAAAATTATAGGAGGCTTTAGCATAGATCTACATGAAAGATAAATATAAATGTCAACAAAAAGAGGGTTGTAGCAGGGATAAAAATGTCCTGCGTGTGACAAGAAGACCCCAAAGTGATTACAGGGATGCAAACTCAGCCTGTTGTTGAACAGTCCTTGAGAATGACATTTTAAAAGAACATCAAGTAATCAGAAAACCTAGATGGAAATTGGCTTAGAACCCAAAGTTACACACTCTACATGCTCAAGTTTATAAAGCACAAGTTATCTTAAAAATTTCTTATCGTTCAAAAATCATTGCCAGTCCCAATGTAGAAATTGCAAAGATAGGCCACCCTTTGAACAGTTCTGAATTAATAAATGAATTTAGCATAAGCCAAAATTACGACAGCATTCTGCTTTTTTTTTTTTTTTAGGTCATTCTTTTCTGACATATTTAACAGATCTTAAAGAGTAAAACATATCTTTCCAAATTGCAAGCTATAGATGTCCTTTAAAGACTCAAAAATAGTCAGATTTACTTTAGAAATTAGACAAATTACCCACTTGGGAGGTAGAATTTAAGTTGGAGGTAAAGTAAAAAAATAAATTAAATATTGCCAGGTAACAGAAGACTTGAATCATTACAATGATATTGCAAACAGATGGCAAATGTGGGGCAGTGGAAGATAATGCCAAAATAATTACTTCTCAAACCAGGAGCCAAGCTAGGAATGTGTTCTCTGAGAAATAATCATTCTGCTCACTGCACAGGAAAAAGACATGCACACAAATATTAAGACGAAAATAATCAAATCTATAGAATACACACAAATATTAAGACAAAAATAATCAAATCTATAGAAATAAAGGAAAAGTGCTACAGTTAAAAATGTTCTAGCAGAGGGAAAAATGAGAAGGAATACTTTATGTCAATTGAGAATAAAATTCAACTAAAGTAATTTAATAGTAATAGTGCCCACCTTTTCAAAGTAATATGTGCAAGGCCTTATGCCGTGTCCTTTTACAAGTATATTCTTCATTCAACCCACAGGAATGTTATGAACTAGATTTTATTACCCACATTTTACAAAAGAGGAAAATGAGGAATAAAGAAGTTAAATAATCTTTCCAAGGTCACACAAGTTGTGAGTGGCAGAGAGCCAAGATTCATTATGATGCCAGAGATCCTACTCTTGGATGTGACAATATGTATAGGGAAAATGTTACATGTAAACACTCAAAAGGCAGCTTAACTTTCTGTTTGAAGTCATCTGAACTATGTAAGCCTGGTTACACTCTGACAGTGTTACTCTGCTCCCATAGATTCAAAGATTCACTGATTCAAATATTTAAATAGCACTAACTATATCACATGCATCATATTAAGCACTAGAAAGATGACAACTTAATTTCAGCTCAAGAAGAACTTATAGCCTACCAGGGAATAAGGGAAATATGTAAACAAATAATTATAATGCAATGCAGGAGGTGACACCCTAGGAGGTATATTCAAAGTAGAGAAAAACTGAAGACTTACCACAAGATTCTATTCCATTTTTATCCCAGACAGGAAAGGGAAAATGGTAAAGATGAAAGAGATAAGAAAGAAATAATGGCTGAAAATCTCCTGAACCTGGGGAAAGATTTGGATAGTCCAATTCATGAAGCTAATAGGTCACACTAAAATTTTAATTCAAATTATCTTCTCTCAAACACATTATAATAAGATTGTCTAAATCAAAGACAAAGAAAGAATTTTACTTACAAGATTTTATTTAAATTCAAGTTAGTTAACATATTCTGTAGTATTAGTTTCAGGAGCACAATTTAGTGATTCATCAGTTGCATACAACTCCCAGTGCTTCACAAGTGCCCTGCTTACTGCCCATCACCTATTTAGCTCATCCCCTCACCCATCGCCCTTCCAGCAACCCTCAGCTTGTTGTTCTCTATAGTTAAGGTTCTCTTATGACTTGTCTCCCTCTCTGTTTTTATCTGATTTTATTTTTCCTTCCCTTCCCCTATGTTCATCTGTTTTGTTTCTTAAATTCCACATGACTGGAATCATACAGTATTTGTCTTTCTCTGATTTATTTCACTTAGCACTATACTCACTAGTTCCATCCATGTCATTGCAAATGGCAAGATTTCATTCTTTTTGATAGCTGAGTAGTATTCCACTGTATATATAAATATATCACATCTTCTTTATCCATTCATGTGTCAATGGACTTTTAGGCTCTTTCCATGTTTTGTCTATTGTAGACATTGTTTTTATAAATATTGGGGTGTGTGTGTCCCTTCAAATCACCATGTTTGTATCCTCTGGAAAAATACCTAATAGTGAAATTGCTGGGTCATAGTGTAGTTCTATTTTTAACTTTTTGAGGAATCTCCATACTGTTTTCCAGAGTGACTACACCAGTCGCGTTCCCACCAACTGTGTGTTCCCCTTTCTCCACAGCTTTACCAACATCTGCTGTTTCCTGACTTACTATAATTTTAGCCATTCTGACTAGTGTGAAGTGGTGTCTCATGGTAGTTTTGATTTGCATTTCCCTAATGCCAAGTGATGTTGACTATTATTTCATGTGTCTGTTGGTCATTTGTATGTCTTCTTTGGAGAAATGTCTATTCATGTCTTCTGCACATTTCTTAACTGGATTTTTTGGTTTCGGGGTATTGAGTTTGATAAGTTCCTTATAGATTTTGGATACTAGCCCTCTTTCTTATAAGATATTTGCAAATATCTTTTCCCACTCAGTAGGTTGCTTTTTAGTTTTGTTGATTGTTTCCTTCACTGTGCAGTTTTTTTTTTTATCTTGATGAAGTCTCAATTGTTCATTTTTGCTTTTATTTCTCTTGCCTTTTAATACATGTCTAGCAAGAAGTTGCTACAGATGAAGTCAAAGAGGTTACTGCCTGTGCTCTCCTCTAGGATCTTCATGGATTCCTATCTCACATTTCATACATTTTGAATTTATTTTTGTGTATGATGTAAGAAAGGGGTCTGGTTTCATTTTTCTGCAGGTGGCTGTCCAATTTTCCAACACCAGTTGTTGAAGAGACTTCTTTCCAATGGATATAATTTCCTGCTTTGTTGAAGATTAGTTGATCATATAACTGTGGGTCCATTTCTGGATTCTCTATTCTATTCCAGTGATCTACATGTCTGTTTTTGTGCCAGTACCATACTGTCTTGATGATTACAGCTTTGTAATATGGCCTTAAGTCTGGAATTGTGATGCCTCCTTCTTTGCTTTTCTTTCTCAACATTACTTTGGCTACTCAGGATCTTTTATAGTTCCATACAATTTTATAATTGTTTATTCTAGCTCTGTGAAAAATGTTGGTGTTATTTGATAGGGATTATAATGAATGTGTAGATTGCTTTGGGTAGGATAGACAATATTTGTTCTTCCAATCCAGGAGCATGGAATGTATTTCCATTTCTTTGAGTCTTCTTTAATTTCTTTCATAAGTTTTCTATAGTTTTCAGAATACATATATTTCACATCTTTGGTTAGGCTTATGCCTAGGTATCTTATGGTTTTTGCTGCTGTTTAAATGGGATTGACTTCTTGGTTTCTCTTTCTACCACTTCATTATTGGTGTAGAGAAATGCCACATATTTCTGTACATTTATTTAATATCCTGAAATTTTCCTGAATTCATGTATAAGTTCTAGTAATTGTTTTGTGGGGTCTTTTGGGTTTTCCACACAGAGTATCATGTCATCTGCAAAGAGAGAAAGTTTGACTTCTTCCCTACCTTTTGTTTTTGTTGTCTAGTTGCTGAGGCTAGGACTTCCAATATTATGTTGAAGAACAGTGATGAGAGTGGACATCTCTGTCTTTTTCCTGACCTTAGAGGGAAATCTCTCAATTTTTTTCCATTAGCTGTGAATCTTTTGTATATGGCCTTTATGATATTGAGGTATGTTCCTTCTATCCTTCTTGAGGGTTTTTAATGAAGAAGGATGTTGTATTTTGTCAAATGCTTTTTTTGCATCTATTAAGATCATATGGTTCTTATCCTTTCTTTTCTTACTGTGACATATCATGTTGATTGATTTGCAGAGTGAACCACCCCTGCAGCCCAGGAATAAATCCCACTTAATTGTGGTGAATAATCCTTCTAATGTACTGTTGGATTTGATTAGCTAGTATCTTGGTGAGAATTTTTGCATCCAAGTTCATCAGGTATATTTGTCTGTCATTCTCCATTTTAATGGAGTTGTTGCCTGGTTTTGGAATCAAGGTAATGCTGGCCTCATAAAATTAATTTGGAAGTTTACCTTCTTTTTATTTTTTATTTTTTGGAACAGTTTCAGAACAGGCATTAGTTCTTTAAATGTTTGGTAGAATTCCCCTGGGAAGCAATCTAGCCCTGGACTCTTATTTATTGGGAGATTTTTTTTATTACTGATTTCAATTTTTAGCTAGTTATGGATCTGCTCAAATTTTCTGTGTCTTCCTGTTTCAGTTTTGGTAGTATATATATGTTTCTAGGAATTTATCAATTTCTTATAGACTGTCCAATTTTTTGGCATATAACTGTTCATAATATTCTATTATAATTTTATTTCTGCAGTGTTGGTTATGATCTCTCCTCTTTCATTCGTGACTTTATTTATTTGGGTCCTTTCTCCCTTTTTTTAAATAAGCCTGTCTAGGGGTAACAATTTTGTCAATTCTCTCAAAGGACCAGCTCCTAGTTTTGTTGATCTGTCCTATTGTGGTTTTTTTATTTCTATATCATTGATTTCTGCACTAATCTTTATTATTTCTGTTCTGCTGGCCTTAGGCCTTATTTGTTGTTCTTTTTCCAGCTCCTTTAGGTGTAAGGTTAGGTTTTGTGTTTGAAATTTTTCTTGCACCTTGAGAAAGGCCTATAATGCTACATAATTCCCTCTCATAATCACTTTTGCTGCATCCCAAAGGTTTTGGACTGTCATGTTTTCATTTTCATTTGCTTCATGAATTTTTGTATTTTTTCTTTATTTTCCTGGTTAATGCATTCATTCCTTAGTGAGATGTTCTTTAACTTCCATATATTTGTGGTCCTTGCAAATTTTTGCTTGTGGTTGACTTCAAGTTTCATACAGTTGTAGTCTGAAAATATGCATGGTATGATCTCAATCTTTTTGTGCCAGTTGAGGCCTGATTTGTGACCCAGTATGAGCTCTATTCTGGAGAATGTTTCAAGTACACTTGATGTATTTTGCTGCTTAGGATGAAATGCTCTGAATATGTCTGCCAGGTCCATCTGGTCGATTGTGTCATTCAAAGCTATGTTTTCCTTGTTGATCTTCTGCTTAAATTACCCGTCTATTGCTGTGAGTGGGATATTAAAGTCACCTACTATTATTGTACTATTATCAATGGGTTTAAGTTTATTATTATTAATTCATTTATATATTGGGGTGCTTCACTTTGGGGTCATAAATATCTGTAATTGTTAGATCATGTTTATTATCAGGTAATTCCCTTCTTCATCTTTTATTAGTCTTTGGTTTAAAATATAGTTTGTCTTAGAACATCCAGGTCGTTCAGAGGTTGAGTGTCTGCCTTTGGCTCAGGGAGTGATCCCGGATTCCTGGGATCAAGTCCCACATCAGCCTTCCTCCATGGAGCCTGATTCTCCCTCTGCCTGTGTCTCTGTCTCTCTCTGTGTGTCTTTCATGAATAAATAAATAAAATCTTTTTTAAAAAAAAAATCTAGTTTGTCTGATACAAGTATGACTATTCCAGCTTTCTTTTGTTGTCCATTGGCATGATGAATGGTTCCACACCTTCACTTTCAATCTGTAGGTGTTTTGAGGTCTAAAATGAGTCTCTTATAAGCAGCATATTGATGGGTCTTGGTTTTTTATCCATTCTGATACCCTATATCTTTTGATTAGAACATTGTGTCCATTTACATTCAGAGTAATTATTGAGGTATGAATTTAGTGCCATTGTAAACCTGTAAAATCATTGTTCCTGCAGACCGTCTCTGTTCCTTTCTAGTCTTTGTTGCTTTTGGTCTCTTTTTCCTGCTCAAAGGCCCTCTTTTAGTATTTCTTATAGAGCTGGTTTAGTGTTTGTGAACACTACACAAACACAGTTCACAAACACTGAACCTATAGTTTTTGCCTGTCTCAGAAACTCTATCTCTCCTTCTATTCTGAATGACAGCCTTGCTGGATGAAGTATTCTTGGCTGCATATTTTTCCCATTTAGCACATTGAATATATCATGCCACTCCTTTCTGGCCTATCAAGTTTCTGTGGATAGGTCTGCTGTCAGCCTTATGTGTCCACCCTTGTTAAGGATCTTTTCTCCAGGGACACCTGGGTAGCTCAGCAGTTAAGCATCTGCCTTTGGCTCAGGGCATGATCCTGCAGTCCCTGGATCAAGTCCCACATCAGACTTCCTGCATGGAGCCTGCTTCTCCCTCTGCTTCTGTCCCTGCCCCTCTTTCTCTGTGTCTCTCATAAATAAATAAATAAATAAATAAATAAATAAATAAATAAATAAAGTCTTAAAAAAATAAATAAATAAAGGATCCTTTCTCCAGAGCTGCTTTCAGAATTCTCTTATTTTTGAATTTTGCAAGTTTCACTATGATGTGTTTTGGTGTTGACCTGTTTTTGCTGATTTGGAGGAAAGTTATCTGGGCTCTTGGACTTAAATGTCTGTTTCCCTCCCCAGATTAGGGAAGTGCTCAGCTATAATTTGTTCAAATAAACCTTCTGCCCTTTTTTCCTCCACTCTTCTTCTCCGACTCCTATGATAGGGATATTATGGCATTTTATAGGATCCCTGAGTTCCTGAAGTCCATATTTGTGATCTAATAGTTTTATTTCCCCTTATTTCCAGCTTCAATATTTTATATAATTTTATCTTGTATATCACCTATTCATTTCTTGCATCTTCTTTGATATTACATCCAGTCAGTTTTGCATCTCAGTTATAGCATTTTTTATTTTGGCTGACTAGTTTTTAGGTCTTTTATCTCTGAGGCCAGGGTTTATCTGGTGTCATCTATGCTTTTTCTCAAGTCCAGCTAGTAATCTTATGACTATTATTCTAAATTCCTGTTCAGATATATTGCTTTTATCTGTTTTGAGCAAGGCTATGGCTATGATTTTTGTCTGATCTTTCTTTTGGAGAGAAATCCTCCATCTTATCATTTTGACTAAGTTACTGCCTTTGCATATTATGAAGACTTGTCATCTTTCCTGCTCCTGAGAGTAATGCTAAATTTAAAAGGTGTCACACACTGTCCAGGGCCTGGTGCTTAAGGAAGTGTTTCTGGTTTATGCTGTGTGCACTCTGCTGTTGTGTTTTGTCAGCTCTTTCCCACAGGCAAATCATCCACAGAGTTTCTCTTTGCTTGCAGTGGGAAGTGTTTGACCCTTTAACTAGGTGCACTTTGATTTGTTTAACATAAACCTGACAGGAAGAAAAAAATTCTGATCCAAAAGAAGAGAAAAGGAAAAGGATTTAAAAAGCAAACAGACAAACAAAAAACTATAAGCCTGATTCGAAAGAAAAGAAGAAAGAAAGAAAGAAAGAAAGAAGAAAGAAAGAGAAGAAAGAAAAAGACTCCCAATCCAAAACAAAGAGAGAGAGAGAAGTGAATAAACGAATGATCAAAAAGTATAAGCCCAATTTCAAAGAAAAAAAAAAAACTAAAAAAGGGGAGGAGAAGCCTGATCCTATTTCCCCAAGAACTGAAGCTGATGCTTTGGAGCATTATGATCAGTAGACTTGGTTCATGCAGGGGGCCTATACCGGGTCAGTCAGAACTGGCCTAGTAAAGATGCCCCTGTAGGATACAGGGAGGCAGCAATTGGATTAAACAGCTCTAGCCTCCACTGGGGGTGCTGTGTGGCTCATTGAAGTCCAACTACACTAGTGGGTGGGAGGTGGAAGATGGTATCACCCCATCCTCTTCTCCCTGGGGAGGGGAACATGTGGCCACTGCTGCTTAGGAAGCCCTCAGAGAAAAGCAAATAATTTCCCTTACTGTGGCCCAGGCCTCTGTCAGATCCCTGCCCTCAACTTGTCTGTGCCCAGGCCATTGGCCTACCCTGCACCAGAGTTCTCTTATGCTTTATATCTCTCTTGCACAGGAGGCATTCAAAACTCCAAATCTTAAAGGACCTAGCAGACCCAATGGTCCTTTCTTACATGAACTCAATGCACCTCCCTCTTTCCCTGTCCTCTCTTTGCAAAAATTTCTCCCACTCTCTCCTTGGTCCTGCAGCTTTTCTCTCCCCTATTCATGTCTCTGAATCTCAGAGCCACATGTTTTCTCCTTCTAATTACATAGATTGTTCTCTTAACCCTTAGATCAATTTCCTAGTTGTTCAAAATGTTTTGATGCCAATCTAGCTGTATTTAAAGGATGAGACAAGTCCAGGATCCCCCCACTACTCTGCCATCTGAACTCCAAGCAGAAAGAGAGAATTTTAAAAGCAGCAAGAAAAAGCAAATTTCTTTCAAATTAGGGAACTCATAAGGTTAGTAGCAGATTTCTCAGCAGAGACCTTGCATACCAAAAGATGAAAGAAAAAAAATGCCAACCAAGAATACTCTGCCCAGCAAAGTTGTCCTTCAGAAACAAAGGTGGGAAAAATACTTGTTTTCCCAAACAATGAAAGCAGGAGTCATCACCAAGAGACCTGCCTTACAAGAAATGCTGAAAGAAATTCTTTAAGCTGAAGTGAAAAGATGCTAACTAGTAACATAAAAACATATGAATATGAACAACCCACTGGCAAAGCCAAGTATATAGTCAAATTTGGAATACTCTAATAATGTAATATGGTATTGTATTCACCACTAACTCTAATATAAAGGTTGAAGGGCAAAATAAAAATAGCTGTAGCCACAATAATTTGGTAGTTAATATAATATGGAAAGAGATATAAAACATTACATCAAAAACATGAATTGTGGAGGGGAAATAAAAATCCAAGCTTTCTATCTATAATGGAAGTTTAGTTGTTATTAGTATAATATAGACAGTTATATCTATATTTGAAGTAAGCCTCAGGGTAACCATAAAACAAAAACTTCTAGGAAATACAAGAAAAAGAAAAAATCAAAGTATACCTCTACAGGAAATCAATTCACAAAGGAAGATAGCCAAGTCTTTCAAGCTCTTCCCAAAAAAATGAAGATGAGGGAACACTCCTCTACTCTTTCTATGAGGCTAATATTACTTGAAATCAAAGCCAGACAACAATACTATAAAAATAGGAAAATAAAGGCCAATACCCCTGATCAATATAGATGCAAAAATTTAACAAAACTTAGGTAACTGAATTCAACATAACAGTGTAACAATCTTACACCATGATCAAAGTGAGATTTATGGCTGAATGGATCAAGATATGCAAATCAATAAATATGATACACCACATTAATAAAATAGAAGATAAAAATCATGTGATCAACCCAATAAATGCAGAAAAAGCATCTGACAATATAAAACATTCCTTCATGATAGAAACTCTCAATAAATTGAGTACGGAATGAATATACTTCAACCAACAAGAGCCATATACAACAGGCCCATAGCTAACATCATACTTAACAAAGAAAAATTGAATGATTTTCCTTTAAGATTAGGAATAAGACAAGAGCGCCCACTCTCAAGATTCACAGTCACAGCAATTAGTCCAAAGAAGAAGAAGAAGAAGAAGAAGAAGAAGAAGAAGAAGAAGAAGAAGAAATAATAATAAACAAACAAAGGAAGGAAGGAAGAAAGGATTAAAAGACATTTTAATCAGAAAAGAAAAAGTAAAATTGTCTCAGTTTGCTGATGATATGATCTTGTACATAGAAAAATCCTAAAGAATCCACACAAAAAAATGTTAGATCTAATAAATTCAGTAAAGTTTTAGCACACAAAAATCAATATATAAAAATCAATTGCATTTCTAACACTGGTACTAACATGAACTATAAGAAAAGAAAAATTGAAAGATCTCCTTTACAATAAAATCAAAAACAATAAAATGCTTGGGAATAAATTTAAACAAGAAAGTGAAAGATATAAATGCTGAAAACTATAAGACACTGATAGAAGAAATTGAAGAAGCCACAAATAAATGGAAAGTTATCCTATGTTCATGGATCAGAAATGCTAATATTATTAAAATGTCCACCCTACCCAAAGCCATCTACAGATTCAACACAATACCTTTCAAAATTCCAATAGCATTTTTTACAGATATAAAAAAAAATCCTAAAATTTGTGTGTAAAATACAAAAGACTCCAAATAGCCAAATTAATCTTAAGAAAAAACGAAGCTGGAGGCAAACTTTCTGGTTTCAAATTATATTACAAAGTCATAATAACAGTATGATACTGGCATAAAAATAGAAACACAAACCAACAGAACAGAATCAAGAGTTCAGAAATAAAATTCTTGCATCTAAGATCAACTAATATTTCACAAGGGGGGCAAGAATACTTAATAAAGAAAGGATAGTCTCTTCAATAAAAGATGTTAGGAAAATACAACTGAATAGTCACATGCAAGAGAATTGAATCAGACCTCTATTATAGATCACTCACAAAATGAAATGAATTAAGACTTAAATGTAAGATCTGAACCCATAAAACTCCTAGAAAAACATATCAAGGAAGAAAACTCCTTGACATTGGTCTTGGCAATGATTTTTTTGGATAGAACTCCAAAAGCACATAGAGTGCCCAGGTGGCTCAGTTGGTTAAGCATCTAACTCTTGATCTCAGGCCATGTTTCAGTCTCAGGGTTATGAGTTCAGGCCCCACTTTGGGCTCCATGTTGGCACAGAGCCTATTTAATTAAAACAAACAAAAGCACAAGCAATAAAGCAAAAATCAAATTAAAAAGCTTCTGCTTAGAAAAAGGAACCATCAACAAAATTAAAAGGCAAAATGGAATGGGAAAACATTTGCAAATCATCTATTTTGATAAGGGATTAATATCCAAATATATAAGAAACTCACAATTCAACAGAAAAAAAAAGTAAGGAAAGAAAAAAGGTCTGATTAAAAAATGGGGAGAGAACAAATACTCAATAGATAAATGAAAAGGTGTTCAACATTACTAATCAGCAGGGAAGTGTAAAACAAAACCACAAGGAGGTAACTCTTCACACTCATTAGAATGATGATTATTAAAAAGACAAGGTTACAAATGCTAGCAAGGATGTAGAGGAAAAGGGACATTTGTACACTCTTGGCAAGAATGTAAATTGTATTCTCTATGGAAAATAGTATAGAGTTTCCTCAAAAAATTAAAGTTGAACTACCATATGATCCAGTAACCCCATTACTGGGTCTTTATTTGAAGAAAAAAATAACAATAACAAAACTAATTTGACAAGATATATGTATGTATGTTCATATCAGCATTATTTACAATAGCCAAGATATGAAAACAACTCACGTGTTCATTGATGAATGAATGGATTAAGAAGTGTTGCATATGTATACAATGGAATACTATTCACCATAAAAAAAAAAATTGAAATCTTGCCATTTGCAAGAGCATAGATGGACCTTGAAGGCATTATGTAAAGTGAAATAAGCTAGACATGAAAGGATAGATACCATACAATCTCATTAATATGTATAATTAAAAAGTAAAACAAAACAAATAGAACCAAGCTCACAGATAACCCAGAGAACAGACTGATAACCAGAAGCAGGTGACATACGTGGCAAAATATATGAAGGAGGTCAGAAGGTAAAAAAAATTCTGGTATTAAAAAGAATAAGTCTTGGGGATATAGTATACAGCATAGTGAACACAATTAATGATACTGTATTGCATATATGAAAGTTGCTAAAAGAGTAGATATTAGAAGTCCTCATCACAAGAAAAATAAATTTTGTAATTATGTATGGTGACAGATGCTAATTAGACTTATTGTGGTGACTAACAATATATATAAATATCAAATAATTGTTATATACCTGAAACTAATATAGTGTTAAATGTTAATTATACCTTTTTTAAAAAAATTCAAATATAGAACACAGACTGTGACCAAAAAAAAAGAAAAAACTGGCAAAAGGAATTTTAAGCAGTGTACTCTGATAAATTTGCTTTCCCTAGAGTTTATTTTTTTTTCATTTTTTTAAAATTTTTATTTATTTATGATAGTCACACAGAGAGAGAGAGAGAGAGAGAGGCAGAGACATAGGCAGAGGGAGAAGCAGGCTCCATGCACTGGGAGCCCGACGTGGGATTTGATCCCGGGTCTCCAGGATCAAGCCCTGAGCCAAAGGCAGGCGCTAAACCGCTGCGCCACCCAGGGATCCCTCCCTAGAGTTTAGATTATGAATTCTAAACATCTATACATGCGTCTTGAAATTAAATAAAGTAAATGGATAGTAGATGCTGGGAGTATGTTTCTAAATATTGGAGTGGAATGTAACACACAAGGAGGGAAATAAGAATAGAATGATCAATGTGGCAACAAATTAGAGTCAGAGATATCAGCATAAATTCATGTTTAGCTTAATATTGACATAGGTGGAAATGTATAGAAATATTTATAGACAAGTATATATGCACAAGTTAGTATACACCCAATATTTCCTTGTTCTGTCAGCTGTGAAGGCCTAAAAGGAACAACACACCAGTGGTAGGCAGTACACCTTAATCCCAGATCTTGATTTCTCATACCATTCTCAGTAAAAGGAACCCAAACTCCTTGAAGAAATGTCTGAATCTAGGATTATGGCAGTAAGTGTATAAGATGAGTGTGGGAGTATCTTATACACAAAATTTTTTTTAAATAAACTCAAATTGGTGAGGGTATGTCAAATGGCCAGGAGCCAACAGCAAGAGCTCCCAAAGGCCAAAGCTGGAAGAATTTAAGCCACAAATAATAAAGTTGTATTAGATTATAACCCAAAGTATAAAATATCCATAAATCCATATAAATATAAACAACTGATTAAATAAATAAATAGATGAGAGGAAATAGAAAAATCATTGATGTAGGAGAATTCCAAATAATTTAGAAAGATACTACCCTTCAAGGATGTTAAACACAATTGCCTATGCCCAAAGTACAGATTAAGCATGTGACTTCTTTCCAAAAGGTAAAGTATGGAAAGTGGTGGAGGATAACTTTATAGTGCAGAAACCTGACAAATCCTATCTGAGGTAGGCAATCAAAATTAACATCAACAGTGAGAACTCATGTTGATAGTATGTACTCATGATATGATATGAGGATTGTCCTTTTCCAATTGAGGTCAGAGGTCAGAGACCAGAAAATAAAGGAAAAAGAAGAACAAAACAAAATAAAACAAAGGGACCACTAAAGTAAAAAACAAATTTTAAAACAAAGTAGTCTAATCATGATAAAATCACAATAAAAGTCCAATCTGGAAAACATTCTACCAAATTCATGAACAGTACCCCTCAAAACTATCAAGGACATCAAACATAAATGCAAAAATCCTCAGCAATATATTAGCAAACCACATATAATACATTAAAAAGAACATTCACCATAATCAGGCGGGAGTTATTCCTGGGATGGAAGGGTGGTATGATATTTTCAAATCAATCAACTTCACACACATCAACAGAACAAAAGATACAATTTATATGATCATTTCAATAGATGCATAAAAAGCATTTGAAAAGATTCAGCATCCATTCATGATAAAAATTCTTAACAAAATGGGGTTAGAGGGAGCATACCTCAACTGCCATATATAAGAAAAAACCCAAAGGTAACATCCTCAATGGTGAAAAACTGAGAGCTTTCCCTTTAAATACAGGAACAAAAGAAGGATGTCCACTCACACTTTTACTCAATATAGTACTGGAGCAATCAAACAAATAAAAGAAATAAGAGGCATAAAGAGGTAAACTGTCACAGATTACATGATAATATACATAGAAAATGCTAAAGATTCCACCAAAAAAAAAAAAAAAACTATGAAAAGTAATAAATTAATTCAGTAAAGTGGCAGGATACAAAACTAATACCCAGAAATCAGTAGTGTTTTTATATACTAACAATGAAGTCACAGAAAGATAAACAAAAGAACAATCAAAAATTTATAATAGTACAAAAAGAGTGAAATACCTAGGAATAAACTTAAGCAGATAAAAACCTATGCTCTGAAAACCATAAAACACTGATAAAAAATTGAAGATGACACAAATGGAAGGATATTTCATGCTCATGGATTAGAATAATATTGCCAAAATGTCCATATTATCCAATATAATCTTCAGATTCTATTTAATCCCTAACAAAATACTAACAGCACTTTTCACAAAGCTAGAACAAAAAAATACTAAAATTTGTAAGGAACTGCAAAAGACCCCACATGGCCAAAGCAATCCGTAGAAAGAACAATGCTAGAGATATCACAATTTTAGATTTCAAGATACTACAAAGCTGTACTAATCAAAACAGTATGGTACTTGCAAAAATAGATACATAGTTCAATGAATCAGAATAGAGACCCCAGAATAAATCTACATTTATATAGTTAATTAACCTATGACAAAGGAGACAAGAATATACAATTGGAAAAAGGAAAGTCTTTTCAATAAATAGTGCTGGGAAAACTGGACAACTACATGTAAAAGAATGAAATTGGACTACTTTCTAACATCATACATGAAAATAAACTCCAAATGGATTAAACACCTAACTGTGAGACCTGAAATCATAAAAATCCTGAAAGAGAAGGCAGTAATTTCCCTGACATCAGCCACAGCAATATTTTTCTAGGTATGTCTCCTAAGGCAAGGAAAACAAAAGCAAAAATAAACTATTGGGATTATATCAAAATAAAAAGGTTTTGCACAGCAAAGGAAACCATCAAGAAAGCAAAAAGACAACCTACTGAATGTGAGAAGATATTTACAGATGATATATTCGAGAAGGAGAACTCAAGCAATATGTAAAGAACTCAAGCAATTCAACAGGAAAAAAACAAACAATCTGATTACAAAATAGGCAGAAGACCTGAATAGTCATTTTTCCAAAGACACGTAGATGGCCAACAGACATATGAAAAGATGCTCAACATCACCAATCATCTTAGGGAAATGCAAATGAAAACCACAATGAACTATTAGATTGGCTAAAATCAAGAACACAAGAAACAACAAGTGTTGACAAAGATGTGGAGAAAAAGGGAATTCTCAAGGGAGGTGCAAGATGGCAGAGGAGTAGGGTCCCCAAGTCACCTGGCCCCACAAACTTACCTAGATAACTTTCAAAACATCCTGAAACACCTATGAATTTGACCTGAGATTTAAAGATTTTATTTATTTATTCATGAGAGACACACAGAGAGAGAGAGAGGCAGAGACACAGGCAGAGGGAGAAGCAGGCTCCATGCAGGGAGCCCGACGTGGGACTCAATCCCGGGTCTCCAGGATCACACCCTGGGCTGCAGGTAGGCACTAAACCGCTGAGCCATCCAGGGATCCCTTGACCTGAGATTTAAAGAGAGAACAGCTGGAATGCTACAGAGAGAAAAGTTTTTGCTTCTAACAAGGTAGGAAGACAAAAATAAAAAAAATAAAAAAGAATAAAGTGAGGGAGGGGAACCGGGACTAGCAGGGCTAAAGCAGAGTTGTGAGAGACTCTGGGGCAGGAAAGCCCAGCCCTGGAGAAGCACGAACTTTAAATCCGCACCAGTTCTCCCTGACCGAAAAAGTGCTTAGCAGGGAAATAAGGGCAAAACCGCAGGAGGGGCAGTGAAGCCCCAAGATTCCTGGACTCACTATAAGAGAAGGGATGCCTGCAGGAAAGCACCCCGCAAACCGTGGTCCAATGTCAGTAAAGGGCTGGAGACCCACAGACCTTGGGGCGTTTGTCAGTTAGGTGTGCCAGCTCTGGAGTGGCCTTTACCCCAGGTCCCAGCAATGAAAGGAGGTGGCTGTGCCCTGTTTCCTTTGGGAGAGGTGGACCCCAGGAACGGAGGTCCAGTGGTGCAGGGCCCTGGATCCCAGGGAGCCCAAGCGGACAAAGCCAGCGATCCTCTGCGCCTCCTGGGACAGGTGGAAGCGGGGAGGGCACAGGACAGTGAGACCTCTCCTGCCGCTGGGTGCTCTGCAAGCTGTGCAGATCAGTGCACCCTGGCCTGCCCCCAGGACCATCTAGGCCTGTGTGCACTGGGAGACTGTGGTTAGTTGCTCGCAGGGAGCTCGACTCCAGAGCTGGAAATCTGGCCACCATAATTTTTGTTTTTCCTCTTTGTTTCACCGTTGCCTGGGAGAGGTGGCGCCTCTAGGGATACACACACAGCTCCCACTGAGCCCAGCACCTGGCAGGGGGCAGGACAGCTCCCCCAGGCACACACACCTGAGGATCAGCACAGCAGACCCCTCCCCCAGAAGACCAGCTGGAAGAACAAGGGAAGAGCAAGTTTATTGGCCAAGCAGACTGGAAAGCTCCAGGACTGAAGTATATAGAATTAGAAGGTCTTTTTTTTTTTTTCTTTTTTTTTTTTTCCATATGAGTTTTTTTTTAAACCTACATTTAATTTATTTTATTAAAATAACATAATTGAGGAACCATCAGATAACTGTATTTTGTCCGGCACAATAAAAACAAAATTAGAACGCAAATCATCAAGAAAACCTGTGTTGCTGGCTTCCTTGCACACACATGATGTGGCTGAAGAGAAAGGCGGGCCCGGCCACCCCGCCCCACGGGGGCAGCTCCTGGAAGACGGATTCAGCACCACCACGGAGGGCTGCTCCCTGCGGGCCACTCGCCTCTTCTGGAAACCGTCCCACCGCGCTGGAGACCTCCAAGGAGTGTCCCCAAAGTCAAGGTCCAGTAGTACCAACACAGGCTCCTTCAGGCGGCGGTGGGCTCTCGACAGTCCTGCCCTGGGCCGTTTGGTGTGTTATGTGCAAAACGACCTGTTTGACTCCACGCCGCTCTCTCTGAAGAACAGTCCTTCCCGGGATAAGCCTTCCTGCGAGGGCTGACCCCCACGGTCCACGGTCCGAACCAGGGCCGGTCTGTCTGTACCTTCGTTTCCCCTCTGAGTGCTTTTCCTTGCCCTAAAAATACTCACTCAGCCAACAGCTGGGGCCCAGATCACGTACTGCCCTCTGGCAGCTATGGGTACGTCTGGAGAAGGCTCTCGGCTCAAGAGAACGGGGATGCAAGGAAAGGGAGCAGGCCAAGCCCGCGTTTCCAAAGGGCCAGGAAGGCAACATGAGTTAAGGCCCTGTGAGTAGTCTAGAAGGTCCTTAGCAGCGGCTTCTCTGAAAATGAGCTCTCTGCCTCCAGGGAAAGGGAGCAGAAAGGTGGTGCCTGGCGACTGCCCTTAAAAGACTAAAAATCTCCAATATGTTTTCTCTTTTCTCATCTTAACTACCATATATGACCAGCTCTTGATTTTTAAGTTTTTTCCTTTCTGACTTTCATATTTCTACAATTACATGTCTTAGATATATTTTTCACTTCTGGATTTCCTTCAATATATTCAATTTAATTGTGGGAGATTGGGGATCCCTGGGTGGCGCAGTGGTTTGGCGCCTGCCTTTGGCCCAGGGCGCGATCCTGGAGACCTGGGATCGAATCCCACGTCGGGCTCCTGGTGCATGGAGCCTGCTTCTCCCTCTACCTGTGTCTCTGCCTCTCTCTCTCTCTGTGTGACTATCATAAATAAAAAATAAATATGGGAGATATACAAGATATGGGTATTTGTTTTTTGTTTTTTCTGCCTCGTTTTGTTTTACATGGTGGAAGTTAGTACCTTCTAAAACACAACCAATATACATCCAGAACCAAGTGGAATACTGTGTTGGTTCATTCTGTGAGATTATATTCTCTCTTCCTTCTCATTCTGTCCCCCCTCTTTTATCTTGTTTATGTTTTTGTGGTCAATGTTGGGGCTTTCTCTAGGTATTGCTGGTTTATATAAATTTGGGATTGAGCATCTTCTAACATATATAACAAAATACACTCAGAACCAAGAGGATCACCCTCTAGGACCCCTCAAGTAGACTATATTCTCTCTCCACTACCACTTTCTCACTACCAACATCCCCCCCCCCCTTTTTTTTTGCTTTTTCCTCTTTCCTCTACTTTTTCTTTTTTCTTCTTTTTTGTTTTTGGCTTTTGGCTTTTGGCTTTTTATTTTTATTACTTTGTTTTAAAATTTGTTTTTCACTTTAGTGGTTCCTTTGTTTTATTTTGTTCTGTTCTTCTTTTTCTTTAATTTTCTGGTCTCTGACCTCTGACCTCAATTGGAGAAGGACAATCATCATATGGTTTCACTCATATGGGAAATATAAGAAATAATGAAAGGAATTATAAGGGAAAGGAGGGAAATGAGTGGGGAAAATTAGAGAGGGAGACAAACCATGAGGGACTCCTAACTCTGGGAAACAAACAAAGGGTTGCAGAAAGGGAGGTGGGCAGATGGTTGGGATAACTGGGTGACGGGCACTGAGGAAGGTACTTGATGGGATGAGCACTGAGTGTTATACTATATGTTGACAAATTGAACTTAATTTTTTTAAAAATTAAAATAATTATAATGCAAAAAAAAGAGAACACTTATGCATTATTGGTGGGACAGTATGGAGGTGACTCGAAAGAAAAAAAAATCAAGAATTGAAATACCATATAATGCAATAATTCCACTATTGGGTATTTAGTGGAAAGAGAAAACAGGGAAAGTTAAAATACTAATTGAAAAAGATATATGCGCCCCTATGTTTATTGCAACATTATTTACAATAGCCAAGATATAGATGCAACTTATGTGTCCATCTATTGATGGATGGACAAAGAAAATGTGATGCATACACACACACACACACACACACACACACACACACACACACTGGAATATTAACTAAAAAGGATGGACAACATGGATGGACCTAAAAGATATTAGGCTCAGTGAAGTAGGTCAGAAGGAGAAAGACAAATACCATATGATTCATCCATAAATGGAATCTAAAAGAAAGTGAATTAACAAAAAGCAGAATCAGAGCTATAAATACAGAGAACTAATGGTTGCCAGAGGAGAGGTAGGAGAGATGTTGGGTAAAATGGGAACAGGGGAGAGGGAGATACAGGCCTCTAGTTACGGAATGAGTATATCATGGGAATAAAAATCAGTGCATAAGGAATATAGTCAATGATATTGTAATAGCAATATATGGGAACAGATGATAACTATACTTGTAATGAGCATAGCATAATATATAAACTTGTCATATCACTAAGTTGTATAAATGAAACTAATGTAACACTGTATGCCAACTACACTCAAAATAAGTAAAATAAAATTAAAATTAAAAAGACTACCAAGGTCATCAAAAACAAGTTAAATCTGAGAAGCTCTCACAGCCAAGAGGAGCCTAAAGAAACAAGACAATTAAATGTAATGTGGTATTCTGATGAGATCTCAGAACAGAAAGAAGAGATTAGGCAAAAAACTAAGGAAGTCTGAGTAAAATTTGGGCTTCAGTTAAGAATATATGAGGGGCACCTGGGTGGCTCAGTCGATTAAACACCTGCCTTTGGCTCAGGTCCTGGGATGGAGCCCCACATCATGCTCCCTGCTCAGTAAGGAGTCTGCCTCTGCCTCTGCCCTCCATGCATGCTTTCTCTCTCATTTTCTTTCTATCTCAAATAAATAAATAAAATATTTAAAAAATATATTAATGTTGGTTTACCAATTGGGCTAATGTGTCCTATTACCATAAGTTATTAATAACAAAGGAAACTAGGTGTGGGGTATGTGGGAACTGTACTATCTTCGCAACTTTTGTGTAAATCTAAAACTATTCTACAAAACTAGTATCACAAGTTTACTAAAAACAAGTATCACAAGAAACAAAAAGAATTTGAGGAATGTAGGAAAGAAAATTAAGTATTTTGACACTTATGAACTTTTTAGAAAGAAAAATAGCATCTGCTGAATAAATACCTCCAAATATTAATTTTTAATTAACTTAAAAATTTAAGCATGGGAAGGATAAATACTAATTCTCAATATATTAGAATATTATAAGAATAGAGCAACTTTTTAGCAAATTCTAAAAGGTAGAACTTTTGAAAAAAAAGAAATGATTTGAGCAACGTTTTAGGGCAAACTAATCTGACCTTCCTGAAGTAGATGGAATTGGTATTATCAAAGAATAAGATTGCCTCTCTGAGGGACTCTCCTTCAATTCCTAGGAAGGCTCTTTCTTCATTTTCTTACCAAAACATTTAAAAAGATGGGCCTGTCATGAACTATCACAGACTGAATGGACAATGATCAATTTTCACGGCAATCAAAAAAAATAGGATCATGAAATCTCAGAGCTGGTGAAATCACCAAGGTTGACCCCTCATTTCTGACATGAGGAAGAGGAGAGCCTGGGAAACAGGGGGTCTTATCCTATTAAATATGTTTAACTAGTGGCTCAGTTGACCCTAGAACCTCCAGGGCCATGCTCTCTCCAATGTGCAACACCAGTAACAGTGAACAGCTGCTGCTTGTTACTTCTTACAGCCATTCCTTTCCCTAAACTCTCTCTGGTTTCCTCCCTCTCCTGACAGACAGTGCTTCTCACTACAGGTGCTCAGTGAGCAGATAGAGGTTAAAATATCCATCTACATAGTACCCCATGCATCCCCCTACGCAAGGTAAGACTAGGCACATAGGAGTAAATTTACAGTTCCGTCCCTGAAAGACAACAAGTTGTACTAGTATGAAGCAGTTCTGCCATAAGGTGACAATACTGGAACTGGAATGTTCAACTTCACACCATAATAAACTCAGAAACTTCATTAAAGTAATATTTGCTTATTAAACTGGAACCAATTAAAAGTAATCAACAAAAAGTGACCCATTTCTTCCAGTATATTAATTTAATTTCTGTGAGAGTAAAGTTATACCTCGAATTAATCACTTCAATAGGTTAAAATAGTTAGGTTTTCTATCCTATCAATTTTAAAACTAAAATGGAGAAAAACACAAAAGCATTTCAATTTAAAGGAAAGTGCTGCTTTGAACTTGAAAATAATCAGATAATGAGCACACACAGCTATTTTTCCAGCTTGGATTTTAATTAATTTTCTTTGGTCTGAGGCTGATATGCATCCAATAAACTTGCAAATTTAGCAATTATCTGTAAAAATCTTTTCCTTTAAATAACTTGAGAGTTGTCTCCTGGGACTAAAAATACAAGCAACAGATACAGAAATGTTTAAAAATGAAGATTCTCCCTGACTAAAATATAATTAGAAATGTGAAAAATCTGTGCTGAAATTAGTTACCCCCAAATTGCATCATTCGACCATGAATTTCAAACTTATTAAACTTTCAAAACCTCAAAGGCAGAGGAAAATGTCAGCAGTTGATGGCAAGCAAGAGTAAACTTTGTATTATGGTAATGGCTTTGCAAACCTCGAAAGCTGAATTTCGGAGCAGGAAGATCTCTGCACACACCTAAATCACATTGTGTATTTCACATTTGTTCAACCTACCCCCATAAATGGAGCCCTTTCCCAGGAGGAATGGGGTAGTTGACATTAGATTTGGATGGAGCCCCCTACACTCTCAATGCCCACCACCCTTTTCCCATAAAAACATGGAGCCTTCTCTACTACTCGTCAGGCCAGTTGTTTGCTATTGCTTAAATAATATGAAACCTGTATTCTTTTATCCTCATCTGTGTTTTCTCCATTCCACTTTACCCTAAAAGTCAAGACTATTTACTCTGGGATCTTTATTTCCTCATAGAGCACAAGACTTCCAGCTTTCCAGCTGTTTGCCTTCCAGCTTAAAGCAATAGGTCTAAAATATAATACAACCTTTATTCTTCCTCCCAAAATAAGGTGACAGTAAATAAAATGTATTTTTCAGATCCAAGATAAGCAAAAGTGTAGCTATGAAAATGAATACTAATTAAAGAATAATCATAGTAAATGGAGCTCCCTTCAATGACTCAACACAATTGATTTAATGGTTAAGAGGCAGGCACTGGAGTCAGACTTATAAACTTTAAATCTTGCTTCTCCCACTGATTAGCTATGTGACTTTAGGCATAATGCTCCTCTCAATACGTCCTCACCACATTCATAGTTTAAAAAAAGAAGAGGGCCGCCTGGGTGGCTCAGTCAGTTAAACGTTACCTTCAGCTCAGGTCATGATCTTGGGATACTGGGATAGAGCCTGGCGTCCAGCTCCCTGCTCAGCAGGGAGTATCTGGCTCCCTGCTGAGCAGGGAGTCTGCTTCTCCTTCTCCCTCTGCTCCTCCTCCTTTACTCATCTCTCTCTCTCAAATAAATAAAAATCTTAAAAAAAGAAATTTAAAAATGTTTAATATATATAACTAAATATATAATATACACATAATTATATAATATATATATTAAAGCCCTCTTATGCTTCTCATGCTCATCTCACTATAATCTCACCATTTTTATAGTTCAGAAGGAAAAATATGTATATATTAAATATATAAATATATATACATATAATATGTATATTAAAATCTCTGGGGTGTGTCCCATAAGTACTGACTAAATACATCTTTTTGAAATGTCAAATAATTAATAATTTCATTATTTTTTATCTTTTAGAGGGCATCTGTGCTTTACTAAACATATAACAGCCAGCCTATTATGTAATCCAAAGGCCACTTACACAAGTTCCTTAAAATCTCTGAGTTTCAGGTTTCCTCCTGTGTAGTTCTTATAGAATTAAAAAGACAGTAAATGTCCTGCTGTTTGTTGGCTGTAGAGTCAGCAGCCTTTTCATCCCCTTCTTGACTTCCCCCCACATAGCAGAGACTAGAAGCTTGGGAACTACATTTCTCAGACTCTTTTGCCAACATGATTCTAGATATAGTTTAAGTTTTACCAATTTGGGCAAGTTTTGGAAGACAGAAGACAGCCAAAAGGTTATTACTCTTTATCTAGCAGCAAAGGGCAATCATGTGACCTTTGGCAGACATGAAGTTTTGCAATGGCCTCTGGGTATTTTACCCTGAGTTACCTACCTTACATTATAAGTTTTCTGTGTTTTCCTAACATGGCAAAAGCATCAACTCCCTGATCCTCTAAAATTTTATAGCAAATATAAAGTCAGTGACAGTTTTTCTTGATCTTCACTCTTTGAGACCATTCAATGATTTTGTAAGCACCTAATCCCTTGTATTAAATTCCTTTCCTCTCAAAATCTTTAGAATGGTATGTTTTCCCAACTGACCTGACTAATGAATATATCAAATATTCATCACAGTGCCTAGGACACAGCAGGCACTCAATAAAGGTAATTTTTAATAGTAGTAATAGCCATAGGGCAGCATTGTAACAAAGGCAGTAGAAGCTGTAAACTAAATCCCCACATTTTCAAGCAAAGCAAGGGTGAAGTACCATGCAAATTAGGCAAAGTTCTGTATTATACAAATCATAAGAGAAATAGGATATTGTTTTTTAGAATTAGATACAATAATTCAATTCAGCTGTTATGCTACTTATAGAACAATTTAAGGATTAAGGGTTCGACCCCCAGTCAAAAATCCACATTAACTTCTGACTCCCTAAAACCTTAACTACTAATAACCTACTGGAAGCCTTAATGATAATAAATAGTCAATAACACAAACGTTGCATGTTATATGTATATAAAAATGTTTATTAAAAAGTAAGCTAGAGGAAAGAAAATATTATCAGGAAAATCCTAAGAGAAAATACATTTACAGTACTGTATTGAAAAAATATGCATATAAGTGGACCCATACAGTTTGAACTGTATTTGCATTGTTCAAGGGCCACCTGTATATGGATTTGCAAGTATTTTATTTTATATCTCTGTGATTTGGAGGAATGATCTCTAGACAAGAAAGCAGCAGATCTGGGTTCAAATCTTAATCAGCCACTTTTTACTCTGATTTTGTACAAATCAGCTTTCTGTGCTTCAGTTTTCAGATATGTAAACTGAAATATTCAAACCAACTGCTCATTGAGGGCCTATTCAGTTGTTTAATGTTACACTCTTAGAACTAAGTATGCGAAGACCTTCAAGGTCTTTGAACACTGCCTAACATCATTTTAATATTCTCCTGAAAGCAAATGTATGGGATTAATTTTCCAAGGAAAAGAGCATTTGCATTTCAAAAGGTTTTTTTTTTCATTTTAACATAGGCTAGCACCTGCCCCAATTACCACCAAATTTTTATTAATAAAGTAATCCTGTCTCATTTTAACCAATTTACAGTCAAGAAAAAAGAGACCTGAAAAATATCCACTCATCCATTCGTTCCAACACTATCTCAGAGATCAATTATGCCTGGTCTTTTCAATCATCAAAACCAAACAAACATTTGCTTCTAGAAAAAAAAAAAATAGAGAGACGCAGAAAGACAGAGACAAAGACAGAGACATAGAGAGAAAAACTGGGAGATGGAGAGAAAAAGATAAGATGTGGAAACATTTTGAAAAGTGCAAAGCACTAAATAACTATAAATACAGATGGCTGAGATGACCTAACTGGAGAATTGACCAATCAATGAATTCCATTTCTTTAGGTGGCTAGAAAATTTTAATTCCCCCAAGTCCAACAGATAGTGGTTACAGCATGAGCTTTAAGTCTGAGCAGACATGAAGTTGAATGGCAGAATGAGTTATTACTAACTGCTTAACTATAAGTAATTTAACCTCCATGAACCTCAATTTCTCATTAGTAAAATGAGAATAACAATAATATCATAGATTGTTCTGTGGGTTAACTGACAAATACATGTCTATACACAAATCATACTTATCAACATATTTAGTATAGAGTTAATGCTCAATGCATGTTAATTATTGGTAGAAATCACTCCTCCAACTACTGTTTCACTTCATGAACTATCCTTGGCTAACCCAGTAGTGTTTGCACAGCAACTTTATCATCCTAAACCCACATCTGTAGGATTAAGTTGATTTCAACCTATATCACCTTAGACATGTGAAGGCATGCTGGAAGAATAAAACATCAGAAAGTCAATTGAACTTATTAAGTTAAAACTAAAGTTGAATTATAAAGGAGAAGTAGGAATTTTTTTTTTTAGAGACTAGGGATACTCTATTCTGTCACAACAATCATTTAATTTACTTTTGCTTTCAACAGATTCTGACCCATTCAGTCCTAATTTCACTATAAAAATGGACTGTGACACAGAAAAGGACAACATGTGTACTGGCAGTCCCACATGAGAGTAATTAATCAGATTACCTTCAATGACAGATCTTGCAAAATCTAAAGAAGAAAAATGATAAATTCCAAGGGGCCTCAGAAAGATATTTTTAATGTACTAATAAAGTGGTGTGTTATCAAGCAGTTATTCTCAAAGTGTGGTTCATGACCCAACATGGGCTGCCACACTTTTTATTCAAATTCAGCATAATCATTAACAAATATTTATTTGGCATAAAATCTACCAGAGATTATTCTAGATGCTGAGGATACAGCAGTAAATTAGAAGATATTCTTGCTCTCATGGACTTAGAATCTAGTGTCCAGAGACAAACACATCAAAAATAATAATATATATTCTGTGCTGGATGACAATAAGTGCTTTAGGGAAAAATAAATAGTGAAGAGGCATAGGAGTGCCACAGTAGGAAGAGAATTTCAATTTAAATACTACAGTCAGAGAAAGCCTCACCAGATAACATTTGAGTAAAGATCTCAAAGAGTGAGTTATAAGCCATTTGCATACCTGGAGAAAGAGAATTCCATGCACAGGGAAGAACAAGGCAAAGATGCTTGGGTGAGCAAGTACAAGGAGGCCAGCATGGCCAATCTTTTTTCAGACTAAACTCTTTTTCATCAAATACAGTGAGTCATGGGATATTTTGGTCTTCTCAAAATGACCTCCTTCCAAAAGTCAGTTATATCTTCAGATACACTGTAGCAAATTGAGCTCTGGCCAGTGAAGACTTGGTAATACTCAAAACAACAGAAAGCAATGGAAAAAGAAACATGTCCGAATGAATGTCACATCACAGCCTCTGAAATCTGGAAAATATAACACCTATAGAATAGAAATCATGCAATAATGCACTTATTCATTAGTCAGCAAATATTTAGTTAGCATGCAATATGTCTCATCTATTATTCTTTGTGGGTTTTTAAAAAGATATTATTTATTTATTTGTGAGAGACACAGAGACGCAGAGACATAGACAGAGGGAGAAGCAGGCTCCCTGTGGGGAGCCCGATGTGGGACTCGATCCCAGGCCCCAAGATCACACCCTGAGCTGAAGGCAGACACTCAACCACTGAGCCACCCAGTCGTCCCTCATCTATTATTCTTTGTATTATTGTGAGGAATACAAGTAAGCAGACTGCATTTTCTGGCATCCTTGTCTTGGACAGATAGCAGGAACACATTCACATAATCCTGTGGTAAAACAACTAATGCTCATGAAATCAACATTCCATACTACCCAGCACCATCAGGAACATGTTCTGAAAACAATTTCCTTTTCAGTCTCACATTACATTCACAGCAATCTCCATTTACAGATAATCATCAGATAACCTATTTAACATTATTCACAAGTACTGGATAGCATAGGTTCTGAAAAAGATGTAAATAGATTATATTCTTTCTTTCCTAGTAGAAAAGAATTTTGGATAAAGCAAAACAAGGAACAAAATGGTATTTTTGCAGAAAAAACTTCCCACTTATCCTTGGGCTGGACAATCCTTTTGAATTTTGTGGATGAAGGAGACAGTATAGCCAATTCCCTCTGGTCTTCTATCCCTACAGTAAACAGCTGTCGTATTTGTCTTCCCAAAGTCCATTCTCCCCTTCTCTTAAAGAATCACCCTCTTTTGCAGTCTGAGTCAGTATGTTCTGATTATGACTAACAACTCCAGTGGTGATCAAGTGGCTGAGATGAAGATAGAGTATTCATGTCCCCTCTTGCAGTGCCATCTTCAGGGTTGTGTGAGCTGTGCAGGGGTACGGGGTCTTGCATTTGGAAGGGCATCACACTTGGTTTAATGCTCTGCAATCTCTGTTTCAAAATGCTAATAATTTTCTCTCTGAATTTGTGTCTTGTAAGTGAAGTCTAATGAGACCTTAGAGTACACATGTCCACAGAAAACACACACACAATATGTATCATTCTTTGCTGCTTCATTCACAAATAACATTTGTGTATAGCATGCAAGAGGCCCCTAATATTATCAGTCTTTTCTTTAAATATTTGTTCCATAGTTGCCATTTCTATATTCTCATGTAAATGGCACCTGTTGAAGAACAGCAGTCAATAGGAGCCGTGCCATTGTAATAGTGCCCCAAGAGTTTTGCAATGCCCTGGCCCTGTCTTAGTTTGAGTTTCTCCATATATAGTGGTATGAATGTAAGTAGCTTATTTCGGAGGTGATACCAGTTAGTACTATAAAGGAGTAGAAGAGTGAGAGAAGAAAAGCTACTATAGGATACATAAATGGGCAAGTTACTGCTATAGACAATTGGATATTGAGATCCCTCTGAGAGTCTTTGTGGAACATACACAAAGATTCCCATCCCTCACTGATCAAAAGTCAACCCAGGAACAATAACTCTCTAGCATTTCTGACCTTCTCCTTGGTTGCCATACTCTGCACCCAGAGAAAGTCCTTGGACAAAGAAGGCTGCAGGCATAAGATGAAAAGGTGTATAGCTGTCTTAGAGTAGGTTGAGGGGATATGACCCACAAAATCTACTACACATTCTGATACGTATGCATGACTCACTGCCCAAGTGTCAATATTTATCTACAATGCATTTGCTCTATGTTAGGCATTGTTCTAGTTGTAAAAGATGCAAAGTTAAAAATAACAAGTTAAAATCTCTGTCATTATGAAACTTGTAAACCAGTGGAAAAGATATTAACTAAAATGCACAAATATATGGAGCATGTTTTATGAAGTTCAGGAAGTAGTAATTATATAATGATTTGATCTTATGTAAGAGATTAAAGAAAGCTTCATAGAAAAAATGAGGTTTGGGCAGCCCAGGTGGCTCAGCAGTTTAGTGCCGCCTTCGGCCCAGGGCGTAATCCTGGAGACCCTGGATCAAGTCCCAACTCAGTCTCCCTCTGCCTGTGTCTTGCCTCTCTCTCTCTGTGTCTCTCATGAATAAATAAATACAATCTTAAAAAAAAAGAAAAAATGAGGTTTGAGATAAGGAACAAAAGTAAGAGTGAACTAAGAAATAAATTAAATTAATTATAAAAGGGAAATATGGGTGGAGTGCCCAGATTTAAAAAAAAAAAAAACAAAAAAGAGAGTATCAAGAGGAAAGGCAAAAAAGGGCAGTGGGGGCCAGATCATTCAAGACCTTAAGGGCCATGTTAAAACCTTTAGTCCTTAAAATAAGAGCAATGAAAAGCCATTAAAAGATTTTAAGAAGGGGATATGTTTGTGGCGAAAAAAAAAAAAAAAACAATGTGTGTTTTGAAAAGACTACTACACCTATCTTGCAGAGATTGGTTCAGAAAAGTGAAGAGTAGGTGTGAGAAGAACCCTTGAGGCCACAAGTAGCACAGTAGAGCAAAAAGGATACCTTGGACTGGACATTCATAGAATTAAAAAGTAGATGAACTGATATAAGATTGGTAGGACTTGCTGATGAATAAGATAGAAGGAATATACATGAAGATACTTCTACTTTCACTTCTGGCTTTTGCTCATTGGGGCCCCATAAAGGGAGGCACATTGTCTTGTTTATTGCTATACTTCAATGACTAATATAGTGTGTCTGGACCATAGAACATGTTATATATAGATATAGACATAGATAATTTCCATGTTATATACAGTTATAGTTCTATAGTTATATTTGGACAAATTTTGGATAAATATCAGGGAAGGAGAAATTTAGGTAAGGGAAGGTTATTTCACCTTATATATGCCTTTGATACCTCTGGAGGCACAAAGTGGAGATACTGAGAAAGTAGTTCTAATAGTATCTTTCTGGTCTGGTCTGGAAAGAGAACTCTGGGAAAGTCACATATATTTGACAACTGAGACTCTGGCCTCAGAGGTTGCCGATAAAGAGAATTCAGTTTGAGAAAAGTCTCTTGAGGAACTAGATTTTCCACAAATTAAACCTAACATATAACTGCAAATCAATTTCTCTTTTGAAAATTTATGTAAATATTCATGTTATTTTGATAGAAATAAAATGGAAAGCCAGTCTCTTTTGGCATTGCTTCTTTGCTTGGTTGTTTTGTTTTTTACATTGTCTTGATTTCTCAATCTCTTACAGATAATTTTGTTTTTCTCTCAGACATAATTTCCATCCAGACACAAATACACAAGTGGGTCTCACATTTTAAAAGTCTGTGATAAAGTTTAACACAGCTTGAAATATTATAAATAAGAAAACTATTCAACAGTGTTCTCAAATAGCTCTCTCTTGCCTCTAAATTTCCAAAATGCAGAGTTAATTACTTAGTGGGCCATAATAGCAAATAAAATTAAATGGAAAGAAGGCACAGAGTTGTCAATAAAATCCCAGAAACAAAACAACTGCTTGCTCATACATCGAAACAGAAAAAAAAAAAAAAACAATAAAAAACAACCTCTCTCTAAAGGTGATTTTTTCATAACAGAAAAGAATATACACATTAAATGAATAGTTTCTATCTTCTATCTGGCAATACTGTACATATTCAGAAAAGAATTTGATCTCTGGGATTCTGTAACTATATGCCAAAAACAGAAAACCAATAGTTAAATGACATTTAAAGCATTGGAAATAAAGCCAAAAAAAAAAGGAACTTTAGGAAATTCTACTTATTTTAAAACTCACTTGAGTTTAGATTTGCCTTACTTAAGCCCTCACACTACAGGGGAGAGAGTAATTCTAAATGAGGGTAGGTAATATCCACCAAATCATGAAGAGCTAATAAACTGCAGATCTGGAATTTGGATTAAGGACTGTCTTCACTAAACCATGCTTTTTCATTTTTACTGCTTTGTGAGTTCCTCTATTAAAATGAGTCCCTGTTCTATCATGTAGATTAACTCCAAGGTCAGTGTTCTGAACATGCAACAGAAAGGAAATATGAAGCTCATATTTGAATTTTACCGAGTCATCACCACCTCTGATCAATGAATTGAAAAAGGAAACTAAAAAGAGTGGTCTTATAGAGTTGTAACCAAAGGTGAATCATTTCATTAGGTGATATCAGCTTTTAGTTACTCAGAACTGATTTGACTTCAACCAAGACTAGGTGGCAAATTACCCAGCTGTGAATACTATGTAACCGGCTCTTCACCCTGCTTCTGGGGCTATAGATATGAAATGAGAGTGAGAATCAGACTCACATAATTTTAGATTTTGGAAATACTACTGGACATAAATGAGGAAAATGCTCTTTAAAAATCTAACAAAAAAGTAAATAAAGATATACAAATGGTCTTGCCTTTAGGAAACCAAACTTAGTACTAAATAGTTCCCACCTGTGATTATATTCTGTTTATTACATTTTCACAACATTAAGCAAATATAGAGGTGTCCTCAGATGAAGCTCTGGCCTCTAGCTGTCCTCTAACTTGTAGACCCATACCTACTCCATATTGATTTCTCTACTAATTATGTCACAGAAATCTCTCAAACTTCATAATGTATTGCTACTTTCTCCCTCCAAATCTGTCCAACCTTTAGCTTTCCCTATGACACGACACTGTGTTCAAGCCACCCAGTGGCTTAAGTCATAAACATGAGAGTCATCCTACTCCTTCACATTCCACATTAAATTTATCAGCAAATCTTATTGTTATCACATCCAAAATATGAATGGGATCCATATGCTAGTCTCCAACTCTGATAACACAGCACTGCCAAAACCATAATCAATCCTCTTCTGTATAACTGTATTAGCCCCCTGCCTAATCTCACTGCTTCTAAACTCACTCCCTAAACAAATTAATAGTTGCTGTAGTGATATTAGAAAAACATAAACCTGATCATATCATTTCCCTGCTTTAAAAAGCCTTCATTAGCATCCAGATGAACTGTGGGGAAAAAAACAACAACAAAATAAAACACTTTTCATGGTCGAAGGTGAAATCCTACAAGACTGAGCTCTGCCTACCTCACCCACCTTCCCCCTACCCCCACTCACCACTGTAGTCACTGCCACCCAGCCACAGAGCCAAGTCAGAAGCTGAGCAGATGCACGGAGGTCTTTCCCACTTTGGGATTTCTGCACATGCTATCCCTTTTGTCTGAATTTTCTTCTTTCTGGTTATCTTTGATTGTTCCTTTGAATATTTCTGAACTTACCATAAATGTCATCTTCTTGAAGAGTCCTTTCAGAGTTACCCAATTTGAAGAGAAACATCCCCTCCCCTCACTCTTATTCTCCACCTTTCAGCCTGGTAGTTACTTTCTTCATAGCACAGCAACAGGTAATTAGATGTTTGCTTGTTTACTTCCTAGGCCTTGTTTTCCCTACAAGATTGTGAGTTTTGTGAGGACTGGACTTTGTTTTATTCACTAACTTATACCCAGCCTTTAGCACATTGTAAGTACTAAGCATGTATTTGCTGAATGAATGTACGATGCAGTGAAATGATAAATGCTGCTCCTTGGAGAATCATGGCATACATCTTCATTTTTTTAAAGTTGTTTCTCTCTTTTTTTCTTTTTTAGATTTTATTTATTTATTCATGAGAGACACAGAGAGAGAAGCAGAGACATAGGCAGAGGGAGAAGCAGGCTCCATGCAGGGAGCCCGATGTGGGACTTGATCCCAGGACTCCAGGATCACACCCTGAGCCAGAAGGCAGATGATTAATTGCTGAGCCACCCAGGCGTCCCCATGGCATGCATCTTCAAATGTCAGCCTGGCTGATTGTTGGAAAGGACATGACCTCTGATTGACTCTTGAGCTAAACCCAGGCAATCAGAGGCTCCTCATTCCCCTGCCCGACCCTTGGAATGTAATTCCTGCCCACAAACCCCACAGCCAAAGTCATTTTCAAGGACACAATGTTGAGTGAGCAATATGTTTTTGAGATCACCTGGATGGTACACACAACTGAACCCTAGTAAGTCTGTATAATTTTTAAAATTCTGGCAGGCAGGTGCAGAGATCTTCTTATTTTGCAGCTTGGCAAGACAAGCCTCATATGTAAATTCCCTTGCTTATTAAAACTGTCACTTGCCAATCTGAAGGGGTCTGCTTCTTTCTCTGGTCTCTCCTTGCCCTGGGTGTACAGGGGTTAGGTTGCAACCAATACTGATAACCTACTGAATTCAGAACCTACCATGACTTAAAAAGCAAAAACCAAAACCACAATCTGGCAGTTTTTGCAGAAAAAGATGACTTTTCTTTCTCCTTTGAAATATGCTAACCATAGAATGTTCCACTGATGTCTTAAATTTCACAATCCTTCTTAGATCTTGGCTTTTATTTTTAACCTTGTTCCCAGTTTAAAATGAGTGTTTGTTTTGGTCAGCATCAATGGGTATGCCATGTTGATTTCAGAGGAGTGAAATGAAAATTTCAGACTTTTATATCCAGAAAGTCAATTATTTTGAATGTGATGAGAAACTGAAGGCTCATTTTCTAATCTTTCTTAATCAGCATTTACCAAAAAACTTTTCTAAGGAAAACAGTTGTTCCAAGAAGTAGTGTTAGACAAAGACATACACACATACCTATATACATATATAAATATATACCTATATGTATACATATGTAGTCAAATATATATATAGGAAGTACTGAGTTAAGCAAGGTTAAATAGGCCTAATAATTGTTGATCTTCTCAGAGCCTTTTCTAATATGTGGATATGATCCTCCAAAGTGGGAAAAAAAGTACTTGGCATTTCCAATTTTATTTGATGCTGAAGTCCTTATTATCTGTTATAATTTTGTAGAAGCATTGTTCTACAGAACGAAGTATATAGAAAATTATTTCCTAGAGAGAGTGATTAAATACTAATACCAGAATTTTTAAATTGTAGAACCAGAAGTAATCTCAGAAGATCATGTCACTCAACCTCTTGACTAGATGTCACAAACTCAAATGAATATATCTGCCTGATAACAGAAATGGTTTTGTTGGGCTAGGTGGGGACTATGGCACACAGGAAAGCACATATCCAACATAGAGGACAAAGTAATGATTTAGCTTCAGCCATAATAGAGAATCAATATTCCAGATTACTTTATTTTTCAAAAGAACCCAGAAACTTTGAATTTGTATTAAAGCTCTCCATTTTTAGATATTTGTAATTATTTTAAAACAATGTTTTTCAAACACTGCACAGACCAAATAAAAATACCTGTAGGTCAGATTCATTACATAATTCACTAGTTTGCAATTTGATTTAAACTGCCTAATGTGGCTATTTTTCTATTCTGTCTTTCAAAATTATGCACTAGTGTCTCGTCCTAATATTTTGCATTTGTAACTGTCTTTGATTTACTTTTCCTTTTGGTCCTCTGTGAATCCTCCAATTTGGCCAGTCTTTTAACTGGAAGGCATAAATAACATTAGAATAGTCAAAATTTTCTTTGCATAAAGAAGAAAGGTCCAGATAATGGGACTAATGTAGATGATATCCTCCAAGATGAGCTTTATTCCACTGAAGAGATCAATTTACTGTCATGCATTCTATCACGTCCTATTCTACTCAAATAGAAATTTCCAAAATAACTCATTAAAGACCATTTCAATATCAGAAATATCAGAATCTTTCAAAGGGAAACTTGCATAGGTCCTGGAAATAATCATTTTAATACCATTAGGACCTAGGCCTTTATTGCTTATACAATAGGAAAAGAAAAATTAGCAGCATAGATAGGAGTGTGAGCGTTGGAGTAAAAAAACCCTATGTTCCAATCCCAGCTCCTCTCTTACTAGCCGGCTGACCTTCAGAAAGGCATCCTCCCAGGATCTTGCTGTCTCAGTGTCCTAGGTTAAAATGGAGAAAATAATAGTATCTGCTTTAACAGGTTGCTCATGATTCCATTTATATAACATGCCCAAACTAATAAAATTACAGCATTTGAAAAGAGCTCTGTGGTCATTAGGTTTTAAGGCTGGGATGTGTGCCTATTAGGGGATAACATGAAGAGATTTCTTTGTGATGATGGAACAGCTCTGTATCTTAAATGTGATGATGGTTACATAAATAGATGCATATGGAAAAATTTCATAGATTACACACATAAAAAAGAAATGCATGTAAAACTGACATAATCTGAATATGGCCTGACTTCAAGTTAATGTCTTGCTAATGTCAGTTTCCTGGTTTTGACAATGTATGTGGTTATATAAAATATCATACCGGGGAAAGTGAGTGATGTGTACACAAAAACTCTATACTATTTTACAACTTCCAATGAGCCTTAAACTATTTCAAAATTAAAAGTCAGAAGGGAAAAAAAGCTTGCTGAGAGAATTTTATATGTGTTAATGGTGCAAAGAATTTAGCATAATATCTGTCACATTATAAAAGCTGTTTAAATAGTAGGTACCATTGTTTTGTTATTATTAAGTCTAGGAATTAAACCTTAAAATTATGAAAACAGAATATGTATCACTGAGAAATGAGATGAAGTTTATCAGTTATCAAAGGAGGCAACTCAAATTGAATTTTGAATATGAAGAGCAAGAGAAGGGCAAAAGATAAAGAGATAATATCATTAAGAACTCATCAGCTTCAAACTCATTTCTCATTGCCCACCTACCATCACTTCAGTCACTTGACATTATACCAAGGAATCATTAACATATTACTGAAATATTTGTTTTGCTTTAAAGGGTCGCATAATTTACTATAAGTGCCACCCTAAACTTTTCCATCTCTAAGCACTTTGATTTACTAATGATGCTTTGAATACTTATAGCTTACTAATAGCTATAATACATTATAAATAGTTTATTACCTAATTACCTATTTTAATTCATAGCAGGGCTTAAGAAGTAGGCAAAAATAAATTGTGATAAATCTTCATAGACAAGTTAATCTGAGTTTCATCAGAAATTTAGAAACATTCCCTCCTCTTAAAGTAAGTTCAGAAAATAGACTTATCAGAAGATATATGTATATGAATCTTTACTTTCTTCTTTCCAGATGTACAGCTGTTTTTTAAAATACTAAGTTTGATGTTCTCACTAATGAATAATTATGAAAAACATGTTTTAATTAATAATTAATTGACACATGTCTAAAATAATCTATAACCATACAAATATTCTGATTAAGGTATAGGAAAGAAGCATGTGAGTCAGGGCGAGAAGATGCGGGTTCTACCACTGATATATTTCCTTGACATATTTTAGTGAGCAGATTTATGTGCCAGTCATTCTTCTAGGCACCAGATATATAGTAGAAAGCAAGACAAAGTCTTTATTTACCCTTACAGAGCTTACATTCCAGTAAGGAAAACAAGCAAACAAATGAATACGGAATACATCATTCACTGCTCTAAAAGAAAAATGACGTGGATCCATAATAAACAAGTGAGGGGTGAGAAAGAGGGAGATGGGGCTAGTTACAAAGCGGTCAGGAAAAGCATCTTCAGGGAGAAAGCCTTTGAACAGAACTGAATGAAAATAAGGAAGGAAGCTACCTGAATCTAACAGGACAGTATTCCCAGGAAGACAACACAGCAAACACAAATGTCCTAAAGAGGGACATGCATGGCAGGTTTAAGGAGCAGGAGAAAGCCACGGTGACTAGGCCTGAATTAGCCATGTGATGAGGTGGGCAGGAGAGCAAGAAAGGTGTATGATGAGGGGCATGGGTGTCACTGAGCAAGCTGAGAAGCTTCTAACAGGTTTGGGTAAGTGTGTGTGTCTCATCGGTGGACTTAGATTTTCAAGAGTTCAGTGGAACTGCTGGATGAGAAACTAACAGTGGGTGGGGCAGTATGAACAGGGGGGCTGAGCTTCTGCTGTCTTCCAAGTATAAACTGAAAAGTGACTTGACCTCGCTAGCCACAGTTTCCATGTCCAGACCTGTAAGTGAGCTCCTACGACACATAATTTAAATTCTACGTTGAGGGGCACCTGAGTTGCTTAGGCAGTTAAGCGTCTGCATTCCAGTCAGGTCATGATCTCCTGGTCCTAGGATGGAATATGGTATGGGGCTCCCTGCACAGTGGGGAGCCTGCCTCTCCCTCTCCCTCTGTTGCTCCCCCAGCTTATTCTCTCTTTCTCTGTCAAGTACACAAATATTTTTTAAATATAAATAAATACATAAATACATAAATACGTAAATAAATAAATTCTACATTGAAAGTTAAACAAGCATGGGACTGACCACAGAGTCCACATCGGAAATCGACATTGGGTTCTGGTTCTACCCTAGGCAAAACTGAAGGGATATCTTTCATAGAATTTATTTCATAAATATTGTATGCATTTTAGAAAAAGCCCCAAAGTATTAAAAATACGAGAAATCTATAGCACTTGTAACATGCAAAAATGACAATCCCTCATATGTGGCATGTTTTTACCCTCCAAATATCGTTTTGGAAACCTCCTTTCTCTCACAGAAGTATTTAACATCCTTCAAATCATTAAATATCCTTCAAAAACAGAAACTTTTGATTTATTCATACAACTCCCTGTCACTGCACATTTTACCTCTTTCCAGGCTTACATAATTATAATTTATGCTGTGATAAACATGCTAGTATGTAAATCTTTGCATGAATAGTTGCTTGTTTCCCTAGTGTAAAAAACAAAAAGTTTTCTTAAAAGTAGAATTTCTGAACCAATCAAAACATATATAAAAATTTAATGCATTTAACATAGATTTCCATAGCTCTCTCCAAAAACTTACTCCAATTGCCCTTTCAATAAGTGCCCAGAAAAATATTTTTGAGCTTCCTAGGGCTTTTTTGAGAACTCTCCATCCCTCTTTATCACTAATTTTATAAGATTTTTTTGTGTCCACTGCAGTTTCTGTCTATCTCTAGGGAAGTGTCCTTGTTCCAGAGTTCTTTTTCTTCATCCAGATCTAAACCATGTAAGTCTACACAAAGGTGTGTTGTAGCATGTATGTTGATTCTCTACATAACTGCCTTTCTCAGCGTTCTCCCTGGCTAACAGTGACACACTTCTGTTTAGGTATCAGACTGCCAACAATGCACTTGAGGAAAGTCAGCTTCTCTTCTTTTTTTTAATTTAAATTCAATTAATTAACATATAATTCTGTAATATGTGTAATAATACATATAATGTATTATTGGTTTCAGAGGTAGAGGTCAGTGATTCATCACTGTTTTTTTTTTTTTTAAGATTTTATTTATTTATTAGAGACATGGGGTGGGGGGCGGAGAACAGGCAGAGGGAGAAGCAGGTTCCATGCAGAGAGCCTGATGTGGGACTCGATATCGGGTCTCCAGGATCACGCCCTGGGCTGACGACGTGCTAAACCGCTTAGCCACCAGGGCTGCCCTCATCATTGTTATATAACACTCAGTGCTCCTTATGTCATCACCTTAATGCCCATCACCCAGTTACCCCATCCTCTTCTAAGGCTGGAGGAGGGGGATGAATATTTTTCTAATCCATTGCTAAGAGATTAAATCATAATTTTTTTCTAATTCCATGGTCTTTGCCACTAATTAGGGCCATGTGAACCATGTCTAGTGAATAAAACATTATAGAAAATATGCTAGGGGCCTCCAGAATAGCAATCTATCTTTCATAGATGAAAGGAAAGTAGTAGTTCTACTGGCTGCTGTAGCCACTGCCCTGCTTCCTGCTTTTGAACAGAATGTGATTGATACATGGACATTTGGCAGCCCTTGTGTGGTTGTTAGTAAGTTTTGGATGACAAGCAAACAGATCAAGAAGCAAAGACCAAAAGACAGAAAGTGCCTGGCTTCTTGACATTACTCAGACACTGAACAAATCTTGATGACCATCTGGGTTTATTAATTGACTCTTATGGAAGCTAGGCTCCTACCCTCTCACAGAAACCAGGAGACAAAGGCTCTATTTTTTTTTTTTTTTTATGGTTTCATTTCAAAAGGATGGCTACTAGGTTTTTAAGAAAGACACCTTAAGGTTGCAAAACTGGAGGAGCCTGGGAGACAGAATTTCTAGTTGCAACTTTTCTAAAACAAATACCAGAAGAAAAGGGATTTAAGGGCCCATAGTTAGGAAGAAACCTGTCTGATATTTCATCAAGCTGGGCGGAACACTAAAGGCATCTTGATGAATGAGCATGCTCTTTCTCCTTCTGAGCTCTCCAAATCATACCTCCTTTTGGAAACCTGTGCTAAGGAATTAACTGAGCCTCTCATGACCTTTCAGCAAATTCCATTTTCCCCAAGTTGGCCAGAATCAGTTTCCTGTTGTTTGCAACCAAAGTCCCTCTGATGAATGAAGGGTTGTATTCCTTACATTTCTTTAAATATTAGGAAATGGAATTACAATTTCCACTGAGAGTAAAGTAGACCAGATATGGTAAGATGAAGACCAGCAATCTGGATTCCCCCAAATGTCTGAGGTTTGAGGCTTGTTTTTCTCTATCTGACAAATGAAAGGGTTTGAACAAATGGTCTCTGAGGTCCCTTCCAAATCTGATATTCTACAACTCAGTAATAATTTGGCCAGTTAAACAAATGCAATTTATTAAAAGATGTTATTTATTGATTTGAGAGAGAGAGAGCATGAGTGAGTGGAGGGGGCAACACAGAGGGACAACCAGACCCCCACTGAGCAGGGAGCCTGATGCTGGCTCCATCCCAGGACTCAGTGATCATGACCTGAGCCTAAGGCACACAAACATTTAACCTACTGAGCCATCCTGGCACCACAAACAAATGCATTTTTTTAATGGAAAATAAAAAGATCACCTCTTTAACCCAAATGTTCATTAGCTAGAAAGAATAAAGATAACTATGCTAAAGATACACACTTAATCAGAAGTGAAATCACAGGCAGAATTTCAAACAGCAAGTTGTGATTAGAGGAGTTCAAAGCAGTCGTAATTTACTTGCTCTTCAAAGGAGTTTTTAGCATAGACCTGCACAAATTACCAATATAAAATGGTTGGCAGGTACAAAGTAAAACAGAACTATCCTGAGTAGACAAAGCATTACCTTAGACACTGGGAATACTACAGAATAGTAGCATCAGAAAGGAGCAACACAACAAACTTAGTGTTATATGGAGTAAGTTCATTTTTCAGCAATCTGAGAGCAGCAATCCAGAGCAATGAAATAAAATCAGCAAGTCTCACCACATGGGGCAGCTAAAGCTATAGTCTCCACAAAAGGAGGATAAATGGAATGTGTCATAGGGGATTAGGTGTTTAAGGGAGTAGAAAGTTCTTACAACAGCTGCTACTTGTGATGGATCTCAAGAATGTTTTTAAACAAGTAGATAAGGTATTGAAATCCTTGCATTTGCAAGCCTTTGGGAAAGAAGTACAGTAAAAGACAGGAGCTGAAAATTGTTGCTAGAAAATGCAGAACTTAATTTTAAATATACCATTTTTTTAAATTTGAAATGTGATCCACATTCAGAAAAATTGCAAAACAAAGATACACAAAAGAAAATTAAGAAAGCACATATTTCCATTATTTATCTAGACATAACTCTACTTCTTGATTTTCCCTAGAACAAGAACTCAGATATTTTGATTGAGGAATTATTCCTTACATCACTAGCCACAGACCTAGAGGCAATTGTTCAAAATGGAGGCTGGGAAAAGTGAGATGTTACCCTTTTTCTGTCTCTCCACCTCTAACCATAAGTTAAATTATGTAGATATTACTTAAAGAGTTTAGGAATGTCAATGGCTTAAACCTCATTTTCCCAAGCCTCTAGGTTAGGCTACAGGGAAACTATATACCTCTACCAGTTAGCTTTCCTCTTAGCCTGGCATCATTTCTTGGACTAAGGCTGTGGCAAGGAATCCCATACATTAGGTTTCCCTAAAAAGGGAATTATCAAGGTGCAATTCCCTGCATTCATCCCTTTAGGTTCTTCTCTTGCTGGCACTATTTAGTCATGGTCCGTGGGGAGTAATGGATATTTAAGTACATTGTCTATTGTCAGCACCTACTACTCTCTAAATTCTATCCACTCAGTTAAGTACAAGTGTTGTAGCACATAGCTCCACCTTTGTCCTCCTGTTATCTGCATAGCACTTGAAGAGCATTTGGAAACTTGTGTGGCAGTCTCAGGCTCCCAGATGCAGGAGGGGTCATCTTTCTATCCTAGGAAATAGGACAACAGAGCACACTGAATGTCATGTAAGGCTCTCTCAAAGGGGCTAATAAGGATTTCCATGGGGTGTTACAGTATTAACCCAAAAAGCGGTAGACTTTTCATTTAAAGGCAGCTGCTATTCTCTGAGATAGTGGCAGTGGCAGAGCCAACTGCATATATTTTAAAAATACTACAACCAATCCAATACTTTAAACATGTAAATTCTTCCTAGGGGGTGGGCGGTTCAAGCTGTGCAGCTAACACCAGCTGGTTTTTGCATTTCTTCAAACAAAGAGCACAAAAGAAACAAAACATTGTTACCTTTGATCATTAAAACCCTGACAATATACCATATAAATCATTACTTCAAAAGAACATGTTGACAATGATCAGGATTTGGCCTCCCAAAATTCAGCACCTAAGGAAGCGCTACAAAGGGTATTTAATTGGTTGTGTTTGCCAGGGGCATTCCATCCTTTTAAAGGGAAGTACAAGATTTTAGAACTTGTTATTTATGCTTATTGTACATGCAAGAGATTTGTGCTGAGACTAGATGCTGGAAAATACGGCATTCAAAAAGAAAGTGCCTGAGGTGACTTTTTTGAAGATTCTTGGGAAATGATCTCAGGATTCCCCCTCTAATTTCTCAATCCATCTTAAAAAGTTAGGAAAGAACCCTGAGGTAAAGTACGGAAACCATAATTTTGAGGAATTTTTCAGAAATTTCCAGAATCCAAAATATGTTTCTCAAAATTTTAATGGAGCAGAAAGATCTCCCCAAATCCCTTGAGTTGGCCTCCATATTGCAGTCTTGTGTGACTTTGGATAGATGGCTAAAAGTCTGAAAGAAAAAAAAAAAAGTCAGTGTTCACTGGTGATTAAGTTGTGCTACCAATATTATCGTGACATATTATCTCTGTAATATGATATGAGATATAACTAGATTTATCCACATTAGCTAGGACAGTGATACATCAAACATGTAGGTATTCCTATACTTCTCAGTTGAAAATATAATCTGACACAACTCTTATAAGAACAATATTAAATTCTTTGTCATAATGTTATCTCTATTTTAAAGAAAGGACTACCATGAAGTAGATAAATTATGCTAAGAATCAAGTGCAATCTTTTAGCCATAGACTGCACAAACTGGACTTAACCTATCTCTTTATGGCTCCTATCCTACAACCATGCCTCAAAATTTCAATCACTTCTGACCTTGCACTCACTTTCCTCTACATGAAATACTCTTCTTTCACCCAGTCTTCACAGTTACTCCTTCTTAACAGTTACTTCTTCTTACAGTTACTTTCTTATTTCAGCTCAAATATTAAATTTTTCAGAGAAATGTTCTTAACTGAACGATCTAACCTCATACCCTTGGTAACTCTTTGTGTTTTTCACATTTCTTATTCCTATCTAAAAATCTAGTTTATTTGCTTATTGTCTTTTTATCCCTACAAGAATGTACATTCTATGGGGACAGGATTCTATATATCATGTTTATTGTTAGATTCTTATTTTCTATAAGCATGTCTAGAATATTTGTTAAGGAATGAATGAATTAAGACTACAATGGTTTTCCAATGAAGAAAAATTAAAGATTTTGTTTCTTCAGTAATGATATGTGCCCAATACAATACTTGACATATCATAAACACTTTCTCGTAGAATAAGATACAAAACAATTTAACCAAAATGCTTATCACTATACAGGTGACTCTTGAACAATGCTGGGGTTATGGCTGCCAGTGCTCATAGTTGAAAATCTACATATCTACAAATCTACATATCAGCTTTGACTCCCCCAAAACTTAACTAATAGCCTATTGTTGACTGGAAGCTTTACCAATAACATATTAGCACATATTTTGTATGTTACATGTATTATATACTATAATCTTATTTAAAAAAGTAAGCTAAAAAAAGAAAATACTAAGAAAATCATAAGGAAAAGGAAATCCATTTATAGTACTATACATATCAAAAAAATCCACATGTAAGTGAACCTGCATAATTCAAACCCCTGTTGTTTAAGGGTCAACTGTAATTAGAAAATAACTCCAGGGATCCCTGGGTGGCGCAGCGGTTTGGCGCCTGCCTTTGGCCCAGGGCGGATCCTGGAGACCCGGGATCGAATCCCGCGTCGGGCTCCCAGTGCATGGAGCCTGCTTCTCCCTCTGCCTGTGTCTCTGCCTCTCTCTCTCTCTGTGTGACTATCATAAATAAATAAAAATTTAAAAAAAAAAAAAGAAGAAAATAACTCCAGTGTCTTTCATGTGTTATTGCTTCCTAGTCACATAAGTCAATAAAATCAAAGATACATGTAATACAAACTTTACATGTTTCAGTGGGAGCTATATACCTTTGTTGAAAATTAGCTCTCAGTACTTCATTTAATGCTACACTGAGGTATGTTTTAGCATTTCTGTACTCATCCATCTCTAATCAAATTAAACCAGGTCTATACCTTATCAGCCTCATGCTGCACTGACCCAAAGTTCAAATTTCTTGTTGGAATTCATCAGAGAAAATATTCTGTGTTGCAGTAGGGTTGTCAACTTCTCTTTAACATTAAGCTATTAATCTTATCCCAGGATGTAACCCTTGGTCATTCCTACAATAGCTGTGATCCCGTTTTTATATTAGTTCCAATAATAAATTTGGGAGTCCCAAGCCTAGGAATGGGCTCTGTAAATAGATATCATCCCGGAGTTAATGGTTACCTTTTCAAACAATGATATTATCCTCCAACCTGCTAAGGAACTTCCCTGAAAAATAATTAAAACATTGATAAATGATTGAAACCCAATCTGTCTCCTCCCCAACCTCTGCCCGCTCTCACTACCCCTGAATTAAAGCAATTCCAACCAAGCAAAAAGTAAGTTTAATTTTAAAAGATTCCAGCACCCTCCCATTTGAGGTCCCACCAGGTTATTGCCAGGTTGTTTGGAAACTGGCTGCTTCATTATTGCTTTCAGCAGAATTAATATCAACTGCCTGTTAGCTGTCAATGTCAATGTCTTTAAAATCCCTTGACTGGATGCCTAATGAAAAGACATTAGATGATAAGACAAGTGATTTCTCTACTTTCTTTTCAGTGTCTGACATCATTAATGTGATAATGAGGTGACCAGGAAACCCAAATCATTTGTCAACATTAGATTGCTAGTACAATAGCCACAGCTCAAAGGTGAAAAAGGAATGGAAACAACAGTCTTCTCTTACCTCTCTTCTCTACTTTGTCAAGGAGACGAATGACTTACCTGCAATAACCTGTTTGTAATAGCAAATGTTTTGTAATAGTAAATGCTAAGAAAATTACAAACACATTTATTTGCTTTCAAATTATTTGTAATAACTAACAGAATTATTTTTAATTTTAAAGCTTAAAAATATATTCTAAATAATTGAGTAATGATTATAAAATAGAAAATAAATAGCTGGGTCAGTGTCTTTTAAGAGGAGTTAAAGTTAGTTACACTCACCAAAAAAAGTGATTGGCTCATGTTAGTAAAAATTCTAGCAATAGTTCTTGCTTCAGGCTCAGCTAGATGTATCCTGCCCCTCCTGTCCCTGTCTTTCTCATCTGTCCCTCCTTTTCTCTGACATCATTTTCTTTGTTGTTTTCAAAATCCTAGGGAAAGACAGACAATTGAAGAGCCAGTGAAAACTGAGAGAGAGAACTTTTCTCTCACTGTAGTAACTTCCCAAAATTGATACAAACCTGGCTTGCTCAGTCTTAGAGGATGAGAATATAATATATATTGATGTGTTCACAAGAGTCCAGTCCTGGAGCAGACGGAAGTAGTTTGCTCCAATGTGAAACGTACTCCTTAGGAGTGGAGAACTAAAATCCTTTTCACTCATAAAAAGAAAAATCAATCCTGAGCATCCAAATAATAAAAATAAAATATCTTCCATAGAAGGAATAAGTGGTTTTTAAAGAGAAACTGAGTTGGTGCTTAGTCATACAACCTTTTTTTTTTTCTTTTTTCCTGGAGGGTTATGAACTGACAGGCATTCTCATGTGTGGCTGGGAGAAGTATAAACTTCAGAATTTTCCTAGAAGGCAATTTGGAAACATCTTAAATATGAATATACACCTTGATCAGGCCACTACCATTCCAGGAATTTACAATAAAGAAATAATAGTAAATCTTCACAAAAATGTGATGAAAGTGATGTTTATCTCAATGCATATAGGACATCAAAGAATTGGAAGCAACCCAAATGTCCAAAAAGTAGGGGAGAAGATTAAAAACAGCACAGAAAGTAATATTTTTAAATTCATGTATTTACTTCTCTTTATATATTTATTTATATACTCTGAAAAGATATTCAGTAACAGGCTAGAAGTGTTTGTCTCTGGGGGACTGAAACAAGTGATTTTTCCTACCTTCTCTTTGCTAATTTCTATTTACTTTTTCATCCCCAGTGAGTATAAACTTGTATTAATTGTGTAATGTTTGTATTCTGAGTTAGGGCAGCTTGAACACAGACTCCTGATTTACTCCAAATACCCTTTCTAAGTAATACCATACTTGGATGGGAGGCATGGTGAACAGAACATAGGACACTACTAAGGTGTCTTTTGGGACCAAGTATCAATTAGAAACTATTTTCTTTGGTGTCTGTCCTAAGCTAAGGGGTTCCATCCAGAGGATAGGGCATACCTATGTTTGGAGGTCTCTGATGATGATCCAGGTTTTTTGGTTGTGAGGGAAATCAGCAAGCAGGCACCTGGGTTCCTCTTCCATAAAGACTGCACCTGTTTACTTGCTACATGTGGCCCGACTGACCCGGAAAGCCCACAAAGAATTATACAGAAGAGAAAAATGCCCCTAGTCCCTGAAGTGGGGAGAAGGCTGGCACAGTACCCCAATTTCATATGATATTTTAAAGTTAATTCCAGGTGCAATAATGATTTAGATGCAAAATACAAAATAGTTAAAACATTATAAGAAATGTTAGAAGAATATTTGTATAACATTGCATTATACAAGATTCTTTTAAGCAAGATAGAAGACCTAAAGACCTATGTAATATTTCATTACATAAAAATTAAGGATTTTTCATGCCAAATATGTCATAAACTGTTCTAAGTGAAATGGGAGTCTGAGGGAAATATTTTCAATGTTTATGTCATAAAAGGGTTAATATTTCTTATATAAAAAGATCTCTAGAAAGAATTAGGAAAAAGAAAAGTAACTAAAGGAAATATGGGCAAAGTGGAAATTCTAGTAGTTAATAAATATACAAGAATTCTCTTAATCCCTTACAATTTAGGAAAATGCAAGTTAAAACAACAGCACTTGTTATTATGAGCACTGGGTGTTATACATAAGTGATGAATCACTAAATTCTATTCTTGAAACCCATGTTACACTATATGTTAACTAACTAGAATTTAAATTAAAATCTGAAAAAACAATGAGATGTCATTTTTCACTCATCTCATATAGAATAACACAGTAAGAATTGCTTATGAGGAAATGGAGATGTAATCTCTGATATGTCATAATTAGTGAATTGCAATGACCCATTTTGGAAAACAATTAGGCAATAACTATTAAAATTGTAAATGCTTACCACCCTTAACCCACTAATCTCAATTTTGGAATCTATCCTATAGAAATAAAAATCTTTGTGTTATATGAACAAAGATGTCTATTGGAACAGTATTTTATTGTGGCAAAATAAGGAAAAATAAAGGGTCACCAACAGGGGAAATGGTTAGATAAAATACAACACTTCTACTCTATGCAAGAATCCATACCTATGGACACCTATTCTTCTATAAAGAATAGACCAAAGACTCTCAAAGCCTGGCCTTTGACCAGCAACCTCATCATCACCCAGGAACTTGCTAGAAAAGCATATTCTTTGCAACCCCCCCCCCCAGACCTACCATATGGGAATCTCCTTGGAGTAATATGTCTTACCAAGTCATCCAGGCAGTTCTGATACATGGTTAGATCTGTATCGATTGTCATGAGAAATCTATTCATGTTGTTAAATGAATATTTTAAATTTCAGGGTAATATATTTAATGTGATGCATTTTTATAGAAATGAACATTGATAAAGTAGACATTTTTGACATGTACTCATATTTTTTTATAAGAAGGCAGAAGTTGTAAAATGATACACCTGCTGCCATTAAGATTGATTAAGGTGGGAACTGGAGGGTATTATGCTGAGTGAAGTAAGTCAATCAGAGAAAGACAAATATTATATGTTCTCATTCATTTGGGGAATATAAATAATAGTGAAAGGGAATATAAGGGAAGGGAGAAGAAATGTGTGGGAAATATCAGAAAGGGAGACAGAACATGAAGACTCCTAACTCTGGGAAATGAACTAGGTGTGGTGGAAGGGGAGGAGGGTGGGGGGTGGGGGTGAATGGGTGACAGGCACTGAAGGGGGCACTTGACGGGATGAGCACTGGGTGTTATTCTGTATGTTGGTAAATTGAACACCAATAAAAAATAAATTTATTAAAAAAAAAGATTGATTAAGGTGGGAAAAGAGGAGAGTGGAAAAATAACCTCTCCTTTCATCCATCTCTACTTCATTTTTTTAATTGACACAGTAAGCATACATAACTAAATTAATTTCAAAAAAGACATTTAAATAATAAACTAAAGAAAAAATTATCAATGAACCTTGTTTCTTACCTGACCTAGATCAAACAGACGCCAAGCTAATTGGATATCAATTTTGGTAAAAAGATTTTCCTTTCACCAAGCCTTAACTGGCCTTCAGATCTAGCTAGTCATGGTGCTGGCATAGCCCTTCATTAAGCAAACTCTTTTAAATAGGTAGATGATTCAGAGCAAAGATTCTGGGATTTTTCCTGAAGAGGCTAAAAACCTTAAAACCACAATTCCTATGGATTAATTTCAATTCCTATGGATTAATAAACCATCTTTATTAAAGTTAAAGCTAAAATCTATCCATTGGACTCTGAAAATATTATAGTCACTGAAATCAAACTATGCAGATGCCAACATCTACAGTACAATTTTAAGCAATTTATTAAATGTGGATTTTGTTTACTGGTACTTTATCCCAATTCTTTCTGTTGTGCTTTAAATTGTAAATTGTAAATGTGTATAACAATGTTTTCCTAAAAACCTTAAAGTCAAAAACAAAACAAAACAAAACAAACAAAAAAACCTTAAAGTCATTCACTGAAATATCATTTTTATGGTTAAATGTTGAATTATTAATTTTTTGGCTAAGATTTCCTTCCAAGGACAAATTATTCCAGTAGTATCATCTGAAACTGACCCTATCGACATCTGAAATTTGTTAGAAAATACATTTACTTGAAAAAGTCTAGCAAGTCAATAAATATATGATTGTGGGATCCAAAAATTATATCCCAGGAAATCACAAAAGCTAATAACTTGAGCCAAAATAATTATGGATTTTAGGTAAATTTAACTTGTGATGTTGACTTCTTCTTTTTAATTACTTAGCTCTTGAATAGTCAATAGTCTGATGAGCTCTGATTATGTAGAACTCAGCTAAAAATATTCTGAATTAATAATCATCTGCAATGTGACAGTTAGGATTCTAAAACCCTAGCCCCCCACCCCAACCCCGCCCCGTCCATTCATTCTCCATGGCACAACTTTAGGGTTATAAATGAAGTGAATCTCTAATGATTAATGCCCAGTTGACTTGATTTTTGCATAATGCAAGAATATTAAGAGGAACATTTACTTGCCCTTAAAAAAAATCTATATTCCACTAAAAAGAACATAGATTTAAAATTTCCTCAGGCCTGAAAAAGCACTTCCATAACCTAATATGTCATGGTGGTCTAAATGATTTCTAAGACAATGTCATAAAAAGAAGCTTTTTGCCACTAAACTTAAAATAGATTAGATTTATATAATTTAATTAACAAAGTCAACTATATTACTTTAGGAGTGAATCTCTTTTAATCTTCCAATTTCATTGGCTTCATTACTGTTGCAAAGAATTTCTAACCCACGATTACATCTATGCCTTTCCATAGAGCCACTCAGAATCCTGAGGGAAAAAAACAACTAATTTTATTATATACTTTAGTTCTCAGCAGATACTAACAAATAGAGAAAATCCTTTCTGCCTCAGCTCTGACATGTTTGTTCTGCATTAACATATCTCACTAGTAGAAGTATTTTTTTCTTCCTTTAGGCAAATATTTGAGAACCTACTATGTGCCAGTTCTTCCTAAGCCCTTCAAGTGCATAAGGAAAATCAAGACAGGGATTTGACCTAAGTAGCTTATGTTACAGTGAAGATCTCTCTCTAAAATAATTTCTTAAATATTTCTTGTTAGCTCAACAATTACTTACTCAGATAACTGACTTAACATCCATGATATTTCCTACCCTATTAGTAACTGATTAATTCATTTTACTACTTTGTCTTAATGTTTTGCCACTCTCCACAGTGTTCCTTTGGATACTTCCCTTCATTGAGGCCAGTTGGGCACTAGACACCCGACCAAGGAATTGATCCTTTGTACCTTTCAAAATTATTTTACTTCGCTTCTACATTATTACAGTCTTTATTTTATCAAAAAATATTCTGAAGTTCTGGAGCCAAGGAGAATATTCTTATTTAAATATTAGGAATTTACGTCTATTTAAATTTAAAGCACATTACCTTCCCCTGAAAGGATTTATATGTTGTGCTGAGAGAGTTTACCAGCTTTATTTGTGATGTTAATAGAAGTTCAAATTGTTAAATTAGATTTAGATATCATATTCATGGTCTGCATTAACAAGAAAAAAAGCAGACAGTTGAATAGGCTTGGAAACAGTACATGTTCAAGGCAATGAGCAAATTAAGTATGAAAAGAAAAATAACGTGATATTAGAAAAAAATCTTCCTAGCTGAAACTCATCCATGGCCGCGGGATTTTTTTTTTCTCTCTCTCTCTCTCACTAAATCTTAGTCTATTCTGTAGTCCTAAAAAGACTGCTCAGTAGAGGAAGAAATCCCATGTTAAAGAATTCATGTTCCTAAAATTCCCACCAGTGGTTAAGATCCCTCCAGAATCATGACCAGATTTTGCATGTAGTCAAAATTCTTTAGTCATCTTCTGATTTTTGGATCACTGTAGTCATTTGAGAATACCTTTTAATTTAGAATCTTTTCTACAAAATTCCTCCTGTTAACTAGAGGAATCACAAAACATTGAGACTGAAAGTGTTCGAGTTCACCATCCCCATCAAATAGTAGATACCCTACATTTCCAGATGATTTTCCAAGAAATACTTCCACACATTTACAACAACAAACTTTTTAAAAGTTTGATGCCATCCAGTAGATATTTTCCTGGAAAATTTCTTTAAAAGTACTTTAAATTCCACAGTAGAATTTTTAGAAGGGAGATTTATAGAACCCACACTGGGGTTTCCTATTAGATCTACAACAAAGACAATATGAACCATCTCCAACCACTGGTTAGGAATGAAGACACTAGAGTCAAAATGCCTGGGTTTGATTCCAGCTGTGCAATCTTGCACATGTTACTCCTTCTAATCTCTCTAAGCCTCAGATTCTTCACATATAAAATGAGGATAAAAGTAATGCCCATCTCAAAAGGCTTTTGTAAAGATTAAATAAAATAAGGTGCTTAGTACAATGCCCAGCACACAGTTTGCACTCTATCAATTCATGATTCAACAAATATGTATGTGTTATCTTGGTCATTTTCATATTTTTACTCTATCATTTTCCTTAATAGACTTTAAAGGATTTACCAGTTTTAATGGGAACCCACAAACCAAAGAAACAGATTAGCATTTATTTATCTTCTGTGGTATTTTTTAAATTTTTATTTTCTTATTTATAAATAACATCTTATATCTCTAGTTTCCTCTTCCTACTTTTTTTGGTTGTTTTGGGTTTTTGTTTCATTTTTGCATCCTTTTATAGGCATTAGGACAATGATTATAAGTCTTACTATAACCTGCAGGTTTGGGTATGATGTACTTCATTTCATTGCTTTATAAAAAATTTGCAATGTTTGTTACCTTCTCTTTCAAGAATAATCTGAGAGTGCATTTCTTAATTTCTATGCTGTCAAGATTCTTTTTGGTCATCTTTCAATTTTAAATTACTATAGTTATTAGTAACTACAAATAAAAAAAGTCACCTCCAAAAAACAAAAAAAGATTTTGCCTTAACAGTTAAAAATTCATAATCATCTAAGGAAACATTTTTAATTAAAAATTCTGGCAGACTTTTAAGAATTTCCAAGAAAATTTTCATAGGCTCTGTAGCCTCAATGCTGAGAAGCAAGGAACAGCAAATCAAAAGTCAGATTTTTAACTTTTTTTTTAGGAACTTCCAGTGCTTTCCAAAGTGGCTGCACCAATTTACATTCCCACCAACCATGTAAGAGGGTTCCCCTTTCCCCACATCCCTGCCAACATCTGTTGTTTCCTGAGCTGTTAATTTTAGCCATTCTGACTGGTGGGATGTTGTACATCACTGTGATTTTGATTTGTATTTCAGTTTGAAGGGGCACATGCACCCCAGTGTTTATAGCAGCATTATCCACAATAGCCAAAATACAGAAAGAGCCCAAATGTCCATTGACTGATAAATGGATAAAGAAGATGTGATTGATATACATATAATGGAATATTACTCAGCCCTCAAAAAGAATGAAATTTTCCTATTTTAAATGACATGGATGGAACTAGAGTATAATATGCTAAGCAAAATAAGTCAGTCAGAGAAAGGTAAATGCCATATGATTTCACTCATATGTGGAATTTAAGAAACAAAACATATGAACATAGGGAAAGGGAAGGAAAAAGAAAATAAGATAAAAACAGAAAGGGAGGCAAACCATAAAAGACTCCTAACTCTAGGTAACAAACTGAGGGTTGCTAGAGGTGAGGTGAGTGAGGGATGGGGTCAATGGGTGGTGGGCATTAAAGAGGGCATTATAATGAGCACTGGGTGTTATATGCAAGTAAGGAATCCCTAAATTCCACCCTGAAACTACTATGTTGTATGATAACTAACTTGAATTTAAATAAAATCTTAAAAGAAAAAAATCCATATTTTAATGTCTAGGTATTCCATTTATGTTGCTTTCCTATGCTTTGTAAATATTTAATAGGAATCAGATGGGAAGAATTTAAAGTATTTCCAATTGCTTTTATACTTTATTCCTTTCAGTTTTAATAATAAATCTCTATAATTGAAGTCAATACAGAGACTTTTCTGGAAGCAAAATTAATAAAAATCCAAGCATCAAAGCAGGGTGTTCAATGTAAAATGGGACCAACAGACTGGTTCCAAGGAGGATACAGGTAATAAAGTAAAGCCTATGTTGAAAAAAAATATGTGCATCATTTCAACAATATGTATGAAACATCAGGATAAGGAAACCCTATCATTATGGCCCTCTGCCTCAAGGAAAAAAGGAATGCTAGGAATAAGTGGTTTAACTTCAAGATAATGGCCAATAACTCTAGGTGCAGAGAACTTCACATTAGTTCCAGAAGCTTATAATATAATCCTCAGTTCTAGAATAATAAGACATTTTACAATGGACCCAGAGTTTCTCTCTAAGGTTATAAAAAGAAAAGACTATTTTCACAACTTTAAGCAAGTGGTTCTCACTAAAGCTTAGTTTCCTCATCTTCTGAGTAGCTACTGGGTGACAAAGGGCCTGATTACATAATCTGTATGTTTATTTTATAATCCTGTAGGCTGCTTAAAATATGTCTATCTAAGCATTAAAAACATGTAAAAAATCACAAATAGCCAGGTTATAATAGACTTTATTAAAATAGTTTTGATCAAATACACGACACCCTGAAGCACTCCTTGATAAGACTAGTTTTTAAATAATCTTTTCATCGATGACAAATTATGCTTTCAGAAAGGAAGAATCTCAAATAGTTGTTTTTGAAGATGTGAAAAGTTGTTTTTCAATGCAGAAATTATATTTACTGAAAAGAATAAGAAGTAAACTTTAGAGTACCGAAAATAGGCCAAGAAATATGCTTTCCATGTGCCAAAGAACTGGGAATCATGAAAATTGTAGACTATCAATCTTTAGCAGATGCTGTTGGTTCCCAGCCCATATCCCTTGGGTCTTGTTACTTCAGGTTGGTCCTGCACAAATACCAACTGTCAGTATCTATATCCCTTGGCCAAGTCTCTGAAGCCTTGGAAGGCTGCCATGCCTATATCCAGCAGGCCCAAGGTGCCAAGGAACTAATGCCTCTACCCCAGGGAGGAGTCTAAACCAACTGAATGGAATTGCTATATAAATGCACAGCTTGCTCACCCCACAGGCAAAGTATGTGCTTTACACAATTTTTCAGAATTTCCCAGAGGTGTTAATATCTGGTCACCAGTAGTAGTAGTTGCCTTTATAGTGCTTCCTACATCGGTACCTCCCTTCCCCATGTCTCTTCCCTACTTCCGTACTTGTACTTATTTGTATGTGAATCCTTGTCTCAGGATCTGCTGCTGGGGGTACCCAAATTAAGACTACAAGAAACAGACTGAATTCATGGTGCAAGTAAATCTTCATATTATAATTTTGTCCTTTACCACCACCACCACCCCTTATATACACATTCCTGCTCTTTGCCCCAAAAGAAGGGGAAAATTTGGAATGATAAAAGTGATACACATTCACAAAACAAAAATAAATATGGAAATTTAAAACATACCCTAGAAACAAAGAACATTACAGGCACTTTTTCACAAATGAAGATATTATAAGCTGGAGAGACAGGGAGGAGAGATTAGCCCTTTAGTTACCATTGATCTACTTTTAGGAGGATTTTAAAGATAAAGACTTGGACAAGCATATTTTATCAAAGTTGTTGTGAGTTAAGGGTACATTCTGCTGAACACTGGTTCTGAGTCTAAAGCAAAATTCTTTTTTTTTTTTTTTAAGATTTTATTCATTCATTCATGACAGACAGAGAGAGAGGGAGAGAGGCAGAGATACAGGCAGAGGGAGAAGCGGGCTCCACGCAGCGAGCCTGACACGGGACCCAATCCCGGGACCCCAGGCCCGCGCCTGGGCCAAAGGCAGGCGCCAAACCACTGAGCCACCCAGGGATCCCCTAAGAGGGAAATTCTGGTATAAACACATCATGGATAAAACCTTAACCTAGTGCAGTAGTTGGAACATAATAGAAGCTTAGTATGTATCTATAAATATATAGTGAGAAACAAGATGGATCAGGCAGGTTTTAGAAGCTAAGAAAGAAGTTAACCTTCTATAACTAGCTTAAGACTCTAGGAAGAAAAGTAAAAAGAAACTTCAGCATTTCTTCTAAGCCATCTAGCTCTAAACACCAAGTTCGTAAAGAAGCCCACTTGTTCAAAAACTCCATGTATACTGTCTTTCAGGAGCTCGGAGATAACAATAGAAAGGAGGATGAAGATGCTCCAAAAGAAAGAAAGGGAAACTCCCATAATCCCAATTATGATTTCAGTATAGAGTCCGCACAAATGGTAATCTTTAAATTTTACCTTCAGAATGACTCAAAAATTAATGACTGTTGTAATATATTGGCTTTCATGTATGAAAGTCAAAATTATACCTTCCCAATGTCTATTTTCGTATCTCTGAATCACTCATGAACACACACTATCTCTGAATCACTCATGAACACATACTATCTGGCTGGGCCATTATGGAGCCACTAATATTAATAGGCCTGACCCTAGGTTAAAATTATTCTGATGGAGGTATAAGAAATTTAACATTTGACTGACCCTAGACTTCTTACACAATCTCCAGTTAAAACAGATTTTGTCTTTTTTGCTCATCCTTTTTTCCTTCCTTCTTCTCTGATCCCTTTCAAAGGGAGTTTTCTTGGTAAGCCTAGTCCTCAAGACCTTTTAATCATTCTAAGTTTGGAGAGGAAGTGTAGTAATTCTGACTGGACGAAAGGGGAAGCTTCAGAAAACACAGTCTGGGGCTTCACAGGACAAAAAGTAAAGAGAGAGAATCAAAGAGAATCAGAGACTACTGTGGTATATGAAAAATTGAGAAAAGAAAGGATATTTTATAGTGTTATTGAATTACAGACTGTGATTCAAATATAAATCACTCAAATATTTGTCTGGAACTATAAAATTATAGTATAGTATCAGGATAGTATAGGAAGTACTATCTGGAAAACTAGGCTAAGATGCCGCTCCTATCCTGAAGCTATTTACAAAGATATTAAGAGGTCCCTACACCACAAGCTGGACAATTTTCAAATAATCTATTAGAAAATCAAACCACCAAACAGGCATCAAGCTATCATCTTCCCATCAATTATAATATCCTTCTTCTCTATAAGACAGGTGTTTAGATGTGTATATTCTATCTGGGAAAACGTGGGAATTTTATTTCAGCTTTCTGTGCATCATTAGGTTGCTGGAAATCATGGAAACTTAAATTACATATATAGGCTATTTCATTCTTTGAGACGTCTTATAGGAAGGAAGCAGCAATCAAATCAGTCAGCTCAAATCATCCTCAACATTAGCAAGGTGGCTGTAGGATCATTTTAAGAAATTACTTTCTGCTCCTATTAGCAGACTGATTATACTCTAGCTTCTGTTTGAGAAGCATATCACCATACCAGTCTCCCAAAATGTGTAGTAAAAGAATATAATTTCTTTGCCAATGTTTATATTCAAGTCAAAGTTCTAAAAAAAAGAGAAAAGAACAAGAATACCAAAAAATTGGAGCCATGGCAGTTTGCACCCCTTCAGCAAAAGCAATCATCAAGGCAAATATTTACTGTTTGGGTTGTTGAACATAGATGTGTGGACAGAAGTTTAATGCCCATGCAATCTGTTTCCAGTGCATTAGCCATCACATTACAAACAACAAACAAGATTCTTTCTTGTTTAAAATGTGTCCCACATGCTCAGAATCAATCTTGATCAACAGACTGCAGTATAATTTGGCAGTTCAGAAATGACAAGATTATGGACACATTTCAATTAAAAAATAATTTCGGAGAAGACAACTCATATGCATTATGTATCTAACAATGCTTCCAGAAAGCATTTAGGAATCTACCACATCAACTGTGAACAAAAAGTCTTGGTCTACTTTGTCAAACGATATAATGTAGATGCATTACTTACAGAGAAGCTACAGGCAACCTTCCATTTTTTATATAACAAATTCCTGAAATATATTCAAAAGTTAAATGTGAAAAAATAAAATGGTCTGTGTTAAATCTTAGCTCACAAACTACTAGCGAAAAGATCTTAAATTACTTAACATCTCTGTTTCATACATTTATTCATTCAACAGATACTTATTGTGTGCCTGTAATGTATTAAACAACATTCTAGGGCTGGGGAATGCAAGATAGAAGCCAACAGAAGAGGCTACAGGCCCTGCCTTCATACTTTCAAGTAAAGGAAGCAATAAAAAGGACAAATATACAACATATTAGAACGTGATAAATGTAGAAAGAAAAATAAAATAAAGCAGAGAATGGGATATGAACTATTAGAGAGGAATTAGGTACATATTAGATATTTTAGATAGAGCGAGATAAGATGCCACCAAGAAGATGACCTTGGTAATAACCTGAAGAAAGCAAGAAAACAAGTCAGGTTGATATCCATGGAGGGAAGGAGTGCTCCACAGATGGCAAGTGCAAAGGCCCTGAGGCAAGACCATGCCTGACAAGAAATGAGGAGCTAGAGCAGAGAGATGAAAAATAGAGTGATGGAAGATGAGGTCAGGGAAGTAATGAGATCCCAGTAGGGGAAAAGGCCATAAAAGCCCTTTAGTTCATAGCAAGGACCTTCAAAGTAAGAAGAAGTTATTAGATGATCTTGAGAAGTGATATTATCTGGCTTACATCTGGCAGAAATAATAATAATAATTCTTGCTCATATATTTACTGTAAAGATTAAGTAAGATGATTGACATAAAATGTTTCCCACAGTACATGACAAAGGCTAAACATAAAATATTAGCTGCCATAATTATTTTTGTTAACTAGTCAGAGATGAATTAGAAAGCATGATCAAAACTGAAAGTCACTGCAAGGGTGTGCTGCTTATATTTTTATTTTGTCTCTATCCTTCAAAAATCAGAATAATCCAAGGAGGGAAAGAGAAGTAATAAAGAGATGCTTTGATTCAAAGATCAAGTGAAGATAATTTCTGGAACATTTAAGTCCTTTAAAAAAAATGGAGGAAAAAACTTAAAGTACAAAACAGAAGAATATTAAACTTTCCAGGTAAATCTCTCAATGCTCTAAGCACAGAAATAATTGGAAATCAATTTGAAACTATTTGAATTGATGTTTCTTCCAATTTAGGGCCAGGAAGAAGAATCCAAAATTGTTTGGATGACTTTCAGCAAAGTGTTATACTCAGTAAATAGAAAGGATTTGTGGTAAATAGATTCCAAGAAAGCTACCAATAGGCCTCCCTGCTGGCTGAGCAAGATTGCTGAAATAAAATAAAGCAAGGCAAAAGGTATTATTGCCTACTTAAGCAGTCTGGCATAAAAATTAATGCAGTAGCCAGATATCAGAGAAAAAATAAACAGATTATGCTCAAAACATCATGAGAGACAATACACCTCATATCTCTCCTAGTAAATCATGACAGGTGTACAATAGGCATGAATGATACAAAGAATGGAGGATTTATGATTTGAACTCCCAGAGAACTTTTAAAGTGCAGGATCTCATTTCACACACAGCTCAGGGGCAGTATATCATATCTTTCATTTTTATACCATTTTATATATTCCATTCCTTTTAAAAGCATTTATTGATTACCTATTATGTGCAAGGAGCTGTGAAAAATAGAAAATTGTGTAAGACATGGTCCTCACCACCCAAGAAACTTACATTACAGCAAAGAGACACGAGAAATAGACTACATTCATTCAACATAAGACAGCATCAATTTAAGTTAAATCAGAATGATAATTTTATGGGAAAAGGAAAATCATTAAGTATACAGAGAACTTTTAAGATAAACCCCAATTTCAGAAACATTAAAATTTGAAAGAAACAAATACCTTAATATATAAAATCAGGTATATAAATCTCTACACTGAGTGGAAGCATAAGTATCAAAGATAGGTTTTGAAATCACTAGGTATTAGAGGAGCACAAGGAAAAAGGTATTAATACTGGGTCAGAGGGTTAGCAAAATATAGATAATGTTAACATTTCAGCTGAGCTTTAAAAAAAGAACTAAAAAGCCTATAATGGAAAAGGTGGGTAAAAAATGCATCCCAGGCAAATGGAAATGGAGGGTAAGAAAAGCATTCCGGGCAGATGAAATAGCACATATAGAGACACAGAACAAAAATTACTGTGCACAGAGCAGCTGCCATAAATTCAGATCGACTAAAGAAGGTTCATACTGGACCTAGTTGTAAGGGGTTTCAAATGTAATAAAGGATAGTAAACATTACCATGTCAGAAACTAGGAAGTTTTAAAAGTAGAGAACAAATGCTTTTATGTGCATGATTTAGGAAGATTCACAAATCAGCAGTCCACAGTGAACTGTAGAGGGTTTGGCTGCAGAATGGGAGAGAAGTAAGGAAGCTTTCATGGGACCCTTGGCAAATGAAGCCAAGCAAACAGGGAGGTAAAACAGTGGGTTGAGAAAAGATGGATGTATCTCTCCATTCAGTGCTTTTACTGACATGATCATGATTGATACACAGTAATGTGACATCACAAGAATAAGAATTATTATTCAGGTGTTGTTTTGTTTGTTTTTAAGTAGAGAGAGTGCACACATGGCCTGCACAAGTGGAGGATGGTGGCAGAGGGAGAAGGACAGAGAGTGAGAATCTTAAGTAGGTTCTACGTTCAGCACAGGGCTCTACCTGGGGCTCATGGAAAGGCTCCCTCTCGGGACGCTGAGATCATGACCTGAGCTGAAATCAAGAGTCCAATGTTTAACTAACTGAGCTACCTAGGCGCTCCATTGTTCAGGTTTTAAAAAGGAAGAAGCCAAGAGAGAAAATTTGTGACTTTTTTTTTTTTTTACTATATCCAGTGTTAAAAGATAAACTGAGGCATATTCAAAATTTTAAGGTTTTTTGAGAAAAACCTATTGTAATTAGCACCAAATCATAAGTAGTTAGAAGTGCTTAGCAAACAAGAACCAAAAGAAATGCTTATGTAGATAACGTGTGGTAGCAAAGAAAGGAAATTATTTGATTGGCTATAACTTAGAGAAAGACTAGTTGGCTATTTGTGATTGGTTGTCCTTAACATCTTGATTTTGGAACCTTGAGGCACTTACAGGCTTAGATTTTGGCTTGCTTACATAGTCAATGGTGGCATTAAAGCCACTTCAGTAATAGCCTCCTATTTTATCTCTCTTTTTTTTTTTTTTTTTTTTTGAGAGAGAGAGAGAGAGAGAGAGAGAGAGAGAGAGAGAGAGATCGCGAGCAGGGGCAGAGGGAGAAGCAAACTTTTCACTGAGCAGGGAGCCTGATGTGGGACTTGATCCCAGGATGCTGGGATTATGACCTGAGCCAAAGGCAGACATTTAACCGATTGAACCATTGGGGTGCCCCAGTGGCCTCCTGTTTTAAAATTTAATGCTAGGAAGTGAAACAGTCAGTGCCAGAAAACAGTTCTACTGCCTCAGAGGACCTATCTGTTGTTCTCTTCACAGCACATAAACTGTACATGCACATGTAGGTTTCTGGTCAGGAATTAAAGAATGTTTTAGGAGGAACTATGTATCACAATTTGAGAGATAAAAGCAGCATGAGATGAAGCATGCAGCGCTTTGCTAAACAAAAATGGCTCTAGTGACTCAGCAGTTCAATCTCACACAGCTGTTGACATTGTTTGTGGCTGTGACAGTTTATGAAGGCATTATCTCCATGTCTAGCCCATGGCCACAAAATCAGTAAGCTAAGACAGAAGGCTATGTGGCCACATGGCATGAGAGGTGAATCAATATTTTGGCTACTTCATTAACAAGATTGAGTTTAGGATAATCTGCTAATTTTACATTCCTATTTCAAGGAATCAAATATTTCCAAAAGAAACTGGACATTAGAGAAATTTCATTTAATGATAATGAACAAATTACAAATCAACATAAACTAAATTCCCCAAGCATCACTGGCATAATGAACTTTGGTTCTCAATTTCCAAAGAATTTCTTAGATATGTGGTACAGTTAAAAAATGATGGTCTTTGGAACAACTCTATCAGAATCACCTTAGGTGATCCATAATCCAGATTATAAATCAGGCATACTGAAGTTAGCCTTGAAAAATCTTGGCAACTAGATTTAGAAAACACTGTTCCAAGGGAAACTGTGACCAACAGATAGTTCACATTGAATCCATGAGAACAGATTAGTTTTTTTTTTTAAAGATTTTATTATCTATTCATGAGAGACACAGAGAGAGCGGGGTGGGGCAGAGGGAGAAGCAGGCTCCATCCAGGGAGCCCGACGTGGGACTCGATCCCGGGTCTCCAGGATCACGCCCTGGGCTGAAGGCAGCACTAAACCACTGAGCCACCTGGGCTGCCCTAGTTATTATCTATATATGTTATAATGACTTATATACTTGAATATATTCCAAGCCACATTTTTCATAAGCACTAATTTCTCTCTTTTAAGATAATTTTATTAATGTTGATACTAAGCACTTATGAAAACCATATATCCTTTTTTTTATTTAAATTTTTCCCCCACATACTTTTTTTGTCTGGCATCTTTTAAGATGATCCATGTTATCATATGTATTGGTAATGTGTTCCTTTTTATTGCTGAATATAATTTTTAAAAATTGAGGAGAAAGTAATCTTGATCACTGGTAGGATGTTTCCTTCATAAAAATTAATTTTGACTAGTAAATATTTACACACACATGTACATATAACATATACATGCATATATGCATGCTACAAAGTTCATGTACAATTTCAAGATTATTCTATATTCTATATTCTAGTTATATAGTTCGTGATGATGTTTTATTGGCTTTGAGCAACCTCCATTTCTTTAATATCCTCCAAAGATAAGAACACAGAAGTCTCATTTTGCCAAGTTCTTTTCAGGCTGGACCTGATCTATTACTGCATTAGTGATGGAGCTACTCCACTACTCCAGTGAAAGGCCTAGATGGATTCATGTGAATTCTAATGAACAAAACAAATTTTTCATAGGAATTTTGTATTAATTCTTAAAAAGTCATGAGGGAATGTGTTAGAAAAAAATATTCTAAAGAAAGTTTCCATAAAAATCCAGACAGTAAATAGTTTAGGTTCTGTGAGCCATATGGTGTTTGTCACAGCTACTCAACTCTGCCATTGTAGCATGAAAGCAACCACAGACAACACGTAAATGAAAGGGCATATCTATATCCCAATACAATTTTATTTACCAAAATAGACAATTAATAACCCATATTAGAATAGTCAAAATCCAAAATGCAGGCAACACCAATGACTGATAAAGATGTGGAGCAACAAGAGCTCCCATTCATTGCTGGTGGGAATACAACGCAGTGCAGCTACTTTGGCTGTCAGTCTGGTTGTTTCTTGACAAAAGTAAATGTACTCTTACCATACATTCTAGCAATTGCATTTCTCAGCATTTATTCAAAGAAGTGGAAAACTTATGTCTACACAAAAACCTGTACATAGATTTTTATAGCAGCTTTACTCCTAACTGCCAAAAACTCAAAGACTCCAAGATGCCCTTCATTAGGTGGATCACTAGACAAACTGTGGGACATCTATAATTTAAGTATTATTCAATAATTTTAAAAATGGACTAAAATTAAAAATGGGTTAATGAGTTCTCCTAATGAGGAGAAACTTTAAATGCATATTTCTGAGTGAAAGAAGTAGTTCTGAACAGGATACATACTGTATCATTCCAACTACATGACATTCTGGAAAAACAAAACTATGGAAAAAAAAAAAAAAGCTCAGTAGTCACCTAGTATGGAGAGGGGGATGACAAATGTGTGGACCACAAGGAATTTTTTAGGGCAGGGACTCTATTCCATATAACATGTAATGGTGGATACGTGACATTATGCATTTGTCAAAACCAATAGAATTTACAACAAGAACAGTGAACACTAAACTGATAGACTTTAGTTAATACTAATGTATCAACACTGGCTCATCAATTTTAACAAATGTACCACACCAACGCAAGATGTTAATAGCAAGGGAAACTGGGGAAGGGATGAGAGTATAATGGGAACTCTGTTCAATTTTTCTGTAAACTTAAAATTTAAAACAAAGCAAAACAAAACAAAAACAGGCAATAAGCCAGATTTTGCCTGTGGGCTACAGTTTGTTGATCCCCACTCTAGAGAATGAAAACATCATCACAGAACACTTGGAGCTCATAAAGCTGTCTTTGCGAATCTCTCACGAACTTCCAAGAAATTCATTCAATAAGGTTTTCAGAATTTTGTTTGGAAAAGCAGTGTTCTTATAATAGCACTCCTGCCAATTACAGTCATATTCTTTTTCCTATAGCAAAAGTTCTCCATTATAATCATGAAACTAAATCCACCCACTTTCTGTACAAACCAACAGCTAAGGCTTTCTTTCTTGCTCCAGCGTTAGGGGACCTCATACTAACCCACAGAACCCCTGTGCTCAAGAACCTAGCACACTTATTGTAGGTACAAACATGCTCCAAATACAAGTGTCTTCAGATCATGTCTTCAGCTAGCTATTCAAAAATTCTCCATGAGATGGGTGCCTGGGTGACTCAGTCAGTTGAGTGTCTGGCTCTTGGTTTCAGCACAGGTCATGAACTCAGGGTGGTGAGATCAAGCCCCACATTTGCATCAGGCTCCTTGTTCAGCAGGGAGTCTGCTTGATATTCTTTCCCTCTACCCCTCCCCACACTGCTTGCTCTCTCTCTCTCTCTCTCTCTCAAATAAATAAATAAAATCTGTTTTAAAAATTCTCCATGGGAGTCAATATTTTATTTCCCCCTCTTAAGTAGTCTTATATTCTCTGTTTCAGAAAATCTTCATTTTCTAAAATTTTCACCGGCTATCTTACCATCAGCATTATAAGAAACAACCATAGCATTTTTTAAGAGTGCTATAAACTCAGTTTTCCTTCCCAGACCTCTGTGACCACTAATAGCAGCAATGTCTATTGTATTTTTTTTAAAGATTTACTTATTTAATTTAGAGAGAGAGTGTGGGGGAAGGGGCAGAGGGAGAAAGCAGAGAAAATCTCAAGCAGACTCCCCACTGAGTGTGGAACCCAACATGGGACTCCATCCCATGACCCTGAGATCATGTTTCGAGGAGAAATCAAGAGTCAGACATTTAACCGACTGAGCACCGAAGTGCCTCTGTCTATTGCATTTTGATGATACTAATCAAATTTATTTTAATCAGAACAGTGTCATGCATTCTTAGTAACAATACTATAATTTAACAATGTAATAATAAAAACATATATTCAACTGTTACTGTTTTAAATATTTGTTTTTGTGTTTCAAAAAGCAGCAATAAGGGCAGCCCAGGTGGCCCAGTGGTTTAGCGCCCCGGGGTGTGATCCTAGGGTCCCAGGATCAAGTCCCACATCAAGCAGGGAGCCTGCTTCTCCCTCTACCCATGTCTCTGCCTCTCTCTCTCTCTCTGTCTCTCATAAATAAATAAATAAAATCTTTTTTTAAAAAAGCAGCAATAGAATGTATGTTAATTGTAATCACAATACAACTATGATGTTTTATTTTCTTATAATTTGTCATAAATCATAAATAATGCAATGTAATATAATGTATAAATGCACAACTATCATTCTTGGTAAAAGTTTGCTTTTATTCCTGTAATTTTAGTGAGATCTATTAAGAGTCAAGATAAAATTTAAGATAACTCAATAATCCTCTGCTGCTAAGTGATATAGGACATGTAGAAAACTTATTTTCTTTAGAACAAGCTATTTGTTATTTCCATGGTATACACACAGACAAGCTATGGCTGATCTGAGAATCATAACATGCATGTTTCTGCCCCTTTTCTGTTATTTTCCATGGCATACTCACTAACAGTGGAAATGCAGCTCAACTTTAACCATTTAACATAAGGATCAGATTGATTAGCTTCTAGAGGTAGAATGGCCAAAGTGGAGTGAAACACAACTTCTCAATATCTGTACATATAAGCTATTTGCCATTCAAAGGAGATTAACAACTTTATTTCCTGATTATGTCTGTAGCTAGGCCAATGGCCATTTTGAAAAGAAATATATGTATATATGTATATTGTGGAGAAGGCAGAAAAGAAAAAAAGAGAAGCTTGGGATGCCTGGGTGGCTCAGTTGGTTGAGCATCTGACTCTTGATTTCGGGTCAGGTTATGATCTCGGGGTCCTGAGATGCATCCCTGCTTCAAGCTCTGTGCTGGTTGTAGAGGCTGTCTAAGATTCTCTCTCTCTCTCCCTTTGCCCCTCCCCCTGCCAATTGCACATGCTCTTTCTCTCTCTCTCTCTAAAAAAAAAAAGAAAAAGAAAAAGCAAGCAAGCAAGAAAGAAGAGAACCTGAAAATTCCCATTTAAATAGAAGCACCAGGATCCAAGTTATGATTTGAGTTTACTTGTCAAGTAATCTAGTCTTGAGAAAATATAAATAACCTTTAGAGAAGTAATAGAGACAGCTACTATCAGCTATTTACCACATTCCATGCTATAACAGAAGCTAATACATAAGCAAAACAAGGTTAAATACAAAAACAAGAACCTAGTGCCATATAATTGCAGTCTGTCCTAATATCTCTCTCTGTTTTTTTGTTTTTTTAGATTTGGGTTTTTGTGGGGTTTTTTTTTTTTTTTTTGTCTCCAACTTCTGTGTGTGGGAAGAAGGCAAGGAGGGAATCAGAGCTTGTAAGGAGAACTTTGCCTTGTTATTTTGCTAATGTAATGTTCAGCATCTGGTCCACCTGCTGCTGTGCATGAGCTACAGGGATTTGACACAGATCATGGAATGCTGATTCAAAAATAATGAAGAGTTGATTTTAGATTGAAATTCTTTGAGGGTGAAATAACAATATTCGAGCTTATTAAGACCAGTCAATAACTAACCAAATTTTTGCTTTTGAATTATTTTAACAGATGGCCGCTTTATCCTGTTTCATATATCTTTCATAAGCTCACAAACAGTGCTCATTTGCATTTTCTTTCCATCTTGGAAAATAATTGCTGTAGTTCTTCACTTTTATTCCCTTATGCATTTAAGTTGAAATGTTTGTGTTAAAATTTTAGTCTGGACTTTTCCACTTTATACTAGCAGGTTTAGATCAGTAACAATTTAGTGTGGATATGGGGCATATGTAAGTTTCAACATATGCCTCAGAAACTCAAGGCATTCCTTCCACTACAAAATGTGAGATTCTTTGCCAGAGAATGATCTGCTTATTTAAGACAATTTTTCAAAAAATTATAAAAACTTGAAGGCAATAACATATTTTTTTCTAATAGTGACAGTGACATTTTGTAACTGCAAAAATTTAAGCCATTATGATAAACTCACATCTCTGAGGTGCTATAGGGCAAAGTTTTTCAATGTCTCTATGCAACACATACACCATCCTGCATCTAAGAATCTTTAAGCAAGTGTCATAGTTAAATGTAGCACATTACACCAATACAGAATTTATCCCAAACAGTAGATACTTTTTCTCTTCTTATGTAGCCTAATTTATTTCTAGAAATATTTGAATTTTTTTTCTCTCTCTTGGATAGGGCTTCCCTTTAATCAAGGATAATAACGGCTATATGAGAGAAATAGAAGCCTCTATCTTTTGAGAAGAAACATAAAGGCTTGTATTGTGGAGATATAGCCAATTAACTGCAATATTCATAAAACTTCTTGAAAAAAATAAAAGGAAAATTGGTATCAAGTCTGAGAATACCATAATTACCATCTGAAAAAGAAAGCAAACTAGTTTACATGAAAAGTAGTTTGATAATTCTGCAGCCAATTAGTAACTAACAATACAACCAAAGTTACCTAAAGCACTCAGAGAATAGGGTTTGTTCTTACTATGCTCTCTAAACAAAAACAAGACTGGTATGGTATAGCTTGGTTACATTAATGGTCTCAAATTGTATCTCCCTACACCCTGTTCTTTGCCATTAACCATGTTCTTCTCTCCCACACAGACTCTGCTATCTGACTTATTTTAGGCAATGAGACACTAGCCAATGTGCTACAAGCAAAGGCTTGAAAAGGACATGTATGTTTCTGCTTGCCCTCTTGCATGACTGAGCTGACTCATTCTTGGACCCTTTCCACCATCAAATGAATATGCTAGTGATGAAGGAATGTGAGAGACTAATGGACTAAAGCCAAACTGTCTAAGCTAAAGCCCTCTTGGTCAAAGCAGATCTCTGCTAATCTGCCAGATGACCACAGATGCACAATTTAGCCCAATTCATATCAATTCAGCTTATATCAACATGACCACCCAGCCAGCCCATAGACTCCTGAGAAATAATAAATGTGTGTTTGTTCTAAGGTGATTTGTTACACAGCATTATTATGTTAAGAGCTCACTGACATGCCGCCTTATATTCTGAAAAACTAAAAACTTATTAATCTACTTTTTTTCTACTTGAATATGTTGACTTGCTGAGCACAATTGTCTCCATTTGTCTCTTTTCCCCCCAATAAACTGAAACTAAATGTTTCATTACTGATTTAAATATCTGTTATTATTATTACTTACATTCAGGTGTGCCATACCAGTTAACTAAAATTACTGTCAACTTCCAATTCAAGTCTTTGTAGTTATTCAATATACCTTTTACCAAAGGTAGTCTTAAGACCTGAAGGGATACTTCTAAATTAGATGTGGCTTAATGCGAGAAATAAAATATCCCATAAGCTTTGGGGAAACAAACAAATCAATGAAAAAGAAATAAAATTTATTCTAGGATATCAAATAAGAGTTTTCTTAGAGTATATGTAATTCCTTCGTGCTACGTCTTATCTTTTTTGAGTTTTCAATAAAAGTCAGTTTGATGACAACTAGAATCAATCTATTTCTTGTTGCTACAAGTCAAAGCTCATTTTAAAGGGACACTCTACTTCTTGACAACATTTCCATACCTTTTCCAAAGACAGTACAATATCAACATTAGTATAATAAGCTTATCATGTCTTTGCATTCAGAGATTGGAAATCTTCAATATATTTTTCTAATATAGAAAAGAAATCTAGGGCATTCGAGAGGTGAAGTTATTTGCTATTTGCTCAACCTCTCAGAATCTTGTTTCTCCTTTTACCACAAATCAAATGATGTTGTTAGAGAAAGGTTTGGGCAATACGACACCCTGTCCTCAAATAACTATTCTTTCCTCCATATTTCTGTGAGAATAGAGAATACTATGAATCAGAAAACAGAAATGATTTGTTTTCATTTTAAAGTCATCAACCCAAATAAAGATATGCATGGAAATTTAATGTAAGAAAGCAGTAAGTTCTAAAGTTTAAAAATAAAGGTTGGATACCTTATTTCCAGTAGGTTTAAAACATGCTGTAGGATTATAGGATATAAACAAAGAGAGGTGAGATTACCATGTAAGCACTTCTTATTTCCTTGCTGTTCGTAATGACAATAACTACTATGTCTGCTTACTCTAAGTCAGACTTTCTGCTAAGTGCTTTCCAGTTATTTTATTTCATGCTTCAACAACTGTATGATTCAACAAAAAAATATTTAGAAATTCAAAAAAAATTTATTCAATAAAAAAAATTCAACTAACAGATCCAAGAGCCATTTCTCTCTCCCTTCTCCCATACTAGCTTCCACTGTAGTGACTAAAAAAGTAAAATATTCATTTTTCCAGTGTTCTTTGTAGTAAGAGATGGCCATGAAACAAAGTTCTGGCCAATGACATATAAGCAGAAGTTGGCTTAAGGGATTTCTAGGAAAGTTTTTGTTTTCCTGATTAAAATAGAGGCCTGATTAATGATTCCTTCTCCTTTCTTCCTACTTTGTATGTGGATTTGATGACCAGAGCGGTGGCACCCATCTTGTCACCATATTGGGAAAAAAACAAGAAGGTTACTAAATCACTAACCCAATTCCAGGAGCCATCTACCTCCATATTTCTTATCATAAAAAAGAAAATAAATCTCTATTTATTAAAGTCACTGTTAGTCAAATGTTTCACTATTTCAGCTTATAAATAATCCTGATAGAAATTTCAAATCCTGTCTTTTTTGTAGATTTTTTTCTTTAAGTCATTTCAAATAACTTAAAGTCCAAAATAAATCCACACATACAATTAATAATGTATAATAAACTTGAAATATCTCAGGGGGATTTTAATTTTTGCTTTAATGTTCAACAAATTTAAATTAGTCTGTACTAAGATATCCAAGTGACTTCAAGCAACGAAGCAATCTATTAAATTTGAACATCCATTCATGCTAAATATACACAAAATATGTAAAAGAAGGATTCATGCTTACCTAGAAACTAATGGAAGCTATGATGCCATAATTGAAACAATAGCTTTAAGTAAATATCTTATACTATTAAAAGTATAGATTAAAAATGTAAACACTTAAAGAAAAGAAAAATCCATGTAAAATATACAATCCAGAAGGCACACTTGATATTTATTCACCTACTTTTCACACATATAACTAGAGCCCTCATGCCTGGGAAGGTGCTTTATATTTCTGTTTGTTATTAAATCCCAACTTCTTGGGATGCCTGGGTGGTTCGGTGGTTGAGTATCTGCCTTTGGCTCAGGTCGTGATCCTGGGGGTCCTAGGATTGAGTCCCACATCAGGCTCCCTGTGGGGAGTCTGCTTTTCCCTCTGCCTATGTCTCTGCCTCTCTGTGTGACTTTCAGGAGTAAATAAATAAAATCTTTAAAAAATTTTTTTTAAATTAAAAATAAATAAATCCCAACTTTTTAAGCAAGCCAGATAGTACCTCCTCTCCCCCTTGTATTCAGTATTGACGTAAACATTGTATTGGTAATCTCTCCCAAACTTTCCAACACTACTCTTATCCTAGGTTTCCAGGGCTTGAGAGGTATTGATTGTAAACTGAGATCACCTGATTGCTGATTTTACTCTAATGAGCACCAAGAGAAGCAGAATTAGTAGATGTAATTACCAAAAGACTTACGTCTTACCTTACGTCTAAGGCAACCTCTTATCTCTGAGGGTGTTGTAATCCTCAAACTGCTCCTAATTTAGAGAGCTGTGGAACTATTAAAATGGTTTACTTTGGACTTTGAATGGTGAAAACAATGGAAGTAAACTGCACTGTCAGATTTTGGTATCAAAGAAAGAGTTCAGGCTTTAAAGGCAAATGATGTTTCTAGCAGCAATGGCCACAATAGCCAAACTGTGGAAGGAGCCTCGGTGTCCATCGAAAGATGAATGGATAAAGAAGATGTGGTGTATGTATACAATGGAATATTACTCAGCAATTAGAAACGACAAATACCCACCATTTGCTTCAACGTGGATGGAACTGGAGGGTATTATGCTGAGTGAAATAAGTCAATTGGAGAAGGACAAACAGTGTATGTTCTCATTCATTTGGGGAATATGAATAATAGTGAAAGGGAATATAAAGGAAGGGAAAAGAAATGTTGGGAAATATCAGGAAGGGAGACAGAACATAAAGACTCCTAACTCGGGGAAACGAACTAGGGGTGGTGGAAGGGGAGGAGGGCGGGTGTTGGAGGGGAATGGGTGACGGGCACTGAGGTGGACACTTGACGGGATGAGCACTGGGTGTTTTTCTGTATGTTGGTAAATGAACACCAATAAAAATTAATTTAAAAAAATAAAATAAAATAAAATAAAGGCAAATGAACATTTACTAAATTACACACCTGGATGGTTTACTTAACATTTTTGAGTTGCAGGATCTCATCTATAACTCACAAGGAAGTTGCAAAGTAATATATCATTTTTCTGAAGTGCTTGGTACAGACCATGGCATATATTAAATGTTCAATAAATGATTGCTATTTTTACTAACTTGATTATCATTTTGATATATTATTTTGTAAGTGTCTTTAGACAAAACAAGGAGAAGACATACCACAATATGTTTGAATAGCTTCATACTTACTCAATATGAGTATTTTTAATCTTAAATTAATCTTAAAATTAAATCTTCTTTTAAAGCCTGTAACTTGGAAGTATGAGGCAAGGAAACTGTGGTGAGAACAGCCATTGATCTTGACAAGGTCTCTGACTAGACTGAACAAACCTTGGGTAAACTCCAAGTTCAATAAAGGCTGAGACAAAATAAAATAAAGCCACAGTAAATTATGTTTGCTCCATCTGCCTAAAATGTGAAGGAAGTGCCAACATGGTGTCCTCTTAGCCTTCACTTTATTTGTTTAGTAAATGTGAGATCGGTCAAGAAGCCCATGGTACATCTGGCATCCCAGGTCACAAAATGTTAGCCATAAATGAAAAATAAGATCTTACATCCCTTTAAGTCATTCTTCCCTCTAGACCATTCACGTCACAAGTGTCTGAGCTCCTTTTGTTTGTTAGGTATTGAGGATACAAAGGTTAATGAGATACAGCTTCTGCCCCTAAGAAAAGCTCCCAGTCTGGTTAGAATAAGAAAGCTTTAAAAACTGACTTCTGGGACAACCCTGATAAGCAGCAATAGGGGCTGAGAATTATTTATTTGTAGAGATCATGGAAAATGAATGCTCAATAGCTCAAGTTACTTATCAAAGTTATATCATGAAGAGTCTCCTCCTCCCTGCCTCTCTGATAAAGCTTCCCCATGTGAATGCCAAGGTTGGGAGACTGGAATGAGGCAGAAAAGATTATCCAGGCTTAGACTGAACTAAGATTATGAAATCAGCCTTATTAAACAAAGAACTATGGGCCATCTACCCCATCGAGAAATTCTAAATATACACTCTGTGAAGCAGTCTGAGTAGACAGCCTGAAAGCCTAGTTCCTATCCCCGTGAGGTGGCCTTATCTCAAGAAGAATGGTAGTAAATGTGACCTGATAACAAATCAGGAAGGCTCTCTGGTTGCCAAACCGGACTATGTATACTTTGTCTATGGCCAAAGTGCTTTTCTTCCCTGCAACACTGGAACAAAAAGAGACAGAAAGATAGTAAAATAGACATGCAAAGAAAGTAATTATAATGCAATGAAATATGGAAGTGCAATTAGTGAACAAGGAATTCATCTCAGTCCTGGAATCAGATGCTTACAGAAAACTTAGAAGACTTGTCTCATGCTGGTACTTGAAAGGATACAGAGATTTCTTAAGTCCTTGTGTGGTAAGGGGAGTAGGAAGAGAGCATGCATGCTGATGCAAGAGGAGGGGGGAAGAAAAGCAATTGATGTACTCTGGAAAAGATAAACAATTTGACATAACAGGAGGCAAGTGCTCTGTATATATAAAATGTGGGGTAGGAGGTGATAGTCCTAGGTAGAAGTAAAGCAATAAGACAAGAAAGTCAAAAAGTTAAAGAAAAGCTGGGGGCAGAACATTTTGGGGCAAGGCATAGGGGAATATGTTAAGAAATGTATACTAAATATCAAATGAATTATAATAAGTTTTCACAAGTATGACCTTTTTGTTAAAATTCATATTAATGTAACATGTTTTCCTACTTAAACAATCTGAACTCAGGGAGCCACTATTTATGCTTTTACTGCTTTTTTAAAGTTAAGATAAGCTTTTCAATACTCTTAATCAATCAGCCAATCAATCAATCCAGATTGGTATAGCATTCTGTGCCTGAGTAAAGGGTCAGACAAACCAGGGACCTATGCAGCTCAAATTTGCTCACTAAAGTAGGATATGTGTTTAATTTCCTATAGATTACACAAAGGGATACTTTTACATCAAAATCCATTTTTTGTTTTTCCTTGAAAATTTAGGTGTAGCAATAATCATGAAGGTGAATGAGGTTCAATGGCCTTTGGCATATGAGACCCAGCCCACCCCATTGCACTTACTTTGTTTCCTGCCAGACCTTGGAAACCAAAGGAGTATTTTACTCTTGCACTCAGTGATGGAAAAATAGCAAAAGTGTTTTCACAGGAGACATATAAGATCACACTAGTTATATGTTCAATATTGTGAACAAAAAAAAGAATGGAGACCAAACAAATTCTACTAATGCCAGACAGCATTTTAATAGTTTAAAAGTCTCTCACTGTTGACTATGCAACTTTCAATAGTATATAAGTGGATCTCTGAAATTCAGCTTTCTTACTATCAAATTCATCTTTTTCTCTACTTTTGTAAAAAAATTTTTAAATCATAGAGCACATCCATAGAAAGCCATAAAAGATAAACTACTCTATTGTGCTGCCTTTAAATAATTCAAATCAAAGTAAACAACTTAAATAACTCATCTATGATGTGTTAATTTATATTCAATATATAGCTTTTCTCCAACTGATTAAACTTTATCCTAAATTTGCAGTGTTTGTAAAAACCCTTCAGCAGGTGTGTTGCTATAGTATGTGGCCTTACTACTCGGTGGTGATTTAGTTTCACCTCCAAATCAGAGAAAAGTTGAGTTTAATAATATCAGCATACTTCATTGCAGTGCACTGAATTAAAAACAAATTAATATTTTATCCTCAGGTAACTCTTACCATAATCCAGAGAGTCTTATTGAAAGAGATTTATTAACAGAACAATGAGTTTGGTTGGCTTAATTTAGCTATGCTTTTATTAAGTTTGCTAATCAGAGGTGTTTTGAGACTCTCCAAGATGCATACCTAAGATGCATAAAAATGTCAGGCTTTCAAGGAATTGAGGTTACAAAATCCTCTAAAGTAAAATATTCGCCAATGGTAAATATAAAGAGATACATCTCATGCCATCACAATTCATGAACACAAGGTGGAAAAACATAACTAACAATAGGATAGAACTCTAATATTTACTGAGTACCTTCTCTATGTCAGGTGTTATTTTGGGCCTTTTATATACTGTACATTTAAACCTTACAATAAACTTCTGAAAAGTGACTGTCCCCATAATACAGAAAGCTTAAGTAACATATGAGAGATAACACGGTAGCAAATGGTGCTCATTTTTTTTTTTTAAAGAGTGGGTTTTCTCAATTTATTGTTCTCTTTCTCTTTCCACCTCCATTCAAGGCAGTGCTCACTTTTTTTTTTTTTTTTTTTTTTTTTTTATGATAGTCACAGAGAGAGAGAGAGAGGCAGAGACACAGGCGGAGGGAGAAGCAGGCTCCATGCACCGGGAGCCTGATGTGGGATTCGATCCCGGGTCTCCAGGATCGCGCCCTATGCCAAAGGCAGGCGCCAAACCGCTGCGCCACCCAGGGATCCCCATGGTGCTCATTTTTAACCTAAGCCTTGTCTGATTCCAAAACTATGCTTCGGAGAGGAAGTAAAAACTTAAAAATTATCTGGAGTTTTTACCAAGCATTGCCCAATCCTGCTAAAGGTCTGCTGTCAGTCTCAGCTATATTGGAGGATCTGAACCTAAGTGTACATATTGGAGAGGAGAGATTCACAGGTGTCTCTTATTCTTTTGTTGAGGGGTCTCTTGCATGGATACACACACACACACACACACACACACACACACATACACGACACCATCAAGCTGACAACAGTCCCATATGTTTAGGTCTTAAGAAAATCAGCTTTTCCTTCCTGACAAATATTTAAATATTTTAAAGGAGCTCAAATGTTGGGCACCAGACAAACAGCTTTTCCTTCCTGACAAATATTTAAATATTTTAAAGGAGCTCAAATGTTGGGCACCAGACAAACAGTGCCCCTTTGACTGTCACAGATGAATGCATAAGATCCTATTATAACAAACAGCAATAAATATACTTGCAAGCTGTCCATCTTAGCCAACGCTATGAACAGAGGCTGTTGGTAATCTTCTGAAAAGAAATCCTTACATCACAGATACTCTTGTTTAATTTTTCACTAGGTTTGAGAAAAAGCAGACCAAATCACTGTACCAAAGTAGTGATAATTCTATCCAGATTTTCTTGTATGCAAAGGAGCAGTGAGCCTCAAGGGTAAGAATAATGAAACTGCCAAGCAAGATGGATGTAATGGCAATGTGGAGCAACATGATAACTGACCAAAGAGCAGAGTGAGGACTGTGCCACAGAGGCCAGTAAACCAAAGGTGGCTTGTTGGGACCAAACTCTAAACATTAAGATCAGGTCACATCGAAAAACCCGAAGAAAGGCTTTGAAGGAGCAGATCCCTTTCTGAAGGCTTCATTTCATTTATGGACTCACACAGATACACACCTTCTTTCAATCTTGCTATCTGCCTAGCAGGAAAGAGCAGAAGGCCAGGAAATAATATTCTCCAAACAAAACAAAACAAACAGGTAATAGCAGTTGTCAGAATTTTAAATGGAATCATTATTCTACTTGATGTCAACAACTCTGCTGTAAACGGGCACATTTCCAGAATCTTGACACTTATTTTATGTCCAGATTTCACAGTTTTTCCCAGTTACAATAGTATTTGCAGGGAGCTCTTTTCTTCCTGCCCATGTGTTGTCTTAGATTTTGAACTCCTAGAGGCAATGATATATTTTACAATAAATTTTGTATATCTGGCTGTACTTTCTTTTATATAATAATTTATTGCTTTTATAAAAGAGTATATATTTCAATAGAGTTTTTCCATTATATCATTTTATTTGACTCTCAGTGTCTTGTGGGGATGAACAAGATGGCATTATTATCCCAGTTTCACAGTCAAAACTGTAAAATATTAAATAGTTTCTCAAGAGCACACAACTCTTCAACAGTAGGGCTGAGGCCAGGAAGGTTGACTATTCTGAGCTAAAAATGAACCCAATTTTCAGACATTTTTGCTTTCAAAAAAGAAAAAAAGCTAGTGATTTTCATGTAATCTCTTAAGCCTACTCAGCCTAAATCCTGGGTCAAACACTGGGAACCCATAACCAAAATCTTTAGGACACTTGTTTAGCCCAAATGCTAAATATAAAGGGCAGTATAACAAAGAAAAATCCACTGTAGCAGAAACCTTTCCTCACTGATGCTAATAAGTAAAATTGACTAGTAAAGGTAGTCAGAAAAAAACCTAGGCAAACTGGACATTTATTTAACACTTGAATTTTCCTAATTAAGGACCATACACTGAATATCAGCATCTCTCCAGTTAGTCATCTCTACTTAGAGTCTCTTTTCTTAATGTGTCTTTCAGAATCTCTGCTTCTGGGGTACTGGGTAGCTCAGTGGTTGAGCGTCTGCCTTCTGCTCAGGTCATGGTCCTGGGGTCCTGGGATCAAGTCACACAGCAGGTTCCCCACAGGGAGCCTGCTTCTCCCTCTGCCTATGTCTCTGCCTCTCTCTCTCTCTCTCTCTGTCTCTCATGAATAAATAAATAAAATCTTAAAAAAAAAAAAAAGAATCTCTGCTTCTGCTTTGAAAGAGAACTTTTCATGCTTATAGGGATCCCAAGTTTTCTAGGGTTTTAAAGCTTCCTTTGGATAAGTTAAAGTAGGGATATTTATTTCACCATCAGGGAGTTTTCCTTGAAATGCTTAGCTAGAAAAAAATCACTCTGAAACGTATACACAGGACGTGTAGCCCTCACATGCCTGAAGCTAACACATTGCCAGATGGAACTAAACCAACTTAATCTGGGGCCCAGAGCCATATTAACAGATGTTTTCATTTGTACTATTTCATTTCTTCATATTTTTCTATTTTTCTTAGCAGAGATTTTCAGTATTCAGTGGACATAAGCATCACCTGAGGTGCTTTTTTAAAATGCAGGCTCTGAGGCCTCCAATGATTTGGATTCTTTGTATTTAATGTTGAGTTTGTGAACCTGCATTTTAACAAATCCCCCCTCCATCCTATGAGGCCAATGCAGAATTCACAATACACTGGTATACAGGATAAAATTCCAATCCCTTATCATAGCATACACAGTCTTCCTAATCTGACCCTTGTCTATTTCTATAATCTGTACTTTTTACACCCCAGAGGGAATGCTACCACTCTAGTTGAACTTGCAAATTTTTGTGCTATTTTAAATATTTGTGCCATATTTCACATGCCTTCCTGGAATACATTCCTTCTAGTCAATATTTATAATTTAATTTTCCCATCATCCTTCATATCTCCTGGGAATAATAGGCCCCTGGGAGGGGCTGGGGTATATACTTTTATCCAAACATGTTCTAATAAAATCTGCTAGCCATAGTACCCATTCTTTTAGCCTTGGGGAAACAGGAGTGAGTATGTGAATGACTAAATATTTTCCCTAGGATTTTTCAAATGGGAAATGTTAAAAAGTGATAGACCTTCACTAGTGAAAAAGCTGAAGAATGCAGGGATGCCTGGGTGGCCCAGCGGTTGAGCATCTGCCTTCAGCTCAGGGCATGATCCCAGGGTCCAGGACAGAGTCCCACATTGGTCTCCTTGCAGGGAGCCTGCTTCTCCTCCCTCTGCCTATGTCTCTGCCTCTCTCTCTCTGTGTCTCTCATGAATAAATAAATAAAATCTTTAAAAAAAGAAAAAAAAAGGAAAAGCTAAAGAATGTAAAGGTAAGGAGCTATGTGAAGATTTGTTTCTCGAAAGTAGAGGAAGGCATTCAAAACGAACAAAGTTAATATCCAGAAAGTTAAAATTATTATCTAGCAGAGTTAGATAATAAATGTGAATTAGTCAAAATATAATTTTGATACAGATAATAATTGCTATTATTTTTAAGCTAAATATCCTGAAATAATTTTTACGTGGCTGACAGCCTGCATGGGTATAGTTTATGTAGGAAAAACACATTTAATTCTAAAATTTACTTAGGATTTTAACATTATCTATAGTTTACTTCAAAATGCCAATAATATCTTAATATGATAGCATATATTAATATGTAGCTATGATAAATAGTTTCTTATAAATGGCCCTAAATTATCAGGACATTATAATGTTTTCTGGGATCATAGATCCCTTGAGAAACTGATGAAAATTACAGCATCTCTTAAGGCAGAAAAAAATGCACATTTACACAAATTTTGAAAATTTCTAAAGAAGCACAGATGCCCTTGAAGCCCAACCATGGACCTCTTTAGAAATCTAGGAGCTCAGAGAGGCTTATTCTGTTCTGTTCTCTACATCTCCTATACCAGCCTACCTGTGTACATAAAAAAGGATAGTAAATTGGCATTTGTAAAAAACAAAATATATTTAGTATCCTGGTTGGCAAAGATACACAGTAAAAATGGATGCAATAATCCCAAATTGCAATTAAGAATCAAAGAAAACATTAACATAATCAATTTTAAAAACATCTCTCTTGGGCAGCCCGGGTGGCTCAGTGATTTACCGCTGCCTTCAGCCCAGGGTGTGATCCTGGAGACCCGGGATCAAGTCCCACGTCGGGTTCCCTGCATAGAGTCTGCTTCTCCCTCTGCCTGTGTCTCTGCCTCTCTCTCTGTCTCTCATGAATAAATAAATAAAATCTTAAAAAAAAACACACACACACACATCTCTCTTGGTTTCGTTTGATTGGTTTAGTTTTTGCTTTAATTTTTGCTGTTGGTGGAAGTTGCTTGTTTTTCTCATGATTTCTTAGTATATTTCTTTTGTCTAATGTGAAATGCAAATGCTTTTCTTGTGCTTTTTCTTCAGATTTCTTTATGATCTGATGCAAAATACAGGTGCTTACCTGCCACATTCCACATATTTTGTCTTCATATCTGTTGACTATGAAGATGGGGCAGCACTTTCAAATGTAATTCAAGATTGAATACAGATTCTATGTAATTAATAGAGATTCTAAACTGTCCTTACTATCAGCATCTCAAGGGATAATGTTTAGACTATTTCAGTAGTCTGACATTTAATAATACATTTTATACTCTTTTTAATGACTACATGCCTGTTAATCTTCCTTATCCTACTTACAGCAAATTATTTAGGGACAGGTTCCAGTTCTTCTGTTTCCCATGTCACATTCACAGGGTATTTTGGTTAATATTATGAGCTATATGTGACAGAACCAATTCAAACTGCCATAGAGGAAAACAGGATGAGGGGTGTCATTGTCTTCAAAACTAAAGAATTCAGTGATAATTCTTCCTTTTGATACTGCCATATCTAGGAGTTCAAACAGTGATGCCAGGGTCAATCCTTACACAGTGTGCTCGGCTTTGCCCTGTGTTGGCTTTATCATTTGGTAGGTTCTTTCTATGTGGTTGCTCTTAGCACCTCCAGGCTTACATTGCCCTCAACTTCTCTTTCCAATGATAACTGACACATTCCTAGAACGGATGCCATATACCTAACTTGAGTAATATGCCCATCTCTGAATTGGTCTGGACACAGAGATCAACTTTGTACAAATTATATGAGTTAAAAAATGAGAAGAGGTATGCCAAAGGAAAATCAAAGTATGATTATCAAAATGGCAATTATCAGAAACAAATGGGTGCTGGACAGGAGAAAATACCATATATCTATTATACCGAATGTATTAGCTTTAAGCACATGTCAAACACTCAGCATCCTCTATCATTCAAGACTGAATATAAAGAATCATTTTTTTGCCTGTGTTAGTTCCCATTTGATTGTAAGGCACAAACACCTTCTCAATATATTTCAAGGAAAAACTGCTTTTATTTCATTCTCAACCAATGTCACTGTAAGAATTACAACAGGGTCTCCAGAACACCAAAAAGTTGTCAGGCGGCTAGGTATGTGGGGGAGTGGAAGGTGTTGGGGTGAGAGCTACAGGTTGGAAGAGAGGATATGTCCCTTATATTCTGTGTCTTTGTGCATTTTTGTGTCTCTCACTCTAAACCAGCTCTTCACTTAAGTCATTTATTTATTCCATGGTTTACAAATGGCCTCCCTCATCTAGGCTATCAAGAATAGAAAACTCAACACCAGAATGCACAGGGACTGTATATGGCCATACTACTCTGCATTCACCGGATCTCATCTGATCTTGGAAGCTAAGCAGCATTGGGCCTGGTTAGTACTTAGATAGGAGAATGCACTGACTTCTAGTTCAGCTGCCCACAAAAGTCTCATTTCTCTAACCCATACCTGATGGGCAAGGGAGGTGGGGGACCCACTCCTGGCTCCCTAGATGAGTTACCTGAAAGAGGAATAGGAATAGAAGGGTTGAGGATGAAAGTCACACAGCTCAAAGGACACCTCATGCTGGAGCTAGAGGAAGAGCAGGCCCCTTGAAAGTGACTGTGGAGGCAAAGAGGAAATTATTGACATCTTTAAGGCAATTTGATACAAAATTTAATTCTGCATTTTATCTCAACTACAAAACGGGTACACAAAAGAAAATAAATAAGAAAATAAGACTCAAAAAATGGAAATTCCGTTCCATTTGTCAGGCAAAAAAACTAAATTTCCATTTAAGGAAAATGGTAGAAAATTAAATGATCTGTGTATAATATATGAATTTTCACTCATCTATTTGAAAATAAGCTTACTAAAAATGCTTTACACACCTAATGTATTAGGTAAGTAATAATTAGTAGAATTTGAAGTTTCAAGGGATAAAAGCTACAAACTTCTAACTTCCATTAAAATATTTTCATATTTCTGTATCTTTGATATTCATAATAGAATTAATACCCAAGTAGTAGAGAATACCTGTCTAAGTAATGCTATTTCAAAAATAGCACTATAATATATAATAGTCTCAGCTTCTAAAGATTTACTAACAGCAAAAATAGGGTTTTTTTAATTGCTTTAGCTATATTTTCCTTTTGCTCTGAATCTGTTATTTTTTAAAAATGGAAATGAACAAATTTTTCCATTAAGTTTGAATAAACTTGAATCAAACACACAGAAATGTGTGATTCTTGCATATTTTCCTTTTCAATATTCCATTTAAAATTAACCAATTACTTGGGGATCGCTGGGTGGCTCAGCAGTTTAGCACCTGCCTTTGGCCCAGGGCATGATCCTGGAGTCCTGGAATTGAGTCCCACATCAGGCTCCCTGCATAGAGCCTGCTTCTCCCTTTACCTGTGTCTCTGCCTCTCTCTCTCTCTCTCTGTGTGTGTCTCTCATGAATAAATAAATAAAATCTTTTTTAAAAAAAATAAAATAATTACCCAAGAAAAGTCAAATACTATTTCCCATAGTACCTTCCAAAAGAGGGAAAAACAAAACTGATTTAATTCATTAAACAGCAACATTTAGACCATCTAGCAGTAGAAAGTCTATCAAATGTTTGTTTTCATAACTATATATTTAGATGTTTATATTCCTACATGGGGTGGGTAGCTATCAATAGACTACAAGGAAATAACACTTCACTTAAATCTTAAATCTTTCCTTAACTTTGTTCAGTTTAGGGTCAGTAGTTGTGGTCCTCATAAACCTGGTGCTGTGAAATCTCCAGTTCATGAAGAAAAACTCCTAAGAATTGCCTAGAAAATGCATTATCCCCAATTCCTTGAGATTTCTGGGATTGTCTTTCTGGAATTTACATCTCCCAGATCCCATACTAACACTCACCTTTCTGAAGAAATAATTTTGCAAACTAGTTATGGTAAGGAGTTTAAAATTCAACAGAGTAGAGGTTCAGTTCCCCCTTCTCCACTTATTGGTTATGAGATCTGGGACAAATAACTTAACTTCTCTCAGCCTGTTTCCTCAACCACAGAATGGCTACTGACCTCATGGGTTGTTGTGTGGATTAACTGAGATAAAATGTATAAAGCACTTAAGACAGTACCAACACTAAATAAATCATCAATGGTAGTCATTGTTGGGAAAGAATTCATTATTTAAAAAAAATAATAGCAACCACAGGGCCATTCCTACTTTTGAATTTGTACTGTTTTTTATTACATATGGTAATTATGTTTCTATATCTGTCCTATCCACTCTCCCTGGATAGTGTACCCCTTGAGGATAGTGATTGTCTTATATTTTCATACTTAATCCAGATCTTTGTACATATTAGGCCTTAAACAATTGCTTGTAAATGGAATTGAACCTAAAATCTTCCACAACCCCATTATTCCTGCTAGGATGCAAAGTTTTGGAGCTCTTTACTCTGCTATATGTAGTCGAAATATATTGCTTCTGAAAGCTTCAGTCAGATGCCACAATAAAAGACACAGCCATTCATGGTAAGACAGGGTATGCAGTGCTTTTTAACTAGTTAGAAGAGCTCAAATTCTCAAGGCAAGTACTGAGTTAATGTCTAACAAAACCTGACTGCTATTCCACTTTAAGTACTGACAGCGTTCTTAGCAGTCAGCACAGAAGAAAGGCCACAACATTCTTTGAAATATTGCATCAGAATTTTTGATTCTGGGCTTCAACCCTTGCTGCATCAATTTACATTCTGAAGGTTATCTTCAAAGCCAGAAGGATGAGGAACAGAAAGGTTTGAAATAAAAAATTTCTAGGGGTTAGTATATCTAAAAATCCTTATATTTTAAAATTGGCTTCCCCTTGATAAATAGGACTCTGATTGTGGTAAGAAACAGCCTTAATTCTTCTCCCCTTGAAAATGTACTTTTCCAATGTGGGAGAATGCACTGAAGTACTTTTAAAGTTACACTCATGGATACTGACTGCAAATATTTGCAGGTCCTGAAAGGGTTAGCATTTCTATTCCTTAAGAATCCTGACTCAACTCTGGTGCCAATAATCAGCAAACTAAACCAAATCCTAGTTAGGAGCTTTGAATACCTCCCACTTGTTTCTGAAGATGCCTCAGGGACTTACCTGTCCTAGATAAAATTCAGCAAAACATTGAAGTCTGGTGCTAAACTACAGAGTGGAGAGAGGTTGACTAAAGTCAGATAAACCTAACACCACCTGGAGGGTAAGGAAGAAAGTTTAATTCTGATCTAGGGACAGAAAAGAGGGTGAGAAAATGAACTTGCTCTACTGAGGAAGAGAAGGAATTTCTAGGTGAGGGGTCAAAAGTAGAGGGGAAAGTCATCAGTGGTCACTTTGGGTAAGGGTTTTAATCAACCATTGCAAAACATTCCCAGTTAAAATCTCCAAAAGCTCCTCCACTTGACAAAGCAAATGCCCCTGTTTAAAATCTACTCCAGCATTCTTAGATTGATGATGTTAGGCATCCCTCAGGGTCAGTACTGGGTCCTCTTTCTTTTGTCTTCTATACCCCCCCTGTCCTTAGCAACCTTTTGGGTACATATCATGAATTAATTTATACACCCTGAAGACTCCAATATTTTTATCTTCTGAGCTCCACCTCCCTACTTAACACTTCAGTGTGGGCATCTCAGCCACCTAAGGGTATCACCTCTAATGCAAAACCCTTGATCACCCCACAAAGTCAGCTTCACTCCTTTTCCTTGACTTAGTACTATCTACCTGCTTCTATTTGCCCTGACAACAGCCAAAATGAAGCAATTTTCTATTTTATCTGGTTAACTCTGTCATCCCAAAAGGTCTTCCATGGCCACCTTTGTCCTGCTGGCATTCAGTCAGAGTGATTTCTGTGTGAAATCACAGTGATTTCTGTTCTCATTTCTTGATCACAGTCTAGGTAATCTCAAATTCTTAATATAGTCTAATGGGCCTATGTAATCTGATCCCTTTCAATTACAACTTTTTGACCTTTCTTCTCCCTCCTTACATTCCAGACACACCAATACCTTAAATATGCGAAGTCCTATATGAGTGCAGAGCCTTTGTAAACATTCTTTTTCCACACTAACCCTCAAACACCGTCACAGGGTAATTCCTACTCACTGCTTAAGACCTAACTTAAATGCCACTGTTTCTGGGAAGCCTTCTTTATGTCCTGGACTAGGTGAAGTGTGTCTCTGAGTTTCTCTCTTCTTTTTCTATGCTGTAAATATAAGATTCTCTATACATTTTTAGTGTATTGTCAGTCTCTAATCTGTGAGCTTCAACAGAAGCAGAGGCAATCTCTGTAGTGTTGTGTACTGAATGTTCAGGAGCTGGCATAGTGCCTGGCACTCAGTAGGGAAATAGTAAACATAATATTTTTGGAGAACTCACTAATGAAGGAAGCAAGTATATTAAAAGATCAACTAAAGACAGCAGCTCTATGAGCCAGGGTCCTCCAGGGAGGGAGAGGAGAGAGAGAGAAGAAGGTTGAAATTTCTTGCAAGGAATTGGTTCATATGATTATGGAGGCTGGCAAATCTTATGATATGCAGGGTGAAGTGGCAAGCTGGAGGTCCAGGAGACCTGATGGTTTAGGTCCAGCCCAAGTCCAAAGGTCTAAGATGCAGGAGCACCAATGCCCTACTTAGTTCAAAGGCCATCGGGCAAGAAGAATTATCCCTTACCCAGGGGAGGATCTTTTTGTTCTTTTTTTTTTTTTAATTTTTTTAATTTTTTTATTTATTTATGATAGTCATCACAGAGAGAGAGAGAGAGAGAGAGAGAGGCAGAGACATAGGCAGAGGGAGAAGCAGGCTCCATGCACCGGGAGCCCGACGTGGGATGCGATCCCGGGTCTCCAGGATCGCGCCCTGGGCCAAAGGCAGGCGCCAAACCACTGCGCCACCCAGGGATCCCGAGGATCTTTTTGTTCTATTCAGGTCTTCTGCTGATTAGACGAGTCCCTCTCACATCATGGAAGGGCAATAAGCTTTACTCTGTCTACATATTTAAATGTTAATCTCACCCAAAAACACCTCACAGACACATTCAGGATAATGTCTGACCAAATACCTGAGCACACTATAGCCCAGTCAGGTTGGCACAAAAAATTAACCATTGCATTGGCTAAATGGTCTAAATGAGTTTGCCTTATTAGACATTAAATGTCCTGTCTCCAAGCTATTAATGGCAAAGCCAAAATCCTAACACACAAAATGTTTCAGCAAAGCCAAGTTGTCTGACATGTTGGACAACTCTGTTATGACTTTCTTTTCCTAACTGTTGCCTGCATTTTATTTCAAAAACATAAAAGTCAAGAAAAGAGTAGTCAAACTAATGATGTTAGATGGTCCATGGGTTCTCTGTATGCCCCCACCACCACCACATACAGATTCCCCAAAACTCTAACACAAGCCTTGTGTTTTTATCAGATTTTTCTGAAGTTCTGGTCATACGCTATAGTGAAGAAAAAAATATTTAGACCTGGATACTGAATACAATTTTTCTCATAGTCTGAGGGAAAAAATTATAAAAGTTAGCTATTTACAGGGTCTCTTAAATGACAATCTATAGTCTCTAGCTTTATTTTTCTACAAGACTGTCCTCTTCTCAATCCTCAAAAATGAGTCCCTTCAAAATATGAATTCCCATCCTCATTTGGAAGAAATTCTCAAACTTGTCATAGAATCCATTGCCTTCCCTTATTCAAGGTTCACAGTGAAACACAATTAAGCACTCCAGTACATTTTCAGAATTTCATTCATTCTAGAAAAAGGTGATTGAGGTCTCCAGCAAAACGCCACACAATAAAAAAGAGTTTTGACACTCCGAATCTCGTTGATCTCAATGGCTTTCAATATATTTGTTATTTTCATCAGTCAGTTCTCCAAATGTTTCACATGAATCGTTGTGTCCTTTCAAAATTCACATTGAAATATCCTAACCCCCAGTGTGATAGTATTAGGAGATGTCGCCTTTGGGAGGTAATTAGGCTGTGAGGGTAGAGCTTTTGGAATAAGATTAGTGTCCTTTTAAAAAGACACGAGAGAACATGCTTTCTCTCTCCTCTATACCACGTGAGGTTGCAATGTGCCATGCTGGAGACCTAATCTCAGACTTCTGGCCTCTAGAACTATCAGAAATAAATTTCTGTTGTTGATAAGCCACACAGTCTATGGTATTGGTTATAGCAGCCCAAACTGAATAGGACACCAAACATAAAATATTTATCATGTTCCTACTACTATGCATTTTGAAGAGTCACCACCAGTGGTAAGGTAAAGATATGCCCCTTCGTATTTTCAACTATCAGAGTGTAATATACACACATACATACATACATGCAAACACACTTTCGTGGAAAAACAGTATTTTACATTTAAATGTAAATTTATCTGCAAAAGCTTTTCCTGCCAATAGTGGAGACAGCATTATACATTTTAATGCAGAGCAGTTTCTCTCTTGCTCATACCAAGTCAGGTTCTATCTTTGCCTAAGAAACTAACAGAGAACAGTGCATGCATGAACAACATAAACATCTGTCCCACATCACCACCCCAGATACAAAATGACTTAAAAAACACATATTTGAAATGTTAATTTGTCTTGTTGTTTTTCCTTTTACCATCATCCAAACTCTCCCTAATCCCACTTCCCCACAACTGGTTTCTATAGCAGGAGAATAGAAAAAGGTAAGGAAGATGGGCATTTCTTTCAGTGATACATGTATACACTATGTAGATATATCTATATCTATATCTATAGTCAAACTTGATGTACCTTAAAATGTAACTTGTAAGAGGAAAGCTCTCTTCCAACTGCAACTTTGCAAGATGGATTTTTAAAATAGGATCATACTGCAGTCACTGGGTTTTTGAAAGGTGACCTTCACCCCCAACTACATTAGTCAGCAATTCAATTTTCTCAGTATCTTAAAGAGGTGATAATAGCTGCAAATTGTCCTGACATATGCTACCAGCTGCTTCTTTAAAGCAATAGTTATACAACTTCGCTTCTCTCAATTTTGAATTTTTAAAAAATGTTCTTCTGTAGCAGTTGTTTTACACTTTCAAATTCAAGTTTGGAATTGAAAGTTTGGAAGTCATACGTACATGAGTTCCAACAGCCAGCCCTGACAAAACCTATTAAAGCCACTCTTATTGATACATAATTTTACCTTTCCATAATCTCAGTATATTTTAGATAACTTGAAATGCTGTCCTATTTGATCATGTTTATATCATTTGTCATTGTAATTTCACCCTGCATCTGAAATAACACCACATATTTTCAAAGAATGTTCACATCTGTCACTTTATAAAAGTCTCACAACCACTGTGAATACATGTGGTATATAATATCAATCACAGTTCAGAGTAGGAGAAATGGAAGCTCAAAGAAATTAGAGTGTGGATATTTGCGATCGTTCTGTTTTGACCCCCTGTTCTTCCTCTACTAAAATTACTCTTTTACCATATCATCATAGATTCAACACTCAAGTTTATGTGATGGCCTCAGAAAACTCTACCTTTAATTCCTCCTATTTATCCAAGCTCCAAGCTTTTGATGCCAAATGTCTCTTCACAATTTCTTGTTGTATATTTGACCATAAGAACCTGAACTGAAAATCTCCTACAATCTTTTTCTCTTTTACTAATTTCTGTTGCTATCACCTCAGCAGCCTACTCTGACTTAAAAATTCAGGTTTTTAGGGATTTGCCCAAACTTTTCCACAAATAAAATTAGTGTGATGTCATCCAGATCCTCATTCCTACCACAGAACATTTCAATAACTCCCCATTTCCTGCCACAGTTGGCTGAAATTTCTCCCAGGCTCTTCACATCCCTTAACAACAGGTTGGAATCATTTTATCTACTGACCTCATTGTGGTTGCTACCCACCTCTGGTTCTAATCAACTGGTGCACTTCACTGCCTTGTGAAGATACCAGAATCATTCTTGAATTACTGCTTTTATGTGTTTCTTTTAACCCAAAATATTTTCCACTGATTACTCCTTATTCACCATTCTTTCCTTGTATGCCAACAAAAAGTAATGCCTGTCCCAAAAACTCAGTTTTTCAAGATTTTGGTATGGTATATTTCCAGAAATTTTTCTCATCTTTAAGCTCCTTCGAGACAATATGAAAACCAATAATGGTAACTTCTATATGTTTTCCCAAGTACCTTAGCCCAGAGATTATACACATTGAAACAATGTAGGTAGTAAGGGTAGTTCTGGACTCGGAATCTGAAAGCTTAGTCTACTAGCCAGTATGATTTTGGATAGCTCATTTAACCTCCTGGATTGCAAAATCCTATCTACAAACAAGAATATTAAAATAGGGAGAAAAAAATCCTTCAAAACTCACTTTCCATCTTCATGATTCACCTACTGAATAATTCTCATCAGCATATAATAAGTAGTGATACCACCATCAGCCAAACCCCATATCACCTTCCACCTACCATTCCATTTTTCTTATCCCCTGTATGGCAAGGTTGCTCAAAAAAATTTTTTTTCCAAAATGAGAGAGAGAGAAAGAGAGACAGAGAAATCAAGAAACAGACTCTTAATTATAAAAAAACAAACTGATGGTTACCAGAGAGGAGGGGAATGGGGAGATGGGTTAAATTGGTGATAGGGACTGAGGAGTAAACTTGTCATGATGAGCACCATCATGTGCTCATCATGATGTACAGAAGTGTTGAATCATTATATTGTACACCTGAAACTAACTAGAATTAAAATAAAAACTTAATTTTTAAAAAAATGTTTTCCATTCTTTCTGGATCTATTTCTTTACTTCCATGTTTTTCCTCAACCCATTATAATCAGACATTGTGTTTCTCACACTAGTAAACCATGTTTATCAAGGTAATAAGTTATCTCCATTTTGCAAAATCCAATGATCAATTTTCAGTTCCCATTTGACCGAAACTATTAACAGCCATTTAACGTAGTTTATCACTCTATCCTTGAAACACATGTTTAACCTGGCTTCTATGATACCACACTATCCTGAGTTTTTCTCCTACCTCACTATCTACCTCCTTCTCAGCCTTCTTGTTGGTTTCTTCTTTTTTTTGATTTCTAAGAGTTACAGTTCTCCAGGGCTTAATCCTTAGCCCATTTTTCTTTCAATCTACATCCATTCACTAATCACACATTCAACTTTAAATATTATCCATACAGATACCCTCAAGCATATATCCTTTTGTAACCTTTCATTTGCACTTCAGATTCATATACTCCACTTCTTTTTTTTTTAAAGGTTTTATTTATTTATTCATGGAGGGGGGGCAGAGACATAGGCAGAGGGAGAAGCAGGCTCCATGCAGGAAGCCCGATGTAGGACTCGATCCTAGGACTCCAAGATCACGCCCTGAGCCAAAGTTAGACACTCAACTGCTGAGCCCCCCAGGCATCCCAATATACTCTAATTCTTATTAAACATCACCACTTAGATGTCTAAAAGGCATCTCACTTTAACATGTCCAAAATTCAACTCTTTAATAAAACCTGCCCTCTTTAAAATCCCCAAATTACCTCTTCCCTTATGCTTCCCCATCTCACTAAGTAACAATATCTCTCAGGCCTTGCATGATGTCATACTTCCTCCTTCTTTATCTCAATGTTCTATACCATCTGCCATATTCATTCATGTCAAGCCACATGGGTTTCTTGCTATTTCTCTAGCACATCAAGTTTATTCTGCCTCAGAACTTCATAGTTCCTGCTCCTTCTACATATAATCACCTTGTCCAAGATATTTGCATAGATTACTTCTTCAATTTATTCTGGTCATCTTTCAAAAACTCCCCCCCTTCTGAGTATCCTATATTTAAAATAGTGAACATACACACACATACACATACACACACACACATACACATTTATTCTCTATCCCCTTACTCTGCTTTGTTTTTTAGAATTTATCACAACATGATATATTTTATATTCATTCATTTTTTTCTTATTTTCTTTCCTTTCTAAGTTGTATAGTTGCTAAAGGGGATCATATATCTCATTTATCATTATTTCCTCCACTGTTTAGAATAGAGACTGGCACTAGTACATACTTGTTGAATGAAGGAATGATATTACCATGTTGATACACCATTTTTACTATTGTTTATTCAGTTTTATCTAAATTGAATGTCTTTGTTACTTAAATGGCTATATTTCAAATGAAAAAAAATACAAGTAACCAATTCACAGTAGCATTTGCCACAAATGATAAATGTATATACGGAAAACAAAATAGTATTATGACATTTCAGTTAGCTATTATTCTATTAAAGACTGAGTTTGGGCCTCCTTCCATTAATAAAAGGAGATTATAAGGTATTGGAGAGGTCATAAACACATACCAACACCAAACTTAGACTTTGCCTTCCTGAGTAAATCAAAATAATCAGGAGGAAACTTTTTGCTTATGAGATTCAAGATTATTGGAAGCCATGCCATTAGACTACCTAAAATCACCACATACGTCATCAGTAGTTGACTTGTGGCATGTTGGGATGTCCTGCAACTAAATGGTTAAGCCCCTCACACATCTCACTCTATGAGGAATAAAAACATATTGCAAAAATTCACATATCTATCCAGGGTAGACTAATATTTGGAACCATATTTTCGCATCCCAGGGCTCTATCCATTAAATTAACCATATCCCCCATTTTATGCCAAAACTATACTTCCTATCTTTCTACACACCTGTAATCTGGCTTTGGCCTTCCCTAAAGTGATCAGATATCCTAAATCTCTGGCCACGAATTGCACTCAAAGTTTACCCATGGGTTAAATCAAGGTTTAGGAAAATAAATTTCACAACTCTTAATACAAAGTCAATTATACTATGGGACTCCTTTTTAAAGAGTTTATATAATTTGCATATGTGAAATGAAGTTGATGTGCAGCCAAAATGACAGAAACAAATGCCCCTGCCATCACTTAATATGAAACATATTTTTCCATGCTGGTGAACAGAAGGCTATCAGCTGCAGAGGCTATAGGTGAAAAGGGTCTTACATTTTAGAATCCATTAAATATAAAATGTCTCCAATTTGTTCCCAAAACACATTTTATTTTATTCATTTGAATGCTATACATTCTTATATTGGGTTAGGTTATAAACCCACTGCTTAATGGTTTATATTTTCACTCTGCTTCTAAGATATAAATATCCAGATTGGAAACCTGAACTTCTGATCACCTTAGGCCTGGTAAACAGTGGTTTATTACAAATGGTTGTCATAGTAATAAATACACTATTGTAAAACTGAGATAGAATGATATATCCACATAAAATTAACATAACTTAAAATATCCAATCAAGAATGGTTAAGATAAAATCCTAAATCTACTATAGTATAACAGTGATTTAAATATGCATATTTAGCAGGTTTTCCAGCTTTAATTTATTCATTTACTCAATGGTCATTTGTTGTTAGGAAGCAATATGATATGGTCAGCAGGGCAAGAAATTTGTTATTATAAACTCCTGGGTTGGGGGATCCCTGGGTGGCGCAGCGGTTTGGAGCCTGCCTTTGGCCCAGGGCGCGATCCTGGAGACCCGGGATCGAATCCCATGTCGGGCTCCCAGTGCATGGAGCCTGCTTCTCCCTCTGCCTGTGTCTCTGCCTCTCTCTCTCTCTGTGTGTGTGACTATCATAAATAAATAAAAATTAAAAAAAAAAAAAAAAAAAACTCCTGGGTTTATATCTTACCTCTCCCACTACCAGTTCTATGGCCTTGGGTTAGAAATCTGGCTCTTCCAAGGCTCTGTTTTCTACATAAAAAATGGTAAGACCTTTCAAAGCTGTTGTAAAATTAAATTAAATTAAATTAAGTTAAATTAAATTAAAAAGTAACATGTGATTCAGTCTCAATGTTTGAAAGCTACTAGGCAACTAGCAAATGTCAATCTACTCATAAACTCCTCTTCCTTGGAGGCAACCTCTCCTACTATGTGATATGATATATATTATAAACACAAAGATATGGGGCATAATTGTTGATTCAGGAGTTCTCAGTGTAAAAAAAATTTCAAGTCTTTTCCACTTTAGTGCCATACAATGTGATTTCTCAGACTGGAAAGCTGGACACAATTCTACTATCCTCTGGTGTCTCATTCTTTTTTATCCTTCAGATCTGAGCCTAATTGCCACCTCTGAAAAGAAGTCTATTCTGGCTGGCTCCTAATATATAGTTAGTCTTATTTCCCAATATTCCATTTATTTCCTTCATGGTATTTATTACAATTTATATTATCCTGTGTGTGTGTGTGCATATGTGTTTTCCTCTACTGCTAGACTATAAGAGGATTGACAATACATTTTTTGGTGTTAGTAATATCCCCAATTCCTTCCCTAATTTCTTGGTGTTAGTAATATCCCCAATTCCTTCTCTAATAGCCTAGCACTTAGAAAACATTCAAAGAAATTTGTTCAATAAATGAATGGAGATATAGTGTTGAACAATAAAAATATATCTCACTTATGAAAGTAATATTCTGAAGTGAAAAACAGTTATTAAACAAATTTCAAAAGTTGTTCAACTACAATTAAGTTAATTAAGTAAATACAATATATTTCATACATCAAATATGAAAAAATATGCTAGATTATTTTTTAGTAATTATCTATAATAAAATTCAATGAGTACTATGATCAAGAAATGTTCCAAGTTCTTCATGGTAAAACACTTGTTCTAACCAGTCAAGGGGAGAAATCTGAGATTTCATGGAGTAGCTGATATTCTGATCTAGGACTAAGCATAAGTATAATATTGTCAGAAGTTTAAAGAGTAAGAGAATATTCAATGGTAAAGGCCTTATGGTAAACAGACATCCACAGAATATTTTGTAAAGATAGAAGAAATGCCAATCGGTACAAGGGAAAAAGATCAGGAATCAAAAGTAACTTAACAGGGAGAACTTCAGGTTTAGTTTTGACATGTAAAGAGTTCAGAAGTCATTGTTTTCATTCAAAAAAAAAAGTTGAACATATGGCTAAACTAAAAGTAAATTACTTTTCTCAGACTTACTAGAAAACTGAATTTGCAGGGTAAACCACCAGCCCAAAATCTCAAGAGACAGGTTCATTCAGAGAGACAAAGCTAAGATCTGAATAGAAGCTGATAAAGTTATAAATATAAATGATATTACTTACCAAGGATGTTCTTTAAAAAAAAAAAGATTTTATTTATTTATTCATGAGAGACAGAGAGAGAGAGAAGCAGAGGGAGAAGTAGGCTCCATGCAGGGAGCCTGATGTGGGACTTGATCCCAGCACTCCAGGATCACACCCTGAGCCAAAGGCAGATGTTCAACCACTGAGCCACCCAGGCATCCCTTTCCTAAGGCTGTTCTAACATATTACCACAAACCTGGTGGCTTGAAACAACAGAAATTTAGTCTCACAGTTCTGGAGGCTAGAAGTCCAAAATCAAGATGTGGGCAGGCCACTCTCCCTTTGCAGCCTCTGGAGCAGAATCCTTTCTTGCCTCTTCCAACCTTCTGGTGGTTGCCAGCAAACCTCAACATTCCTGGTTTATGACTGCATCACTCTAATTTTTTTCTCTGTCTTCACATGGCTGTCTTCCTTCTGTGTTTCTCTATGCTTTCCTTTTGTGCATTGTCTCTGTGAAATATAGGTAGGCTGAGATTTTTCCAAATCCTCAAGTTCTTGTTTCATTTGGTTGTCAATTACTTTCTCAATTTTTCTCTTTCCTCTCACATTTTACTATAATCAGAACTCTCCCTATATTTTCTCTTCTGAAAACACCAGTCACCCAGTATAACCTCATCTTAACTTGATTATATCTGCAAAGACCCTATTTTGAAATAAGATCACTTTCACAGGTAATGGGGTTTAGAATTTAAACATACCTTTTTTGGGGGGGCGGGTGATACAACTCATCCCGTTATAGATTGCCCTCTAGCCCCCAAAATTTATGTCTTTCCCACTTGCAAAATACATTTACTCCATCCTAATATCCCTGAAAGTCTTAACCCTATTCAGCATCAAATCTAATTCCAAAATATCATCTAAGTATTGTCAACTCAAAAACTACCAAGTCTTACCATCGAAATAATCTAAATTAGGTATGAGTGAAATTCTGGGTATAATCCCTCCTGGGGCAAAGTTTCTTTCTACCTGTGGACATATGAAACTAGAAAATAAGTTTTCTGCTTCCAAATACAATAGTGCAACAGACCTAAGGTAGGCATTCTGAACCCAAAAGGTTACTTCAATACAGTCTTGTCACTCTACCCAGAACATGTTTTAGTATATTTTGCTACATAAATAGGCTGAGAGTTTTTCAAATCATCAAATTCTAATCTTTTCATTTAACAATTCTCTCCTCAATTCATCTCCTTATCACATTTTACTCCAATCAGCAAGGATAAACCAGGGCCATGCCTTCAATACTTTCTATTTTTCACCCAAAAGTTAAACACAATTCAGCCAAGTTTCCTGCTACTTTATAACAAGGATGACTTTTCCTCCAGTTTTCAGTAATATGCTCTTCACTTCCATCTGAAACCTCAATAGAAACACCTTTAACCTCCACATTTCCATCAACTCTCCTCGAAACAAGCAAGGCTTTTTCTATCATGTGCCTCAGATTCTCCCAGCCTCTACCATCCAATTCCAAATCTACTTCCATGTTTGTTTGTTGTTTTTTTTCCCTTTGTGTGTGTGTGCGTGTGTGTGTGTGTGTGTGTGTATTTATTACAGCAGCATCCACTTGCCTGTACCAAAATCTGTTTTAGATTCTTAAGGCTGCCATAAAAAAACGATCACAAACTGACAACATAAATCAACAGAAAGTTATTCTGTCACAGTTCTAGAGACAAAAAATCTGAATTCAAGGTGCCAACAGGCCATATTCTCTCTGAAAACTCCAAGAAAGATTCTTTCCTTTTCTCTACCTTTTGGTGGTTGCCAGAAATCCTTGGCATTTTTTCAGCTTGTAGATGCATCACTCCAATTTCTGCCTCTGTCTTCACATGGGTGCTCTTCTTTGTATGTATCTGATTTCTGTATTTAAGTCTCCTTCTCTTTCCTCCTAAAAAGATAACAGTCATTAGATGTATGGCCTACTCTAATCCAGTATGACCTCATCTTAACTTGATTACATCTACAAAAGCCCTATTTCCAAATAAGGTCTCATTTATAGCTACAAAGTTTAGGACTAGAAAGAGATGAGGTGTGCTGAATGGAAGTGAACTGCCAAGTTTTGGAGTAGCCAATTGAAACAAGCCAAATGAAAGTCACAGTCAAGCCCTTAATCTCTTATCTCAATAGTGTAAGCAAGAGCCTACACTAGAAAAGGCACTGACCACCCTCTGTTCTATTTTTTCTGGTGAGATAGTAATTGTGGAGGGCCAGATAGATCCACACAGACATAGGGAGCTTTCTCACAGCTGAGGGAGCCGCCAACAACAACCTCCTGCAGGGTTTTTTTGACTTGGGGGCCAGAGGAAGGATGAGAAGAAGGACAAAGAATGGAAAAGTACTGAATACTGAATCAGAGCAGAGAAAAAGTATCTTCAGGGGACTCTCCCCTGAGTAAGGAGGTTTTGGCAGATGTGCCTAAAGCGGGCCCCAATAAAAAAGACTTTTGAATGCAAGTGCCTAGGCTAGGAATGCAGATGTGTGCAAGGGAATAGTTGGCCAGAAGGTCCCAAGTCCTTGACCAGAGACTCCCTCAGAGACTTTAGTTCATTGACTGTGCAATGAATCTGGTGGAGGGAACATGGCTCTTCCTCATTAGGGTTGGCAGGGAAAGCCTTTGTAAACTGCCTACTCTTGGGCCTGAAAAATCACATGTAAGTTTTTGGGCATGAATGGACTCCTCAAGGACCTGAACGTATATTTTGGGGGGACAGTATTCAATCCGGAGCAAATGGTAATTTTGACAGGAGACTGAATGTGGTCAGGTATGAGAGTAAGAAGTTCCTGAGGCTATAATCTTAAGGTAAAAAGATGCTTTTATGGGCTTTACCTCTAGGAATCCCACCAGGTGCTTACAGTAAAGATATAAGGAAAATTTCCTCTCGGTTCTGGCAGTTTTAGTAATCAGTATGAAATATACCCAGAGTCTTCTCCATAACAAAGAACTTTCCTCCAGAGAAAAAGACTTTTCTGGACCCTTATCCTAGTTGTGGAAGGGCATTCCTTTCACCCTAGCTTTACTGTCTCACCTAAGGAGAAACAATCACAATCAATAGGGCTCAAAACTTCAAGGAAATAAATTGAGAATGTTGCAGGCAGAGAAAAAAGTAGAGGACACTGAGGATAAAAGTATACCACTGGAAAAACAATTGTGAATGTCATGATCTCAAAACATAAGGCCCCTAAGAGACTGAAATGTAATTAGAAGATGATAGAACACTCCTTCTCCCCATACCTTACCACCATGCCAAAAAGGCTCTAGTGTAAACTATGGATTACAGCTGAAAAAGCTGCAAGACAGACAGACTGAGAAGAAGTACTGAGGGAAGCTCAAAACCAAGAGAAAAGATGAAAGCAAAGACCCAGAGGAGTTTGAAATCTCTGGTATCTATAGATATAGCAATCATTAAATACAGCCCAAGTCCTAGGCAGATTACTATAAATTCTCATACCAGAAGACTGTTTACCTCAATTTCTATTGCTTGATACAATACAATAACTTAGGCATGTTATATTCATACCACAGAGAAGTGGAAACAAAGAAAATCTTGAAAGAAGCCAAAGGAGAAAAATGTGCATATTTCTAAGTGAAAGAAGCCAGTCTAGAAAGGCTACAGACCATATGATGTTAACTATATGATATTCTGATAAAAGCAAAACTATAAATATAATAAAAAAAATCAGTAGTGTAAAAAAATCAGTTGTTGCTAGAGGTCTGGGAGGGTAGAGAGGGAAGAAGAGATGAATAAGTGGAACACAAGGGATTTTTTTATGGCAGCAGAAAGAACTATTCTGTATGACACTGTAATGCAGATACATGACTCAGTGCATTTGTCAAAACCCACAGAACTGTGTAGCACCAAGTGTGTACCGCAATGTGTGCAAACTTTAAGAAAAATCATTTAGGAGGTCAGGATCACAGGATGGAAAGCAGTATGTGACAAAAGAATCCAACAGTATGACAAAGGTATGAAACGACTTCATTGGAAAGCATTGGCGGGAAAGTGCTGACTTTGGAACTTTAAAAATGAATGGAATTTGGAATACAAAAGGTAAAGGGAACTATACATAAGCATTGTACTCTAGTTGATGAAGTAGATTCAGAGGCAGAAGCTAACAAACTTGAAATTGAAAAATTAAGTAAATGGAAGGTGGATGGTAGGAGCCAGGTTTCTCATTGTTAGAATGGGGTTAAAGACAAGAGGACAAAAAGCTAGCATGATCCATGCAGCAATAGAGTTGGAGATATCATATGAACACATGTTTGGCCTAAGAACAGATGGTAATAATATAGAAATATTTAAAGATACATATATACACATATTTCCTTGGTCTGTTGGCTAAGAGAGCCTGGAGGTCATGGTACCCAGCATAGATCTTGGCTCCTAACACCATTCTCAATGACAGGAACCAGAGAAATGGCACGAATCTAGGGATATGGCAGGAAACATATAAGATGAGCCTAGAGAATCATATAGTGCCAGAAAACAAGTGCTACATATGCACACACATACACACACATGGAAGCATGTCCAAGAAAACAGGACCAACTGAAAGAGCTCCCAGTGCCCAAAGATGCAATAATCTGAGCAAACTAAAGTAATATTGGATTATAACCCAAAGTATAAAATGCATATTCACCAGTCCACACTGATATTAATAAATGATTAAATAAACAAATGGGGGAGAAGAGAAAAATCTGTTCAGAATTCTACATAGTTTATATGAATATTGCTCCCTTAAGGAGATGAACAATAACTCCCCACTCTGTAAGCTATTCGGAGTGGCTGTTTCCCAAAGAGCAGAGTATGACAAGAGGGAAAAAGGATAATTTTACAGTGGAGAAACCTGATAAACACTGACTCTGCCAAGTGATCAAGGTAAATATCAATAGTGATAACTCATATTGGTAGTGTGTTCCCTTGATATGATGGGATGAGAATCAAACTTTACCTCTGTGTTCTTTCTCCCAGGAACACATTTCTCCAGGCCATCATTTGTCTGAGCAAAACATCAGACAAATCCCAACTGAAGGATTTCTACAATGTACTTGACTAGCACTCCTTAAAGCTATGAAAAACACTAAAAACAAGGAAAGTCTGAGAAACTTTAATGGCCAAAAGTACTTAAGGAGACATAATAATTAATGTGGTATGCTGGGTGGGACCCTGGTACAATAGCAAAAAAAAAAAAAAAGACATTAGGTTAAGACGAAGAAAATCTGAATAAAGTATAGACTTTAGTTAATATTAATGTATCAGTATTAATCTATAAATTGTGACAAATGTCTGATACTTAGATATTAATAACAGAGGAAATTGAGTGTAGGATATAAGGGAACTCTCTATACTGTTTTCACAAATCTGCTGTAAACCTGAAACTATTCTAAGGTTAAAAGCTTATTTCAAAAAATAATAGGGGAGCCAAAGTGGCTTAGTCAGTTAAACATCCAACTCTTGATCTCACTCAGCTCAAGTCTTGATCTCAGGATTGTGAATTTGAGCCCCACACTGGGCTACATGCTGGGAGTGGAGACTACTTAAAAAAAAAATTATTTTTAGTGATCACTTATGAACAAGATCTTACATATATCATCAAAAATCCTAATTCTATGACACTTCCAAATAGGTATAGAAAAAAAAGAATAGTAAAACTTATTTAAGGTTAACACATTCTTATCTTTATTATTTTACTCACAAAAATGTTCCACCATACTCCTGAGAGCCAGAGAAAGCCTTTGTCTTGGAAAGAAGGGCTGAAAGGGAAAACAGTGTTTACAAATTTAAATTAAAAATGCACACTCCTCTACTTTTATACTAGGTATTCACCATTTTTGTTCTGGCTCTTCTGGTTGCCTATCTACCAGGAATTAGTCCTGTTTTCTTATTTCCTGGCAGTCTGCCTTGCATTATAAAAGCCCAAAGCATCAGATACTCAGTTTATCAGACACTTTGAAGTTCAGACTTGGGCATGTGACACAATCTGGGGAATTCTGCTAAGAGGCTTTGGGAACAGTTTTCCTTCCTAATCAAAAGATATATAAGGAAAAACTTCCCATATTTCTTCTTATATATGTATATATTTCATGGATGATGTTGTGGGAGGACATGATGTCTAGAGCTACAGTAGCCATGTAGCAACCATGATGTAATAATCCTAACAGTGAAAAGTCAAACCACAAAAGAAGGTGGTTCGTTAATGTCTAGAAAATTGTCAACCTTTGATGGCATCATTGACCTACTAAATTAGCTAAGCCTAAAATCCACCCCACATCCAGAATCCTTGTTAAATATCCTATAACTTCAGATTATTTTAGTTGTGTATTGTTACTTAGAGAGGAGAGCACTGTAACTATTACATATTGGATTATACCATAACATGAATTTGCTCTTCCCCACTCCAACCTGTTTGTCCACTTGAACTTCACCTATATTATTCAAAACCCAATGGAATTTTCAACACCTGACCATCTCATTCCAAGGAAAGATAGCCCTGCTCTAGTTGTAGTTCCTTTATTATCCGAAGTAGGGGTACAACAGCTCATTGCCCATCAGAATCATCTGATTAGCTTGTTAAACCTTTGACTTCCCAGATTTTACTTCAGACTTCCTAAATCAGTCCCTAAAAGAAATCTGGAAATTTCCATTTTTAACGAGCTACTAGGATAATTGTGGTAATCCTCTGAATTTAAGAAGTACTAGTTCACATCCCATTGACTCTTAGTTCATATGTTCATTACCTAACCCCATAAACCAGATTTGTAAGCCTCTAGAGGGCAGGAAATAAGCCTTAAGTGATGTGTTTTAGTTTTTCTGGTATATTTTCTGTTTTCTTCTGAGACACTATAACTCAAAGCATAGAACAAGTCCATGGTAGGTCTAGAGACTATTTTAGGTAGAGCATTATATGAAATGGAATAATGTAGTATGTTTATCTTAAAGATGTGACCTGAAATCTAATTTCAAAGCACTCTTTAAGTAGCAGGGATAAAATTATCTACAAAAAACTAAATTTAAAAAAGAAGTCTATGAAAATCATTTTGTTCCATAAGACACCAAGAATCTCTCAGAATTTATTTTTATATTTACCTTCTATTCATTATATATGAGGTTAATTTGAGCAAAAATAATATGTAAAAAAGGGTGGAGATATAACTCAAATGGCTGAAGTTTGAGGAATATTGTTCTGTGAGACTGTAGTAAATAGGCTTAATTTATTAACCATGACAGTCATCACTTTAATTAACTAATAAACAAACAAACAAAAAAACCCGAAAGACAACCTATTTTTCTACGTGCTTTGGTGCCTTTCACCAAGTGTTGCACAGTAAGAAATGCATTAGTAAAAAGGGAAATAAAATCATACAATTCACCCCTGAAGAGTGGGTAGTGAATCTCTATGCAATCCTTCATTCAACAAATAATTATTGAGCATTTACTATGCAGCAAACATTGTTCCACCAGCTATTTGAATGCTGCCATGATTAAGCAAAAAATCTGAAATTTTTCACTTTTAAAAGGCTATTCTGGCAGGTTGAACTAAGGTGATCTTAGTGAAAATAATAACAAATAGATTAATTCCATATGTCTGTTGATAGTACAGCCAACAGGATTTCCTGAAAGATTAGAAATGGGCTTTGGGAAAAATAGAGTGATGGACAACTCTATGGTTTTTCTTTTTGTTCTTTAGTTTTGCTTCTTTTTTCTTTTTTTTTAACTTTTTTCTGAACAACTGGAAGAAAAGAGTTTCCTTTTATTGAAATAGCAATGTTGGGGAACAAAGGGCAGAAATTGGAGTGCATTTTCAGACATACACTACTATTAAGTTTGAGAAGTTCACAATAAAAAGAAATGGAAATTACAAGTAGGCATTTGAATCTACAAGTTTGGAGTTCAGGGAAGAAGGTCAAGGTTGGAGACAGAAATTTTGGAACTGTTAATATCTAGAAGGTATTAAAGCCATGAGATCCGAAAAAAATCACAAAGTGAGAGGCTGTGGGGGAAAAAAAAAAAAAGCATGGTCTATGGATATAGCCCTGAGACATCCAAAAGAAGTTAGGAAGATGAGAAGAAGCTATTTGAAGACAGAAAAAGTACCCAGTGACATAGAAGAAGAATCAAGGAAGAATAGTATCCCTAAAGCTAAATTGAGAAATTAGAAAATAAGTGCCTGTGTCAAATGATCTGAAGGGGAAAAAAGATAGGAACTTAGGGATTGGTCATTAGATGAGCAAAAGCAAAGTCACTGATGATTTTGACAAAACTTTAATGGAATGAGAGGAGAAATGCCAAGAAAGAATGGGAGGAGAGAGGTTGATTACAGGTGATAATAGATTGTTTTTCTGGAACTTTTGTTATAGAAAAGTTAAGGAATGGGATAGGAGCTAGAGGAGGAAGTAAATGCACGAGATTTCTTTTATAGTGGATAATATTCCATCATACCATTATACTAATGAAAAATCATAGTGGGAAAATTGATCACAAGAAGTTACAAGAACTGCTAGAATTCCTGAAAAGGCACAGGAAAATGGGGACCAGGGAAGTATTGGTGTTAAGTGGGAAAACACCTAGTTTTACATAATAGCAGGAAGGAAGGCAATATAAGTGGATATCAGTGATTTGGGCTCATCCATGTGGTAGCATCAAATGGTACCCCATACCAGACCTCAAAAATCCCTCAAAGAAATATGAGCCATTATTCTATTTTTCCACCAATGGCCTTTATTAGAGAATTTTAATTGAATTCAAATTCGGAATGAGTATAGTTTTACAGAGGTATTCTAACTCAATTAGCTGGAAAGAAATAAAAAAAAATTAGCTGGAAAGAAACTACAAAGAAAGTAATATTCAGATTCAGTCAATCAAAACTATCTTGCCTCCAAATGTTTCCTAGTAATGAATGAAGGAAGGAGCAAGATTAAAAGCCTTCTTCCCCTGGGGTATATTACTCTTACTATTTTTCATGAAATCCATACAACTGACAACAACATAACAATAAAGTATCATTTCATTCTGACTACAGTTGGTCCTAGGTACAGGATGAGGCAACCAACTGTGGCCTGACTTAGTCAATGATAATATATTTTTTCAACTTTCTTATATAATTTGACTGAAGAGTCCCTGGGTCATGGTAAATTTGGTATTAAAACAATATTGTAAAAGCCTATAGAAACATATAATACACTGAAATGGTTCCTAACTGGATTAGATTCAAAAGCTTTGCCTGCTATGCCCCTTTAGGCCAAAGCCCCTGGAATGCTGAAGCATCACTTCTTGGATCAGGGTCAGACTTGATCAACATCCAAAATAAATCAACGATATAGGAAAAGTTGAACAAGATTGGCTGCTAAGCCCTTGAGAACAACTGAGGTTTACATTTCTCATTCTGATGAGCTAGCAGAAAAAAAAAAAAAACCGAAACTACACAATCTTAAACTTTAAGCTGATTTTTCCATAGACCACAAGTATATCCAGCATATTTTCAATATTCAGTAGCTTAAGAACAGCACCTCTAAATGCGAAAACATCTTTGCTCTATTTGAAGATATTTCATATTTACATATAGAACCAAATACTTCATATGGGATCCAAAAGTTATGGTTGAACCAAAGCCTACAATTATTTTACAGGTTGTTGGGAATCTGCCACTTTTCTGCCTCTGATGTAAGTGTTTTATTGCTTCTGTCTCTTTCCAAATTAGCAGACCCAGAGTCACCCTAAAAGCAGACTAATGTTTCATTTTTACAGTACAAAATTAAAATGTTTAATCTCCAAATATTGAAAGCTCTTCTAAATTGAACCTAAACTTTACCTATCATATAGTCATCTATCCTTCACCACAGCTGAGAATATAAACTACTTAGCTCTGAAAAGAAGAAATGTCATTATGTAATATTCAATATTGTTACCTTTTATACATTACTTGATGAGTCATTAATAAATACACAAATCTGCACAAGGTATATGGCATTGGAAAAGCACAGGAAATAGCTTAAAGAAATGAAAGCACCTGGCAATCAGCAGAGATGGTGTCTTAAAGGACAAGTTGAGCTTTTCAAGTGATCTAACGTGTATGAATCATTAATATATCTTTAATTATTTAGGACACAATTTTTATCTTTCACTGAAGGCATCATACAAAGATTTATAATAATCTTTTTAGTGGCTACAATAACACTTGCATTTACCTAAATAAGAATATGTCTTGTTTTATATACATGCCCACAATCACATTGTGATACTAAGTCCAAGTGCACAGTGCAGTAGATTTTGTGACATTAACCAATTTATTTTTATTAATCTCCATAGATATCATAAAAGGACACTTTAGCATTATTACATAACTGTGTCATATGGAACTTCAGTAGAAATAACTGGATATATAATTATGCCCACTAAAATTACCAGATTCATAATTCCACATGTAAAATATCATAATATAAACACATAAAAGTTTCTAACCATAGTTTTCTACCCAATGGGACCAAATCTAGCTTTTCTCACTTCTTTCCTAACTGAAAATTTCACAGGTGAGTCAGAGCTAGAATTCAAAAGAAAGCAAGGAGGGAAATAAGTCAAGAAGCCTTTGGAAAAAAAGCGCTAAAAAGTATCTAATTTTCTTATCCATATTAATAGAAAATAGTTCTGTCCCCATAATGTCATCTAATACTATACATGCAAAATTAATAGCATAAGTCAAAAAAGCCTTTCATTAATTCTAGAAATATTTCTTTTGAGTTCAGACCCCCTTTCTTCACTCCTCATGTCCTGTTTGTGGTTGGGGAGTGGGTGGAGGGTGCAGAATTCTCAGCATTGATCACACATCAGAACAAAGTCTGTTATTCTGGAATCTGCCTTCCCCATTAGGAACTCAGTCCCACAGCTCTTGAGAATTGCATGGCTTAGATTTCATTATTTATGATTCATGTTCCTATTAAGGCAACATTCAGAAAGCAGGATAAATGGAAATGCTTTTGAGTGTCCATTTGTAGTACGAATACTGACAGCGGCTTGTAACATCCATTGCAATAAGCCCTGATGATTGCTCACCCATGGCACACAGAGTAGGAGCAAGATACTGCTTAGTATCTACCAAAATGTGAACATAATTCCTTTCCCTCTTGCCTTCTACTCTACATCTCCAATAAGGTTATAGCCTGTAGATATTCAGTAGATGACATATTCAATAATTCTGTAGGCCCAAGCACATGCAGCAATATTTTTCATTAAAAGGTATAAATGTATTGCTCCCCCATTAATCAGTAACGCATTACAAACTGGTTTTTATAAATGTTAATGGCAACATAGTTTAGTTGGAAAAAGATGGCACTTATGATCAAAGACCTATAGCCTATCCCAACTACCAAACATTTATAATTGCAATCCTGTCATTTTTTAGGTTCCCTTACTAGGATATGAGAATAGAACTTGAGTGCAAACAAGTGCTATGGGATTTTGATAAAGAGAAAGCTAGATATATGTTTACAGCAGCCGGTCAAGGGCAGCATGTACTTTCCAGTTTATCACTTTGACAGTCCTCCCTATAACGCCACAGGGAATAAGGCAGTGACATTTGTGAGATAACAAGTTCACTGGAGATTATCTTTGGGATTGAGTCAGGTCTCAAAGCAGAATTTAAATAAGTGTGTATCCCAGCAGTCCCACTCTGGTTAGTCTTACCTGAGCTCCTTTCAGCCACAGCAGGGATCCACCTATCACCTTTTCTTCTCACTCCTAGTGGCTACATTGGAAGCCTGAGTTCACTTCTAATTGGTTATTCACTGAAAACACACATACACAGAAAAAAAAGTCTACTTTTAATGAGGCTCAAGTTTCATGTGGGTTTTTTTCCCTTGCTCACTGAGGTAAAAATCAGCAACCTAAAAAGAAAAAAAAAGTCTGTTGAGTACAAGGTCCCCTCCAGTTCCTTCTCTGAAAACATTTTACTGTAGAAAGTCTCTAATTAACCTTCATTTAAGCTATTCACTAGATTAACAGCCCTGTGCCCTTCCCTCTGATAAACTCACCACACTAATACGGCATGATAGACTTACAAGCATCTTCCTAGCCCTTTACCCAATTATGGGTTCACTAGTTGGGCTGTACCTTTATCAGGAGTCAGTTATATTTGTTCCCATCCCATATCAGCTAAAGTTATCAAGGTAATTAAAATATTCAATGAACTATATTGTAAACCACTGAAATATGAGTAGAATGAAAACTATGAAAATTAAGTAAAATGTTGTAAATAGGACAGAAAATAGAAAAGATATTCTAAATAGGACCACTATCAAAATTACTATTGAATTAGTGTGAATGAAATGAGGGAATCATAAAAATCCAGATGGAACTTGGAAATAGGCAGCCTCATAAATATTTTTAAATTCTGATGCTTTCTAAAGAAGCAGAACCTGAAAACAGAATATAAGAGATACAGCTTTATGGGTGCAGTTTAGCCAAGAAAACAGATACAGAACTCCAAGCAGTGGAGCTTCCCTCAAAGAAAGGCCTCAGATTATGTTGATGAAATCAGTATATGAATATATATTTAAATGTTTTACATTAAAATAAAATATTTAAGTGTACATGAATCTTTCATTTTTATGATTCCCTCTCTAAATGACTTTTTCAATTAACCTATCACCAATTGTTCCTAATTGTTTCAGGTAAGAAGTCGGCTTCTGTTTTTCTAACCTAACCACATTTCACTGTCTTCTGTTACTCTGCTTCCCTGAAGGCAAATGCCTCAGAATAGTATTTATTAAGAAATCTCCCTATAGCATGATGGAAAATGCTGGCAAGTAAAAAGATAGCAAGTCTTTGCATTTTAACAGAGAGTAGTGATAAGAAATCCTATCGACCTGCATGAATAAAGATTTCATTCTGGCTTCAATTTACTTCTAACCCTGTTATCATCCCATGACATTTTGCACTACTGAGGGGAGAGGGTGGCTAGGTCATTGGTGCAGATGTAATTTATGGCAATTTAAACTGAGTCAAGAGTTAATAACTTTGAAATAATGCACGCATCTCACAGTGAGTTTAACCACGGTTTATTAAAAGATAAGTTACTTATGTCTTTTTGCCTACCACATATCCTCCTTTAAAAACAAGTTTGCCAAGAATTAAACAAAAGTTCTTATGGTGCTCTTAGTATTTTCTGAATTGTGAGCTTTTTATAATGACTTGTCAGAACGTAAATGGTTAAAAAAGAGTCCACAGCTCACCTTCATCACTCTTCAGGTACATTATCATCAACAGGCACATTTCTCTTCACTCTAAAATTGTAGAAAATGACACTGTTGTGAAGCCTCTGGGACTCCTCACTAAACATGAATATTCAGCACTAAGAACAGAAGCTTCAGCACACCAAATTAAATGCAACCTTAGGAAGCACTTCTCATTTTTAAGTCATTTGCATCTTTTCCCCCTAGACTTCCTTTCCCAACTGTAGAAGATGAGTGGGCATCTCCACCTAGTCAGCATGAATTTTACATACCTGAGTGAAGAGGCAAATGGTTGCCTTCACCGGGATTTCAGGGTGAGGAGTTTGGGCTGGTCACCTGGAACAGCCAGGTAACCACCAAATAGTCAGTATTACATGGGATAAAGTTATCACTGACAAGCTCCACAATACTGTTCAAGTCCTATCACAGTAATCCTCAACTAGGATTGTTTACTTGCAAGTATCAATAATCAACTGGAGCTGGTTTAAGCAAAAGCAGGAATATATTGTTATGCTTCACCTGGAAGTTATAGAGGGATGGACTAGTCTCAGGCCGGCACAGACGGTTGAGGGGTTCATACAGTGTTATCAGGTCTCTCACTCTTTTCCTAATCTCTGCTCTTCCAGATAACCCTCTCTGTATAAAGGTAGAGATAATGTATGTGGTCCTCAGAGCCTACAAATTCAGCATAAAGAGTGCCTCTGAATATCTATGTCAGCCTCTTGATTGTGCCATCCCTATTTGGGTTTATATGTCTATGCTTTTGGCAGGAAACTCAGGGCCAATAATTAAGAACATTTTCAGGATTGCAGGGTATGGGGGAAAAAGTTCTAAAAAAAAACCTAAACATAAAACAGACACAGAACCAACCAAAAAAACAAATAAAATAAAATAAAATAGCCAACATCCACAAATATGCCTTCAAGGAGCCAATAGGAGTTGTGGGCAGAGAAGATATATGTGGAGTAATGAAAAGGATGTAATTTTTAAAGCCAGAGCTCTGTCTGTGAAAACTGTTCCTACCACCTACCAGCAGTGACTGCCTAAGCCATCTCTCTAAGCCAGTCTTTCCATCTGCAATGCAAGTTCTAGTTTCCAGGATTGTTTCAAGAATTAGATACCTTCTATGTGTAAAGCACATAGCATGGAGCCGGCCAGATAGTAGATGTTCAGTAAAAGGTATTTTTTATTATTTGGGTGAGGCAAAGGAGCCAAAATTAATTCTAAATCTCAACCAAAAGGAAGTCGAGAGTTAAAAAGAGATGATAAAAAAAAAAAAAAGTACTTTCACTAACAGGAAGTAACAAAGAGCCATATTTGCTTTGAAATATTTCAAATAAAAATTAGCATTAATTTATAGAATACCAACTATTTAATGTAAGTGTCAATGTATTGTTACATAGTAAAGTAATCCAGTGACTCATTTACAAGCGAAGCATGTGCTCAGAGTTTGTAGATGCAATAAATGTGTGGCAAATTTTCCAGTCTCAATATTCACATTGATATTTAATACACACTGAATAATTAGCACAGCTCAAAATGGGCTAAATGTGTTTCTAAAAACAGAAGGAGGAGAAGGCATCAGTAAAGGCTTATGGATGAGCAAGGAATGGAAGGCTATTTAGAGTTTGAAATCTCATTTCTGGCTCTCACAGTAACCTCCTCTGTGACCTTGCCTGCCAGTCTATTAACTTCTCAATGCTTTCCTCATCTGCAAAGGAGGGAACTGCTGGGCCCTAATCACCTCCAAAAGATAGTCTGTGTTTGAGAACACGGCATGAAAAGAAAGTTTATTTCAATCTTTAAATTTCACCTCACATCCCAGGACAATTTTATTAAATGAGCAATTAATTAACACATACCTAGCTTTCTTATTATTGCACATATATGTTAATTGGGTTTTAATGCATAAGACCAAATTTATTAAATAGGCATATTTCACAATTGATGTGGGAATTCAAATCCACAGAATCACAGAGCAATGGGGCCAGAGGCAAGCTTAGAATTGAACTAGCTCAACCTCTTCATTTTACAGGTGAGGAGAATCAGAACCAAATCATATTTTTAGGCCTGAACCTCTACCATTCCACTTGAGAGATTTTTAAAGGTTTAAAAGTTATTGTTTAAGGCAAGATTAGGTCTCTCCACTACAAAGAGTCAATTATACATAAGAAAAAAAAAAAGATGTAAGAGGCAGGACTGAACACAAATAATCTAGATTGGGTCCTGAAACTGGTTGAAAAGATGTCCTTGAGAAGGGAGACTCAGGAAAGCCATTAACCACAGAGATGAATGGAGGAGCAGAAGAGGAAAGAGTGCTTCAGAGAATTTTCACTTAATAATTCTCCATGTTCCACAAAGACAGCACATGACTACCTACAAAGAATCATGAAGATGGAAGTCAGAAAGAGAACTAAATCCTAGAATTCAATGAAAATATTCACTTTACTAACCAATGTAAGGTTACTCAATTAGCAGTTGATAAGGAAAATATTAAATGAAATGTCATCATACCCTACAACTAAATTGAATAACTATAAGCAAATTCTAAACAAAGAGAAGATAATTATTAGTAGGCAATATGTGTCATATGCCTAGAAAAATCAACAAACCAGTTGGGTTTAATTATAAAGATATTCAAGGATGCCTGGGTGGCTCAGTCAGTTAAGTGTCTGTCTTCAGCTCAGGTCATGATCCCAGGGTCCTGAGATCAAGTCCAGCATCAGGGTCCCTGCTTAGCAAGGAGTGTGCTTCTCCTTCTCCCTCTGCCTGCCACTCCCCCTGCTTGTTCTCTCTCCCTCTCTCTCTCTCTCTCTCTTTCTCTCTCTCAAATAAATAAATAAATAAAATCTATTTAAAAAATTTTTAAACAAAAATTTTCAAAAAATCTTAAACAGCCTTGTAACCTTATCTTTTTTTAAAAAAAAAAATTTATTTATTTATTCATGAGAGACAGAGAGAGAGAGAGAGAGAGAGAGAGAGAGGTAGAGACCCAGGCAGAGGGAGAAGCAGGCTCCATGCAGGGAGCCTGATGTGGGACTCGATCCCAGGAATCCAGGAGCATGCCCTGGGCTGAAGGCAGCGCTAAACTGCTGAGCCACCCACGCTGCCTGTAACCTTATCTTTATGGCCCTGAGAGCAACTGTTAAAAAGTGACTTGAGCAGGATGTTTGAAAAGCTAGAATAAGGAATTCAACAGATCTTCTCAAAAAGCAATGATAAAATGGAACAAAATGGTAAAAAAACTAACATTCCAGAATTTTGAAATGGACTAAAGATACAATTTCACTGTAAATGAACCAAAGGTATACAACAAATTGAGAAATGCTTATTTGAGGAGAAAAATCCTAAATTTTGAGTAATAATATTGGGAGTCGTGGTGTTTTAGCCTGGAGCTGCTTCCAAATCCCCACCAGCACCATCAGTTTCCTAGCTCTACTGTAGTGAGGCGAGCTGTGAAAACTAGCAGTTTTATTCTTGAAAGGGATGTCTTGATTTGGAGGAAAGGTCAAAGAGAGCCCAAGCTCCTGGGCACTGTCAGAAAGAGTAGCCATCCTGATGTTAAAAAAATGGGAAAGACCAAGGTCACAGCTAGCCTAAGGTGATGATGGTTGGATCTAGTAACTAACTAGAAATTTAACAAGGGGATCCAGAGAATGAGACATACATATGCATATAGGATATGCATATGACTTGATAAGAGATCACATCTCCCACTGGTAGAGTGAGAGGATGCACACTAGTACAAAGTGAGACTAGGAAGCAATCTGCATAACCCTGGCTGATGATGAAGCCATGCATCTAGGTAGAGCTGAAACAAGAGGGCAGAATAGTAAGTAAAGTCAGGGAAGACTTGTAAACTGATGGAACACTGGATGCATTCCCCAAACCACACATATATCCACTGGCAAAGGGTGAAAATGTTATTGGCTTGTGATCTTTGAACATGAAGGACATCGAAATATGTCACACCAAAATGTTACTTTAGCACAAGGATTATTTTGAGCTGAAGGCATTTGAGAAGCAGATACAAGAAAAGTTCCCTGCCTTCTCCCTATTTGCCTAAAAGCAGGACATACATTTTCAAGGTGTTCCTGCTCCCCTTTCCCACAGGAAGAACAAAAGCTAATCACTAGGGACCACCATAGATTGTATCAGCCTGATAGCCTTTATCTACCAGGAGTTTTTCACCTATTTTACCTTCCCATAGTTTGCTGGTCTCGGGAGCCTACAATGGCTTTCCTTTGTCCCGTCATTTCTTTACAAATTTATTGTTCTTTGTTGAATATGCTACATAAACCTGAATTCTAAGCCACCTCTTTAAGTCATTCTTCCCTGAGTTCCTCATATATACGCAGGTTTACAAATTTCTATTTGTTTTTGCCTCAATAATCTTTTATTCCAGAATCCCAGCCAAGAACCTAAGAGGAAAAGAGGAAAAAATTTTCCTCCTCCCCTACAAATACAGCCTCTGACCAATCATTGGCTGAATATCAAGTCATGCTGACTCAAAGATGACCTCTAGAAAATCAGATTTTAAAATAACAACAAGAATTAAGAAAAAAACAACAAAAACACCGAGGAGACATCAGTGGCTACAGATCAAAGGAGAGGTAGACTTCACAGAATTAGTGCAGGCAACTTACTAAGCAAAGAAACAAAATAGCAAAAACAAAACAAAACAAAAACAAAAAACAGAAGAGAATAAATCAGAATCCAGAATTTCTACAGTTTATCAAAAATGTCCAGTTTTCAACAATAAAAAAAATGAGATATGAAAAGAAGTAGAAAAGTTTGATTCCTACTGGGGAAAGAAAAAAAAATAAAACAATTGGAACTGTTTCTGAGTGTTCCCAGCTAGTGGACTTGGCAGAAAAAGACTACAAAACAACAATCATAAATATGTTCAAAATCTGTTCAAAATACTAAAAGAACCAAGCTTAAAGAATTAAAGGAAATTATAATGACAATTACATACTAAATAGAGAATTTCAAAACAAATTTTTTAATTGGAAATTCGGAGTTGAAATGTATAATAACTGACTTAATGATGAAATCTGACTCTAGAGAAAAGAAAATTAGCATTTTTTCAAAAATTTTTCCATATAATTTATTCCATGGGGCAAGTATTACCAAAGCCAAACAAGACACAACAAAAAATAAGTTGCAGACCAATATCCCTTATGAATATAGATGTAAAAATTCCTCCACAAAATATTAGTAAACCAAATCCAGTAATGATGATGATGTTGATGATTATATATCATAATCAAGTAGGAGTCATCCCAGAAATATAAAGTTAGCTTAACATTTCAAGATCAATTACTGTAACATGCTTATTAGACTAAAGGACAAAAAAAAAAAAAAAAACACATGATCATCTTAATAAACATCGAAAAGGCATCTGACAAAAATTCAACATACTCATTATTTAAACTCTCAACCAAGCAGGAAAAGAAGGAAATCTTCTTCAACTTAAAAGAGTATCTAAGAAAATCTACAGCTAACATCAAACTAGACTTTGCTTTTTCCCTAAGTTTGGGAACAAAGCAAGACTGTCACTGTTCTGCTGTCATCACTTCTACTGAGCATTGTACTGAAGGTTCTAACCAGTGCAATATAGCAAATAACAATAATTATTATTATATTTATGATAATAGAAAGGAAAAGATAAAGAAGAAATAAAGCTATAAAGCTTTTTCATCTACATACAATAAAATCTTATAGAAAATCCTAAGGACTTAACAAAAATACTGCTCAGCAAGTTAACAAAATACAAGATTAATATTTAATAATTCATTGTATTTTAAACACCAATAATGAGCAATCAGAAAGGCAAATAAGAAAGAAAATCCATCTATAATAGCATCAAAATTCTTGGGAATAAACTTAACAAAAGTAGTGCAAGACTAATTTACTGAAAGCTACAAAATATAGCTAAGAAAAATTATCTAAATAAATGGAGGGACATTCTATATTAATGGATTAAAAAGTTCAATAGTGTTGAGATGGCAATTTTTCCCAAACTTATCTTTAGAGCTTTTTCTTTTTTTTTTTTTTTTTACATGCATTTATTTATTGTATAGAGAAAGTGGGGAATCAAGCAGATTTCTCACTGAGCAGGGAGCCTGGTGACAGGTTGGATCTCAGGACCCTGAGATCATACCCTAAACCAAAATCAAAAGAGTTGGATGCTCAATTGACTGAGCCACCAAGGTGCCTCCTTATCTTTCATTTTAATGCAATCTCTATCAATATTTCAGCAGGATTTTTTGCAGAACTTAGCAAATTGACTAAAATTTATATAGATAAACAAGGGATCCAGAATAACCAAGACAATTTGGAAAAAAAGGAAGTGGGAGGACTTACTAATTCTAATTTCAAAGCATACAATAAAACTGCAGCAATTAAGACTGTATGATACAGGCATAAGGGGAGACATACAGATCAATAGACAAATCCTTACATTTATGGACAGCTGGTTTCAGTAAGGTGTCAAGAGTAGGAAAGGATAATAGTGGGACAATTTCATACCAGTAAGTAAAATCATGAATTGAGACCCCCTTCTGTACATCATACACAAAAATTAATTCAAAGTGGATTATAGATTTAAATGTAAGACCTAATCATGATCTCAGGGTTGTGAGATTGGGCCTGGCGTGGTAATCCATGCTTAGTTTAGAATTCTCTCTCTATCCCTGTCCCTCAATCCTCTCATGCTGCCTTACTCTTTCTCAAAAATTAATTAACTAATTAAATGTAAGACCTAAAATTCTAAAACATGAATATAAAAGCATAGGGAAAATCATCATAACATCAGTCTCAGTCAAGTACTCTTAAATACAACACCAAAGCATGATTGATTAAAGAAAAATTGGTTAATTTAATTTCATAAAATGTAAAACTTTTCATCTTAAAAGACACTATTAAGAAAAAAAACTTCAGGATGCCCGGGTGGCTCAGCACTTGAGTGTCTGCCTTTGGCTCAGGGCGTGAGCCCATGTCCTGGGATCAAGTCCCACATCAGGCTTCCTGTGAGGAGCCTGCTTCTCTCTCTGCCTATGTTTCTGCCTCTCTCCTTCTCATGAATAAATAAATAAATCTTTAAAAAAAATTAAGCCACCAATTGGGAGAAAATATCTATGTATCTGATAAAACTCTTGTATCTAAAAGAGTAAAAAAAGAGAAACTTTAACAACTCAAAATTGCAAATGCAAACAACCAATTTAAAAGTGAGCTAAAGATCTGAATAGATATTTCACTAAAGACATACAAATAGTGGGGCACCTGGGTGGTTCAGTAGGTTAAGTGTCTACCTTCGGCTCAGGTCATGATCTCAGGGTCCTGGGATTGAGCCCTGTATTGGGCCCCTGCCTAGCAGGGAGTCTGCTTCTCCCATTCTCTGCTCATACTCTCTCTCCCTCTGTCTCTCTCAAATAAATACATAAAATGTTTTTTATTTTTAAAAACATGCAGATTGTTAATAATCACATGAAAATATGTTCAATATTATTAGTCATTAGGGAAATGCAAATTAAAAACATAATACGATACCACTCTAGACCCACTAAAACGGGTGTATTCCAAAGCAGACAATCACAAGTGTTGACAAGTATGTGGAGAAATTGGAATTGTCATGTATTGCATGGAATGTAAAATAGTACAGACACTTTGGAAAACATTTGACAGTTTCTTAAAAAGTTAAACAATAAACTCACTATATGACCCAACAGTTGTATTTCTACCTAAGAAAAATGAAAACATACCTGTATAAAGATTTATGCACAAATGTTCATGGCAGTATTATTAATAATAGTCAAAAACTAGAAAAAAAATGCCTATTAAGTAGAGAATGGATGAAAAAACTGTAGTATAGCCTATAATTCCACTCAATGGAATGCTACTTTGAAATAAAAAGAAACAAACTACTAGCTCATGCTACAATATGTTTAAAAACATTATACAAAAGATGTGAAAGATCATGTATTATAGAAGTCACTTACATGAAATGTCCAGAACAGAAAATTATAGAAATAGCAGATCAAGGATCACCTGATGTTGCAAGTGGGAGCAGAAACTGTCAACAGGCACAAGGGACCTTTCTGAGTTGACAGAAATGTTCAAAAACTGAATTATAATGATGATGGCACAACTCTATAAATAGACTAAAATCATTAAATTTTACATTTAAACAAGTGAATTTTATGGTATGTAAATTTTTCTTCAATAAAGCTACTGAAATAAATAAGTGAATAGATAAGATGATACGTGATAGATGATAGATAGATAGATAGATGATAGATAGATAGAAGTGACTAGAAATATAATCCATGCCAGTTCCAAATAATATGCATTAAAATTACATATAGGAATATAAGGCAACTTCTACCATTTCTTGATATCCCTTACAATAGGGATGGTTCGATCAGTCCTCTGTCAATTTCAAATCATGATCTGGGAGGAGGTTTGGCAACTGAACTGAATAAAGGAGACAAATGAGCAAGACGTTTTAAAGAGTAAAAAACTACAGCATATGACATAATAAGATCAAGATCACATGTAGGTCCTGAACACTAAATTTCATGTCACTCCACATAAATAATATGCAAAGTAGATGATAAATGGATGAAACCATGAATGCTGATATCATGAGTCCTAATGTTAATATCAAAAAAAGAATCTGAGTGAATGACTGAAATTCTTAGGAGAAAAATCAGAAAACTGGGACACCTAGATGGCTCAGTGGTTAAGCATCTGCCTTAGGCTCAGGGCATGATCCTAGAGTCCCAAGATCAAGTCCCACATCGGGCTCCCTGCATGGAACCTGCTTCTCCCTCTGCCTGTGTCTCTGCCTCTCTATGTCTCTCATGAATAAATAAATAAAATCCTTTTTTAAAAAAAGTCAGAAAACTTAAATATTCACACTTTGCATCTTTCTCTCTGTCCTAGCCAATAAATTGATCAACTGTGAGGTTTTTAAAACCATTGTTTTCCCAGATAAAGTACTACAGAAATCCTTTTCCCACATTTGCAATAACTTCTTACCTCAAAAAGACAAATAAGAATTTTTCTTCTAAGGACTAGATAAAACTAAAGAAAGCATTTCTCTCCTATCCCCTATATACATTCGAAGAAAACAAGGATGTTTCTATTTATTGATATTTACTGATACTGGATTACAACCACAAAACAAACTATTATTATATTTAAGGCATTGGGAGTCTGGAATTCTTGGATGCTAAAATTTAACTGTCAGTCAACACCAGCAAAGATTCCCTGAAAAGCAAACATCAGAGACCAGTGGAAACTGCTTCCTTATAAGTAACTCCAGTTGCTCATGGGATATGAGTTGTTATGGAAATTAGAGTAAGGATGACAAAAATTTGGGGACTGAGAAATATTGTCAGAATGGACAGGAGCTCATCTACACACTACATGAAACCCTTCTTCTTTGAGTTGTACCTAAAACCAGTCTGATCTCCTGTGATATCAAGTTCAGAATAAGTCTCCCACAGTTCTGAAAGCCAGTCTGATCTTTGTTTTTGCCTTTGTTTACCTGGGGTTCTTATAGAACCTCAGTTACAGGGGGAAAGGGAGCATCACGGTATTTAGTTAAAAAAAAGAACTGTATTTAACAGGTCTGAGAGATTACAAAGATCTTTAACACTAGAGTTTGATTTCTGACTTTTGTAAAGAAAAGGTGGCATTATCCTGTTTTTCCAGAATTAAACTAAAAAGCAGTGAAAAATTTTAAAAGAGAAATTCTCAGTCACGTTCAATTTAAGACAGGAATGGGGCTGTTGGCACAGACTAAACTTTTAAAATAGCTCTCCATCAGGAATAAAAGCAGCACTCCTGGTTTGCTATTCTACATCTCGAAGGCAGCTCAGAGCTGCATCATCAATGTTAGAAGCAGCCAGAAGCAGAGAGTAAATGTCCATAGAGCACCTCTCATAAAGACCTCGTATTTCTTAATGAAAGTATTTCCCCTTTTCACAAGCAAAGAGAGAGGCAAACCTGTCTGTTCACTGAGTACTCTCCTAGATAAAATCCAGTTCATGTTTTCATGAACATTCAGAAATAATTTAATTATTTTTTCATTATAGCAGATTATAGGCTGGTGTTTTCATTTACTTCCTTTTTAGATTTTGATGTTGATATTACCATTGCTTTTGAGAGTAGTTTTTCTCAAATCATGAAGCCAGCATCATCAAGAAGACAATAAGGTATCTGCATGTATTTCAATCTTTCTCAATGCTAACTTGAAAAATAATATTCTAATGCAAAGAGCTTTAAGGTGAACAGACTTAAGTAGAATTTTATATTTTATCACTAGCCAGCTATGAACACGGGTGAAATTTCCTTAATCTCTCTGAGCCCCTGGAGGATAGTGATGATAATGCCTATCTAGAGGGCTAAAGAGATGATTTCAAGATATAGCATATATAAACTGTGTATGATAGAGCCTGACTGCGAGGGTACATTCAGTAAGACAACTAAGGGGATATTTTCAAAATCAAATCTGAGTGTTTGATCTTGGGAATTGCCCAGCTCCTCTATTTCTAATTCAATGTGCTCTGAAAAAGTTAAAATTGTAGAAAATTGCATTACATTAAGAATTTTCCACTTCTTAATGTCTCTTCTATAGGCAGGGCTGAGAAAACTGTCTTCAAGGGGAAAACCCAATCTACCACCTGTTTCTGCAAATAAAATCTTATTAGAACACAGCACGTTTGGTCGTTGACATACAATGACTGCTTTTGCACTGCAAAGGCCAAGTTAAGTAAGCGTGACAGAAATTTATGGCCTGTAAAGCCAAAAATCTTCACTATCTGGCTATTTACAGAAAAAGTTTATCTACTTCTGATAGTAGAGAGCACTAGACAGGCTTATACAGCAAAATCAGTATCAGAGCCCATATAGTTTTGTAGATCATTTCAAGCTTAAGCATTCAAACTTAACCTACTATGAGAAAAAATTATGAGTAGGGGGAAAAAAACAAATAAATAAACTATGGCTGTTAACTACCCAGTCTCTGACAACAATTCCAAAAAGATATGTCAGATATATGGTCCAGTGGCATTTCTTAGAAATTCTACATTTTGTTTTTTTGGTTTTGGGTTTTTTTTAATTATTATTTAAAATCAATTAATTAAAATTAATTAACATAGAGTGTATTATTAGTGTCAGAGGTAGAGTTTAGTGACTCATCAAATGCATATAATACCCAGTGCTCATTATATCAAGTACTCTCTTTAATACCCATCACCCACTTATCCCATCCCCCCACCCATCTCTCCTCCAGCAACCCTCAGTTTGTTTCCTATAAAGTCTCTTATGGTTTGCCTCCCTCTCTGATTTTACCTTTTTTATTTTCCCTCCCTTCCCCTATGATCCTCTGCTTTGTTTCTTAAACTTCATGTATGAGTGAGATCTCTGTCTGACTGATTTTGCTTAGCATAATACCCTCTAGTTCCATTCACATTGCTGCAAATGGCAAGATTTCATTTTTTTGATGGTTGAGTAGTATTCCATTCTGTGTATATATATAAATTATTTACCTTTCACAATCCCTGGGCAATCTCCTATTCTTTTTCCTTTTTTTTTCTTTTCAATCCCTCTGCCCCCTTATTTCTACCCTTGACTTAGATTTCTGAGGGGTAGGAACCACCTACCATCTCAACCTAGGTTGGGAAAACTGCTCAGCTGTAAAAGCTGGGCTTTATAAATTTTGTTTTAGAAGTGTACATCAGGAGCAGTTGGGGAGGGTCTTTTCTAAAAAACTTTCAAATTTGATTTTCTGTGTGTATGGCCGTTCTGTAAATACTTTGGGATTTTTCATTTTTTGAAAGTAGACAAAATCTGGGATTTTTCCCCCAAAACATTACAAAAGAATCTGTTTATTTACATGCAAATAAATTTCTTTGATAAAAAGCAAAAAAAAAAAATATATATATATATATATATATATACACACACAACACCTTCTTTATCCATTCATCTTTCAATGGATATCTGGCCTCTTTCCTTAGTTCGGCTATTGTGGACATTGCTACTATAAACATTGGGGTGAAGGTGCCCCTTCAGATCACTACATTTGTAAATTTGGGGTAAATACTTAGCAGTGCAGTTGCTGGATCATAGGGTAGCTCTATTTTCAACTTTTTGAGGAACCTCCATACCCTTTGTCAGAGTGGCTACACCAGCTTGTATTCCCATCAAGACTGAAAAAGAGTTCCCTTTTCTCCGCATCCCTGCCAACATGTATTGTTTCCTGACCTGTTAATTTTAGCCATTTTGACTGGTGTGAGGTAGTATCTCACTGTGGTTTAGATTTGTATTTCCCTGATTGCAAGTGATGTTGAGCAGTTCTTCATGTCTGTTGGCCATTTGTATGTCTTCTTCAGAGAAATGTCTGTTCATATCTTCTGCCCATTATTTTTTTTCTAAAGATTTTATTTTTATTTATTCATGACAGACAGAGAGGCAGAGACACAGGCAGAGGGAGAAGCAGGCTCCATGCAAAGAACCCAATGCAGGACTCGATCCCAGGACTCCCACCCCCACCCCCCGGGATCACACCCTGAGTGTGAAGGCAGACATTCAACCTCTGAGTCACCCAGGCATCCCCTTCTGCCCATTCTTTACTGGATTTTTTGTCTTTTGCGTGTTGAGTTTGATTAAGTTCTTTATAGATTTTGGATATTAGCCCTTTATCTAATAAGGCATTTGCAAATATCTTCTCCCATTCTGTAGGTTGTTTTTCAGTTTTGTTGGCTGTTTCCTTTGCTGTGCAGAAGCTTTTTATCTTGATGAAATCCCAATAGTTCATTTTTGCTTCTGTTTCCCTTACCTTTGAAGATGTTTCTATCAAGAAGTTGCTGTGTCTGAGGTCAAAGAGGTCGCTGCCTATGTTCTCCTCCAGGATTTTGATGGACTCCTGTCTCACATTTAGGTCTTTCATCCATTTTTACTTTATTTTCATATATAGTGTAAGAAAAGAGTTCAGATTCATTCTTCTGCATGTGGCTGTCCAATTTTTCCAACACCATTGGTTGAAGAGACCTTTTTCCACTGGATATCCTTTCCTGCTTTGTTGAGAATTAGTTGACCATAAAGTTGAGGGTCCATTTCTGGATTCTCTGTTCTGTTTCATTGACCTACGTGCCTGTTTTTGTACTAATACCATAATGTCTTGATGATTACAAGATGATTTGTAATTCAGCTTGAAGTTCAGAATTCTGATGCCACTAGTTTTGATTTTCTTTCTGAATACTCCTTTGGCTATTTGGAGTCCTTTCTGGTTCCATATAAATTTTAGGATTATTTGTTCCAGCTCTATGAAAAATGTTGATGATATTTTGATAGGGATTATACTGAATGTGTAGACTGCTTTGGGTAGCATAAACATTTTAACAATATTTGTTCTTCCAATCCATGATCATGGAACATTATTCCATTTCTTTGTTTATTCCTCAATTTCTTTCATAAGTAACCTATAGTTTTCAGAGTAAAGATCCTTTACCTCTTTGGTTAAGTTTATTACTAGGTATCTTATGGGTTTTGGTGCAATTGTAAATGCAATTGATTCCTTAATATTCTTCTTTCCATCTCATTGCTAGTGTATAGAAATGTATCTGATTTCTGTTCTTTGATTTTTATATCTTGCCACTTTGCTGAATTCCTGTATGAGTTCTAGCAATTTTTGGGTGGAATCTTTTAAGTTTTCAACATAAAGTGTCATGTTATCTGTGAAAAGTGAAAGTTTGACTCCTTCTTTGCCAATTTTGGAAGCCTTTTATTTCTTTTTGTTTTCTGATTGCTCAGTCTAGGACTTCCAGTACTATATATTGAACAACACTGGTGAGAGTGGACATTCCTGCTGTGTTCCTGACCTCAGGGGGAAAGCTCTCAGTTTGAGGATGAAATTTGCTTTGGGTTTTCCATATATGGCTTTTATGATATTGAGGTAAGTTCCCTCTATCCTACACTGCAGAGAGTTTAATCAAGAAAAGATGCTGTATTTTGTCAAATACTTTTTCTGCATCTATTGAGAGGATCATTCAGCTCTTTTCCTTTCTTTTATTATTGTGGTGTAATACATTGATTGATATACAGGCGCTGAATAACCCTTGTAGCCCAGGAATAAATCCCACTTGATCATGGTAAACAATCTTTTAATGTACTGTAGGATTTGATTAGCTAGTATCTTGGAGAGAATTTTTGCATCCATGTTTACCAGGTATATTAGCCTGTCATTCTCCTTTTTAGTGGGGTCGTTGTCTGGTTTGGGAATCAAAGTAATGATGGCCTTATAGAATGAGTTTGGAAGTTTTCCTTCCATTTTTATTTTGTGGGATAGTCTCAGAAGAATAGGTAGTAATTTTTCATTAAGTGCTTGATAGAATTCCTCCGGGAAGCCATCCAGCCCTGGACTCTTGTTTGTTGGGAAAGTCTTGAACACTGATTCAATTTCTTTGCTGGTTATGGGTCTGTTCAAATTTTCTTTCTTTTCTTTTCTGTTCAAATTTTCTATTCCTGTTTCAGTTTTGATAGGTTTTATGTTTCTAGGAATGCAACCATTTCTTCCAGATTGCCTAATTTGTTGGCATATAATTGTTCATAATATGTTCTTATAATTGTTTGTATTTCTTTGATGTTGGTTGTGATCACTCCTCTTTCATTTATGATTTATTTGAGTCCTTTCTCTTTTCCTTTTGATAAGTCTGGCTAGGGGTTTATTGATCCTATTAATTCTTTCAAGAACCAACTCCTAGTTTCATTGATCTGTTCTACTGTGTTTTTTTTTTTTTTAATTTCTAAGAAAACCTACATTTTGATGCAGGTTGTGCTGGCTGAAATAAAATAAAGCTTTCTTAACATATTTGCCAACTGAAATTATCAACACACTAGTAATTTGTCAAAGTACAAATTTATCCCTAAATAGACTTGTTACTTGGATGACAACTAGATACCAAAATGTCACAGAAATGTTATGTCATGGGCACTAAGACCTGTGTGTTTTTAAAACTTAAACAAGACTGTTCAAGTGACAGAAACTCATGGAAGATGGCAGTCTACCAATGTTTCTCAACCAGGATTCTTTCCATGAGAGCATTAAGCCCTAATGACCCAAGACATATGTTATATATAATGAATTAACTTATCTCCTTTGCATCTAGAAAGGTACAAGCATACTGTTCTTAGGAAAACTGAGGAATGAATAGCTCAATAATTTTCTATATACCTTAATTTTCTTATAGAACCCTAGTAGACAAAAGCTGTTAAATAAAGGATCAAGGGACTATGACTTAGTCACATTTTCCTGACAGGACCTATAAAAGCCCTACTCTCTGTCCTGAGCTTTGACCATCATGAAATGTCTTTGGGATATAAATTAGAGACAAGCAAACTAGGTTAAGAGATTATTTAAAAAGCCATGGGATCATCATAGCTCTGGAGTCAGACATCTACTAATTGTGAGGCTTGGGGAAACTAAATGTAATAATGCTTGCTAAGTGCTTTCAATTTAATAGGGGCTCAGTAAAGGATAATGCTATTAATTTTTAATGATTATTACTATTACACCAAATTCTCAAAATTTTCTAGCAGAAAGAACCCCCTGGTTTTAAATGCACCATATCAACCAGTAGGCAGAATGAGCAGAGACTGAGTGAGCAGAACGTCCAAAAGATGGAATTTGACTTGAAAATGGAGAAATATCTTTTAGATTTTCATGTAAGTTATAGTCAAGTAATTCAATGATTTAAACCACTATTTAAACAGCTATTCCTACATCCATTACTAGAAAAATAATGCAATTTTGTAATGCCTGGATTTTTTTCTTCAAGTTTTTATTTAAACTCCAGTTAGTTAACATATAGTGTAATAATAATTTTACATGTAGAATTTAGTGATTCTTCGCTTACATATAACACCCAGTGCTCATCACAAGTACCTTCCTTAATACCCATAACCCATTTAACCCATCCTCCCACCCACCACCCCTCCAATTGTTCACTATACTTAAGAGTCTGTTTCTTGATTTGCCTCACTTTTTCTCCTCAATGTTCATCTGTTTTGTTTCTTAAATTCCACATATGAGTAAAATCATATGGTATTTGTCTTTCTCTGACTTACTTCGCTTAGCATAATACTCTCTAGCTCCATCTACATCATTATAAATGGCAAGATTTCATTCTTTTTCATAATGTCTGGATTTTTAAATAATGATGCAAATGTTAACAGAAATATCACAGCCTACAGATTTTGTTGAGAAAGTTAGAAGAATTTCCATCCTTCAAGAAAATGTCACTGGTAATTAGGGAAATGTAAACAAAATAACAAGGAGATAACATTTTTCACACATTTGCTGGTAATATATATATATAAATATAAATAATAAATATCCATTGTTGCCAGTGGCATGAAGAGAAATATTCTTGCACTGGTAGATGCATAAATTAGTGCAACCCTTTTAGAAGGTAATTTGGCATCTATTTTATGTGCATATCTTTTCACTTAGTGATTCCACTTCTATGAATTCATGCTACAGAATGCTGACATGTTCAAAATAACATGTTCAAAAATATTACTGTCTTCTTTTTTGCAATTAAAAACAAATAAAAATTTTATCAACACAGAAAAGCACACACTAATTAAGATTATACTGTGCTATAGACGAGATATAACCATTTTGAATCATGAAATAACTTCTTTTTTTAAAAGATTTTGTTTATTTGACAAAGAGAGGGGGCATAAAAAGGGGGAGCAGGGGAGGGAGAAGCAGGTTTCCCAATGAGCAAGGAGCCTGATGTGGGACTTGATCCCAGAATCCTGGGTTCATGACCTCAGCTGAAGGCAGATGCTTAACCAACTGAACCACCCAGGCACCCTTTAAATCATGAAAGAATTTCTATATGCTGATTTGCAAAGTGGTTCAGGTATACTAATTGAAAAGGGGAGAAAATTCCAGAAAATATTCATAGTATGATTTTGTTTATGTAAATATTCTTCATGTAGATAGGGTGCATTTATACATACACACATGTGATTCCAAATGCAAAGAAAAACATATGGAAAGATATATACCAAAGAAATTACAGAGGTTCTTTCTGGGAAAAGAGATGAAATTGGGGGAATGTGAATAAGAGGAAAATTAGTTTTTATACCCTACTCACTAATTATTTTTAAATAATTTTTTTCCTAAGTCATCTAGTTGTTTATATTTTTTATTCACACATTGCTTTTTTTCAAATTTTTATTTAAATTCTAGCTAGTTAGGGGTGCCTGGGTGGTTCAGTGAGTTAAGTGTCTGCCTTCACCTCCAGTCATGATCTCAGGGTGCTGGAATCGAATCCTGAATCAGGCTCCCCACTCAGTGGGGAATTTGCTTCTCCTTCTCCCTCTGCCTCTCCAACCCCTCTCCCCTAAGTAAATAAATATTTAGAAAGAAAGAAAGAAAGAAAGAAAGAAAGAAAGAAAGAAAGAAAGAAAAGAAAGAAAGAAGAAAGAAGAAAAGAAAGAAAGAAAGAAAGAAAGAGAAAGAAAGAAAGAAAGAAAGAAAGAAAAAGAAAGAAAGAAAGAAAGAAAGAAAGAAAGAAAGAAAGAAAGAAAAAGAAAGAAAGAAAGAAGAAAGGAAGGAAGAAAGAAGGAAGGAAGGAAGGAAGGAAGGAAGGAAGGAAGGAAGGAAGGAAAGAATTCAGTGGTTCATCACTTACATACCACACTCATGCTCATCACGAGTGCTGTCCGTAATACCCAACACCCATCTAGCCCTTAAATTATTTTTAAAAATCCCCATCATGCCTGTATATATTACTTTGAAACTAAAAGTATTTTGAATCATTACCAATATATTTGATATCTATCTTCCTGTTTGGTCCAGATACAGTCCTGGCAGTTGATCTAAGAATTAAGACTTCTTCCATCAATATAAATTAGTCATGTAGAAAAATCACTGCAAACTTTCAAAAATAAAGGAAAGAACAAAAATTTTGTTAGAATAAATATAAAGACCAAGCAATGAATAGCCTCAATTTTAATTCAACAAACATTCATTTAGTGCTAACAATGAGGCAATCACTGTGAGTTGCTTGGCATTGAGAGATTCCTAAAACAGATATAAGCCCTGGTCTCAAGGGGTTTTCAGTTTAGTAGAAGTACTTGACATATTAATTGCTTCAATATCCTGAGATAAATACAGTAATTGAAACATGAAGACAGTGTAAGAGCAGTGAACAGGAGTTCTAGAAAGGAAATCTGATGATATTTGCTCCTAGACTCCAGGGTATTGATCTCTAGGAACAAAGATTCATCCATTTGACGATGAATAAACCCAATTTAAAGAAAAACAAACAAACAAACAAACAAAGCAGCCAGGGTGGCTCAGCAGTTTAGCGCTGCCTTCAGTCCAGGGCTGATCCTGGAGACAGGATCGAGTCCCACGTTGGACTCCCTGCACAGAGCCTGCTGTATGCCTGTGTCTCTGCCTCTCTCTCTGTGTGTCTCTCATGAATAAATGAATAAATAGATAAAATTTAAAAAAAAACTAAAAAGGCCTTATTTTACTAAGAAGTAGAAAAGTCAATATCTGTGTCAACACCATGTTATATTTTAGCTTACTATAAACAAATTAAAAGATTAAAGGTTACATCATTTATTTATTGTTGAATAGTTCCCATCAATAAAAACCATGGGCAATAATTCAGTCATTTGTAGTTTAGAAGCACCTACATGTACATCATTTTATTTCATCCTTACAATTTTTTTTCTTAGGTGGGAAGAATTTTTCCCATTGCACATATTAGTGAATGGAGGTTTAGAGAGGTTATGATAGACTGTCCTTAGTCAGATGACGTTCTGCAAAATTGGGGCGTTATTCTTCATCTGGAGGAAGATGTTGGATTTGCAATATAAAATCTAACAATTAGAGAAAATATAACAAAGCATTCCTGTTTTCTCCATAATTAACAGCAGGACCTTTTTATACCATGCTGATGTGATTACAGTAATTATCATGGTAACAAGAATAGAATATACGGTAAGAAAAGGGGGAAACATCAGCCAAAATTTTCCTTAGAACTCCTAGTAACTTAGAACTTTGAGCATTTGAAATGCTCAAAATGGCACCATATTCTTTTCAGATTGAAGTTTCCTCCATGCAAACTGTTCCCTCCATAGAAAGAGCTTTTAGTAATGTAATTTTCCATTTCCACAACTTAGTTCAGAAAGATACTACATCAACCATGAGACTTTCAGAAAATTCAACACAAAAGAGTTTATTCTAAAAAGGAAAAATAAATAAATAAATAAATAAATAATAAATAATAAATAAATAACTAAATAAATGAATAAATAAATAAATAGAAAAGCATTGGAATCACATAACATAAATTCCAAGAATACGTGTGTGTCAGGTATGTCTTTTTTTGTCAGGTATGTCTTGATCCAGGGCTCAAATAATGAAAGAAGGACCCAGACCCTTTTCTTCTACTGGTTCTGCTCTCCTCAGTGTTGGCTTCAATCTCAGGGAGGAAAATAATTACCAGTAGTTCCAGAGCACAAGCTTCTAAGCTCAAGTACATTAGGTAAAGTGCATATACCTTTTCCTTAGCAGCTCTTATTTGTTTTGTTTTGCCTCATTTGCTCTTATTGAGTGATATACCTATTCCTGAACTTTGGCCAGAGAAAAGTGACACTTAGAGAAAAAGCGAATCATTAGATATAAATCTCAAGTCAATCCCTTAACCTAGACATGAGTCAATGTCATGCAAAACATACAAAATGAAAAGGAAAACAAAGTATATCCCCACAGGAAAACCAAAATACAGTTGCCAGAAGAAAGCTTAATAGAATCTGAATAGCACAAACAATAGTCATTCATGACAGTTCCATATAGATCTTATATTAAACTGTGCACTCAATTATATTAACTGAAGACTGAGAGTTGGTTTTATAGCATATGGGTATCTGAAAACAAAGAAAAGTGCAATTCAGATCAGATTCTTGGGAAGCAGACTCTGAAATGAAGATTGCATACATGAAGTCCATAGGATATGTATTCATTAGTGGATAAAGGAAACAGTATTGAATGGTGGAGAAAGTTAAATTTAGCAAAAATTGGTCTCAGCCAATCCCAGAGGGAACTATGAAGCTAATATGGTCTTCAGAATTATTCTGAATTGAGACAAGGGAACCAGGACTTTTTTCTCACACATTGTCCAATGATTGGATATAGGTTGCTCCTGAGGACATAACCTTGGGCAAAATGGCCTTCTACTGAAGGCAGTTGCTGGGAAAGCCTCAGCTATATGCTCTCCACAGATAATCCTACCAAAAGCTGGGGAATGAGGGCCACAATATCGATGTACATCATCTAAACAGAACACCAGAACATTCATGGGTTTACCCCTTGTACTACCCAAGATCTATTGGTAGTAAATTAGTTCACTTCATTTGGAAACACTTTCTCCAGGATTCTGATTGGTCTCTTTTCCTGGGAGAATTTGAAAGTGGAAAGTTAGAGGGATAAACTACAACCTCTCTACCAATGCAATTGTTCTCAGGGCTTCAAAAGATATTTATCAGCTCCTTCCTCTGCTACCAAATCTAGATTCCTCTCCCCATCAGCTAACACCTCTGCCAGTCTAAGCCCCAAGATTAAAGCCCCTGTTCACCAAACCTTTCTCAGACTAGTTACTGCATTTGCCTGTGTGTGTTAAAAATCAGGCATGGGTATACCAAAAAAGACATCCAGTGTATCATCTGAGTGTGTTCATTGTATAACAGCAATCCTACCTTCTCCTGATGATGATGGTCAATTATCCATGCCAGAATGGTGCCTCCTTTCCCTGCCTTCTAGCTTCTTGGCACCAGATTACCAAAGTAACTGGACATTTAGCCATAGATTAGAATTTTTTTTCTCTTGAAATACAGAATTTTATTTAGAAACTGTTTAAAGTAGAAAAAAAAACTGTCAAGAAAGACCAGGTGGAAAATGGGTTCCCAATAAAATGGAGTTTTAGGGCAACCAAAGTCTAAAAGGCCACAAAAGAGAAATAGCCTCTCTGTTATTTGAACAATGGCTAGTTACTTGCATTTTTGGGCATTGTTAATCACTGAATCTGGGTTTTCCTCTGAATTGCACACAGAGCATGCACTACACAACAATTTTATCATAAAATATCTGCTTTCTACACACATTTTAGGACAAGCTACCATCAGGAACAAATCAATACAAATACATCAGGGGCTGAACAATCTCAGTAGTGGGTGACACACATTTTGCAGAACTCTGCCAAACAAAGGAACTGAATAGGCTAGGGGCAAAGCAAATGAGGAAAAATTAATGAATGAAATATTTTAAATATTAATAATTAATTCAGACACGGTACTTTATCTTCTGCAAAAGAAAATTAACATTTAGTAACACACTAACGAATTTTATCTCCAAAGAGATTAGTTTACTGGCAAAGTATTCTGAAAACAGTAGAGGGCAGTGGACATCAGGTACCGAGAAAACCCAGCCTTGCAGATCCCAAGGTAGTGATGGCCTTCACTGGTCACTCCCTTTGCCAGAGGTCCAGAAAGAACTTGCAGCATGACCACCTGCCTGCTGAATTTACTCTCTAAGCAGCAAACTTTAAGGAGACAAAGAGGAGTCCCCAGTGGGCAAGGGGAGCAGAGAAAAGAAGCATGTTCAATGTAAACTTAAAAGACAGTAAAATGGGACATGACCCCACTCAAAACCCAGAGATGTGGGCAAGTCCCCAAAAGTAGTTGTTAGATTTAAAAACTGGACACACCTTATTTCCCAAAAAACACAATACATAGAAATTTCTGGGATAACTGGAAAAATCATCAGAGGAATATTCAATGAAATTCAAGCTCTTCGACTCAAACATCTCAGGGCTGAAACGCGCCTTCTATTCATTCAGGCAACAATGCCTCTTGCTTCTTAGAGCAGGGATACAACTGGTCAAGGGCACCAAATGGCTTTACAGAGCAACTTTTTAAACTTCCCTTTTGAGCCAAGATCTAGGTCTTTGAGGATTCAAGAAGCCCTGCAGGGCCTATGAACAACAGATTCCAAAGGTCCAGAGGTCTGGCCCTTCCTTCCCAGACACCATGTCAAACACATAAAATCTCCTGTCATGCTACATTTTATATTTTGAAATATATAAGTATATTTTAAATATTCTTAAGGCATTTATTTATTAAAATGTTCTCTGCCAAGATTTCACACTACCTTAAAATTCAAATCAGTCTTTACATTTCTCTACTGAGGACTCCACCTCAGTGTATGACATAAAAGGACCTTTTCCAGCAGTGCATGGTACCAGCGTCCATATAGTGAGGCCCACAGTCAGCCTTTCTGTTCCCCAGGTGACCGAACTAGATGTTAATACTAACAGGGTAAAAGCTCCTAATTCAAACTCATTGGAAAAGGGGTGAAATTTCTGCAAAGTATACTTTAAGAAGAGGTACTGTTTGCTCATGAAAGGAAACCAGTGAGTCCTCTAAGAATAATAAAAGGGAGGATTTTACAGTTAAGCATATGATTTGGAGCGAAGAATTCAGATGTTGCTCTGCTGGTCCAGGCTGTTAATACTCTTCTCATTCCTCCTGTGGGCCCCCTTCATCAGGTATCACAAAGCCTTCATCTGGTATCACAAAGCCTTCATCTGTGGCATATAGAATGTCCATGATCCTCTGCAATACAGGGTTGTTTTCCCCTTTGTTCTCCTGGCAAATCAATTCAATGTTTCTTAGCTTTCCAAAGTAGAAATCTCTCTCTTTCTCCAAGTCTTTGACAGTAAGTTTCAATACATTAACCTGCTGTATCAATTCAGCTGCTTCATCATCCCTGTTGCCCACATCAGGATTCTTCTGCACCACACCCAGGCCAGCCTTAGGGGTTGTAATAGTTCTGTGTGTTGCAATGGGCCTCTGCGAGCAATTTTAGCCACCATCTTTTGTGCTGGAAAGACGTCCTCCCCCACCCCCCCCTCCATGAGGTCTTTTTTTCTGCTGAGGTAAAGAAGACTAACAACTGCACTGCTAGAGCTGGGAGGTTTCTTCAGTTTGTTCAGAGCTGGAGCAACAAGGGAGGGGAGCCACTGCAGTTTCTTGACCTGGCAGCTACAGGGTCTGGCAAATACAGGGTCATAGTCTTTTCCATCATAGTTTGCATCAAAAAACTTCTTGAAGCCACTGAACAAATTCAAAATTGTCCTGAAAGTTTCCTTTTACTAATTTGTCCACAGGAATTATTTTGTCAACACCAATTCTCTTAAAACCTGCTTGTAGTATTTTGAAATTCTGGATGTATTCATGCTCTAGTTTAGCCTAGAATTTCACTTTCTTCAAGGCAATGGAGCCAGGGAACAGCATGTCCATAAACTGACAATAGGCAGCCCCTGAGCACAACTGTTCGATCTTTGTCAGATTCAGCTGCAGAGACTGATTGATCCAGGCCAGCATGTCATGTTGACTTAGGTTATCACTGGTGACAGACATTGAGTATATGTTCACTGCCATCTTCATCCACTGCCTGTGCCTGGCTTCGGTTCCATCCTTGTCTCATTCAAACTGCCTGACCAGCCATAGATTAGAATTTTAATGGGACTCTTGCTGTATCCCCTGATGGAAGGATTCTCTCTCTGAGAACCATAACCTCTAAACCTGCAGAGCCCAGAGTTGTAGGAGTAAGAAAGACAAATTCCACAAGTGGGTCACTGGGAGTGATGAGAAGCAGGTCATTTCCTACAACCACTCCTTGCTTCCTAGACCTATATAGTTCACTTACTGGGGATACAACATCATATAAGAATTATGATTAAGAACGAATATGGTGTTCTATGCCCTTAAAAGAGCTTCTCATTCATCACCTCATTATTCTGGCAGGCCACATTTTCTCAGTGGTGTAAGAGAGGATAGAACAATGAGTAACACGGTCATGTGCTTATGTGCATCTCCTTTGTTACCAAGTAGGCCCCTTGATCTGATACAATGTTATGTGAAATCCTATGTCTATGAATCAAACAGTACCAACCTTTTGAATAGTAGAGCTAGCTAAAGTCTTATAGGCAGGGAAGTCAATAACATACCCAAAATATGTTCCAGTTCTAGTCAACATTAATCTCTTTTCATTCTCATTGAAGGGGTTCAATATAATCAACTTATGGTAATGATTACCAAATGGCTAATTTGTCTCCTGAAGGAACAGTGCCATATCAAGGCTCAGCATTATTATCTCTGTTGCTGGCAGCTTAGACATAAAGAGCAATAGAGTGAGACTAAGCTAGGTGAGTTAAAGCCCAGGCTGGCACTTATGATAGCCTTCATCCTTGCTACTATGGCTTCTCCCAGAACTAAAGTAGTAATGACAGAAGCTGGTTGACATCTCCTGGCCAAATCATTGTTGTCTACTTAGTTGTTTAGTGTCACTTCTGTATGAATGCTCTCTGGTAAATATTAATATATAGTACAAAAGCTTTCAGACAAGATGAAGTTAGAGACTGAATTTATACTCCCACCTGAAGCAATAATTTTAAAAAAGATAAAATACATGAAACCAAAGTTTCAACACGCTAGACATTAGGCAAAAAATAACAATGTTGCAACAAGTTAAAGAGATCCAGCTGAGAGTCCATATTTAAAGTATGGAAAGAAAGAAACTGTCAACCCAAATTATACATCTAGTGACATTATCTTTTAAAACTGAAGATGAAATAAAGGCTCTTTCAAACATATAACAACTGAGAGAATTAATCAACAGAAGACCTACCCTACAAAAAGTGGTAAAGGAAGTCTTTGAGGCAATATTTAAAACCATATGGAAACATGGAACTATACAAAGAAATTAAGAACAGCAGAAATGGTAACTACATGGGTAAGTATTTGTGATGTTTTTTTCTTATTTAAATATCACTAAAACTAGTGACTGAGCAAAACGAGTATCGATATACTGCAGGATTATAACATATGTAAAAGTGTGAAACAATAGCCTAAAGTTGGAAGGAGAAAAATGGAAGGTTTTTATATGATTCACACTATAGATAAGTGGTATACTAATACTTGAATGTAGATTGTGATAAATTAAACATGTGTACTTTAAACCCTAAATCAACCACTTAAATAACAAAAAATTATAGCCAATAAGCCAATAGAAGTGATAAAATGAAGCCCAAAAAAGGTACAATTAATCCAAATGAAAGCATAAAAAGAGGAAAAGAAAGCAAATAAAAGATGGGCATATAGAAGATGAACATCAAGAGGACAAACTTAAACTTAACCGTATCAATAATCACATTAAATGTAAATGGTCTAAACTTGCTAAAAGACAGAGATTGGAGGGGGGAAGTAAGATCCAACTGCATGCTGCTTATAAGAAATAAACTTTAAATATATAAACACAAATAGATTAAAATTAAATGGATGGAAAAAAGATATACTCTGATAACACTAGTCAAAAGAAAGCTGTGTTGAGTATATGAATTTAGGCATCATCTTCAAGCAAATGGACTGTACTAGCTTTTAATAGGATGGAATGGGCCATTTCTGCAGGCCCAGAGGATTCAAGAAAATAAAAAGTTCTAAGTTCCTCAAGTATTTTAACTTAAACATCCCCAGCCCAAGATTCGGTATTCCATTCCCTCCAACCAAGATCTTTACTTTGTATAGCAGAATTGATGGCTATGGGAATTCAAATTCTTTTTTTTAAGATTTTATTTATTTACTTGAGAGATAGAGAGAGCATGAGCAGGGGGGAGAGGCAGGGGGAGAAGCAGACTCTTCACTTAGCAAGGATCCCAAAGTGGGGCTCAATCCCAGGATGTTGGGATCATGACCTGAGCTGAAGGCAGACACTTAGCCATCTGACCACCCAGGTGTCCTGAGAATTCAAATTCTCTATAACTCTGCACTGATGGAGCCTGATTCTGATCCTGATACCCAGTGTTCCCATTTCCTGCCTTTGAGAGATAAGAGTTTCTTTATATCTTACTATTGAGGTTCTTTGACTTTCACGTTTAAATCAGTGATCAGTCATCCACAGCCTTTCATTATGTTTTGGCAGCGCATCCATGGCACTCAGAGATAACAAGTTTCATAGATTTTATGATTACTACTTCCCCTACACCTTTCAAAATACCTAACCTATTGAATCTTCTAGTGTATTCCCTTCTACCAGCATCTGATCTTGGTTCACAACTATTTAGACGTTTGAGTAATTTCACTGACACATGATACCACAGGCTATTTACATTCCACCTACCATCAGGATTGAGGTCCTCATTGCCAGGTGACCAGGAAGTAATCAACTCCAAAATCCCATTATAGAGTCTACTTCTCCTTTAATCTGCTGGATCTAACTGTCTTAAGTCAGGATGCCCAGGAAACAGACTCTAAGATAGATATTTGTATTCAAGTAGTTGCTTAGAGAATGTATTTAAGGTAAAACTGCTATGCAGTTCCAAAAGAGGCCTCAGCTTATCCCATAGAGAACTCTGAAGTTGTATCTCCCAATCAGAAGCAAAAGATAAGCTCTTATGACCTTTATTGGTCAATCTTTGCATATGAGCTATTCCTGAAGATAGGTCATAATCTTGAGCAAAAAGACCCTCCTTTGCTGAAGGTAAGGTAGGTATTCAGCTGTCAGTAAGGTAGACTGTGACAAATTAAACATGTGTAGTATAAACCTTAACTCAACTTATCAAATAACAGCTGAGTGAATTGGGTGCCTTGATGCTAATGGTAGAAGATGCTGTAGAAAAAGAAGTGGATAGATAGGGAATATAAGTAGCACACTATAGAGCTACCACAAAGAAATATGGAGTAAAGAGAAAAAATAATAATTTTGTTTCTATTCTGAGGGATTCGTGAGCTACATAACAAAACAAAACAAAATAAAACAAAAGTACCTCTGCTGCCTCACTTCTTGGGGGGGGGGGGGGACAGGAAGCTGATAATGAGCAAATATTTTTGCCATCTTTTTCCAAAAGAATCTGAAGGAATAGATCCCCTATATTCAACAGCTGTCAAATAGTTATGTAGTTATTATAGATGCACAGTTCTTTTACCTCAAGTTGATAGATGGACATTATCAGTCCATCAGGGATAAAAGGGAAACAAAGAATCTTGCTAATACTCATTTTCAAATCAAACAAAACTATTTCCCAAGTGCTAATTTATTATAGTTGTCAATATGAGCTCAATGCTTCTACTTCATTCTGAAAGGACTCATATGGGAGGATTGGTCTACTCAATACAATAATAATTCTGTTTCAATCATTTTTTTAACATGTAGACAAAAATCTGTCTGTTGGAATTTTTTCAAATAATCATCATGTGAAATAAGTATTCCTGGATCACAACTTCTTTCTGCTTCCATTTAACTCTAGTCCTTTCATACGGAAGCTCTTCTCTTTTAGAGTTAATATGAAACACACCTAACCAAAAGTAAAGAACTGCTCAAAAACCAAATGTATCAGTTTCATTTTCCTAACTAAAAGCAATTTTATTCTAAATTCTATTTCAAATACAAGTCACCAAGAGCTCAGCCCCTATTTAACAAAAGCCACAAGAAACCATCATATATTCCAACTACCCCTCCGAAGTAAGCTTTCACAAAGTACATGCCATGAAACTCATATCATAGGACTACCAAATTTTCAAAGAGCTTCAGAAATGAAATGACACCTGCTTTTATATTCCAAAAAAATCACCACAGAACCCTGATACTTCGGTTACTAAAACCAGGGTAAATAACTGCATAAGTCTGCTCAAGATGCCATAACAAAATACCATGGACTGAGTGGCTTTAACAACAAAACTTTATCACTCACAGTTCTGGAGGCTGAGAAGTCTAAGATCAAGGCTGCCAGGCAATTCAATTCCTAGTGAGGACCTTCTTCCTGGTTTGCAGATAGCTATCTTCTTGCTGTGTCCTCACATGGCATAGAGAGAGCTTTGGTCTCTCTTCTTCTTTTTTATATGGACACCAATTCCACAATGGGGGCCCTACCTTCATGACCGCATCTACACCTAATTACTTCACAAAAGCCCCACCTCCAAATACCAACCCATGGGGGCTTAGAACTTCAACATATAAATTTTGGGGGAACATAATCAGTCTATAGCACTAACACACTGAGAGATTCAAAATTCAATATTTCAAGGCTGTCTTCAGTACATTAAAGAAATGTCTGCCTATACTGGTTACCTTATTATACAAGAACTAAAATTGGTCACAAAAGTATATTTTAACAATTATTTTTAAACATAATTTTAATGATTAACTGCTTAAACACTTATTGTGCTGTGGTCTTAAATTTCATTTTGTACTTTAGCTATTTTATCAGCTAATCTAAACATTTCACATTATACAGAAAGTTCAAGCATTGAGAAACTGGTTAATTTAATTGCCTGGTTATCTAAATATTAAGGCAAGAGATCCTTTAATTCAGTAAGTTCTAAATATATATATACACACTATATCTACCTATAACTATATAGTTAAATAAATATATATGTTAATCTGTCTTGATGCCTCAGCATCTTACAAGGCTTTAAGAAGACTTTAATCAGAAACAGTAATATTATACTATAGGGACACCTGGGTGGCACAGTTGGTGAAGTATATGACTCTTGGTTTTGGCTCAGGTCATGATCTCAGGGTCATGAGATTGAGCCCCGTGTTGGGCTATATGCTTAGCACAGAATCTGCTTACAATTCTTTCTCCTTCTCCCTCTATGCCTCCTTTACTGCACGTTCTCTCTGTCTCACTCTCAAACAAATAAATAAATCTTTAAAAAAAAGAAATAGGACATATATATATGTCATATATATATAGGATATATATATAGGATATATTATATATATAGGATATAATATAGAAATAGGATAATATATAGGATATATATTATCCTATAAATGCAGATGGTCAACATTAGTCTGTCCTGTGCATATCAGAGTAGATTTGTGTATTTTTCATCTTCTAAAAAGGAGATGGGAAATAATTTAGAGTCCTCCATTAAATGTATATAATACATATCAATAAAGAACATGTATAAGTCCAACCAATCAAGTGTTTCAGGGTCACCAAAAGAAATACCTTTATGTTAACCTAGGATAACAGAAGCTTATCACAAATATTTACAATATCAATAGTATAGTCATCTTGGCTTTGGTCCTCCCAAGTACAAAATATTCACTAGGCTTTAGCAATAATAATTGTCCAGACTTGAAAGATATAACAAATTCAAACTTAAAAACCTAAATTATATTTCTTTGCCTAGCATTTATACTTTCCCAAAGTGAGGATTTGATTGATGACATTCAATAAGAAAAGGTTCTCACCTATTTACTCACTTCCGATCCAGAGCTACCTGGAAAGTAACAGATTCCCTTCATATTCATTCCATCTACAGTTGCTATTCCCTGACCCAATCACCTCTGTTAATCTAACAACTGGCTCCATTTTCCTAGCAGAGTATTCTGTAAGTATGGCTGGGACTGAGGTAGAATAGTAAACAGTGTGAATTTTTATGAAGCAGGATTAAGAATAAAATCTAATCAGTCAGGTTTGAATATAATGGAAGTTAATTCACAGGAATCTACTTAACTTGGTTTCCTACATATAAAGCCTTCAAGAACATCTTCCAAAAGGCTCTTCCCTTAACTCCACCAAACAAAACAAGTATGAAGTCTTTCTCTTTATCAGGCTGCAAACCCAGCTTTTATTTAGCATCCAGATTTCTCCCTACATGATTAACTCCTCATCCTAATTTCATTTAAATAACTTATTCCCAGGAATTTATATGACTAATTACTTCTAATTTTTAGGAGCATATATTCATTACTTTCAGCAGTAACTCCACTGAGAGAAATCTTTATATTTCATGTATCCTAGAATCTATTCTGAAATCTCTGGACACTGCACATAAGATTCTTGAGCTGAGTACTTAAATGATGGTCCTTGGATAACTGGACAAAATAGAGAAATTATCAGTCCACATTAATGTCTGATCTCATTTTTTTTCGACCCTGGAATAAGCAGTGGAGTTGCAAGTTTTTCAATTAGATGGGCAGATCAGGGAAATACAAATCAAAACCACCATGAGATACCACCTCACACCAGTGAGAATGGGGAAAATTAACAAGGCAGGAAACAACAAATGTTGGAGAGGATGTGGAAAAAGGGGAACCCTCTTGCACTGTTGGTAGGAATGTGAACTGGTGCAGCCACTCTGGAAAACTGTGTGGAGGTTCCTCAAAGAGTTAAACATAGAACTGCCCTATGACCCAGCAATTGCACTGCTGGAGATTTATACCAAAGATACAGATGCAATGAAATGCCGGGACACCTGCACCCCGATGTTTATAGCAGCAATGTCCACAATAGACAAACTGTGGAAGGAGCCTCAGTGTCCATCGAAAGATGAATGGATAAAGAAGATGTGGTCTATGTATACAATGGAATATTACTCAGCCATTAGAAACAACAAATACCCACCATTTGCTTCGACATGGGTGGAACTGGAGGGTATTATGCTGAGTGAAGTAAGTCAATTGGAGAAGGACAAACATTATATGGACTCATTCCTTTAGGGAATATAAAAAATAGTGAAAGGGAATAAAGGGGAAAGGAGAAAAAATGAGTGGGAAATATCAGAGATGGAGACAGAACATGAGAGACTCCTAACTCTGGGAAATGAGCAAGGGGTGGTAGAAAGGGAGGTGGGCAGGGGGTGGAGGTGACTGGGTAATGGGCACTGAGGGGGGCACCTGATGCAATGAGCATTGGGTAATATGCTATATGTTGGCAAATTGAACACCAATAAAAAATAAATCTAAAAAATAAAAAAATAAAAATTAAAAAAACAATTAGATGGGCAGGTGAAGGTTATACCTTTACTATATCCCCAAAGTATCATCTCTCCAAAAAACATTGGTTAAGAGTTATGTTTGGTTAATATTTTTATTAGTTTGGTTTAACTTAAAATCTTCAAAATAAAGAATATTTTTGCCCAAAGCAACGAAAGTAAAATAGGCAATTAAATCATGGTCATGGCTTAAGAGGTGTTCAACTTCAAATCCTTTACACTTTTTGTAAATTTGCTGTGCTGAGACCTTTTCTTTTTCCCGTTCAACATTCAGGACAAAGCATGTACATGTCTACAGACCTATTTGTCAAGAAATAAGAGGAATGAACGCGAGTCACATTTGAATAACCAGAGTGGACTAGACATGAGAGAATAGATTAGGCATAGACAGTTTCAATTCTCCATTTTAAAATGACTTACTATTGTTGGGAATATTAGAACATCAAAAGGATAAATTCAAAACTCAAATTAGTTCCTGTCCTCCCAGGAGAGACAGCCTGCATGATTCTGATCTGTCTTTCATGTGTCGTTCTCACTCAAACTTACAATTTCAAGGGCTAGAGTGTTATTCTAATATGCAAAGGAGTGTTGGCATTAATGAGAGTTATATTTAGAAATCCTTCTATTGGGAAATAGAATATAATATTAAACTTGTGAATTTCAAGGTCATAACAAGGACATATTGACAAGCTAAAGTTTCAAACTATGTAAATTAGCTACTTAGATAATCACAGACTCTACAAATCAGCTCAAATTAAAAGAGACAAGTTTGTTCCTTCTTTTCACAATTAAGGATTTGTCAGAATAGGGTTATGTTATATTCTGCTAGCAAACTATCGCAAAATATCACTGATTTATAAAAACAAAGTATATTTCTTCCTCATACTACATAGCTGTCCTTTCAGATCTTTTCATTCCTGGTGCCAAGTGATAGAGCAGCAACCATCTCAAAGGTTGCTGGTCACTTTGACAAAAGGAAAAAAAAAAAAGTTGAGACTGTGTTGCACAGCGATTAACCATTTCTGCTTAGAAGTGTCTCTCACATGTCTTACAACTTATTGGCTGAAACAAATCATATGACTGCACCCAACCATAATGGGGAAGGGAAGTAAAATTTTTAACAACAACAAAAGTCCCTGTCCTTAGAAACTTAGACTAGTGAAGGGAGCCACACAGATACAAAATACATAAATAAATAGAGGTGATAACTTCCCATTGTAGTAAGTTATATGGAAGAGATAACCAAAGATGTGGTAGACATGATGAGATACCACCTCACACCTGTCAGAATGGCTAAAATGAACACATGAAACAACAGATGTTGGCAAGGATGTATAGAAAGGGGAACCATTTCACACTGTTGGTGGGAATGCAAACTGGTGCGGCCACTCTGGAAAAAAGTGTGGAGGTTTTTTTTAAACTTAAAAATAGAACTACTCTATGATCCAGCAATTGCACTACTAGGTTATTTACCCAAAGGCAAAAATACAGATTCAAAGGATACATGCACCCTAGTGTTTATAACAGCATCGTCAACAATAGCCAAACTATAGAAAGGGCCCAAGTATCCATCAACTGATGAATGGATAAAGAAAAAGTGATATATATATATATATATATATATATATATATATAGAAGAGTCACCAAAGAGAATGAAATCTTGCCATTTGCAACAATGTGGGTGGAGCTAAAGTATATTATGCTAAGTAAAATAAGTCAGAAAAGGAAATACCATATGATTTCACTCATATGTGAAAGAGGTGTAAGAGACTCCCAACAATGGAGAACAAACTGAGGGTTGATGGAGGAAGGTGGATTGGAGATAGGCTAAAATGGGTGATGGGTATTAAGGAGAACACTTGTTATGATAAGCACTGGGTGAAATATGTAAGTGATGAATCACTCACTTCTACTCCTTAAACCAGTATTACATTCTATGTTAACTCACTAGAATTTAAATTAAAAATTTGGAAAAAAAAAATAAAGAGAAATACAGAGGAAAGAGTCATCAACCCTGCCCCCTCCCCCCCACACACACACAGATGTGGTAGAGGGGAAGGGAGAGAGATGAATAAGAAGGTGCATTTTCTTTTTTTCCCATTTTTTAAGATTATCTTATTTATTTTAGAAAGAGAGAAAATATAATAGGAGAGGAACAAAAAGTGGGGGAGAGAATCCTCAAGCAAACTGCCTATTGAGCACAGAGCCCAACATGATCATGTTGGGCTCACGATCATCATGACCTGAGCTGAAATCAAGAGTCAGCCACTCAACTGACTAAGCTACCCATGTGCCCCAAGAAGGTCCATTTTAGATAATGTGGTTAACTATAAGATAAAGTAAACAGTAAGTACATCTGATATCTTCCCTTTGCTCTTCCAGGTCCACTCTTCCTTTTCCACTCTGCTCTGTGCTTTGAGAGGTTGACATGCAAAAGATGGCAAAGTATGCCACATTGGTATATTAGTTTGAGCTGCAGTCACTTGAAAAATAGCAAATTGAGGGACATTCTCTGAACTCCCCTTATCTGTCTAAAGACAGATCCTTCAAAAAGAACTCCATTGTCATAAATCTCCTCTTCAGGAGTTTTATCAAGCAGGAAAGATTGACCTCTTTTTTGGTGTTGAAATAACAATTTTGGAAAGGAGGACCTGAGACAAGTCCATTGCTGTGGGGACACAGAGAGAGCTGTGATCTGAATAGAAAAGTGTTGGGATAAAAGTGTCTTTGTGATAAGATAAGGAAGGCCAAACTTTAAATACAAATGTTTAGGATGAGCATATAATTGAGTTATTAGATCCTTGGTAGAGAATTGGTCCCTAATTCAAGGCACACAGGATCAGAAGATAGGGATCAAGAAGTGATAGATCAGGGGCTGCAAGCGGGAAGGAAAGAGAGATGTGAGTCTGGATAAGTGAGAATAGAAGGATGCAAAGAAGGGCTGCTCCTTAAGGGTTAGCTACTCAGAAAATCTGTGCTAGGATAAGGCCTTGCCTTCAGAAATTACAGAGTGGTAACCTTAGGTAAACACCCTGCTAGTTTCAGTTCCCTAGAGAAGAAACAGATTCTCAGACAGGAAACCTCATATGACTAGCCTTAGGCAGATAGTAGACTGGGAAGGTGGTTAATTTTATGTGTCAAACTAACTGGGCCTCAGAGCTTAGACATTTGGTCAAATACTATTCTGGGTATGTCTGTAACAGTGTTTCTGAATAAGATTAGAATCTGACGGAATAAAGGCGGTCTAAGTGGGTCCCATCCAATCAGGTGAAGGCCTAAATAAAACAAAAAGGCTGCCCATTTTACAAATAAGAGGGAACTGCTCCTACCTGACTACTTTGAGCTAGGACATAGTTCTTGCTGGCCTTCAAATTCAAAATGAGAGAAGACTGACTTTTTAACACAGGAGGGGAAACTAGAACAACTTTGTCATAAACTATCATACCTCCTCTCTCTAAGGGCCCATTCATCTTTCCTAAAAATCACTGACTCTCCCCTAAGAGGCCCACATCCCCAACCTCCTGTTTGCCAATGAAGATAGTGTGTAAGTCTGAATCCTAAGCCACCTCAGGGAGTTACTCATTTTCCCTTGGGTATTTCCTGTGTATAAATGAAATATATGTGTTAATAAACTTGTTTGTTTTCCTCCTATTAATCTGTCTTTCATTACAGAAATGTCAGCCAAGAACCTAAAAAAGTTGAGAAAAAAAAATATTTTTCTTCCTCTATACATATACAGACTCCATCAATGGGCTTCCTTTCAGTCTGGCCTGCAGTTAGTTTCCACTGCTGAGAAGCATAAGGGTGAAATCAGGGAAAAGAAGAATGAAGTCTTCACTCCTTTTGGGTGGGAAGTGAAGGGTGGCTGGGTGCCATCCCCAGCTATGGTTATGACTCCTGTCATGTGTGTTCTCTCTCTGTCTAGAGTAGTGGCCAAACTGTCCCCAGTTCCTCAAACCTGAAAATGGTAACTCCCTGAAGTTTCTAGTCCCAGGGTACTGTGCTACCCAGTGCTTCCCTAACTGCTATGGACTGAATTGTGTTCACCCAAATTGATATGTCAGGACCCAGTGAGAAGGCAGCCCTGCACAAGTCAGGAAGAGAGCCCTTACCACAACTCATCCATGCTGGCAATCCAACTTAAGACTTCCAGCCACCAACACTGTAAGAAAATAAATTTCTGTTGTCTAAACCACCCCATCTATGGTACTTTGTTATGGCAGCCTGGGCCATACACACTAGGCTATACATTTATAAGAGTCCCTTTATTTTTTTAAAAAAGATTTTATTTATTTTTTCATGGGGCAGAGGGAGAAGCAGGCTCGATGCAGAGAGCCTGACATGGGACTTGATCCTGGGTCTCCAGGACCAGGCCCTGGGCTGAAGGCAGCACTAAACCACTGAGCCACCTGGGCTGCCCTAAGAATCCCTTTATTAAACACTTCTCAAATTACCTACTATGAGTTGCCATCTCCATCCTGCTGAGATCCTCACTAATGCAAAATATGTATCTTTAATTCTCATTTGTTTGTACCTATAATTTCTCATGAACTTGTAATTTATGACAAATTATGATTTAGAAAACTAAAACTATTGTTAAAAGAAGAACTATTCAAGTCAATATACCATTTATATTTTATTTAAGGCACAATGTGGCATAATTATTCAGAGAAAGGGACTGGAGGGTTAGGTAGCTCTGAGGTTTAATCTCAGTCTCTGCATATAGTGGTAGAGTTGCTTGCCAAGTTCCTCACCTGTCAAAGAAGCATCTCCATTTGCTTTATAACCAATGAAGTTATTACAGAGTTGCAGTAACCCCCCAAAGTGAAACAGAGTAAACTTTACATGAATTATTATTATTGTTATTCTCTTACCAGAAATCCTTTTGTGATATTGCTACTTTTGGAAGCTTCTTCAATCCTAAGCATATCCATGGGTGCTCACAACTCTCATAGCCTAAGGGATTTTTATATTAAGAATGGATTAATAAAAAAGAATGGATTAATACCCACTAATAGGCTCTAAAAACAACATGAACTAAGGCCAGGAAACATCCTGCATTTTGTCTACAGAACATTCTCTTTAGAGGGAAAGCTAATCAAAGAATAACTACCTTTAACGAAGTTCTCATATTACATGCAGGATACTTGATATAACTTAATTAATTACTTTTTTATGCTTAGAGGAAGTTGTTTGACAAATTATCTGTCCTGTGCATACATTCTCTCTTTATCCCTTCTCTTTCCAGCTGCCAGAAAATAGATACGATCTATACAGAGAGTTAAAAACTACTAACGATTATTAGCCTCTACCTCAGCAACTAACATGAGACTTAATCACATAAGACCTCACTTAATTTGTCTTTAATAACACAGAATTTTCTATGTTCAGTCAATAGGCATCTTACAGGGCAGTCAAGCCAAGCTCCAACAACTACACATATTATGAACCTTTGCAATAGGAAAAATGATTTCTCAGCAGGCAGATTAAATCATGAAAAGTCTGAAAAGCAACAATTTATGCAACAAGGTTATGCAACAAGAAATTTTAAGCTTTTTAAATACAATGTCCAGAAATAATTTCTAATAAATTGCTACTTATACATGACCTTGAGAGATACCTAATCAACCCAAGATAATATTTTTAAATAAATGAGGTATATGACCTTGATCAAGTTCCTTAACCTATCTAGCTTTTTGGTTCCTCATTAAAATGGGGGAAATGATAGTCAATGGGGCAGGGCTACTGAGAGAATGAAATTAAATTAAAAAGGCAAAATCATTCCTGATGCAGGGGAAAGTACTCAATCTTGTTAGCTATTTTATTATTATAATATCTGATACCCATTCTAGCTCTAGAATATTATAATCTATTACCATTTTAAAAATTTGATTCATCCTACAATAGAAAGGGGTTCTTCCTACTGTAATATGACCATTCTTTTAGTTTAAGACTTTGATGTAAATACCTGTATCCCAAAAAGAATGACAGTTTTCAGTTTTTAAGGTTATCCATGTGAGTTATCAATGAAGATCACTGGCTTATTTAAAAAATTCCATACAGGGGCGGCCCTGGTGGCTCAGCAGTTTAGCACCTGCCTTTGGCCCAGAGTGTTATCCTGGAGAGCAGGGATTGAGTCCCACATCGGGCTCCCTGCATGGAGCCTGCTTCTCCCTCTGCCTGTGTCTCTGCCTCTCCCTCTCTCTCTCTCTCTGTCTCTCATGAATAAATGAAATCTTTAAAAAAAAATTCCATACTAATAAGCAAAAAAGCTTTTCCTGATTTCTTGCTCTTCATAGCCTAGAATAAAACTAGGGTAAATTTTACATTAAGTAGCTTAAAGAGACCGGGAAGTAGGTGATAAATATCCAATCTTAAATATATATTAATTTGCTTCAAGGATTCATTTTAACTACAGAGTTTATTATGTTAAAAAAAAAGCAAAAAATAAACAAATTGAGAAGTTCTTATTCATGTTCATGGTTTCTGAGTTTTCTGATAGGTGTTTCTTTTATAATTCCAAAGTACATTTGTAAAATGGAGAGAATATAATCCCAAATAGTTTACAACATGAGACAATATTTGTAAAGTGCACTCATGCCAGACAGTTGGTTGTCCTTGGTGGATGAACTAGTCAAAAGGAAGGCATGTTCATGAAATCAAACATTTCACAGTCCACTTTCTCCTCCTAATCAGGACCCAAAATGTAAGGAATTAAGCAAATAAAATTCAGGCCCTTTTAAATATCTTTCTGTTTTGTTAATTTTCTTTGGAAAGAAAAGTCTTAAGACAAAAATAACTATTTCTGCTTCATCAATTAATTGCCAGTATATTAGCTTAAGGGTTATCATATAAAAATACAGTTCAAGCAAAGTTGGCATGATGGTCAAGAGATTCTCCTTCTATATTAAAGTCCAAAGCTGGACAAAGTTTGAACTTTCCTATAGGATCAGAACAAAAGAGGATTCAATACTGATTTTTCCCAAAATAAATATTCTGGAGACAAATCCCCAATACCATGCCATGGGCAAATGCCTCATGCCTTACATTCACTCTCACCTGGAGTTAATTACCACAGATTAACAAGTGATTGCTCACCATAGGCTGGGAAATAAAAGGGCCCAATGTAGTGTCCTTAAAAATGCTTTCAAAACTCCTGAACACAGACTGTTAAAATAACTTTCTTGGACCCTTCAAAAGGCAATGTCATAAAAACAAAAATATGTATGTCAAAAAAAATTCTAAATAGATAAATAAAATAGGGGCACACCTATTAAAATGGTTTGCCCACAGCTGCCAGTTTGCAATCTATGACAAAACATTAAAGCCCCTTGGCACTGGTGCATTGAGAAATACATTAAGAATTTCCAAGAAACTCTCTTTTGGGGATCTATGATCCAAGTTGTTGGTTCACAAACTGGCCCCTGTACACTAAGGGCAAGGAGAAACCAGAGAAAGAAGCAGAGCCCTCCAGATTAGAGAGTGGCTTTTGAATAAGCAAGGGAATTTACATATGAGGCTCATCTTGGGTGCTGCCAGAAGAGTAGAGCTGGGCACTCGCCTACCAGAATCTTAAAAGTTTATATAGAGGCCTTCACTAGGTTCAGTCACATACACCACTGATGGCATCAACAACACGTTGCTCTCTCAAGGTCAGGTTCTCAAAAAACAGCTCCAGTGTAGGAAACAGTGTGAGCAGGATGTACATTCCAAAGACGGGAGGGGTTGAAGATGCTCTGATTGCCCAGATGTAGCTTTCAGGTCAACTAGAGGTTACCACCTCTTAATGATCTCCTACAACACGAGCAAAGAGTTAAAACATCTATTCCTATCCATGGATTCTTGTCCAGTGATAACTGTGAAACTAGATAGCCCTATCATGCCAAAACAAGAGATGGGTAACAGGTTTTGTGGAATGCACAGCAGTACACACAGAAATTAAAGCATGCCCTCACTCCAACATTCCATCAAGTCTCTGTGCCTATAGTATACAAAGGGGACACAGCAGGGACAATGCTAATAAAAAAAAATCCTTTTCTTTCTTCTTTTTTTAAGAGTTTATTTATTCATGACAGACACACAGAGAGAGGCAAAGACATAGGCAGAGGGAGAAGCAGGTTCCCTGTAAGAAGCCTGAGGTGGGATTCAGTCCCAGGATCCCAGGATCATACCCTGAACCAAAGGCAGACACTCAACTACTGAACCACCCAGGCGTCCCAAGAAAATCCTTTTCTAACCTCTGTCCTCACCCAACCCCACCTTGTCACCTTTCAAGAAGGAAAGGTAGTGATAAAACAGATAACTGGGTCTACTTTCTTTGCTCAATGCCTCCAACAGACAATACAAATGTAGACAGACACCATACCTTTATCCTGCCTTGTGCTTTTCCTATTTAGCACCCTGCATAAGGTGAGAGTTTCTGAGAATCTCACTGTGTGCATGGTCTTTGCTCAGCTGTCTGTCTAGTAGCACTGCTGTTTTCTCACCCATGTCTGGGCTCAGCAACTCACTGGTGGGCCTTAATTCAGAGCCAAAAGGAAAGGGGTAGTAAAAGAACAGAAAAACTGTCCTAGTGTGTGCACAATCCCATATGATCCTCCATAAGCTAACATAAGTGGGCAACCCTGCAGGCAGATGCGATAAGTTAGTGCAAAGTAGAAATCAAGGTCATAACAGTAATGTGTAAGCACTTCTTAGGTACTACATATTAAATAAGGCACATTCTGAACATCATCTCTAGAATCCTGAAAAAAAAAAAATCTCACAGATCGAAAAAATGAGACAGAATGAATTTACCTGCTTCTGTCAAGAGTTCACCTTTAGTAAATGCCACAACCAGGATTCAAATCCAGATCTTATTCCAGTGCCTGAGTGTTTCTCATAACACTGTATCTCAAAAACAAAAGGTTTGCAGTAAAGAGGAAAGTAATGATGGTTAGAAGAAAGAATTGAAACAACTCTCAGAGAAGAGACGCATACCTCCCTATCTTGAGCTCCAGCCCCCAGCCCATCAAGAAGACTTGAGCTGTTCTCACAGCCTGACCTAGTACCCCTGCATCAGAATCACCTGGGGAGATCATTTAAAATGCAGATTCCTGGGTCCTACTCCAGGTCTAAGGAACCCACATCTCTCAGGTAGGGACTGGCAATGTGCAATTTTACTTGTACTCTCACAGTGACTTTTGACAGTTCTCCAGGTGTACCATTGGAGTTGATGTTTCAGAAAGGGAGCAAGGCAGAGTCTAACAATCTCTACCAGAAACTCATGATGAAAAAAAGCATTCTAAAATAACAACCCAGGAAGGAGCTTCTGCTTATCAGCCTCACGCAATTCTTAATTTTCTTTAGGGGAACAGTTATTATCAACAAACATCTGAAGGAAATCTAGTCCATTTATTTTACTTGTTTTGACATCTGCAGATAATGACAAGCTACAGGGAAAAACAGGTTTAAGGATGGTAGCAATTAGTTAATTTGTCACTGATTATTAAAAAATAACATATGCAGCTCTGTGGTTCTCCGGAGGGGAGAGTTACAAATTACTACGGTTGTTGTCCCACTGCCACGGCTGGTGTTATTGTTGTTTTTAAAGAATTGTAGCCTCCATGTGTTTGTGAAGAGTAATATGGTTTGAGGTCTGTCAGGTTGCCATAGTCACCTCAGTGCCCTTCCACCAGCAAGATGTGATGTGCTGGGAGCGAGAATTATGAAAGAGCCCACATACGTAACTACAACCTGGAAGCAGTTGAGTCGAAACAGACTCTTCCCTTCCCACAATTCCCTGCCTTGCTCATTTTTGATACATTGAACAAAATGCACCTGCTTCCAGCCCACTAGCCCTCTCTCACTTGTGTTCTCTCCAGCACAATCATCTTCCCCAGCTCCCCTGACTCCCTTAGTTCCCCTTCATTGGGCTCTTTTGAACCCTTGGAAACACATTCTCATTCAACCCTTCTGGCAACACTTCCTTTATGTTCTCTTCTAAACCAAAACCTAGATTTTCCCTAATAATGATGATACTGAACTCAAGTGTGCAGAGATCCTGGTGACATCAGCTTTTTTCTTTCCCTTATCACACCCCTACTCCCATCATCCCAATATGTTAGAACTAGACGTAGGTGACTATCAGTCTCAATATTTCTGCTTCCTCTACTGTTTCACTATTTTTCTCAAGGTCTCCTCCCTCCTTTTAACTTCCCCTGTCTAGTTATGCCATCTCGTTCTGATCTCACTGTCTTCTAACCTCTGGAGAAGGTTAGAAACCCCTCACCTTGCCTGTTGGTCCTGTCCTCTCTTATCCCCCTGAGAGATTAAACATGAACTAGACCCCTCACCTGAAGTCTCCCTGAAGTTACTTAATCTACTGCATTCCAAAAGTCTTGCTTCACTTCCATCTTTTGTTGATTTTAGCTCCACTTCCAGGCCCAGATCCAATGTTTCCAGCATTGTGATAACTTTCCTACAACTTGACTGCCATTCTCTCTGCATCCCCAAAGCATGGGGGCAGCAGGATGTAGTGCTTGGTGATGTGGTCTCTGGATTAAACTACACAGGGAAGGTCCTGGCTTTACCATGTACTGCTTCTGTGATTCAGAGCAAGATATTTAACCATTCCAGACCTTAGTTCCCTCATCCACAAAATGATGAAAAATATCACTTATTTCAGAGGGTTGTTATGAAGATGGAAAAAGATAACTGCTGGGTATAATTTAGACCAGTTCAAGTAAAAGAAAAGCCAACTCAGACTGGCATAAAAAAAGTCCAGAAGAAAGGTAGGCTTCAAGCTCGGTTTGACTTAGTGCTTCAATCATAGGATCAAGGATCTAATTTCTTTATCTCTCCCTCTCCTCTTCATTCTAAGGTGTCAGATTTGTCCTAAGCTTTATTTGCCCTTATAGTTATGAGAGGCAATCATTACATCACAGGCTTCCTCATCCAAAACAAAGGAGTGAACAAAATGATGACATCAAAAAGCTCTCCCAGAATAGTGAAGGAGAACTTTTTCAGACATGCTCAAAAAGCCTCTCATGGCCCATTGTCCAGAAATGACTAACAAGCCCATCCTTAATACTGCTCAGAGCAGAGGATTTCCTGAATTGGTTCACGTGAACCAATCTGTTCAAATAGACCAATCACTGTACCATAGGAGAGGGGAATTATAAACCCCAGAAAATATCTTTCTACTCACAAATTACACAGTAAGTACGACCTGGGGGAGAAGAGGAGAATGGATACTGGAGAGATAACCTAACACCCATGAAGGGGAGTCAAGTCCTTAGCTAACAATAGGCAATTAGTAACATTATACTAATATTAGCATTATTATGCCATTTTTACCTTTAGATCATTACTTCTCATTCTTTTTGTATTGTCATTTATTGTTTTCATGATTGCTTCTTTATGCTGTCCTGTCCTTGAGCTTGTAAAATCCTTAAGGCAGTGTGCTTTATTGATTTTTTTTGCCACTAGCATGGCCCACCCCAAATTCTGTACCTGGTAGGGTACATAAAAATATAGCTTCAATAAATGCTGGTTGAATACATGAATAGACTATAAAAATGGTTCTACCCGGTGACAAAGTCTCTCTCTCTGGCAGAAATTAGAGATTACACTATGCTCTTATGCCCTTCAGTACAGAACAATTTAATACACTTTAATAATGTTCTTTCTTATACAAAATAATATTACCAACCCACCATTGATTACACAGGCACAGAGAGTGTCTTTGGTATTTTCTAACTGATCAGTAAAAGTTCATTCTTTACCACAATTATATGCAATTTATCCTTTTTCAAATTTTCCTTCACAATAACTTTTGAAATAAATGATCCCATTTGACCAGACTAGATGCACTGCAAAACATACAAGGAGACACATGATGTTTTTGGTCTGTGTACCCTTACAATGAAAGCTAAAAAATCTTCAAATCAGTATATTTTTTACTAAGACCTATAGTTCTCAAAACCATAAATTATCAGGAAAAACTCCAAAATTACAGTGTGAAGTTATAATATATTTATATAGGAAAAGACTTCCCTGGTAAGATTAACCTTTAAAATGTCCCATTTTCCATAAAATACACTTGAATTTTAAACCAACATAAAGAGAAATAATACCTTACACTGCCTTATTTTTTTTTTTAGTAAATAACATCATTTCCAAACAAGTTTATTTTAATGCTTCTGAAAAGCAGGTAATATTAGCAATTCCATAATAATACAACTAGCAAATGTGTAGCTGTACTTTTTAGATAGATATGGTAAATGACTTTGTATGTGAGACTTTTCTTGATTCCTTGCATTTATTTTAAAGTCTATAGGATTTCAAAATTGAATTACCTGAAAATTATCTTTTTAAAAATATATTATTAAACTTGAAAATGTCTTTGAGAGAAGAAAAGCATGTGAGAGACTATAAAACATACTGGCTGTCTAAAAGTAAAATGAAGGAAAATATGGATTCCTTGTCTTTTAACTGAAAGGCTGTAGCCGTGCAGAACCTTTGCTTCTTGTCTGTAGAGACTATGCAGTGAATTTTAAGAGTGGAATCTGATGAAAGAGTAAAACAAGAAATGTTTAGAGAATATAAATTAGTCAGACCATCTGAACTTCATGAAAAGACAGTAATAAATTTTAAAATCATAATATAGCACATGAGCACAATCCAGTTAACACTACATATATAAAGCTATATCGTACATTTTATATTTAATAATCCACATGCATGACCAGTCACATTTTTATTTCACATGCGTCTTAAAACTGCCACTTTGGTTTATCTCTAGCCACAAGCTTTTCACCACACAAAACAGAGTAAAGCCTCTGAAAATAATGAAACAACATGAAGGATAGATAGTTAACGCAGTGGACAGTAGTATATCCCCATAGAATTTGATGCCTGATCCAACTCCATGAAGTAGATATTGTTACCTGAGGCCAAGATGTTAAATAATTTTTCTCTATGCTTCTGAGTATTGGCAATCAGTCCCAAAGTCCCTGACTGCATTGTAATGTGAGGTTTAACCAATAAATCTCTTTCCCAAAGCAAAATCCAGCAGAGAATGTAGGCACCATTGATCTCACACAGCGGACTAAATAGCCAAAAGGCTGTGCACTGTAAGTTATTCTATTACCTCTGTTGGATCTGGGTGATGAGTCACTCGGGTGAAGCTTTTGATGTTTCCTCAGTAATCAGCCTGCTTGATGGAGCAGCCAAAGTTCATTCAAACCCACCCTTCCGACAGCCTCCACTCTGGCTTCCTTGGCGACCCTAAGTATAGAAACATTTTAGGATGAAACCAAGACAATATAAAGAGCCCTAACCTCAGTAATTGTTTATAAAACAACCTCTTGGAGATGCTCAATATCACAATGAAGAGAAAAATTAAATGCCTTTTTGTCCATAAAATTTAAACAATGTGAATTTTTTAAAAAAAGGAAAATTTCTCACTTGTGGGAGGATAAATTGATGCACTCTTGTTGGATCTAAATTTTAAACATGCATACATTTTGAACCAGTAATTCCATTTCTATAAATATATCTCTAGAAAAGTGTTCAAAGATACATACAGAAGATATTACAGTGTTGAATAAGGAAGTATCTAAATTTATTACAGTAAATCCAGGCAATAGAATCTCTGATGACTATAGAAAGAATTGGGTAAATCTATATACATGAGTATGGAAAATATCCTAATTATATTGTGAAGTGAGGAAAAGCATTTTGGATAATAATATCCATAGTATGATTCCTATTTTGCACATTATGACTCCAGTTTGTGAAAAGAATATATATATATGGGGAGGGGGAAGGATCAAAGGACCTTAACTTTCCCCTTTATCTTCTTATTAAAATTTTTGTACCATGGGAGGAGCAAGAAATTCTCTTCTCCCTTATCTTGCTTGTATGAAAGTAAAAATAGATGATATAAATGTCCACTGTAAAGACCATGTCAGGCACCAGGAACCCATGAAAATTGGTTCTCCTATTCAAACATAAGCATGTATGTGTGCATGAGCACACACACACACACACACACACACACTACCACTACCACCACCACCACTACCATCACCACTTCCGTCTAATGCCTTCTAAATACTAATACCATTTTACATGCCACCAACTTTCCAGGACATCTCCATTATCTCCTAGATATCCTTATTTTAAGGAAGGATTGAAGGAAGGGACAGAGAGAAGAGTTCATTTGGACATTGCTGTTCCCAGATATTTAGCTTAAGTTTTTCAAAAGAGAAAGTCAGAATCTTGTATTTTATTTTCCGTTTCCAAAACAGTGAATAAAAAAAATCTTCCCAGGTACTATCAGTGACATACAGAAATGCTCCATCTTGCAACCTATTTCAATCAATCTTGAAAAAAAGATCGGGATGGGAACACTCAAATATACCAATACTACTATTGAAAATCACAAGAATGATGAAACCTTGTGTAAAATAATGTTGAAATAACATTCAGGGAATTGTGGGTTCTGACAAGCAGTGAGATTTATGACTCCTTTCCTCCATCCCAAATCAGAGAAACAGTAAAAATACTACCTTCCAGGTGAATGACCTCTAAAAGAAATGATCTCACGTCCTAGCAGTAAAGAAATTTCAAGCAAGCATCCTCCATAGATTTTTATCTATTTATAAATTATATATATATATGTCATAACACTGTATTAATATTATTAGTATATGTAATGTTAATATTTAATTAGCAAATAGAAAAATTGAAATTAAAATGAAGGAAATTTTAAATATATAGAAAATCAAGTTTCTAGGATTTTCTTTCCACACTCACCCAATGAGATATTGTTCCAAAATATTAAATAGTAACTATGACAGTGTCTCATACACAATTATAAAATCTACATCCCTAAAATATTACAACTTAAGTTATTTTTCCAATGAAAGGTTTCAGGACAACCCTTGCTACTGAAATGCCTCCTTTGATGGCTGAGGATATAGAATTAAATTGAGAAGATAGATTATGCTTCTTTCAGTTGGTAGGGAAGGGGAAAGATAGATAATATTTACTGAGTGCCTTCTAGGTATCAAGCACTGCTAACAGTCCTGAAACATAATGTTCCCAAAACTCTGTGTGGTAGATGATCTTACTCGTCCCGTTTTACACATCAGAAACTAAAGATTAAAGGCCCTAGATCAGCCAACTAGAAATTGATAAGATATATTATCAGAATCTAGTTTGGCTCATTCCAAAATCTAAACCTTTAATTGGTCCTATTTACTGCTTAGAAAAGGAAAATATTAGAAGTCAAAAATGTATAACTGTAGTTATAGAATGTGAAATCATAAAACATTACATAGTCAAAAAGATGAGAAGCAATCTGAGAGTTAGGTCTTTTCTTCCTATTGTCTCTGAGCTTATCACTCTACTGCTACACAGAAAGATTTTCTGTACCTGGAGATGAAACTGGACCCCACTATATTTATCACCAGGCACGTTAAACTCTAAGAACTTCAGTAAGAAAGGTTTATGAGGGGATCCCTGGGTGGCGCAGCGGTTTGGCGCCTGCCCTTGGCCCAGGGCGCGATCCTGGAGACCCGGGATCGAATCCCACATCGGGCTCCCGGTGCATGGAGCCTGCTTCTCCCTCTGCCTGTGTCTCTGCCTCTCTCTCTCTCTCTCTGTGACTATCAGAAGTAAATAAAAATCAAAAAAAAAAAAGAAAGGTTTATGAGAAAATTTTTCCACACACTTTCGAGTTGTCTCCTTATAGCCTCATATTACTTCTTTCAAATTAAAAGCAAAACACCACATATTTTTTTAAAAACTTTAAATAATGCATACAGAATATGTGACAAATCCTTCTTCAAAGAAAGGTGGTCTGTGGCAGTAGTCTCAAAGGGAGAGAAATTTGGCTCTCAGCAAACATTTGGCAATGTCTGGAGACAGTTTTAGTTACACTAATGAGAGTGGGCATACTATGGGCATCTAGTGGGTAAGGGCCAGGATTCTGTTAAACAACGTAGGGACGCCTGGGTGGCTCAGAGGTTGAGCATCTGCCTTTGGCTCAGGCTGTGATCCCGGAGACCTGGGATCGAGTCCCACATTGGGCTCCCTGCATGGAGCCTGCTTCTTCCTCTGCATATGTCTCTGCCTCTCTCTCTGTGTGTGTCTCTCATAAATAAATAAAATCTTTAAAAAAATAAGCAACCGGGACAACATGGACTACATGTGGGAGGAGGAGGACGAGGAGGAAGATTTGGACTACTACTTGGGGGACATGGAGGAGGACCTGAGAGGGGAGGATGAGGAGGACGAGGAGGAAGTACTGGAGGAGGACGAGGAAGAGGAGCTACCACTGCCCCCGCCTCCAGCCCCGCGGAGGTGCTTCACCCGCCCCCAGTGCCGAAGGAGCCCTCCCAGGAGAGCTCCCGCGCCAACCTGCAGCTGGCCGACATGGTCCGAGGGATTCGGCAGATGCACCCAACTCCTGGTCGAGGGAGCAAGCAGGGCATTTGTCCAAAACGCCAGGAAGCCCTGAAGCCCTTCTGCAAGGTGGATGAAGAGGCCATCTGTGTGGTGTGCGGAGAATCCAGGAGCCACAAACAGCACCGCGTGGTGCCATCGGAGGAGGCGGTGCAGGAGCACACGGCCAGACTGCAGGGGCACGTGGAACCACCGAGGAAGCACCTAGAGGCCGTGCAGAAGACGAAGGCCGAGGAGGGGAGGCGGCTGGTGGAGCTGAAGAGCCAGATGAAGTCAGAGCTGGCCGCGTGGCCTCGGACTTCCACGGCTGACACGGTTTCTGGCTCAAGCACAGGCGGGGTTGGAGCGGCGCCTCCAGGAGGTGCAGGAAGCGCGCAAGGGCGTGCAGGAGCAGCAGGCCCAGGCCGAGGCGGAGCGGAGCCAGCAGGGGGTGGGGTCTATGGCTGCTCCAGGGCATCCTGGAGACGAGGTCCGGCTGCAGCCTCCGGAGGTCTGGCCCCCTGACCCGTGTCAACCCCATAGCCATGACTTCTTGACAGATGCCATCGTGAGGAAAATGAGCCCTGTGTTCTGTCAGGCTGCCCAAGGGGACCTGACGCTGGACCTGGCAGCCTCACCCAGCCCTGATGCTGCCCCCTGCCCGCCGGGGCTCGCCTGGCAGAGCGGCGGCAGGAGGTTCCTGACCATCCCAAACGCTTCTCAGCCGACCGCTGTGTCCTGGGGGCCCGGGGCTTCCGTTCTGGCTGCGCCCCTGGGAGGCAGAGGTGGGCGGGCGGCAGGGCTGGCGGTGGGCGCTGCCCGAGAATCGACCCATCAGAAGGAGCAGGTGGGCTCTGGGGGTCCTCCGTGGGCAGTGGGGACGCCAGCTCCTCGCGCCATCACCATCGCCACCGCCGCCTCCACCTACCCCAACAGCCCCTGCTCCAGAGGCAAGTGTGATGTGTGGGCACCGACGGCAAACGCTACGAGGCACAGAGCTCGACGGAGCAGACACTGCCGATCCCAAGTGAGAAACCACGGCGCTCGGGCGCACACCCGGACTATGAGGCTGGGCGCCTGGGCTTCTGCAATGCGGAGACTTTAGCCCACGTGCGTACCTTCTCAGCTGCCTTCCTGGGCAAGCCTGTCTTCCCTTTCTTTCGGGTGCTCTCCAAGGGCACCCCCATCAAGCTCTGCCTTGATTAGCCTCCCACCCGCAGGGGCCCCTCTGATTAGCACTTGGGGGGTAGGTGGTGGTGGAGGGTGGCCCATAAGTTTGGGGGCTCAAAGGCTCCTTCCAATTTTTGTTGCTTCCTGCTCCTTTGACCCAGGCCCGCTTCTCCCTCTAGGAGCCTAAAGAACCCTCCCGGCCTGCAGCTTGGCCTTCTCTCACCTGCAATGTCTGTCCAACAGGTCTGCATGGGTCCCTGATGAGAACAGCTGCTTGGTTTTCCTTCCCTCTGTCCACCCAGGGGTCTGAGTTTTGAGTAGGGGATGAAGGGAGATTTAACTCCATTACTTAACTTCCCTTTCCCTGCTCTTCAACCTTAGTTCCCAGGCTGGGGCACTTGGGCATGATTCAGGTCTGTCCCCATTCCAATTCCATTTTCTGATGCAAATTTTAGCTAAGGGATTTGGAAGCTTTTTGGGGGGAGGCAGGTTGGGCAAAAGGGTAGAGCTGGGTAATAAATGTCTACTCTAGGGGAAGTAGGAGGGATTCAAAACTCCTTCCATCCCCAATTTCTACCTCCATAGACTGGCCAGATTTTAGCTTGAGATCTAGATTGGCTGACATGATTGAAACTAGATACCATTGTACTACCCAATAAATTATTTTCTCCCCCTTCCTTTTTTCCAGCACTCAAACTAGGAATAAAGCTCACCCCACCCAACTCCTTTAGGTCTTATTCACTGCCAGGCTCCTTTCCCCTTTGTTCAGTGGAGTTCCTTGTGTCAATTTTCAGCCTCATGTCTTTAGTTCTCTCTATTTGGTGAGCCTTGACCAGGAGCCTGGGGACAGGGGTTTGGATCCTCAGAAGAGCCTTGGGTATAATATATTTTTCTAGTAACCCCTTGCCTTCTGTCACTTGTCAGCTTTTGTCCTCTAATGGTGATGGCAGAGGTCAATTTATTATGTTCCTGGGGAAAAGGGAAGAGGGGTTGTGCTGTGGAAATAAAAAGTTCATTTGCTTAAAAAAAAAAAAAACCTAAAGTCCACAAGACAGTCCCCTATAACAAAAATAATTATCTTTCCCAAAATGTCTGTAGTGCCAAGTTTGAAGAACTTTGCTCTGGGGAATAATCATTGATATGTCAAAGATGACTATCTAGAGTGTTCATCACTGCACTGTCCGCTTGTGACTGTTTAATAATATGAAACTCATAACTCATTCATGGGAACAATGTAACCATTAAAAATGATGTTGGAGAAGAATATTTAAAACCATAAAGAAATATTCATGATATTTATATGTCCTATGATAATATGTTTAATAATAATATGTTTTACAGCATTGTAAAAATATACATATAACTGTATGTAGGCATGGAAAATATTTTTAATAGAATTTTTCCTAGGAACTCTCTGACACTCTTTAGAAATAAAAAGTATACTTCATAACCAATGTCATTAAAATATCTAAACCATTACCTCTCACCATCCTGAGGAAGAACACAGTTAAAATTAATCATCATCTCAAAATTTATATAAGCTCCCTAAGTACATAAGATTTTGTATCCTTTCTTTTCAGAATGTGTCACTGAAAGAGTTTTATTTCCTGACATCAAGTTCTTTAATGATAGAAAAGAGAAGCAGCAGGTGCTTCTCACCAGGTGACTTTATGATGGCAGCAGACAGAGTTCACTGTATATTTTTGTTAAGAACCAAAATAGCACCTACTATTCTCATTCCTTCTCTTTAAAAGCCTTCATTGTTATACTAGGATTCAAAAGTAGAATTACTCTCTTCCACCCACACCAAAAACAGTATGATCACGACACTCTGAAAACTCAATAAATGTTTGAAACATCATGAACACTGGATATCCCCATTTCAGAATGTTTTATGAGTAAGAGGCTTTATAATATTGTCCACTACGCATCCTCATAACGTTCATATTGGAATTTAGAAGTATTGATGTCCCTCCAGAGACACGTCCATTATTTTAGCAACTAGTAGCCTTACATGAAGAAACAACATGGCACAAGTTCTCAGGAATACCACGTTTATATCAGCTGACAAAACTGATTAAAGAAAGTTTGCTCACCAGTGTAACTGAACCTCTAATCCGAATTGGGAGAGAAAGAGAAAAAAAGAAGTGGAGACCATTTGGCCACATTACTTGATAACAATATAATATAATTAGAAATTAAAATTTTTTAGAGTAAAGAAAAAAATTTCCATAAGAGACTGATCTCCCCTACAGAATTCTGAATAATCTTTATAGATACTGCCCCTCCTGGAGGTGGATCTTAACTCTCCACCCCTGAGTGTGAGCTGTGCTTAGTGACTGGCTTCCAAAAACTAGGAATATGAAAAGAGGAAAAAGTAACTTTACACTAGAGAACTTACACTGGTAAGTGCTGCCTCGGCCAGAAAACCAAGGTTAACATCATCAGTCATAAATTATGTTGATAGTATATTCTCTTGGTGTGATATAATGAGAATGGCATTTCACCTCTGTGATTTTCCTTCCACAACTGTATGTTAATCATGAGAAAAAACTTCAAACAAATCCAAACTGAGAGGCATCTTATTAAAAACAAAACAAAAACGAAAAACCTTGATCTCAAAATTGTTAAAGTCACACACACAAAAAAAGTCTAAGAAAATGTCATAGACCAGAGGAAGCTAAGGAGACATGTAATGTGGTATCCTGACTGGGATCTTGGAACAGAAAAAGAATAGTATAAAAAAACTACTAAAATTTGAATAAAGTATGAAGATTAGTTAGCAGTAATGTACTGATATTGGTTCCTTAGTGGTGACAAAAGTACCATAGCAATGTAAGATAAATAACAGGAAAAACTGAGTGAGAGGTATAGAAAGTCTGTAATAGCTTTGTAACTTTCCTGTAAATCTAAAACTACTCTAAAAGTTTATTTAAACAAAAAAAAAATTTAAAAACACAGCAAAAATATGTCTGGCTAGAATGTTTTTAATACTGGATAAAAATGAACATTAAAACCCAATTAAAAGGGCACCTGGCTGGCTGAGTCAGTAAACTATATGACTTTTGATCTCAGGGTCATGTGTTCAAGCTCCATGTTGGATATAGAGCTTAATTTTTAAAAACCTGAAATTAAAAAGATAATAAAAGAACAATATAAGCAATATTCAATTATTTAATAGGACTATTCGTATTTTCTTTTTCATCATGCTTATGAATAGTCCTATTAAATAATTGAATTCATTATTAAACATCATCCCAAACTATAGGTCCAGATAGTTTCACTGATACAGTCTGTCACACATTTAAGGAAAAAGTAACATAAATCTCACACTAACTCTGCCATAAAATTAAAAAGAGGAAAGCACTTCTCAAGTTGTTGAATGAAGCCAACATAATATTCATAGCAAAACTTGATAAAGATATGACAAAAAAGAAAAGCATCCCCTAAAAACACATATACAAATACAACTTTAAAAAAATGTCAAACTGCTTCCAGCAATACATAAAAATAACACATCATTAGTAAGCAGGGTTATCAGGGTATGCAAGGTTGATTTAACATTTGAAAACTTAAATACATAATTTACCATGTTTAGACTAAAAATCAAAATTCACATGATAATCTCAAGAGATATAGAATAAGCATTTGAAGCAACATTACACTCAATCATAACTAAAACTTCCAGTCAGCTAGGACAGGAAAGAACTCCCTTCATCTAATAAAGGGAGCCTATGAAAAACCAATAACTGACATCATTCTTAATTGGAAAATATTGAGCACTTTCTCATTAAATAAAGAATAAGACCAAGATGTCAGTTCTCACTACTTCTATCCAAGTGGTGATCCTAGCTACTACAATAAGGTAAGTAAAAGAAAAAAAAGCATACTGATCAAAAAGGAAGAAGTAAAACTGTGCTTGCAGATAAAATAATTGTTTATATAGAAAATTTCTAAGGAATCTAAAAAATAGCTTCTAAACTAAAAATTAAATTTGGAAAATCTGCAGGGTTCAAGGGTAATATACAAAACTAATTTTCATTTGTATATACTTGGCAGTCAGTGATTTAAGAAATTATTTTTAAATTCTATTTATAATAGCATTAGAAATAAATTAAGAATTAGAAATTAGAAAATAATTATGAATACTTTTAGCAAAAGAACATCAAAATCTGCAGGCTAAAACTTGCAAAGCATTGCTAAGGGAATTTTTTTAACACAAAATATAGATATATATTTTATTAATTGGAAGATTCAATATGGTTAAGATGTCACATTGCTATAGGTATAAAGCAAGTTCTGTTAAAATTTCGTTGTTTTGTAATTGATAAGCCAATACAATTTATATAGAAATGCAATTACTAGCAATTTTAAAATAAAGAAAACAAAGTTAGAGGACTTTGACTACTTTCAAAATTTACTACAAAGCTAAGTAATCAAGTTGGATGGTACTGGCATAACTGACATGGCTGATATTTAACAAAAGCACCAAAGTAATCTAATGGAGAATTGAAAATCCTTTCAACAAATGGTGGTGAACAATTGACTGGGAAAAATAAACTATGATCCCTACCTAGCACCATTCGAAAATTAATTTAAGATGAATTATAGATAGACCTACAGTTAAAGGCTAAAACCATGAAGGGGAAACATAGGAGAATATCTTCATGACTTTGGATAGGGAAATGTTTCTTGGACAAGTCACAAAAAATAATAAGCATTACAATTTGATAAATTTCATCAAAATTTTAAACTTTTGTTCATCCAAAGATACTACTTAGAAAATGAGTAGGACAGCAATTAGAAACGACAAATACCCACCATTTGCTTCAACGTGGATGGAACTGGAGGGTATTATGCTGAGTGAAATAAATCAATCGGAGAAGGACAAACAGTGTATGTTCTCATTCATTTGGGGAATATGAATAATAGTGAAAGGGAATATAAAGGAAGGGAAAAGTAATGTTGGGAAATATCAGGAAGGGAGACAGAACATAAAGACTCCTAACTCGGGGAAATGAACTAGGGGTGGTGGAAGGGGAGGAGGGCGGGTGTTGGAGGGGAATGGGTGACGGGCACTGAGGTGGACACTTGACGGGATGAGCACTGGGTGTTTTTCTGTATGTTGGTAAATTGAACACCAATAAAAGTTAATTAAAAAAAATAAAATAAAATAAAAATAAATAAATAAAATAAATTAAAAAAAAAAAAAGAAAATGAGTAGGAAAGGCAGAATTTGCAAAACACATCTGACAAAAGTGTCATCCAGATGATATAAAGAATACTTCCAACACAATAATAAAAAGACAAATAACCCAATTAGAAACTGGGCAAAAGTTTTGAGCAGAAACTTCACAAGGAAGATATATAAATGGCCAATTAACACATGAGAAGATAATAGTACAAACAGGAAATAGCCCAGGTTCCCTCAATAGGAGACCAGATAAACAAATTGCAGCATAGTCATACAATAGAATAATATTCAACAATAAAAATGAATAAATTACCAAAACATGAAAAAACATGGCTGAAGGTCAGAAACATTATGCTGTGTGGAAAAAAAAAAATCTTACACATAGGAACACCTATTTCATTTGATTTATATGAAATTCCAGAAAATGCAGAACAGAGAAAAAAAAAAAACAGAAGTTGCCTCTGGAATTGTGGGGCAGAGATGAAGTGGAACAGGACATAAGGGAATTTTCTAAGTTCATGGTAATGATCTGTATCTTGATAGTGGTTCGGATTACACAGGGATATGCATTTGTGAAAATTCTGCCAATATGCACTTAAGATCTATGCATTTCATTGTATGCAATTTTTAAAGCCAACATAATAAGCTGTAAATGAAAACTGAACTCTAGTTAAAGATATGCATGATGACACATGTAGGGGGAAATATGCAGAAATCTGCAATTTACTCTGAAATGTAACCACAAGTATACAGTGGCTTAATGCATAGACAGAGCAATAGGTAGATGAATAAGTATATGGCAAGCAGCAGAATAAAAGGGTGATCATAGAATCTAGGTAGTAGGTATACAGATCTTCACTCTACAATTATTTCAAAGTTGCTGAATGTTCATAGTAAAATATTAGAAAAAATTAGGGAAATTTATTAAATTATGCTATCAAAAACTATAGGAAAAGTTACATTTATAGTAATAATAGTTTCCAGCAATTATGTAGTCAGATGACTGCTATACTGGAAAAAGTACTGGAGAACAGCTGTACTGGTGGAAGTAGACTGAGACAGCAGATTATGTTCAAGGTCACACATTTGTTGACATTTGAGGTTACAGATGAGGTGCAACTTTTTAAATGGTTCTAGGTGCGTTCATGAAACTGAAAAGTTGGTGAAGTAAAGGGAAAGATCATAAATAATAATTTCAAAGAATGAAGAAGCTAGATATTGAAGGATGACAACTGGATTTGCCAAGAATGATAATAGTCATTGATTTCTCAAGAACAATGTGATTTGGTAAAGGATTATGAAGCAGAGTTTTTCCAAAAAGGAAAGAGTCTTGGTCTAGAAGTCTTGCAAGACAGCAAGGAGGATACGGACTCTAGCATCTGCTCTTGAGGTGCAAGGAGCATGAGGGAAGAAAACAGTACAGCTTTTCAAGAGAGGTAAATCCAAAGAAGACACCAATGTTTCAGTAACAGAGCAGAACATGATTCAAAGAGAGGAGGACAGGATGGTTTACAGATCAATAATTCAAGTCCCATAGGACACAGCAGAGACTCTGGAGTCCAAGAATAAGGGGTTGGCGATATATAGGGCAGTATATAAATGACAAAATGGGGATGACGAATGTGCAGAAAGACTTTATCTTCTAGAGGTGACTGAGGTAAACAAGAATGTTTGGCATGATGAGACTAATCCTATCTCAGGGAAAACAGAGTGATGAGGTCTAATGCTACGGACTGAAGTGCCTCAGGAAAAAAATTCAAACCTCACTCCTCTCTCAGGCAGCATCTTATAGTATGGCTAGGATAAAACTGAAGGAAGGATAGGATAGCATTAATTAGAAAAAAATCTGAAATTATTTGAAAATAAAACAAATTTCAAAGATGTTGACATAAAACAAAAAAAAACACATTCTTGGAAAGACTAATTTAAAATAGACAAACTTTTAGAAAGTTTTATCAAAAAAAATAAAGAAAAATTTTCAAATAACCAGTATTAGTCATGAAACAGGGAACATAACTAGAATACAAAGATATTTTTAATTTTTATTTTGGAAAATTTCAAATATGTACAAAAGTAGAAAAAATAGAATAATGAATCTGAATGTACCCATCAACCAGCTTCAGTAATTACTAACTCATGGCTAATTTTGTTTCATCTCTATCCTCCATCCACTCCCCCCAGCCTAGATAATTTTGAAGCAAATCTCAGACATCAAATTATTTCATCTGTAAATATTCAGTATGTATCACTAAAAGGGAGCATCTATTTTTAAAGACAGCCACTATATCATCATCATCATACTCTCAGTTTTTATATTTCAGTTTTCATATTTCCCAGTCATCATATAATTTTTTTTAGTTGGTTTATTTGAATCCAAATGAGATCCATACATTGCTATTGATTGAAATGTCTGTTTCTTTTAATAGTTTCCCTTCTCTCTTTATCTCTCCCTTTTCCCTTCCTCCCTATAATTCTTTGTTGAAATGGTATATTTTGTCCTGTGGTTTGCCCACACTCTAGATCTTGTTGATTATATCCTGCAGCATCATTTAATATGTTCCTCCATAGTCTTCAATGGCTGAAAATTAGCAGTCAGATCCACAGCTTTGTAAGATTCAGGTTCCATTATTTGATAAGACAACTTAGTTCATAGGTGGCATCATGTACTTCCACCAAGATCTGATTCTCTGTTTTTGTGACATAACAGCCATTGATAATCATTGCCTGAATTAATTAATTAATTAAGGATGAAAAATGGTGATATTCTACCAACAAAAAAATTTGTCAGAAAATATTCTGAGCACCCTCATGACAAATCAACAACTCTCAACAAAATAGACTGTATTCCTGGAACACATTATGGAACTTGTGTCTTGAGTCAGTAAGAAACTTTAATAGACTAATTAGAATACCAGAAATTGAAAAGGCAATTGATGAAATACCCATGTTTTTGGGACACGTTTTCCCAAACCTTCAAGGAACAGATAATTCCCTTATTATAAACAGTTTCAGGGCACAGAAAAAAATTTAAAATTTCACATTTTATGAAGCAATGATCATTTTGATATAAAACCCAATAAAAGAGTAATAAAAAGAAAATTATAAACCAGTTTCACTGGGAGGATAAAAAATCATTAGCAAAATGAATCCAGCAATATATTAAAATAACTTAAAATAATAACCAATTGGGATGGATCCAGAAATGCAGAGGTGGGTGGACATCAGAAAAGTATTTATATTAAAAGAAAAAAACAGATGGATGTTCATTCTCACTTCAATTATTTAACATTGTTCTGGGTATTTTAGTACAAATAAAATGTGAGGCTATTTAATATTTGGAGATGATATGGTATAATTGTGTATCAGAAAAAAAAAAAAACTAGGTTTCAACTGAATAACTGCTACCCAATAAAGAAAATACAAATAAGTAGGATAGAATAAACTTAATATACAAAAAATCGATGCCTTTCACATTTGCAAATAATAACTATGTATAATAATGGGATACATACTATAAAATCAATAGCAATAAAAATATAAAATAAGAATAAACATCTTAAGAAAGTCACAAGATATAAATAAAGAAGTTCTAAATGCTCTTGAGGGACCTAAAAGATGAATAAAAGCATATCATGTTCTGATAGGAAGATTAAAGATCATAGAAATGTCATTTCTCCTTACATTAATCTATAAATGTAGGGCAATCTTAACTCCAGAATTTATAGGGAACAACAGAAAAGCAAGAACAGCCAAGAAAAAAATCAGAGTGTTAAAAGGGACTGGACCAAAGAGGCATTAAAACAATAGAAAGCCACAATTACTAGCATGGTAGCAGCACATGAAGAGTTAATCAATGCATTAGAAGAAAAAGTATCAAAATGGACCCAAATGCATACAGTATATGTTAAGGAGAACTCAAATCAGTAAGGGAAGATGGCTTCTGCAATGACAACCAGAGAGCGATTTGGAACACTGGATCCATCTTATCCCTAAACAAATTCCAAAAAAGATGAAAGATTTTATGAAACATCAAAGTGTTAGAAGAAACCATCTGCAAATCCGTTCAGGACCTCAAATCGGGGAAGATATGGCAAACAGTGACCTATCTAAAAGAAAAGCTTGATAGAAGACAAACTAAGCAAAAATACTTACAATTAATATTATAAGTAATGTTTCAAATATGTGAAATAGAGGGAAAGTCCAGCCATAATACAAGTTTCTCCTCTTTAACACCTTTGTCAAAACAATGTGCTAATTATCTTTGCCACATTAATAGATGAAAAATAATATTTACACATAATGCATTTTTAATTTAAACTCTCTGTATTCACTTCAAGAAAGAAAAAAAAAGACTATTTTCCATTTCACGTGGATATAAAGCTTTGATTACATTGGCAGTATTCCCCCACACACACACCCCAAATTGGAGTCAAACTGAGCTAGGTCAGGGACACCTGGGTGGCTCAGCAGTTTAGCTCCTGCCTTGGGCTCAGGGCCTGATTCAGGAGTTCCAGGATCAAGTACCACGTCGGGCTCCCTGCATGGAGCCTGCTTCTCCCTCTGCCTGTGTCTCTGCCTCTCTCTCTCTCTCTCTCTGTGTCTCTCATGAAAAAAATAAATAAAATCTTAAAAAAAAATTTTAAAACAAACTGAGCTGGGTCCAAAATGCTGCTCTGCTACTTCTGCAATGTAGGTCTCCTTATAATTTACTTCATGTTATCAACCATTAGCATCTCCATCTGTGAACAAGTGCTAGTATACCTACTTCACGGGGTTTTTGTTAGAAAGAAAATGAGAAAACTGTGAAGTTCTGAGAACACAGTAGGGATTTGACAGGTGGTACCTTTTTTAACTCGCTCCTTTCCTTGCCCTCACACATGGGGCAACTACCTTTCTTCAAAGGGCAAACTGATCTCATTGGGAAGCATTTTAAAAACAGCCTAGCCTCCTACAATGTTCGAAGGGGAAAAGAGTAGAGAAAATAGCTAAGAGAGCCCATTCATCTTACAAATGGTAAAACGGAGGCCCTTAGGGATGTTTCCAGAGGAATCCTACAAAGATGTAGGTGAACGATGACAATTTCCTCCTATTCTCCAGAAATTGTCAAAACCACAGTCACTGCAAAAACCTCAAACTCCGAATTTCAATAAGGCTGTTGGCTGGTTTTTCCATGTCCCACGAAATCCCAGCAATCCAGTCTCCTCCACAAACTATCCAAGGTAGGAGTCCAGGAGTTAAAAAAAAAAAAAAAAAATACGCTTCTTCTTCTTCTTCTTCTTTTTTTTTTTTTTTTTTTTTTTTCTAGACTGTGTCCTTTCTAGAACTGCCTAAATAAATTTGAAAGAGCTAACACTGAGAATGCCTCTTGGACACAGCACAAGGGCTCCACCTTCAGCTCTCAGACTGAGGAGGACTTTTTCAAAAATGCTTCCAAGTCCTCAGAAAGCACATCTGAAATCTAATCTCTTCTCACAAAATTTAAACCACACAACCTTTCACTTTTAAATATTTCAGTCCAGAATACTTACCACTGTACATAGGCAAAATAAAAGGTAAGAGTCTCAAGGTGAGTTATGCTGATATTAAACAGACAAGATAAAAAATGTATTACATTTTCTTTACATTCTTCCGGATGCATGTCTTAATGTCATATTCCTTATAGTTACAGCAGAGTCTGATAAGCTCGTCCATTCTAATTCTCCTATGGTTTCACTCCATTAGGTTTATAGTCTTATTAATAAAGGAAAAAGTTTAATTCTTGCCCAGCAGGACTATTCTTAAATTACCAGAATTTTTTTTAACATCCCACTAAATACAATACAATTTTTTGGAGGGAAATTCATCTGGACAAGGGAAGTAAAATTCAACTCTATGAAGGGGCACTGGTTGGGCCTTCAAGACTGAGGTTGACCAATGGGAAGTGGTAATATTAGTTTATAAAAGCAAAAATAAAAAGCAAACGACCAAAAGATAATTTTCCACAGGATGTAACTCCCAAATCTAAATTGAGTTCAAAAGCAGTTTATATAATTATATACAGAGTGGACTAAACTTTTTTCTATCACATATTTTGTGGTGATCTATTAAAGAAAAGTAACAAAATATCCAATTCTTTGCAAATTGTGGCAGATAGGAGGGAATTAGTCATGTTTCTGCATTAAAAAAATCAGTAGATGACAATGATAAGCAAATACATACACAGACACTGAATCTTTCAAAATCTGATTATAAGAGTACATTTGTTGCTGATTTTCTCCCTGTTTTCTTCTTGGATCAACCAAATTGTCAGATTTCTGAGTCTCAGCGAAAGGAAGTCATAGACATCCAGAGTTACTGAATGGAGTCTAAGTAAGGAAAACGAGGAAATTAAATTTGTTATACCCTAGAAATTTTCTACTACCTGCCTTCTAATGACGCCTGGAATTCATATATTTTTGCCTTTAGACTGTTTATAAGCCTAGAAGCAGAAGTTGCCACGAGGAAATGGGATGTCCCCAAAACCCTGAAATGTGATTATCCCACCACCACCCACCAGAGCAAGGACTGAAACCAAGTCCAAACTTGTGGTTTTTTTCAAAATCTAAAGTGTCCAAGTCCTTGCCCAACTAAAATTTCTTTTGTAATAATCAATAGTTGAAATCTTCAGAGCAATTGCTGTATGCTTACCTTCCTGATAAATATTCTTAAAATGTTTCTAATCATTGTAATGATCCAAAAACTCTGTTTTCTTATCATCCTCTCTTTTATTATTGAGAAAACCAAGTCTTAAAGTAATTAAATTATCACCCAGAGTGATACAGATGGATCAGAATCCCAAACTCTTAATCCCTCTACCGTATACACATATTACCCCCAACAATCCTCAAAATAATCTTGTATGTAGATGAGTATCCAATTCAACAAATACTTGTTGAGCAATTTCTATTCGATAAACATTATGCCTGATGGAAATGAAGCACAGAAATGATAAAGGACTTGCCTCAGCTCTCAGAGCCACTTCACAAGTGCTGAAAATAGAACTCATGCACTGAAACTAGAGCTCGTGTTCTGGAATCAGACATGTGCACATTCAAATCCTGACATGACTGCATACTAGCTGTGTAACCTAGCTCAAATTATCCATCATTTCTATCCCTCATTTTTCTCTATCAATGAATTGGGAATAATAATAACTTACCAAACTGTTATGATTATTAGAACTACTATATAAAAAGAATCTAGTACAATGTATACATACAAGTAGTATTAGTTTTTATTCTAGGGAAACTAGGATCTCTTAGGCTATTTTTTTCCACAGTAAAAAGTTGTCCCAGTTGATCTCGACATTTAGCAACTTTGGTTTCTCCCCTTGCCTCAAACATGAGAAATTTACCATTCGAGAAGAATAAGCCTGGAGAATGGTGTTTCCCAAGTATTTAATGGAAACATTGTTGTGGGTAGAAAGACAACAATAAATCCCTTGCTTTAGCCACTCTCCTCCCCATCCTTCTCCTCCTCTTTTCTCTGTCTCCCTCTCTCAGTCACACACATATACACACACATATAGAGTGTTCCAACTGCAAATAGAACCATTAATAAGATTAAAGTGTTTCACTCAATGAAAATAAAACAGTAAATACAAACTCTATAGAGAGATGCTTAAAGTGTTTCTATATTTCTGATGATAGAATCATATCTCACAATGACAATTATCCTTCAGTTAATTATTTCAATTGAAAAAAAATGAAAGTTATAATGCGTTTTTAATTTTTTTTAGATTTTTATTTCTTTATTTGACAGTGCATGTGCATGCAAGAGAGAAAAAGAGAGAAAGAGAGAGAACCAGCAGCAGGGAGGGCAGAGGAAGAGGGAGAAGCAGACTCTCTGCTGAGCAGAAAGCCCCTCAATCCCAGGACCCTGGAATCATGATCTGAGTCAAAGGCAGATGCTTAACTGATTGAGCTACCCAGGTGCCCTATAATGCCTTTTTTTAAGTCCTTTCCTTTCTTGCTTTATGTCAGGTTTGGAAGACAGCCATATTTACATAGGCCTTTTTATAAAATAAGAAAAAAGTCCATAAGTTATCAGTAAGATTGTCAGTATGAGACAATATTAAAGGCTATTCACTTCCTGAAATCCCTAAACAAGACCATTCTTTAGCAGAAAAGTTCTGGATTACATTAAAAAGGCAATGGCTCATCCATTTTTAGAGCCATAGAGACTGTCTAGCTACCATAGAACCTAGACACTACAGAACCTGCCCAGCTTTTGTTCCCTTTTCTCTGAGAATTAACTCCCACCAAACACTGGAGTGGATATTTCAGCCATGTTTGTATTTAATGACTCTTCTCTAATAAAGTATGTATTCCTGAACCAAGGTGGGAAGTCAGACTGGACTCAGGCCTCAAACATGCTAATTAGCCTCTGGTGTTAAAACTGGAAGCTAGAGAATCCATCTTTGGTCATGTGTATACCAACAAAGAAAAAGTAGTCTATGGTACTGGAGAAAAAGAAAATAGAAAATTTAAGAAGAGAACACATGTAGAATGAAAGAAGGATGAGAAAAGAGGGGGAAAAATACCTTCTTCAGATCCTATTTTCTGGTTCCAGGTTATTAGAAATTCATGAAACCATTAATTCCACATTCCGCCCTTAGTTTCCAGGCCTACTTATGATTCTTTCTGATCATTTCTTTCACCTTTAAGTTACGGTTTGTTTCTAGCAACAAATAATGCTTCACTAAAATATTAGATCCATGCTCTCTTCCAATGCCATTCTACAGAACAGAGAGGGACCAAAAAGGCAAAGTTCCAAGCCATTGTCACATGCATAATTAGCAGAATTAAATTCAGGTCTTTTATTTGTAAATCTTTCTAAAACACTAATTTCTGTTAATCTCTAATATACTAGTATGGAAGTATGAGAAACCTAAATACCATATTTCACAAAATCTAAGATCCATCATTTGTATGACATATCAAACATTACAAATTAACTGTAACACATTGCTAAGATGCCAATGATAGTGAGAGACATTCATATATTTCAGATATATTAAAATACAAAATAAAATCCTCACTTGAGAAACAATGGAAAATAGTAATATAAGGGATGGACTGAACTTGTAACAGAGTAAGTTGAAATATATTAATTTTGATCCCTGTATGGGAAGAACTTGCTGTAAGGTTTCAAGTAGGAAGACGAATATCATGATATTCCTGTTTTAAAACCCACTATAGACCTGTTGCTAACAGTAAAGAATCTTGGCCAAGCCCAGATGTTTAAAGTTGGCTGGAAAGAGCACCTTTAAATACTCTCTTGATTTTCACATCCTCCATGTGATTGATGTCAAAGAGTCAGCACTGTGCTAAGAACTGAAATAGAGGAAAGTGAGGTGAGAAGAAAGAGAAAAAGTAGAATCCCCATGTCTCACCTTCATGCATTATTCTTTAATCAATAATATTTAGTAAGTCCCCACCCTGGGTCAGGCACCATTTCAATACTAGTTCTATAGCACAGAACAAGAGAAACAAAGGCTGTCACACAGCAAATATTGTAAAGGAAGAAACAGATGATAAACAGCAATATAAAATTAAAGGGTCATAGAAAAATATCAAGTTGTAGAAGTACTCAAGAAAAATAAAGCAGAGTAAGAAGTCACTCTTAAAAAAATATACAGTTTAGATATGAGTCTCACATGCATGAAATAATTTTGCAAATCCTTTAAGATACTAGGTGACAAAGTGCCAATGTGAGTTTGGATACTTCGTATACTAGAATTCAGAGATACTCTACGCTTCCTTTAGCTTTGAACTTTGATCTATGAACCCCATCATTTCATGACTCTGCAGAAGTCTTGATTCAAGGAAGTGGTACTTGATAAGAAACAGCTACATATCAACCCAGCAAGCGGGAATCAATTGCACACAAACCTTGCTCCTAATTTCCATAGGGTAGCCAGGACCAGTCACCCTAGACTTTCTTGCTCTGTAACTGAATCTTCAAATATGCCATAAGGCAAGCTTTTGCATATGAATCTACATGTTCACTGTCTCCAAGTCAGCGTCCCTCTAATCTCCCTCATATCACATGGTGTTTTCCTTACTGAGAAATGCTATCTCTTTCTAACCGGTTGTCCAGAGGTATTCTTCATGATTGCTCAGAGCAGCACTATGTAATTCCCAGGACAGCAAACTGAAGCTAAGTTATATCCATGACATCATACTATGTGCCTAGTGTTACCAAATTATTTAATTCTCAGCTGTGGACAAAACAAAAATTTAAACTTTTCAAAAGGCCTGAAATCCCTTTTCAGGAATACTTTTAATTTTTTTTATTTTAAAAAGATTATACTAATATTTTTTAATTACCAAAAACCTCAAGCAGTAGGGACAATGAATAGCATACTTGTTCCTCTACTAGCCCAATCTCCAGAGAAAATTACTCTTACAAGTTTCAATGTGTATTATTATATAGTGATTCTGTTTTTGTTTCTTAAAACATATATAAACATAAATTGAATTTTCCATATGTGTAATCTTTTGTAATCCACTGTTCACTCAAACATTAAGTATAGATATCTTTTTCTATAAATAAATATAAATCTCATGTTCTTTTTAGGAGCTACATAGGAATTTCCTGTATGGAGGTACTATAATATATCAATCTCCATATTGATGAGAGTTTAAGTTCTTTACAGTCTTGAGTCATACAATGATGCCACAAAGAATATACATGTACTTGCCTGATGTATTTGTGTGCTTCCACAGAATAAACTCCTAAAATTTGAACTTCTAGGTCAAAGGAAATGTACATTTTACATTCATCAAGAGAGTCATGTTGACTAGGAAAAAGAACATATTAATGTGCATACTACTGTTATATTAGGAGACTGCCTAATGTCCCACACCTGCACCCAAACTGGTTATTATCATTGTCACATTTAATTATTAGATCATTGAAAAACAATTATATTATTACAACATCTACCAAACACTCAAAGTGTTTTCCACAATAATTATTCCTTTAATTTTTTTAAGATAACATATTCAAATATATTTTGAAAATTGCAAATAGTATATATTTTGGTAGAAGACTTAAAAAATAAACACTTAAGGGAAAATAAAATATCAGGAAACTTCTGGTGCCAGCTAACGTGGAGAAGCAAATATAGGTTCTGTCTCCCAGTGATTACAACTAAAAATTCTAAAAAGAACGCAAAATGCATGACTTGAAGAATCTGAAAAGTAAAAAATAAAAAACATTTTTAAAAACTATATCTGTATCTATGTATCTATAGATAGATACAGATATAGACAGAGACATAGACAGCAGGTGGATTGAGGACTAAAATCAGGATTTAAATAATGGCCTACAAAGTGGGAAGCTCCAGTCATGAAAAACTTCGTAACAGCGAGAAAGCTAAAAGTCTGAGGGGAAATAAATCTTTGTGACCAGAGGTACTGGGAAAAAAGAACTCCAGGGAGTCAGAGAATATGGGGAAAAAATCCCAGAGAGGAAAAAGCTGGAGAAGGAGATTCCTCCAATTCTGTGTATGGAGTGGTAAGTCCTGAGCCTGCCTCCAAGTTATGTATACACAGAAGAGACCCAAAGAAAATAACAAAGCCTTCAAGAAATGAACTACCATATAAATCACAGCCCAGGTTCAATATGAACCCCCAAGATGCACATGTGCCAGACTGAACCAAAAAGCATAGAAAAGTTTTGAAAACTGAACTGACACTGCAAACACCTCCCTTAGAGAATCAGAACTTATGGTCTGATCATAACAAGGTTGATTGCCTGCTTAAATAGACAAAAAATAACATTCTGCAGAGGATTTGATAGGACCCAGAGTCTAACAACATGATATTCAAAACATCCAGGAAACAATCCAAAATTATTCAACATACAAAGAACCAAAATTATCCAACCAATACCCAAGAGAATAAACAACAGATAATAAGCCTGAGATATCCAGATGTTGGAATTATCAAAGACTTTAAAGTAGCTATTATAACAATCCTTCATAAGGTAAAGGTGAATATTATTGAAATTAATGGAAAAATAAAAATTCTCAGAAGCAAAATTAAAACTAAAAAAAGAACTCAATGGAAATTTTAGAACTGAGAAATACAATAACTTAAATTAGAAAAAGTCACTGGGGGGCGCCTGAGTGGCACAGCTGGTTAAGTGTCCAACTCCTGATTATAGCTCAGGGCATGACCTCAGGGTCTTGAGATTGAGCCATGAGTCAGGGTCCATGTTTAGTGTGGAGTCAGCTTGGGATTCTGTCCCTCTCTCTCTGTCCCTCCCTCTGCTCACACTCCGTACTGTCTCTCTAAAATAAATTTTAAAATAAATTTTAAAATCTTTTTTTAAAAAGTCATTGGATGAGCTCAATAACAGAATGGAGATGAGAGAAGAAAGAGCCAGAGAAATTAAAGATAGAGCAATAAAAAGTATGCAACCTACACAGAAAGAAAAAAGATTGAAAAAAATAAACAGAGCCTCTTTTGACAATATCAAAAGATCCAACATGTTATTAGAGTCCCAGAAAGACAGGAAAAAGAAGTTGGTGCAGAAAAATATCACCAAGAATCCTGTTATCCAGAGATAATCAATTTTAATATTTGATGCAGACTCTTCTAGGCTTTTTTCCATACATATAAGTACACACACACCTACACATGCACACAAATATTACACACAAGGGGTACTAGACACAAGGGGTACTAGAGTACTTGGTGCTAGTCAACTGTTTTTTCCTTAAATAATGGTTTATGAATGTTTGTATATTTCAATAAATGCACATCTGCATAATAACTTTAATGGCTTATTAATGGTTAATTGAGTAATGTAGCCACAATTTTGTTATTCAGTAATTTACCACTTCTTAGTTTCTTCCCTCTTTTTTTAATTATTATAAGGATTCTCTACTTATGCTTATTGCCAAATTATTGTCAGATCATTATTTTCTTCACTTATATTCCTAAAAATAAAATTGCTATGGAAGGGGCTATTCATTCAAGCAATAACCAGTCAACAAATATTTATTAAGCATTTAATATAAACTAGGTACTAACAATATGTGGAGGTACTTTTTCTGAGACTTTGCCAATTCTAATATAATCAACAATAGTAAGTCAATCTGGAATGACAAAGTTTGAAAATATACATACTTTGGCTTCTATGGAACAAGAAAAGTTGCTCTCAAGGGGGCAGTAATGAATGGTGCAATGTAAAGTCTCCAAAAAATTCTTTAAGACTCAAGAGTCAAATAATAAAATAGCAAGAATGCAGAAAACATGTTGATTCCCTTTCTTGCACATTATTTTTCTTAAATAATATGAAACATCTTTTAGCAGATTCAAGACTGATTCGTGTCAGAGCTACCCATTTTGTCTCAATGGCAATCCATACACATTAAGCAGCCTCAGTGTTGGATCAGTGCTATAATTATCTCATTGGCCATAATTACTTAATCATTTCTGCCAACCAAATCAAATTTTATAAATTTTAAGATTGTTCTATAAAAGATCATTGAAAATAGATTGTTACTGTTATTATTACCTAAAAGTTGATTCCCAATAAGTTAATCCATTTTCCTATACTTTTTTTAATTAAAGGTGTTTATTTATTTATTAATGAGAGACACACAGACAGAGGCAGAGACATAGGCAGAGGGAGAAGCAGGGTCCCTGCAAGGAGCCCGATGCAGGACTCCATCCCAGAACCCCGGGATCACGCCCTGCGCCAAGGGCAGATGCCCAACTACCTCGAGCCACCCAGCGTCCCCCTCCTATACTCTTTTAAGAACTAATCTTTGGGAAGATAAACTAGTGGTGGGAGAATAAAAAACTACCATTAATATGAGATGGTCTTATTCCTTAGCTGGGGCAGTAATACTCAACTGTTTTGGTCACTCCTTTCTTTGTTACCTCACTTTATCTTAAATATACTACCAGCATAGCACATAAACAATTATAGTATTATATTCTTTGAAATTTGTCTCTTGTAGTATATACTGAACCTTTTAAGGGCAGGAGATGAATATAATTTATTTTTATATTCCCAACCATTTAACCCAAAAGATGCTAGGTACAGGTATGCTGGTTTTTTCTTAACGTATTTTGGTCTCCTTCCTCGCTGTGAATGCAGAAGATATTCCACTTAAAAATAAAATGAATTAAAACAATGTATGGTTGCCAGGTAAAATACAGAACACCCAGCTAAATTTGAATTTCAGAAAAAAACATTTCTTAGGAATAAGTTTGTCCCAAATACTGCATGTTTATCTAAAATTCAAATTCAATTGAACATCTCCTCCTTTTATTTGCTAAATCTGGCAATCCCAAAATGAATGCAATTAAAATAACTCAAGATTTCCTAGAATATCACTCAAACCAGAGCAAGTTTCTCCCTGGTCTAGGAAATAAGAGTCTCCAAAATCTCCACAGATGAAATGTGGAACATCTCAGCTAAGAGCTCACTAGAGAAATTTAAACTGAGGCTAGATAAGACACCCTATCAAGAATGGTATAGAACAGATTCCTTGATTGCTTAACATATTGGACAAGGTCACTTCTAAATCTTCACCTTTTTGCACATCATAGCTGTGTCCCTGTGCTTTGATTTCTGGAGTCCTATAATTCCTACTGGAATTATACAATCTTGAAGTTAAGTATTTTACTGATTCGGCTTTGAATCATACATCTGTCTCTCCATGGGCAGTTTCCCCACCGTTCTGGAATGCCACCCTAGTGTGTCCTCCCAGGAGGTCCTTTGGGAGAAAGGCCCATGTAGAGATCACAGCAGCTGCATCATTGCACAGCCAGATTCCATTTCAGAAGCTATTTTATAAGCACAGATTTATTCCCCCTCAAATAATTCTTGCTCAGTTACCTTCCCCAAATCCGCAACTGCTGCCAAGGTTAATGCAAGCCCTGACTCTGCCTGTTGATTCTTATTAATTAAGCCAATCAATGATCTTGTATCATACAGTGTCTGTTTTTAATATAACCTATTTGACAAGGCTGTATTAATTTAGGAGAAATATGCACTGGCATTCTGGCACATACTTTTCCTAATTATTTTACAACCCTTGTTCAGCAGTGAAATTAGTCTGTGGTTATCACAGTTAATGGAAGCCCATAGCTCTTAGCTAAGTGATCTCCACCAGTCACCTGATCTTTTCTTGCTCTCAGCTGCATAAACATGATTGCACTATCTATGCAGTCCCCGGTGAATGCATAATTTGAGTGTGGGTGTGAATGTTTTAGCAAAGTCTCCTGCTTCTGTATGTTTCTTTAAGTGGATGGATAAAAAGATTGGGAAGACAAGGCTGTGAAGGGAAAAGCTACACTAATAACAGGAACTAGGTAAGAAGATGCAGCTTCTGAGGATACAGAGGAAACTTAAAACTGACCTTTGCAATTATGTGTTAAAGTTCAGAAGATGGAGTCTCCACAAAAAGCAGATAGGGATGTAAAAATTCTCCATGTCTTTGCTTATGATGCTCTTGGGCCCTGCAGTGTCTCTCCTACATTTTTTCATCTTTCTCTTAAAATCTTTGTGGAGGGGTTGCCTGGGTGGCTCAGTGGTTGAGTGTCTTCCTTTGGCTCAGGTCATGATCCTGGGGTCCTAGGATCAAGTCCTGCATCGGGGTCCCTGCAGGGAGCCTGCTTCTCCCTCTGCCTATGTCTCTGCCTCTCTGTGTGTGTCTCTCATGAACAAATAAATAAAATCTCAAAAAAAAAAAAAACTTTGTGGAGTTCCTAACCAAAACTATTAATCTCTCCTCTATATTCCCATTCACTATATTCATTCAATAAGTGCCTACTAGACACCAGACACTATGAAAGGCACTGGGGATAAACCTCAGCAAAACAGAAATAGTCCCTTACTTCATGAAACTTCAAACTAGTTAATGAGACAGTAAATTAAACACATTAATTAAAATCAATAACCAGGGATCCCTGGGTGGCTCGGCAGTTTAGCACCTGCCTTCGGCCCAGGGTGTGATTCTGGAGTCCCGGGATCAGGTCCCACATCGGGCTCCCTGCATGGAGCCTGCTTCTCTCTCTGCCTGTGTCTCTGCCTCTCTCTCTCTCTCTCTCTCTCTCTCTCTCTGTCTGTCTCTCTCTCTCTGTCTGTCATGAATGAATAAATAAAATCTTTAAAAAAATAAAATAAAATAAAATCAATAACCATAATTGTTAAAATACTAGGAATGAGGAGAAAGCAGGGTGCTGTCATAGAAAATGACTAAGAGGAATCAACTTTTTAAAAGATTTTCAGGAAAGACCTCTCTGTGGAGGCAACATGAGCTGAGATCTGAATGACCAGAAGGAATCAGCCCTTTTAAGAACTAAGAATGATCCAGCAGAAGAACAGCAAATGCTGTTCCTGGGGCAGGAATAAGCTTGGTACATTCCAAAAACCAAAAGTAGGCTAGATTATCTGGAAATGAGGAGAGAGATTGAGAATATAACCCTCTATTAAGTCCTCTGCCATTGGAATCTAGGTTATAAATTGTTGAATGTATGTCTCCTTCTTTGCTCAGTGGATAATAAACAACTTACAGGCAGAAATGATATAGTATTCGTTTTTCTTTACTCACAGTGTCAAGTATGATGCTTTGTGTAAAGTAGGTGGCCAAAAAATGTTAATTGAATTTACTTGTATTTATCTATACGTACTATGAATTCCAATTGTATCTATGAAAAGAGAAAGCAGCGTGGTCTCTGGAAAACTAGCTAATTATAATAGTTAATATTTATTGAACTATTATTTATCAGGCACTGTTCTAAGCTGCTTATACATATTCATTTATTTAAGGCTTACAAAAACCCTATAGGTAGATATTATGTTTATTTCCATTTTAAAATTAAAGAAACAGTGGAACAAGTCAATAAACTAAAATTGAGAGCATAATAAGTGTCCAAGTCAGGATATGAATCTAGGCAGAAAGACTCCACATACATGTCCTTAATCATGATGTTAATGATCCTAGCAGTCTAAATATGTCTTGGGAAAATAATTAAGCCATTGAGATACATTAGTGCTTAATATTCTACAATTTAAGTTGGATGTATAATGTGACACGAAAGGAATATACTTACCCTGAATATGTATTATTCAGAGTATATGAAATATACCTTTAATAAATTTTCATCTCTGCTTCCTTGGCTATAAGAAAGGATTATCTAGTCATCCTTCAATTGGTTTGAGTGTTGCCATAGAAACTGCTTTTCCTTAAGTTTGTGAAGTGGCTCTCCCAGCTTATAAAATACTCAGCTATAGAAATAGTAGAATATGGGATCCCTGGGTGGCTTAGAGGTTTAGCACCTGCCTTCAGCCCAGGGCATGATCCTGGAGTTCCAGGATCAAGTCCCACATCGGGGTCCCTGCATGGAGCCTGCTTCTCCCTCTGCCTGTGTCTCTGCACCCACCCCCCTCTCTCATAAATAAGTACAATCTTAAAAAAAAATGAAAGAAATAGTAGAATACCATGGTCCTAACAACAATGCCAACACCAAGGAGTGGCCTGGAGGTATCTTCAGTTTTTCCCAGTATTCTCTATCTTCTCTCTCTTCCTCCAAACCAGTTCAAGTACAGAATTTATGTAAAATTAGTATGCTGGCCAGGCAAATCTAGTTTTAGGACAAATCCTTAACTCCACCCTCTCCTGCAACCTGCTTGCTTTCTCGAAGATGCTTTGAAATAAAGCTGTGGTACATTTACTGCCTAGCAATGATATGAAAGAGCTATTTCTTAGAAAACTCCTGTTCCTTGGCTATTGCCTTCTCTTAGGACTTTTTCCTAGGGCATAGGCTAAAGCTAATATGAAATACATTAATGATGTTCAGAAAGGCAGGAATGTAAAATTTTCTGTAAAGAAATAAAAAGAAAGTACTAAGGTTTTGGTAAAGCAATTTATTTGTCCTAGAAATCCATATCTTACTCATCCTTTTATTCATGCCATCTATTATAGCTCTTGGTACCCATTAAGTGCTCAATAAACATTTAATAAACATATGGTATTTCTGGTCCTCTGGGATATAAATGCATGAAAGAAAGATGACAGGAAAGATATGGAAAAGTTGTAAGTCTTCCCTAATTACTTCAGCCACAGCAATCCCTAACTCCTTTTGCATATATTACCAGACCAACCCATCAACATCCAAGATGGTCTTTTACAATTGCTTTGAAATTGTTTTATTTTCTGAAGGAGCATGTTAACCATGCATTACGTATTCATTTACTTTTATTTACAGATATACTGTCTCTCCAAGTAAAGGTTAAGACCCTTGTGGAGCTGCTTCTCTTCTCATTACTCTTTTAACATATTCTTCTTGCTAACACACTTCTGGGAATATTACAGAGGCTCAATAATATTTGTTTAGTAGCTGATGAATGCACAGAGGTGGAGAGCTTCTTCAATGGTCTTGTTATCAAAGTAAATACCATTTTGTCACTCAAGCTGTCACTCTCACTCAAGAAAACTTGGAAGGGAGGGAGGGAGGGTGGGAGGAGGGAGACAAGGTAGGAGGGAAGGAGGGAGAAGGATTTTTTTACAAGGTAACCAAAAAATAGTGTGAGAGCTTGGATCATATTCCCTGTCTCTGAATTATTAGTCTTCTGTATGTTTTGCTACATTACATGGCCAATTTTTCAGAGCCAATCTTTGTGAAGGTATAAATTTATCTTGGGAGCTTCCTGCATATTCATTAAGTTAAAGACTGGAACTTTACTTTTTATGCAAATAAAAATTAAATATAAAATTTAGGGATGATAATCTTTGACAAACTAAGGCTGCCTTTGGTTAAAAGTACAAAATGAGTAATAATGATGATAATGATAATGAAGATGATGACAATATTAAGGCCATAATGCCTAACTATAAGCATCCTCTACAGAGAAAAAAGCTGTTGAAGAAGAGCTGACCTGAAAGATTCACACAGACCTTCCAAACTATTTCTCAAATTTATGGAAAAATAATATTCTGATTTTTTCATCCCCCCCAGAAGTGCTGATGGTCTATAGGAAAATTAAAACATTATTTAATTTCCATTTTTAATCGAAAAAAATCTAACCAAGACATAAAACTGTCCTTGCACAGAAAGAACACTGCAAACACAAAATTTTCTAAATTGTTTTATGATTCCTAATTTGGTATGGTGTTTGTTGTAATTGCTGTTTTGTCTTACTTTGTGGTTGTCTCTCACTATAAAGCATCATCCTCAAGTCTCTGCCTTGGGAGCAAATAAAATAAGACTCCATTTTAAACTATCAGTTTGACATCTTAGAAAAAAAAGGAGAAGTATAACTAGTGATTTAGGCAGTCTTCACTACACCCAGATCAGTGTGAGCCTTAGGAACAGGGTAGGAAAGCCTTCGAGAGCCAGCAGCAATGTTCTGAATACTTCATGGCAGAAAACAAACCTAAAGGCTATACCCCAAGAGCAAATAGGACTCTGAGAAAAAAACAAACAAGTCAGATAGCAATGATTTTTATTTTCAGATAAATGTATATCTCATTGGAAAGTTATTTTTAAAAAAGCATAAATCTACAAAAAAGTATATTGAAATAAATCAAACTTATGTATCTGGAAGAACTCCATCATGATCAATTTAACATCTGGGAAGCCTAGGTGGCTCAGTTGGTTAGGAGTCCAACTCTTGGTTTTGGCTCAGGTCCTAATCTTTTTTTTTTTTTAATTAATTTTTATTGGTGTTCAATTTACCAACATACAGAAAAACACCCAGTGCTCATCCCGTCAAGTGTCCGCCTCAGTGCCCGTCACCCATTCCCCTCCAACACCCGCCCTCCTCCCCTTCCACCACCCTTAGTTCGTTTCCCAGAGTTAGGAGTCTTTATGTTCTGTCTCCCTTCCTGATATTGCCCAACATTTCTTTTCCCTTCCTTTATATTCCCTTTCACTATTATTTATATTCCCCAAATGAATGAGAACATACACTGTTTGTATCAGGTCCTAATCTCATGGGTCATGGGATCAAGTCCCATGTCAGGCTTTGTGCTCAGTGGGTAATCTACTTGAAGATTCTCCCTCTCCCCCTCCCCCAACTCCTATTCACTCTCTCTCTAAATAAATAAATAAATAAATATTTTTTTATAAAGATAACTAGGGGTGCCTGGATGGCTCAGTCAGTTAAGCATCTGCCTTTGGCTCAGGTAGTGATCCCAGGACTGGGCCTGAGGTGGGCTCTCTGCTTATCAGGGTACCTGCTTCTCCCTCTCCCATCCTTCTTGCTTGTAAGTTCATTCTCTCTCTCTCAAATAAATAAAATCTGTAAAAAAAGATAACATCCAATGTAAAAAATAATTTATATGTACATAATATATATTTATATTTAATATATAAATGTTTATATAATATAAATTTATACAATAAATTTTTTATTTAATAATATATAACATAATATAAATATATGTAATATACATGAATTGTTTTTATATAAGATGTTGGCCTGTTATATGTGTGTGTGTGTGTGTGTGTGTGTGTGTATAAAGAAGAGCTCTAAGATATATATATATGTAAGTATTCTAAGAAGATCTTCTGTAAAATAAAAGTGAGATTAAGTACAGTACTCATGTTAAAACAATGTGAGACATTTAAAACTGGGCTTGCCATTTCTCTGGCAGGAAAAGAAATTTAGCCAATTTAAGATTGAAAAGAAAAATGGGCACTACACAAATATATCAAATGGAAAGTAAAAAATAAAGTAACTGAGTCCAGGAATTCCAAAAGCAGCTCAGTGAAAAAAGAGAGGCCAGATGAAAAACAGATCCTAGCTTTCCTCAGAGGTTAGGTCTCTGAGTTAGGCAAGAGGAGAGTGGTTTGCAGGGCACAATATATGTCAGACAGTCCTGAGGTACACATTCATTTTTTTAAAGATTTTATTTTTTTGAGAGAGAGAGAGAGAGCACGAGCACACAAATAGGGGGAGGGGCAAAGGGAAAGGAATAAGCAAACTCCAGCTGAGCAGGGAGCCCGACACACAGGGATTGATCCCAGGACCCTGAAATCATGACCTGAGCCAAAGGCAGATGCTTAACCAACTGAGCCAACCAGGCTCCTCTTGAGGCCCACATTCTATGGATGACTCTGCTTTGGGCCCCTTGACTAGATCATGACCCAGAGATTCCCATACCTTCTGGATCTCTTTGAACAGAACTTCTATTCAGATCTTTAATCCATTGGTTCTCATCCTAAACTCCCCATTTCATGTCTGTAGATTTGGGACACAATATGTTTCTGTTTGCCTCTGCAGACTTTTCCCATCTTTGGACATTATCCTTAGTTATTCAGTCACTGTGCCAGCCTGATCTCCCCAGCTAGAAGTTATCTCTCTACAACTCACTTCCAGTCTCCCTGGCTCACAATACCTACTGATGAAATGTGACATGATACAGTGAAAGGAAGTTTTAGAGTCACACAGATCTGGGTCCACTGCTACTTGTTTCATCCTTGTAAACTCACTGTCTAGATTTACAATAATTTTTAAAACCTGACTTATTGTCACATCACACTTGCTCAAAGTTGTAGTTATTATTATTATCTGAATTGCATCCAGGCTTGACATTTCATTCCAAACTATTATTTTGTCATTTTTGATCTTCTGTGAAACTAAGTTAAAAAAAAAATCTGTCTTATTTTTTATTAATTGATTCAAAAAGTATTTTACTGTATGACTACAGTAAAATGACTGTATTTTACTGTATGACTACTGGATGTCAGCCTCTGTGAGAGGCACTGGAGATGCAGCAAGGAGCAACACAAATATTCAGACATGGGTGCCTACCTTCATCAAATCATAGCTGTTAATGCTATGGCAGTTAGCACATGAAGTAAGGGGGCCTAACTTATTCTAGGCGAGGAGTTGGTCAGAGAAAATTCTAAGAAAAGTTTCTTCAAGCTGAGACCTAAAGTAGGAGTAGAATGAGTTATTCAAGTGAAGAGAGCAGAAAGCAACTATGTGTGAGAGAGGAAAGAACTATGTGTGAGAAGGCCAGAGAGAGAAAGATTTGGCACATCTGAGGAGCAGAAGACAGTGTGGCAGGCCAAAGTATGATGTTCATAGGGGAAAACAGTCACTGTTAAACAGATAAAAGGCAAAGCAGTCAAATTTGAACCATAGAAGGAGTGTAACAAGAAACCATTCCAAAGTGTCTGGATTTCTCAATGAGCCAATGAAAAGGGGAGCATAAAATCTTCAAGACAGAGTAAGAATAACAGGTTTCTTGCACAAAATTGAGCTGTACATGGTGAATGTCACAGCAATATTGGGAAAACAATTATGTTCTAGAGAGTTCCTATTTTGTAAATATATCTCAACCCATTTTTAGGGACACTCTAAGGCAGCACCGGGCAACTAAGTAATTCTCAGCCACCACGTGTCAGTCGACCTCATAATTTTCTAGCCACAAAATCCTTCCCTCTCTTGTGCTCCCATAAAAACACGCTCCTAAACCTCTTTTAACTTTTTACAAGCTTGACTGTAAATACCCACTTATTTGTGCATGTTCTGATGTAAACTGGGACTGTGTTATTTTCAGTTTCTAGAACAGTGGGACACAAATTAAACGTTCAGTAAAAAACTATATTCATAAATTTTCTCCCATGCCTGGGATTTCATTCACCTCCTACTTCCTTTTCTGTGAATAACTTACCTCTCAGATAAATAGATGGCCTTTCTGTGTATTTCCTCAAAACCTTACTCATCACCATCTCTTTTCTTTTTTTCTCATCACCATCTCTACCCACCTATATCGTAGTTGTCTCTTTTCTTCTCTCTACCCATCAGATAGACACAAAGAATCACATCTATTGTATTTACTCTGCCTCTAGGACCAATAGAGGATGCTTAATAAATATGGGTTAATTAACCAATGTGTAGAATTTATTTTTTTATTTTTTTAAAGATTTTATTTATTTATTCATAGAGACACAGAGAGAGAGAGAGGCAGAGGCGCAGAGGGAGAAGCGGGCTCCATGCAGGGATCCTCACATGGGACTCAATCCCGGGTCTCCAGGATCACTCCCCAGGCTGACGGCAGTGCTAAACCGCTGTGTCACTGGGGCTGCCCCAATGTGTAGAATTTATGAAAAATGAACTTGCTCATAGGCCTATTAGCCTCATGATCATTTTATAGACAATGAGATCTGTCCAGTCAGCAAATTCAGACCAGTACTACATTTAGAACTCACAAAGCCTGAGTTATAACTATGGAACTTATCTCAAATTTGTCCTATTCTCTATGGCAGACATTAAGGAAAGACTATTGGCATTTAGATTTTTGTTTCTTTGTTTTATTTTGGTTGATTCTGTAATGGAAAATGCTTTGGCATTAGTACCAGCCATTTAAAAAAAAAGAAAAGACACAAAGGTAGAGTAAGTACCTAGAAAAGGTAATAAAGCAAGAAGCTGAACAAAACCTCTTCATCACAAAAGAGCAGGAAACAGCAAATTAACCCTAAGGCTCTCTGGGGGCTGAAAACAAGTGAATAAATGCTAACAATGCTACAAAATATTCAACAACCATGAGCCTGAGTTTGTTCTTTTAACAGAAAGAATCAGTCCATTGTATCCTACAGGTTTGCCTATATGTATACCATGAACATTCTCTGGGAGGATCACATGATCACATAGATTTGGTCTGAATGCTTCAACTTCTGCTGTTAACATGTGTGGTAATGAAGATGCTGATTCCACCTGCTTAATCCCATACTTTTCAAATTTGTTCAACCTCAGAAACTCTTTTTTCTCTTCCCCTTAACACCAGTTAATACTTAGAGAAAGTAATATTCCCCAAAACGCCCTTTGGAAAACACTCATGTGTGCAGTGGGAGACAGGGAGTGGATAAAAGAGAAAATTTATCCCAAAAGGATATGTACCAGTAGGTCTCTAACCACATGCAAATGTAAAGCCTGTCTGATAGAGCACTCTACTGTCTTCAATTCTGCTATTTGAGATATTTCTGTGTCTCCTAAAATCAAGACAAGTTAGTCATAAGGAGGACTGTAGGGGCTGACCATCCTCCCTAAAAATGAAATGAAGCTAGTTTGATATGAAGTTAGAAATTCCAACAGCTTTAATAATACAGTTTCCATTGTCAATCACATCTTTAATAGATGCATAGCCCCCAGCAACCTCCTAGTCTGTTTTTTGGATGCTTTGTACAAAATGTGCTGAGAATTTCTTCTTCTCCCTTGCTGCTTTAACTTGGTGTGACATTGTCTATTTCAAACATGTGGCTAATGACATTTCTGGTAGGAGATACAGAAAGGCCTATAGAAAAAAATGACAGTAATCAGGTCCTCTAGATAGGAGCTGTGCAGGTTGCAGACATGGTTTTCCATGACTGAGCTGCAACTTTTAAATCTTAATGTGGCAGACTGAATGTTAGCAAACCTTCAAAACTCCCATGTTGAATCCTTACTATGATATTAGAAAGTAGGGCCTTTGGGAGGTGATTAGGATCAGATGAGATCATGAAAGCGGTCCCAATAAATGGCAGTAGTGTCCTTATTAAGATTCACAAAAGACCCGGCCTCCTCTCTCTGCTCTCTGTTATGTGAGGATACAATGGGAAGATGACAGTCTTCCATAAGTGGGTCCTCACCACAACTCAACATGCCAGTACCCTCTTCTTGGACTTCCAGCCTCCAGAACTGGGAGGGATAAATTTCTGTTGTTTACAAGCCATCTAGTCTATGGTATTTCTGTTATAGCATCCCAAACAGACTAAGACTTTTAGTAACATAATCCAAAAATGTATTAGCAATGAAGAAAAAATATTTATAAGATGTACCACTTGTAGGTTGATTTTAGCATTTTCCAAGAAGTTTCAGATGTACAGAGCATCAGTAGCAAAGTTACTTTAAGTGAAAAATTGGGAAATTTTCCAAGGTATGCTCAATATTTAAGCATTTTCAATGTCACAAAGGATAACCGATATGCCAAAATACAAGGGGTTGCCCTATGGAAGGTCACAGACAAATGATGGACGCACATATGTAGCCAAATAGTGTTTAATACATGTTCTAATAAGATAAGATCTCATAGATTAGCATCACAAGACAAAGTAATTAACCAAGCTTGGAAAGTCAGAGAAGGCTGTATCGCAGAAAAGACACTAGAGTCAGGTCTTAGAGAATCAATAGATGTTTGTTGGGTGGGTGTATTTGAGAAGAGAATCTCAAGCAAGGGAAGTCCCATGGGACATTTGAAACAGTCTAGTTAGTACAAGAAACTGTGAGACAATGAGTAGTGTTGGTTGTTAAGAGGCAAGCAAGGAAGAGAAGGGAGGAAGGGGGTGATACAAGCTTACCTGCTCAATAACATAATAATTTTTACCATTTTAAAACTAAGTCATGTCTATTTTGTCATCATTTAAAATATAAACTAAATGTTGTAAGAATTTAATATAACAGAGGGTTTTTTAAGTGTGAGTCAATACCAGAACTAAATTGTCTTTTGCCTAAAATCCTTTCTACTAGACAAGAACTTCTGAGTGAAACTAGAATTCATTTCTACCAAAAATTTATCTCTACCAAAACAATTTTAATTTTTTTGACACGAAATGGCAAGTGTTGGGCAGCCTGGGTAGCTCAGCGGTTTAGCACCACCTTCAGCCCAGGGCCTGATCCTGGAGACCCGGGATCCAGTTCCATGTCAGGCTCCCTGCATGAAGCCTGCTTCTCCCTCTGTCTGTGTCTCTGTGTCTCTGTCTCTCTCTGTCTCTCTCTCTCTGTGTCTCTCTGTGTGTGTGTCTCTCTCATGAAAAAATAAATAAAAATCTAAAAAAAAAAATGGCAAGTGGCCATTTGCAAGGAAGAACAAAGTTCCCATCCATTCAGGCAGAAAGAAAGCAAAAAATCTAAAGCTCCCTTATATCTTATCTTTAAGCCACAAACCCTAGTCATGGTGTTCCAATGTGAACCGATGGGGGCTCCCAAAAGGCCACTATGTCGGCGTGATGAGAAAGGAATAGTTGTCAGTGAATTCATCAGGGTTCTTTCATTGCAAATAAAATAAATAGAATCTGGTTGTCTTTAAGGCAGGAAGAAATGTATGGGAAAGAGATGGGAAAGCTCAAAGAATTGAAGGAAAAACTAATGCTCCAGATTTCTGAGAACAGCTTCAGGAATCATGATTCTCTGCAAGAACTCAGATCAGTCTCCTCCCGAAGCCCTCATAGGGAAGGAAGAACTGTAACTATTTTAGGCCTTTCTCTTTCCTTGTAAGATTTAAAATCCAGAGCCAGAAGATCTGATCCAGCCAGCTTTTACTCCTTATCTGCCCCTTAGTCAATGGAAGGCAGGGCACCAAAACAAATATGAGGGAAAAATAGTTTCTGTAAGCAAAATAAGGATGCTGATACCTACACGAGAGAGAGGAGACACTAAGCAGACAAAATAAAAGCCACCCCTCCCCACAGTCCATTACTATTTGTCAGTAAATAGTATCACACACCTAGAAGTTTATAAATAATCGTTCAACTTATTCACTGAAATTCACATCCTGTACACATCTAAATGGGTTGAGATGGAGGAGGTATTTATTACAAGGTAGGGAGGCAGGAGAGTAGAAAAGTTAGGAGCAGAATCTAGGGAGGCAAACTGCAGGACCAAACTTGCTAGGGGAGAGAATTCAGCCAAGTTTCTTAATTCTCTGTGCCTCAGTTTTCATATGTAAAATTAGGATGATAATATTACATGAGGGTCATACTAGGATGGCAATATTAGAACCATCAGGAGGAAATATGAGCCTGAAGCATGTGATGCATTTAGGGCTGTGCTGGCATGCTGTAAGCCTCAATAAACAGGAGTTAGTGTCATCTAGTTGTCTGGCCCTGTGACTCTTACATATAATGCTCTCCCCCTTTAAAAATTTCCTATTTTGATTATTTTCTCTAGATCCTCTTATATGCCATCACAATATCATAACAGAAATTCAGAGTGAGAAGCATCTTTGTTCTTCTTCACTGTCTTGTTTCTCTCCTACCTAAAAACATAGCCCAGACTCCACTTAGATTTCAAACTAATGTTCTGTAACAATTGTTCAGCATGGGTAGCATTCAAAATACAGCTCCGGTGATTTTTTTTTCTGAGAGGTATACAGCTAAGGCTAATAGAGGTGCCATTTTCAAAATATATCTTCCCTGGGCAACATAAAAGAATTATTTAAGAGGACACAGGGGATAGGACACACCCTAATATTAAAAGGCCTAGCAACTAAAATTAATTTCACAAGCTCCCACACACACCTATTTTCACTGACTCTGAATTTTCTATCCAAATTACTTTTTTCCCCTTGTACAGGAAGGTCTTAAAAAAATGCGTAGGAATAAGAAAAATCCTTTCATTTGCAAACCAGTGCACAGATGCCACCTGTACCTTTTAAGCATTTAAAGTTACATGACTTTGTCCTTTTGCTGTTTCTTTCTTCTCTGTTTTCTCTGCAGAGCTGGTTGACAATAGTTACGGTGTAAAAATAAAATACCTATTTCCCTTCATCAAATCTCACTGCCTTTTAAATTGTCTTGGATAGTATTCATTTGTAAATGCCATATCTATGAGAACAGATGCCTTGAAATTTGCTAAAGATAACATAGGCTTTCTCTCTTTTTAATAAAAAAAAAAAAAACCCATATCTTCAAAGTAGTAAAATAGAGAATGATTTCTAATTTTTAAAAATTTTAAGTCTCTAAAACACTTATTTTTGTTAACTTATTCAAAGCTTAAAATAGAGGATAAAGTTCTACATTAGACTATACAGTTTTTCTTCAATTACATTCTTGGAATAGACATTTAAAATAAACTTCAAGCTAAAAAATTGTTGGTCAAAATGCTCTAAAAAGTCCAAAATAGTCCATGATTATGTCTTTATTCTCTTACACTTGGTTTAAGAGTTAATCTCCATGAAATCCTCTGAATTATTATAAAAGCAACTGCACTCTTGGCTCATAACTGGTTCTGTTGGCTTATTATTTTAATGCATAATTTTAATTTTAAAGTTCTTTAAATTAGCTTAGCATTATTTACATATTGCATAATTCAAAGACTAACAAACCAAGATATTCTAGAAGGGGAAATTTTCAGTTCTGTAATTTGTTAATTAGGACCACAGTATCCATATAAGATATCTCTAGGTAATCCAGAAGTCTCTAGAAATAGGCAAACTGTCCCATGTTATCAGAGAAAAAAAAAAAAAAGCTGACAAAATTTTAGATATAACATGACATGATGTCTTGCTTCATACCAATTTTGCCCTATTCCCTAAATTTTTTGACTTAAGCTTATAATTTAAAAGATTTTTAAAAAGTAATAAAAGGATTTTAAAAGGTGTCTTATCGCAGATCCTTCTCGCTTGTCACAAAAAAAAAATATTCTCATGTATAGTCACACATAATCACAACACAAAAGGAACTTAGAATAAAGATGAATAGATCCATTATTGCCAAAATCTAGGAGGAACTTCTCATAAAGCTATGGCTTATAAAACTGGATAAAGAAAAAAAATCCTTTACCCAGGCTTTGGTTCATCAGACAGAGCAACCCAGAGGGAATGTAGGAAGATATTTCATTTCTCTTCCACTCTAGTTAGATGCCTGACAGATCCAGGATCTGTCCCAATAAGAAAACTGGGTGGGCATTCATCTACTAAGAGAATGCTTCTTGGAAATGAACAGAATACTGTTTCCTCATACACTCTCCTTACTGAATTTGGATTTCTACAGGTGTCCAGCACCTTGCCCCTTTTACAATTTCAGAATTCCCCTATTGTGTGTTATATTAGTTTCCTAGGACTGCAATAACAAATTAAAACAAACCAAATGGATTAGAACAACAGAAATTTATTCTCTCATGGTGCTGGAGTCTAGAAGTCTGAAATCAAAGTGTTGGCAAATCCATGTTCTCTCTGAAGGCTCCAGGAGAGGATCCTTCTTTACCTCCTCCTAGTTTCTGGTGGTCTCCAGCGATTCTTTTTTTTTTTAAGATTTTATTTATTTATTCATGAGAGACATAAAGAGAGAGGCAGAGACACAGGCAGAGGAAGAAGCAGGCTCCACGCCAGGAGCCCGACACAGGACTCGATCCCGGGACTCCAGGATCACGCCCTGGGCCAAAGGCAGGTGCTGAACCGCTGAGCCACCCAGGGATCCCCTCCAGCAATTATTTTTATACTTGACTTGCTGCTACATCACTCCAGTCTCTGCATCCATCATCACATGGCATTTCCCTGTGTATCTGTGCCCAAATTTCCCTCTTATAAAGATACTAGTCATTGGAATATAATCCACCCTAATCCAGTATGACCTCTTTTTAACTAGATTACATCAGACTCTATTTCCAAATAAGGTTACCATCATACATACTAGGGGTTTGGACTTTAACATAGCTTTTAAGGGGACAAAGTTCAAACCACACCATATATGTTCTGGTAAGACACAATGTCTTATCACCCTGAACTGCAGAGGAAGGACTCGAATTGTCCCCCCACTCCCCGTGCATATGCTCTGATCACAGCCAAATGGATACTCCCATTCTATAAAGTCTGATCAGGTGACACAAAGGTGAAAGACATTTAAACTTCATTCCCAAATACAGCAGTCTTGCTCTTCTAACATCCCAATACTTGCACAATTTTTTCAAAATATTAAATCTCTTTTGGCTTAAAATAGTCAGAATCATGTTTATTATTTGGGAAGGACAACTCTCAAAAATACAAATAAGAGAAAAAATAAGGAAGGATGGCAGAGATAAATAACTCCCCTAGAAGGTTAGTCTCTGCAAGAAAAGAATGTGTGGTCTCAGAAAAGCTAAGAAAGCAATAGTCTGAAAGTACGTACTGATGTATATGGAATCAGTTTAAAATGTTAAGGTTCCAGGCAATATGGTTTAAGAATCCTTGTATTTAAATCTGCAAAGCCCTGGGGAATGAGCTACTTTCTTACAGTTGATTTGATACAGGAATAACAAGCAGAGAAGAACCATATGAAATGCATACAACCCTCTCTATTGGTAAACACTGAATCTGGATAAATCTCTCCTACTTTGGGGAAGGATGGATAAATAGATAAGATGCCCTCAAAGAATTAGTGACAAATGCAGAACATTAAAAAGGGACTATCACACTTAAGAATCAGAATATCCTAACTCTGGAGGTGATTTAAATAGTAAAGAGAAAAGAAAGAACAAATTTTATAGCACTCCTCAAGAGGATGCCAGGATACCTAACCTTTATGAAAGAGTAGAAAACCAAATGGGAAGTAGACTGAGAAGGAAAAAAAGAGCATAATGATGTGAAAATATAACTGATGTAAACAAATCAATGAAATTAAAATTAGATTTAAAATTAAAGATTGGGGACGCCTGGGTGGCTCAGCAGTTGCGCGTCTGCCTTTGACATCGGGCGTGATCCCAGGTCCGGGATCAAGTCCCACATCCGGCTCCTGCGGAAAGCCTGCTTCTCTGCCTCTTTCTCTCTGTCTCTCATGAATAAATAAATAAAATCTTGTAAAAAAAATTAAAGATTGTAGTATAGAATTGACAATGTTGTGAAAAAAAATGTTTAGTTTTTTTTTGTTTGTTTGTTTGTTTATTAGAGAGAGAAAAAGAGATTAAGTACAAGTGGGGAGGGGAGGGGCAGAGAGAGATGGAGAAACAGACTCACCACTGAGCGGGGAGCCTGATTCCAATTTTAAGCTCAATGTGGGGCTCAATCCCAGGACTCTGGGATCATGACCTGCTGAAGGCAGACACTTAAGTGACTGAGCCACCCAGGCACCCCAATAGTATTGTGAAAAATCTGACATGAAGCTATGTTAGGTTTAGTTTGGCTTGGTTTAGTTTGGTTTGGTTGTCCAACAAAGCCAAGGTAAATACCTACCAGGCTAAAATACAAATCAAGCTAAATAAGGATGAAATACTGAGTAGAGCTGGTTACTACTCCTAAATTCCACATTTACCATACACTTCTTAATAGATAGAGATGCCTTCTATAATTAAAGTAAGAACTAAGTGAGAAAAAAATGTGTTTCCTCAAACACTACAAATTGTCATATAAACTGACAGTTTGCTATATTTATCTAATACTTTAAATGAATAGCATACAGTTTTAGATCTAAATCTTTAGCAAGTCAGTTTGGAAAGATGAGCCTAACTGAACATATATTTGGATGGAAATGAATGAACTAGGGGCACCTGGGTAGCCAGTGGTTGAGTGTCTGCCTTTGGCTCAGGCTGTGATCCTGGGGTCCTGGGATTGAGTCCTACACTGGGTTCCCTGCAGGGAGCCTGCTTCTCCCTCTGCCTATGTCTATGCCTCCCTCTCTATGTCTCTTATGAATAAATAAATAAAATCTTCTAAAAAAAAGTAATGAATAAACTACACCTCAACATAATGTAAAAAGATGGTATATATTAAGGTCTCATAGGAACATCTTACTTATACTCTTTCTGGTCAAAACTTCAGTTTTTTTCTTAGAAAAAGCTTCCACGATTCTGTTCACCCCCAATTGGGCTATAAATAGTTTGGGAGTTTGGTGACTGTCTGACAAAGTATTTACTTTCCTGTGAAGTTCTCAATTAGGGGTGATTTTCACTGCCAGGGGAAATTTGGCAATGTCTTGAGACATTTTTTATTTCCATGATTTTGGGATGGGGTAGAGGCCAGAGATGCTGTTAAGTACCCTACAACACACAAGAGTGCCTCCAACAATAAGAATTACCAGCCCAGGGATGCCTGGGTGGCTCAATGGTTGAGTGTCTGCCTTTGGCTCAGGACGTGATCCAGGGGTCTTGGGATGGAGTCCTACATTGGGCTCTCTGCTGGGAGCCTGCTTCTCCCTCTGCCTGTGTCTCTGCCTCTCTCTCTCTGTGTCTCTCATGAATGAATAAATAAAATCCTTAAAAAAAAATTACCAGCTCAAAATGTCAATGGAGCCAGGATTGCTACACAGGATGAAGACCTCTGCTTTTTCATGGTTCTGTCTCATGTTCTTCCTTCCTCTTGCCTGTTCTACTTCCTATTTCAATGAAATAAGAAAATCTAGCAGAATCCCCTTAAATTTTCCACCTTCACTTGAGACAGTAAGTTTTATTCTCCTGAGATCCAGGAGGCCCTGTTTGTACATGTGTTACCAAAATGGCCTTGTAAGGAATAGTTTGAGTGTCACAGAGGCGCAGGCAGATTGGCCACTATATTTACTGTGATAGGATCACTCTGACAGACTATTTGATCTGTCAGAACCTTTTCTTCTAACCATCAGAAAGACTCAGGGAGAAACAGGCTTAGTGGGTAGGATCAGGATTTCTTTTAAGTATAAAATACTTGTTAGATATCTAAGTGGAAATGTCAAGAAGCCTGTTGGACATGAGTCTGGACTCCAGGAGAGAGAAAGTTGGAGCTGTAAATTTGGAAATTATCAGTGAATTACCATTTGAAACCATGTGACTGCACAAATTTTCTTCAGGAAATAAGGATAGTTTAAAAACAGGAGGGCTGAGAACTGAGCATTCAAGTATCTCAATATTTAGAGGTCAGGAAAAGGCAGAGGAATCAGCAAGCATTGAGAACCAGAGGCTGCACTGTCTTCCAAGAGAAGAATGAAATAGATATTCAGAGAAAGGTAAAAATTGAAGGAACCCTTGAGAGAGAAAGAAAAGGATCTCAGTTCTTGTCTAGAATGGACATTAATTATTTCGCTTGTCTAGCATCCACTCCTAATGTCTTAGTTTAGATACCTTAGAAGCAGAGCTTCAGAAGGAGTTATTTATTAGGCTAAATACTCTCAGAAAAAAGAGTGAGTGATGCAGGGTGGAACAGGAGGGAAAGCAAATCAAAGTTATGCTCTCTTCTGGAGCTTTGGAGCATTATGTGCATTACTAACTCATTTCCTCCTGAAGAAAAGGGACAGCTCTTTGTCCCCTTGAATCAAAGAGCCACTAGATGCATGTTGCTGGAGGAGGGGGTGGTTTACTTCCTGGATGAGCTGATTCCCTTGGTGGAAAGTATATCTGGAGAAGAGGGAAGCTCTAAGCTGTTAGCCTCCAACACTCATAGCAGCTCAGGGATGGATGCCCTGGCTTGGTAGAGGGATCCAGAAGGGTCACCAACAGCATCCACTGCACCTTCTTCTGCTGTTAACAGACCTCAATGTTCCTTCAGGGAACCACTCAACTCCTTTTCCAACTTGTTCTGGTGGGGTCACCTCTACTCTTCTACCCTTACTCCAGTGTTCAATCCACATGAAACAGACTTCCTCAAATAGGGTTGTAATTACAGGCTTAGGCATCAGTTCATGACCCAATTTGGAAGAGTGAAGACCAGACCCAGAATACTTGCAATTATTCCTATTAGGAATAGGAAGGGTTGCTAAGATCTGAGGATCTACAATGAAGTTGCAACTTTTCCACCAGGAGGAAAAAGCCTACCCAAGAATAAGGCCAACACAGGAGAAAACTCAGCTTAAGGACAAACTCCTGACATTGACTATGCACCTGGATATAAGCATACTGATTGACACAAGTTTTTTAAGTGTGTTACTATAATCCCTCCAGCTTTAACCAGCCTGAATTGAGTTTCTGCCTCTTCTGCTCCCGTTAAAGTCTAGATGTCTGCCTAAAACTGACTTCTCTGTAATTTGCAGAATTCTCTAAAACAAATTTTAATAGCTCTTTTTTTCCTTGCACCAAAAATGCTCTGAGACATATATAATACATACAGATTAACAATCCAAAAATTATAATTATATGAACAACCTCAAAATATCACCAAACATATTTTGGTCTTTCCTGGATGAGCAGGAGGCCCTTCAGATAATCCAATGCCTTTGGGTTATGTTTTCTAATACCAAATATCACTGTAAGATATTTTTCCATTTGGAATAAATATTAAAGAGAGAAAAACAGATTTTTTTACTGGTATTTTCAAAAAACAAAACAAAACAAGAAAACTATCCCTTAATTCTTTGCTGCATGAGAAGCCAATTATTAGGACTATAGATTGTGTTGCACTTTGATTATCTAGCCTTTTGTCTGATTTAACGTCTATAAAATGCTATAGGAAATCACTATTTCTAATGTAACTATTATAAAATGCTACTTAGAAATCACTTATTTTGTCTACTTAACCTCTTGTTCACAAAACACATCAGAATTATGCTAACATACACTGATCCAGCACAAATCTAGGGAGTAAATACATCACAACTGATTTTGTTGAAAATCTGACAGTTACATTTAAACCCTTATTCATATCTGTGTCTTCCTGTATTACAGTTCCACATCGTGCAGTTGTTCTTTGACCCCTAAGAGGTCAGATTCATTCACCGTGATTTCAACCCTGTTCAGTTATAGGAGAGACTGAATACCCAGTCCTATGCTCAAGCCTCCTCCCTCAAACACACTCATAGGTGTGTAGGGCATTAAACTGTTGCTAGAACTAAAAAAGTTTAACTATTTGAAGAGAGATCAATCAGAGCAAACAGATGATAGAGTCTTAACAGATATTTAGTGAAAACAAGTAATAATATCGGGCACCCAGACAAATGCTGATGCATGTCAACTAGAAAGATAATGTATGATGAAATAAAAAGGCTACTGGAAAAACTGTGATGATGGATAGATTTTTGTACCTGTTTTTTTTTTTATGAATATGACATCACCCAAAAACAAGAGTCCTTTTCTTTCTACATTTTGTTGCCAGAGGAGAGCCTTCAGAAGAGATGAATTTTCTTTGATTCCACCTCCCCACAATCCTCTGAGCTCCTCGGGGAGCAATGTCAATTATACCATCGTCAATGCAAATGGCATTTTAAAGAGTTAGTACAGCAGACAGAGAATGTTAATGCTGCTCACAAGTGCCAATGTGCACTGCAGACTTTCCCCTAAAGTCTGCAGCCCATCACATGTCTTTATTCATTTAGATCTAATCCTATCAACCGAGAGGACAGGGCACTGGCTTGCTCTCTGCCTTTGTCACTCAAACTTACCTATTAAAAACAATCCATTTTCTAAAGTCGGACAGTGTGGAATTCAGGTTTGGCAGCCAAAAGATAAACTCCTATATACAGAGCATGATAATGAGGAGCCTGCCGGCTTTCTTGCTTGATGGGTTATTCTTATTAAGATAAAATATGTTCCAAAAGCAACTCAGGAATATAGAAAGAAATCAGCTAGTTCATAAAAAGTTACAGGAGCTTAGTCTTTCAAATTAAGGAAATAAATTCAATGAACATGAACTCAAACTCAGTAGAAAAGCATCACCACTAGAAAGTCCTCCTTCTGTTGCATTTTTTTCCTGTTGTATTTTTTAATGTTGCAGTATTATAAAGAATAATCTCATAATTGTGTTATGATGAGAATTTAGATGGCTTGATAATTGAATCATCTCTATTAAGCTTTTTATGTAATGAATGCTTAATTTGTTGTAACAAAGTCTCTAAGTCAATAATTACCTTAAATCAATGGAGCACCTACCATGTATAGGCACTATACTAGGCATGGTAGAGGGCATAGGAAAACATAAAATGAAAGACACAGGTCTTGCTGTAAAGAAGTAATGGTATATTAGAGAAGACACAAAAACCAGAATGCAAGCATAGCTGGAGTGTCACAACAAAGCAAATGTGTAGGTAGTAATCCTAAAGACACTCAAGGTAATAAAAACATGGGAACAGCCCAGATTGAGGCTGGTTGACATGAGGTGATGGACCTTAAGTTTCAGGATATTTACTTTATTCTCTAGGCAATAAAGATTTAAATATTTGAGCAGAGCAGTGACATAACGAAGAACTGAAGGAAGGTAATACTGTGAATGGTATACCTATTGGACTAGAAAGAAAGATTATCCACTGATGGTGTATGAAATTATTTTAGGTGATGCATGAATATGGAATTAAATAATATTGAATTACACAGTGAAAATATGTTCCATTTTAATTTTTTAGAAGATGTGAGGGAGAAAGTTTTGGGTTTGGTGTGAATATGACTTCAATACTCACTAACACTTTGTTAAATTCCCTTTTAACAAATGCAATCACATTCACTTAAATCCAATAAAACTGTTTTTGGTAAATTTGCATTTATTTTTCTGTTACCATTTATTTATGGCAAGTGACATTCATTTCCTATTTATGTAAATAAGTAGAATTAAATAATAAAAAGCTTCTATTTAAAATAAAAATAAAAATGATTTAAAGGGGAAATATAAGTATATAATGGTACATGTGTTATATGCATATATGGCAAAATTTAAGAAATGGAATGCAGTTAGTTTGGAAAACACAGACCTGGGCTAGGAGCCACTAAATGTTCTTTTAAAGAAATACATGTACATGATCAAAAAAAGTTTGATCAAACATGTTCACACAGCATTATTATAATACAGAAAAACTGACAAAAATTAAATGTTCCTAAATAGAGAAGTTAAATAAATTATGGCATACCATTCTGGAATACTATGCAGCTGCTCAAAGAATGGGAAAGAAGTGCATATACTTATATGGAAAGATCACAAGTGAAAAAAAAAAAGCAAACAAAACAACTATAAAACTACATATTTGATATGATCCAAATTCTTTTCTCAACTGTATTCATGTATAAGTAAGTGTATATAAATGCACAGAAAGACTGGAAAAATCATCATCATAGTTAATATGATTCATCTTGGGAGATGTGAATATGGAATCCAAGAGAGTAGAGGAGAGAGTCACATTTTCTTTGATATAGTGATGGATTGTTTAAATCTTAAATTCATGTGTTTTTTTAATTGTTGTCATAATTCTCTTAAATACTTAACAGAATAAAAGAGACCTTCAGAATAAAAGAGACCTTCCATCTTTTTTACTCCCTCCCAAAACTATATTAAGACATCAGAAAATAATTTTCAAAGGGAACAAAACCACAAGGACAAAAAGAAGAGACAACTGCAACACAATTTTGAAAGCTAGGTGAGTGGTACAGAATCTAAAGAAAAAGAATCTCTGAGGAAAGCTCAGTCCTAAACCAGTAGTGGAAGAAGCAAAGAAGAAACCCAGTATGTTTTGCAGAATCTTCTAATTGGCAACACTGGGTCCTCTGGGAATGGATGTAGAAGTGAAATTTAAAACAAGAGGATTAAATGAAAGACTATTCAAAAAGTAGAGAGTTTTGAGAATTACATCCTTATCCCTTCCCTATTCCATACAGACAATCTGTACATCATCTCTGCCCCAACAGTATAAAGGGGAAATTTCCCCTTATTCTCTAGAGAAAGTAAGAGAGCTTTACTGTCTAGATAGCAGAGCAAAAGTTATGGCTAAGAGTGGAGATAATATATGGAAAGAAAAGAATTCTCTATCAGGAATTCCTTAGATGCAGGGGCCCACTAAGATTGAGCTATAATATGGAGCTCATAGTCCAGAAGCCCCAACTATGCTCCCAGAAGCTTCCTGTCAGCTGTTTATTGCTCCACTCTTAAATGATCAGCAACATAAGGAAAAAGTTAAGAAAGAAAGAAGAAAAGAAGAAAGAAAGAAAGAAAGAAAGAAAGAAAGAAAGAAAGAAAGAAAGAAAGAAGAAAGAAAGAAAAGAAAGAAAGAAAGAAAGAAAGAAAGAAAGAAAGAAAGAAAGAAAGAAAGAGAAAGATGGATGGATGAAAGGTGGTGTTTGAAAGAAATAAAAGCAACTTGAGGAAAAAAGTATTTTCAAGGAGAATAAAACTTCAAATAAACTGGGGCACCTGGGTGGCTCAGTCAGTTAGTTAAGCATCCAATTCTTGATTTGACTCATGCCATGATCTCAGGATCCTAGGATCCAGCGTCACCTGGAGCTCCCCTCTCAGTGGGGAATCTGCTTGTCTGCCTCTCCCTCTGCCCCTCTCTCTGTTCACTCTCTCTCTCTCTCTCTCTCAAATAAATAAATCTTTTTTAAAAATTTCAAATAAGCCATCCCTGCTTTGCTCAAAAGCATAAACAAGCTATAATATATGTGAAATAAGAACAGGGTATTATTAAAAGAAAGAAGAAGAAAAGAAGGGAAAAGAGAGAGGGAGAAATAAAAGAAAGAATTGGGGAAAAAAGGCCTTTGGGAAAATAAATACATAAACAGACATTCAGATGTGTATAGATATATATGTGTGTATAGGGGATGTGTATGTGTGTGTGTGTGTGTGTGTGTGTGTAAATCAATGAAATAGATAAAGAATGAAGATAAGGAAATCTTCCATAAACTGAACAAAAAGACTTTGGAGATTAGTTGTGCCCCTATTTATTATAGTTATGTGCTTTTTTTCCAGAATGGTTCATTCATGGCTTAGCACAGTATTCCACATTGGCCCATTTGCTTACCTTGATCTTCTAGTTTCCCAGTTTCCTGTGATACTTAACTTACCACTATCACTAATTCTTCTGTAGAAAAGTTCCAGTTCCTATTTCCCAATTTGGTTTTCAGTGCAATTTCTCAATCTAAAAAATGTTAAAATGTAAATCTCTTCACTTCTATGCTTTGGGCCCTGGAAGAAGGAGGTGGTGGGGAATGTCAACTTTTAACAGAAGAAAAGGAAGAAAGAGTCTAGCATTTTCTTGTTTATATCAATCTCTCCCTACTGAATATACTATAAGCCACATGTGATGAGGGACTTTGCCTTATGTTCTATCTAGAATAGTGCCCATGCAATATAAGAGCACAGAAAATGCTTCTTGAATCAATAAATGAGTGAATGAATGAATGAATGAATGAACAAATAAATGCATGCCAGGCGTATATGGCTTTTAGAAGTGCCATTGCACCTTGGGGAAATAATGAACAAAGTAACAAAGAACCAATGAGAAAGATTTTAACAAGCCCAGATTTTATCTCTTACAACACTTGTTTGGAAAAAATCTCAAGTTAAGATATCTCTGCATTTAACTCCATTTCCCTCAGTCTAACTTGCATCAGACCACACCCAGAGGCACCACAGTCAATCTCTGTAATGGCTTTCTTTACATGCGTATTTGTGACCCAAGGACTACCATCTGTTATGGAATACTCTTAGGGAAATTCCCTATATGGGTCTTAGAGCCCTTAACCCTGTCTCATGACAAGCAATACTTTTTTCTTCTTGTGAGAGGCAGATGGTTTAACAGGCTGTGAGTTATTCTTTTCTACTTAATGTTTTCTTAATTTTAGCAAAGTAATACACTTGGCTTCATAGTCATAATCAGATGGTGGGGTAAGGACTGAGCCATTTGGTTGGGGAGCACCCAACTTTCAACATTTGTGTGCCCCTTCTGTCTGAGGGTATATGCCTGGCTCTCAGTATTCTGAAAGCATGAAATGCTAAGGAGACTAAGGAGACTAATGACAGGGCATCTCACCATTCAAGCTGCACAGTCAAAAACATCTCACTGTGATCCCCAGCTGTGCAAACCTCTCCATTGTGAATCTATTTTCTACCAGACTGGACAAGGGCTAGCAAGGGTAAGAGAGGTGATTTCCAGGTCTTAAGTGTTCAGTGCCCAAAAGTTTAACAAGTTTAGTAAGTCTTTGCCATTCTCCCTTTTTTTTAAAGATTTTTTTTTAAGATTTTATTTATCTACTCATGAGACACAGAGAGAGAGAGAGAGAGGCAGAGAGACAGGCAGAGCGAGAAGTAGGCTCCATGCAAGGAGCCCAAAGCGGGACTCGATCCCAGAACCCCAGGATCACACCCTGGGCTGAAGGCAGGCACTAAACTGCTGAGCCACCCAGGTGCCCCCATTCTCCCTTTCAAAGCTGCCTGGTATCTCCAATTCTTCAGCCTTTCTAGATTTTTTTTAAAGATTTATTTACTTATTTATGATAGAGAAAGAGAGAGAGAGAGAGAGGCAGAGACACAGGAGGAGGGAGAAGCAGGCTCCATGCCAGGAGCCCAATGCGGGACTCGATCCCGGGACTCCAGGATCACACCCTAGGCCAAAGGCAGGTGCCAAACCGCTGAGCCACCCAGGGATCCCCCCCTTTCTAGATTTTAAGACATAATTTTCCCTTTCTCTCACTGGCTTCATCACTTCAGGCTTTCATACTGCAGGTTAGCTAGTTCAGTTTCTACTATTCCATTTTCATTCAATTTCCAAAATGTTGTTGACTTCTTTCCTGTGTTGTCACCTTCTCTTCTGTTTCATTTTTTTTATTCTTATTTTTTTAAGATTTTTTATGTATTTATTCAGGAGAGACACAGAGAAAAAGGCGAGACATAGGCAGAGGGAGAAGCAGACTCCCTGCTGGGAGCCTGATGCAAGACTCAGTCCCAGGACCCCAGGATCACGACCTGAGCCAAAGGCAGATGCTCAACCACTGAGCCACCCAGGTGCCCCTGTTTCATTTTTAAATAAGTATATACATATATTTTTAAATTGATTTGGGGGTTTTGGAGAGTGCAAAAATAAATGCAAATGTTTGATCCTTCATTCTTAACTGGAGGTCCTTATTCAATGTCCTTAAGCCAATGCCTCTGTACCTTCTAAAAGGTATATCTGCATTGAAAAAAGAGAACTTATAATGTCCTTCAATCTATTAAAGAAATCTTTCTTTAGAAATCATATATCTTTGATTTTCAGGATTTTATGAAACAACAGTGATCAAATAAGGAAAAGAATATTTTAAGTGGTTATCACCAAAAGTCCATAACCATAAGGGATATAATAAAAGAATTCTCCCACTTCTCTCTCTCTCTCTCTTTCCTTCCCTCCCTCCCTCTCTCTGAGATGGTGCCGTTGCCAAGATTGCAGAACATTGGTAGCATTGCTAGAAATGCATTTCCATGTACTTGTCCATGTCTATTCTCTTCAAATTGTGTCACTTCGGGGCAAAGACTTTTCAGAAAGTTGAAGAATCCCATGTTCAGACAGGAAGTAAATGGAAAACAAAACCCCCTGACAGGTCTCTGTCTCTTCATGTCCTATCATTTGTATTTCACTTGGGATCAAAAGTGATCCAAGTAAGACTTCCTCCATGAGGCCACAGCCTTGGTCCAAACTAAGGGACATATCAGAAAGTGTTCTTAAAGATTAGTTCTGGTACATTGATCTTGATCCTACCAGATGCCTTGGAGTCAGCCCATTAATATTGTATACTACTGATGTACTATTGTGTACTATTGATAACACAGACCATCCAGTTTGGGTCCTTTCTTTCAACTTTGTCTAGCATTTGGATTTCTGGGACTTAATCATGATCACTAATATTCCAGGGTTCCCCATTTCTCTCTCAATTTCCTGATTCACAGCCCTCAGGCTGCCTCTGAACACCAGTAAATCTGAGGGCTCACGCTGCTGCTACTACCAATACCATTAGGTCTATGGTACTGGTCTTATTGCCTCTCTCCTTTTTCAGATTCACAGTTAAGAAGTGTTAACCTGTTGCCAGCCATTTCTGTAACACCATCATCTCTAATAAAAAATCCTTGAAGTCTCCTTAGCAGTCAAAAATAAAACCCACTTAGACTCATCCTACAAAACAGTGCCATGCACAAAATATCTACCTAAAAATTATCCAAATGGGTGATACCACTTCTTAGCCAGATACCACTTCTTAGCCTTTTTTCTGTCAGATATTTGCCTAAATATCACTCTGAGCCTCTTCAAGTCTGCTCAATCCTACATGTTCTTAAAGGGCTAGACCATGTTATCCTTTCTAACCTAATATTTTGAGTTTACTTTCACCCCTCCTTTTCTGTTCTTCTCAGTTTTACACTTATAAGCTATGCAGAGTAGCTTAATTCTGCATTTCTTTTACCCTTTTTACTGGCTTCAATAATTGCTAACCAACATCTCCACTATTCACCCACACATAGTCTTCTTGCCCCTAAAGACCTAGATTTCCTTCTAGCATTAAAGTTAGACCATTTGGGTGTTCTGAAACAAATGAACTACCATAGATTCCAAAATTAAGATTAAAACACACTTAGGTATTATTTGCCATGTATGTCAAAAAAAAATCACTGAAAAATATGGACCAAAAAATACAGCCGCCTCCTCTCTATTTGAGAGTGTTTCTGTAATCCATATACATTTTTAAAGTACTCCTTTTAAGCATCTCATTGTCTCATGAGATGGATAATAAAATTTCTTTGGGTCGCTGAGAATAAGTTTACAATATTTTTTAGATAAACTCAGTAACTGTAAAAGACCACAGGGAAAGATTTCTGATGTTAAAACACTGATAATTAAAGACAGAATCAAAGAAAATTTTCCTTTGTTGAAAACAAAACTTAGGCCTGAGAATGCAGTATGAACATATCCACCATGTTCCAGGAGGAATCAATAGTGACAGACGCAGATCCAAGCACACCAGGACAAATATTTTGGTTTACAGTGATAAAGAAAACATCCAAAAAGCTTTCAGGCAAGAGGAAAAAAACATTACCTACAATGAGCAAAAACTAGGATGGCTTAAGATTTAATACTAAATTGTATTTTGAAGGAAAAATTTACTCAGTTATTTTGGTATCCAGATCACTGGTCTTATTTTTATTTTAAGATTTTATTTTTTAAGTAATCTCTCCATCCAACATGGGGGTCTCACAACCCCAAGAGTTGTATGCCCTACTGATTGAGCCAGTGCCCCTCAGATCACTTGTCTTAAATGTATAAAGATGTGGTCAGGTGCACAAAATCTCCAAAAACAAAAAGTCCTCCTTGAAGATACAATTAAACCAACTAAAAGATAAATCAAAATTAGGAACTAAATTGAGAAATATATTAAATAAATAGTCCCACTACATAATTTGCACCAAACATTGGGAATCTGGTTGATCACTGAAAGATGAAACTTGACTCTATAGTGCCTTGCTCATATGTTTCTCTTCTGTATATCTCCCTTTCTTCATTCTAGAAAATAGATTTCTTTAGCCCTCTGAGAAGTACACCAAAAAAGGCTAAAGATTATGAATCATCTTTCCCCAAATTTTATAGCAATTTATGGCAATCCACAGCAAAGAGAACATTATGCACTTAAATAATTTTGCCCAACCTATTGAACTTGTTATTCTCCAAAGGGAAACAGAAACCACAATTCTAGTACCAAGGCTTCTTTTAATATAAATAATAGGAAAGTTAGAAATATAATAGAAAATCACTGATCATTGTCCAAAGCAGAAATTATAGGGTCTAGAGAAAATGTGTAATTTCTATCCTCCAAAACCTCTAATATGATGTTTACATACCCATTTAAGCAGGGAAAAGATCTATTACCAAAATTATTGAACTTCAGCTTCTGGCCCCAACACTCAATTTGGGATCCTCTGTTGTTATTGAACATGAAGCTACTCAACATAATTGGGAAAATCACTGTAGTATAGGAAATACTTCTCATTGTGGGGGAGGGGGAAAGTGAATTTACTTGCAGTAGCATTATTCCTTTCATGAATTTAAGAAATAAAAAAGTGCCACTTGGATTCTCTAGACAGATGTGTTCATATCATTTCCCAAGCAATTTATCAAAGTTTCAAAGCAGGGGGAAAAGGGGGTATTTAAAAAGCAAACTATATGTATATGGATGTTTGGTTTGGTTCTTTCTGCAGATGCCACAGGCACATATATGACTACCCATAGTGTTCCCTTGAACCAAGAAAGGTGCTGAATGTGCAGTGGTGCTCATGACAAGAAGGGCAAGGTATGGACAGGAGATGGAACGTCACTTGAAACCTTTGAATAGAAGAATATAAGAACCTTCTTCCACTGCTCATAGGGACCCAGAATTACATCAGAAAGGCTACCAAGGAGAGCTAGAACTGTTCCTAGGAATGGCCTTTTTTAGTAAATGAACAGTGCCTCACAAAGAAAATGTACTCAGTTCACATGACTGAAAACCCTAAACAAATTCTCATTAGAAACTTAACGGAGGGGAGCCAGGGGTGTTCAGTCGGTTGAGTGCCCAATTCTTTATTGGCTCAAGTCATGATCTCAGGGTCATGAGATTGAGCACCACATTGGGCTCTGTGCTTAGCACTGAATCTGCTTGGGACTCTCTCCCTCTCCCTGTTCTTCTGCCTCTCCCTTATCCTGCTCACATGTGTGCACACTCTATTAAAAAAAAAAAAGAAAGAAAGAAAGAAACTTAATGGGAGTATCACATAACACAGCAAAAAGAGTTTAAATTCTAGAATCAGAATGACCTGAATTTAAATCCTAATTTAAATCTTATCCATCCCAGCACATAATTTGGACATAATTCTGTATGTTCATTAACAAAATGAGGATAATAATACCTGCCTCATGGAGTGCTTCTGAAGTTCTGACCCAATATATGTAAACCATATAGTTACCCTTGAATATTATTAATGATGCACCCAGATCAACTCGAAGAAAAGAAATTCAAGGGATTACTATCTGAAATAAATAATAAGATCAATGGGTAAAAATTTATTATAAACTTACTATGTGTCCTTCAAAGTTTTGGGTGCTATGGAATATTAAAATTAATGTTTTACCATATGAATCAAATAATAAGCTCCTAAGGGTTGTGGACTAAACTATGAGTACTAAAAAAAGCAGAAATCTTTGTAAGAAGAGCGGCCAGAATAAGGAGATGGGAGCTGAGCCCTAATGAATGAACAAATGAGGGTGTCTGGGTGGCTCAGTTGGTTAAGCGTCTGCCTTTGCCTCAGGTCATGATCACAGGGTTCTGGGATTGAGCCCCTGTCCGACTCACTGCTCAGCAGGGAGTCTGCTTCTCCCTCTCCCTCTGTTGCTCCCCCCACCCACTCATTCTCTCACTCTCTCTCTCTCTTTCTCTCTCTTTCAAATAAATAAAACAAAATAAAAATATTAAAAAAAAAAAAAGAATGAGCAAATGAGAGACAGAGAAAGCAAGGGAGGATAGGAAAGGAAATTAGGGGTGGGTGTGGGTGTATGTAAAAGAGAGAGCGCACACCATATAGTGAATACCCAAATGAGTGTCATTATTGCATTAATTGCCTCACATAGTAAACACATATAATCATCAGATAAAGTCTGCAAGATATCTCCATTTTACAGATAAGGAAATTGAGTTTCACAGAGGTTCACAGAGATAAGAGTCACAGAGCTATCACTAGCAGAGTCAGAATATAAACTCAGTTCTGTCCAATCCAATACTTAGGCTTTTCCCAACATAATGACTGTCAAAAGAATGATAAACCTGATCAGACTGGAGTGTGCAGTTCCTGTTGAAGAAAATGTCCTTCCATGTTCAGAGGCCTCTGGATGTCCATTTTGTAACAATATCCTAAATTTTCTTGAATTCCAAGATTGAGGTAAATGTCCCATTAGATACTCTCTTTAAAATGTAGGAAACTGGTTCTTTTCCCCATGGGCAAAATTTGCTCAGCAGATCCAAAAACCCCTGAAAACACTTCATATTCCCTTTTCACCTACCTCCTAAGCCCAATAAATTCTGTTTCTAACTGAGAGAGGAATTGATTTTCATTGGTATTCACTTGAAGTAGGGAAGGTCATGGCTAGAACATTGGAAATGTATTGTCTAAAGAGCACAGTTTGTATCTTGCTTCCGAGAGAAGATCTTTAAAGATGCCTTGGCTTAGCTGACTTTTCTTCCCCTCCTGCATCCAAAAAAAATCCTCAAGGGAGAAAGTCAATTTCAAATCTTCACACTGCAGAGGCTCTGGAGCAGTCAGTTGCAGAATGCAGATCAGCCTGTTTCTTCTTTTCTGAGATAAACGGAATCTGGGAAGAGTTTTGAAAGAAAAGTTTTTCAGCAATCCTTGGGGCCTGGACTATGCTCTGATCAGACCAAGAAACATGGTTCCAATCTAAAAGCCAGCATGTGCCAATCTGAAAGCCAACTTGATTCTAGCCTTGATCCCCACTAAGAGGATTTTTTTTTTATTTCCAGGATCCTTCTCAAGCTTTACATTTGATATGTAAACATTCTTAATTAGTCTAGTCATTAAGTAGTTCTTTGCAAAAGCTTGTCCATGACAGGTTTGTTCTTAAAATGGTGTATATAAGAAATGAATGATTCTGCAATTTCCTGACAAAGAATTCTTCAGAATCTGGAAGCACTGAGGTATTCATAATCACTCAGACACAGAATTATCAAAGCACACAGTGGCTTAGTATATCCCTTCCTAGCATCTCAAATCAACTTTAATTTCCTTTTTTATAAAGTAGATGTTTTACATAAAATCATCTGGAGGAAAAAAAAACTATATAGAGCAAATGTTAGGCCAGCCTCTCTCTGCTGTGACTGATACTGGCGAGGGTCTTGAATATTCATGCAGAATACTTTGTAAAAATCATACGGAGTGAATATCACTTCTTTTTACTTTCCTCAACATTTTCCCACTCTGACTAGAATAATCCAAAACTTTGGGCTGGGCACCAACCAGATTACATAATTTGTAAATTTTGATTGCAATGACTGGCCGAATTTAAAGCTTACAGGAAATCTTTCTTGAATGAAGATACTCGGGAAGAAGGAAGCTCTCCTGACCTGCAGCTCCACTCAGGTAATAAGCAAACAAAGATGATTCAAGAGGTGAACTGCCAAGAGTCCTATGCCACAGACTCTAAGAGATGACTAAGCCTTTAGTCTTGAGATAAATAATACTGTGTATTAGCACAAGCATAGATATTCTGCATGCTTTCATTTAATCCTTATCACTCCATCATGTACTTTTCATGAATGAGGAGACGGAGGCATAGAGTGGTCACACAAGAAGTAAGTAGTGGAGCCATGGTTCCAGGCAGTCTGATTTCAGAGACTACAATGTTTAGCCACTATGCAAGATCATCTCTTTCGATTACTTTCTAGATTGTGAATCCCATAAAGTCAAGGACTTGGTCCATCTTGTTTGTTTGCGTACATCCAAAATCCTAGAACAGTGTCTGGCACATAGTACATACCTAATGAATGTTTAATTATTCAATTATATAATTAAATGATGAAAACATAAATAAATGAAATTCCCAATCTAGCTTCTTCCTTTGGTCTTCAAATTTATTGGTGACAGAAAACAGAACATTGCCAGGTGCATGAAAGATATGACCAAGGTATTTCTCTGATGTGGAGCCAGCTAATGGACAGCTAGGATGGCAATCCCTCCCCTTCTCCCCATCTTTGTGAATATTTTCTTCTTCTTTTTCTGTAATCCTGATTAGCCTTTAATGTGCAAAACCCTAACACCATTCTTTTCCAACATTTAACTACGTGGGATGTGAAGGCAACAGAAAGGAAACAATTTTCTTCTCCACACTTACCCACAGTCTCTCAACATGAGGTCCAAAGCCCTGATGTTGGGCTTCAGCATTTCAGAAAATCCATCTCTTAGAATAGGCTCTTTGCTGCCATGCCAAGTTTATTTGCTCTTTCCCAAAGTCTCTAGTTTCCACCCTGCTGCCTTCCACTTGTTTTCTGTCCAGCTCCCCTAGGTAAATCCTCTGGCTGAACTGTGTGCCTGACTTGCCTTCCTGCCTGGACACTTCCTTTATTATCTTTCTTGGTTTGTCTGAGTCAGTCCTTGAGCCGTACTGTCCCATCCAGACTCAGCTCAAGCTGCTAGAACTCCAGACCCATCCAACTCCTGGCCCCCCTTATGAGGGCAAGAATATGGACATCTGTAAACCGGTCCACATCACCTGCCTTCCTCTTCTCCCCAACATTGCTATTCAGAGAAAGTATAGCATTAGGCTTAAGAAATCAGATTCTGGAGCCAGACCAAATCCACATCTCAGCTTAGCCACTTACTTGCTGTGACCTTGGGCAAGTAATTTTTCTTCTCTGTCCTGAGTTTCTCCTTTCATAATAGTAGTAATTCTAGCATAGTTGTAAGGATTAAACAAATATGTGTAAAGCACTGGAACAGTGCCTGACCAACATTAGGTTGTTCCGTAAGTGTGAGTTATTGCTGCTATTGCTATTGTTCAGGTGAAATAAAGTATCAAGAACATCTAAGAAGAGCCTCGGGGTCAGAAAAAGGTGTCATGAATATGAACACTAGGGGCAACTCAGTTAAAAGGAGTTCTAGCTCTCCTATTTTGCTGGGTGTGCTATGTATATAAGGACATAAGAGCCTCCCTTTCTCCCTGTGATGTCAGCAATACATTCATTCCCCTCTTCAACTCCTTAAATACTAAGGCCACTTGTTTAGATTTTTTTCAGTCTTTTTGTGACTCTCCTCTCTGAGTAAGAAAAAAATATTCAGGGTCCTAGGGAACTAGGCTATTAATTTTCCAAGGCATCAGTTTACCATGAAATGAGAGAGTTGAGTTTAAATTACTCAGCTCTACTGTCCTATAATGGGCTGGACTCCCTGACTTCAGCTAACTTCAGGTGAGCCACAGAAAGTTAAGCTGTCTAATCTTCACTGTTCTCACTGCCCTAAGAGCAAGGTGTGGCCCTTAATTTTTAATTGCACCGAGAACATGTTGAGGAGGCTGTAGGTGGGAAAAGACAGGAAGTTAGGACATAGAGACTGAAATGAAAAATAGGTAGAAAAAAAATAGGTAGAGAGAGAAAATCAAAATGTACCTAAAACATTGATTCCAAGACATTCAATTTAAAATATGTGCTAGAGGGACCTCTGGGTGGCACAGTTGGTTAAGCAACTGACTCGGTTTTGGCTCAGGTCGTGATCTCAGGGTTGGGAGGTTGAGCCCCATGTTGGGGTCTGTACTCAGTACTGAGTCTGCTTAAGTTTCTGTCTACCTGTGCCCCTTCCCACCATGCACTCTCTAAAATAAATAAATTTTTTAAAGTAAATAAATAAAATAAATAAAAATTTTTAAATGTGGAGATTTGGCATTTACAAAATAGATCCTATTACAGCAAAAGATTGAAAACAACTTACATGTGCATCACCAAAGTAGGTTAAACAAATTATAGTAGTATTGCAAAATGACATGCTATGTAATCTTTAAAAATAATTAGGTAAGCTCTATGCTTAATAAGTCTTCTTAAGGAAAGATGTCCAAGGCATATTGTTATGTGAAAAAAGCAAAATCAGACCACAAATATGATTCTCTCTGTCTTATACACACACATACACACATACTCATACATGCATAAAATATTTATGAACAAATACATGAGAACCAGCTACAGTGGCTGCCTCCTAAGAGAAAATAAGACAGAAAGAAAAGAAGACTTACTTTTTATGATATCTTTCCAAATATTTTGCATTTTGAACCATGTTACTATCTGTTAAAGTAAATAAGCCAACCCAATACTGTACATCAATTATTCCTCAATTAAAAAATTAAGTAAATAAATATTAAAGAAAAATTTGAATGTATCATAATTCCCACAGTGGAGACAATGGAAAATTATAATATTTGAGAACACAAAGCATATTATATAGTATATGCATTTAACTTATATAGAATAAGCAAATGCTATTCCGCTGATTTAAATTAAAGCAAAAAAGCTCCATTACTATAATACCTGGGAAATTCTTCAAAATGATACAGGTGGAGGGGAAATAAATGAATGAGCAATTGTTGAAGCTGACGGCAGGTACACAAGGTCCCTTATACTTTCACAGAGTACTCAGGGCTTCTGTCTCCTCCCTTAAGTGACTGAAATTTTCCATAATAAAAAGCATTTTTAAATTACTTCATTAAGACTCTATAAATAAGTAGGCAGGCTTTTTATAGGACCCTCAGGTAGATCAAATTGATTTCAGGATGTGAAGTCTGTAAGCACAGACCTCGTAAAGGGGGAAGAAAGCATTTCATCAGTATTTAGTACAAGGAGCACTGGCTTGGGGGGCAGCATGAGGCTCAAATCAGGCTGAGAGGAAAGGCCTTGCTGAGGCAGAAGCTGAAGGCATGTGTTACCCCAGAAATAATGCGTACGTTGACATTTATTTTATTAAGACCTCATTTTTTAGGGATCCCTGGGTGGCGCAGTGGTTTGGCACCTGCCTTTGGCCCAGGGCGCGATCCTGGAGACCCGGGATCGAATCCCACGTCGGGCTCCCGGTGCATGGAGCCTGCTTCTCCCTCTGCCTGTGTCTCTGCCTCTCTCTCTCTCTGTGTGACTATCATTAAATTAATTAATTAATTAATTAATTAATAAAATGTGTTTGAGATGCTTTGTTCCCAGGATGCTTCCTTCTTTCCCTGAAATTGCCTCCCCTTTTATATGTGTTTCAAGAAAGGGCTTCTGTTACTACATACTTAATTACTTTGAAACTTTGAGTAACTGAATATCAATCACTTCATCAATAAAAATGTGGATAAAAGACCTACCTCACTGACTTAATGTAAGTCTTGAAAATGAAATAGAAAAATCTTATGCAATTATCATGTTACATGCTGATACAAGCTGGTTTCATGCTGCTTAGACGAGGGGCTGTCTTTGCCTTTCCCACCTCCCAAACAGCCCAGCCCAGACTGGTTTCCAGCTCCACCATTCTTCTGAAACGAGTCAGGCCAAGATCGCTAATGACCTCCCTGCTACAAAGATCTATTGGACATTTTCAGTCCTCTTCTCTTTAGATACCTGGAAATTGAAGCAATAATTGATTGCTTTCTTGAAACACTCTTTCCTAAATATAGGCTTTGCTCTTCCACTCTCTTAGTATATTACAACTTTCTGGTAACTCCTCAGCCTTCTTTGTAATTCCTCAGCCTTCTTTGTTAGCTCATTCTGTGCTTTCTTTAAGATTTTATGTATTTATTCATGAGAGACACAGAGAAAGAGGCAGAGACATAAGCAGAGACTCAATCCCAGGACCCCAGGATCACGACCTGAGCCACAGGCATTTGCTCAGCCATTGAGACACCCAGGTGCCCCTCATTCTGTCTGTTAATTTAAATGTTTTCTAAATTTCTCAAAGGTTTTAGTTAAGTAAGAAATTAGCAGAGATATAGGGTTCATTTTTGTTGTTATTGTTACCTCATACATGTAGAGGAAGAACACACTCCCCTCTACCTTCATAGAGAAAATTCAGAAGTATTTACACTTGTTGAAAAACAAAGATATCAATTTAAATATTATTTCCAGGGATCCCTGGGTGGTGCAGCGGTTTAGCGCCTGCCTTTGGCCCAGGGCGCGATCCTGGAGATCCGGGATCGAATCCCACGTCGGGCTTCCGGTGCGTGGAGCCTGCTTCTCCCTCTGCCTGTGTCTCTGCCTCTCTCTCTCTCTCTCTCTGTGACTATCATAAATAAATAAAAATTAAAAAATAAATAAATAAATAAATAAATAAATATTATTTCCAGGGCAACGCATTATTTTTTAAAAAACAATGAGATATACAGACATTTTAGAGGTTAAAGGTTATCTTCACAGAACCTGTCAATATATGATGTCCCAGTGCCTTATAGATGCCATTGTTAAAAATATTCACTGCAAGGACAATTTTATGATGCAAAGCAGAACCTGCTTTTCTGCCAGCTACAAAAGAAGGTAGAATTTTTTTTTCCTTGTGGCCTAAGATTTCTTGCACCAGCAATTAGAGGAGGCTACAGTTTGAAGGTTAATACTAGAATTCCACTAGTTAACTCAGTAAAAGAACCCACGACTGAAGGTTCTTAGGCAGTGGGTAGGATGGGGTATAATAGGATTTTAACAAGTATGAACACATAATGTTTTGCATTTCTAAATATTTAAGGGCCTCTGTGTTCATTTCTAGGCCCCTACTACTACTGTTCTTTTTCTCTTTATGCCTTTCTGCATGATTATATCTATTCATGTGGCTTTAATTAACTTCTCTTTGCAAGGGACCCCCAGAATATATCTCTCACTTGGCTACTCTTCTGAGCTCCTGAGAGGTATTTTATGATCACTTGCTTGGAATCTCCAATTAGAAGTATCACAAGCACCTCAAAATGAATATATCCAAAACAGAACTCTTAATTTTTGGTCCCTATAGACTTTCTGTCCCTCTTGTCATTGACATCTAACTAAATGGCACCATCCTACAACTACCAGTTTTCCAAACCAGAAATCTAAGAATCATTCTTGATTCTTCTCTTTTCTTCACACTTCACATTTATCCACTCATCATCAAGTTCTATCCTATATCTAACCTGTGTCTTGGTTCCACCAGCTTTTCTACAGCTCCAAGGCCACCACCAAGTCCAGGTCATGATGGTCTCCTGCCTGTGCCACTGTAACCGATCTCATACTTTCATTCTTGCCTCAAGCCAATCCATTCTCCCTACAACCATCAGCATGATCCTTTTAAAACCATAAATAAGAACATTTAAGTCCCTTGCTGAAATATTTTTATGATTTTCCCTTCCATTTGCAAAATCATCTAACCTCTTTAATGTGTCCCCAAGAACCTACATGCTCTGGTGGCTGCCTCTTTATTCTTTTCTAACCTCATTCCATCCTTTTCTCCTTCTCACTGACAACACTATAATCACACTAGCTTTCTTCAATTCCTCTAACACACCAAGTTCTTTCCCACATCAGAACCTGTAAACGCACTAGCCCCTGGAGCATCCTTCTTCTCACCTTTAAACAACTACCACCATTTCAACCCTCCGCTTGACTATCATCTCTTCAGAGAGGCTTCCTGAAGCATCACCTTTAAGAAGAATCTCCCTGTTAACCTCCCTTCATGTCTCTCTGTTGTCTTTCCTCGTGACATTTATCTTAAATTTTGTTATGCATTTCCTTATTTACTTATTTGTCATTGTCTGACTTATCCATAAGACTTAACTGTGTGATCATAACTAGTTCATTCTTCATAACACATCAGCCAAAAACCCCAGTACTAGGCCTAGATTCCATAATGTGGTCATAAAAATCCTATTCACAAATGAATTTACAAATTTTAGGATTGTGCAAAACAGAAAATACTTGTAAATATTTTCTCTAGTTCCTCAATGGTAAAAAGAGAAAAATCTTCAACTATTTTTGTGATCATGGTAATTCTTTGATATGATGGGAAAAGCGAAGAGTGAGGGCTGTCCTGTGCATTGTAGCCTGTTAAGCATTAATTCTGACAGTAACATTGCCCTCCCTCGCCTCCAACATCCAAAAATGTCTCCAGATATTGCCAAATGTTCACTAGAGGGCAAAGTCATACCTGAATGCAAAATTGCTGACCTACATAATAAATACTTAATATACCAATTTATCCGCCCTTCCAAAAAAAATAAATTGGGAAGTTAATTCACCAAGAGCATTATTTTAAGGTTCGAAGTGGCATATAATTAGGAGTAAAGGAGAGCAAATATAGCAAACAGACCTCCAATTAATACTAAAGTAGACTTTTGGTTTGTAAACACCTTGTTGATCTGCTTTCCTGGGTATGAATATATTCACTTTAAAAGATAACAGTAATTATATTCCTATCAAAGCTAACATTAATTAATGTCAATAAATTGGAAAGACAGTTACACTAAATTTTAAAAAATTCTTTGAGGCATGGAATTATTTTTCCCAGTTTTCAGAAAGCTTTATATAAAATGCTTGGTTTCTAACTATATTGGTATATCAGTAAGGCTTTTAGACAAATAAATTTTAAGTAATGGATTTATATTTCATAGTTATCTCTTCCAGTAAAATTTCAGAATTACATAAACATTCTAGATTTTAGTTGGTCTTTAATAATTCATACAATGTGCATCCCTCTCTGACTGCAATGGGTGTTTCATTCTGAATGTGAATAATTTTCTCATATTTCATGCATCAGCTTGTCTTATTTCTTAATCAAATTCATTTGTCTTCTGGACCAGGTGTAGCTTTGGGTTGTCCTAGAGGTAAACCCAAAGTTATGTTTAGAAAATACCAAAGCATTATCATTAAACTCACATAAGCAGAAGATGGAAAACCTACCCAAGACAAAATAATACCTATCTATTATAAATTAGTCTTTGCTATGAGGCTGGTTCTGTACTAAATCCTTCAAAGACTTACATCACTTATGTTTTATAACAGTCCTTTGCGATGCAGGGGACTATTACATCCATACCACTACAATGGAGTAAACAAATAAAGTAACTCACCTAAGCCATCATATAAAGTCAAGAGTGGAAACCTAGATTTTGCTGACTCCAAAAACCAAATTATTAACAACCAAATTATATCTACTGCTTGGTGGGGCTGAGATCAATCCATATTACACATCTCCGATGGCCATTCCAGTCATGATACCTGGTCACTGATTTTTCTTAAAAAACATGTGAGGTTTAAGAGAAGCCTCATCTTTCATCCTAGAGGAGCCATAAACTAGAGGTGATCTGAGTCATGTATATTGGGTTCCATATCTGTCCATATATCTTGGACTGAGTAAGATAAGACATCTAGGAAGTTGAGAAAGAATGCCATCAACTCTAACTGGTCCTCCCAGAATTCAACCTTTAGTTTTTAGCCATGTGGGCTGGGGTAATCACTCATCTTGACATGCCCAGGACCATCTTCTTTTAGCACTGAAAGTCCTGCATCTGGGAAATGCTATCTATGGATGTGTTCCTTCTCTCTACCTTCTACCAAATCTCTCTGATGCCAGCTGCCCTTCTGCATCTCCAGATGTGGCTTTTTGTTCATTTATTTTTAAGATTTTATTTATTTATTTGACAGAGAGAGAGTGATAGAGCCCAGCAGGTGGAGAGAGAGAAGCAGACTCCCCACTGAGCAGGGAGCTCAATGCAGGGCTTGATCCCAGGACCCTGGGATCATGACCTGAGCTGAAGACATTTAACCCACTGAGCCACCCAGGTGCCCCTTTTTGTTCATTTGTTAAGGAAACATTCTGACTTTACTATGTGACCAGCATTATACTAGCTGCAAAGGATAGCAAGGCAAAAAAAAAAAAAAAAAAAATCAAATATCCCTACAGGCATCATCTCTCTGCTATATTATCCTTTCAAACTGATATCACCGTTTTAAACACAAGACAGGACTAAGACCCACCACCTGCCATCATACTCTATAAATACTAGGTCCCATCTGCCCACCTCTTCTTCCTCAGCTAGTTGCTCTAGCAACTGCCTTGTGTCCGACTGCCATGTATACATAGGCTACTCTATTCACCCACTGATTAAACTCCTCATCCCATACTGACAAAGGTTTCAGTACTCTCTTCTGGATATAAATCTATCACTTCTTATTTCCTTGTGACATGTTTTAGAGGACTTTAGGGAACATGATCATTTTCTTTACAGTGTTGATGATCTTCAACCTTCAATTATTCTGAGAAAAACTGGATTAAGTTATTTATCAAAAACTGGTATAGACATTTCTTATGAAAGAAAGCAGGAATGATTGAAAAGAAAAAAACAAAAGGAATACAAAAAGAAGACTACCTTGCTAAGAAGGGAGCTAGAAGTGACTAAAAGCAAAGGAAATGCCTCAGGAGAACTGATGAGTTAATGGTGTGTTTTCTCAAGATCTAGACCATAGATCCTCAAGTGAAACACCAGGAGAAAAAAAAAATGGTTATCAGAGGATCTCCCTTTTAAAAGATAATTGCAATTTCTAGAAATCACAATACTGGTACCCAAAAGCAGAGCCAGCAACATTCACATCATTCTGCTTATAAGCAAAATAAAAAGCAGGAAGTTCAAGGATGTCAAATGACAGCATCTTCTTGTGTTAATGCAATTAGTGGTGGTGGTGATAGTATCTTCAAAACAGACATTTAAATCCAAGCAGGAAGAATTCTAGTAAGAAAAAAATCACAGCCCCAAAATAAGCCACCCAAAGAGAAGAGTAAGTCCATCACATTCCATGGTACATTATAAAATCATGCTCCTTCAATCTTTCCTTCTCTTTTAGAATAAAGAAAAAGTTGAGGAGAGTATGGGTTTGGTTACACATTTATCTGTACTGCTGAATTATTGCTGCCCTGTCTCTAGACAGCATTTAGAGCTGGCCTTTATTTATGCATGACTTTCATGCGGATTCATCTCTTCCAATTCAAAGAGGAGAGTAAGGGTTTAGTATGAGCAATTAGACCCATCTTGTCTCTCAGCCTCTGGAAATGATCATATCTACAGAACTCTATATTAACATATAAAGTCTCCTATTATTCCCATAACAAAGTACTATGGATTGAATAGCCTAAAATAACACAAATTTATCTCTTAAAATTTGAAGATCAGAAGTCAAAATGAGTTTTGAGGGATGAACATTAAGGTGTTGGAAAGGCTAGTTCCTCCCTAGAGTTTTCAGGGGAGAATGTGTTCTCAGCCTCTTCAGATTCTAGAGGCTGCAACATTCTTGGCTCCTGTCAGGATTACTCCAATACCTGCTCCATCATCACACAGCCTTTCTCCGCCTTTGACCTTGCCTCCCTCTTCCAAGGATGATTGTGATTACCTTAAGAGTCCACAGGGCAATATAGGGTAATCTCACCACCTCAAGACCCTTAACTCAATCACACCTCCAAAGTTTCCTGGCAACATTTTAATCTTCATGTGCTCTAGGGACGAGAATGTAGACATCTTTGAAAGATCCCAATTCAGCCTACCACAATAAGGAAAATGGAATTCCCACTGGACACTTAGAAAGAGGAGCAAAATTTTAAATAAGAATTTAAGAATAATCATATGAACAGTTACAGAACCTTAGATAGCTTTCCAGATGGAGTGGAACATGTATGGATGAAAAACAGACATGCACTGTCATTTGTAGGAAGGCTAATTTACAACATGGTACAATTAGGCCAGATCGAGGAAAACTGGACCTGGAATTTAAAAAAATAAGTTGTAGCCCTAGTTTCACCACTTGCCAGCTCTGTGAGACCTCATATGAATTACTCCACATCTCTAAACCTGCTATATTCTCTGTACAGCAAGGACACTTAGCCTCTTCATAGTGCTATTGTAAGTATAAAATATAATCCATGCAAAACATAAGCCCAATACATGGAATTTAGTAAGTAATCTATAAATTTTAACTATTCATATGATATTAATGATAGTAATAATTTCAATCATTAAACTTGTGAAATAATTGACTATATTAGGAAGATTTGGGATTTCCTAGGGTTGTTCTGTTTTTTTTAAGTCAGACTAGAAAATTGTTTTTCTCAGAGACTGCCATAATTGTTAGAATCAGAAGGGTTCATTTTTGCCTGAGGCCTACCTCTAGCAAACAAGAAGAAATTATTGATCTCCAACTGGTTATGCAACCCTATACTCTTCATAGCAGAGATTAAAAAGACTAAGATGTCTTCTCTGTCCACAAGAGCCTTACACTATAGTTAATGTTGACAAGAGTAACTTATTTAAAACACAGCAAAATAAGAGACAATATCAAGTTGAGTCTAAATTATACAGAATGAATTATAAATACAATAACAGTCCAGGAGAAAAACAGATTAGCATGGAATAGAGTGGTTATGCCAAACAACAGGCATAAACTAGAACTTGAAGGATAAGTAATATTTGGATAGCGATGAAGAGGGCATTGTGAGACATGGAAAATGGAATACACAGAGAGGCAAAGGCCAGAGGCCAAAGAGAGAGCAATCACTGTGGCCTGCTGCCAAACCTATGAAGGTTAAAGACTAATGTAAGGAAGCAGGTTCTGGAAGAAAAAAAAAATGTGGCAGGGGTTAAGAGTAGGGAGTTAGGAGTCACAAAGTTTGAGTTTGGATGATGTCTTCATGCTAGCTTTGTGACATTAGACAAGTCCTTTGACTTCTTTGATCCTCAGTTTTCTTGCCTATAAAATATGGTTGATAATATCTATTTCATTGTACTGCTGCAAGATTAGAGAAGACAATAAATGTAAAACATTTAGCACAATGCCTGATATATATTGATAATATAACAAATGCCATTTCTAGTAATATTTGTACCAGTAATAATAGTAGTAGACTAATCATGTTTAATTGGAGAATCACAGACACTCAAACAGAATAGGCTGTAGAGATTATTTTTATCCAGGCCCCTCATTTAACAGGGAAGATAACTCAAGTCTGGAGACATAAAAGGATTTGCTTAATCTTCCATTGGATGACTCAGAATCCACTCTTCTGTCCACTTCACTTGTCAGATTCATAATTTCTACTTCCAAAATAACTAGTTGTTGGTGCTCTTAAATATGCTATATTACTGCTACCTTGATATGATATGAGAAAGCCAAATTCTACAAATAGAAGTTTTCAACCCTACAATAACCACTCCACCAAGACTAGAAGCTGAACGAGGTCACTATGGACTCAAACTCATTGGCCTGGTCTTCCTCCAGGTCAGCCTCTTACCCATCTTTCAGCTAGAAAAATTCTACTTTGGTCTCTTGAAGTTTAAACTAAATCCATTAAAAATCTCTTGTACATATTTGAGGGTTTTTTTAATGCTCTGGAATTTCTCATCCCTGGAAATAAATGTAAAAATAATTTCACAAAACACTTGGTGTGATTCCTAATAAAAACATTCTGAAACACAAATTCTTTAAGGAGTTTGTGCAGTAAAGGATCAACAAATCATGTTCTTATACTGTCCCCTTCTGGTAGATGGCTGGAAGAGACAGCCTTGCATGGTTTAAGAAACTAGTTCAATTTCATTTCAAATAAAATCTCTCTTTTGTAGTCTCCTTGCCCCAGCCCTGTTAACAGGCAGCTGTAGGTAATTTCCTTGCTAGAAATAGTTATCCTGGATGAGTAACTCATTAATGTTGAAATGAAGACAGATTTGGTGCAGTAAGTAGGAAAAAAATTTACTCAGCTGTCTGCATCAGGCAGGAGTACTAATGCTGGGAAGAAACAGAACCTGTTTCTTGATTTCTGAGAATGGATGGTGGGAAATTTCCTCAGATGCTGAGGTTAGCTAAATCACAGAAGGATTCCATTAAACATAAGGTAAGCAGCAGGAATAGGGACTTTGTCTATCCAGTTCCCTGTCATATCCCCATTACCTAGCCCAACATCTAGTACACAGTGCTTGAGGAGTAGTTATTGAATAAATGAAAGAATGAATAGATGAATAAATGAAGTAAACTAAATACTTCTGGATACCATGCACTCTGACTTCTCTTTCTCCCTCTCTATACTTTAGGTGCAAACTACCTAGCAAAGGCCCATTTTAACATTGGGGTATTACCTTGGTTCCCTAGGTTTCTGCCATGATACCATGACCATGTAATTGCACAATCTCTTTTAAAAGTCTTATTGGTGAGCCCTTGACAAACTGAGGGTGTGAGTCAACAAGGGTGGGAAGTAAATATTCTTAGCAAACAGGCTTTGTAATGCTTGGATTAGGAACAAGGTAATGGATAAAGGATACAGCCCACTGGAATCCTTAGAGGTAAGCTGTGTGAGGAACCACTTAACAAGTTGCCAACACAAAGCAAGAAAAGTCAAAAAGGCAATGCAAGACACAATGAGATCACAGTGAAAAAGCAAAAAGGAAACATATTCTGGATAGGAGGAAAAGATAACAAAATGGCACCTGAAGATGTGATTACTCATCAAAACAAAACACATCCATGAGTCTTATCAATAGAGTGGAAGACTCTGGGAGATCCTTTTCCCTTCTCTCTTCTCTTTTTTTTCTGTATCTCACCATCTTTTACCTACCAAACACTGCCTGAATTTATATTGTCTCCAACTATCTTGAATCCGCTTCCCTAAAGATCTTTTCATTTCTGTTTTTTTAAGCAAAGGCCCTTTTAACCTTTCTACATTGGTGGATACCAAGCTGGTATCCATGGCTCTATATATTCCTAAACGAAGACAAGCAATTCTCCGTGTATTTGTTTTTTGATTATGATTTTGCACCTAAGACAATAGAGGGAGCATATGTGGAATCGCAAAAGGTGCTGGGACATAAAAATATCTGAACCAGAAGTTTGCAGTTTAATAAGAATTATACCAAGAGGTACTGAGTATGTGGTTTTAGAAAAGGAGCAATTCTATGGATCATAGCCTCATTCTTAGTACTTAGAGATTGAGGACTGGCTTACAATTTATTCTGAAACACAGAGCTATTATCCCCAATTCCTCCCTCCTTCCTAGCCCCAATATACCTGATCATGCATCTCCAAGAGAAAGCGCCATTCCCCACCCCCACCCCACAGTTAGAGGGAGATCTGCACTGTCATTGGGGCTTATATTTGCCTGACCTTTTGCATACTCACATTAGGCAATGATGGCTATTTCTGGACTGCAAAATACTAACTGAAGAACAGATAGATTATATAGTGTGCCTTCTAAGTGGCATGTTGCTATGGTTTCTCACTGAAAAACAGAATTCTCGCCATTAGGTCATCCAAAATCTGCAGGATTGAACCAAAATGTTTCTGCAAAGTAATGGACTGTCCTTTGAACACAATTCCATCTATACGATCAAATCCAGTCTCAAATTATCAGGAAACATGGTATGTTTGTGAAAGAACATATTTATTGAATGCAGTAAGATTTGCAGGACATTTAGACTAACACTAAGGCACTGACCTCTGTTGATAAGGGACCTTTCCAGTATTTATTATCTATGTCCTTTATGCCAAAAAGTTTTTGAAGCTGAACCACCTGGGCATGCCAATGGTAGCACAGCACTCCTGAGCTTATAACCTTCCAAAAGCTTCCCACTGCTCTTAAGATCAAATCCAAATCCTTTCTCATGGCCTGCTATTCCCTGTATGGTCAAACCCCCTCACCTCACTTCACCCCACCCTTCCCCCCCAATTCACAATCTGCTACATGACCTTCTTTTACTTCATTCAAAGCTTCCTGTAAAACATCAGTTTTTCCTTGCAGTAGGGTCTTTGTACATGCTATTTTTTTTTTTTTTTTTGCTTTGAATGCCCTTCAATTCCTGATCTACCTGAACTCTTCCAAATCTTCCAGGTCTCATATTAAATACCACATTCTGGGGCACCTGGGTGGCTCAGTCAGTTAAGCATCCAACCCTTGATTTCAGCTCAGATCATGATCTTAGGGTCATGAGATAAAGGCCCATGCTTAAGATTCTCTTTTTTGCCCCCTCCTATCTCAAAAAAACAAATAAACAAACAAACTATATTCTGGGATACCTATCACCCCAATCTACATTAAGTTGTCATTTATACCCTCGTCTGACAGAACTCTGAACTTTCATTTCAGAGCATGCATCAATATCTGAAATTAGCTGTATATTCCTGATATATATATATATATATATCCTCTATTAAAATAAAGCCTTGAAGTCATGGGTAATGACTTTTGGTCTGCTATATTCCCAGAACCTACTATAAAACTTAGTAGTAGGTATTCAATTGTGAATGAATGAATCAGCCTACTGACTTCAATCCCATTACTTAGTAACTAAGAGGGACTGGGTATCTATTTACTCACTTATCCACTGAGCAAGTATTAAACTGAGGAAAATTCAATTAGATCTTGTCCTCAGGTACCTTATAAATATAATATGGGGAAATATGCCAGTAAAAACAAAGAGCTGTGTACAAATGAAACAGTAACTTGCATGGAAAATTTTTTTCTTATCTCCTGGGAACCTACCTATGATCATGGGTAATTAACGCCTACACATTGCAGAGTTGTGCTGGACACATCTCTGAAGAGTTTGCTAAAAGGTAACCAGTCTACTAGTAACCCTTATCATCACAAAATTCCAACTAGTATAAAAGAAACACAGAGATTCAGTAAGGAAGAGAGAGTACATGTGGGGTATTTGTGTGACTAGAGTGCTATGACATTTATCCCCTCTTTTCTCAAACCTCATGAAGGGTCAGCAAGAGAATCCTATAGGGAAATTGGAGAACACACATCCAGGTTTGTGGGAGGGGAGGCAAGAGCTCACACAGAAAGATAGCTGAGCCGGAAACATCCCAAAATGACTCCTGCTTCAAGACAAAGAGAACATCAGGAATGCATTGCCAATGGGCAGGAGCTAAGGGGATGTCAACAGCCTAAGAGGGCTGCTCTTGTTCTTCACAGAGTATCAGAAAGGCCCTTATCTGTGCCCCACAATAGGAAGAGCCAGAAGGTTACCCTTGTCGTGAAAGAAAGCACCAGTAATTAAATTGACCAGCATCAGGGATGCCTGGGCAGCTCAGCGGTTGAGCATCTGCCTTCAGCTCAGGGCGTAATCCTGGAGTTCTGGGATCAAGTCTTGCATCGGGCTCCCTGCAGGGAGCCTGCTTCTCCCTCTATGTCTCTGTCTTCTGTCTGTGTCTCTCATAAATAAATAAATAAAATCTTTTAAAAAATTGACCAGCATCAGACAAGTAATATTTTGCCCTTTCTCTGTAAATTTGGTGTGCATGTGCATATACACACACACTCTATGTTCAACCCTGGAGGAGTCAGAAGCAGCAGAGTGAATGGAAGGATCAGATGGAGAAGCAGAAGGAAACAATGAACCACACTGCCTTTCCCACTGGCAGACTGGGGAATCAAGGGTCGGGCCTAGCAAGGAGGAGGACGGATAGAGAGAAACCTTGAATTGGATGAGAGATTAAAGTTCTGATTTAGGTTGTACTAAAATTCACAATTCCTGATAATGAGACTGTTCAAATACCTGAAAGTATGTGACATCTGCTGAAGATATCTTCTGAGTTGGAGAAGGCGATCCAGAGTCTAGCTGAAGGCAGTGTTTGGAAAATAATAATGCTGATTGCTGATTCTACCTTCTCAAGTCCAATTAACCAACCATATAAAACAGAAAATTATAAGTTCAATTGGAAGAGTAAAAATAAAGTACAATAGGCTATCTAAGTTGATGTAATCAACTAAAACCCTTCTCTGCTTAGGAAATTACTTAACCTAACAACCAATGTTCTAGAAATATTAGAAATAATAGTACCATACTCGTACCTATTACATATGTAAAATGTATTCATATTTTTCTCTTCCTTTGGCAGAAATTATTCATGAAAAAGATAAATTTCTCATCAAGTCCCAGGAAAATTGTGCATCCTGCAACTGTGAATAATTCAATAATTTTTGTGAATGTAAAATGACAGTATATTACATCTGAATATGTTGTCCTATGCAAAGAACTTCAATGACAAATGTCTCAACTCAATCATAACCACCCTGGATAATTGGTAGAGAAAATGTTACAGGCCTCCTGTTTTACAAGCAAGGAATGTGAGACCAAAACAGGGGTCTGCAAATTATGATTCACTACCTATTTTTGTATGGTCCATGAACTAAAAATGGTTTTCACATTTTTAATTTATTGAAAAAATCCAAAGACAAATAATATTTCATGACACATGAAAATGATATGTAATTCAAACTTCATGATTTATAAAGTTTTATTGAAACGTAACCTATGTTATTCATTTACATATTGTTTATAGCTGCTTCCATACTGCAATAACAGAAATGAGTAATAGTGACAAAGATTATAGCTGGCAAAGCCTAAAATATTTACTATTTTTCCATTAAGAAAATATTTCCTGGGGCACCTGGGAGGCTCAGTAGTTGGGTGCCTGCCTTTGGCTCAGGTCACAATCCGAGATCTGGGATCAAGTCCCACTCAGATTTGGCTTTCTGCAAGAAGCCTGCTTTTGCTTCTCCCTCGGCCTATGTCTCTATTTACCTCTGTGGCTCTCTCAGTCTGTGTCTCTCATGAATAAATAAATAAATCTTAAAAAAAAAAGAAAAGAATATTTCCTGATCCCTGCTCTAAAAGGTCAAATGATAGCTAATTTTACATGCTTAGTTAGCTGCAAAATCATCATAAAACCACTGACTCAGGACATAAATCATTTCACCAAATTTCCTATCTATATATATTGGTAGTATTTATGTGTTTTTATTTCCCCCTTCTACTGGGCCACCAAATTTTCTTCTGGAAAACAAAAGTTCATAAAACTCAAAAAACCTTTGTTTAGAATGCCCTTCCCCCCATATTTGGCCTGATTTAACTCTTACAAATCCTCCAGGTCTCAAATTAAGTACCACATCCTGAGATACTGATCACCTTAATCCAAACGGAGTTTCCTTTTATACCCTCTGACAGGACTCTGCCCTTTCTCTTCATCGCATTAATCAAGAGTGCTATGAACTGGGCAGAACTTTAACAATCATACAATCCAGAAGTCAGCAAACTTTCTGCAAAGGGCCATATATTAAATATTTTAGGCTTTTCAAGGCCATACAATCTCTGCAGCAACTATTCAAGACTGCCACTGTAGCACAAAAGTAGCTATAGACAATACCTAAGTGAAGGAGAATTATTGTGCTCCAATAAAACTTTATTAACAACAGGCAGCTAGCTAGATTGCAGGTGAGTTGCAGTTTGCCAACCCCTGATATAGCTCATACCTTCATCTAGTTTCACTGGGTTTTCCATGCCCTGGAATTTATTGCAGAACCTGATTAGAGCAGACTTGCACTTGATAAATTTTTGAGGAATAAATGAACAAAGCAAGAAAGAAAGAAGAAAGAGAAGAACACGGGGACACAAGGAAATGTACTCAATCATTTTTTGGAAATTGTTCAAAATACACTTAGGGAAACAAGCTACACACAAGTGAAAATATCTCATGGTACAAAGCCATGTACCCAGAATGGCCCAGATACTGTGGGCTTCTGAACTCATTAAGAAACATCATAGGTAAGATAGGATTTGACTGAATATTGAAATTTATTTCTTGTTTGGTTTATTTTGGGGGGGGGGGTGGCGGCATTAATTACATTTGTACAAAGAGGGTCACATATGCATAAAAACTCACTGTTTTTATTTAATTCCAGTTTAACATACAGTGTTCTTCTATTAGATTCAGGTGTACAATATAGTGATTCAACAATTCAAAAATTACTCAGTGCTTATCATGATTAAGTATAGTCTTTAATCCCCTTCACCTATTTCACCCATCCATCACCCACCTCCTGGTAACCCTCAGTTTGTTTCTATAGTCAAAAGAGTCTGTTTTCTGGTTTGCCGCTTTTTTTCTTTGTTCAAAAACTCACTATTTTTAAAATACAACATAAATCTTCTTGTAGACTAAGAAACCCTTGAGAGGCACCTGGGTAGCTCAGTCAGTTAAGTATCCAATTCCTGATTTTGACTCAGGTCATGATCTCAGGGTTGTGAGATAGAGCCTGGTATGGGCTCCACACTCATTGGGACATCTACTTGAGATTCTCTCTCTCCCTCTCCTTCAGCTCCTTCCCCCTATGCTCACTCTCACTCTAAGATAAATTAATTAAAAAGAAAGAAAGAAAGAAAGAAAGAAAGAAAGAAAGAAAGAAAGAAAGAAAGAAAGAAAGAAAAGAAAAGAAAAGAAAAGAAAGAAAAGAAAAGAAAGAAAAAGAAAGAAACTCTTACGTGGTACATATCATCATTTTTAATCTAGGATTTGGGTATATTCGCTTTCTTAATACATGGCATATTTTTGTTTGAAGCAATAGCATCCCAAACAAAGGATTTCCTTAGGCCAGTGGTTTTCAAAATTTAGGGTGCTCAAGAATCACCTAGAGAGATTTTAAGCTTGCAGATTCCTGGGTTCCATCCTGGACCTTCTGAACCAGAATCTCTAGGCCAAACTAGGGAATATGCATCTTAAAAATTTCTCCCTCATGGAATTCTTCTACAATCAGTCTGTGGAGAAACTGCATTAGGCTTTTGTTGTCATGGAAATTGAACTTTCATATTAATGGTAAAGATGTTATGACTTCATGGGAAAAACACTTTTTAGAAGAAAGTAAATGTCAGTCTGTCAAAGTCCATTGTTTTCTTGTTAATTTTTTCTGAGGGTGTATTTTTTTCAGTATCTTCCAGATACTGAAAACCTTCCAAGATTTCAAATTTTCTGTCTCCAATTGACAATACATTAATTTAAAGGAGAACTATGTGTTACTTAGCATCTTTGCCTTCCTTTTTAGATTTATCAATGTATTAACTACGCCTCTAAAAATTAGAAAGCTTATACATTCACCAGCTATCCTATGAAGTTATAGAAATATTGTGTGTTGTTTTATTTTGAAGCCATTTTTATAATCTTGAAAAATAAAGCTGTTCTTTAAATAGGTACAGTGTCTTGAATTCAGAGTATTTTTTATTAATATTTGGCACCCCAAATTGGTGACAGGGTCCACTGATCATTACCGATGAATGCATGCCAGACATTAATGAAGTGCAATATTTAAGAATTTCAATTTTTCATTCTCCCTACTGTCAAGCAAAATATTTCCTACAGAAAGACATTTTCAACCATCAGGCTGGCAAGGCTTGGTCACTGAACTATATTATTAGCATGTATGAAGTCAAAATATGCTTGTGGAGATGCTCATGAACAAAATACTACCTCCTTTGATCAGCCCTCCTAGAAAGAACCAATTCTTCATGCTTTAATGTGAAAAGATCTGGAACCATAAGGAGAAAAGCTAATTAACTGAGCACTTACTATGTACCAGACACTTTAAATATCAGTATCAATTTGTCATCATGACAGCCTATGATGAAGGTTCCATTATCATCCTCATTTTACAAATGAGAAAACTGGAGATTAACTGCCCGAGGCCACATAGCTATTAAATAACAGAGATGAGATTTGGACTTATGATCATCTGACTCCACACTGTGTACGACATTATTTCCCAAAAAACTATGAGGTCCTGGTGAAGTGGAATAAGCATCAGGCTATGGTCCAAGAGATAAACGTTCTTGTCTCAGCTGTGACACTAACTGGCTAGCTTTGACCACGATATTTCCCCTCTTTGGGTTTCCATTTCCTCTTTTACAAAACATGGTGATTGGACTACTAGATGAATAATAAAATTGCTTCCAACACTAATATACCATGATTTAAGAGCAGCCACTTTGCACAAAAAAAGGAGGACTAGAAAGACAATGGGAGCCATCTGGCTGTGAAAATGATGAATGGCAAAAGCTGTTGGAGGAGATAGTCTCAAATTAGCATTCAGTACCACGAGGTCCACACACCACATTGCCAGTCTCCTGCAAATTGCCTGCAGCTGCACTGATCCAGAGGCCATTTAGAGTGCAGGACCCTTCACAAATTGTTCAAGGTAGTTGGTCTTGGGCTTCCCAGGAACCCATCTAGCCCCATAAAATTATATATCTTGTGATTTTGCCAACTTTGCTGTTAGAGGTGGAACAAGGTTTGTTTTGAACTGAATCACCACCTCATTTTAGATAGAAAGCATGCCTTTGCAGATTCTTTCTTGAGTAGCAGATTGGGAAGGATTTTCACATCAGACAAAAAACGAAAACCACCTAAAGAAACGATGATGAGAGAAAAGCCACATTATTCTCATAATCCATAGATCTGCCTCCACTTTTATAGGGGCATGCTTCCAACACTCATGCCCCAATCCATAATGCTTTCCTCAAGAGTTTTACAGGTATTTAGGACTTATTCTCATTATTACTATTCATTCATAGATGGAGATCCTACAGAAATCTTATTCTCATTCATTCTAATCTCCTAATGGTTCCTTTTCTCTCAGTCCTATGTTAACTTTAAGTTTCCCAACATATGATTCTTGCAAAGCAGTGTTGGAGATGACAAAGGAGAATTCCATCATGGCAGAGCAGAGCAAACAGTTCTAAATCTAATATGACACATTACCATACATAAAACTTTCAAAGCCATCTTCACTACTGGGAGTTTCTTAATTACTATATTTTGTCTCAAGATCCTAGCCTCAATTATCATGTTGTTTGATCCTTCCCCCAAGTCCCTGGCTCCTGAAATCCTTGAGATACTCTCAAAAATCAAATGCCTGTCATGTTTTGTTAAGATTTTATTTATTTGAGGGGATCCCTGGGTGGCGCAGCGGTTTGGCGCCTGCCTTTGGCCCAGGGCGCAATCCTGGAGACCCGGGATCTAATCCCACATCAGGCTCCCGGTGCATGGAGCCTGCTTCTCCCTCTGCCTGTGTCTCTGCCTCTCTCTCTCTCTCTCTGTATGACTATCATAAATAAATAAAAATTAAAAAAAAAAAAGATTTTATTTATTTGAGAGAGAGGAAGAGCGGGAGCAGGGGAGGGGCAGGGGCAGAGGGAGAGGGAGAAACAGACTGCCCACTAAGCAGGGGACCCCCCAACTCCAGGCTCAATCCCAGGACGCCAGGATCATGACCTGAGCCAATGGCAGATGATTAACTGACTAAGCCACACAGGTACCCCTGCCTATCATACTCTTATGCAGAAAAATTGGCTATTTATATTGCCCTCTCCTTCCAAACCATGTCCAGAGCCCATTTCTTCATACTCCCAAAGAACTTTGACACTGGCATGCTAATTTATAGGAAACCACCTGGGACATCATTTCCTATTAACCAATCTTAAATATATTATATTAATAAATATATTACTCGAACATAAATGAGACTCCATATAGTCCAATCTCACACAGTGTATTACTCAAAGAAAAAAATAGTAATTCTTATTCTCACTCTTTAAGTATTCAAAAAGAAAGATTCCTTAAAAAAAAATCACCACATCATATCTTAAAATTCTTGTCCCAGTTCTCTGCAACCCAAATTTTATGTTAACTGCCCAAAATTGTTCTCCCAAACTGAGATTACCAGAGGGTTGGTCAGTGGGGAAGATCAGTGAAATGGGTAATGGGAATTAAGGAGTGCACTTGTCACAATGAGTACCAGGCAATGTATGGAATTGCTAAATCACTATATAGTTCACCTGAAACTAATATAACACTGTATGTTAACTATACTGGAATTAAAATAAAACAAATAACAAAAAAATTGTTCTCCCCATTTATTCACTCTTCATTTTCTGAAAGAATTTTCTTTAATTACCTAATAGTCCCATCTTCACAGACACTCCTATTTTCTCATTCCCCTCCCAGACCCCCTTTTGAACCAGCATTTTTTCTTTACATATTTTGATTTTCCAGTACCTCTCATCTTTTTTAAATAATTCCCTCCCCACTCCTGGTTCATTGATTGATCTAATCCCCAGAACAGGTAAAAGGAGAACAGGTGGGGATCCCTGGGTGGCGCAGCAGTTTGGCACCTGCCTTTGGCCCAGGGCGCAATCCTGGAGACCCGGGATCGAATCCCACGTTGGGCTCCTGGTGCATGGGGCCTGCTTCTCCCTCTGCCTGTGTCTCTGCCTCTCTCCCTCTCTCTCTGTGTGACTATCATAAATAAATAAAAATTTTAAAAAATATATTCATTAAAAAAAAAAAGGAGAACAGGTAGTGTGGGCAGGAGCAAAATTATCAGGTTCAGGTACTGGGAAAGAAAACAAAATGATACTCATACATCATGAATTTTTGCCCCTGACAAATAAGTTAAAATTTTTGAATGAATGGAAACAAGACAACAAATGATTTGCAGCTAAATCTTGCAGTGATAGCTATCATACCTGAATTCTTAAGACTTAAAAAAGACAACATGCCAAAAACAAATTAAAGTTCTTTTTGACATAGAAAAAGACATGCCTGAAAAGAGGTTTCACTTGAGAATGGTACCTGAAAAATGACAGCTGTGAATTGATTTGATGGAACAACAAACTATTAAAGGAAATTGAAAACTACTATTTGCTACATATGCAAAAGAATGGTATGAACAGTGTATTTATAGCTCTAGGCAATATTCAGGCAACAGAAGAAAACAGACCCTGTATTTAAAAATCCAGTGCATCTGAGTGAGTGTTGACAGCAAAATGCAAATGTACCAGAGCTCCTAAATCATTTAAGGTTCATTGACCATAAATAATAGAAAGGTCTCAGACTAACTTCATCAAAATAGGATATTACAGTAGTCCCCCTTATCTTCAAGGGCTACATTCAAAGACCCTCAGTGGGGGCGCTTATGTGGCTCAGTCAGTTAAACATCCAGCTCTTGGTTTCAGGTCAGGTCCTGATGTCAGGATTGTGATCTCTGGGTCCTGAGCTCAAGCCCCATGTGGAGCCCTGCATTGAGACTGCCTGGGGCTCCACGCTCAGTGTAGAGTCTACTTAAGTCTCTCACTCTCCTTCTGCCCCCCAACCCCACGTGTTCTCTTGCTAAGATAAATAAATAAATCTTTTTTTAAAAAAGACCCCTGTGGTTGCCTAAAACCACAGATAGTACTAAACCCTACATATACTCTGTTTTTCCCTATACACACACATCTGTGATAAAGTTTAATTTATGAATTAGGTACAGTAACAGATTAACAATAATTAACAGTAAAATAAAACAATTATAACAATATAATGTAATAAAAGTTATGTGAATGTTGTCTCCCCCTACCTCAAAATATCTTATTGTGCCACACTCACACTTTTCCTTCTTGTGATGATATCAGATAAGAAAATGCCTACGTGAAGAGATGAGGGGAGGTGAGTGACAGCAGCATTGTGACATAGCATTAGGCTACCGCTCACCTCCCAACAATACATCACAAGGAGGAACATCTGTCTCTGGGCCACAGTTCACCATGGGTAACTGAAACTGCAGAAGGTGAAACTGAATATGGGGGGAGGGAGGACTACTATATTACAAAAATATGAAGGAATGCACAGAATAGAGAAGCAAGCTTAAATCTGGCCATCTATGCCCTCTATTGGAAATGCTTAAATTTCTTTTAAGTATAATTAAGATCAAGACCAAATCATTAATATTACCTATACACTGTGTATGGCCTGGCCCCTTCCTGACTCTCTAGCAGTTTATTTCATCTCTCTCTCCCTTCATCTCTAGGTTCCAGTCAGGCCTCTTGGTTTTCTTCTACCATTGTCCTCCAGCCACAGGGACTTTGCACATATTCTTCCTGCTTTCTAGATTCTTTCCCACACACAAACTCCTCCTTCTACTAGTTCTCATCTATTCATCCTGCAGACAAAAGCTCAAGCTACACTTCTCAATTAAGTGAGCTTTGTGTTGGATATACACATAAAAATTTATATATATATATTAACTCCCTCGGGAAATAAAAATTTTTGTGAAAAGAAAAACGTATTGTATACCAGATGACTGAGGCATGAACATATTCAGAGACAGTAGTCCCATTGCTGAACAGTGAGTTTTCTAGCCCAAATTATGACAGAACTCTAACGAATGACTGAAGGGTCATGAGAATAATTATATATGTGAAGAGGAAGTTGTGAGAGTCAAATCTTTATCTTCCGTAGCAGAAAGGTTACCAAAAAGTGCCTACAAGTGAAAAATCAAGACATAACACTAAAAGCCTGTTATTTAGAACTTTGAAGATAAATACCAAAAGAAACAGCTGGAAGGGTTCAAAGAATTTGCTTCTGGAGGACTGAGAACAAGGGAAGCAGGAAATAGGGTTAGGAAGTGACTACTGACTGAAAAATAAATCTTGAGAAATTACTTGACTCTTAAAGCCAGGAACACATACAACTTTAATTTTTAAATGACAATATTTTTTAAAGCAGTAAATGTGCAAAAGGGAAACTAAAATATGAAAAATACAGTAAGAGTGAAGCTAATGCATGTTGTCAGAATTTGTGCATCTCCTAGAGCTGGGCCAACAATTTGGTCTTCTCTAGTAATGTGATTTTTGAAAGGACTTTTAGCTGAAAATCTTGTTCTCAGAAAAATAGAAATCTGAATGATTGCAATTAGCACCTTATGTCTAAAAAGGCATCTACATGTAAATCTGTTCATTGGAAAGCTACTGGTAGAGTTTCCAGAAGTGTTAGGTCTCCGGGAAAGACCTATCAATGAATTCTTCTCCAAAATGCATCAGGACCGTCAGTGACTTTTTTTTTTTTTTAATGAAAAAAATGATGTTTGATTGCCCACGTATAAGGCAATTATTTCTGATATGGAAAATAAAAAGAAGGTTACATTCTGTACAGAAAATGTGTAAGCTTGAGAATTAGGAGAAATGAGTTTTGGACCTGTCTAATACAGTAGTCATTGGCTACATGTGGTACTTAGTATTGGCAATGTTGCTATCCAAACTGAGATGTTCTTTTTTTTTAATTTTTTTTTTTTTTATGATAGTCACACAGAGAGAGAGAGAAGGAGGCAGAGACATAGGCAGAGGGAGAAGCAGGCTCCATGCACCAGGAGCCCGACATGAGATTCGATCCCAGGTCTCCAGGATCACGCCCTGGGCCAAAGGCAGGCGCCAAACTGCTGCGCCATCCAGGGATCCCCCAAATTGAGATGTTCTATAAATGTAAATATGTAAGTGGCTACTGAAACATTTAAAACCACGTGTAATTTGCATATTTCTGTTGGACAATTCTGCTGTAATCTCAGCTCTTTAGTGGTTACATGTGGCAATATTATTGCAAGTCACTTACCTTCACTGGGCTTCAATTTCAAGTGTGAAATGGGAGTTAGAGAGATGTCCTCTAAAGTCCCTTCTAATTCTAAAGTGTCATAGAGACTAAGGCATTCTAGGCTTGAAAAGCCAGTGGATGGTTCTTTCAGATGGCCCCCCACCACTATACTAAGCTTCCCTCCCTGCCACCATGAACCCCATCCAGACATCTTTACCAAATGATGCCTTCACTAGTCACTGATATACATTCTGTGTGAAAAGCTTTACAATTATTTTTATCACAATCTAATCCCTGCATGAGGAAATCAGTGTTATTAGCCTGTTTGTCAGATGAGGAAATAGGCTTCAAAAGGTTCGTGACTTGGGAGGAACTCAGAGCCTACAATGTCGAGGATTCATGATCCACATTCCTCTGAATCCAACCAACTCTACTTCCATGTGCTCTGTTTCCCTTTATAGACAGCAAACTGGTCTTCCTTTGCACCTAAAGAATAGCCTCAACTCTGAGTCAGTATACTTCTCCCATGTTATTTTCTATCCCTACATCCTCAGCTCCTGAAAAGGATGATTAATGAACAGTATGCACCATGATATTCTGAAGTTCTGTGTCCCTTGGTTTAAAATGAATATTATACTTTAAGGCATACCTATAAAATGATGTGAAGTGGTTGAGTTCTTAAGAATAAACATCTCAAAAGACATACACATGACTATTGTCCTCTTCAGATGAATAATTTGAAGTTATTCCAACATTGTTCTTAATTTAAAAAAAAGAAATTTAGCCTCTTTATAAATTGTCTTGGGAGCCTACAATATATTTATTTGAATGTCTGTGGCACAAATTTTCTCATTTTCTTTATGCATTATTTTTCTCATACAGAGAAAAGACTCAAGAGTCAAGCTGAAGAAATTCCTAATGGCCTAAGAAGGGACAATTTGAACATGAAATAATAATAAAAATAATAATAATATATGACTCAAATATACAAAGTATTTGAAAAACCATACTGAAAAAAACTCATTTATCATCACTGAAATTTGCTATGTCACCAACTCATACTCAAAAAATTGACAAATTAAAGGAATAAATCAAGCATTTAGCCCAACTTTCCTGCATGAACTATATTTCAAAAAAACTAATAGCTGCTAAAGAAAAAGTATTTTGCAGAACATTTCTAGCTAATAAATGCAAAAAGAATTATAAGATTAGAAAAATAATTCTTCCTCTGCCTGTGTCTCTGCTTCTCTCTCTCTGTCTCTCTCATGAATAAATAAAATCTTTTTAAAAAATCAGCATTTTGCAACCTCTAATAAAATAATGGATCAGGTCAGGGCAATTATCAGCACAGATGCTAATATCATTAGGTAAAACTTGGTGAAAAACTTTATAAGGAAGATATCAGGCTGATACCATCCGAAACCAGAACATTCAGAAATATATATATATCTTCATGTGATAGAATAAAGAGTACAAAGCATTTACTTAAAAAAAAAAAAAAAAAAAAGGAAGAACCTAAATCCTTTTTTTTTTAATTTAAACTCAATTTGCCAACTATATAGTATAAGCTCCAGTGCTCAGGATGCCTGGGTGGCTCAGCGGTTGAGCGTCTGCCTTTGGCTCAGGGCGTGATCCCGGGTCCAGGGATCAGTTCCCACATCAGGTTCCCTGCGAGGAGTCTGCTTATTCCTCTGCCTGTGTCTCTGCCTCTTTCTGTGTGTGTCTCTCATGAGTAAATAAAGTCTTAAAAAAAAAAAAAAAGACCCAGTGCTCACCCCATCAAGGGCCCTCCTCAGTGCCCGTCACACAGTCACCCTATTTCCCTGCCCACCTCTCCTTCCACAACCCCTTGTTTCCCAGAGTTAGGAGCCTCTGATGGTTTGTCTTCCTTTATAATTTTTCCCACTCAGTTCTTCGCCTTTCCCTTATAATCCTTTTCACTATTTCTTATATTCCACATATGAGTGAAATCATATAATGTTTGTCCTTATCTGATTGACTTACTTCACTCACCATAATACCCTCCAGTTCCATCCCACCAAATGGTGGGTATTCGTCCTTTCTGATGGCTGAGTGATATTCCATTGTACATATACCGCATCTTCTTTTTTTTTTTTTTTAATTTTTTTTTAATTTTTATTTATTTATGATAGTCACACAGAGAGAGAGAGAGAGAGGCACAGCGACACAGGCAGAGGGAGAAGCAGGCTCCATGCACTGGGAGCCTGATGTGGGATTCGATCCCGGGTCTCCAGGATCGCGCCCTGGGCCAAAGGCAGGCGCCAAACCGCTGCGCCACCCAGGGATCCCTATACCGCATCTTCTTTATCCATTCGTCTGTCAAAGGATATTGTGGCTCCTTCCATAGTTTGGCTACTGTGGACATTGCTGCTATGAACATTGGGGTGCAGGTGTTCTGGCGTTTCACTACATCTGTATCTTTGGGGTAAATACCCAGTAGTGCAATTTCTGGGTTGTAGGGTAGCTCTATTTTTAACTTCTTGAGGAACATCCACACTGTTTTCCAGAGTGGCTGCACCAGTTCACATTCTCACCAACAGAGCAAGAGGGTTCCCCTTTCTCCACATCTCCTCCAACATTTGCTGTTTCCTGTCTTGTTAATTTTTGCCATTCTCACTGGTGTGAGGTGGTATTTTATTGTGGTTTTGATTTGTATTTCCCTGATGGCAATCGATGCAGAACATTTTTTCATGTGCTTGTTGACCATGTGTAAGTCTTCTTTGGAGAAATGTCTGTTCATGTCTTCTACCCATTTCATCACTGGATTGTTTGTTTCTTGGGTGTTGAGTTTGATAAGGAAGAAACTAAATCTAATCAGCATCAGTTCTAATTTCCTATTTTTTTTTAATATTTATTCATTTGAGAGAGAGAAAGAGAGAAACAGGAGCAGAAGGGGGGAGGGATGGGAGAGGGGCAAAGGGAGAGGGAAAGGGAGAAGCAGACTCTTTGCTGAACAGAGAGCCTGACATGGGACTCAATCCCAGGATCCAGAGATCACAACCTGAGCCAAAGTCAGACACCCAACCGACTGAGCCAGCCAGGCACCCCCTAACTTCCTATTCACAGGAAATATGGTGGTTAGAGAAAAAGTTGAACAGCAGAAAAAAACAATTAGCCACATCCAGAATCCAGCACATTCTGCAGGACAATTAACTTCAGTTACTCAATAAATAGACAGTACTCTTTAACAAAGGGGGGAAAAACAGAGAGACCATTGTAAATTAAAAGGGTTAAGAAAAAAAAAAAAAGGGTGTTAAGAATATAAAACCAAATACAGGGCTGCCTGGGTAGCTCAGTCAGGTAAGCCTCTGATTCTTGATTTTGGCTCGAATGATTTCAGGGTCATAGGATAGAACCCCACATTGGGCTCCACACTCAGCATGGATTCTGCTTGAGATTCTCTCCATCTCTCTCTGCCCTTCCCTCCACTTGTACATGTACACACACACACTCTCTCTCCCTAAAATAAATAAATAACAAACCTTTTTAAAAAGAATATAAAAAACAAATATAGTGTGCACACCTTTGCTTGGACACTGATTAAAACTAACTCAAAAAAAAAAAAAACTTTTGAAATAACCAAGGAAACTTGCATATGGACTGGATATTAGATATGTTAAGAAATTGTTAATATTGTTAGGTATGATAATAGCATTGTGATTGAGTTAAGAAAATATGCCCTTATATTTCAAGGATGCATAATAAACTAGTAACTCAAGTTAGAGGACATGATATTTAGGATTTGCTTTAAAGGTTGAAATGTACCTGCAAAAACAATTCCACTGCCACAAACAGTAGTAGCAGTAGTAATAGAGATGAGAAATAAAATATGGCTAACAAAATGTTGTAATATGGAAACTGGATGATAGGTACATTAGGGTTCATTATGTTTTTCTTTCTCTATATGTTTGAAATTTTCCATAATAATAATAATTTAAGTCCCAAATAATTTGGAAACAAGTCTTATGAGTGAGGTGCTGATTAAAATGTATTATTCCATTTTGGTTGAAAATTATGTTTCTAACATAATGAGTGGTTTTCTTGTGCATTTCTGAAGACAATTTCAAAACAGGAGAACCAGGATTTGATTACCATTCTGGGTAACCTTGGGCGACCAGGCCTCCACATATTTTGCTTTCCTTAACAGTCAAAAATGTTGACTGAACTATCAAGGTCTTTTCCAATGCCATTCTAGAGTTGTTTTGCTTGATAATAAAATAATTGGATAAGGGATGGCTTTTTAATGCAATAATAGTAACTTTTTAATTCATATATTCTTTTTAAAATAATTTTTAAAAGTTTCATTACCTATAATGACTATATTTAATATTTGACCACAGTCAAATAGTACACAAGGTCAGAAATGTTTAAAGGCAATCAATTCTATGAAGAATATCTTATGAGAAAATTATAATATTAATTTGTACTTTTCCAGTAAGAGTGAAGGCAATACCCTGGGAAATTTTTACCTGCTTATAATAATCCAATTCTGAGGGTTTATGTGGCTCAGATCATCAGATAACAGCTTAATCTACTATAACTAGTAGACAAGTTGCCCATGGCAAAGATTCCCCCAAACAGTACTCTAATACTGTATAGATAAAAGAAAAGACTTGGATGCTTCCTACACTTCAAACAGCTGTGCTGATGACTTGTAGCTAACTTGTGAATCAAATATTACCAACTTAACTAGCCTATACACCCCCACTTTCCATACACACAGAGATGAAGCGCTGTGGGCTTTGGATTTTTGTTTTTGTTTCTGTTTTTTGTTTTTTGTTCTCAGTCCATTATTTTTTTTCCACAACTCTGTTCTATATTCTTCCAGTTCCTTGAAAAATGTCCAATTAAGATCAAACAAATCACTCATTAAAAATATTTCTATACTTTTATTTTGGTAATTTTAATTCAATTGCTAAATTGCTACTGTATGATTTGATTCTTAAACTATTTTTTGTAAGACAGATTTTTCATACCCATTGTTCTCCCTCTTTATTTAAGCTGATTTTTTTTTAAGATTTTTATTTATTTGAGAGAAAGAGAGCATGAGAGGTGCGGAGGAGCAGAAGGAAACAGAGAAGCAGACTCTCCACTAAGCAGTGAGCCCAATGTGGGGCTCAAAGTGGGGCTTGTTCCCAAGACCCTGGAATCATGATCCAAGCCAAAGGCAGATGCCCAACTGACTGAACCACCCAGGTGCCCCACGTAAGTGATTTTAAAACTCCAACTCACTCCACTGTTTCTCAACAAGGGAGGAAATATAACTTAAAATCAGCAAAATAATTAACTATTTGTATAGGAACATGATAGATATAATTAACTGCAACCCTAATTAGGTTTGAATCTGAAATATTTAAGTGATGACTAATTACCTTAAAAAATAAAAGTGCAGTTATTTGCCTCAATATGAGTTATATGCCTCAATATGAGTACTTTTTTTCTTAATTGCAAATAATGAACCAACTTGTCAATAATTTACATGTTAAAAGATATCAGATCTAGAAGAGACTAAAATTTGATGCTGCAGTTTTAAAGTTCCTGGAAATATGTCTGGTTTCTTGCCTACCTGAGGAAGAAAGTAATCACACCCTACTTGGATATAGAATTTTGTAAGAATTTATGCAATCATCTTTTGTTTCATTTTTCTAAGCCCTTTAAAGGTAAAATTCTCTACTGCTTGAAAAATGAGAGGTCTGATGAATGTGAAACAGAGCATTTGCTTTTGAATTCCTTCTTGAATTTCATTTCAGGTTATAAAATTCCAACTAGATAATTCTGGGTTGAAATGTTTGAATTTCCCTTGATAAACTTCCAAATACAAATTATGATTGTTTGCTAAAGCCCTGTGACACCACTTGAAATTTGGGCTGGACTGGATGACTGTGGGCAGTTGCCCTCATCTCTGGCAAGTGCATGCTCAATGTCATAAAAATGCTCTACCAAGAGTAAATATTCAATAAATATTTGTTAATTAATTAGTCATTTCTATAGCAGCAGAATCAGTTGAATATTGATGGGATATTAGAAGACTCAGACTAAAAAATTTCTTACTGGTTAAGTAGTACCTATGAAACAGTTTATCATGTTAAACTTTCCTAACTTGGGCTATAACCAAGGGTGCAAAGTGAGTAAATATTTGGCTATCTTTGCATTTATTTGTTAAGGAGAGACATACAAACTAAGTCTGTATTTCAAACCAACAGTGTGATGACAGGCATTGACCAAACAAATACAAAAAATATCAAAAACCCATTTTATTCTTGGAGAAAGACCTAGTTTATCACTTTAATGTCCAACGCAACATAAACTTTTCTATCTCTGAGTGCTTTGCTCTTTAAAAAAGGCTGCCACAGACACCTTATCTTTTCCTTCCTCTTTTCAGCAACAGTATGAAGTGAATATTATCATCAGTATTACTATACAATGGAAGAAACTGAGACTTGGAGAATTTAAATAGCTTAACCATGGCCATAGAAAAACTGAAATTCATGTCTCCTAAACTCCAAGACTTGAGCACATTTTACCACACAAGATCACTTCTATTTTAGTTATTCTTTAATTCTTCTAACCTGCTTTCTTGTTTTTTGAATGTAAGAACATAATGAAAAAAGAATTAGGTTATATGAAATAACTGTGTTGGGGAAAACTGCCAAAAATAAAGATAGGCAATCTTTTGATTTGTGAACTTTTGCTTTGAAAGTTTATCAAATGAATCTCATGGAACATGAAGTCTACAAGGTGACCTTTCTCATTGAGACTCTTTTTTCCCCAAACTGAGACCTTTTCCCCTAAGGTCAGGAACATGACACCACTCTCACCACTCTTGTTCAACATGATACTGGAAGTTCTAGCCTCAGCAGTCAGAGAACAAGGAAGAATAAAAGATATCTCTCTAAATCAGCAAAGAAGGAGTCAAACTTCACTCTTCACAGATGACATGATACTCTATGCCGAAAACTCAAGACTCCACCCCAAAATTGCTAGAACTCAGAAATTCAGCAAAGGGGCAGGATATAAAATCAATACACAGAAGTCAGTTGCATTTCTATACGCTAACAATATGACAAAAGAAAGAGAAATCAAGGAATCGATCCCATTTACAATTGCACCAAAACCATAAGATATCTAGGAATAAAACTAACCAAAGAGGTAAAGAAAGGATCTGTACTATAAAACACTTATGAAAGAAATTGAGGAAGACACAAAGAGATAGAAAAATGTTCCATGGAAAAAAAAAAGAAAAAGAAAAATGTTCCATGATTGTGGATTGCTAGAACAAATATTGTTAAAAGTCTATGCTACCCAAAGTAATCTACACATTCAATGCAATACCTATCAAAATACCATGGGCATTTTTCACAGAGCTGGAACAAATAATCCTAAAAGGTGTATGGAACCAGCTTAATAAGCAAATAATAATAATATATATGTTACTCGGCCATCAAAAAATCAAATCTTATCATTTGCAATGCCATGAATGGAACTAAAGGGTATTATGCTAAGCAAAATAAGTCAGTCAAAGACAAATATCATATGATTTCACTCATATGTAGAATTTAAGAAACAAGGAGAGGATCATAGGGGAAGGGAGGGAAAAATAAAGTAAGATGAAATCAGAGAGGGAGATAAACCATAAGAGACTCTTAACTACAGAAAACAAACTGAGGGTTGCTGGAGGGGAGGTGGGTGGGCAGATGGGGTAACTGGGTGATGAGCATTCAGGAGGGCACGTAATGTAATGAGCACTGGGTGTTATATGCAACTGATAAACCACTGAACTCTACCTCTGAAACTAATAATACACTATTTGTTAATGTATTTTCAATTTTTTTTAAAAAAGAATCTTTCTCCCCTTAAGTGAGAGGCAAAAGTTGGAAGGAGGGACAGGTAGATAGTACAGTAGAGCTGGAAGCACTCCTTAAAGCCCAGACTTATTACAAAAATCTGGGTTCAAATCTAACTATGTGTTATTGAGGCATAATGAAAGTCTCTGAGCCTTAATGTTGTGGGATTAAACGAGAAAGTACACATGTCACGCTAACACATGACAACTGTTCAAAATGACTGCATCTAGCCCAGTGTTCCCCAAACAGTTAGGGATGTTGTATTAGGTATTTCTTACTATTACTACACATACTAGCTGTGACATATTGAGGTGGATGTAGTTATATTGAACAATTATTATTTTTGGTAGTCTATATAAAATTTACCACATACTGACCAATACAGTATCTCAAGAGGCAGCCTATTCAATCTGATATGGCTGACCTTCACACCCTCCTCCTTGCCTAATCCAAAACCTCCAGTTTCTCTGACCCTTCCTCAACCTCACCAATCTTTGGCTCTTACCTTTGAGTTTCCCTTAACCCTCCCATCTTGGGCCTCAACTCCCAGGCTGCACTTTCCCTTAGCCACTGTCTTCCCTAGTCAGGGGCTGCAGAAGATAGGTTACAGATCAAGGAGTCTGAAGGAGGCAAGGCTGTGGCCTGGTGTTCCAGTAGGATGGCACGTAGGAAAATAGCTGGGGGAAAGTATAGCATGCTTTAACATGGAGCAGGCCTAAGTCCCTACTGGCAACCCTTTCATTTATTTTTTTCAAACAAAAAACATTTATTAAAAGCCTACTATATACCAGACCCCATGCCAGGTTTTTATGTTTTCAACCAATATACTCTCATTTGATTTTTTTTGTATATTTTTTTATTGGAGTTCAATTTGCCAACATATAGGATAACACCCAGTGCTCATCCCGTCAAGTGCCCCCCTCAGTGCCCATCACCCAGTCACCCCATTCCCCTGTCCACCTCCCTATCCACCACCCCTTGTTTGTTTCCCAGAGTTAGGTCTCTCATGTTCTGTCACCCTCACTGATATTTCCCACTCATTTTCTCTCCTTTCCCCTTTATTCCCTTTCACTATTTTTTATATTCCCCAAATGAATGAGACCATATAATGTTTAGCATCCTCTTTAGTCTTAGATCCCCCGATTCTCTAGATTCCATCCCTTCCATCTCTAGGCCCACACTTCTTTTCCTAAGAACTTCCAAAAAGCCCAGCTCTGTCTTCCCCTTACCTGTTCTGACAAACTTTCCTTCTACTTTTTCCTACCCACTTCTTTCTTTATAATTTTTTAATATTTAAAGATTATTTTTATCCCTCATATTTTAACCTCAGTTAAAAGAAAAAAGAGCCTTTTTGAAAATGTTAGTTCAATAATAGTAAAGGTGTGACAGGGTATGAAAAAAAATGAAGAAGGATTGGCAGAAACTGAAGTTTGAGGAACAATGAACTAACCCAAATCTTTCCCTTTGGAAATGAGAAACTGAAATCCAATGATGTTACATGAATTGCTCAAAGTCACACAGCTGACTAATGCCACAGCCTGAACAATCCTCAGCTTTTCTAGCAACATGTCTCCCAAGGCAGAGACATATACAGATTAGCTATAATTATTGAACACAAAGAAACATAGCATGCCTATTATAAAGAGGCCCAATGCCCCACTCATTGGATGTAGTTGAATGTCCTTTTGTTTAAAGACTTCTCAGCCTCTTTTATTCCTCCATTTTCAATTACAAATTGTAGAATAAAAGTTTGTTAAGACTTAAGGAAGGATACCTGTTGACTCAGTCAGTAGGGCAAGAACTCATGAGTTCAAGCGCCACACTGGGTGTAGAGATTACTTAAAAATAAATAAATACATACATACATACATACATAATATACCCAAATTTTTTTTAAAAAAAGAGTTGGGGAAAGAGATGTGACTAGCAAAATACAATCACACAGTAGGCCCTATTAGCATCTTCTGAAGGAAGACATACATACTTACCCACACACACACATCCTAGAATCAGAGAAGGCCTTTGGTGATTGATGTAAGTAAAAAATGAAAGCTGCATTTCTTTTCTTTTAGTGATGGAGCGCTAAATGAGAAAAACGTTATACTAGTGATCTTTAAAAATGAGTGGCAACATCTGAAGTTTTTATAGGGACCTCCAAATGCTGCAATCATTCCACTTCTAGAACTTGGTCGATTCTTTTCCTAAGAAAGAAAGTAAAGTTAATAAAGATCTATTACCTAATTCTGGGCTGAGGCTGAGTCATTGTGTAAACAAACTTCAGTTACTAGCCTGCTTTCTCAAGGGTAAATCAATTGCATTGAACAATGAGTATCATGAGTCTTCCAGGCTTCATCCCACAAAATAGAACCACCCTGCATTGTTCTGTGTGAGAATGAAGTACAAGTCAAAGTCTTCTGGGTTTGCTTCTCCCTTCTATTTTGGAGTTTGAATTTGTTCAAGAAGCCTGCAAAGATGAGCAACTAAGAGAGGAGAGTTGGTATCTGCACCTAGCATTAAGGCATAAGACACAGCAAACTTAGAAACCTGGATTCCTTTCATGGCCAAAACAAAATAAAATTCCAACATATCTGGAAAATGAAAACTTACCAATACATTTACAATAAGATACAAAGGACTAATTCACAGCCTTTCCTTTCTGCTTTTTTTTTTTTTTTCCAAGATTCTACTCTCAGGAAAAAGCAGGGAGATTACTCATTATTCATTTCCACTGCCTCTTTTATTACTTACTAACTACTGAGGCAAAACATTTAAGCTCTATGACCTTCAGCCCACACCCCGACACTTCTAGACAATACAAATATTATCTACTATTAGTATGAGAATTAAGTGAGATAATACATCTAAAGCATTTAACAATATGCCCGACACACAGTAACTGCCCAGTGAGTAATAGCTATCATTTTTATTATGATGTATGGCAAGGACAGTGAATGAACTGTGAACACTTGGGCTCCAAAAATCAGATGAATCTAGATGGTTAGAACACACCTTCAAAACCACACATGTAGGCCTGAAGGCTGATGAGGATATTTAAAGGAAATTGAAAGGTGATATTTACCTTTACTGGCATGAGTGAGTTCTTTTTCTTGCAGCCAAAAAAGTTTCAATACCAAAACACTTATTTTGTCTGTTTTAGGGTTCCTACATTAAAAGATGGAGGAATATACTCAAAAGGTTCTTATACAGAGAAAATAGAAACTGAATCTGAAAGTACTTTGTAAGCTTAGGTTTGGGAGACTTCCAGGTAAAAAATATACTCCCCCCAGAAACTCTTCTAAAGTAAGAGGAAGGGGATTTTTAAAGGCATACACCCAAAAGGAAGGGGAGAACAGAATCCAAAAAGGTAGAGAAGAGACAATAGCAACCCTTCCAAGGTGCCAGACGGGTGAGTGACATTGTTTTAGACCTTCTTTTTTTTTAAGATTTTATTTATTTATTCATGATAGACACAGAGAGAGAGAGAGAGAGAGAGAGGCAGAGACACAGACAGAGGGAGAAGCAGGCTCCATGCAGGGAGCCCAACGTGGGACACAATCCCCGGTCTCCAGGATCAGGCCCTGGGACGAAGGAGGCGCTAAACCACAGAGCCACCTGGGCTGCCCAGTCTTAGATCTTCTAAACCAGACCAGCTAATGCTGTCAACTGACCTCAGTCAACAACAGAGAACAATCCCCCAGCTAAGTCCCATTCAAATTTTTGACCAACAAAATGATGAGATAAAATAAGATAGTAAGTGTTTGAAGCCATTAATATGGAGTGATTTATTACACAACACTGGAAAGCATAAAAGAAGGCAGAATGGGGCTGCTATCACTAAGACAAGGTAATATGGGACACAAAGGTGGAGATCCATTTCTAAATATGCAAATTGGAGGGGTTCACAAGGATGGTAGCATTTCAGCTGGTCTTAAAGGATAAGTGGAAAACAAGACGCATTTCAGATAGTGTATAGTATAAGCTTGAAGATGTTCTCTCTTTCAAAGAGCTTTTGAGAGCCCTGGATACTAATCTGAATATTCCCTCAAATTATGAGGAAACACAAAAAATAAACTAAGAAATAAAATCCCAGGTGGTAATGGGAAAGAAAAGTAACTCTATTAAAAATATTAACTTCAAATAAATAAATAAATAAATAAATAAATAAATAAATAAATATATTAACTTCAATTCTAAAAAAATAAAATCATGAAAAATACATTGTTTCCCAATACCTTTCAACTACTGCTGCCTATAGATAGTCTTCCTTACCAATGAAGGGACCATAAACTTTTAATATAAATATTACTGCCCTTTTTTTTATTGAACTGTCTTTATCATACAAAGGTTATTTCTGTTGCAACTGACAGAACACCAATTGAAACCAGCTTAAGAAATAAGACTCCATTTTTTTTAATGAGACAACTTTATTGACTCAAGACACTTAAAAGTTCAGACATGAAACTTACCACTGAGAATTCAAATGATAATTTCATTATCTCTCTCTTTCTTTCTGTGTGTTGTGTGTGTGTTTACCTTTCCTATCATAGAGGGGCTTCTGTCATAAAATATTGAACAGTCTATGACCTCAGATAAAATTAAGTCATCCCATCTTAGTAAACCCAGAGAAAAGAGAGAACTTCTTATTCCCAATCCCTCTTTACTAGTATTTAAAATCCCAAGGAAGATCTCTGATTGGCTGGCTTGTTCACATGGCCACCCTTTGTCCAATCATTGTTAGCAATTGATAGAGTAATATGATTGGCAAGTCCCCAAAGAAGTAAGTTAATACCATTCCCAAAAGAACCTATAATGAAGGAATGACAGTTCCTACAAAAGAAAGGGTAAGAGTGCTCTACATCAGAAGCAGGGTAAAAGCATCCTGGGCTGAATAAAAAAACAGATGCCTAGCACAAGGATGTAATGACTGACTTCTTGTGTTTTTTGTTTTCTGTAGAATTACAATTTGATCAATGAACCCTTACACCTTTAAGGGCAGCATTTCTATCCACTCCTAATGTACTCTCTCCTCATCCCACCTCAATCTAGCCTGTCTCAAGACTTAAGAAATCATAATCCTTGAGGCGTTAAGCAAGTTGCACATCACGAAGAAGGTCAATGAATAGACCTAGTGCCATACCTCACCTTTTCTGAATTCCTGATGTGTGCAGCAAAGGCAAAACACTCAAGCAAGGATACATACCTCTTGAAAATGCAAAATAAAAATACAGAGAACAAAAATAATGTGAAGAATGGATAAATTTTCCACTCCTGCACAGGAGATTTTATTTTCAAACATCTCATTCCCTCTCAAAAACTGCAGTGCAGATTTTGCAAACACGATGGGTTACATAAGTAGGATTATGTACTCTCCATGCAAACTCTGAAGCCAGCTGTCCATCCAGTTCTATTTCCCAGATAGGAAAAAAGGATTACTACACAGTTGCAACACAATGCTGGATAGACATTGATAAATTATGACTCTCTCATTTTAAATTAAGAAAAGGAAAGTATATTTGGAAAGCTTCTCTTAATGAAAGCAACAGCATTTTGATTGTGAGTATGGTTTTACAGTTACATATGCAAGTGTATATCAGCAATCCACACAACATATTTAAGCATTATGAGTTTCACTGTAATCTCCAAAAATCCATATATTTAAGTCTAACCTCCCTTACCTCGGAATGTGATCCTTTCATAAATTTATGTCTCTTAAAAGGGTGATAGATGGGACACCTCATAGAAAGGAGCTTTGAACTGTATATAACTCCTAAAGAGGACTTCATTTTAGAGAATTAAAATATTTGTGCTCAACTGCCTAAACCTTTTTTGTGTATTTATGTGTGTTTTAGTTCTATGCAGTTTTATCAGGTGTAGATTTGTGTGATCACCACCGCAAAATGCAGAACAGTCTTTACAAAAGACTGTTGATAGTCTTTACAAAAATAATTTATAATGAAGTCATTCACATGGGCTCTAATATAACATGACTGGTATCCTTTTAAAAAGAGAAATTTAGAGTCAAACACACATATACAGAATGCTACATGAAGATAAAGGCAGTGAGCAGGGTGGTTTCTACAAGCCAAAGAACACCAAAAGATTCCCAGAAAACCACTAGAAGCTGGACATGAGGCATGGAACAGATACTTTCTCATGACTTCAGAAGGAACCAACCAAGCTGATACCTGATCTTGGCCTCCTAACCTCCAGAACTGTAAGACAATAAATTTCTGTTGTTTAAACCACCCAGTTGGAAGTACTTTGTTACAGAAGTTGTAAAACTAATACTTTAAGCAAGAACCTTCTTATCATTGGAGTGGAAATAAAGGAGGGAATGTATTACCTCTGAGACCTTTAATATTTATTTATTGCATCCACCTTAATAAAGGAAGAGTTTAGTCTATTTTCCCCAGACCAAATAAAAGTCAGAAATTGAAGTTTAACTAACTTGGTAACATAGGCCAAAGATTCTGCTGCTTTATTCAGTAAAATCAGATCAACCGAAGCAAAATTAGGTTCCTTCCTAGTACCTAAATTATCCAGATAACAGTCTCAACCCTTGACTTCTGTTTGTCATTGTGAAGTAAACCTGATTTCAAATAAAGGACTTTAGATCCACTTTGACCAAAAAGACTTAACACTTCCATCAGTCTCTATTCATTGGCCCATAGACAAAAGAGCACACAAAAGCAGGATTTTCCTCCCCTAGCCCAGGACTACCTGCTAAACAATTTGAACCTAGTTTCAGTGTGTGATTACTTTTCTCTTTTAGTTCCATGTAGATTATTGTTTCTTCTTATGCAAATGGTAGTGAGGAGTGAGGGGGTTAGGGATAGAGATGACACTGGAAATGCAAAGGTAGCAATCGCAACCATCTGTGTCTATGTGCCTGTGTGTCAGGTGAATGTCAAGACCAGTAGCTGCCTGGGAGAATAGCTAGATTTCTCAACTTTTCTATTCCAAATGCATTGGAATCCCACTCAGACAAGAAAAGAAATAGAACCTTTACTAAAGAGATTGTAAATCTGATATCCCTAACCCCGTAACTCCAACAAGTTTCTTTTATAGGCCAATGAATAGTTTTGGCAGAACTATCTGGTCCCTAGCTACCTATTCCCTAGTCATTCTGAACATGAAATTCAATGGTTTCCCCCAATAGGGAAGGAGAAATAGGATGCAGTGAAAGCAGTTCTGAGTTGGCCTTAAGGTAGCCTAGAGAGTTCGAGACTTATTATCATTTCAACCTCATTTAGGGCTACTAGCAGGCCTAATTAGTAAAATGAGGCTAAGATTACTGCATCACTCAGGAAATAAGGGTTCTAGGATATGCATGTGGTCCTTTTCTTGTCTCCGTTGTCTTTTTATTAGAAAACATGGCTATTTACTCAACCACAGAAGCCCACTTAGGAATGCAAAGAGCATGGCAGATGATGCTAACCTATGCATTCAAAATGGCAAATGCCAGGTATCTTATGTAAGTAGATGGTAAGCATTTGGAAAAGACTGTGAAATATGTATGTTATGAACAGAAATAGAACTGCAAAGCCTGAACAAATCCCTCAAATTTCAGACCCATTCACCTTCCCAAACCAAACCTAGTCAATCCCCCCAGATGACATCCTGTAACTCCAGGCTTTGTACTGCCTCTCTGCACGGCCCCCTACCCTAAGATTCCATCCTTCACGCTGCCTCTTGGTTTTGAAACTTGCTTCACTTGAATTGTTCTACTCATAACACACTGCCACCCAACTTCAACTTCAGTCCTATAGCTAAAAGATCATCTCTGTCTTGTTACTACAACCCAACAGCAGCTTACCAGCCTGATGGTCCAAAGCCTCAGTTTATTAGTTATTTTGAGCTTGCTCTATATTAAGAAAGATATGTGAATTTATCCCAAATGCCAGTCCCTATTAATTGATATGGACTGCTTCATATGCTATGTTAGGAAGGATTCTGAGATCTCATCCTAACTTAGTTAGAAAGGATGACTTGACAGTTAGTGATATTTGCCATAGGCAATGGAGAAGAAAATGGAAAAACACCTGCTATTATATATGCCAACTATCAAATCACCAAATCCCATGCTTCATTTTAGTTATTTCCTCAAATACACACACACACACACACACACACACATCATTTTAAAAGAGTGATTTCAGTTACATATTCTTGCATCTAGTAGTTCAACCCATGTAATTAAAGCAGTTTTAATCTCATGGTAGCTTGGTGTTACAAGTCCATAAATTTGAAAATGGGGTTTGCCAATTTAACTTGTAAGAAAACAATGGTAACCTAACAAATTAGAAAACACTTACATGTAAATTTATGTGTATTAACCATATTGCCTAAAAAGATCTGGAATAAAAACATTATGAAACAAGTCATTTTAATGGACTAGCAGGGGAAAAGTTATGGTCTAAGGACTCAGATAGGGTCTGGGAGGTCAACCCTAGAGAACAGAGGGTCTTTGACACACCAAGTTTAGGAACATCCAAGGAGATCCTGAAAAAAAGGAAGGGACCTCTGAAAGAAAAAGACACCAAAATCAAGTTGCATTACTTTGGGGCTTTCGAGGGTAGATACTAACTATAGGAAACATCTTGTGAATGAGATGGTATTAGACTCTGTCCCAAAATGAATAACCTTGAAATTGAAATCCACAAAAAGAAAAAAATCACATGAGTTAAAGCTTCCGTAGTCTATCTTTAAACAGAATTTGGGGGGGAAATCTATTTAAAACAAGCATTTAGAAAAGCATCATTTCCCTGGCATGATTATAATGTGCTTCATGTTGGCAGGAAGACTTCATTTCCAGTGATATTTTCCAATTGTTAAAAAAAATCCCTGCCGCTTTCTTTGCAATCCATAATTTTGTATTTTTAATTTCGATAACTCAAGTGTCTCTAAGCAGAAATAAGCTGCATATTCATGAGCCCTGATTTGCTGTAATCATTATTTCTGAGGCTCTCTATCTGTGAAGACTCCAAGTACTTGAGTCCTTGTTCTCAGGCAATTATATCAGATTGGCTTGGAGCTGAGGGAGTTGGGAGACCCCACTTCTCCATTTTCTCTTTGAAGGGTTCTGTGGGTCTATCTGAGGTCAACTTTCCTTGCTCCCAAACAGGGCTGATAATTAGTTGCCTCAACATTGGCAGGAGGGATAAAAGTCTATTTAATATGTTAACTAGAGAATTGTTAACTTTTCATCAATCAGCCTTTGGTCATGGAAGGCAAAGGTAAAACCAAAGGGATAAAAGAATATATTAAAACGAGCTGAGCAAAAAGTAAAGGAAGGAAAATTTGTATCAACCACATTTTGTGTATGTGAAAAAATGTAGATACAGAAATAAAAAATAAAACATAGATGACCAGAGGGTAAAAAAAAATCATAAAATAAAATAATGAATTACTAAAAACTAAAGAAACATCTAGAAATCATCAATTTTCCCATCTAAAACATGGCTTGTCTTAGTGGTAACAGCCCAGAATGAAATGGGGGTTCAAAGAAATGGGGGTCTGAACGTCAGTTCTGCTACTTACCAATGAGCTGTCTAAGCACAAGTTCCTTAACCTCTAGGTTCTGTTTCTTTGTCAGGACTGAGATCCTCATCTATGACAGAATGATCACACTTCCTTCCAAAGGTTTGTCGGTGACTTGAATGAGATGTATCGAAGTATATAGTACAGAGTATAGCACAAAGTGTACGCTCAATAAATGGTGCCTTACTCTGCCTGATTTCCCGTTTCTCCCCTTCTGGCTAAAGAGCCATCATGTCTTGAAAGGCCTCACAGCTCCCCTTAGCAACCATTCCAGATTATCACAAACATCTCATTTAGGTAGTTATGCCTTAAAATACCAGAAGAGATCTCTAGAGATCATCCATCCCTTTGCCTGCAGTAGAGCTTTCCTGGGATATAATTGGAAGGACACAAACTTAGCTTCAAGATTTGGCTCTGCTATTTGCTTGAATATAACCTTGGGTTCTCTAACTTCCAGTTTCCTCATCTATAAAATAGGGGTAAAATACCTACATCATAAGGTACATTTTAGAACTGTTTTAACAATTTTTTAAAAGGACTTAGCACAGTAGCTGGTCAAAACAGTAACTCAATAATTAACATTTTGTGTGTGATGTCTCTTGCAATCTCCCTGCTTTTCCCATCTAGCATAAAGAAACAGCACATGTAGGCACCATGTCTTTCCTTTCTGCAATTATCTGGCAGTAGTTATGTGGCCATGTCATTCTGATCGGGAATCAGTTTGAATCTGCAGCTAGATTCCACCCAAAACCTCCATTTTTCATATATTGTGGTTGAAGCTTAAAAAGTTTAAGTCCTCTTCTGGGGTCACATAGCAGAGGAAATGTGAGATTTTAAAGTCATGAGATCAAAATAACTATGTGTCTTACGGGCAACTGTTCTGCTTCCTAGAACAGCACAAATAAATCTATGCTTTTAACAATCAAAACCCAGACAACGTTTTTTAGCCTCTCCAATCTGTTTCTTTATTTTTTTAGGAAAATTTTTATTTGAACTGTATATTAGCAGCATACGAATTTGTTCACTGATTTATAGAATGAATCTCTAGCAGAGAAATAACATTTTCCACATAAAATTCATGAAGGCAAGGACTATGTTTTAATATTTGGATCCCTGAAAGTACCTAACAAAATGCCTCCTAATTAGTATTCATTAAATGAGTCATGGAGAATTATTCAATTTGAGGGGCTCCCTTCTTTTTCCCTGGATCCTTCCTTACTGTGTCATTCATGAAAGGCAGAGTAGCTGTTTCCACCTCTGAACCTTGTTGTTCCTCTCCTTGCAATACTCTTCCTCATCTATTCAATTAGCTGACTCCTTCTCATCCTTCAGTTCTTGGTTTAAGTACCACTTCTCCCCAGAGGACATGTCAGATTTTCCTTTATAAACTCCAGCTAGTTACTATCCTAACACGCCTGGTAGCTTCTTTAATTGTGCCTGTCACAATCAGGATGACCAGATGGTGTGGCTTACATAAGCTATATGAGAACACGTTATCTGATTTGTTTTCTGTTACCTGCTTAGGGCCTAGCATTGTTCCTAGCAACTAGGAAAGACTCAACAAATATTCATTATACAAGTGAGCAGAAGAATGCAAAGCAAGGGCACAGAGTGAATTTCTGATCTAGTATCAGGAATTCCTGAGCCAACTCCTATTTGTCTTCTGTTATAGAGTTAGAAAATGTAAACTCAGTGCACTTGGATTTCTGTCTTCCTTTACTTAAAAAATTAATCAACTAATTACATCATTCCAGGGTGCAAATTTAGTACGTTGGTGGATTTTGAAGGCTTCACATCCCAACCGGAGGCTTCAGTTGATCCCAGGTGACCATGAAGCCTCCTAAAATCAAGATTGGTAATTGCACTGGAGCGTTTTGTGTTTCTTTTGAAAATTGAGCCTCACTTGCTATTCGAGAGATCAGCATTTCGGCTTTAGTTTGCTCTTGTTTGGTTACAGAGAAAGAGCAGGTCGATTCCCCAGCACAATGATTAAAAAGGCATTTCCCCTTCTTCTAATCTTTCTATATGAGTGAATCAGAGCTGACAGGCCATTACAGCAGTACAGTACCCAGTTGACAATATTGACTGAAAAGCAACTACCTTGCTTATTTTCTGTTGACTTAATGATGGGACAGGCACAAATGGAGCTTGCTGTTTTCGCTTTTAGTCCTTAATCCTGTCATACTGCTTAACCACTACCATATTGGCCATGTAGAGAGAACAAGCTAAAAATAAAAGCATTCCCAGGATATTTTGAGACTACCACAAGGCCATATCACTCTCACATTTAGAGTTTTCTCCCTCACATCATATTAATGAATCAGATGAAAATATACTTCACATGCCTCACTAAAAGTAGTATTTCCACCTAAGCATTCTTAACCATTTTATACATTTTGTTAAACCATCTGACTACATATAGCATGTTTAATTTACATCAGCAATCATCGCAAATTCCTACGAGGTGAGAAAATTAATCTAAAAAAAGGTTTTCAAAATAAAAGCTTGGAACAAAAAAATCAAAATTAAAAAATAAAAAAGGTTTTTAAATTGAATGAAATTTTATGGTATACATTTCAGAATTATTAAAATGGATGAAATATTATGTTTTGTGAATATCTGATTCAATATTTTTTCTATTATAATTTTTTAGCTTTTTATTGCATTTTTGAGCCAATTAAAAGAATATTCTCAAGCATGGCCCTTTAAAAAGCCCATAGACCCTAACCTCTTAGATAAATCAGCACTGCACGTGCCTGATCGATGCAAAAGTTAGATTTCGAACTGGTCATTCATAGATAATCATTCCTCTATAGTAAAACCACTGGTGGATTATCCTGCAATTGTGCACAAAAATAAATAACATTTGATCTATGGATTAGAGAAACGAATAGGCTATTGACCCTATTCAGTGAAAGACTTAATGGAAATGAGATAATTTTGACAGATCCAAATACTGAACCTACCAAATAGTAGGTACTCAATTATTTGTATCAGGTTAGTTTATATTATACAGAATGGCCAGAAATATCTCTATTTCCTCCACCTAAACCAAGTCCCGTGTATCTTCATTTGGTGGTGAAAGTGACTATATCAAAATATTTCACCTCAAATTTGTATTTCTTTTGTGTTCAACAATTTGGAAACTTCTGATATCACAGAAACTTTTGTGAAAGTGGATATAACCAGTTTCAAAGAAAGAGTTTGCATACTATGCACTCCCGTATATATACATTTCACTGAACGGTCATCAGCATTTTCTGAGAAGGTGCATGTGGAGTATAAATGAGAAGACAAAATAATCCAAGGCATGGGATATCCATATTCTCATCTCCAAACAGTTTGGTATTAGCATTCATGTAATTTGAAGCAACCTTTTTTAAATCACACTGGTGATTAGGTAATTCTCCTCTTCAGCTATCCAATTTTTCCGAAGCTCATCCCTTGAATTGAGTGCATTAATATTAAAGCTTGTAAAATAGTGACCTTGGAAAACAAAATGTAAGGTCTGACCTTTCTCCTTTCAGAAGTGACTTCATCAGTAGCTACAACCCTCTGATACCCAATCAGCTGAATCACGATGATGATAATTAATATTTATTGAGCACTTGTAATATACCAAGGCTGTGCTTTACATACATTACTTCATTTGATTTCTACAGCAGCACTGTGAGACAGTTACTATCTCCATTCTATAGATAAAATAACTGAGACTCAAAGTTGAAGCAAGCTGTGAAAGTCTCACAGCTGGAAAACAGTGCAATCCACAGTGAAAGCCAAGCAGTCTGACCCAAGAGCTATCTCTCTTACCCTCCAGACTACAGTTGTTCTTCTCTTAAGGGAATAATTTATCTTAAGGGGATAATTTAGCTCAACTGATTATTTAACAGGCCCAGGCAAAATTCTAGGAGAGAATGGAATTTTTTTTTTTTTTTTTTTTTAGTAAACACCAACAATCCTGACATTGTGATGTAAAAACACTACGGCCTGAACTCCCGAAAACTAAACTGATCCTTTCTTGTTGTCAATTATTCAATAAAATTTAATTGATAGTGAATGGAGACATAACCTTTTTGGATATGGCGGGGGAGGGCGGGGAGGGTCCAGGCATCCTTATATCCTCATATCGACAGCATCAGCTTAAAAGATGTACTCTAAGAAAGCTACAGCTTTTAATCTTCAAAGTAAATATTGATTGACCTCTTTTTTTTCCTCTCCAACTTTTGAAAAGGATGTGAAAAGAAAATAAGAGAGTGAACTAAGCTAAGAACATGATCAAGGAGGAAAGGGGAAAAATACCCCCATTATTCGGGGCTCACTGGCTTCACTTTCTTCCAAAGACCTAATCTACCCTGGTAGCTATTTGAATAACTCCACTTGATTTGGGTGATTTGTTAGGGAAACTGATAGCCATAGAACTGGGAATATCCTTTTCAACTTGCAGAAGTCTGCACTATCTTCTTGAAGTCTTCTTTTATGGTCTTTATTAAATACAAACAAGGGAAACACAAAAAGGTTCACTGGAATTGGCAGAACTCCTCTTTTACCTCAGTGTTAGTCCATTCAAGCCACTATCGCAAATACCACAGACTGGTGCCTTATCAGGAACCGATATTAATTTCTCATTCCAGTTCTTGAGGCTGGAAGTCCAAGGTAGGATGCCCACATGGTCAGATTCTGGTGAAGTCCTCTTCCAGTTGCAGACTGCCAAGTGCTCACTGTGTCCACTCAAGGTAGAAGGGGGGAGCCAGCTCTCTAGAGTCTCTTTTATAAGGGCAGGGACTTCACTCCTGAGGTCAGAGCCCTTGTCATCTAATATCCTAAAGGCCCCACCTCCTGATACCATCACATGGGGCGTTGGGATTTTAACATGTGAATTTTGGGGGGACACAAGCATTAGACTGTAGTACTTTCTGAGATAGGCATAATCTCTCTCATTCTCTCCCTCTCTATACTGCACACACAAACACACACAGTATAACCTTTACTTCACAATTGAAGGCACACCTCAGCTACTGAAGGGCTTTTATGATTGTAATACATATATATTTCTACATGCTTTCATCAAACATTTACTAAGTACCTATTATGTCCTAGACGCTGTGAACAACACCAAGTATACATGATGAACAATCTATAGCTCCTATTAGATTTTGAAGAGTCTTTAATTAAGGAGACAGACATTGGCAGGGGGGTGTTATTTTTTTGAGCACACATCCAACAGAGCAATTTCCATTTACTCTCTCACTTAGTCATCACAAAAGCCTCATGATGTAGATACCAATATTTTTTCCATTTGCTCGTCGAGGTAACTGAAGCTTGCGTAAGGCAAGTAATTATAGGATCACAGTGATGGGAATTACTGCCACTATTAGTGGAAGCTCATATAATATTAAGCACTTACTGTTTACTAAGAATTATTCCAAGAACTTCACATAGATGAGCTTATTTACTCCTATCATCTCCCTTCTACCAATAAGGAATCAGTAGCACAGAGACATTAAGTAAGCTCTCCAGAGCTATCCAACTAGCAGATGGTAAAGCTGGAAGGCAAACTCTCGCTTTATGATACACATTGTTCTTAATAACTCACAGACTCAAATCTGACTATCCCCACATCCATGCTCATCGCATTATGAAACTGACAAGCAACATAGGGTGTCCCCAATTAAAATACTGTGTCCATCTTCCTGGTTGGAATACTAATGAAAGAAAAAGACTGAAAGACAACTGTTTATTTCAACAGATCAAATGTTTTTTTTTTTAATAGTTTCTGATCTCAATCTACAAATGGTACTCAGAAGTCATAAAATTCAGCAAAAACAACAACAACAACAATAACCCGGGGGTCCATTAAAGTTCCATTGCATGGCTCAGTCTGCCACCAATTTCTCCTGTTTAAAACAAGAGTGAGTCACTGGTAATTATTTACTATAAAATAATGCTTTCCAACTATGAGTGGTATATTCCATAAGCTCCCCGAGAGCAAAACTTAGGTCTATTTTTATTCACCATTTTGTTAGCAAACTGGGCATCATGATTAGCACATAGCAGTCACTCAATAAATTTTTATTGGATATGTTTTGAGAAAACCTGTCTGAACAAGCACCTAAGAGTATTCCCAGGGCTGGGAAATACTGGCACCCATCTTGACTGCAAAATTTAAGGAGGCACCGAAAAAAACCCTTTGGCCTCTGTCTCCAAGATGGCTTAGCACAGTATTTAACAAATCCGATCTTTACAGAACAGTTTGGTATTTTGTTCACCTGGATTATTTTGCATTTATTTTTTCTCTGCCCTTATTACACACACTCAGTAAAAGCAAGCTAAGGCAAGAATATACAGAAGTGACTAAGACATGCATCCTATCTTCCTGGACTCACGGGGAAGATTATTTTATTCGTGAACACGAATACTAGAGAGTGGTACACAGCATAAGAAAATCACACCTTAATCTCTATTATTTTTGAAGTAAAGGGGTTAGGATTCTAACATCTAGTTGGAATCAGAAATTTTTATTTCTAAATGCTATTTAAACTGATTTCTTTTCTATAATAAGTCTAGAAAAGACACAAACGCCATCCTGCAAATAAAACCAGTGAAACTTTCTTCTTTTCAATGAAACTTCTAATGTTGGAGTATGGAGAACAGTTATTTTAAACCTTACGTGTGATTCCTATCTTAGAAAATTTGGGGCTGAATCTAGCTGTAATTTACTGAGATTGTAAAAACCGTACTAATTCTCAGGGGTTTAGTGAGCATGATTTACCATCCAGTGAAGCTAAGTGGGCTCCCAAATCAGTTCTCCCTTTCCGCTGGGGGGTCTTGGGCTAACTGCTACCCCTCTCTGACCCTCAGTTTAATCCGAGGTAAAATGAGAAGTAATAATATTTAGTTCATGGGGACGTTATGAGAATGAAATGAAATAATTTATGTAGAGTGCCTGGCGCGTGGTAGTTACCGAGGCGGTGCCCCCATGGGTTTAATTAAAGCTCTGGCTCTCTGCCTCTCAGTGAACAAAAAACTTTGAGTGTCATAATTAATGGAAGAAATCCAAAAGAATAGAATGTCAAAACCACGCGCCAGATAGAAACGAATGAGCTGGCATCCTTTCCAAACTCTTGGCTTTTTTTCCTCCCTAAATTTAGACTTTTCGGATTGCTTGAAAAGTGGCACGAGGCTGCCATCTAGTGGTTTAACGAATGAAAACCAAACCCTTGTATTTAAGAACCAGGGCTATGAATCCTTCCAAAGGGGCCTTTAATTTTTAAAAATAATAATAATAAAATTTTTTTTTAAACCACCTCCTGGGACACTTGGGTGGCTCAGCGGTTGAACGTCTGCCTTTGGCTCAGGCTGTGATCCCGGGGTCCTGAGATCGAGTCCTGCATCCGGCTCCCTGCAGGGAGCCTGCTTCTCTCTCTGCCTGTGTCTCTGCCTCTCTTTCTGTGTCTCTCATGAATAAATAAACAAAACCTTAAAAAAAAAAAAAAAAAAACCTCCTCAACACAAGACTTGATTGGCAGCAAAGTACCAATTTCCTTAAGCACAGCAGCAAAGCTACTGACACAAACACTTTTCTTAAGTTCTCTTCACTCTGTGCCCCATATTTCCAGCCGTCTCAGCCTCACCATCCTGTTAAAACCTGGGTCAGCCACCTAACACCATGAAAAGACTAATTCACACTGTTATTTTATTTCTAAAAATTCCTAATGCAAGGTCATTCCATGAGAGATTTCCATAATAATAAATAATTGTGCATAATAATTAATTTCAATTTAATTTGGATTTTCTATTTTGTGTTTCATTTTATTTTACATTCAGTTAAGGACACAATTGCTTTGAGGCTGTGGCTCTCAAACTATGATGGGCATCACAATCGTCCTGAGGACTTTTTAAAACACAGAATATTGGACCCCATTACTACACTTTTGGAAACGTGGGCGGGGTCAAGATTTTATTTATTTATTTGAGAGAGAGATAGAACACGAGTGGAGGGGAGAGGCAGAGGAAGAGAAAGAAGCAGACTGATCCAGGACTCGAAACCAGGACCCTGTGATCATTACCTGAGCCTAAGGCAGATGCCCAACCAACTGAGCCACCCAAGTGCCCCAGAAATGCGGATTTCTAACAAGTTCCTAGATGATATAATGTCATTGGTCTGGGGGAACCACAATTTGGTCCCCAATTTCTAATGACAGAATTTCATAATGGGATACCTGGTAAAGGAGACAATTTTTAAAGGAGCACCTTTGCAGACTTTTCCAACACTATGCCCTGTATTTCTGAAATCGATCCATTCTCTCCAACCCCACAGCCTCCTCTGAACTTGTAACCACTGCCTCTTTCCTCCATTCCTGCAATAGCCTCCCTCAGTTTCTCCCTCCCTAGTTGATTCTTCATATATAGACTGAAATGATCAAAAGCATATCACCAGTCAGGCCCATCCAAGGCTTCTAATGGACTTCGGGACCCAATTCAAACATATCTTCTTAAGAACTTTTATAATCTAGCCCCTGCTAGGTTAATTAATATTTAATTATAATATTATTATTATTACTTTAATATAGCCCACTAGGCCAATCCTGCATCTTACTCACTGTACTTGTCCGGCCCAGTGGTTCTCCAAGCGTGGTCCCCAGACCAGCAGCATCAGCATCAGCTGAGAACTTGTTAGAGATGCAAATTCTTCAGCCCTCCCAGACCTGCTGATTCAGAAACTCTTGGGGTAAATCCCAGATATCTGTGTGTCATATCAAGCCTCCAGGGCATTCTGATGCAGCTAAAAGGTTAAGCACCACTGACTGCCTCTACCGTCCTCAACCATTTGTGAAGAAGCATATCTTACCTTCTCTCTCACTGCCACAGTTTGGCACCTGCAGCTCCCGAAAGACTCCAGCCCTACCTGCTTCACCACAAAAACTCTTCACTGTTTCTCAGGTTTCAGCATTTATGTCAATCACTTCTTCCCAGATAGCTTCCCCATCTACCAGTCTAGATTCCAAGCTTATGTTAGGAATTTCATAGCACCCTGTACTTCCCTCAGCACCCAAGTCATTACCATAATATCATTTAAGTTGAATGTTCATATGTCCCAATCCTTGTCCAGGTTCTGACTGCTTTTTATCATACACATATTGTATCTCAAATGCCTAAGGCAGGGCCTGGCTCAGAACAGGTGTTCAGTATTTGTCGAGTGAGTAAGTATTACATGAATAGTTGCCCTCTCCACTTGGCGCCATACATAAGACATAAAAAAGATGAGTAGTAATGAGTAAGATGTTTTCTCACTCAGAAGATATCTGGCCTTCGTAGGAGCTCATTGATTTCACAGTGAGCCATGAGCAGCTCTGGTCTGAATAACATATTGCTGTTGTAAGTCAGCCTTAGAATAACAATGTGGCATGAGCAATGCTTTAAGTTCAACAAACACAAGGAGGCCTTTGAGGTCTTACGATATGTCAGGCACTGAGCTAGGAACACCAAGTCTAGGGAGTACCTAATCTCTCATGTGAGATGCACACAGAAACAGAACAGTGCCACAGGATCACAGAGGAGGCAGAAACAGCATGGGCCAATCAGGACAGCCTTCATCAAGAAAAGTGAGTTAAGCCATTGTAGTGAGGGAATAATAGCCTCCGAAAAGATATATGTAAGTCCTAACTTCCAGTGTCTATGAATGTGATACTATTTGGAAAAGGGGTCTTTGCAGATGTAATTAAGAATCTTGAGATGAGATCATCCTGGATTTGGGGGTGGGGGGCTAAATTCAATGACTAGTGGTGTCCTTATAAGAGAGAGGAGAAGAGATCTGAGAAGAGGAAAAATAAGGAGAAGGCCATGTGACGATGGAGGCAGAGATTGAAGCGACAGAGCAAGGGATGTCAAGTATTGTCAGCCACCACCAGAAGCTGGAAGAGGGACTCAGAATCCTCCCTCAGAATCTGCAAAAGAAACCAATTCTGCCAACATCTTGAGTTTGGACTTCTGGCCTCCAGAAAGGTGAGAGCATAAATTTCTCTTGTCTTAAGTCACCAAGTTTGTGGTAATTTGTAAGAGCAGCCCAAGGAAATTAATAAAGCCTTGAAGGATGAATTGAAAGTAAGCTGCTAACCAATGAAAATGGAAAGCATAAAAGTACACTCTTATGAAATCATGTGCTCCAGAGACAATAAGAGATCTAATGATAAAACAACCCAAAAGGTCAAAAGGCAGGCTATCACCAGGTTGTACAGGGCTGTGAATCCTTTCCTGGGTTAGAACCTAGAATCATCTTAAGAGATATTTGGATGCTATTACAGCCAGCAAACTCAGGAATTAGAGAATTATCTTAGTTATTATCGTTGCTCTTATCCAGACATAGAAGAAGAGAGAAGCACTTTAATACCAGCCAGGCCTTGAACCCAATCTCAGGAGCAGAAATCTAATAATCAGGTTGAACGAGGTAGAAGCTTTCTTTCTCCTAAGCCTCAAACCAATACAGACTCTGAGGCCTGTTCTCCCAAAGCACTCCCTCAGCTTTCAATGCTCTTTACCACCATGTTGCAGTAAAGCAAAGTGTTTGAATCTAAACTGAGGCATATTAACATTTTCAAAAGTTTAGTTGAGCACACATCAGTTGGAATCAGGAAATACCAAACAGTCTGTGGTCAGGAGGGCTCCACCAACCAGCACTAAGGGAGAGGTTTTCAGAGAGAAGACTTGGAAGCAAAGCAAAATAATTATTTGAATGGCTGTAGCTTGGTTTTGCCTTATTTGAGAAAGCCTGATTGGTATTCATGATTATTCTTCTGTTTGATTTTCTCAGATTCCAGTACACTGGCTCTGGCTGACGATTCAGTTTGCTCAGTAGGCTACCAAGCAGTAGAGCCATCCCAGCCTAATGGCCTCCTTGTTTAATTACTTTAACAAAAGCAAGCCCACACCCTGTGGCATCATCACCAAAAATGGATCCAGTGAGTTCCAGAAGAATTGTGTTTACTCCCTCACACTCCATGCCTGGCACTGGGGCACCTGGCCCATTGTTCTAGGACCAGCTTTGATGGGGAAAAGAGATGGGTAAAAACAACCACACCCACTCAGATATGGGTCACTGTCCTCTCAGACTAGCCACAGGCTGCCTGTTGTAAATTTTATATATGTAAACACACATATATACTTATGCACACACTATGTACATACTCACAGATATATACATATACACATATACGCATATATAGAAAGCAAATACAATTTGCATTAAAGAATTTCTTTTTTTTTAAAGAATTTCTTTATTACTTCCTTTTCACCAAAGGATTCTTTTCTTTTTTTCTTTTTACCTAAAATCACAGTTACTTCCGAGCAAGCACATAGTATGTATCTAAATGGTTGAATTCTAGGCTTTTGAACACATTCAGTTATTAGTAAGATACTCTCTGTCTTTGACAGATCCTGTAAAGTACTTAATTATAAAATGTTTACCCAAAGCATCTCTTCATAAATAACTCTGCAAAATAAGCCATTTCAAATGAAAAGATAAACAGCTATATTTTTAACCCAGAAAAGAACTCTCAGTCTACTTACTTTGAAATGTACAATCTACCTTAACCAAGATTTAATTTTATTTTGAAGGTGGTCCTTCTCAGCCTCCAGGCCAAATGCCTCCATCATCCTACCCTCAGAAACTTCACTCACACTACATTCAAGGCCCCAGAACTCACCAGTCTGAATCTGATCCATTTTCCAGACCCAATCATGTGGGGCTCACACACCCCTGATCCTCCTTCTTCTGTGACACCTGCCAGCACAGCATGGAATCACTTGATCAACATAAGACCTCACAGGTAAGGGAAGTGGGCCCTCTCTCTGAGCCAGTTCCTATAATTACAGTGCAGAGCCAAACTAAAATGGAGTCACTTTTTTCAAGGGAAAAAGCAGATATCATCAACACAGGTGCATAAAGAACAAAACCTAACTTCACCTAACAGGAGTTTATAACTCTCGTCAGAGATGAGCAGAAGATGCCAGCCAATACCTAAACACGAAGTCTGTTCACACCATCTCTGGACTTTCTTGTTGGTCTGACTCAGGTACCCTGATCCAAATAAAGAAGGAGGGCACTAGGCAACCAATCAGATAAAAAAAAAAAAAAAAAGGCAAATAGCTTCTGTATTTACCCTATAAAAATCCCTTTGGAGCAACTTGGAACTCATTGCCCAGTAACCGAGTTTCCCTCCTTGCAGGTCAAAACCATTGCAATAATCTCATCTTTCTGCTTTGTTTTACTCAGTATGCAATATGTTTCGTTTTGCACAATAACCTGGTCCCTGGAGAGAGGAGAGGCCATCGGGAGAGAGCATGTACTCCACTAGTCTTTGCCTGCTCCTTGCTAGTCTGTATCATCTGGATTCAACTTCCTCTTATGCCTTTTCCAATTGTGCTGTTTAAACTTCTTTCTACTTCTTTATCACTATAATGAATGTCCCCCTGCAGTTCTAAATATCAAGGGGCCAACATACTAAAGCTTTCATAGCAATAGTCTGCAAAATCTTTGCAGTGAAGAAAGATCAAGTCTATTTTAGTTCAACAAGCCTTGAAAACATCCTAGTTTTATGTTAATTTATGTCAGGATATGGTGAGAGATGGGGACAACATTTCAAACACACATAGTATATATATGACACTTAATTCGCCAATTCAAGTATGTAAGAAATTTCACATTTATTTCCCTTTCACCCAATTCTGCCATTATTTCCTGCTCCAGAGTTACATGGGAATCTGGGCAGCTTACCAACACCTGAAAACTGAACAAAAGTCCACCTAATCTTCATTGTGATTGCTGCCACTATTCTTACCATCTGTTTTTCAGGGCCCCTGGAAGTGGGCAGTTTCACTGCTGCCTCATCAAAGGGGCACAAGAGACTTTGCCTAGCTAAGTAGCCCCAAAATTCAGCTTCCTGGGCACACAGATGGCAGTTCCTTCTGAGATTTTGTTACTCTCTAGGTGGGCACTAGGGTTGCAGCCAAGATTCAAGACTATATCACATCATATCCCTCTTGTACCTTGGCCTCTCATCATTCTAGGAAAGAGTGCTTTCCTAATCATGCAGCTGAAAGTCTCTCTCATGCAATCTGATGTCTGACTCTGCTAGATCTCTACTGCACTAGAATGAATGGACAAAAGGTATCCGCGTGCCTGCTACTTCTGTCTCTATGAATTTTCTCCAATGAACACTGCTATCTCAGATCTGACATGTGTGCTCTCTGGTTATCTGCCTTTACTTGCACATCACACATCCTATGCCAGAAAAAGAAAAAATAAATGAATCTCTAGATTAAGAATCACTTCATTCTTTTTTTTTTTTTTTTTACATGAGAAAGTAGGGGTGGGGGATAAAGAGAGAGGGAGAGAATCTTAAGCAGGCTCCATGTCCAGCATGGGGCCTGATGCAGGGCTCAACCTTACAACCCTGAGATCATGACCTGAGCTGAAATGAAGAGTCAGATGCTTAACTGAGCCACCCAAATGCCTCTAAACTATTTTTTTTTAATTCTACAGACAGAATATTAAAGGATCCCTTGGTGGACAAAATAAATGCCCATTAAGAAGCTCTATAAATAATATTTTTTGAAAAAGATTTGTGGATAGCTCCCCACTTATTACTAACATAGCAGAGGTCATCATGCTCAATTACCTTGGTATAATTGACATTTTGGACCACATGATCCTTTGTTGTGAGGCCTGTCCTGTGCATTATAGGATTTTTGGCAGGATCACTGGATTCTACCACTAGACGACAAACCTTTTACCCAGTGATGACAATTAAAAATGTCTCCAGACACTGCCAAATGTCCCCTGAGGGGCAAAATCACCCTCTGATGCATGACTATGGTTCATTTAGAAATATGAAGGTAAATGCAAGAGGAAGCAGCTACAATGTAAGTGCTTTGTCTCTACTGAACATAAGGTATGAGAAGTGGGGTAGGAGATTGAGTCATAGAGATACAAATGGAATTAGCTGTTACTATTAGTGCTAAGAAGACAAAAGGTGATAACCGCCAAATGTATAAGACAAATAATGTAAAAACTTAGAAAAAAAATGTTTTCCTCTGGGAAATGGGGAGTTCTTCACTGAAGAAGCTGTGTTTGAAAACTATCTGAAAGGGCCATAATGACTGAGAAGGATGGAGGAAAGAGTGGGAAAGACATTTCAGACAGAGGAATTTATGTTTAGGTGACATCAAACATGCAAGTCAGGGAAAACACTGGAGGACAGAGGGCTAAAGAGTGCAGTGTCACCTAACTATGACATGTTAGTCATGTTAGACCCTAGCATTTTAAAGTCTGCTGCAATTCTAAAAATTTTAATAGGGGGATGTCAACCCAGTATGGGACTAGGAAGTATCTACAGGGTTCTAGTCTTAGAGAAAGAATGAATGTGGTCATGTCCAGGTTTTAGAAAACTACAAGATGAAGAGTATTGATCTAGGATGTCCTCATTATCTGAGGATAATTAATAACAGGAAAATTAAATCTAGTGAAAAAGGGACTCTAAATTCATATTAAACAATGAGAAAAAATTTTATAGGGACATTTATAATGGGAAGAGAAACCAAAGGTTATAAAATAATTTTATATATTTAAAAGTTAGTTTATAATTACAAATATGTCCTAATTCAACAAACAAAAAATGGATTAAGTTTTTAGTTTTGGCGTGATTCTTTTGATAAAGTTGATTAGAATCATAAGTCAGTATTTCCTTCACATTCAATTTTCTGATGTTTTTCAAAATTTTTTAGAGCTTCTTCAATTTTTCCAAGGGCCTCTCCTTATCCTTTGATATTCAAATCATTCCCTTCTGAAATATCTATCCTGTCATCATCCTTTTTACAAAGTTTGCAACTTCATTTTGTAATCCATGTGTGTCCTATATACATTATATATTCTATTTGACAAAGACATTGATCTAATGGGTGGATTAGACACAAGTGCTAATGAGGGAAAGAACCTCTGAAATGAGGCTAATTTTGTAAGTGTTTGGTTCATTAGTGAGCATGTTCATATTATGTCTACTATTGCAACTGTGGAGTAACTTGTGTCAGTAATTATATAACAGAGACTCCCAGTACTTACTGGGAGTAAGTCTGGAGCTTATATATAAACTAAAGTTTCTGTTGTCTGAGAGAACGACAAGGGAAAGTTAGTCAAACATTCTAATTAACCAATAGTATTAGGTTTACTTAACCTTTAATCTAAAACTCATGGGAGTAAACAGGGAGACAACATCTCACTGTAATAGCCCGTGACTAAGAACGAAGCAACAGATTCTTTCTCCAATCAGAACAATGAACTGTCACAACCCAATATTCATTTAATGCCCTGTTGCAGTGAATGTCAGCATTTGGTACCAGTAATTAGACTAGAGTCAGCAAAAAAAAAAAAAAAAAAAACCATCAAATATGTCCATTTGTAGAACTTTCTGAATGACAGAGTGACAAATAATACAATTTGGGGGTAGTTCTTTTTCTCTCAGTTATGAGTAACTTTCTCAACTGGCATTGTCCATAGAAACATAAGACCTGGTTACCAAATGTAAATTACTTAGACTTTTAGTTCAAAAACAGCATGAATAAGACACTGCATCAGAATCACTCTTTCTCTGTAGAATTCTAGCTGACCTTCAAATCCATGTCCCTTTCTGACTTTCCTTGACATGATACTGCTTTTAGCATTCATCTTTCAGTCTAATCTTTACTAACCTTATAATGAGGTGGTTTCAGAGTTTAAAAAAAGAACCCAAACTGATAACATCCTGATCATTCTGGTTGACAATATTTTAATACAAGTTTAAGCAGCAACGATAAGGAAACTTATTAGAACATTCCCTTCAAATCCTGAGATTAGTGAGTCTTCAAAAATAAATTCTACTTTGCATGACTTTGCATAGACAGTTTGACTCACTTAATCCTTGGAAAAGCTCATTGTCCCTTTTAGAACTGGCCCCTGTATTGTAGAATATGTGGTTGCCTACTTAATGCTATTGAAAGGGCTGTCTGTCTCTGCTAGCATTGTGTCTTATTGCCCAAAACACCCACTTTGGCAATCATTTCTTTAGATTTTGATATTGTCTTTTTGAAATTTGTATTTTGCCATTGGTAGGTATGAAGATTATATTTCCAAAAATAGCCACAGTAATATTTTTGGTCTTAAAATGCTCTTCCAGAACCTTGTAGCTGTTTATCAGAAAGTGGAGCCTATTTTCCCTGCCCCTGAAATGGACTAGGCTACTTGGCCAATAGAGAACAACAGAAGGAATGTGGCATGACTTCTGAAACTAGTTCATACAGACCATATGGCTTCTGGCTGCTCTCCCTATCTTTCTTTGTCTGTCTGTCTGTCTGTCTATGTGTTCACCCTTGGAACTCAGCCACCATGCTAGAAGAAAGCCCAGCAACCACATGGAAAGGTCACATGCAAGTATTCTGGCCACAGCCAAAGCTGAAGTCCTAGGCAGCATTAAGGCCACACAGATAAGTGAGTTAGTGAATGACCATTCAGAGAATTCCAGCTACCAGTCTCCAAGCCACTCTGGTCTACTCTAGCTGAGTGTGTATTTGTTAGTAAGTAAATGGCATCACTATTTTAAGTTACTTGGCTTTGAGGTATTTTGTTGTTGTTGTTGTTGTTGTTTAGTGTAGCCATAGATAACCAACAGGAATAATACATTAATATTTATATAGGTTAATTTTTCAGATTAGCTGCCACTTTGTGGTAGATACAAGGACCATGAACGATTACAACATGAAAAGAAAAGGGAAGAAGAGAGATAATATATCAAAAGCAAAACTTTTTCTGCTTATGTTAAGCAGCTTAACTATAAAACTCTTATAACACAGGGGAAAAGCTTTGTAACATTGGATTTGGTAATGATTTATTGGATATGACATCAAAAGCATAGATAACAAAAGAGAAAAAAATAGAAAATGGGACTGCATTAAAATGAAACACTTTTGTGCATCAAAGAACACAATCAACAGAGTGAAAATGCAACCTATGGAATGGAAGAAAATGTTTGCCAACCATATATATGATAAAGGGTTAATATCCAAAATGAATAAAGAATATCTACAACTCAACAACAGCAAACCTTATTTTAAATTCGGCAAAGGATCTGAATAGATATTTTTCCAAAGAACATATACAAATGGCCAATAAGAACATGAAAAGACACAATTCCTGTGGAATGGGTGTTATTACCTTTAGGAAGAAGAGAGAATGAGCACTCAGACAAGTTAGTAATGTTCCCAACATCACACATCTAGAGCTAGCCTAAATTCAAAGAGGGTTTGGGTTTTTTTTTTTAAGATTTTATTTATTTATTCATGAGAGACACAGAGAGAGAGGCAGAGGCACAGGTAGAGGGAGAAGCAGGTTCTCTACGATGAGCCCAATGTGGGACTCGATCCCAGGACCCCAGGATCATGACGTGAGCCAAAGGCAGATGCTTAACCACTAAGCCACCCAGTTGTTCCCCAAAGATGATTTTAAGCACCAGACTACACTCTGCTAAGAGCTTCTTGAGATCCCAGATCATGTATTTTGTTTCTGTGTGCCCAGACCTAGGTCTTAGAAGACATCTAATCTAAACAACAGTTGAACAGAAAAAAGGACTAAAAAGATGCCTGGCATTACAAATCAGTAGAGATACGCAAATTAAAACCACAGAAATATTATTTCACACCCATTAGGTTGGCTATTATCAAAAACAGAAAAAGAAATTAGCAAGTGTTGGCAAGGATGTGGAGAAATTAGAGCGATTGTGCACTGTTGGTGGGGAATGTAAAAAGGTGCAACCACTACAGAAAATAATATGGCAGTGCCTCAAAAAATTAAAAATAGAATTATAATATGATTAGCAATCCCACTTCAATATGCCCAAAATATTTGAAAGCGAGGTCTCAAAGAAACATTTGTATACCAATGTTCATGGCAGCATTATTCACAATAGCTAAAATATTGAAACAACCCAAGTGTCCTTTGATTGATAAATGGGTAAACAAAATAGGGTACATGATACAATTTATTCGCCCTTGAAAAGGAAAGAAATTCTGACACATGCTATAACATGGATGAACCTTGAGGACATCATGCTAAGTCAGAAACAAGATAAATACTGTATGATTACATTTATATGAAATTCCTAGAATAGTCAAATTCATAGACAAAAAGTATAATAATAGTTGCCAAGAGCTGGGGATCAAATTAAGAGGACTTATTGTTTAATGGGTACAGAGTTTCAGTTTGGGAAGATGAAAAAATTCTGGAGATGGATAGTGGTGATAGTTGTACAACAATGTGAATATACTTGGTGCCAATGAACTATACACTTAAAAATGGCTACAATGGTAAATTTTACCTGATAAATAGTTTACCACAATAAAAAATGGGCAAAGGATTTTCTAAAGAAGATATTAAAATGACCAATAAGCACATGAAAATATGCTTGACATTACTAGTCATCATGCAATTGCAAAACAAAACTATGAGATAACACATCATAGCCACTAGAATGGCTATCATCAAAACAACAGAAAATAGCAAGTGTTCACAAGGATATGGAGCAATTGGAACTCTCATACATTGTTGGTGGGAAGGGAAAATAGTGCAGCTACTTTGGAAAACAGCTTGACAATCACTCAAAATATTAAATACAGAGCTGCCATATGACCTATCAATTCTACTGCTAGGTAAATTCCCAACAAAAATTAAAAATATATACCCACACAAAAACATGTGCATGAATGTAGCATTATTCATAACAACCAAAACATAGAAACTTCTCTGTTACCGAGTGAACATGCCACCCCCAAACTCATATGTTGTAGCCCTAAACCCCAATGTGATGGGATTTGGTGGGGGGGGGAGGGTCTGTGGAAGATAATTAGGTTTGGATGAGGTCAAGAGGGTGGGACCTTCTTGATGGGATTAAAGAGCTCTCCTTTCCATCCTCCCAACCCATGGGACCCCTATTCCCCCTGCTATGTGAAGATAGAGCCAAAAGGTGGCTTATAAGCACACCAGAAAGAGGGCTCACCAGAAACCAAATCTGCTAGGACCTTAATCTTGAATACCTCAGCCTCCAGAACTGTAGAGGAAAAACAGACTTTTTTCTACAGTGGATTTGTTTTGATACTCATAAGATGTCTCTATTAATTCCACTGTTTTAAAAAAATGAAAATCTGGAACAAGCAATAATTAATTCATTGCCCAAGAGCAGTTCTTAACATCACATCCCTTGCTAGCAATTTCTTAATAGATTCTTTCCCTTTTTAAGGGCTTATTGTTAAAGGGGTTGTGAATTAGAGAGCATTAAAATAAGCTAGCCACTAATTTCTCAACCTAGTCCAAAAGCTATACTGAAATGACCATCTAAAAATTAAAAATAGTGTAGTCTAAGACAGTGAGTTCAGTTGAATAGTTGAACAAAGTACCATCAAACAATGAAATTCTGAACTTGGATTTCAGGTGTGGATAAAACATCATTCTTTTGTCCATGAACTTCACATCATTTCATAAATACATACCACCAAGAAAGCATTTCTGGAGGGGCATCTGGGTGGCTCAGTCAGTTAAGTGTCCACCTCTTGATCTCATCTCAGGTGTCTTGATCTCAAGGTCATGAGTTTAAGCTGTATGTTGGACTCTATGCTAGGCATGGAGCCTAAAGAAAGAAAGAAAGAAAGAAAGAAAGAAAGAAAGAAAGAAAGAAAGAAAGAAAGAAAAAGAAAGAAAGAAAGAAAGAAAGAAAGAAAGAAAGAAAGAAAGAAAAAGAAAGAAAGAAAGAAAGAAAGAAAGAAAGAAAGAAAGAAAGAAAGAAAGAAGAAAGAGAGAGAAAGAAAGAAAGAAAGAAAGAAAGAAAGAAGAAAGAAAGAAAAAGGAAAGAAAGCATTATTTCTGGAGAAGTAATTTCAGCAGGGAATGTGAGATGCGCAATGGGGGAAAATAGAACGAAAAGTTAACCACAAGGCAAGTGACCCTGAGAAATCTCGGGCCTTACTGCCCTCTCCAAGAAAATATGGATCACAACCTATTCTGAACTAAACTGTGTCCCCTTCAAAATTCATATATTGAAGCCCTAACCCCACTGTCTCTATATTTAGAAATAGGGCCTTTAAAGAGAAAAAGTTAAATGAAGTCCTAACGGTATGGCCCTAAATCAATATGATAGTTGTCATTATAAAGAAAAGGAAGAAGGGTGCCTGGCTGGCTCAGTTGGTAGAGCATGTGACTCTTGATCTCAGTGTCCTGAGTTCAAGTCCCACATTGGGTGGGAGGGCTATTTAATTAAAAAAAAAAAAAAAGAGGAGGAGGAGGAAGAGAAATGAGAAAGATACAAGCACAGAGAAAAGTCCATGTGAGGACACAGAAAGAAGGTGGACTTCTGTAAGCCAAGGAGAGGGCTTAGGAGAGTCCAAACACGCTGACACCTTGAACTTGGCCTCTAGAACTATGAAAAAATAAGTTTCTATCATTTAAGCCATTCAGTCTATGATATTTTATTATAGAAGCCTAGCAAACCAAAACAATCCTTGCCCTGAAAATCTGGCAAGGATTCTAGGAAGTTTGGATGAGAAAATACATGTGAAATTCCTCAGTCAACAATGAAGGGCACTAAAAACAGAAGACGCCATTACCTCTTGATGGGAATCATTATACACTTCCATATTAGAGGAAAGTTCATTTAAGGAAAATGTTTAACAGAAGGAATTCTAAAGAAAAACCTAAAATACAGGGGATCCCTGGGTGGTTTGCCGGTTTGGCGCCTGCCTTTCACCCGTGGCGTGATCCTGGAGTCCCAGGATCAAGTCCCACATCAGGCACCCACCCGGCATGGAGCCTGCTTCTCCTTCTAACTGTGTCTCTGCCTCTCTCTCTCTCTCTCTATGTCTATCATGAATAAATAAATAAAATCTTTAAAAAAAAAAACTAAAATACTGGTTTATGTTTACCAGATTTATACTAGGCCAACTCCTCCCAGTTTTTGAGCTTTTGAACTCTTGTAGCTGACACATTAGGAGATGAATTCCTAGTTCAAGGTTAAAACAATTGGAAGACTAAATTATTATTGTAAGTAATGAAGGGCAAAGTCTTGATAACATTGCTTAGTTTAAATATACTTAGTCACTGATGTCAGCAGTGCTATGGGTTATAATTCATCTCTCAGAAGGTTACTTATATCTATAGATAATAATATCTAACATTTACTGAGCTCTTACGTGTGTTCTTTCCATGTATTAGTCCAATTAAACCTCACAATTTTTGATGTACTGTTAAAAAACTGTGAACTCATAGGGAGGGAAACTGAGACCCCGACTGTAGTCTGGACCCTTGGTGTCTCAACCAAACCTCAGCTTTTAATTATTCAAAGTTCTTCTACAAGGCAAGGATTGACAGGAAATGTCTTTTTTAAGATTTATTTATTTATTTTAGAGGGTAGGGAAGGGCAGAGGGAAAGAAAGAATCTCAAGCAGACACAGAGCTCTATCTCATGACCCTGAAATCATGACCTGAGCCAAAATCAAGATGCTCAACCAACTGAGTCATCCAGGTGCCCCTGGCAGGAAATGTCTTACAGAAAGCTCTGTATGTGCTATTTGGCAGTATTATTTACCACATCCAGGTATTTTCATGCTCACATACACTGTATTTAGGGTTACATGATGTAAATATATGTATTTTTCCATTTAAAATAGAAACTTCCATGATGTTCCTGAGGTTTTTATTCTATTTGAGCTAAATCTATGCATTGGCTTCCAACAAAAAGCTAGATATTTTCGAAGACTTAAGCAAATTGACGCCTTGTTCTTACCATATCTTAACTACACACAGGCACATAAAATGCATGTTTTTATTTATTACTCTTACTTCAACCCTGATTTAAAGCTCCTAACTTGACAACCCAAAATATTTCTTTTTGAATTTTTCTTGACAAGCCAAAATATTTTATTTATTTTATTTTTTCAAGCCAAAATATTTTAAATCAAGAAGAGCCCTTTAAATAATTTCAAACTGGAAATTACGAACATAATATAGCTACAGACAACATAAACATACATAAAGCATTTAGTGATGTTTCTTCAGATCTAGTTAGAGAATTTCAAGCCAAGTACATAGAATTTCTGCTTCTTTGTGTTGTTCCCTTCCATTGTAATCTGTCAGTATTTAACTAGAAGCTTCTATAACAATACAGCTGACCAAATGTAAATTGACTAGTGTCATAGGAGGCTTTAGATTGTTCCAGTAGTCAGATGCTTCTTTTTCTCTGCTGGCTCTTTCCTGTCATTATTTAAACATATGCAAATCTAGCTCACCTTTGAAAAGCAAAATATCTCTCTCAAAATTATATGTACCCTCCACCCATTACCTCCACCCCTCACAGTCAACCTCCTGCAAGAGTAGTTTATATATTCACTGATTTCATTTTCTCTCTTTCTATTCATATGTTTCTATTCATACATCTCAATCTATTATCCTCTTTACAATATCCTCCCTCTGTCCTTGAAACACTTTCTTGATTCCTATAACACATCCTCTCCTATATTTCTTGCCCTTGATTTACTTCCACAACTCAAATCACCCCCCACCTACCCATATTTTGATAAATCCCAAAGCTATCTGCAGCACCAAAGATTTCTCTGGGTGCCTTTCAGACAGCACTATCTGAAAGTCCTTCAAGCATCACTAGCTCAAGGACGTCCCCCCAAAACTTGGTCTTTTTCCTATATTCCCTGATCTGAGCACATAAACAGAATCTCCATTCTGCTTAAACGAGAAATCTGAACATCATTACTGACTCTTCCTTCTTCCTGATCCCCTAATCAGTATCCACAATCCATCAACTTGTACCCCGAAAGGTCCCTTGAATCCATCTCCTTCTTTCCATTCCCACTCTTACTCCCTTGCTTCAATCTTGTCACTTCTTTTTCTAGGTTAAGGCAATGGTCTCTCAACTACTCTTCTGAACTCCACTCTTGGCCCTCTCTTCAGCCCTCATGCTGATGCCCAGGGGTCATTCTAAATCACAATCCAATTGTGACAATCTCTTTAAGTTCCATGGCTGGTTCTCCAAAACCTATAGAATAAAGTCCGAAAAATCCAAGAATGGTATACATGGTCTACATGGCTCTTTAGGATAAACAGTGCTTTTCTCCTCCATCTCATTGGTAGACACACCCTCAACACCCTCCAACCTTTAGCCAGAGTAAACTCTATTCCATTTGTAGAGTGAGTTGTCACTCTCTCTTTCCTCTGTACCTTTCCAAGTATTGCTACTTTTGTCTGGAATGCCCTTTGTACCAGCCTCTTCAGTTGGCTAAACCTTTCAAAACTCAGATCAGGAGTTAGAGTGAAGAAGCTAAAGAAATGAGGAACATGGTGACATGAAGCAAGGAAGGCCCTGACCAGTTTAAGGCTAACGTAGAGAACAGAAGTTCTGACCTATGACATAACGTTATTCTAGTACAATGCAACTGGACAAAAAAGCAAGATCAGAAAATGTAATACTTCATTTTCCAAATCTCAACTCTGTCAAAACCTTTTGTGTAGATGTGAAGGTTTATGTGCATGCGCTTTTGGGAAGAATGGGTAGCAGCCTAGGCAGAAACCTTTATAAGGAAGGGAATTGCTATCCCCTCCCCATCCCCACCTTGTCCTACTAAAGCAGCAGAACACAGAGAATCCTCCAGCATGGACTTCAGACTAAAGAAATGCACCTGGATGACAATGATCCAGTTTATCCTTCCAACTTCTTATCTTCACAGAGAACAATAACCAACCCACCCTGTGGCCCAAAAGTTATATTATTAGTCTAGGACTACAAAATACAATGGTCTGGCACCTTCAAAGCCCTCAGTAAATATTTGTTGAATGTTCAGACAAACAAAAAGTAAATAGGCAACATGATCAAAATGCTGATAGCTACTGAAGCTGAGTAATGAGTCTGAAATATTCCAAAATAAAAGCTATTTTTAATGCAATAATATCCAAATTCAAGTTATGTATAATCTATATTCATTAAACAGTAAAGGGTAGCTACCAAATAAGAAGTATACAGGATATCCCTCACTTCTGAATAATAGTAATAATAATATAATAATAATAATAATAATAATATCAGAATTGTTAGAGAACTAAGTAAGATCATATGGGTTTAAATTCAATACACACCCTGCCAAATGGGAAGCATATAACAAATACAAACTCTTTTTATTACTAGCTGATCTTGGCTTTGAGCCCTGCACTCAACAGTCTATGTCAACTGGACCAAATGCTAGGGAGCAGGAGATCTCCTCCTAACCTGCCATGCTATTCCCAAAAGAGTCCCTTTTCAAGGACTACTCCTTTGAAAACACTTCACTGGTCCATTTGATTTTTTTTTAATGCAATTGTTAAGAAAATATCCACTGGTAAGTCAAGCTGATGTGCAAGCACTCAGACATCTAGTAGCAGACGTTCTTCATCGGAGGAAGATATCTTAGGATCTCGGGAGCGCTCTTCCCCTTGCCAGGTGCAGCTGGGTCACCAGGAGCTCCGTGCGCAGGAGGAAGGCAGTCAGCATGTGCTCCTCTTCTGCTCTGGCTCTTACCGCCGCCTTCCCCCCAGCGCAGCCTGGTTCCGGCCCCCAGGGTAGCTCTGCTGGGACAGCTGATGCCACTGAGCTGCTCCCTGTGGTCGGGGCGCACCCGGGCGCTTGGCTCCCCGCCCCCTCCCCCACACTCTCCCACCAGCACGGGGCAGTGCCGCGCCCCTCACTTCCTGCGGCACCTGGCCCCTCACTCCCGCCCCGGGAGGCCAGGCCGTCCCCCGCCTCCCCGTGTCTGCCGCTGCTGGGACCACGCGACTGAGTGGCTGAGCGGTGGCTCTGAGTTCCATGGCTCCTGTCCTGGGATTGCCACTCGCCTGATTTCATTGCACCGGTGCATGGAGAGAAATGTTTGTCCTCCTGTTGTCTGTAAACCAAGGAAGCCATCATTAAACTGTCTTATTTCTCCCCCCCCCCCCCCCCACCAAAAAAAGTGCCTTTAGGTAGCAGTGGTTACCTACGAAGTTTAGTTTTGCATTGAATGTAGTGTAACCTCAATTAGTTGGAAGGGGTTAGCTTATCTAAGGTAGTTAGAATCACTGAATGGCAAGATAGACATGACATCACTAAACTATTTTCTATGTGTCCTTCTCCCTGCCCACCGCCCACCACCCCCCACCCCAACCACCCAGAATATACACAATTTCTCTGGTACACCAAGGGCTAATAAAGACTCAAAAAGGCCACTGCCAAACAAGCTCTCTTTATATGAATAATACTGAGCAGGTGTTCTAGCAAAGTTGGAGAGGTGGTAGGGATTGTAATAACTAGTGCCAGAAAGGATCAGAAAACAGAGGGGAAGGTACCCTGGTGAAATCTTTTTGATCCTCACTTCTTGATCCCTCACCACAATTGGAAAAATCAAAATACAAAAGTTCCAGACATTTGTCAAGAAGCCTAAAGAGATGGTGAGGTGCAGAACCTCCTCCAATCTCTAGTTTGGAGACAGAACCAATTAGGAACTTCCCTGGGAGTCTGGGCAGCATTTGACACAGGACCACCGTTATACCCACTTGTTATAACTTCTGTTGCTCAAAGGCACTTCTGCAGTCTACAATGAAGAGAATAAGATTAAATCTTCCTGTGACTGCCTGGGATTCTTGCCCAACCTCAAGGCCATTATTCTGAGCTTTGGTTCTTGCTGCACTTAACCGATGACAGAGAAGAAAGTATAAAGATGGCAGCTGCATATATCTTCAAGCCTTGAAAATACCTGAGAAGCCAGTCATTTGAAACATTCCTGAAACTCATTACTAAATCTACACATCTTTATAAATAATTTCATAGCGAATAAGTGGCTCATTTTCTTTCTTTTACAAGAGTACGTAATTGAGTCTTACATTTGCTCATTTTTCTAATTTCTAATTTGCTCATTTTTCTAATTTTTCTATAAAAAATAATCTCTTTTCAATTATTTAAGTGATAGACTAACATTCTAATATTATCAAATATAAATGACAGTGGGAGTAAAGGGAAGGAGAAAAGGTAAGGAATGTCCATTTGACTTGCTTCATATTTAATCAAGTTTTCTTCAGAGCAGTCAAAACAATTACTTTCAGATAGGGAATTTCAGATCTCAAAAAATAAGATCCTAATGTGAAACAGTTTTATTACATAAACACTGATATATTACCTAAAGCCTCACATGAAAATTTCAAGTATAAAAGATTTAGAAATTAATGCAATTTAGATACTTTTATTAGTTTTAAGTAAACAATTCTTAAACTCTGATTCTAGACTGAGAAGATTAAATCTGACAATAGAAAAAGCCCAATCAAATGTATGTTTGAGCAAGACATTTTCAAAAGAAATGTTAATAATTTAATAATAAAGGCTACCATTTAGCAAGTATTTACTGTGTTCTGGGCAGAGTGCCTACCTTTTTATGTACTTTGCTTTATTTAATCCTCTCAATAACCCTATGAATAAGGTACTTTTACTTGCCAGAAAAGAATGGAAACTAATGTGATTTAATAACTTAAGAGTCACATAGCTAGTTAGTAACCTACGATTTGAAAATAAGTTTTATTCCAAAGTCCATGTGTTTATAGTGTCCACAAGACTACATATTCCACAGGACAGGTACCAATATATTTTGTTCTCCACTGGCACATGTTTCAATAGATATTAGTAAATGAGTATATATACACATATTCCTAATTCTGTAACTAAAAGCCAAAAGAGAAACATGTACATTTGTAAACTCACACATTACTGTAGTGAATACTTTTTAAATGTTTTAAATTGTCCGTTTATACTCATTATGTAAGTTTGTTTTCAAGAAGGATGGGGGCCTCTTCCCCATTTGAAAAGCTGCATTTTGTCAACCAACCTATTGTTGTGGCTGGGGTGTTACATTGAGGTATTAAGTTTTCTCCCTGGTTTTCCCTCTCTTTTCCTCTCCACAACTCTGCCCCCGTTTTGAGGCTTGGTCAAAAGACACCTCAAGGAAAAGAGAAGGGATACCAGTAAATCTTTCAGATTTTCACTTTTTATAGCTCAGGATGCTACTAACCAGAAAGAGCTCATGATAGCAGAGACATCCAAGTACAGCTCTGAGAACTGATTAACTCTTTCCTCATCAGTCCTCAGACCCTTTTAATGTAGACCCTTCTCATTTGTAAGGGAGCGAAGGCGGAGGGGAGTCCAAGAAGGCCTCAGGCTAATTATTTTCCCACCTATCTGGCACGGGCCCCCTTCACACCTGGGTCTGTGGACTTAGATTCATAGTCACTGCAAATATTTTCCCATGTACTCTCCTCTTAAGAGTCTAACACGCAGCTACCATTTTAAGCCATTTAAAAAAAAAAAAAAAAACCTACCAACTTTTAATTAGCTCAAAAATAAAATTCAGGAAATTGGTGAAGACCAAGAATTTACCTACCCCAGCTCCATTCTTTGATAAATCGTACAAAAAGGAAATTAAGGCAAGAATCAATGGATTTCCAAAGCTCACAAGGAAAAACCTATAGAATACACCACCGCATAGAAAATTCACCACCTCTCCACCCTGTAACGAAAAATCAAGGGTTTACTTTGTGTTTTGTAATTAGTCACTGTATTTTTACAAAGAGGACGCCGAACAGCTCTACTGAACCGCAGGGGACAAAAACTCTCATACATTCTGGAATGATGTTCTGGCCAATCCGGCTGCCAGGAGAGACCTGCCCCGGGACAGACTGCGCACACCATTTAGCTCGACCACTTCTTGGTTGAAAACACTTTGGGAAACTCCCCACTGAGAGAAGCTAAGAGGCAAGGGGCGTGGCCTCAAGGGGCGGAGAATTTGGCTCCGGGATAATGGGAAGTGTGTGCTGATTGGCTGGACTTCTTCCCTCCCAGACCAGCCCTCTTTGGACGGCTGGGGCCATCCATCAAAAGAACTACACCAATCAGAAGCTAAAATCCCCCCTCTCCCGCCCACCAGGGGCAAGCCCCGCCCCCCGATATATTACTCAAGCGGTCAGGCGCTGCCCCTTCGGCTCCGAGCTGACCCTGTGGTGGGCAGTGTCGTCGGGGCGGCGCTGCGGAGACCTCCGCCCAGGACGGCTCCCCCTCCCCGGGCCTCTCCCCTCTTACCCGCGAGTCCCCTCGCCTCGTGGGCCTATCGGATCTGTTACCGCGGGGTGAGGTGAGAGCAGGCCCGGGGAGGGTAGTTACGGCTGAGGAGCCGCAGTCGCGGTCAAGGTGAGCGGGGCCTTGGGGGTTGGCTTCGCGGTGCGGCTGAGGAGCCGGGTGAGGGGTGAGGGGTGAAGGGTGAGGGGTGAAGGGTGAGGGATGTGGGGCGAGGGGCGAGGGGCGGGTCCAGCCCGCGCTCTTTCCCTCGATTCACTCTCCGTTTGCAACAAGTCCAGGCTAGTCGGAGCGTGGAGGGGCGGGGCCAGTCTTACTGTCCGGTCGGCGGGGTCCCGGGGACCAGCCCACGGCGGAAAAGCGTTGGGCCCGTAAAGTTAGGGATTCCTCGTCCGCGCTTCCCTTCAGTCGCGCACCTTGGAAGATCCCCCGCCGCCCTGTCTGTCCCTCGGTGTGGGAGGTGCGCTCGTACCGGGGCTTACCTTGTGGCTGGGACTGACGAGCTGTGGGATACCGACTCTTAAATTCATGAAACTCCCAGGTGCATACTGCAGCCTACGGTACCTCACGCCCTCGCTGCGTGTTCCCGTAGCGCCCTTTAAGCTTCGCCAATAAAAGTTAACGATGGTTGAGCGCAGTGTGTCAGGCACTGTGCAAAACTCTACATGAATCATCTTGTTTAACAGCCATTCGGAGAGACAAATGTTGTTACCTCATTTTTCAAAGAAGTAAATATTATTGTCCAGTGTTTATTGGGTACCTTTGTGCTAAGCCCTATACCTAGGTGATCCCGTTTTAACACACGAGCCTGTGAGGTAGGTAAGAACCTCATACCCACTTTACAGATGAGGAAATAGGGATTAAGTAAAACTAACTAACGTTAACAGTTCATAGTATGGCAGTTCAATATAGGGCAATTACATACGACCGTCTAATTTCAGAGTTTTGGCGCCCCATCTTACAGTATCAATACTCCGTTATCTCTTGGCAGTGAATGACTTGAACAAGTATTTCTTGAAGATTTTTAATGTTTTTAAGGCATGGCTCCTGTCCTCTAGGAACTCACAGTCTAGGATGTGACCAAGTGGTCGGGTGGGGGTTAGGGGTGGCTGTAACAGATGGCACTTTGCAAGGACTTAGATTCACTAGCAGCACTGGGGGAGGGGAAACTTGTGTATAAAGCACTTGGCATGATACAAGGCAGGAAGGGCTTTTCTTACACTCCTTTCTGGGCCTTGTGCTATATATAGATGATAGAAGTACTGACAACAACTGAATCTCAGAAACTGCTACACCAGCTGAATGCCCTATTGGAACAGGAGTCCAGATGTCAGCCAAAGGTCTGCGGCTTGAGACTAATTGAATCTGCACACGATAATGGCCTCAGAATGACTGCAAGACTAAGGGACTTTGAAGTAAAAGATCTTCTTAGTCTAACTCAGTTCTTTGGCTTTGACACGGAGACATTTTCTCTAGCTGTGAATTTACTGGACAGATTCCTGTCCAAAATGAAGGTATGTTTAAAGCTACACTGCACTAAGTATTTCTTGGTTTTACTCATTTCGTTTTGGAGATGAATTTCTCTAGCTTTGGGCTGGTATTCAAAAACTTGACCTTTTTAATTTTCATCAAGTAGCCAAAACATTTCAATGATTCTGTGTACTCTAGCATTAATGAATACTCTTCCTTCATAATCAAGAATAATGTATAATTAGAATAAACTTGACATTGAAAAATAGTCTATTAGCAAAAAAGAAAAAGAAAAATATTAGCAAATAATTGCAGACTCCCAGTATGAGAGTTGGCTGTTGTTTTTTAAAATCTTTCTTGATAGGTTGGGTATTTTCATTTATCTACTGTTGTTTTTAAATTTAAAGAAATGTGTTATAGGCAGAATGCTAGATTGTGGTTAAGAATTACCGGTTTGTTTTGTTTTATGCTGTGAACCACTTGGTCAATAGAATATACTTCTTAATTTCTAGTCATATATAAAGTTTTAATTGTTTTAGCCCTAGACCTATTCATACATATATTGTTTAGCTTGCTATTTTCAACATCAGTTGGCATACAGTAGAGAAGAGAGTATCTTCTGAAGGAGGAGCATTTATGTAATTATTTCCCTGTACTGGATAAGCAGGACATCTGTGTAGATTTCAGAACTTGCTTACTGTTAAAAATATATCTGCCTTTTGTGCCCATGGTCATGAGTGGATGAGATGATGTGACAAATGGAAAGAAACTCATCTTTTAGTCCTCAGTACCTGACACAACACCTCATACACAGAAGAAATTCCACATTTGTTGAATTGGATGGTTCAAGAAACTTGCTCAACAGACTAATTTTTTAACTATTGTTTAGACACCATGTGCCAGCACTACCTTTGAATCTATAAATGTTGCACAGATTAATAATAATACATCTGTCCCTTAAGTATATTACAATCTTATATGAAAATGTTTGTACCAATAACTGTAAAACAATGCAAGGCATAATAAGAAAGATACTTAAACCCCCAAAGAGAAATAAATATGTTGCTGAAGAGATTCCAAGAAAAGGAGGATACAAACACTGTAAAAACTTCTTAAAGTTTTATTTAACGTGGAACTTCAAGTGGATAGAAATTTGATTCTGTCACATTGTAGACATTCAGGAAATGATAAATATAAAAGATTGACAGTGGATAGAGCTTTACAGGCAGAGTAAATAGTGTGTGCTAAACCATTTAAAAGCCATTTTACCTGTGTTATTAAAAAGAAAAGAGCCTAGAAAAACACGACATCTTAGAAATTTTGTGCATAAGCCATAAGGAGCTTTGATCCTCCTATAAGCCTTTGATCAGTTAGTTTATTTGGTCCAACTAGAACATAATGCTTACAGTTCTACAATGATTTAGGAAGGAAAAGAAAAAAAGAATTTCTTATGGGCTGAAGTTAAATATTATCCTGACACTTAGTCCAGTTTCTCCAAAATTGATTCCAAGTGGATACATAGTGTTGACAGGCTAGAGTTGAGGAATGATTGGATCTCTATTAAGTCCTTCACAGTTGAGAAATAGATCTCAAAGATACATTTTAATAATAATGCATCTGAGTTCTAGATTATTTTATTTATTTTTTAATTAAAATAAGCTAAAGAGGGATACCTGTGTGGCTCAGTGGTTGAGCATCTGCCTTTGGCTTGGGTCATGATCCCAGAATCCTGGAATCGAATCTGGCATTGGGCTCCCTACAGGGAGCCTACTTCTCCCTCTGCCTACATCTCTGCCTCTCTCTGTGTCTCTCATGAAATAAATGAAATCTTTTAAAAATAAAATAAACTAAAGACACGGGCTCATTGTCATTTTAGGTACAGCCCAAGCACCTTGGCTGTGTTGGGCTGAGCTGCTTCTATTTGGCTGTTAAATCAATAGAAGAGGAAAGGAATGTCCCATTGGCAACTGACTTGATCCGAATAAGCCAGTATAGGTTCACGGTTTCAGACTTGATGAGAATGGAAAAGATTGTATTGGAGAAAGTGTGTTGGAAAGTCAAAGCTACTACTGCCTTTCAATTTCTGCAACTCTACTACTCACTTATTCAAGAGAACTTACCAATTGAAAGGTATGTAATCTTTGTTTTGACCAAAGGAGATTTGGAAATCAAAATGGTATTCTGGATATTGCATAAATTCAGTATTTTGGTATAATTCCAATCAAAAGTAAAATGAAGGGGGTAAAAAAGTACAATGACAGCTGCAGCTCCTTGGATTTCATTTCACTGTCCAACAAAAGCGAGACTTTCAGTTGTCAACAGCTTTTTCAAGTCTGTGAAGGCTAATTCTTGGGATTAAAGGACATTTCAACTTTTTTTTAAATTACATTTTCCACTTATAGACTACTTAACTCCTAGAACCTAGTAAGTATCTACCAGATTTATGGAAAAAGAACTCAGTAACTGCAGAAATAGATTAAAATGAAAACTTGATAGTTGTAACATGATACTTTTTTGGCGGGGGTAAAATTATTTTAAATTCATGTATGGTATCTTCAAGAAGTTAATGCTCCTGAAGGAAAGGGAATTCTTCAAATGATTTATTTTCTGTGATGTGTGCGTAAATTTCATTTTAAAATGACTTAGATATTCTAAACATCCTTCATTGACTACATTCTACATAAAATTAATCTAATTTTCATTTTCTTTTTAAAAGGAAGAATAGCCTTAATTTTGAAAGACTAGAAGCTCAACTTAAGGCATGCCACTGCAGGATCATATTTTCTAAAGCAAAGGTAAATATTTTATAAAGATAAAACTGATTTATATACCTATTTTCAACTCAATACTTACTTAAAATTTATCTCTTTTAGCCTTCTGTGTTGGCATTGTCTATCATTGCACTGGAGATCCAAGCACAGAAGTTTGTAGAGTTAACTGAAGGAATAGAATGTCTTCAGACACATTCCAAGGTATGTCAAGGTCATAGCCTAAATGGTGTTAACAGCTATAAAAGAAACTAAACCACTTGTACTAGCTCCTCAAGTAAAATGAGATGTGTCTATTTGAAACTTGAGTAGCTTATCCTCAGATTTATTTAACAAGGAAAGACACGTTAGTAAGATCACAATTATTGCTGTAGTTATATACTGTAGGACCATTTTTTTAATTTTAGAGTACAGTGGGGGAGGAGAGAGAGAATCTCAAGCAGACTCCCTGCTGAGCACCAAGCCCATGGGCTCAATTCCATGACCATGAGATCATGTGTGACCTGAGCTGAAATCAAGAGTCCGATCTTGGGCAGCCCAGGTGGCTCAGCGTTTTAGTGCCACCTTCAGCCCAGGGTGTAATCCTGGAGACCCAGGATTGAGTCCCATGTCAGGCTTCCTGCATGGAGCCATGTCTCCCTCTGCCTGTGTCTCTGCCTCTCTCTCTCTCTCTCTCTCTCTCTCTCTGTGTGTGTGTGTGTGTGTGTGTGTGTGTGTCATGAATTACTAATTAAAATCTTTAAAAAGAAAGAGATCTTTAACCACCTGAGCCATGCAGGCACCCCATGTAGCATTTTCTTTTTTTTTAAAGATATAGAGAGTATATGTGAGAGAGAAAGCTTGAGCAGAGGGGAGGGAAAAAGGGAGAAAGAGAAGCAAACTTCCCACTGAACAAGCAGCCTGATGCAGGGTTCCATCCCAGGACCCCAAGATCATGACCTGAGCCGAAGGCAGACGCTTAACTGAGTCACCCCAGGTGCCCAGTTGTTACTAATAATTTGTTTTTAATTTATGCACAGATAAATGGCAGAGATTTGACCTTCTGGCAAGAACTTGTATCCAAGTGTTTAACTGAATATTCATCAAACAAGTGTTCCAAACCAAATGTTCAGAAGTTGAAATGGATTGTTTCTGGACGTACTGCACGGCAATTGAAGCATAGTTACTACAGAATAACCCACCTTCCAACAATTCCTGAAATGGTCCCTTAATTGGTAAGTTTGGTTCATAGTTACTCTCCATATAGAGAAAATTTTCTAGCACTATAGTTTTATTGTTTAATTCAAGAACTAAATGAATTATTATCAAAAATAAACAAGATGGAGTTAGAATAGCAATGGGGAAAATGACTTCACTGATCTAGTCAGTTAATATTTGAGGGCATTTTTTCATTTAAGATACAATACCCTGAGAGTAAGGAATTATCCAGCCTTTGATATGTACATTAGCCATTTCATTAAATTCTCAGCTTAGAAAATCACATCCTCTTTAATAACCTGAATTTCAAAAGAAGCACTAAGACACTATTTTTCACATCATTTTGCTATATGTAGACCCAAGTTCTGGCACAATTGAAGTTAACACAAGCCTAAGCAGGAAAACGGGACCAAAAGTTTGAACCATAAATGAACTAATTCAAGACTGTCAGCTTATAAGCAAAATCAGTATGAACTTGGATGTTGTACTTAAAGTAAATTATGGCAGATGGTCTCCATGCTAGGTATCTGCAAACTGCCAAGGTATCTCAACACTATATTTGTATATCATTGCAAATGCAGTTGGAACACTGGAAAGTGCATAAAAATTAAAATCTCGTCACTAATATAAGATATATATTCTTACCATCTGAATTTAAGTTGTAATTTAACCTTTTTCTACTCAAAGCTAAATGTTAATACATTTACATATGACATGATTATTAAATCTTCTGTTAAGCAGTTGATTTTTAACAGTTAATAATACTTTATGTTTGGCAGAATTCTAATAACTTGATGTTTTGTTTGTTTAAATAGGATTGTTACAGCAACAAAAAAAGCTCTTCTCTGAAGCCTTTCTCCACAATCCTGAGCTATGGATTCCATGATGTTATAATGAATTTAAGCTGTGAAGCCTCAGAACATCACAACTAGATTAGCATTGATGTTCTCAGATTTGGGAAAACTACCTAATTAACATACTGTAGTGGAATTAAATTTAAATTAAATTTAAATTCATCTGTGAGGCATACAAATGAAAGCTAAGAGCATAAATGTGAAATGTTAATAACAAGCCTGGGAAGGTAAACTGTGAATCTTCATTTCTAACATTGACCCAACTTTCTATGTTGGGTCAATATATTATATTTAGGTGGTATCAAAAGTGGTAACCTAATTAAATTCTAAATTATGAGGTATACATTAAAACCAACATTTCACAAATGCACTTTTAAGGCATAACAAGGGTCACTATTCTAGGCAATGAAAATGGTTTCTTGGTACCTATAGTGCAAATAATAGATAATTCCGAGATCTAGACTTTACTGCTACTTGGGAATTACACTTAAATTTGAGGGCATTTTATAAAAGTAAAACTACAGGCCTAGTTATTTTGGCATATTAAGTTATTGTTAATATTTTTCCTAAAAAACTGGTGGTTTGCATCCATAGTAAAATTTACACAGTATTTGCTGCCTCCATCTAATCCCATCAAGAAACTTTGTTTTTATTGTGTTAGTAATTCAAAATAACTATGCTCCAAAAACTTGATTTAACACTCCAGAAGTTTTTACTAAGGGCTGTTTTTATAAAAACTATTGCTTCTAACTTAGAATTTTTAAAGGAAGAGAATATACTTTCACTACTTGCCCCTCCTGTGCCCAAAGAAAGTCTTTAAAAAAGTCAGTAGGCATCCTCATAATTATGAAGTTGCTAAGGTAGTATTTGAGATTTTCTATTAAGTCAGTGACCGTAAGGAGATCTACGGCATTAAAAGTGATGTAAACAGTTACTCAGTGCAGCAAGTAGCTTGTGTCCATCCAGAATGGCTGTACCCATTTATGACATGTTATGGGTAAATGTGCACTGGAAAATAAACCAAAGAACCACAATATATCTTATACTTTTGTGAACTGTGTTTTATGGATAACTTCAGTTTTCCCAAAAAGCTGACATATTTCAATAATTTGACATCAGTGTTAATTCTGAGTTGGCAGAGGTAGCCTAACCAACTACCATTATGTTTTGGTACTAAGGGCTATACCTTTCAATAAAGTTACTGAAATGCATTCCTTTGCAGGTAGTTTCTATTTGTTTCTGTTCTGATTTAACGGTTTTGTCAATGTGATACTAGAACCACAATAAAAAGCTATCTCCATTCGGTATATTTAAATTTAGCAGGAAGATGTATGATAGCAGAAACAAAATCACTATTAATCGTATGGCCATTACCTAATTTACTTTCAAATGGCTTTTCAGAAAACAGAAGATTAGGATAAATATATTTAATGTGCATTTAAAAGTTGGTGTTGACACAGTATTGGTAACTTGTGTCATTTAGATTCATCAGTATTATGGATATTCTTTTTTTTTTTTTAATTTTTTATTTATCATAGTCACAGAGAGAGAGAGAGAGAGAGGCAGAGACACAGGCAGAGGGAGAAGCAGGCTCCATGCACCGGGAGCCCGACGTGGGATTTGATCCCAGGTCTCCAGGATCGTGCCCTGGGCCAAAGGCAGGCGCCAAACCGCTGCGCCACCCAGGGATCCCCTATGGATATTCTTAATACAAATTCACCCTTATATTCAGCCCACCTGAAGTTCTGGGCAAATTGTCTTACCTTAAATGGCATTCCAGCAAAGTGGTTGGTAATGACAGGTAACTAACCAATATAGTGTTAGTCTGCTTAGGTAAATTGGTAATTGGAACTGAAACAGGATTTTGAAGTGTTCGTGTTTAATTAAACTAGGAAGACAAAGTGACCACTGCAAAGAGTTAATTGAAAATTGAAATAAAAAAAAAAAAGAAAATTGAAATAAAAACTTATATAGGAAAGTTCCTTTTCCACTTGACTAAGACTAGATACACTTAATCCTCTTTACAGTGTAGTTTTTAAACACCTGAACCTTACATATTTCTAATTATGTGGCATACTATCAAAAACAGCAGACAGCTGTGCCTTGGTGATGCAGTCAGTTGAGTGTCCTCTTTAGTTTTGGTCATGATCTCAGTGTTAGAGGATCAAGCCCCATGTCGGGCTCTACACTCTGGGTGAGGTCTGATTGAGATTCTCCCTACTTATTGCTTACTAAATATAAAACCTGTAATTTTTCATAAACCAAAACCAGTAAACATAAGGCAAATGAGATGGATTAAAATAAGCCAGTTTGGGGGATGGGGGGCTCTGGCTGGCTCAGCCAGTAGAGTATGCAACTCATGATCTTGGGGTCATGAATTTGAGCTCCACACTGAGGGTAGAGAATCCATAAAAAAATAAAAAGCCAATGTCTTACATTAATTTGACAAAGATTTTGGAGCAATTGGTCAGGCATAAAAAGGGATCATTAAATAAAGATAAAAGAATTCAAGAAGACTTGACAATCTTAAGTTTGTATGCACTTAACATCAGAGCTTCAAATATGAAAAATGGATAAGGATTCAACTACAGTTGGAGACTCAAACCTCTTAGTAATTTATAGGAATTTAGGATATCAGCAAGAACATAGAAAAACAGTAATACCAACAACCAACTGGATCGACCTGACATAAAAAACTTCATCCTAAAACAAAAGAATAAGCATTCTTTTAAAATACATGGAACATTCACCAAGACAGACCATATCTTAGGTCACAAAACAACCCTTAAGAAATCTAAAGGAACTAAAATTATGAAGTATGTTCTCTGATCATAAACTAGAAATGTCAGATAACAGGAAAATCTATGAATACTTAAGCGATTAAACAACAAACTTCTAAACAAGGTTCTAAGGGTAAGTCTAAAGAGTAAAGTATTTTGAACTGAGTGAAAACATCAAAATGTATGAAATGTAGCTAAACCAGTGCTTAGACTAATTCACATCAATTGCTTTTATTATGAAAAAAAAAGTCTCAAAGCTTCCGCATAAACTAGAAAAAGCAGAATAAAACCCACAAAGCAAACAGATGGGAAAAGGTCATTAAAAAATGAGGGGTTTAAAAATCAATGAAACTGAAAATAAGGATAACCAACAAAACCAAAAACTATTTGAAAAAAGCAATAAAATTGATGAATGTCTAGCAAGACTGACAAAGACAAATGACCAATCTCAAGACTGAAATAGATAATGCTATATTAAAAGGACACTAAGGAAACAACTATGCACATCAAGTTAAATGAATTCCGTGAAAGATAAGAACCACCAGAACTTAACATAAACCAAATTAAAACAAAATTAGGTAATCTGAGTAAGTTCTATTTTAAAAAACTGAATTTGTTGTTTGAAATCTTACTGGCAAGGGGTTCCCTGGGTGGCTCAGTGGTTTGGCACCTGCCTTTGGCCCAGAGCATGATCCTGGAGTCCTGGGATCGGGTCGTGCGTCGGGCTCCTTGCATGGGGCCTGCTTCTCCCTCTGCCTATATCTCTGTTTCTCTCTGTGTGTCTCTCATGAATAAATAAATAAAATCTTTAAAAAAAAAATCTTACTGGCAAATCCCATAAAACACTGAAAGAGGACAATACAAATTCTACCAATCTCTTCTAGGAAATAGAAGAATCACTTCCCAATTCATTTTATAAGATTAGCATCACCCTGACACCAAACCAAGATAAAGATAACACAAACAAAAAACTATTTACCAATATCACAAATTAACAGATATGGAAATCTTCAACAAATCCAGATACGTAAATGGCAGTAACACACCATGACCAAGTTTGGGATGTGTGAAAATATAAGCAGGTTCAAAATTTGAAAATCAAATCAAAATTTAAAAACCAAGCAAGACAGGGATGGACATTTCCACCCCTTCTATTCTAGCCAATGCAATGAAGCAAGAAAAAATAAAGACATACGGAGTAGTACAAACTAAATGAAACCTATTTATGGTTTATGAGGAAAATCACAGGAATTCGTAACAAAAAACTCCTAGAATAAGTGATTTTTTAAAAAGATTTTATTTATTCATGAGAGACACAGAGAGACAGAGACATAGGCAGAGGAAGAAGCAGGCTCCATGCAGGAAGCCCGATGTGGGACTCAATCCCGGCACTCCGAGATCATGCCCTGAGCCAAAGGCAGACGCTGAACCACTGAGCCACCCAGGCGTCCCCTGATATGTGATTTTAACAAGGTCACAGGATATAAGGTCAACAAACAAAAATTAAACATTTCTTTGCACTATGTACAACTGGAAACAATTTTCAAAAAATATATCATTTGCAACAGCTCCAGAAAATGAACACTTAGGAATAAATCTAAGAAAAGATGTAAATATTCCATAGGCTCAAAATCACAAAATGCTCATGATTGAAATCAAAGAGATCCTAAATGGAGAGCTGCTCCATGTTCAAGGATTGGAAGACTTATGCTATTCCAATGAAAACCCTAAGGGCAGGACTTTTGGTAGACAGACTGAATACAGCTGATTCTAAACTTTATACAGAAAGGCAAAGAGAGTTCAAACAGCCAAAACAATTTTTGAACAAGAATTAAGTTGAAGGAATCCGGCTGCCCAATTTTAAGACTCATCATAAAGCTACAATTATCAAGGCAGTTTGGCATTTGTGAAGGGATAGAAAAATGGATCAATGGAATAGACTAGAAAGACCAAAAACAGACCCATATGATTTTTGACAAAAGTGCAAGAACAACTTAATGAAGAATGGAGTCTCAAAAAATTATTTTGAAACAATTGGACATCCATTTGCAAAAAAATGAAGGTCCACCTACATTACACAGCTTACAAAAAAAATAACTTTGGATGGGTCACACATCGAAATGTAAAACATACAATAATAGAACTTTTAGAAGAAAATATTGGAAAAAGCCCTCATAACCAGGATTACAGAGTTCTTAGACATGATACCAAAAGCTTGATCCACCAAAAGCATGATGAACTAGTATGTCAAAATTAAAAACATTCATGCTTTAAAAGACACCATTAAGAAAGTGAAAAACCCACACAATAGAAGAAAATATATGCAAATAATGAGACTTGTGTACAGAATAAAGAACTCTTTCAACTCATTAATAAATAACCCAATTTAAAAAATGGGCAAAGGATTTGAATAAACATTTCTCCAAGGAAGATACATAAATGGTCAATAAGCACAAGAAAAATTGTTCAGCATAGTCATCAGAGAAACACAAAACAAAACACAGTGTGATACCACTTCATATCCACTAGAATGGCTAAAAATTTAAAAATCTTGTAACAAGTGTTGGTAAAGATGTGGAGATACTAGAAATTTCATACACTAGTGGCAGGCATGCAAAATGGCGTAGCCACTTTGGAAAACAATCTAGAAATTCCTCAAATGATCAGTTTCCATATAACTCAAAATTCTATTCCTAGATAAGAAATAAAAATATACATACACATAAAAGCTTGTACTCAAATGTTTATTTTTTAAAGATTTTATTTACTCATTTGAAAGAGTGAGAGAGCAGAAGCGGGGCAGGCGCAGGGGAGGTAGAAATAGACTCCCGCTGAGCAAGTAGCCTGACACAGGGCTCCATCCAGGGACTCTAGAATCATATGAAACAAAAGCAGATGCTTAACCGACGAGCCATCAAGGGGCCCCCACTTGAATGTTTATAGCAGCATTATTCATAATAGCCAAAAGGCAGAAACTTCCCAAATGTCCATCAACAGACAAGTGTATAAATATTCAGCAATTATACAATGGAATAGTCCAGTCATACAAAAACAATGAAATACTGGCATACTGTAACACGGATGAACCACTAAAACATTATGCTTAGTGAAAGAAGCCAGTAACAAAAGACCACATACTATAATATTCAATATATGAAATGTCAGAACAGGGCAATTTATGAAATGGAAAGCAAATTAGTGGTTGCCTGGCTGAGGGTGGAGAGGGAGGGAATGGATAGCTAAAAAAGCACGAGGTTTCTTGAAGTGATGAAAATGAAAACTGACTATGGTGATGGTTGAACAGGACTATACTAAAAACCACTGAATTATATACTTTAAATGGACAAAATACACGGTATGTGAATTAGATCTCAATAAAACTGCTTTCTGTTTTTGTTTTGTTGTTTCTTGAAAAAAAACATTACAAAGTGCCCGGGTGGCTCAGTCAGTTGGGTGTCCAACTCAAGTTTCTGCTCAGGTCATGGTCACATGGGTCAAGAGATCCAGCCCCATATCAGACCCCATGCTCAGCAGGGAGTCCACCTGGGGATTCTCTCCCTCTGCCCCTTCCCTCCTGCTGCACTCTCTGTCTCTTGAATGGATAAATAAACCTTAAAAAAAAAAATTACATGTGATTCCATTGATGAACATTCTTAAAAAGACAAAACTATAGAGACAGTCTTAACCAGTGGTTTCCAGGGTTTGAGGCTAGGAGTAGGGCATGACTACAAAGGGAGAGAATTAAGTTTTTATGGTGATTAAACTATTTAATCTCTTGGGATGCCTGGTTGGTCAGACAGTAGAGCATGCAACGCTTGATCTCAGGGTCATGAGTTTGAGCACAAATGGGGTGTAAAGTTCATTAAAAAAAAAAAAGAAAAAAAACATAATTAAACTGTTCAATCTCCTGATTTTGGAGGTGCTTACACGTATCTCTGCATGTTAAAATTCACAAAACTATGAACAGAATCTACTTGCTAAAAATTCACAAAACTATTAACAGAATCTACATGTTAAAAATTCACAAAACTATGAACAGAAAAGTTAATTTTATTGTGCTTATTCAAAATACTAATTTCTTTGAAAGTCAAAAAGAGAAGCAAATTAAAAGAGAAAAGCCTCTTCCCCATCAATTCATTCCTAGTTCTTGGGTAAAGTGAACAAGAGAGCCATTTTGCCAAAGGGTATGACAGGGCTTCAGTGGCCCACAATGAGGTGTGTTCAGGTCCAAGGAGGTGAGGATCTCTGCTTGCCACAGGGTGTTGGAGCCTGAGTAGAGTAAGGAAGGCATTCATGTGAGATGACCTAGAATAGGGAACCAAATATACTAAGGATAACAGAAATCGGACTTCTCACTGCTGTCATTATAAATATAGAAAGGGAGAAAAGAAAAATGCACCACATGGGATTAGCCATTAAGGTTTAAGTGTGACTCATGGTTTTCAATATATAGAAATAAATACAGCTATATATTATAAACACACAACAATTGCTCACTACCACACAAATCTTAGCTTCTAAATACCATTCTGCATTTAAGAGAACCAGAGCACCTTAAAAACATGGGTTCTTCTTGAGCTAGGACAGAGAAAGCCTAAGCCTGGTATAATTTGTGCCAGAAAATAAGAAATTCCTAAAATAATGATTAGACGTCAAAAGAACATACAAGCCACCTAGAATGGTTTCCCCTGACCAAATCAAGAAAAATTGTGAGCATCACAGTAATGGAAATAATAGATTTACCCCCACTGAATAAAATGAGAAATCATGAGTCCCCATAAATAGTCCATATAGATATAAATAAGTTGGAAGTTTGATCAGAAACAGGATAGTACTCTGAAGCTACTTTCCCACAAAGTAATCATAAACTTAAAAAGAATAGCTTTACTGTGAAGACTGACAGACACCACTTATTCACTGATCTAAGTAAACACCACCAGAAAAAAGACAAATCAAAATTACTAACTCATTATAAGATGCAATAAGAATACAGCATCACGTCTGTAATATCCTTGCCAAAGATACATAATCTGAATTTAATCATGAAGAAGTATCAGACAAAACTCAAAATAAGGGATGTTGTACAAAACTAGCCTGTAATCTTGAAAAGTGCTGTGGTTGTAAAAGTCAAGAAAGAAAAAGAAGACTTGTTCCACAATGAAGTAGACCAGACACCTGACATCTAATCTAAAGGCAAAGCATGACTCGGACTGGATCCTTTTCCCATACAGAACATTACTGGGACAATCAGTTAAACATGAATGCAAATAAAGATCTGAGGATTAGATGGTTGTAACATATCAATGCTAATTTCCTGACTTTAATAGTTGTATTGCAGTGATGTAAGAGCATGTCCTTTGAAGGAAATACACACTATGGTACTCATAGATGATGCAGTGTCCTATCATAAATTTATAAAGAATTCAGGAAGAAAACAATTATTTACACTTTACATGTAACTTTGTTATACATTTCGGGTTGTTAAAAATAGTTTTTAGGGGCATCTGGCTGGCTCAAGTTGGTGGAGTGTGCAACTCTTGGTCTCAGGGTTGTGGGCTCAAATCCCACATTGGATGAAGGAATTACTTAAAAATAAAATCTTTACAAAATACATAGAGAGGTATTTTAAAATTCCAAAGGACATAAAAAGAATGAAATAAAATTTTAAGACAATCCTTCCTTAGATGTCCGGATCACTGAAGAGCAAACTTACATCACTAACTTATAAACATTAACCATAATTTGCTTTTTTTGTCACTGACAAAGGATTCACCCAACAATCATATTCATTCACTACTTCTGTTTTGTATTAATCCATTCCTATTGTTAGGTTTCTAACTATTTTTCAATTTCTTGACAAAGTCATCTCCCAAGGCATAATATATACTTCAGAAATTTTCATTAACTCTTAAAATGAACTTACTTGGAATAAATATGTAGACCTCTTCCTTTCTTAAAACTTTTTTTCAGTAATACAATTCCTGTGTGAACTGGCATACTTAGACAAAGGGGTACACAATTCCTATTTAGAAAAATTTATTGAACATTATTCCTGCGTTACACTTATTGAAAGAAAATTTAATTGTCCCTGAAGGCACCAGTCATTTCACATGATCTATACCCTAATGTTTTTTGTATTAAAAATACAGGTTAAATATGAAATTAGTAAAATGCAGCATATAAAACCTCATGCTGAGCAAAAAAACAAGTCCAAAAAAAAGTTACTATATATCAGTAGAATAGTTTCCACAGTATTTAAGATGTTTCCTATGTAAAATGATATTTGAATGCAATTTTTAAGAACCATAGTTAATGTATTTTGCAATTTGTTAACTGCAGGTATCCACATTCTCCTTCTACCCCATAACTGTTCCTTTGATTAAGTTCACAACATCTGCTAGGATCCACAGAATGCAGCAAAACCGTAGTGGTTATTTCTCAAGATTTGAGAAATCTGGTCCACCTTTAGTATAGTTTCCTGAGATTTCTGCTCCACTGAAGTCAAAGCCAGGATTCTAAAAGATATGAAAAGAATTATGATAAAATAAATCTTATAAGGAAAAATCTAAGTAACTCAAAAGGGAAATGGTAAAGATATGAACTAGCCATTAACAAAACGGGAAATCCAAATGGCCAATAAACATGTCAAAGGATGTAATCACCAAAATAGAACTTAAAACTAGGAGGTATATTTCAATTTTCAGATCTACAAGCATTTAGAGAATCAATATGTATATTACAAGTTGACAAGTATATGGGCAAACATATACTTTAGTATACATGTGAAAACAGATTTTTAATAAACTAGCACCATTTGAGAGTTTACTACATGCCTGCCAGGATTCTGAGATCTATGCATTTATCAACATATTCAATCTTCATAACAATCCTATGAAGTGCTATAACATGTTTTCATCTTTTGGAAGGCATTTCATTTATACAACAAACATTTATAGAATTCCTACTGTTTAGAAGACACCATTAGAGACCTGTGGAATTCAAGAGCAAACAAAACAAAGATCCTTACCACTGGTAGAGCTGACATTCTTACAGGAGGACACAAATAATAAACTAAGTTATCTAATGCAGGGTTTGGCAAAGTTTTCTGTAAAGAGCCAAGTAGTTAGAATTTTAGTCTTTGAAGGCTAGAGTCTCTGCCATAACTACTTTAGTCTGGTGTTGCTATAAGAAAGACAATACACTGGCGCAGCGGTTTAGCGCCTGCCTTTGGCCCAGGGCGCAATCCTGGAGACCCGGATCGAATCCCATGTCGGGCTCCCGGTGCATGGAGCCTGCTTCTCCCTCTGCCTGTGTCTCTGCCCCTCTCTCTCTCTCTGTGTGACTATCATAAATAAATAAAAATTAAAAAAAAAAAGACAATACACAAATGAACACGCATAGTTGTGTTCCGATATAACTTTACTCCAAAAACAGGAAGTGAGCCAGATTTCACCCAGGGGCCATAGTTTGCCAGCCCCTGATCTAGAGTGTTAAAAGTTGGTGCAAGTGCAAAGAAAGAAAGAAAGAAAAGAAAAGAAAGAAAAGAAAGAAGGAAGGAAGGAAGGAAGGAAGGAAGGAAGGAAGGAAGGAAGGAGGGAGGGAGGGAGGAAGGGAAGGAGACAGAGGAAGGGAAGGAAAGGGAGAAAAGGAAGGAAGAAAAATAGGGCAGAGTAAGGGAAATGAGATTATAGTATTTAAATAGGATGATCAAAGACCAAAGTATGCTTTATTGAGCAATGACTTGAAAACAGTGAAGAAGCTAGCCAAGCTTTGGGAGAACATTGTAGTCAAAAGGACAGAAAAGGAATGTTCAAAAATAACAAAAAGGTCAAAATGGCTAGAGCAGAATGCCTGGAGGGAGATTCATAGAAGTCAGAGAGTAAGAAGGACCAGATCAGATAGAATGAAAGAGCTCTGATAAGAGAAGCGATGCATTCTGACCTGCATTTTCAAAGGACTACTATGCTATTTTGAGAATACTGTAGCTTAGCAAGGGTAGAGGAGAACAATCAGAAGGTTATTAGAATAATCTAGGCAAGACACTACGGATGGTACAGATCAAAGTGGTAGTAGAGTTCGTGGTGAGAAGTGGACAAATTCTGAATTTATTTGGAAGGTAGTGTCAGTAAGATTTCCTAACAAATTGGACAGGGTGTGTGAGAGAGATATAGAAATGAAGGATGATTCCCTATTTTTGTTTTTTGGTCAGATCAAGTAGTTTCCATCAACCAAGATGAAAGACGACAGGTAGAACACGTGTGGGAGGAATTTACAGAGTTCATGTTGAATACGTTGAGTCTAATATGTCTGTCAGACTGTCATGTGCAGATGCTGAATTGGAAATATGACTGCAATATTTGGGAGAAAAGTCTAGACTAGAGATACACATTTGGAAATCATCATATAGAAAGAAATTATCCATCAAAACTTTAATAGTGCTTTGATCTAGTAATTCTTCTCCTACATAAACAGATCATTGGAATAGTTTTATAGAGATGAAAGCACAAATTTTGTTTGAAATAGACACAAAGTGAAAAATCCAAATCTTATCAAAAGGGAATAGCTAAATAAATAACGATGATACTTTCAAACTAGAAAACACCCTGAAGTAGTTATGAGTGTTTTTGGAATGAGTATGTACTGGTAGGGAAAGAGACCCAAGACATATTATTAAATGAAATAAACAACATGAACAATACACACAGTGTGATCCTGCATTTATGTTAAAAACAAGGCAGCAAACGAACACATCAAGGATACAAGAATGAGACAGTAGCATGAATTAGAGAGATGTTGATGAAAGGAATTTTTCACTTTTTTATATTATGTAAATCTATTTTGAGTGAATTTTTTAGTTCATTTATGCATTACTGGTGTACATTAAATAAATTTAAACTTAGAAATCATGACAGTACAAATAAGTTCCTCTATAGAATATTTGAAAAAGAATAAAATAAAATCCAAATAAAGACTATCTTCCTAATGAGTTAACTTATAAAATTCCTCTAAAGAACTTTTTAAGTATTTGTAACCACTTTGAGTTTCAATTTCAAATAATAATTATTCTATGGTTTTAAGATGATTATCAATACATATTCATACATTCATCTCACTTACTTCTTTCTGGAATCTCTCTAATGTAAGTTTCCTCTGCATTTGGTCTTGCACCCAAGGATCAGCTGCATATTCAGATTCTAGAAGAGAAGTCCAGCAATTTGCTGCATCTCTCTTTGTCTTTGTAAGAACAATACGGACCATTTTTCTGTCCTCTAAACAAATAAAAATCACAAATTAGAGATCATCATTAAATTTTTTATTTTCAAAAATCATTAGGTAATCTTGACATACAATTATGTTCAATACGCTTCTATCATCATTCTCTTGCAAAGACAAAAGACCTAATACAACAGAGGGAAATATACTAAGTTCCAAGACAAAAATTTATTCTTAAAAAAAGGGGTTCCAAGAAGTATAAGTTACCCTTACCCAAAGTCCATGTTCCCTCATCAGCTATTGTAGAATCAAAGAGCTTGCCCTGAAAAATAAACATATGCAGTACTAAAAACATAAATATTTCATTAATTCTTATAAGACTTTCATGACTTAAAGACTTTGCTGATTTCCTATCTAATCCACATGTAATTGTCTAGTTTGGTTATATTAGGGAGATAAAATTTTATACCATTTCAATATATAGGTGCTGAACCCTATCTTTCCTCCTAGCAAGTGAAATGGAATCTAGTTTACACTGCTTGAAATATTTACTATGACAAAGAACACAGGGCTCTCTAAAAGATCAGGGCTCCTTAATTTTTAGAAGATAAATAAATATTACTGATCACTGAACCAAATGTGAAATTAGTATCTGAACTTTAACTTTACCGATTGAAATGAACTACAAAAAGAACTTTCCTGCTGAAATTAAGCAACGATTAACTTTACCAATTGAAATGAACTACAAAAAGAACTTTCCAGCTGAAATTAAGAAACGATTTCTCTTAAACTTTAAAAAACTGGTTCTCCTTTGGTGGGCAATGTAGAATCAAAAAAAACTTTTAAGCACATACTGCTGTTCTGATACCCAGATTAGCTGTGACTGATTTTTCAGAAACTGCTGTTTTAAGAAAGAAATTGGCAAACATAAGTTTAAAAGAGAATCCATCTGCTCAAATCCGTTTTGATTTGTTGCTACTTGCCTAATTTAAGTATCTGAAAATGAAATTAAAAGATCACATAAAAAAAAAAAAGAAAACATTTTTTCAATATGTCAGTCCTAGTGAGAAAAAAAATCCTACTGGTCTAATAAACATACACCTAAAATCCTAAAGGTACTGCTAAATTCCCAAAGTTACTGGAATTACTAAAGGAAATCTGAATTGTACTCTTAAACCACTGTTGAGGAAACTATGAATTACACAACTATCCAGAAAGATCCGTAAGATCCAAGCTGACATAAATCAAGGTCTTTCACGTGAATCTCTTTTTTCTCTGAGGCACTTTAAAGCATTTCCCCATAAAGTAATAGCAGCTACCATGCAGTGTACACTCGTTACATACCAGACACAGGTCCCAGCTCTTACTTCCCACGGATACCCCGTGACGTTCAAAACAGTCCTATCAGGAAGGTACTAGAATTACCGCACCCTGTGTGGACGAAGGCGTAGACACCGAATGACCTCTTGCCCAAGGTTACGAAATTAGAAAAAGGGCATAGCCAGGTGTCCTACGCAAGGAATCTCCCGTCACCACTTCATGACACTGTCATCTAACACCTTGGGCATCGGATCTGGAAAAGAAATCTAACTTGCACGTAACTGAATTCACCTATAAAGTTTATCCAAGGAAAAAGCGGCTCCCGGATCCGACGGGCATGATGGGAACAAAACGCCTCTCGACTACCTCCTTACCACTCCACAAACATGCAGAATTTTTCCGATTTTGTCGAAAAAAAAAATATCACCTGACGTCACCTCTGAATCCTCCTTACCCTGTACTGTATCCTCTACTGTCCTCTAACTGCCGAAACATTTACTAACTTCGCCTTAGTACGCCTCCCTGCAAGAGCATCACCCGAGCGCAGGGAACTTCAGTCTAGTTCATCTCTGACCTCTCAGCACTTAAAATCAGCGCCTCGGAGAAAATATATGTACAACGAGTATTTGTCCCTTTAAACATCTAGGTGAAGACCCGCAGGAGAACAAGAGCAGCAACTTCTTCGGTTTGGAGATAAAGCCAGGAAACCGGGCTCCTCCAATCTTTCCGTCAACTCGGGGCTAGCCTTGAGTGGGGACACGGACCAGACCCCAACCAGGCCGACGCTATCTATCGCTCTTTCGGCTCAGAGCCATTCGCTCGGCCTTCCAACAGTCCTTGCGTGGAAACCATGAACCTTCGCACTCGGGGACTTAGAGGCCGGGAGGAAAGTGAGCGCAAGCCCCGACCTGCCGCTACCTTGAGGATCTCGCGACCACCCACGGCCAGCGCCACATGCCGGCTCTGCAGGCCGCACTGGATATCCTGGGCGCGAGTGCCAGGCGGCACCTGAACTTCAATAAACACCTCCTCCAAGGTCTGGTACCACTGGCCCCACGGCGTCCCGCACGGAACCACCCCACTGCGCTCCTCAAACGGGGCCGACATACTCCGGGAGCCTTCCAGCCGCAGCCGCACGGAGCCAGACGAGCGCACGCGCGAGCTCCCCGCGCTCAGGCCACGCCCCGACTCTCCGCTCAGGTCACTGCACATGCGCAGGGGCGTAAGCCGCGGTCTCAGCGAGCTCCTTCCTCCTCTTCAGTGGCCGTTTACGACCCTGGCAGTGCCCAGTTTGAAAGAACTGAAATCCGGGGAAGCTGACACCCAAGGGACGGTGGGAGAAAGTTGGAACTAGTGTAACTAGAACTCACTGCACTGCCGCCCTTATGACGCCAGAAGCTGGCTTGCCAACTTCTCAGACGTGAAATGCGCTTGCGCAAATGAGGCGGGCGTGTAAGTTACAATTGAGTAACGCCAGGAACGATTGGACACGCTTTGGGCAATAATAGTCTCCTATTGGCTGGTGACCTAAACTCACAGAAGCCCTGATTGGATGCGACGAGGCCGGGTGCGCATGCTCTTTAGTCGTTCCCGTCCTGGATTGGTGCGCCCGAAACTTTGGTTTTCAAATCTGCTGACGTTAGAGGTGGGCAGTGGATAAGCCGGGAGGTTTGAATTTGGAGCGAGTAGGCCGAAATAAGCAGCCAGAAGTTGCGGAGGAGAGCTAGTGACCTTCGGTTTGTGGAGCTGGTCATCAACATGTCTTTTCCTAAGGCGCCCCTGAAACGATTCAATGACCCTTCCGGTGCGTACGGGGAAAGGAGTTGGGGGTCGGGATATGTTGTCACGCACCTTGCCGCTCTCGAGTCCCTTCCTCGGAGGCTAATCGGCGATTGTAGGGCTGCCACGGGTCTCATTCAATGGATTATTTTTCTAGAATCTGTACTAAGCATTTACTTCCCTAGCACCGTTCAGATAAGGGTAGAGCAGTGAATGAAGCGAAGTCTTTGCCCCATCGAGCTTACTACATTCAGCTGGAGAACACAGCCAATGAACAAGTGCTGTGGGGAAACTAAAGCAGAGAGAAGGAAATGGGGATAAGGAAACTATTGGTAGCTATTTGATGGTCAAGTCCGGAAGGCCCCACTGATTAAAAAAAAAAAAAAATTGACCAAGTTTTTCGTATGAACTTGTGAATTTCTTTTGGATATTCCATTCAGGAATAAAAGAAGGATAATTGGTAAAGGCAATTTATGGGTAAAATTATGGTAGTAGCATACTTACTGAAAACATAATGAAGTAATGGCACGTAGAACCCCAATCACCGTATTAAGTATTTACATTGATTATTCTTTTTTAATTACCCAACATCCCTGAGAGGTAGCCCTATTATTGTTTTATTGATAAAAAGATTGAGACATAGATTTGCTCAGTGTTACACAACCAAGTTAGCAGAACTGGGACATAAAATCAGGCCGTCGTGAACCCATCCTGTGAACTTAGTCGCTGTGATGCATAAGCACACTAACCAGGAAGACGCAGATATGGTTAGTGAGGCACACTCATCATTCAGTGGATGCAAACTGTATGCAGGGACTCTGCTAAGGTCTTCTCTGTTCTACCTGGTTTACTCTTTCCAAGTGAGGAAGGATTGATATCGTCCTCGTTTTACATATGAGGAAACAGAGGGGTTTTGTAACTTCTGAGCAGCCAGTAATTGGTAGGGCTGAACATCAAAGCCCATGATTTATTCACTATAATATACTCTTTATAAAAGGCACTTGTTGGCATCTTTAACTTGTCAGCCAACATGCAAATGGAAATAAGGATCACTGCTCACAAAGGAAGGCCAAGTGAGCAAATGGGTCGGCATAAGCTTCTTCTTCTTCTTTTTTTTTTTTTTTTAAATAAGCACGAGCTTATTTTCTTAATTGAAAGATCAGGAATATACTGTTTCCTGGATATTCAAAGAATTTTCTCTAAATTCTCTCAGCAGTATGTCTTTTAAGGAGAATTCTGTTTTCTTTATAGTAGATTAAACTGACTTTACGAACTCACAGTTTCAGAAGTAATAATTATTACTTTATTTGATACTCGAGTGACACTGTAGTGATTTCTCCTGTTACTCCAGTAATCCCAACAGCTATGAGGTGGATACTTTTTTTAATTTCTGTTTCATAAGGAAAATTAAGCCTCAAATAAAAATAAATGTCCAGGGGTCTTAAAGCTAGATTAGAAAAGGAGAGAGTATAATGTTCTTATTCACCATCTTCTCCTGACTAAAAAGTACTTGGCACATAGTAATGTCTACTGGTTAGCATTTAAAGCTGGATTTGAACCCTGATTGGGGAATTATAAAACTCTATCCCCATTCCCACATTCCCAGTGACTTTCTATGTTTTCTTCACCGCACTGTCAAACTCAACCCTGAGCTAAATACTGGGGTTACGAACATGGTCTTGAGAGACCTAACCACAAGCAGTTTTGTCTAACATGGAATATGGATAATTACAAAACTGACAGGTTCTCTGATAAGAACACTACTCACAAGCTACTACAAAGAGAGGTTTCCAACCTAATTTGAGGACTCAGAGAAAACTGGAAAAAGCTGAGTAAGAATTAGGCAAAATGGAAGATGGACTGTCCATTCTGGGTAGAAGAAATAGGAAATAAAGAAATCTGATAGGTAGCTCAGTCAACTAAGCATCTGCCTTCAGCTCAGGTCATGACCTCGGTTTCCTGGGATCAAACCCCGCATTAGGCTACCTGCTAAGTAAGGAGTCTGCTTCTCCCTCTGCACCTCCATTCTGCTTGTGCTCTCGCTCAGTCTCTCTCTCAAATAAATAAAATCCTTAAAAAACAATTTTAAAAAGATCCGAAAGTTTGAAGCGTTTAATGAAATGCAAAAACTGTTTTGTTTAAAATTATTAACTACCTGTTAGCTACCAGTCATTGTTGATCAAGAAAGAAGTTGCAGGAAACTTGTGATAACTCCCAGGACATCTCATTCCATTTTTCTGATGTTCCGTCTCCCCAGATTTCTAACAAGTCATATGTATGTGTGATATAGTACATTTAAGTGTTAGTAAGGAAAAGATCTGGAGCATGAAAATAACATGTACTGACTACACTCTCACAAAGAGTTAATAGATAATACAGGCTGGGTTTCTACCTAGTTCTTGAATCTAAATCCTAAATCAATCAAATTTGATTGTTTAAGGAAGTTTTTGTTAAGTATGGTTTTAATTGTTCTCAACTCATGATGCTGCTCACTGTCCACCATCCCATCTTTTGCTTGCCCATATTTCCTTTTCAGAGTGTAAACCTAGTCATGAACCAGAACATAAGAATTCAACATCATTTTATTTTCTGGCCACTCTGACAAGTCTAAACTGGTGCTTCTCATGCTTTTCCATAGAAGCATTCCTAAAAGCAGAGAGCTAAGTGCCTGTCTGGCTTGGTTGGTAGAACATGTGACTCTTGATCTCAGGATTGTGAGGTCAACCCCCATGTTAAACCTAGAGTTCACCTTTAAATAATAATAATTAAAAACAGAGAGCAAAGAATATCCATAGGCTCTGCATGCCCTCATCCCCTCTTCCCCAAAAAAGGCATAGCTAACAGTATGGTGGAAGTCTCTTGTTTGCTTTAAAACATGTCCCCCTCTACCTCCCCCAGCTCCTATCCCAATGAGTAAAAGTATGTGCTCTAAACTGGGTGTTATCCTATATGTTGGCAATTTGAATTTGAATTTTTTAAAAAAAACCTATGCTCTAAGATGTGCCACCCTTAAACTGATTTTAGGGAAACCCCTGTCAGCTTCCTGTTTCACCCCAATGTGAGAAATCTGAGAGAGCCAAGATTAATGTTTTCTGTTAAGTCTGCCTTTATGTTAGATGCCCCACTGAATTCTATACTTCGTGTTGAAACTCTCTTCTGATTGGAAATCCACTACCCCAACCCCTTATTGACCCACATTTAGATCAAAAAGCTCCCAGGATTGGAATTTTTGTGTAATTATTTTTGTTACCATTATCCAGGGAGAGGAATGGAAAATTCACTCCATCTTTGATGTTTTTATAGCCTTTTAGAATTGATGAAAGGAGTGACTTTAATACTTTTTAATTGTATCCCAGGATGAGAAATAAATTGTGTATCTACATTTGAATCACACTGATATTTTCTGTTGTGCTTCACTTTTCCTTGATGCTAGTCAAGATGTACCAACAAGCTCTGACCTATCATTCCATTTGAGAAACATTTAAGAGACAGCTGGAGTTGCCTTGAAATGGTCACTCCTTGCAGTTCCTGTTTATTTGCATGAAACACTATGCTGAAGTAAGTAACTTTTCAGAGAATAGTATGAATCTATTGATTCTCAATCCTTAAAGCTTTATGCTAATGATATTTTTACCTGTTTTGTTTAAGTAGGCTCTATGCCCAATATGGGGCTTGAACTCATACCCTGAGATCAAGAGTCTCCTGCTCTACCGACTTAGCCAGCTAGGCAATACAAGTCCTGAGAGCCAAATCTCAAGTCAACTATGCATAAACAGGGATGCCTGGGTGGCTCAGCAGTTGAGCGTCTGCCTTCAGCTCAGAGCCTGATCCTGGAATACCAGGTTGGAGTCCTGCATCCGGCTCCCCAGGGAGCCTGCTTCTCTTCTTCCTCAGCGTCTCTGTCTCTCATGAATAAATAAATAAAATCTTTTTTAAACAATTAAAAATAAAGCTATGCATAAACACTCTGAAATGCCTTCACTTTGAGACTCCAGTTAAGTGAGGTTATACTGTATAAATTTCTGGATCATAAAACTATTGTCTAGTATAATTTGTACTTTGTGTAACATTGCTTTTATAAATTTTCTGATGCATCAATATTAGCCAGAGATGGATTATCACTATAAATTTTTATTCCAGACTAAACCTTGAGAGCTAGACTTTTTAGTTGCTTCATTTCTAGAAACTGATGGCAGTTACCTCAGTGACTCAGAGTTGATTTGAAATATTTCTTTTTAAAAAAAGATTTTATTTATTCATGACAGAGACAGAGAGAGACAGAAAGAGAGAGGCAGAGACATAGGCAGAGAGAGAAGCAGGCTGCATGCAGGAAGCCCATGTGGGACTCGATCCCGGGTCTCCAGGATCACGCCCTGAGCCAAAGGTAGACGCTCAACCCCTGAGCCACCTCGGTGTCCCCAAAATATTTTTTTTTCTTATATTCAGTCCTTAATAACAAAGCCATGTGGCTTGATCTTACATGATGTTTATCTCAAGACTGTCTTTGCTGTTTTGTTCAGTTGCCTCTGTTCCTTTGATTCATTGAGATAAAGAACATTTGGGAAGATAATGATTTTTTTTTTTTTTTTGCTGAGAGGCCTGTTTTGTAATATCAAACGGATGCTATTTTTATATTTGAAAAAATAAATGGTTTGCTAATGGCATTTTATGTGGGTATGTATTTACTATGACATGTTTTTTAATTTAAGATCATAATAACATTAGATGAGACATTAATGTGCTATATTTCCTTTAGGTTGTGCACCGTCTCCAGGTGCTTATGATGTTAAAACTTCAGAAGTATTAAAAGGACCAGTATCATTTCAGAAATCACAAAGATTTAAAAAACAAAAAGGTAATGGAATACAAAATAAAATAATGGTTATTTGATCTCATAAATTTTAAAGTTATGAATAACAGTACTTAAATTAGAAGTTACTATAGTATTTCCAAAAATGTGAAGCTATAGTTATATTTAAATTTTCTTACTTGATGAATTTACAAAAGAGTCAACTACATAATAATGCTTTGATCATCCCACTATTGCATAACCAATAAAATTAAGTAAGATACTGACACAGATACATCATTTCTCTTGGTAATCACCTTAACCTTCTGTCAGGGAATAGTAGGAAAATCAGAAAAGGGTTGGTTGTGTTAATACTATTGTGCAACTAATTGTTTGGACATGTACAGTCAAGAATGGAACTTTATACTTCTTCACTAATAATAACAATAAGAAATTTGGAAATTAGGTTTTGTCTATGTTTCAAGTGTGTAAGCACCAACCAAGATCTGTACAATCTATTTTATTGTAGAGTCTCAACAAAATCTTAATGTTGACAGAGATACTACCTTGCCTGCTTCAGCAAGAAAAGTTAAGACTTTGGGATTAAAGGTGAGGAATTCTGATATTCTGTCTGGTTTATCACCTAAATCATGAAAACATTTCTGAAAGGTATTTTATTTGACTATAATGGATTACGTGTATAAATTAAGGTTGTAAATCTATAAATTAATAAAAAATATTATCATTAGGACTCTACCAAGATTTATATTTCTGCCTGCGTCATTACTAAATAAACCATGCCTATAATTCAGAATTACAAAATAGTCTCCACTTCTCAGTCATTTCTATCTAGATGAATTGTCTCACACCTAATAAGCCTTTAAAAAGTATGCAATGCTTTGATTTGGTAGTTACTGTCATTTGCATTGTTTGGTGGTGTTTGTGCAGAGGGGTAAGTATTGGTGAAGAAAAAGGGGAAAAAAATGCATTCTAATGCCTAAAAGAGATGTGCTGCTCAGAAACTACCAAGGAGTGGTGAGAGATTAAATTATTCAGATATTAATTTATGCTACATGTTATTATTGTTTCCATTAGTTTTTAAAGCAAGTTGTAGTTTCTTTCTTTCTTTTTTTTTTTTTTTTTTTTTAAGTTGTAGTTTCTTAAGTTGCAAGAAGTGATTTGTTAATGTTGAAAAGATGCAGAGTTGGGAAACCAAGGCTGTAGATTAAGCTCATTCATTTGTTTACCAATTATCTAAGTCTCTTGTTTTATAATATAGGGTTTCATTATACATTATGGAAGTGACCAGCCACATGTGGCTATTGACCACTTGAAAGTGAGAGCTAAGTTTTTAGTATTATTTAATTTTAATTAATATATTTTTAAAAACTGATACTTGACTCTTTGGTTGGAAAATGTAAATGTTTTTTGAAACATCTTGGGTATGTGAATCTACTTTTTCATCCATGTTTCATGAAATCTAAATATAGATAGCTATTTCTCTTTTAGCTTTTTTTTTTTAAGTGTTCTCCACACCTAGAGTAGCAGCATGGAGCCCAATGTGGGGCATGAACTCACAAACCTGAGATCATGACTCAAGCTGAGATCATGAGTCAGTTGTTTAACCAGCTGAGCCACCCAGGCGCCCCATAGATAGCTATTTCTGATGAAACTTTAGCATCTGAATTAAGATGTGCTGCAAGAGTAAATAAAATACAGAGCAAAGTTTGAAGACAGTACAAAACATATAAAATATCTCATAATAATTTTATGCTAATGACTTTTAAAATAATACTTTTTACTTTTATAGTAAAGTAAAAATATTAAATATATATTTATTATATCATTAAATATACATTTGTAAAAAAAAATAAAAATAAATAAATATACATTTGTATATTATTTATATATTTGTGATATATTAGTATATATTAATATAATTTTACATAATTATACATTATTTATCATAATAAATGTGTTTATTATTATATAATTAAATATATTACTAAAATTTTTACTTTCTAATATGACTACTAGAGGAGTGCCTGGCTGGCTCAGAAGAACATGTGACTCTTAGTCTTGGGGTCATGCATTTGAGCCCCACATCAGGTATAGAGATTACTTAAAGAAACTTAAAGAAATATATATGACTACTAGAAAATTTGAAAATACATATATGGTTTGTGATGTATTTTTATTGGGCAGCACTGATATAGACAGGCTTTTCTTACACATTGTTTTAAATATATATACAATGGAATATTATTCAGCCATAAAAAGAAATGAAATCTTGCTGTTTGCCATAACATGAACAGAGCTAAAGAGTGATTTCACTCATAAGTGGAATTTAAAAAATAAATATTAATAAAGGGAAAAAAGAGAGACAAACCAAGAAATAGTCTCTTACCTCTAGAGAACAAACTGATGGTTACCAGAGAGGAGGTCGGTGGGGGGGATGGGTGAAATAGGTGATAGAGATTAAGGAGAGCACTTGTCTTGATGAGCACCACGTCTGTATGGAAGTGTCAAGTTACTATATTGTATACCTGAAACTAATATTACACTGTATATTAACTATACTCAAAATTAAAATAAAATAATTTTGTAGTTGATTTAAATTTCTTAACTTGAATTCTAAAATTGACTTGAGTTCTAAAATTTTGAATTAATTACAGAACTCTTAGAAAGCTAAATTACGTACATGTTTGTATAAAACCCCTAAATAATAGGCTTTCCTTGATAGAAAATGCCAGCATGTGGGAAATTAATAAATATGAGACTGATGTAGCTTCCCCTAACTTAGAAGCACATAAAACAGGTTGTATTCAATATGTTTATATATTTTCTTCCATTTTAGGTGGAAAGGTAGATATTCTGGTTAAGGCCATTATGTCAAGAAGGCTGTTGGATATTGGATATAAAAATACATAGAGCAAAAATTATAGGTCTTTTTAAGAATAAAAGCAATAGGGCAGCCCCGGTGGCGCAGCGGTTTAGCGCCGCCTGCAGCCCAAGGTGTGATCCTGGAGACCCGGGATTGAGTCCCACGTCAGGCTCTCTGCATGGAGCCTGCTTCTCCCTCTGCCTGTGTCTCTGCCTCTCATTCTCTCTCTGTGTCTCTATGAATAAATAAATAAAATCTTTAAAAAAAAAAAAGAATAAAAGCAATAAGTAGATTAGAATCAGCTTACACCATTTTAATGTTTATGTCTTTTCATCTGTAGTTTTTTTGTTGTTGTTGTTGTTGTTTTTTTTTTTTTCCTTTTTTGGGGTATCAAAGTTTATTTCTCTTCATGAGATTCTTTTCTTTCTGGGATAGCATAATTAAATATTCAAAATGTATTTCTGTATAAAATTAGAAAGAAGGCACTCAGTAGTTTTATTTCTAAAGCTCCACTTGTTATTTTCCCTGAACTTACTAGGAAAAGCCTAATAATTTATTGCGGTCAAAACTTAAACCTGAAATATTTTAAGATTTAAAGAACCTTTTCCTTCTTTTACCAGACAAGTCTCCTATAAAATGTTTAATAGGCTCAATAAAATGTTTAAAATGGAAATTGTTTGGTGAGGAACTTCCCTCTACTTGCTAGATGGGATGCTGCCTGATTCATGAATCACTTAATAAAGCCAATTAGATCTTCAAGGAAAGAAAAGAAAGGGGTGCCTGGCTGACCCAGTCAGTAGAACATAAGACTCTTGATCTTGGGATTCTGAGTTCAAGCTCCACATTGGGGGATAGAGTTTACTGAAAGAAAGAATGAAAAGAAAGAAATTAAACTTTAATATTTTTATAACTAAAAATCGAATTTGACTGTGATATTTGTGACACATATTTATCTCTGTTTTTTGACTTCTTAAATAGAAGGAATCTCAAAAGAATGATAAAGATTTGAAGATACTAGAAAAAGAGGTAAGCAATGCTTTCAACTTAGTTGAAAAATAAATGTGCTATAAAATGGAAAGAGTTACTTAAAGTTAAGAGACAGAGATTCTGTTGCAGTTTGGCAAGTTCTGTTGCAATTGTGTTGCAGATGGTAAAGCAGACCATGGGGACCAGTGGGGGCCAGGTAACTGTTCCTTAACTTTGTTAGATACCATGTTGCAGAACATGGTTGTCAGTGTGGTATGCTGGCAAAGTCAAGTTTTAGCAAACTGAGGGGCAGATTCAGGATAACCCTCTTCATGAAAAATTGGTAACTGAAAATTAATGTGTTGGCTTATCACAGTTATGCATAAGTCAAATATTTACATTTACTCATTGCATGCTAACCTGCAGATAGTGATTAGCTAGAGAATTTCTTAATGGACATGAAATCCCAACAGGTTAGTTCAATTATGACAGTTGTGTTGACCTGACACACCTTCTGTACTATATATAGATATATGTATGCCCTATTCAAGGATAAAATGGAGCTAGAGGGTGAACCTAGAACTGTCCTGTCCAATATTAGCCACTCACCACTCGAGACTATTTAAATCCAGTAAAATTAAGAACTCAATTTTTCAACTGCACTAGTCACATTTTAAATGTGCACTAGGGCTGCTTCTCTGAGAGAACACGAAATGGTGAATGGTGCTTGTGTTGCGTCAGGGCTTGGGAGCCTGGGAATGGGAGGCAGGGGCGGCTTTCTCTGAGGCTTTGGCAGCAGCATCTGGGGCCAGGGCCGAGGTCTCAGAGCTTTTGGAGGCATTCACAGGACAAGGAGTGGACCCCCATCACGAAGCTGGGCTGCCTGGTCAAGGACAAGAAGATCAAGTCCCTGAAGGAGATCTGTCTCTTTTCCCTACCCATCACGGAATCTGAGATCATTGACTTCTTTCTGGGGGCATTCCTCAAGGATGAGGTTTTGAAAATCATGCCTGTGCAAAAGCACACCTGTACCAGCCAGCAGACCAGATTCAAGGCATTTGTTGCCATGGGAGATTACAATGGACATGTTGGTCTGGGTATCAAGTGCCCCTAAGAAGTAGCCATTGTCATCCATAGGGCCACCATCCTGAAGCTTTCCATCATCCCCCCACAGCAAGGCTACTGGAAGAACAAGATTGGCAAGCCCCACAATATGCCATGCAAGGTTATTGGCTTCTGTGGCTCTGTGCTGATGCATCTCATCCCTGCTCTCAGAGGCACTGGCATTGTCTCAGCCCCTGTGCCCAAGAAGCAACTACTGATGATGGCTGGTATTGATGACTGCTACACCTCCACCAGGGGCTACACTGCCACTCAGAGGAACTTTGCCAATGCTGTTTTTGATGCTATCTCCAAGACCTAGAACTATCTCACCCCTGACCTCTGGAAAGAGATGGTGTTCATCAAGTCTCCCTATCAGGAATTCACTGACCATCTTGTAAAGACCCATCTTGTAAAGATCGTTAAATAAATAAGTAAACCTAACTCACATGTAGGCATTGCAGTGAGTGATACCATACAATTCCACCATGGCAGAAGTCTCTACTGAGCAAAGGTGACTAAAGAACCCACTTACTGGGGCGCCTGGGTGACTCAGTTAGTTGAGCATCCAACTCTTGGTTTTGGCTTGGGTCATATCAGTCATGGGATCAAACTCGGTGTTGTTATCAAAACAAAAAAAACAAACTCGGTGTTGGGCTTCACACTCAATGTGGAATCTGTTTGAGATTCTCTCCGTCTCCTTCTGCCCCTGCCCCATTCTCAAAATAAATAAAATTAATTTAATTTAATTTAAAAAAAGAAGAATCCACTTACTTCCTAGGCATGAGTAAGATAGTCTCTGCCGACTTTGCTTTCCTGGCAGTCTTTTTTCTGTTTCCAATGTTGACCAACTCTGTTTAGTGTACATATGCTTTTGACATATTAAAACCTTCCATTGATTACAGTAAAATGTTGGTTTAGGACCAAGAATGTATCAAGCTAACCTTTCAAATCTCTGCCCTGGTTGCTCTGATTCTTTTAGTATTTAATTATATTGGCCATCATTTTGTTAAGGACACATGCCTACAATATAGGGGTTAATACTTAGAGAGATGTGATAGCTGAGTCTCAGAGAGATAGCTGGTAAGTGAGTGGCAGTGCCACAATTAGAACTGGTAATTTGTGTTAGTTTCTTAATCTTTTAGAATAGAGATTTTAGATAAATACAGCTCTATTTTATTTAAACCCCACAGGATTTATAGTTTGTTTAAATTGAATTAATTATCAACATTTAGTGAATCGTGGGTGGCTTAGTGATTGAGCATCTCCCTTCGGCCCAGGGTGTCCTGGGATCAAGTCGCACATCGGGCTCCCTGCATGGATCTGGCTTCTCTCTCTGCCTGTGTCTCTGCCTCTCTGTGTCTCTCATGAATAAATAAAGTCTTTAAATAATAATAATTATCAACATTTAAAAGTAGAATTTCATGCAAAACAGTCAGATTTCTGGCTTTGTTGAGAAGTCAGAAGTTCTGACAACACTCTCTCCATATTCCCTTCCAGGGCAACAATCCACTAGGACCATGCAGAACTGCCTCCTTTAAACTCCATGTCTGCTTTTCAGTCCTCACCTGGCTCTCTGTCCTTTATATTATCTGCTTGGCCATGTAGGCATTCGAGGGTACAAACCCTTCTTTTGTAGCCTTACCTTCTTTAATTGCAAAAGCATGATATAAATCTCAGTATTCTATTTTCTACTTTTGTTTTAAGATTTTATTTATTTATTCATGAGAAACACAGAGGAGAGAGACAGACAGAAACACAGGCAGAGGGAGAAGCAGGCTCCATGCAGGGAGCCTGACATGGGACTCAATCCTGGGTCTCCAGGATCACGCCCTGGGCTGAAGGCGGCGCTAAACCTCTGAGCCACCCACGCTGCCACTACTTTTTGTTTTTTTTGTTTTTTTTTTTTTTAAGATTTTTATTTATCCATTCATGAGAGACACAGAGAGAAGCAGAGAGGCATAGGCAGGGACATAGGCAGAGGGAAGCAGGCTCCCCACGGGGAACCCAATGAGGGACTCGATCCCAGAACCCCAGGATCATGACCTGAACAGTAGGCAGACACTCAGCCACTGAACCACCCAGGTGCCCCTCTTTTTTCTATTTTATAACACTATGCTATAAACATTAGTTGTAAATCAATAATATAAGTATAAATCTTCTGGTAAGGAAACTTAAAGCTCATTCAATCCCTCACATCTATTTCATAGCCATCTATATATAAATGACGTTTGCTACATTTTTAGTTAAACAATTTTGGCTAAAAAAAATACCAAGATTAGTATCAATACAATGCCAATAAGGAAGAGTAGAACATACCTCATGCGACTTAATACAGGTATGCTTTCCTGATACTTTTATGCCTAACAAATAATCTATTTTGGTAAATGCTTTATGTGTACTAGAAAGTATTTGCACTTCTTGATATAGTTTAAAGATGTCAGTTCAATATGGTTAAAAGTTTTGTTCAGATCCTTATCTGAACTGATATTTTTTTTTGTCTAGTTTTCCTATTAGCTAGTAAGGAAAGTATTTTCACATTTCCAGCTTTATGGATTACTCCATTTATCTTCTTAATTCTGTCATTTTTTGCTTTATATATTTTGAAGTTATATTAAGAGCACAACAAATTTAAGATTGTCTTCCTCTTGAAATGACCTTTTCATTATAAAATTCCCTCTTTATTACTAGTAATACTTTCTGCCTTAAAAGTTTACCTTATATGATATTAATATAGCCATCTCAGCTTTCTTTTTTTTTTTTTAATGTTTTTTTTTTTTTAATTTTTTATTTATTTATGATAGTCACAGAGAGAGATAGAGAGAGAGGCAAAGACACAGGCAGAGGGAGAAGCAGGCTCCATGCACCGGGAGCCCGACGTGGGATTTGATCCCGGGTCTCCAGGATCGCGCCCTGGGCCAAAGGCAGGCGCCAAATCGCTGCGCCACCCAGGGATCCCAAGCTTTCTTTTAATATTTACATGGTAAATCTTTCCTGATCCCTTTATTATCAGTCTGTCCATGTCCTTATATTAAAGTACATAGTTTGGGGCACCTGGATGGCTCAGTTGGTTAAGCATCTGCCATCGGCTCAGATCATGATCCCAGGTTCCTGCTCCTCAGGGAGCCTGCTTTTCCCTCTCCCTCTGCCTGCTACTCCCCCACTTGTGCTTGCGCACTCTTGCTCTCTCTCTATCAAATTAAAAAAAAAAAAAATTTTTAAGTGCATGCTTTGTAAATATCTGCGATCATTTTTGTTCAGCCTAAAGCACTGTAGTACTTTTTATTCTGCACCCCTACTGCTGGCAAATGCTCTTAGCTGTTCCTTTCTCTTAAAACATCTGTATGTCACCTTCAAATTTAAAACATATTTTCATTGGGAATAGAGTTTAGATTGGCACTTTTCCCCCTGCATTTTAAACAAATTATTTCATTGTCTCCTGGCTTCCACATTTTCTGTTGTCAGATATGTGGCCAGGGAGGGGCACATTTTGTTTTTATTTGTTTAAGTAGACTCCATGCCCAATGGAGCCCAACTCAAGGTTTGAACCCATGACCATGAGATTGAAACCAAGAGTTGGATGCTTAACTGACTAATCCATGCAGGCGCCCCAGATATGTGATTTGATACTGGTTTTAGTTTTGATCTGTTAATTTTAACAGGAGTGATGGCTTACTGATCATTCGTACTGGAGTACTTATAACATCCTACCCAGAAATTCCATTATGCCTTCTTGAAATGAAGAGAACACTTAGCATTTCAAACAATAATTTTTTATAAGATTTTATTTATTTGAGAGAGCGAGAGAGATCACAAACAGGGAGGGGCAAAGGGGGAAGGGAGAAGCAGACTCCCCACTGAGCAAGGAGCACATGATCATGACCTGAGCTAAGGCAGATGCTTAACTGACTGCCCCTCAAACTATAATTTGAGTTCATATAACTAGAGAAAAAAAGAATTTGTATAGGTAGAAATACCTTAAAAGTGAATAGTTTAATTACACTTGGAAGATTACAAGCAATTAAAATCCTCTCTTTGGATGCCGGGATGGCTCAGTCAGAGGAATGGGTCTCTTGATCTCAGGGTTGTGATTTCGAGCCACACATTGGTGTAGAGAGTACTTAGTAATAAAATCTTGAAAAAAAAAAATCCTCACTGGGCAGCTGGGTGGCTCAGATGGTTAAGCATCTGCCTTTACCTTCGTTCATAATCCCAGAGTCCTGGGATTAGGCCCCACATCGGGCTCCCTGCTCAGTGGGGAGCCTGCTTCTCCCTCTTCCTCTATTCCTTCCTCTCTTGTGCTCTCTCTCTCTCTCAAATAAACAAAAATAAAATATTTTTAAAAATAACATTTTAAAACTAAGCCCTCTCTTCTTAAACTGCTTACAGATTTTTTTAACGCTTATAGATTTTTAAGACATAAATACGACTGTACAAACAGTAAAATCAGAATATCTAAGAGCATCATGTCACAGAGGTTTTTCTAGAATTTTAATGTTTTCATATCAATAGTATATAGTTAAGTCAGTACTGTATTGGTGAATCATTCATCACTTTGTTTCTTTCCAGATTCGTGTTCTTGTGCAAGAACGTGGTGCTCAGGACAAGCAGATCCAAGATCTGGAAGCTGAGTTGGAGAAGGTGGAGGCCAAGCTAAATGCTGCAGTCAGGGAGAAAACATCTCTCTCCGCAAGTAATGCTTCACTAGAAAAACAGCTTGTTGAGTTAACTAGATCTAATGAGCTACTTAAATCAAAGGTATTTGAACCTGATAATAATATTTATAAATGAATAAAGTAGAAACATGTTGGTTTTTTTCTTATATAGTTGTTAGGGAATTTTAGGCTCTAGGTTGGTCTTTTTCCTTCACCCAGTATAGCTTAAATGTTAAGCTGCTTCCAGGAAGAATTATTATTGTCTTTTTTATTATGGTACCTGACACATAAGAGGTGATAAACAAGTTACTTTTGTTTTAATGTCTGATGTTTTCTCACCCTTCTTCAAAGTCACCCCCAGTAAATAAGTAAAACTTGTAGAATATACATCTAGGGCAGCCTGGGTAGCTCAGCGGTTTAGCGCCACCTTCAGCCCGGGGTGTGATCCTGGAGACCCGGGATCGAGTCCCACATTGGGGTCCCTGCATGGAGCCTGCTTCTCCTTCTGCCTATGTCTCTGCCTCTCTCTCTCTCTCTGTGTGTGTGTCTCTCATGAATAAATAAATAAAATCTTAAAAAAAAAAAAAAAAAAAAAAGAGGGATCCCTGGGTGGTGCAGCGGTTTAGCGCCTGCCTTTGGCCCAAGGCGCGATCCTGGAGACCCGGGATCGAATCCCACGTCGGGCTCCCGGTGCATGGAGCCTGCTTCTCCGTCTGCCTATGTCTCTGCCTCTCTCTCTCTCTCTCTCTGTGACTATCATAAAAAATAAAAAAAAAAAAAAAAGAATATACATCTAGAAGTCACTTTAAAGATCTTTTTCGGGCAGCCCGGGTAGCTCAGCGGTTTAGCACTGCATTCAGCCCAGGGCGTGATGGAGATCCAGGATCAAGTCCCACGTTGGGCTCCCTGCATGGAGCCTACTTCTCCCTCTGCTTGTGTCTCTGCCTCTCTCTCTCTGTGTCTCTTGTGAATAAATAGAATATTTAAAAAGAGAAGGAAGGAAGGAAGGAAGGAAGGAAGGAAGGAAGGAAGGAAGGAAGGAAGGAAGGAAGGAAGGAAGGAAAAGAAAGAAGAAAAGAAAAAAGAAAAAGAAAAGAAAAGAAAAAGATAGATAGATCTTTCTCTGGGGGTGCCTGGGTGCCTCAGTTGGTTAAGCATCTGCCTTTGGCTCAGGTCATGATCTCAGGGTCCTGGGATCAAGCCTCACATTGGGCTCCCTGCTCAGCAGGAAGTCTGCTTATCCCTCTCCTGCCCCCTCTCCTGCTCTCTCTGCCTTTCCCCCTGCTCATGCTCTCTTTCATTCTCTCTCAATAAAAACTTTTTTTAAAAATCTTTCTCTCAAATAAATAATAGCATAACATCAGGCTTCCATCTCAAATCCTTTTGGAAATGAAGTGGGAAATCAATAAATTTGTGGATTAAACATGTTTAATAGATAAATTTCATTTATTAATATTATTAGTATTATGTTATTACTAATAGATCTTAAAGGATATAATATGGTCATCTGCTTAGTCAGAAGTAGAAGGAGGCTATAAATCACTGTTCAGTTTAATAACAGTCATTTATTGAGGGCCTGTAATGTGCTGAGCTCTTTGATTACAAGGGGAACAAGAGTGCATAAGAATCAAGCATGGGGAAGGGAGCAGATTCCTAGGCCCCACCAAGGGAAATTCTGATTTAGTAGGCCTGGGATGAATCTTGTACTCTACATATTTCAAAATAGACCAGGCAATTCAGATGCATTTTGTTAAACAAGCACACTTTACAGAATCTTCTCCAAGGAGCTTGGTTTAGAGGTTTGCAGTAGACTCTTCAGCATGTAGAGGTAGACAACCCAAGCAGCTTTCAAAAATAAATCAGAAAGAGGTGCTTGTATATCTCAGTCAGTAGAGCGTGTAACCCTTGATCTCGGGGTCATGAGTTAGAGACCCACATTGGGTGGAGATTACTTAAAAATAAAACCCTCAAAAAAAATTAAAGAAATAAACCAGAAAGTCACATTCATCAAAATGAGGGACAAGAACATTAGCCGTGTAAAATCCTGGTGTGGTCAAAGTCTAAATTCTCTACGAGAATATAATGTTGGTAAATAATAGTCCCAGTAATAGAACAATCAATATTTCTGTGATTTCTATATAGGACCTAGTAGAAAATATTTTTGAATTTTTTTGTTTATTTTACTTAGTTTTCTGAAGATAATAACCAGAAGACTATGAGAATTCTAAGCCTCGAGTTAATGAAACTTAGAAACAAAAGAGAAACAAAGATGAGGGTGAGTGATGTCTTTGGTGAGTATGTTATTTCTGGATCTGGGGATCTGAACAATTTCTCATTTCCTAAAATATACTTCTGTTGGTAGAATATGATGGCTAAACAGGAAGGCATGGAAGTGAAGCTGCAGGTCACTCAGAAGAATCTGGAGGAGTCTCAGGGGAAAATAGCACAACTTGAGGGGAAACTGTGAGTGACTAAAATAAAAAGGAAATTATTAAGTGTGACTAATTCTTGACTTACCTCTCTCACCCCACTCTTGTTTATGTAGAGTTAACCGTCCTTCATGCTTGTCTTACTACTCCCTGCTTGCCCTGTTTTTCTCTTCAACTGAGCTCTGATGATTCCCAGCATTTTACGCTGAAAAGATGGAAGAATGTTTTAATTTTGTCCATCTTCTATATAAATGATGAGGAAAGGCCTCATAATCTTTGTTGTAACACCGTCTTATGGAGATGGTAGACCAAAATGGAGGAATATTGATTAGTATAGGAAGCTGTGATTAATGCACAATCCTAGCCTTCTTTTTATTACTGAGCTATAATTACATAAGTATTCAGTTTGATGACTTTTGACAATTGTATTTGTATTCATCACCCGAATAAGATCAAGAACATTGACATCCTCCCAGAAAATTTTTTTCCGCTCCTTCCTGCTCCCCTGCTCTTCCCTTACTGTGATGTCCCCCAATCTCTGAAACCACTTTCTACTTCCATCATCATAATTAGTTAGGCATTTTGGGGATGTTTATCACAGTATGTGTGTGTATGTCTCTGTTTAACATAATATTTTTGGCATATATCTATACTGTTGTATTATAATTTGTTCCTCTATTTCTGAGTATTTCTGAATATCTGCCTGAATATACCTCCATTTGTTTACTATTTCTCTGTTGAAAATTATTTGGGTTTCCAGTTTCTGACTGTTGTGAATAAGACTGCTATGTATCTCTTTTTGTAGATACCAATTTTTACTTTTCAAGAAATAAACATTTAGGATTGGAATTCCTAGGTCAAAGGGTAGTATAGTATATGTATAATGTGTTTAAAAAAAAAAAAAAAAAAAAACTCATAAGTGAGGGTGCACCTGGGTTAAGCCACTGCCTTCATCTCAGATCATGATCCCGTGGTCCTGGGATCGAACCCCACATTGGACTCCCTCCTCAGTGGGGAGCCTGCTTCTCCCTCTTCCTCTGCTCCTCCTGCTTGTGCTCTCCCTCCCTCTCTCCCTCTCCCTGTCTTACTTTCTCCTCTCTCTGCCAAATAAAATCTTGAAAAAAAAGAAAACCTCAGAAGTGGTTGTTCCATTTTATAGTCCCACTTAGCAATGTGTGATCGTTCTAGTTGTTCCCTATCCTCTCCAAAGTTTGATATTGTCAATCTATTTGATTTTAGTCTTTCTACTAAGGAGAAAGTAGTGTCTCATTTGTAATTTTGTTAGTATAAGGGTCGAGCTTCTCTTTCTGTGCTCATTGATCATTCATGTGTATCCTTTTGTGAGGTGTCTATTTAAGTTTCTTGCTCATTTTTAAAATTGAGTTGTTTGGAGGAAGTACAACTCCTGAGTAACTGAAGAAAAGGCAACCTGAATCAAAGGCATTATAGCACACAAAATAGCATTTTGTATGTGTGGTGTATAGGAAAGCTACAAGAAAGATCATTTCTAACACTCAGGATGTTATAGGTAATAATTCTTATCATCATAGCCCTTTTATCAGAATTTATTTGGAAAGCTTAAAAAAAAATTTCAAAGACTATTTGTATATTTTAAATTGTCAACTTGAGTGGTCACGTAAAGTAATGGTTAAGAATTTGGATTCAGTAGTTGAGCGTGCAACTCTTGATCTCAAAGTTTTAAGTTCAAGCCAAGCCCCACATTGGATGCAGAGATTATTTTAAAATAAAATCTATAGGGGTGCCTGGGTAGTTCAGTGACTTGAGCATCTGCCCTCAGCTCAGGTCATAATCCTGGGGTCCTGAGATCAAGCCCTGCTTCTCCCTCTTCTTCTGTTCCTCCTGCTTGTGCTCTCCCCCTCTCTCACTCTATCCCAAATCAATAAATAAATTCTTTAAAAATAAAAAATAATAATAAAATAAAAATAAAATCTTTTTTAAAAAACCACACACATTTTTAAAAAAAGGAAATTTGGACTCTAGAGACAGCCTATCTGATATGGCAGTATTTGGTACAGATTAAGCATTGTGTGTGATTATTGTATGTATTGATATATGCAATTTTTTTCAGTGTTTCAATAGAGAAGGAAAAGACTGATGAAAAATCTGAAACAGAAAAACTCTTAGAATACATCGAAGAAATTAGGTAATATGAATAGTAGTTTTTCATTGGACCTTGATTAGTGATGAATACATCATTTTCAGTTAATTTTCCCTGTGCCTAAATTATGTGCTCTTCAAAATAATTTATTTTAATGCAGTTGTGCATCAGATCAAGTGGAGAAATACAAGCTAGATATTGCCCAATTAGAAGAAAATTTGAAAGAGAAGAATCATGAAGTTGTAAGCCTTAAGCAGTCTCTTGAGGAAAATGTTGTTTTACTTTCTAAACAAGTAGAAGACCTGAATGCTAAGTGTCAGCTACTCGAAAAAGAAAAAGGTATTTAGATAAGTAATATGTACAATATTTAAGGAAAGTAATGGTATATTAAAACAACTTTTTTTTAGTAATTATGTAAACATATGAATCCTGTTCTCTGAGAATTTTTATCTTTTATAATATTTGTTCTCTGTTTGTTTCAATATATTGCTTGTCTTCATTGAAATATATACAATGGGGCACCCCCGGTGGCACAGCGATTTAGTGCCACCTGCAGCCCGGGGTATGATCCTGGAGACCCGGGATTGAGTCCTTCATCGGGCTCCCTGCGTGGAGCCTCCTTCTCCCTCTGCCTGTATCTCTGCCTCTCCTTCTCTCTCTCTCTCTCTCTCTCTCTCTCTCTCTCTTACTCTCTCTGTGTTTATCTCTATTAGTAAATAAATAAAATCTTAAAAAAAATATATATATATATACAATGGTGCAGTTCTTGACTTCTCCATTGGGTGGCCATTTAAAATGAGAAGATACAGAAACAGGTTTGGAGGTTTTATTACATACTTTAGAATATATTACAAATAGTAAATGATACAAACTTCAGAGTTATGTTTTGGCTTTACTTCTTTGGAAATACTTAATCTGTGTAACATGCTAGTAGCAAAAATGGATATATGGAAATCTGGTTTGTCAAAGTTAGTATCTAATTACAGTATTTTTCACTTTTATAGAAGACCTTGTCAACAGGGATAGAGTACGGGATGAAACTCTAAATTCTGAAATGCAAAACTTAAAGGAGAACCTTATTCTTGAAAAACAGGAACATGAAAAACTACGACAAAAAGAATTACAGACTGATTCACTTCTGCAACAAGAAAAGGTAGTTTGCTACAATATAAAAAAAATATCAACTTGTGCTTATTATATGTCATATATTTCCCAGTGTATCCGAAAACTTCAATTGTATATGTTCTTCTCTCCAACAATTTTATTTTTAGAATTTTATGCTGAATAAATAGTTCTGTCTATGCTGCAAGTTTATCTGCAGAGATGTGTGACCGGATTATTGATAATGTGAAAAAATTATAAGCAATTGATGAACCAAAATAAGAAAATTGTTTAAAAATATTTTCTGATGGGGGATCCCTGGGTGGCTCAGCAATTTAGTGCCTGCCTTTGGCCCAGGGCGCGATCCTGGAGACCTGAGATCGTGTCCCACGTAGGGCTCCCCGCATGGAGCCTGCTTCTCCCTCTGCCTGTGTCCTGCCTCTCTCTCTATCTCTCTCTCTCTCTCTCTCTCCTTCTCTGTGTTTTTCATGAATAAATAAATAAATAATCTTTAAAATATATATATTTTTTCTGATGGAGTGCCTGGCTGGCTCAGTCGCTAGAGCATGTGACTCTTGATCTTGGGGTTGTGAGTTCAAGCCCCCACACTAGGTGTAGAGATTACTTAAAAATAAAATTTAGGGGTGCCTGGATGGCACAGTGGTTGAGAGTCTATCTTTGGCTCAGGTCCTGATCCCGGGGTCCTGGGATCGAGTTCCGCATCAGGCTCCTCACGGGGAGCCTGCTCCTCCCTCTGCCTATGTCTCTGCCTGTTTGTGTGCCTCTTGTGAATAAATAAATAAGATCTTTAATAAGTAAATAAAGGAAATTTTAAAAATATTTATTTTCTGGCACATTCTTTTTTTTTTTTTTTTAAGATTTTTATTTATTCATGAGAGACACATGAAACTGCTGAGCCACCAGGGCTGCCCTTTTCTGGTACATTCTTGTGTTAGATTACTACTTGGACATTTACAGTGATGTTATAAAATAGTGTCTAAATGCATGTGAAACAAAACTGACAATTTTTAAGAATCTAGGTTACATAAAGAATAATTTACATATCAATGAGAAAAACAGTTCACTGAAATAATGGGCATAGGATGAAAATTCATCATTCTCAGATGTAGAAATTCAGATAATCTATACACATGAAAAGATGCTCTTAGTGATAATCAAAGAAATAGAAATAATTGTTTTTCCCTTACAAGATTGGCACAGATTAAAACATTTGATATTATATAGCATGTTAGAGCATAGCAAATAGGTACTAGAATGCACTGATGTGAAATATAACAACTGAAGGAATTAAGTAGATATATATATATACTGACTTGAAGATCTCAACAACTATTTTTAGGATTTATTTTTTTTAAATGACCTTTACATATTTAGTTTCTATCATTTTTAAGTATATAAATGTATAGAAAAACACCAGAAGGCATATATACCAAACTAGTGGTTATCTCTACAATGAGAAACTAAGATTGGGGTGGGCTATAGTCAGAGGCAATTTTCACTTTATTTGGATTCTTTTTTATTTTGTTATTTTTTTTCTGCCATCCGGTCCAGCAACTGTAGTTATTGTTGGCAGACCTTTCAAATGTTTTTTTGTATCTTAGTATCTAAGAAATGTGTCTCTGTACACTTAGAGGAGTGTAAAGGATGGAAAGAATGCTTATTTACAGTGACCATTCTTTTTTAAAGGCATAGAGCCCTGTTTTTATTTTCAATTGACCTACAACAGTATATGTTTTAGCTATACAACGTAACGATTCAATATTCATGTATATTACAAAATTATCACGTGATAATTTCTGTAATATACATGAATATTGAATCGTTACGTTGCTACTAGCTAAAACATATACTGTTGTAGGTCATTGAAAATAAAAACAGGGCTCTATGCCTTTAAAAAAAGAATGGTCACTGTAAAATAAGCATTCTTTCATCCTTTACACTCCTCTACAGTGTACAGAGACACATTACTTAGATACTAAGATACAAAAAAACATTTGAAAGGTCTGCCAACAATAACTACAGTTGCTGGACCGGATGGCAGAAAAAAATAACAAAATAAAAAAGAATCCAAATAAAGTGAAATTGCCTCTGACCTATAGCCCACCCCAATCTTAGTTTCTCATTGTAGAGATAAACACTAGTTTGGTATATATGCCTTCTGGTGTATTTTTTCTATACATTTATATACTTAAAAATGATAGAAACTAAATATGTAATAGGTCATTAAAAAAATAAATCCTAAAAATAGTTGTTGAGATCTTCAAGTCAGCTATATATATATATCTACTTAATTCCTTCAGTTGTTATATTTCACATCAGTGCATTCTAGTACTATTTGCTATGCTCTAACATGCTATATAATATCAAATGTTTTAATCTGCTGCCAATCTTGTAAGGGAAAAACAATTATTTCTATTTCTTTGATTATCACTAAGAGCATCTTATCATGTGTATAGATCTATCTGAATTTCTACATCTGAGAATGATGAATTTTCACTCCCCTATGCCCACTTATTTCAGTGAACTGTTTTTCTCATTGATATGTAAATTATTTCTTTATGTAACCTAGATTCTTAAAAAATTGTCAGTTTTGTTTCACATGCATTTAGACACTATTTTATAACATCACTGTAAACTCGCTCCAAGTAGTAATCTAACACAAGAATGTACCAGAAAAGGCAGCCCTGGTGGCTCAGCAGTTTCATGTGTCTCTCATGAATAAATAAAAATCTTAAAAAAAAAAAAAAAGAATGTGCCAGAAAATAAATATTTTTAAAATTTCCTTTATTTACTTATTAAAGATCTTATTTATTTATTCACAAGCGGCCACACAAACAGGCAGAGACATAGGCAGAGGGAGGAGGCAGGCTCCCCGTGAGGTAGCCTGATGCGGAACTCGATCCCAGGACCCGGGATCAGGACCTGAGCCAAAGATAGACTCTCAACCACTGTGCCATCCAGCACCCCTAAATTTTATTTTTAAGTAATCTCTACACCTAGTGTGGGGGCTTGAAATCACAACCCAAGCTCAAGAGTCACATGCTCTAGCGACTGAGCCAGCCAGGCACTCCATCAGAAAAAAATATATATATTATAAAGATTATTTATTT